>NC_067145.1:36929636-38129636 GCF_903995435.1 Acomys russatus
GTCTGTACAGCACGTCAAATCTCCCAAAGTAACGAATGGCCATTCTATTATGAGTGACAAAAAGAATCATGTATTGTCTCTTAAGACACACCTAGAGTGATTATAAAGTTACTCAGCGACAGTGTCATTTCCGTTTCCAAAATGGCACGTACATGTGAAGTGAGCACCAGATCTGAAGCTGTGTATGTGCCACCTAGAAACTGGCACCTTCTTCACCTGAGAGCCCTTCCTCACAGAGGGCTCTCTTAGAGGTGGAAAAAATAGAGGGCAGGTAGAGTTTGTGAATATGGAAGAATTAAAAAAAAAATAAGCAAGCCTTTTATATTGGTCAGCTTCCTGTTACAGTAACATGCAGGTGAGATCCACCAATTTACAAAAGAGGAAATATTTATTTGACTCAAGAGTCAGAGAGTCTAGTCCATAACTTGCTGATCCTGAGGTTGGGGCTATAAATCAAGGTGGCACAGAACAGCGTGGATACAATATGTGCTGGAAGCGAGTCCCTCGCTGTGACACCGAAGAACAGAACAGGGAGGAAGAAGGCACCGGGGTCTCAATGCCCTCTTCAAGACCATGCCCCCCAAAACCTAACTTCCTTCTACCAGGCCCTCTGCCTACCAATAAAGTTATGACAGTGTCTTTAATGTATGGATGTTGGGTCACACTTAGGACCAAACAACAGCATTCCTGTTAATTTAGATTGAAGTAAGACCAGTTTAATCCCAATTTTTCTTTTATTTATAGAGGACTTAAGACAATGTCCTTGGAAAGACATAATTTAAACATGCCAATATACCTCACTATTTATATTCTCTCATATATAATACTTGATCACTTTTCTGAAGTTTATAAAAGAAACAATTGGTATTAATATAACCTGAGAAATTTCATTAGTTATAAAATAGTACACCATATACTTGTTGGAACATATCATTTTATTGGTATATTTTAGACCCTCTCTTATGTCAAGATTTGCTTGTGTGTTGCTTCACTTTTAGGACAGGGACTTGTGTGACCAAGCCTGGCCTCCAACTTGTTATGTAGGCAAGAGTGATCTTGAATTTCTGACCCCCTTACTGGGGATTGAGTCCAGCATGCTGAGGATGCTAGGCAGGTGCTCCACCAGGGAGTAGTAGCCTTGCATCATTTTCCCAGAAATGCTTAGATATCACTAAGTCACTCTTGGGAATCTCAAGGATATTCCATATTTTCCAAGCCTTTCTTCTCCAGCTATAAATGTGTGCCTTTTAGTTTCATTATTATTGGACTATAGAATGTGCCACAAACAGACATACTTGGAAGTTTTCAGGTCAATGGGAACATTTGGTTAAAGAGGATTATGGGCTCCTTCTTGTCTGTCCTTTTTATTCTAGCTATGAGATAGGTTCTGCCACATATTCTCTGCAGTTTTTGTTTGTTTGGTTGGTTTGGTTTGGTTTGGTTTGGTTTTTTTGTTTTGTTTTGGTTTTTGGTTTTTCGAGACAGGGTTTCTCTGTGTAGCCTTGGCCATCCTGGACTCACTTTGTAGACCAGGCTGGCCTTGAACTCACAGCGATCCACCTACCTCTGGCTCCCCAGTGCTGGGATTAAAGGCGTGCGCCACCACGCCTGGCTTCTCTACAGTTTTATGTGCACTCACCACAAGATTATTGGGGCCAGTCATAGACAGAAATCTATAAAGCTATGGACAAGAGAACTTTTTTCTCTATAAATGGGCTGTTTCCTGTCTCCAGGATATATTAGATGGAAGCTTTTTTTTTTTTTTTTTTTTTTTTGCTTTGTTTTGAAGTGCTGGAAATTGATTCCTGAATTGTTGGAATCTGTCTCCAAACTACAACCACAGCAATAGTGATGCATTTAATAGTGATGCACCAAATGCATTCGGTACCGCGCTGGAGGACAAGTAACTTTAACTTTCTATTATCACTCGTAAAACTATTTCCTACTTCTAAAATATAGATATTTTACTTTTAAAAATCATTTTTTTTTTCTTACACATATGTGTGCAAGGATTTTGGTTTCTTTTACAGCCACTGCCATTTTCCTGGCTTCTGACACCACTCTAACTCTGATACTAAGTAGCTTTTTTTTTTTTTAATAGTAGCATTAAAAGCTATTGTGAGCTATAGTGTATGCTATAGTGAGAAAATCTATTGTCTCAATTAAAAGTAAATCTTTGTTAAATTTTACATGTGGCTTGATGTCTCAAATCAGTCATCACCAAATATCCCACAGTTTTTGGAAAGTCCGAACTTCTGTCTGCTTGTTATTTCATGTGAATTTAATCTTACCCAAACTTTCCACATTCCACACCCTCAAGCTTCGTTTTGTCTCTTAAAAAAAAAATTTAATGTTAATTAAAGCCAAAATAAACTATTTTCAGCCTCAGTTTTCAAATGTCAGTTTGTTTTACCTAACTATTCAATTTATATACTGTAATTCTAAACTTCAGTATTTGGCATTTTTCTACTGAAGAAAGTAGGTTTTTTTTTTTTTTAATCTTTGCCATCTGTGTAGCTTTTGACGCGTTGGCTCCTCCCACCTGCAGTCTTGAGGGACGTGGGAGGGCTCGCCTGAGCAGGCCTCTAAGAGGAGCTACCTCCCTTGACCGCCTGGGCCCGAGTAGATCAACTTAGTGACTGTGCCTGGGGCCCAGTACTGTGGGGGAGAGGCCTATGGGTGCCAGGGCAATGCAGAGATAAGTGACTTTCCACATTTGAACTCATACACTGGAACTCGGATGGAGGGTAGAGTCAACTGAAAAGTAAACAGCAGAGTAAAGGTCAACTTCGCTTATTCTCCCGGGCCCCGTTTTCTCCTGAATCAGCTAAAGTTGAGGATTCTAGAGACTTTTAGTTCTTGTTCCAAGAGTAGGAAGTGTTACTTTCACTATGAGAGGATGCTACAAGTTGAAATATGTTTCAACTTAAACGTGATAAATAAATAAAAGTATGGTAGGGTGTACATACTAACCCGGCAGTCTTGCGTGGGACCGCAAAAGTCTGAAGGAAACTGAAGGGGCGGTGTTCCTGCGGGTCTACAGAAGGTGCTATTCCCTAGAGGTTGCTGCGCTGAGCCGCGGAGCGCAGCGGGAGGAAGACACAGAGTACTATACTCACTATACACCAAGGGTGCTAATTTTGTTTTTGCCACAAGGTTGTATTTACACAGATAAAACTATCTTCCCTTACTGCCACCAACGCTCCACCACCAAAGAACCTGCATGGCCTGGCATGGGCCTGCGGTCCACCTTTGTCTCTAGTCTATGCACAACTTTTGTTCTCCAGTTCCACTTGTTCCTGGTATGAAATCTGACAAAGAGCAAAAATCCTGAAACAAAAAGAAAGGGAGGAAAGGAGGGAGGGGTGGAGGAGGAGAGGGAGGAGGAAAAGAAGGGGGAGAAGATGGGGGTGGTGGAGTGGGGGTGAGGTAGAGGCGGAGGTGGTGGGAGAGAGAGAGAGAGGAGAGAAAGAGAGGAGAAGGAGAGGGAGGGAGGAAGGAAGAGAGAGAGAGAGAGAGAGAGAGAGAGAGAGAGAGAGTAGGATTTGGTAGAGCGCCTGCCACCCTCTTGGCTATCTGAAATGCTTATTCCCGAGATTACAGTAATTACAGCCGCAGCATGAGTTCCATACAAGCGCTAAATGAAACAGCACATCAATTAAAAAATAAACACTCCATTCTAGGAGAAAGACAACCCCCTGGGACTTCCTAACAAGCGTAAATGAACCTGCCAAGCCCTGGCCCCTCACACCCTCCTCCCTTCTTAAGGTGGACGCTGAAGGCGCTGGCGGCTGCTAATTCGGTTCAGGGTGCTGAACACAGCACACAGCCCTGGGTCGCTGCTAGGGCGCAGCCCCGCCTTTCACAGCAGAAAAGGAGGCGCTGGCAAGCACATGTTAAGTTTTTAGGCAAATGAGTGTATGTCTTAAAAGTAACATAAGGATAGGGAATAAAGTGGTAGTTGTCAGTGTGTCTTATTGGTAAGCTTGTATTTGTGTTTGAAAGGAAAAACTGGGTACACGTGCTTCATATATTTATATATTTTATCTCATGCAAAAATCAACCAATGACATCGTTTTGATCATATCCGCTTTCTAGGTAAGGAATTGAGATGCCCCAGATCACACAATAATGGACTTCCTCACCTCTTACACGCAGACAGGACTTCCAAGCCAAATATGATCATCTACCCCGCAATAGAAGTAGCACTGTTATTCCCAAATTTCCAAGTCTGAAAAGTCCTCGATATGAGACTCCCAAGAGGAAATACCTCCCTCAGTGCCCCAGTTCTGGGTCTGGACCAGCCTTGGGAGCCCTGCATGAGCTTCCAAGCCCTCAAGAGCCAGCAGGTATTGTCTGTGGAGAGAGCGAGACGAGACTAGCAGGATCTTGAATGGGAGGTGCACTCACTACAAAAACACTGTCCCAGTTCCCAGATGCAGACTCAGAGAAAAGCCCTGAGCTCTGTGAGGGACACTCGGGATAAGTGCTCACTCAATCCTTATGGCCAATCCCAAGGTTACCAAACTCGCCAGGCGCCCAAAGCTTGCAAAACAGTCCCAAAACTGCGGACTTCCTTAAGGAAGGCTGGGCCTTGAGAAAGCATCTACTCCGCCCCGTTGCTCAGTGATTGGTGATTCCAGAAGGGGGAGGAGACCAAGTGCAGGCTGTATAAATATTCATGAGCCGGCCTGGAGACGCTTGCGGGCTGGAGCTGGGAAGTTAGGCGAAGGGCGCAGCTCCTGCGGAGGAGGAGGAGGAGGTGGAGGAGGAGGCTGCTGCTGGAGCCCACTAAGGCTCTCAGGTGTCTCTTCCGCCTTTTGCTCTGGATGTTTGTCGGTCTAGCAAGAAGGCACGGCCTGTTCGACTGTGGCCAAAACGCGGCGCGGACTTTTGGCGGCGGCAGAAGCAGGAGTACCGGCTGGGACTGACGAGAGTGTGAGAAGGTGGCGGCCTGACCAGCGGAGCGCCCGGAACACTGGAAGTGGCGGCGGGGCCTGGGACCCACATGAACCCTCCAGGCCCGAAGAGGGGCTGCTAGGTCTGACCCGAGAATCGAGAGGTCAGACACAGCCATCTTGAGTAAGGTTGGAAAGGAAACTTGCTGCGCGCCGCCCTCTGAGCTTTCACTGCTGGGCGCCACGCGACGTGGCTGGGCGTGCAAGAGGACCTATCCGACCTCAGGACGATGCACCCAGGGGCCACCACTCTGCTCCGGAAGGGCTGAGTACGGCCCAGAGGACGCAGGGCAAACCCCTTGCAACAGGGGTGCGCCTGCGGTCACCCCAAGCGAGGCGTGGGGAAGGGCCAGACGACTCCTGCCTAGGCTTCAGGCGCCTGAGAAAGGGCTAGTTGTTAACAGAGTCTCCGCTCCGTAGAGAGAAGCAGGATAAGACCCGCTGGTCGCCTGCTCTCCCTTTCCAAAGGTTCCGCACTGGTCCCCAGTGAACCTAGAAAAGGAGGACGTGGAGCCGCGGCGCGGCAGCATGGAGTGGGGTTACCTGTTGGAAGTGACCTTTCTGCTAGCCGCCTTGGCGCTGCTGCAGCGCTCGAGTGGTGCGGCCGCTGCTTCTGCCAAGGAGCTGGCATGCCAAGAGATCACGGTGCCGCTGTGCAAGGGCATCGGCTATAACTACACCTACATGCCCAACCAGTTCAACCATGACACGCAAGACGAGGCGGGCTTGGAGGTGCATCAGTTCTGGCCGCTGGTAGAGATCCAGTGCTCCCCGGACCTCAAGTTCTTTCTATGCAGCATGTACACGCCCATCTGCCTGGAGGACTACAAGAAGCCCCTGCCTCCTTGTCGCTCCGTGTGCGAACGCGCCAAGGCCGGCTGCGCGCCGCTCATGCGCCAGTACGGCTTTGCCTGGCCTGACCGCATGCGCTGCGATCGGCTGCCGGAGCAGGGCAACCCCGACACTCTGTGCATGGACTACAACCGTACGGACCTCACCACGGCCGCACCTAGCCCTCCCCGCCGCCTCCCGCCGCCGCCGCCCGGCGAGCAGCCGCCCCTCTGGCAGCGGCCACGGCCGCCCGCCAGGGGCCAGGCCCCCACACCGTGCGGGCACTAGTAGGGGCGGCGGTGACACAGTGCCTGCGCCCCCCTCGCGCGGCGGGAAGGCGAGGCCCCCTGGTGGCGGCGCGGCTCCCTGCGAGCCGGGGTGCCAGTGCCGCGCGCCCATGGTGAGCGTGTCTAGCGAACGCCATCCGCTGTACAATCGCGTCAAGACCGGCCAGATCGCCAACTGCGCGCTGCCTTGCCACAACCCCTTCTTCAGCCAGGATGAGCGCGCCTTCACTGTCTTCTGGATCGGCTTGTGGTCAGTGCTCTGCTTCGTCTCCACCTTTGCCACCGTCTCCACCTTCCTCATCGACATGGAGCGCTTCAAGTACCCAGAACGGCCCATCATCTTCCTCTCCGCGTGCTACCTCTTCGTGTCGGTCGGGTACCTGGTGCGCCTGGTGGCAGGGCACGAGAAAGTGGCCTGCAGCGGCGGCGCGCCGGGTGCAGGTGGAGCTGGGGGTGCGGGTAGCGCGGCGGCGGCTGGCGCGGGGGCGGCGGGAGCGGGGGCGAGCGGCCCGGGCGCGCGCGGCGAGTACGAAGAGCTGGGCGCAGTGGAGCAGCACGTGCGCTATGAGACCACTGGTCCCGCGCTGTGCACGGTGGTCTTCCTTCTTGTCTACTTCTTTGGCATGGCCAGCTCCATCTGGTGGGTAATCCTGTCGCTCACGTGGTTTTTGGCGGCTGGCATGAAGTGGGGGAACGAGGCCATAGCTGGCTATTCACAGTACTTCCACCTGGCCGCATGGCTCGTGCCCAGCGTCAAGTCCATCGCGGTGCTGGCGCTCAGCTCAGTGGACGGCGACCCGGTGGCAGGCATCTGCTATGTGGGCAATCAGAGCCTCGACAACCTGCGCGGTTTCGTGCTGGCACCACTGGTCATCTACCTCTTTATTGGCACCATGTTTCTGTTGGCCGGCTTCGTGTCCTTGTTCCGAATCCGCTCGGTCATCAAGCAGCAAGGAGGCCCAACCAAGACGCACAAGCTAGAGAAGCTCATGATCCGCCTGGGCCTCTTCACCGTGCTCTACACGGTGCCCGCCGCCGTCGTTGTCGCCTGTCTTTTCTATGAGCAGCACAACCGTCCTCGCTGGGAGGCCACGCACAACTGCCCATGCCTTCGGGACCTGCAGCCGGATCAGGCGCGCAGGCCCGATTATGCAGTCTTCATGCTCAAATACTTCATGTGCTTGGTGGTGGGCATCACGTCGGGCGTGTGGGTCTGGTCAGGCAAGACTCTAGAGTCCTGGCGCGCGCTGTGCACTCGCTGCTGCTGGGCCAGCAAGGGCGCAGCAGTAGGCGCGGGGGCAGGGGGCGGCGCCCCAGGGGGCGGTGGCCCTGGGCCTGGAGGGGGTGGGGGACCTGGCGGAGGTGGGGGATCCCTCTACAGCGACGTCAGCACTGGCCTGACCTGGAGGTCTGGAACGGCTAGCTCCGTATCTTACCCTAAGCAGATGCCATTGTCCCAGGTCTGAACTCGGAGGGGACTTCCAAACGGGGCGTAGAGGAGTGGGGGATGGGGAACTGGAGGGTGCTGAAGGGATCCCAGACGGGTCGAGGTTCCCACCCCTTCACGGTGTTGATTGCTATTAGCATGATAATGAACTCTTAATGGTATCCATTAGCCGCTGGGACTTAAATGACTCCCCTAGAACAAAAGTACCTGGCATTGAAGCCTCCCAGAACCTCCCCTCCAATGCTCCAGAGCGCCTCCCCCAGGCAATGGTTTCAGTTGGCTAGGAGAGTTGGATCCCTCCTGAGTACCCAGGCTGAGCCTTGGGGTCAAGCTACAAACTTCACGGAGGGACCGCTTCACCCTCCACCCCACCTGCATAAACTCACTCCTTACACATCCTAGATGAGGGACAACTGCTACTTTGTGGGATTGCACGGTTTGGGTATTCTTAATGACCAGGCAGATGCCTTAAATAAACAAGAAATGTCTTAATTATACACCCCAAGTAAATACGGGTTTCTTACCTTAGAGGATGTATTTATATAATTATTTCTTAAATTGTAAAAAAAATGTAAAATATGTATATATCCAAAGATATACAATGTGTACATTATTTGTAAAAAGTTTAGAGGCTACCCCTGTAAGAACAAATATAAGTATTCTATTTTGTCAATAAAATGACTTTTGATAAATGACTTAAAGACCACCCTGCCCCCCCCCTTCCGAACTGTTCCCCTTTTGCTTGCTGAGGACAGCAAATGTGGGGAAATGGACATTTTCTGGCTTGCCTTTCTGTACTGACTTTAGGCATGGAGACAATTAATTACCTGTTAACCTCTAGTTCTTAAACTATTAGCAAAGTAAATGTCATTGTTGAATTGAAATTGCACTTTCCCCAAAGATGGTGTTTTTCATGGTCTCTCCTTGCTCCCCTGTGGGTGACAGCTCTTCTTGTGTGTGGCATGTGTGAACAGACAGCTTGCAAAGGCAGTCATCCCACTCAGCCGGTTTATTTGGCTGGTATACTGGCACTTAAATTGAAACAGCATCCCTATGCGAGTATCTTCTGTGTGTGATTGTGAAAGCCCTGGCCTTTTACAGATCTGGCCACAGTCTAGAATGTGGAGGTTAGTATTTGAAGCCACAGGTCACCTCTACACTGTAAGTCACTTGACAATCTGGTATAGCAGAGCAGGTGCTGGCTAACAGATTAAATGAATGGGTTAACTTCTTAATAGTGTTCCATGCTTGTGTATTCCAAGTGTGCTGCTTTCCTGGAGGAAAAAAAAAAAGCTATTGTTCCTCTGTCAAGACTAAGCTAATTTATTTGAACAGAAGGCTGTTGAATCAGCAGAAGAATGCGCTGGCAATTGTTGAACTTTTTACCTGTCTGCCCAGTGGCTCTGCACATCATCCTTTAAGAGGAACTAAATGAATAGGGTTAATCTGTAGGGAACTTGGTCTTTTGAGTTTGAAAAACTTTGATCTTTTCTCCTCTCCGAATGTGCTGTGTAGTCTGAAGTTTCTTTCCCTGCTGCCTGGTTCCTCTTGGTGCAGACCAATTGGCCACCGCGGAGCCTTAACGCTCTTCCATTAAAGGGATGTGGGACTTTTACTTTAAAAAGGAGAGGCAGAGAGGGAGAGGGAGACTTGTAACAGTTAGTGAAGACCAGAAGCACAAGTGCGCTCAGCCTTTTCAACAGCTTTCCAAGGCTTTGTTAGCCAGCCCGCAGGCAGCTAGGCTTGGGCTGTGCATTATAGAAAAAGCTCTGAATGCCCCACAGGTGGTCTGTGCACATAATCCCCCAATTTAAAGCGGTTTCCTTTGCTGGACAATTGCATTACAAAACTCCCTTCTTTTTCACTCCTAATTGAACCAATGAACTATTATAAACTACAAGTTTTTCTTTAAAAAAAATCCTTAGTGCCTAAATTCTATTGACTAAATGCTGGCAATTTTTCTGAACTAGACCTTTTAAATCACTTGCAGGAAATGTTTCTTTAGCACATATTTTTTTTTCAGATATATTTAGTGCTTAGGTTTTTTTTTTTTAAGATTAGCAATAATTTAAAAGTAATTGGTAAGGTTGTATGTTCATACTGAAAAGATAGCCCCAGGTTCCTTATTAACCTTTCAATCAAGATAAGAAAGTGGCAGCTATCGTGCTAATGACTGGAGACCAGCATTGTGGATGGGGTGGAGCCCTGGGTGCTCATCTTAGATGTTTGTTTCTCTTTGGTTTTCCTTTAGTGACTACAGTTCTGAATTAAGTAAGGTGAACGCTACTTCTTTTATATTGAAGAGGCATTTTTAAATTGTCTATTGCCTTCCAGAGCCACCACTGGTGTTAAATGAAAATTTAACAATAGATATATAATGTGAATACATGGTTCAGCTGCAAGGCCCATCTTACTTTTAAAAAAACTGGGCATGTTGTCAGCAGGTTTACTATTAGTTAACTGCTGCCTTGTGACCTGAGAGCCTACATGCACTTGCATCTAACCCATACACTGGCTGGGATGCTGTGGGAGCATAAACTGGCCATGAACTCTGTGAATGCAGTAACGAGGTCAAAGTAGGAGGCAGGGCTCTATCACATGAGTGGAAAAGAAAATAGCTACAAGTTGCTGGTTTGTGGCATTGGTGACAATTTTCAACTGTGATAACTTTGAGGAGTAGTTGTCATTTGAAACCTTTACTCATTAATATCCCATGTAGCCTTGTAAAATGCCATAGCTGATAACTTTGACAAGATGGCTGTGAGTTTGCACAGCGAAACAGTTATGAATCAAGAAAAAGCACTGTTTCCACTCTGAGGACTTGGAAGGAAAATGTCACCTGCTGCTGTTACCAGCAGAAACTCATTGGTTATATCTGGAACTGAACCACAGAGTTGACTCTTAGCTTTAAAAGCTGAAAGAGGCGTCAAAAGTTGTCAACACCCAGATGAGACCCAAAGTTGTTTGTACGGGTAGGAAAAGGAAAGAAGGGCCCAACTAGGGCAGTGTACAGGAGACAAATGGCAGGTGATTGCCCAGACACCATTTTAAGCTAGTCACACCTGTCTTCAACATGAAAAATGTGTTAAAACTTATTAAGTATTTGAGGGTAGACAACCTGGTTGGTTTGTGACCAGAAAATTGAGGTAAATAACATCTAATGTGATTAAAACCAATAGGAAACCAATGTTTATTGAAATCACTTCTGGGAGAAATCTTGCTAAGGAGAGGGAGGAGAGAGAGAGAGAGAGAGAGAGAGAGAGAGAGAGAGAGAGAGAGAGAGAGAGAGAGAGAGAGAGAGAGAGAGAGAGATCTTTGTAATAAACCTGGGTCATGCCATAGACAGAAGATGGAAAAGTTAGAAGAAAAACAGACCTTGCCGTGTCCTCATTTCTTGACTATGCTGAGGGCACCTATAACATTGCAAAGTTTGGGAGAAGAAATCGGATTGTCTTATTAAAAGGAAATCATACAGAGCCCACAACAGAAACGGATCCTGCAAACATTTTTCCTGAGGCTCAAAACAAGGACCAAGAACCGGGTATCACTTTCAAAAGCTTGGTACTATACCGCCATCTTGTGGTAGAACAAGGTTCCAGAACCTGCAGGAGAGAGCAGTTCCTCCATTTGAGTTAATTGATTGAAAGATGGAGCTGGGAAAAGCGCTCAGTTCCAGCACTTTCATAGTATCCCCAAAACCCTGGGTTCAATCCTCGGCAGTGCATAATCCAGGTATGGCGACACATGCCTGTGACACCGTCACTCAGGATGTGGAAGCATCAGAAGTTCAAAGCCACTATCAGCCACAAATAAAGATTGAAATCAACCCTAGGCTAGAGACTCTGAGAAAATAAAATCTTGAGAGTGTTGGCACTGTTTCTCAGCAGACCTGCACACATTTGTACTCTTAATTCTACAGCCAGTACCCCAGAGTTGCCTCAGTGCCACATCCCCGCTACACAGTCGTTTTATTAACCTCAGCTGAATTAAATTCTCCCTTATTGAAATCCAAAGAATTATCCTCTTAAAAAAATAATATTTTGAATTATTTTTATTTATGGAATGCCACTGTGTTAGATATGTAATGCCCCACTTTTATGGCAAAAGGATAGAGCTGACTTGCTTCATGAACGGAATGTTTTACACTTTCCTGGCCACACAAAGATGTACTCAGTTTTCATCCACCCAGGAAATACACCAAGGGAAGACACAACACTGGAAAGGGAGGCTAATCACGCAGCAGGGTGAGCAACTGCTTTGGCTTATTCTAGCTCTCCAGGAAGGAGAACGTGTGAGTTACCAGGGCCTGTGCAGGACTGGCTGAGCACTGCCTCAAACCCACATGTGATGATTTCTTTTCCCCTGAGAAGTATACTAGCTGCTGGGGAAGGGAGGAGACATGGTCGGAGACTAGTCCAGAATCTTGGAATCAGAGTTGGTAGATACCTGGGCTGCTGGGAAATCATGGCATGCGAGGAATTTTGACGTTAGTGCCCCACTGATGGAACCAAAAGGGGCACTAAACATTATCATGGAGTCACAGAACTCTGTGTCTATGCCTGGTGTGGTGGTAGAGTAGGTTTGGCCCCAATAGACTCGTGTGTTTGAATACTTGGCCTCAGAGAATAGCAATATTAGGAGTTGTGGCCTTATTGGAGGAGTTGTGGCCTTCTCAGAGAAAGTGCTTCACTACGTAACCAGTCATTGAGGTCTCCTACGCTCAGGCTCCAACCAGTGTGGAATCTAGTCTCCTCCTGGCTTCTGGCAGAAGACAGTCTCCTACTGGCTACCTTGGGATCAAGATGTAGATCTCTTGGTTCCTCCAGCACCATGTCTGCCCACACATGGCCGTGATATGACTAAAGCTCTGACACTGTGAGCCAGCCCCAGTTCAACGTTTGCCTTTAGAAGAGTTGTCTTGGTCATGGAGTCTCTTCACGGCAATAAAACACTAACTAAGACACCTGATTCCAGAGAAGCTGCTATGGAAGTGGCCACTCAAGTGTCCCTAGGCCTGTGCATATCCAGAGCCGGGGAAGTGTTTTAGTTACTCTTCTACTGCCATGACAACACACCAGGACCAATGCAGCTTATAAAAAGAAAGCATTTAATTGGGGGTGCACAGTTCCAGAGGCCATGACTGGCCATGCCCATCATGGCGGGGAGCGTGGCAGCAGGCAGACAGGCATTAGAACAGTAGCTAAGAGCCTACATCTGCCCCACAACCATGAGGCAGAGAGAGAAAACTGAGAATAGCATTGGCACTCAAAACCCACCCCCAATGACACACCTCATCCAACATGCCACACCTCCTAATCCTTTCCAAATAGTACCACCACTTGGGAACCAAGCGTTCAAACATATTGTCTTCTGGAGGCCATTCTCATTCAAACTGCCATAGAAGGTCTGCCACCATCCTTGCTGCAGGTTGGCAAATGGTAACTGCTGCACTTGTGCAAGATCACTCCATCCGCAACAGAACTGGGCCAAGAATTCACTAAGTCTAGTTGCCCTTCCTATGTATGTAGGTCTGTCCCCATTGTTCCACTCTTTTGTCTGAGGCTCACCTCTGTGGGCAGACATATCTAAGGAGTCAGCCCCCCTGGTCCCAGAGTATCTCTTAAGAGTCACACACTTTCCACACTTTTTACAAAGTCTTCTCTGAAAGACTTGACTCTTGAGCTCTTTACTGACTGAAGATGCTCTCCAAGCCCACACAAGTTCACAGTCATCCTATCATTCCCAATGGAGATCCTACTGGGGAGAGAGGCCAGACATGGGAAAGACTACCCTAGGCAACAGAACCTTGGGTCCTCCGGAAAGTGCCTCAGTGGGCCAGTGAAGGCAATATCCTATTTGGTACTGAGGGTGAAGTGAGATAGAAGGGCCTCTGCAATGCTGGGGACCTAGCACACAAGGAACAGCTAGAACAGCTGACCATGCATCATTCTTCCTCAGGCTAGAGCCATGGACATGTTTGGAAAGAATGGTGGTACCTGAAAGTACAGATGCTAGCCAGAGAAAGATGGAGAGCAAAAGAGTAAAGATAAAGTGGCAAGGCTCAGCACAGTTAGCATGAGTGGGAACTAAAAGGCTAACTCCCTGGCTTTGTGAGCCTTAGGGACAGCCATTACTTACATTACTTTCTTCAGCCCCTTGAGGAATTATACACTAAATTAGAAAACCAGTGTCTACTGTTTTGCTTCCATAAAACCTGTTCCTAATTACCCCATGCCCCAGTGGTCATTTCTATTTCTGCTCACTTGTCCGAAACCCTTGGAATATATTTTTTTAAGCTGCTAAAGCCAAAACCCAAGTGGCAGCACATGCCTACAATCCCAGGAGGTAGACGATTGAGTCTGAAGGAACACATGTTGAGGACAGCCTAGTGTGCTCATAGGACAAGGCTGGGGAGGTAGCTCAGTTTGTAGAGTTTATGTCTTCCATACACAAAGACGGGAGGTAAAGTCAGGAGGACCAAAACTTCAAGGATATCTTTCTAAAAGTAACAACAACCAAAAGGCCAAACAAACAAACAAAAAATTACTCCACTGCCACCCAAGCTATATCCCAAACCAAGACATTTGAAGATTGATTTTTAGGGATTCCATCTAAGGCTTAAACACGTTTTTAAACTACTGCTGGAATCACTGATGAAAATCAGTATGCATGCTTGAGTATGTCAACATCTCAAATACAGTAAATATTCATAAATAGAGATTATCACATGGGTGTGGTGGTACATACCCTCAGTCCCAGCACTCAGGGATAGAGACAAGTGGATCTTTGTGGGATCAAGGCCAAGCTGATCTATATAGTGCATTTTGGGCCAGCCAGGACTATGCAGTGAGCACCAATCTCAAGAAAGAGAAGAAAGATAGAAAAGAAATTATCAGCCGTTTTTCAAGCTATTTAGAAAGGTAATATTTTTCTTGTCACTGAAAAGGATTTTTAAAATTGGCATATATTAATTATACATAATTGGTTTCATTACTATATTTTCATGCATGCAAATAATATATTTTGATCATATTTCTCATAAACACACCTTTCTTATCCTTTTTTGTCTTCCATTTGTGCAAGTTGAATTTTGGGAGAAAACAGGAGTGCCCTCATCTGGTACAAAGGTGGAAGGGACATCACAATTTGCTGCTAGTATTGAAAGAAAAACAAAAGCCTCAAAATATTTGCATTTGTAGTTCTTTCAAAGATTCAAAGCAGAATATACCTTAACATTTGAGCTATTTTTAAAACCAGGCATCTTTGTTATACACCTAGTGTGCAGAAGAAACAAACAAACAAACAAAAATTACACTCAATGCTGTTATTAACTTCAGGACCTTGCAGGATACAGAAGGAGTCCGTAACTTGACTGGTGGCCCAAAACTTTGCTTGATGTGAAACTGACCTTGGGAGACAAAACAATAAAACAAAACAAATGGTGTGAGAATAAAGGATCAGGAAGAGGCAGAGGTGATGACTACAGTAAGCAAAGCTTAGAGCCAGGCCTAGTGGCTGTCTCAGCTAACTTAAAAAGAGCTGAGGGCACAGTTCAGAACTGGCCCTTATAACACAAGTCCTAGTTCGGTCCTCAGTACTACTGAAAAGGAAGAATAAACATCTTAGACGAAGCAACCTTTTCAGGTTTCAAGTATTTTATCTTTAAAATCACCCACATACTCTTAAGATTAAGCCCTCCTTACTCTATATTATGATTTCTTATATTTGCACTTCAAATTTTTCAAAGGATTTAGCAAGTCTGAGACCAATGACTGGATTCTTCCAGATTGCCTGGAACCTTTTAAGGCTGATTTTAGTCTAATTAAAGAGTGAATGTGGCACATTTCATGAAGCTTTCCAACACAAAATGTCATGTCAGCTGAAGAAGCCTTGGCGAAGGGCTAACATAGAAGTTTCTGGATTCAATAAAGTAAAGGTAGGCCTGAGGTTCATCAATACCCTACCGTAAACTGATCAAGGCAGCGACAAAAGGTTCTAATCTCACCTGGACTGTCAGCTACTTTCCTCATAAACCATAGCTTTCCCAGAGCCAGCAAGGCAGTGATGTGACACCGTCAGCCTGGCCTGTTTCCCCAGACACATACATGCCTGCACCACGGCCTCTTCTTTCACCATCAGGCTCAGGTACCCACAACATTGGGAGTGGGAACCAAGTAAAGAAGTAAGTGAAACGCATCCTTGGTGTCTCTCCTGCCTTCTTCCTGAGTCCTTACTTCCTGTGACTCTGCTTTCTGCATTTCTTTTCTTAGATAGCATGCCCCCATTGGCATTTGGTTGTTTGCTCTATTTTGTTTTGAGACAATATGGCATGTCTCTCAGGCTAGCTTCAAAACTACTACATAGCCAATAATGACCTTGAATAGTGTGATATTTGGGGGTGAGGGTGGTTCACAAACATATGTGTATGTGTCCACGAAGCATGTGGAGGTCAGAAGTCAGCAGGAGGGACCTACTTCAATTCCTTTCTTTTGTTTGAGACAAGTCAATACTGGCTTTCATAGAGGCCTCACGGAGCTTTCTCTGATTGTAGGTCCATACCACCATACCCATCCCCTTGCATATTACTGTCATGACCTTGAACTTTGGCTCTTTCTGCCTCTACCCGCCCCCCCCACACACACACATGCTTGGATTACAGAATGTGTTTATGTAGCTGGTATACAGTGCTGGGGACAGAACCTGGGGCTTTCTGTGTGCTAGGCAAGCACTCTACCGGCTAAGGCACATCTCTAGGCAGGCCTGCATTCTTTGTTAGAGAGAAGTTCCTTATGACTCACCTACCTGTAAAGACTCAGGCATGTGGAACAAAGTGCCCTGTATGCACCAGGGTGAATACTAAACAACGTGCTTTCTAACCCAACAGTGCGTAATGAATGCAAGCTCCTAGGAAAGGTTGGTGCGAGAAAAACACTCAAGGTTTTCAGCAAGGGCATGGGGAGATGAACCCCTGCAGAGGTTCCTGCTGCTCTGTCATCCTCTCATCACATCCCCTGTGGTCCTTTATCCTGTCAAACATTGATGGTCCCATCAGCAGCTATAAGATTACCAGCATCTCAGTTTATTCTCTTGGGCTTCTGTAAGCCCCAGACAAAGAAAGAAAGTCGTCATCCTTTACCCACTACCCTCAGTGTTCAAGTCTGACTGCATCCCACACTATACCACACCTGTTGCTTTTTCTGTAACAGTCTCCAAGTCACAAGACTTACATTCTCTTTCTTGCCCTGGGTCTCGCTTTTCAAATCATCTCCTGCAGCAAAGGTTTGGCCTGTCCTGGCACTTCCTGCCCAGCAGGGATCCAGCCATCTCTGAGCTGGAGTCTCCGTGTCTCCAGTGAAGTGCTCCCGTCCAAGCAGTCCTCCATTTCTCCTGTTCCTGTAGTCGTTTCTCTAGTCCATCATGCTTAGAACAGTACATGGGTGACTGATTCGAGCTGTTTGGCCTTCCTGGTGTGTTTGACTGTAAAGAGAACACGAGCTTACAGACTTCAGTCAAGAGCCAAGTCTTTAGTAGGTAACTTTAAATATCAGTCACAGACAGGCCCTGTGGACATTAAGGAAACATTCCAAGAACTGCATGAGTGCCATTGCCCATCTCTTATAGGTGAGGCTTTCCATCACTTTTTATATTCAAGCCATTTAAAAAGACATGGTAGGGCTAGAGAGACAGCCACAACTTGACTGCAGTATGGCGAAGGCCTTTCCTTGCTGTGAGACCCCTGGAATGAGTGAGATGTAAGAAAGAAACAATAGTTTTAGAGGCATATTTAGATTCCTAGTTCAGTTTTTTTCCACCCTAACTGTGAGAAAATCGCTTATGTCCATCTGCCTCCCTACCTGGAAAAGGATATCTATGAGGCTACTGAGGGGCTGAAATGGTATGACCTATGCTTTTGGCATGATGCATCCATTTATCAATGCCTTCTTCTTCTAGCAAGGGATAACGCCAGATGGTCCCTTTTGTGCCCGTGCTCAACTCTATTCCTTAGAGCAATGGCTCTCCATCTTCCTAATGCTGAAACCTTTTAATACAGTTGATGAACTATATTATGTTGTAGTGACCCCCAACCATAAAACTATTTCTTTGCTTCCTCACTATTGTAGTTTCGCTACTGTTATGACTCTCATAATGTAAATATCTAATAATAAGGATATCTGGTATACAACCCCAAAGCGGTTGCAATGCATAGATTGAGAACCACTACCTTGAATCTGTGTCTATAATTATGGAATTTTAACCACTAATATCCAGAGTTATTATTTGAAAGGAGAGTGCTAATTCTTATCACTGTTGATTTTGTAGTTATAGTGCTCTCCTATGCCTCATTCACTTAAAGGGGTGAAAGGTATCTGGGGAGAGGAACCATGAATGCACATTATTAGCATTATTTTGAGAAAGTCGCATCATCTTCTTGGACTTTTGTTTCTACAAGAATACAGAGAACTGATCAGAGTCAAGTTCTTAAGTTCTTGGCAGATTCAATGGTCTTTATTTCTGATATTATGGGGATATTGTGAAGAGGCCTCCTTGGAGTCAGGAATCTTCTCTTCCTTCTATTCCTATTACTCTTAGGTTTCTCATCTTTTCATGGTATCATTGAGTTCTTAGGTGGTTTGTGTGAGGAATTTTTTCAGTTTAATATTTTCTTTGAAAGATGTATTGATTTCTTCATTGTAGCTTCTACAGCTGAGAGTCTCTCCTCCATCTCTTGTATTCTGTTGGTGATGCTTACCTCTGTGGTTCCCATTCTCTTCTCTAAATTTTTCATCTCCAGGATTTCTTTGGTTTGAGTCTTCTTTACTGGTTCTATTTCCATTTTCAGGTTTTGAATCATTTTATTCATTTGTTTCACCTGTTTGATTGTATTTTCCTGTATATTTTTGAAGACCTCAATTTGTTTGTATTTTCCTGGAGATCTTTGAGGAATTTGTTTCCTCTTTAAATGCCTCTAACATCTTGATAAGCATAGATTTAAGGTCATGTTCCTGTGTTTCAGTTGCATTAGGTTATTCAGTGTTTGCTGGGGGTTCTGGTGGACAGCTCTAAACACCAGCATCCATTTGTGTTCCCCTAGAGAGGAGAAAGGATTTTTGTCTGCTATATATTCACAGTACCACTTCAGACTTCCTGGCTACCCTCGCCATCCTGAAGATGCCTCCTGACTTTAGAGATATGCAGATCTGGGCTACCAGTCATGGCTCTACTAACTGACTTGAGGAGACCTGAAGGACCTCACTGGAAACTCACACCCTGACTGCCTGCCTATGGGTCCAACTGGGACACAACCAGCAAAGCAGAGATGTAGACTATGGGAGGAGATTCAGCCCACAACCCACAACTTAAGGTTCCTCCTGCATACCTAAGAAACCCAGCAGATTCCAGAACAACCAGCCAATGCCATAGACAACCATTTGGCTAAAGGCCAGCTTAAGAACACAATCAACAAAGACCAAGGCAATATGGTACCACCAGAAGCCAGCAATCCTAATACAACAAGTTCTGGATATCCTAACATAGCTGAAACACACACATGCACACACACACACACATCACACAAACACAAACACACATACACACATGACATTGAATTTATGCTTATGAAGGTGATAGAGGCCTTTAAAAAGAGGAAACAAATAAATCCCTCAAGGAAATACATGAAATACAACCAAATAAATAGAGTCCTTTAAAAAAGGAAACAAATAAATCACTTAAAGAAATACAATAAAATAGAATCAAACAAATAGAGCTCTTTAAAGAGGAAATAAATAAATCACTGGAAAACACAATCAAACAGGTGAAGGAAATGAGTAAAATGGTACAAGCCCAGAATATGGAAATAGAATCATTAAAGAAAACACAAACCGAAGAATCCTCGAGATGAAAAACTTAGGGATGAGAACAGAAACTACAGAGTAAGCATCACCAGCAGAATAGATAGAGATAAAGATAGAGATAGAGCAGAGAATCTCTGTAAAGGAATGCTAATTCAGGACATAGCTGTTCTGGCAAGAGATCACATACAAAGACCTTCTGTGTGACCAAGTTGTAATACAAACATACCTTTAATCCAGGAGACAGAGGCAAACAGATCTGAGTTCAGTATCAGGTAAACAAAAGCTTAGGTCCAGGTATTGTGGTACATGCCTTTAATCACAAAGGAAGGTAAAGTTAGTTTGTAGAAGGAAGCACCCATGTTTGAAAGTGATGTCTAATTGAGTGGCAAAAAAATGTGATGAATCAGAGAAGATTTGACAGAATAGGATATGGCCAACTCTCATGAGAAGAGAGAGGAAAGGGAAGCTACTTAAGAGGTAAGTTTACAGAGAGAGGAGGCAGTTTTTACCAGGGCAGTAATAGAGAGATGGGTTCCAGAGAGAGAACTCAGGTGAAGACAGAGCAAAGCAGAAAATGAGAAGAAGCCAGAAGATTAGAGCAGAATGCTGAGCTAGTTTGAGGCCAAACAGAGCAAATCCAGGCTGAGAGAGAGAAACCAGATTAAATAAGTCAGCCGGAAGAAAAGTTTAAGCCAGAACAGTTGAGTTGAACCAGCCAGCCCAGAGCTCAGAAAGAACAAGTAAGGGTGAGCTTATAAAGTAATAAGTTTCAGAGGATGAAAACATTATAGGCCTAAGTTAGATTGTATGGAGCCTAGAAACTTCCAGGACTAGGCCTAGGTTAGCAGGAGGAAGCAGTAAGCCTCAAAGACAATGACTGAGCCAGGAGAATAAAAGTTACTTTTACAAACAGACATAGAAGATCCAGTTGAAAATTTGATATATCCATCAAAGAATACATTAAATCAAAAAATTCCTGACACAAAACAACCAAGAAATCAAGGACATCATGAAAAGATGAAACCTAAGAATAATAGGGATAGAAGAAAGAATATTTCACAGCTTTAAGGAACAAAAAATATTTTCAACAAAAATCATAGAAGAAAATTTTCCCAACCTAAAGGCAGAGATGCCTTTAAACATACAAGAGGCTTACAGAACACCAAATAGATTAGACCAGGAAAGAAATTCCTCCATCCACATAATGATTACAAAATAAATACAGAACAAAGAAAAAATATTAAAAGTGGGAAGGAGAAAAGGCCAAGTAACATATAAAGTCAAGTCTATCAGAATGACACCTAACTACTCAACAGAGACTCTAAAACCCAGAAGGGCCTGAGCAGATGTCATGCAAACCCTAAGAGATAACAAATGTCAAGCCAGACTATTCTACAGAGCAAAGCTTTCAATCACCATAGAGAGAGAAAAGAAGATGTTCCATGACAAAACCAAATTTAAACAATAGATACGCACAAACTCAGCTCTACAGAAGATACTATAGAAAAATGCCAACATGAGAAGCATAACTACACCCAAGAAACACAGGATATAAATAACTTCACAAAGCAAAACCAAAAGAAGACAAGCACACAAACACACCATTACCACCAACATCATAATAAAAAAAAACTAACAATCATTGGTCACTAATATCTATCAACAACCATGGACTCAATCTTCAATAAAAGGACACAGACTAACAGGATGGATGTGTAAACAGCATCTAACAGTTTGCTGCATACAAGAAACACACCTCAGCAACAAGGATAGTTATTACATCAGAATATAAGCTGGAAAAACATACCCAAGAAAAAAAGCTGGAGTAGCCATCCTAGCATCAAATAACATAGACTTTTAATCAAAATTAATCAAAAGAGATGAAGAAAGACACATCATACTCTTCAAAGGAAACATATACCAAGAGGACATTTCAATCCTGAACATCTATACCCTAAATGCAAGGGGTATAAGAAACATTTGTAAAAGAAATATTATTAAAGCTTAAACTACATATCACTTTCAATACATTAATAGTGGGAGACTTCAACACACCACTCTCACCAATGGACAGATCATCAAGATAAAAATTAAATAGAGAAGTAATGAAACTAACATATGTCATGAATCAAATAGACCTAATAGATGTCTACGGAGCTTTTCACCTGAACACAAAAGAATATACCTTCTTCTCAGCACTGCATGGGACCTTCAGCAAAATTGATCATATAGTCGGTAACAAAGCAAACCTCAACCTATAGAAGAAAATTTAATTATAATCCATTGTACTTTATGAGATCACCATGGATTAAAGGTGGACTTCAACAACAACCAAAATAACAAAAAGCTTACATAATCATGGAAACTGGAAAACTCTCTGCTAAATTATCACTGGGTCAGGGAAGAAATAAAGAAAGAAATTACAGACTTGCTAAAATTCAATGAAAATGAAGGCACAACATACCCAAACCTACAAGACACAATGAAAGCAGTGCTAAGAGGAAAGTTCATAGCACTAAGTACCTTCATAAAGAAATTGGAGAGCTGTCATACTAGCAACTTAACAGCTCACCTGAAAGCTCTAGAAAAAAAAAAAAAAAAGAATCAAATACACTCAAAGGAGTAGAAGTCAGGAAATAATCAAGCTCAGGGATGAAATCAATAAATTATAAACAAAGAGAACAATACTAAGAATAAACAAAAACAAGAGCTGGTTCTTTGAGAAAATCAGTAAGATAGACTATCCCTTAACTAAACTAACTAACGGGCAAAGAGACAATATCCAAATCAACAAAATCAGAAATGAAAAGTGAAACGTAACAACAGACAATGAGGAAATTCAAAGAATTGTTAGGTCTTACTTCAAAAGGAAGTATTCCACAAAATCAGAAAATCTAAATGAAATGGGCAATTTTCTTATAAATGTCATGTTCCAAAGTTAAATCAAAACCAGGTAAACAAATTAAATAGTACTATAATCCTAAGGAAATAGAAGCAGTTATTTAAAGTCTCCCATCTGCCCCGCCCCCACAAAAAGCCCAGGTCTAGATGGTTTCAGCACAGAAGAGATAATACCAATACTTCTCAAACTATTCTACAAAATATAAACAGAAGGAACATTGCCAAATTCATTCTATGAGGTCACCCTGATACTTAAACCATACAAAGACCCAACAAAGAATGAGAATTTCAGACCAATTTCCCTTATGAATAGTGATGTAAAAATACTCAACAAAAAACTCACAAACTGAATCCAAGAATATATCAAAATATTATCCACCATGATCAATTAGGATTCATCTGAGGCATGCATGGGTGGTTCAATATACAAAAACCCACCAACATGGTCCACCATATTAACAAACTGGGAGAAAAAAAACACATGGTCATCTCAATAGATGCCAGAAAAAACATTTTACAAATTTCAACATCCCTTTATGTTGAAAGTCTTGGAAAGATCAAGGATACAAGGCAAATACCTAAATGCAATAAAGGCAATAATCAGCAAGCCTATAGTCAACATCAAGTTAAACGGAAAGAAACTTAAAACAATTCCACTAAAATCAGGGACAAGGCTGCCCACT
Source organism: Acomys russatus (assembly GCF_903995435.1). Classification (NCBI taxonomy): domain Eukaryota; kingdom Metazoa; phylum Chordata; class Mammalia; order Rodentia; family Muridae; genus Acomys; species Acomys russatus. The sequence goes on from NC_067145.1 coordinate 36,952,596, forward strand.
CTCTCCTTATCTCTTCAGTATGATACTTGACGCCCTAGCTAGAGCATAAGACAACTAAGGGAGATCAAAGAGATGCAAATTAGAAGGAAAGAAGTCAAAGTATCACCATTCACAGATGATATGATAGCTTACGTAAGCGACCCCAAGAATTCTACCAGATAACTCCTACTGCTGATAAACACATTCAGCAATATGGCCGGATATAAAATTAATTTTAAAAATCAGTAGCCCTTCTGTATAAAAATGACAAACACTCTGAGAAAGAAATTAGGGAAACTATGCCCTTCACATTATCCACAAATAATATAAAGTATCTCAGTGTAACTCTAACCAATCAAGTCAAAGACCTGTATGACAAGAACTTCAAGTCTCTGAAGAAAGAAATTGAAAAAGAAATCAGAAGATGGAAAGATGTGTCATGTTCAGAGATAGGTAGGATTAACAGTAAAAATGGCCATCATACCAAAAACAATCTATAGATTCAACACAATTCCATCATAGAACTTTAAAGAATAATTCTCAACTTCATATGGAATATCAAAAACCCAAAAATAGCTAAGATAATCCTATACAATAAAAGACCTTCTAGAGATATCTTCATCCCTGATTTCAAGCTATATTACAGAGCAATAGTAATAAAGACAGGTTGATCAATGGAATTGAATCAAAGACCCAGAAGTAAGCCCACACACCTATGGTCACCTGATTTTTGACAAACCAAAACCATACAACAGAAAAAAGAAAGTATCTTTAGCAAACAGTGCTAAAATTATATCCATATCTATCACCCTGCACAAAACTCAAGTCCAAGTGGATCAGAGACCTCAAGATGACATCAGAAACACTAAATCATTTAACAGAGATAGTGACAATCAGCTTTGAACTCATTGGCACAGAAGACAATTTCCTGAACGGAACACCAACAGCTCTGACTCTAAGATCAACAATTAATAAGTTGGCAAAGGAAATTGTCAAAAGAACAAAACTGAAGTCTTAAGATTGGGAAAAGATCTTCACCAACCCTACATCCAACAAAGAGCTAATATCTAAAGTATATAAAGAATTCAAGAACTTAAACACCAACAAAACAAATAATCCAATTAAAAAATGTGTTACAGAGCTAAACAGAATTCTCAACAGAAGACCTTGAATGACCAAGAAGCACTTAAAGAAATGCCCAACATTATTAGTCATCAGGGAAATGCAAATCAAAATTACTCTGAGATTCTATGTTACACCCATCAGAATGTCTAAGATAAAAAACTCCAATGACAGCACATTTTGGTGAGGATGTGGAGAAAAGGGAACACTCTTCCATTGCTTCTGGGAGTGTGAACTTGTACAACCATTTTGGAAATCAACCTGGTGCTTTCTCAGAATATTTGGAATAGTTCTACCTCAAGACCCATCTATATAACTCTTGCACATATACCTAAAAGATGCTCCACCTTACCACAATGACATTTGCTCAACTATGTTCATAGCAGCTTTATTCATAATAGCCAGAATCTGGAAACAATCTAGATGTCCCTCAACTGAAGAACGGATAAAGAAACTGTGGTACATTTACATAACTGAATACTACTCAGCTATTAAAAACAAGGAAATCATGAAATTTCCAGGTGAATGGATGAAACTAGAAAAGATCATCCTGAGTAAGGTAATACAGACCCAGAAAGACACACATAATATGTACTCAACTTATAAGTGGATTTTAGGCATATAGTACAGGATAAACATACTTCCATTCATAGACCAGAGAAGATAAGTAACAAGGAGAACCAAAGAGAGGATGCTTAGATCTCACTCAGAAGGTGAAACAGAATAGACAGTGGAAGTAGCTAAAGGGAGGGAACAAGTTCAGAGAGGAAGCATGGAGAGAAATGAAGGTGGAGGTCAGACTTGGAGAGATTAAGGGCAGGAAGATAGAAGGCCTTCAGAGAGAAGGGAAGCTGTGGGTAGAGGCATCTCTGTGAAAAGTTGGAACTATAGGATACAGTAGGCTTCTAGAAGGGTATGGGGGTGACTCTAGCTGAGAGTACTAGTAGCCGAGGTCATGGAGACTTAAGAGGATGCCCTCTACCTAAACAGGACTCCTAGTGGATGGAGGGAAACACCAACTGACCCACAGAAACTTTGACTCAATATTTACCCTGTCTATAAGAAGTTCAGAGATAAAGATAGAGTAGATAGAGCTGAGATTGAGGGACTGTCCAACCAATGCCTGACCCAACCCAAGACCCACCCCATGGAAGAGAGCCACTCCCTGAAAGTATTAACAGTACTCCACTATGCTTGCAAACAGGAGCCTTGCAGAATTGTCCTCTGAGAGGTTCTACTCAGAAATTGTTCAAAACAGATGCTGAGACTCACAGCCAAACATTAGACAAAGTATAGGGAGTCTTGTGAAAAAGTTGGGCTGGCGGGGGGTGGCAGGAAGGGGCCTAGAGATGATAGGAGCTCCACGAGATGACCTACAGAGCCAACTAATCAGGGCCCAGAGTGGCCTGTTGAGACTAAAGCACCAACCAAGGACCAACCATGTACTGGATCTAGGCCTTGACACGGACTCTGTTGCCTGCTTTTTTATCACTTCCCCCTGGTGGGGCTGCCTTTTCAGGCCACAGGGGGAGAGGATGAGCTCAGTCCTGATGCGACTTGATGTGCTGAGTGGGTTGATAGAGGGGGCTCCCCTTTTCTGAGGAGTTGGGGAGGGAGGATAGGAGGAAGAGCTAGGGTGGGACCAGAAGGAGAGGAGGGAGAGGGCTATGGTCAGGATGTAAAGTGAATAAATTAATTAATTAATTAAAAAACAAAAACACAAGCAAATATAAAAAATAATATACTAGGTGTAAAAAAAAAAGTAAAAATAAGACCAAAGCATACATATTTCATTGCTGTTTAAATATACTTCTGAGATGAATGTCACTTTAACTTCCTAAAGCCTCACACTAGAGGAATTCCCCTCTATAAAACAACACCATTTCAGAAGCCGGTGGAAGAGCACTATGCATCTTTGCAGACAGCGTTTTCGACAGGGTTCTTGTAGCTGCTTAGTGAACAGCAGGGAGGGAGAGACTGTCCAATTGCTATCTATGCTCAAAAGCTCAAAGCAAGGTTGAGCAAGGTTCCAACATGTATCTAACTCCCTACCATTTGTCTTGCTGGTCAGTTATAATCCAATTCCAATCTCAAGCCAAATCTTAGGTTATGAGGAAAGCCAGGGTGGGTTGGGAGTGGCGGATCAAATGCATGTGAGCAAAACCAGAAGAAAGTCAAGACTAGGAACTGCATCTCAAGCCTACAAGGGTGATTTCTTGTCTTGTTTTATGAGCTCCTTCCTATGAGACTAGATTGTTCAGTTTCCTATTGTCTACTAATTTCTCACTTTCAAGCTGCCATAGTATTGTTGTCCTAAATCAGTCTAATAGAATTCCCAGATGGGCTCCTGAAATTTTTAAATGCTGCTTTCTATAAGCTGAGATAAGCCAGAAAAGATGAAAATAAAATGAATTGACAGTAACGTGCCAATGCGGTCAATTTTGTTTTGGGGACTCTATTGGATCTTAACTGTGGTCCAAGTGCGGCCCCTACTGGTGAGACTGGGTACAACTAAAACCCAGAAAGCTTTACCCAGTCCAGCTAACACCTTTCTTCTCTACCAAATGTCATTTCAGTTGCTGAAGACTTGCTGCTCACAGTAGTCTGCCAGACATCTGTACTCTCAGTCCTAGAGCCATCTTGTGGGAACAGATGACCTGCTCCTGTTCTCTGAGCCCCGTGAAGATAAGCTAGCTCATTGAGCTGGAGGACTTGAGAGGCTCTCGCCAGATGTACACTGGGGCTCACCCCACTTCGCTTTCTGACTGCTTGCAACATATGGTGAACTCTGAAGCTCCACAGAAAGCAATGTTCCTTAAATGCGGCTTTGTTAACTTGGCTCCACAGATTTTTACATCTTGTTAGCCTACAGAGATGTGTGTGTGTGTGTGTGTGTGTGTGTGTAGAACAAGGAGCCACAGATGACCCGCTAGGACCTTTTAACCAAAGAAGCAAATGGTAACCAGAGATGTGACATTGGCCACACCTCTCTGCTCCTCCACCTGGGAAAGGAGACCCTTTATATAAAATCTAGTTTTTATTCAATGTTTGGGATCAAATATGTGTTTCCCCATATGCTAGACAAATGTTCTACACTGAAGTATATACCCAATCTGCATTTGACTTGAATTTCCCCAGTTCTTCATGAAATACATTTCATCTGGAGTTCCACTTATAAGGCTATGGAATCCTAGCATCTCATCTCTCTCTGGGGCCAACTACAGAGCTGGAGCTCAAGTGGAAAGTTCCATGAGGAAGAGATTGCTCTATGGAGAAAACCCTCCTTCCTCGGAAAACAAACGTTTCCCCTTCACAGGCAGCCAGTTTCACCAGAACCTTCTGAGCTAGCCTGGAGCTGACATGCAGTAAGAGCCACAGGATTTATACTGCAGCTCTCCCATGGTCCTCCCTCTTCTTCCCTTAATATACCACTTTGCTCATCTTCCCCAAATCTAAGTCTTCACTCAGACAATTTAAAAGCAGTTTCCGGTATAGAGTGCTGCCTCTGAGAGTGAGACGCTTACTGTATGCGCAAACAACTTTTCTTGCTAAGCTCCAGCTGCTTTCCATGAAAAATTCCATCGATCCTTAGCATCTTTTTATCTTTCTTCTCAACAGGCATCTGGTACTGTTGTCTCCGAGAATGGATCTACCAGTGGGTTGGTGTCCTCACCGGACTGTCTCGGAAGCCACCTTCACACCAGCCTAGGAAAAAACTTGCAGAGATAACTTGTGCAGCAAATTAGACAGTATCTAATGAGCTTTTTGCTGTGCAAACCCGAACAACTAAACAACATTAGCTCTCTCACTCTCTCCCTCCTTTCTTCTCTCCCCTGCCTTTTCTTGTTTCCACGGATTGTAACTTAGATGGCTCCAAAGTACGAGAGATTTGAGTTCTTATCATCTTTTCTCTTTCCTTAAATTTTCCAAAAAGTCAAAGAACCCTCTGGGCTAGGTCCCTCAGACTAGGGAGCCACAAAGCAGGGGTAGGTATGAGATGAGAGTCTTGATCTTTGCTTGGAACATTGCCTTCTCTTGTGGAACTCAGTGGCTGAGGTGCAGGTTGCTTCTGTGGAGCAAATCTTACACGTTCTGATGTCTCACTTAAGATTTTGGACATCAGCAGAGATGCCAAAACAGCTCCTCCCAGTGCCATCCATATAAAATTGCATGTTTATGACCAAGCTTGAGCACAGACTGCAGGGGCAGGGGGCAAATGCCTGCTCCAGCCAGCATGGACACAGGGGCAGGGGGCAAATGCCTGCTCCAGCCAGCATGGACACATGCTGTTGGTATCTGGCAAGTTGACTTTTCCGTTACTTATCAAGGCTCACACTGAGCATTTTGCAGTGCTTAGATTCGGGATAGCACTACGGCTGCAAGGACTCCCCGCCAAGGAACCAAAGAGATTTGCTTCTTTGTCCTTCGGGAATATCAGAATCATGTGGATTGAATAGCCATTTGGCCAGACATGTCCCTAAATATTGAAGAAAGAGGACAGAGGCACAGATCACAACTTTAAGTAACTTTAAGAACAAGCATAACAGAAAAGGAAAGAGGGAGTATGTGTAAGGCACATTCTTTCAATTTTCTGGAAATATCAAGATCTACTAAGGTTTTTTTGTTGCTCTAACTATTTGGTTAAGCACGCTATAGATAGTACCAAGCACGCTGTTAGTCTCCATCATGGCAGATACGTCATCGGCAAGGTTTCCTTTAGAAAGCTGTTGTTTTCATGAAGGCATTAAGCCACCTTTTTTATTATCTGCTGGGGGGAAGGAGGTCTCTTCCTCAGATCCTCTAGGTGTAGGGACCAGATGCTGCTGCTCAGTTCAATTAAGAAGGATGGCTTATCCTGTGCCATGACAGACATGTCCTCTTGTGCTGGATATAAGGCTCCAGCACAGACAGGCTGAAGCTAAGACAGCCGCAGTCAAACCCAGAGTCACCCCAAGAAGTACATGGAACACCTTGAGGGGGCACACCTGAGATCTGAAGCGCTTGTGTTTCTTGAGTGTGTGAGAGCACAGGCAGGGGCTGTGCCTGTCACTGCACGCAGGCTTTTGCTCCATGCTACTGGAACACTCCCAAACAGACAGAAGACCCTGAACTGAGAGTCTGGGCATGTGGCTGTGCAGAGCACTCACCTAGGATGCACAGGGCCCTGGGTTCAACTCATATACATCCAGGAAGAAAGCGAAAACTAACAACAAACAAACTGCCCTGGAATAAAAACTGTGAAGAATCCAACTACTTCCTCCCTTTCTGAGTAAAGGTAAACATTCAGCAAACACAGGGGACATGACTTAGCAAACACTGGAGACATAACTCAACAATCACAGGAGAAAATGCTCATCAAGCACAGGAGAATGTAAGGATGACTGAGCATGTGAAGGAGAGGTATTTCTGCAAACAGAGAAAATTGACCCAGCAAACAAAAAAAGATGTCTCAGGAAAAACAAACAAAGAAAAAACTAAAAACAAAACTGAGGCAAGTAGGCATAGAAGAAATGTTTCAGAAAACATAGTAGAGATGACTCAGTAAATCCAATAGATATGAGGTATGAGCCATGGCATTGCTCCTTTAACACAATGAAATAGGACGCGCACTATACTTAGCGTTTGCTTTATTAAAGACTGTAAGCCAATGATTCTTCATGGATGACATGTCAAGCAAAGGAATAGACAAAAGCCAAGTAACTCATAATGCTTCACCAGAAAATATCAAACTATTGAGGAGTTATGTCATTATAAGATCATGCTTTAGGGTGAGTTAGACACCAAACCAGGAGTGGTTGGGAGGCTGGCAGGAGGCACAGTCCCATGATAGCCATCAGCCTGGTTATCTGAGTGTTTTAGCCTGTTGTGGACATTTGAATGCCATGGCCCTTTTCAGTGAAAACTATTGTTTTGCTAGTTGCACCTGAAGTCCATCTGCCCTGTATGGGCTAATCTTTCAGCCTGACAGGCTCCTGCCAAGGCTTGTTTAGGGATAGGCTGCTGAAGGTCTTGGGAAGGTCACCAGGGATGACCGCTCAGACACAGTTTACAGGTGATTGAAGTCTTTATTAGAGCTGACAGCTGACTGGGATTACACTCGGGTATTGCAGGACCCAAGTGTAGCACTGGGATTTTAGGATAAAAATTTTTGTTTTTTGTTTTTTGTTGGTGGTGGTAGGTTGTTGCTGTTGTTGTCACTGTTTGGTGGTGGTTGTTGTTGTTGTTGTTATCTGGGTATTTTGCTCTGCAGCTGCAGAGGGAGGTTTTGGTAATGAAGCACTCAATAAAAGTTGCGTGGTTAGGTGCCTGGGGAGCCTTGCCCAAAAAAAGTAGTTCAACAGAAGCTAAGTTAGCTGGGCCATCTTGACCTCAAGGTCCTAGAATAGCGGTGGGTAATTTTCTATGGGATTCGGCATCACAGAAATCAAAATTCTAGTTAAATATAAAATTCTCTTAGCACGAATATAGGATGAAGAAACATCTACACTGTCTTACCCTGTCCCAACACAAAGGGCAGTGATTTGCTGAGGAAAGCGCTGGTGCCTCTGCATGGCTGCCTTCATACCCACTCAGATTTTTTGGTTCTCAGGTGGGGGACACTACCAGAGGTAGCTAGCCGACCAGGAGCTTGAGGCTGGCTGGCTGAACAGGGTCTGGCCAGGGGGCTCTGGGTGGCCAAGGAGAGTTTATCTGACCGTGAGTTTTTGCCCACCAGGTCAGGGGAAGTCTCTCTGTGGGATATGAACTCATGCTGTGTGTGAGCCACAACTAACCTGTCACCAGCTGAGGAAGTGGCCTCACTAACATCTTGGTCTGCATACTCCTCTCGCCCTGACACATTGGCCTGACTAACCCGTCTGTTGCTGTCCTGACCTGAAGTCCATAGGCAGGCCAATTCAGGCACACCCTGCTCCTCCTGCCTGTGCTCCTGGTCCACCTGCCGCTGGCTATGATGGCCCTGAGGGTCTTTTAAGAAGCCAGGGGGAGGAGTGGGGACCAGTCTGGCCTCTCCCTTCGTGCATTGCGTGGTGTCCCCTGTCCTCCTCGGCAAGCTGCAAAGCAGGTCGGCCAAGCTGAGCAGGAAGGATAGCGCACTCACTGCCCAAAAGAACAGCATCAGGAGGGTCTTCTCTGTGGGCCGCGACACGTAGCAGTCCACAGCCCCTGAGCAGGGCACACGCGAGCAAGACACTCGGGTGGGCACAGAAAAGCCGAAGAAAAAATAGTGCAGGGAAGCCAGCCCAGCCTCCAGCAAGGTGCGCAGCAGCAGGTGTACCAGGTAGGCGGCTGACAGGTCGGGCACCCGGGCCCTGCAGGCTCCCTGGGCAGCCAACTTCGCCCCTTGATGCAGGACAAAGGCGCCAAAGATCACAGAAGGCAGGAGCAGCGCCAGGCTCTGCACCAGCCAGAACCGCAGCGGCGACACTGGGGAGAAGAGATCGTAGCAAACGTTGGCACATCCTGGCTGCAGGGTGTTGCAAACAAACTTCTCCTGTTCGTCCTGGTAGATAGGTGACCCTGCCAAGATCACCACCAGTATCCTCAGCAAGACTGCCACGATCAGCCAGAGCATTCCTAGGCCAGAGCAAGGGCAAGGATCAGTGTCCACGGTGCAGAAGGTTGCCTCCACACTAGTCTTGGCAAGTCAGTAGGACTCAGAGCAATAGAGGCAGCTATTTTACACACACACACACAGACACACACACAGACACACACAGACACACACACACACACACACACACACACACACACACACACACACACACACACACACACACACACTGGTAGTATCAAGTATCAAAACCAGAACCTGTTGCATGCTATGCTATGCTAGGAAAGTACCACAGAGCCCCACCACCAACTCCTTAGGGCAATGACTTGCTAAGCTTTTGCTGTGCCAGGGAACAGCCCAGAAATTATTTGTAAGATGTTTCCAGTGAGCAGATCTATAAAGTGCATCATGCACTAAAGATGCCTTTATGTAGCCTGGACTAAGCCAGACAGCATTTTGGCTAAGAAATAGATGATGTAATTCGATCTCACCCTTCTTAGGGGGTAAGCTTTTAAAGGATCACAGCATACTCCTTCACCTTGCTGAGAATCAGACACTGGTCATTTCAGCATTCTTTTTTGTTTTTGTTTTTGTTTTTTTGTTTTGGTTTGGGTTTTTTTGGTTTTTGGTTTTTGTTTTTGTTTTTTGTTTTTTGTTTTTGTTTTTTTTTTGTTTTTTTGTTTTTTTTTTTTTTGAGACCATTCTATAAAGTGTCTATTAGTATAGAGCCTGTGGCTACTGTGACTCTGGATCCTTGAATTGAATTTCTTTAAGAATACTCTTTTCTGGTATTTCAAGATTCCTGTCCTTAGTCCAGACACTATATTATTGACATTAACAAAAACTGGGAACAAACAAAAGAAAAAAGAGACAATTTTCATCATTCATAAAGGCAGTCAAGCTTAGAAAGGAGCATCATTAAGTGATGAAGTCACGAATTTAACCCTTCAATACCAGATCTATTTATTCACATTCTAAAAAATAAAGAGTAAAGAAACTATCAGCCACGTGTCCTGCAAATCTTAACCTTTTCTCCATCTGCTTTTTAAGACACCTCCGCCTCTCTGAAACTGACTCATTTGGATCAATCTCGGGAACCTTTATTATTCTTTTGTTAAAACAACAGCTGGAGCTGTGTTCAGGTTGCAGGAGCGTCATAAGTTCAAGGCCAGCTAGAGCTCTATAGCAAACTGGGGAGAGAATGAATACGTAGCTAGGGGCTCAGTGTGTGAGCACCTTCCCTTCCTGCCTGAGGCCTGGAGCTCTATCCCCAGCACTTACAAACAACTACATTAAACTTAAGATCCGTGTTAAAGTACATAAGAGGAATTAGTAATCCGCATAGCTTCAAGGTCAAGGCCTAAAAGATAAACAAGAAGGAACAACAGAAACTTTATTTTTCTCACTTATTCCAGCTGATTCTGCCTTCAAATTCAGAATCCAAACGTTGAGATAACAGATCTTGCCTGAGGCTGAGGCTTCCACCCACACATCCTCCTATGCTGATGGGAGCAAGGTATGACCCCAGCGAGGCTTGCTAGGGCTCCCACGCCAACAGTAATATGCTGACCTTTCTTTGGGGAGTGGGCCAGATGAACAGCAAATTGAGACAAACTCTTGAAAAGGATTTAATTTGAATATGGCAACAAAAATCACAACAAGATTTGGGTTTTTCTCCCCAAGACTCACCCATGATGGTCACATTACAGTTTAAGGTGATAATTAGGAACTCCAACAAGCTCAAATTCTCCATACTTGAAGAAAGCAAAAAGGCCTGGACTGCTGGAGGGTTTCGAGGCCTGTGTGCTCCAAGGATGTTAAAATAAAAATAAAAATTAAAAAATTAAAAAAAAATCAATGAATTTTTTCCTATATCAAACTTCAAGGTGAGCTCTAAGCTGTGCAAAGAAATATGTGCTCCCAGGCTTGGGAGGTCCAGCCCTCTGTCGTGACACTGACACAGACCTGAGCTGCTTGCCAGTGAGACACAGGCACTCCTGACAACTGCAGACCCCCTGCAGCAGAACTCATCACTCCCTGTGTGGCTATTCTTACCCTCAGAGGACATTCCAGGCTTGTGGCTGTGCTTGCCTGTCTCCATCGGAAAGCCAGGCACTTTGGGATATAACAGAAGCAGCTACATTTAGCTCAAGAGAGAAAATGTCTGTTAATTAGCTAATAAATTCTTTCTATACTGGAGCTGGGAAGATGGCTCAGTTGGTAAGATGCTTGCTGCACAGGCATAAGGATCTGAGCTCAAACCCCAATACCCATATAAAATGCCAAACACGATGGTACGTGTGTTTAAGCTAAGTGTTGGGGAGTCAGACCCACGCAGATGCTAAAAGTCACTAGCTGAAAGACTTTCTTACCTGGTTAAGTCCCAGGTCCTAATGAGAGATGCTGTCTCAAAACTCAAGGTGAACAGTACCCAAGGATGATTGACTCACAAGGTTGCTGTCTGTGGCAGCTTGAGTGAAAATGGCCCCGTAGGCTCATTATGTTTTAAATATCTGGTCCCCAGTTGGTGGAATTGTTTGGGAAGGATTACGAGGTATGGTCTTGGAGGAGGAAATGTGCCACTTGTGGTGGACTTTGAGGTTTCAAAAGCCTTTGTCATTCTCAGTTTGCTCTAACTCTGCCTCCTGCTTGTGGATGAGAGTGTAAGCTTTCAGCTATTGTGGCAGCACCATGCCTGCCTGCCTGCTGGTGCGTTCACTGACATGATCCTCATGGACTCTATCCCTCTGGAACTGTGAGGATCCAGTTTAATATTTTCTTTTATAAGCTTCCTTGGTTTCATCATGGCCATAGAAAAGACAGTGTCTGACATCCATGTGCATGCATTTGTACCTGCATGCCACATATGTAGCCATGAACACACAAAGCCATTTTCTCCTTGAAAACATGTCCACAGCCATTTATGAAAGAAGTCCTAAAATGTTCATTTCACCCTTTCTATAAGGTATAACCACCACCATGCCCACTCACACAGCCTACAAGGATCCTGACATTATTGCTAATTCCTGCACCACCGGGGTAAGCATGGATCTGTACCACAATGTGGGTGCCAGGTCCACACTATGACTTGGACAGTCTGTGTTGGAAAACTTCCAGAAGTCCCTACCTACCAGGGAAGTCAATGAGAAGACTCAGTTTACCTCAGAAAACCCTTCAAAGAGCAACAGTTTCTCTGCATTTCAGTCAAATACTTTGACACAAGCAATGAAATCCAGAGAAATTGTTGTTGAATAAAAATATTGCAATAATCCCACAGTGCAAGTACCAAGTAAGCAATCGTGTCTTTTTGTCCACACAAGCTGCTCTTCATGGTGTTTTAAAAATAGAAGACCCAGCAAAATAGTTATTGAGATTTTCTGTGGGACAAAATTGAAGTGCCAGCTCCCCGCAGAACAAAAACAGTTCTAGTGGACAGAGAAAAAGACAATTAAGACAGAAGTGGACTTGGAGGAGAAAAAATCAAAAGGGACAAGAGTTGATGAGAGGCCGACTGGCTGCTTAGAAGGTGGTGCAGAAGGGGAAATAGGCTGAGAAGCAGGGAAGCCAATGGGCCTTCCATCAAGACCTCATGATGCTCGACAGATTAACAACATTTTTCATGCCTGCAGTCACATTTTCACATGATAGCTCCTTTGAGAAGGTGATGTCATATTTTTCACATCTGTGATTTGAGGTTAATGATACTCAATTAAGGACCAAGAATAACAGATAATATAAATAAGTTTCAATCACAGCTGTTAAATCATAATGGAATAAACCTAAACATCAACAGCCAGAAAAACTACAAAAAAAAATCCAAACACATAGAAATTGAACAAACCACTTTTTAATCTCCAGTGGGCTACTAAATAAAGTTGGGGTGAAATTTTTTTTAAGAAGTTATGGCCTCTAAAGTTGCTACAAACATTAACTTTATGAATGGGGACTGTTTGAGGGAAAGGTGGGACGCTAGATTATCCAGCTTCTGTTTACAATACCATATATGCAAGATAACAATGAAAAAAGGGCTTCTTCTGACACAGTCACCTGGTCCTCTTGCTTGGGGCCAGTTGCAGCATAAGACTTCATAGTAGGAGCATCTGGTGGAGGAGACTGCTCACCTTGTAGTAGCCAAGAAGCAGAGAAAGAGATCAGGAAGACTCCAAGGAATCATCTCCCCAAGCATGCCTCCGATATCCTAACTTCCTCCCATTAGACTCCATCTCCTAAAAGGTCTATCTGCCAACGGCGCCAGTTGCTGTGAACCCTTGGTTGCAACATTTCTTCAACCAAAATTGTTTTCAGCATATTTTGGGTTTGGCACTTGATTATATATTTTAAATATGTATTTGACATTGTTAGCCCAGTTACATAAACTCCAGTATCTCTACTACCCATCCCTAATAAAGACCCGCCAACATTTATTCTTATCCTGGGGAGCTTATGCCAAGAATGATGTAGGGTATTTTTTGTTTTGTTTTGTTTTTGAGTAACAGGACATTTCATAGCCTGGTTGTACATGACCTGGAAACCCAAGACGCTGGACAATCACATCAGCTGGGACTGGTTCATCACTTAAGAGCATCTTTCAGAGAATCCAAATTAGGATCCCAGGACCCACATTCTGGTCCACATGGGATGCAGATCCAGCGCCCTTTTCTGACCTTTGTGGGCACATGTGGGCACACTCAAATGCATATAATAAAAGTAAATCTTTAAAAAAATTTAGTCAATATACTTTGATTATATTCTTCCCCGTCCCCAACTCGAGCCAGAGGCTCTCTACCTTCCTAACCATCCAACTTTATGTTCTTTGTCTTTCTCTCTTAAAAAGCAAAAAAGAAAGACAACAAAAAGCAAAAGATAAAATTCAAAACAGAAAAATCTCTAAAAAGAAAATAAATAAGAGAAAACATACCAAAATGAAAAAATATATATAGAATCTGTTTTGTGTTGGCCAGTTGCCCCTGGGCATGAGGCCTATTCTAGAATGTAGTTTACGTACCTAGTGACACTCCATTGAGAAATTTCACTGATTAAACATCCCACTTAAGGCTGAATGCTCCTAAGTTTCTCACCAAAGAGATCTCCAGTTGTGGATCTCTTTGCTAATTACCATCTATTTTGAGAAGAATCTCCTCTGGTGAGGGTTGGGTGATGTTCTGACCTATGAATATAGCTGTATATATTTAAAAGTCATTTATTGCTGTGTTCCTTTAGAATAATAGGAGGTTTTCCCCTGAGCTCATAATCCTTAAATCTCACCAACATTTCTCATGTATGTATATGTATGAATGTATGTGTGTTACATGGGACTCAACCTAGAGCCTACAACTTCCCTTATATCCCATCAACACGACCCCTCCAAACTTCATGTCTTTTTGGTTTTTTGAGAATGTACTTAAGTGCAGTAGCACCTCCCATTTATGGGTGTGGGGCCATCCACTGGAGCATGGGAAACCTACCTGGGGCCATAGCCTCAAAAATCACTTTACTGACTGAGCTCTCCCCAGCTCTAAGGTTGGAGTTTAAAAGGCAGAGTCAAATTAATTAAAAGGCAGTTGCCAAAGCAGTGACTGGCCATCAAAAAAGTATCAGGGATACAATTCACTGTCGATATGATGAGGAGTACAGCCAGGGGCATCTGGAAATGTCTAGATCAAACCTGACTGTGAGAGAAGGAGGTGGGAGGAATAAGAAACGAAAAGAAAGAAATGGAGAGAGGGAGAGAGGAGAGCTCATGGGAACCAAGAGAACCAAGAAAGCTCATTAGCCAAAATGGCTGGGCTACATGGGAATGAGGTAAGATGGGGAAAGGGAAGCAAAGGTCAGGGTCTGGAGAGTTTGGGAGGAGGGGGTGAGGGTATGTCAGCCAGGATGACTCTGACTTGAAGTAAGGACTGAGGGATCCTAGAAGCTAACATAGCTCTTTACATGCTAATAGGCACCACACAGGCATAGGTTAATGGGCAAGCCATATAAAAAGGAGAATTACTGCTTTTAGCAAGTAGAAATTATATTCTTAGGTCCCTGAGGGAATGCTGGCTTTTGTCTAAACGCCAGGCTTTGAGGAGGGGAATTTCTTGAGATCTAATTAAACTTAAATTAAATTGTGTTTTGTACACTAAGCTTATATGCAACCTCTTTTTTAAAAGGCCCTAGAGAGTCAAAGATAGTACTGAACTTTTCACACACTGAATCAATGAGCCTTTTCAGGAAGGTATTATATAGGTAACCTCTAAGTTTTACTCCATTCTGGGCGTCATCTGTATGCAGCTCAAATTCACATGTCCAAGCAGACCCTATGTTTACCGCTCAACTCCTCTCCAAGACCCATCGCATGCACAAGAAAATCCAGCACACTACCTGTTTTAAACACTTTAAAATTTCACTACTGGATTAGAGATATGGCTTAGCTCTAGCCTAGCCTGCACAACCCCCAGGTATAATCCTCAGTACTGGGACCAAAGCAATATTGCACTACTTAAAACTTTCTAGCACTACCCACCAACCCCTGTAATGACGTCCTGCCACCCTTGAACTCCACTTACCTTTGGGGCCACAGGTTTCAATGTCTATCCTCAGCACTCTAAGAACTGAATAGTCTTAAAGCCCCCATGACTCCTATTGCCTCAGAGACCTCCCATGACGGTTGCCTTTATGTAAGGCACTTGTATGCTCTCTATCTAGTTTTCAGAGCATTTTCTCTTCTTGTCTCAGAATAAGGGCTCTCAGGTGCACCATTCTGTGCTAGTGTACATTAAGGGACACCCATCAGTTGGCATCACTTTAGTATCCATACCTTTACTGACTCTCACCTACTTCTCAGGCCCTGCAGAACCACAGCTACACTCCTCTACCTTGCCATCTTTGTGTATAGTTGCTGCTGTAATGATTTAAGTGGCTGATTTAGTGGCTTGAAGCCAAGAAATGCCACAAAGCCACACCATACAACAGAGCCCATGGGAGAGGTTGCCTCCGAGTGAGGGTGAAAAGGGAAGAGGGTGGGGAGAGGAGGCTTTTTATAAGGGGATATAGCACAGGTACATAAGGAGGAAATATATAGCATCTTGGTGGCTAGTAATGAGAGTACACTGCTGTCACTAGGTTACCGAGGGTGGGCCTAGAAATGAATTTTCCAACTGCTTCTTCTCAGCTGGAAATCAAGTAAGCTTCATCAGTAAAAACAATAGGGGGTATCAATTAACTTTTGGGTCCATTGCATAGTCTAGATCTCATTTCCTCAGGTTTAAAACAGGGCTAATAACAGCACACACGCTTCTCACGGTTGTCTACAGAATTAAGATATGAACGCTGCTGTCAGTGATGATTGAAGTCACCTTTTCTGGAATCTAACTTCTTTTCACCGTAGCCACCTTTTTTGTGTGTGAACTGTCAGCATTTGGCATGGCCAATCCAGGAGGAAATTCATTTTCCTCAGTTGATGAATGGGGATTTATTGTAATGCACTAGATTCTGTTTTTTGTACCATTAGCCCTTCCTGGTTCCATTTTACTTGAAACCATTTTGTCTCCATCTCTCTGTGTCCCTTGTACTTCCTGAAGCTTGCGCTCATGAAGACAAGGGAGTTTGTCCTAATTTGAATGATTGTGAACCACAATATGTCACATTGCTCCTCTGAGAAGACAGGTCCCTAAGAGCACAGCATCGTAGAGTGGAGCGTGACTTCTCTGTCTGGATCAGCATGTGCTCTGATTTTGAATGTCTCAATAAATATAGGAACATTTGACTCACAGCCTGAGCTCTATCTGACCAGAGAGGAATAAAGGTGGAAATCAAAGCAGTAGAAACAAACAAATAAAACATAAAAACAATAGGAACTTCAGAAAGTAAATACATTCACGAAAACATAATTTATATGGATCAATAAACATAATCTACCACATCAAAAGACTCAAAGCCAGGCCACATGATCATCTCAGTAGATGCGGGAAAAGCCTGTGTCAAAATCCAAGATCCTTTCATTATGAAATTCCTGAAGAATCTAGGGCTATGGAACATACAATTCAACATAAAAAAGCAATGCTAACAAACCTACATCCCATGTCACATCAAGTGGAGAACAAACCTGGAAGATTCCTCACTAACATAGGAGGAAGACAGGATAACCACTCTCTACATTCCTGCTCAGTACAGTGCACGAAACTGTACCTAGAACAGGAAAACAACCGAAGCACACGCAGGGGATACAAACAGAAAAGGAAGATGTCGACATATTGTTATTGGTGGATGACATGATTCTATATATAAAACACCCTAAAGACTCCACCAGAAAACTCCTACAACTAATAAACACATTATGTAAAGTAGCAGTAAAAGAAATTAACACACAAAACCAGTAACCAGCCTATATACCAACAACCATCAAATCAATATATATGAGAAACAATCTCATTTACAATAGTTTCAAAAATGTTGAATGAATTTACTTAACTAAATAAGTGAAATACTTGTGAGATAACTTTAAGACGCTGAACTTGAAGAATATATCCAAAGATGGAAAGACTTGCCATACTTCCTCCCATCCTCTTGGATTGGCAGAAGTAATACTGTGGAAACTGCCCTTATACTAAAAGCAATCTACACATTCAACACAATTTTCACCAAAATTCCAATGCAACTTTTCACATAATTGAGAAAAAAAATCTTAAATTTTATATGGAAACACACACACACACACACACACACACACACCCCAAAGTGATCCTGAACAATAAGAGAACTGCTGGAGTCACCCTTATCTTTTATCTCAAGTTGCACTTCAGAGCTGTAGTAACAAAAACAGCATAAAAACAGGCACTTGACCAATGGAATCTAATTAAGGACCCAGATATAAGCACATGCTCCTACAGACAACTGATTTTTGACAAAGAAGTCAAAAATACACACTGGAGAAAAATACAGCATCCTCAACAAATGTTGCTGGTCATGGAGCTATATGTAGAAGGATAAAAATAGATCTTTATAGCTCTTCCTGCACAACTCAACATAATTTGGATCAAGGCTCTCATCATAACAGTTGGTTCCCTGAATCTGATAAGAGTAGAAAGTAGGAGATAGGTTTCAACATGTAGGCACAGAAAAGGACTTTCTGAACAGGACTCTGGCAGTGTAGCCATTAATAACAACTGACATATGAGACCACAGGAAATTTACAGAGCAACAAACACCATCATTTGAGTGAAAGACACTCTACAGAATGAGAAAATAACTCAAACTATCAGCGAGACATGTAACACAGAACTAGTATCTGGACTACACAAAGAACTAAAAGTAAAAGGAGAAAAAAAGAAACATCAAGAGGAGAAAAAAACAATAAAAAATGTGGCTGAAACTAGACAGGACGCTCTTAAAAGATCAAACAGAAATGGTAAGATACACTCCTTTAAATGCTCGGGGAGCAGGGAAGTGCAAATCAAAACCACTTTGAGATTTTATCTTACCCCAGGCAGAATGACTAATTTTATAAATAAATAAATAAGACAAAAAATGTTGGCCCAGATGTGCTGAACAGTACACACTTGTTCATTGCTGGTCAGAACGCAACTGGTGCAGCCACTATGGAAACCAATCTGGAGGTTCCGCAACAAACTATAGATGGACGTACCATGAGATATATACCTAATGACTTTATAATCTACTACAGAGACATTTGCTTTTCCATGTTCATTATTGCTTTATTCACGGTACTCAGGAAATTGAAACAACCTAGATGTTTATTAACTGATGAATTGATAATGAAAATGTTATATACTTACACAATAGAATATTCAGCTGTTAAGAAACATGACAGTAGGAAATTGTCAGATAAGTGGGTGGAGCTGGAAACAATCATGCTGAGTGAGGTAACCTAGACTCAGAAACACATACACTGACTATTTTCTCTCATAAGTCAATGCTGCTTTGAATCTTTAGGTATGTGCGTCTCACTTGGAATACCCATATAGGTCAGAAAGCTAGTAAGGGGCCATGGCAGGCATTGGAGGCTTTCAAGGGAAGGAAAATAGAACACAGTGATCTAAAGAAGAAAGCAAAAAATGGAACAGAAAGTATAAAGTGGGATGGGGATATGGTAGGGCAGGGTGGTGGAGGAAGAGCATGGAAGAATAACTAGCACAAAAGGTTTTTTTAAAAAGCCACATGTGAACCTATTGCTGTAGACACATCCTAAAATGCACACATATAAAGAGTTCAAATCAAACTACCTAATAATGGAAGACAAAGCCCCTACTAGATACTACAGGCTACCAAATAAAAACCTCAGCACTAAGAATGGATTCCTGTCCCCTGCCACCCTTTAGAGTCCCAGAGATCTCCAAACATCATAGGCTTTCATTATTGCTCTTGGTTACCCTCTAAAACTTGATGGAAAAATGCTATTGCTGAAGAAACCACACTTTTGAGCCACAGACCATGAAGAAACCAAGCTAATAGTGATCTAGAATTTTTCCTAACTGCTAATTTTCCTAGTGCTGGAAGGTGCTACTCACACTACTAGAGCAGAAAAGTGATCATCAATCTTTTACCCAGCTGTGACACCTCTAAAAGAATGATTGGCCTGCCTAGTTATACCACTGGTGTAATAGTGGCACAAATATCATTGGCATAGTCAACCACTTTAATTTTTTTTTTCAGACAGGATTTCTCTGCATAGCCTTGGCTGTCTTAGACTCACTTTGTAGACCAGGCTGACCTCAAACTCACAGCGATCCACCTGCCTTTGCCTCTCCAAGAGCTGGGATTAAAGGTGAGCGCCACCATGCCAAGCTGTCAAACATTTTCTAATTGGATCTCAGATCCACTCCTCAAAATGGAACACAAACGTGACACAGTTATAGAGTCCAAGAACCTGAGAGATTGGATAGGCCATAGGGCCTATAAGAGAGACTACTATTACTCTGTGAAACTACCTCCTTATAACTTATTATCACACCCATAGCCTGGTGCATCTCTTAACCTTCATTAGAGAAACTTCTTTTTGCAGTAGATGGTGATCAACACAGAGACCCACAACTGGGCCATGTGCCGAGAATAAGAAAGTGCAGTGAACTCAGCTGTAAGTGGAACACACTCCCCAAGCTCAGATACCAACATGGAAGAGGGGACGAAAAGAGTGTAAGAGTAGAGGCAGTGGATGGCTATAACATAACAGTGTCCTGGACACAACAGAGCCGTTGCACACACGTACTCACAGTGGTTGTGAGAGCCATGTACATGTTAGAGCCAGACAAGATCTCAACATAGAGAGGGGAGGTGGGCTCAAAGTCTCACCCTTCCCTGAGGAGCTATTAGGAATTGATAGTTGCTGTCAGAGGGAGCATCAGTATTATCCAACGTTGTTATTTCTGGTAGACAGATGCTCCAGGATAGGCCCCACATCCAAGAGTGTTGGGGCAGCACAAATTGGACTGCATGAGGCTTTTTTTTAAAGGACATAAAGTTGGATGGGTAGTGAGGTGGGGGTAGATCCAGAGGAGTTATAGGTGGGAGTGAACATGATCAAACTACATTGCATGAAATTCTCAAAGAATTAAAATGTCATTTAAAATAAATATAAACAAAAACCCAACAACAACAACAATGAACAAAACCTTCCTATTCTGTAAGCTCTAGTCCTCTAACAAAGTCCAAGAGCTAGATTCAGTCTGTCTGTCTTCACATTTACATGCTTATTATGCCTATTGAATTTTCCTGTCCTAACAGGAAGGAATGGAGGGGAACAAGAAGAGGGAGAAGGAGACAGATACACAGAGAGACAGCATCAGAGATAAGAAAGGAAAAGGAGGAAAGACCAAAGGAAGGCAGGGCAGGCATCATTAGATACGATTATTGTTACTTAAGCTTCACATGATTAATTCTTGTTAAGAGGAAAGCCAAACCAAGTTCTACCAGGCCAAATGGTGGAACATGCCTGTTGCCCCAGCTAGTTAGAGGTAGAGGAGGATGATCACTCGAGTCCATGAGTTTGATAAAAGTGTTGAATAAAACTGAAGAGGATGACAAAGAAGATGGCTCAGTGGCAAGCACTTCCCTAGGTTGCATGTGGCCCTGAGTTAGATGCATTACACTACACACTCGAGTGACTTCATGTTGCATGTCTGTGTGAGTCTGTCTGCTCTCTTCTATGCAAGTCTAGAAGGTAAGGGATAGAATTGGATCTATTTTAAAGCTCACAGCTGTTAAACACAGCCTTCCAAGTATTCACAGCCACTTTGATCTGGTACAAGTGGTTTGCCCATGTGTCACCACACTGAGTTATTCAGAGAAAGGGGTAGGGGTGTCTTGAAGGGAGAGCAACAGTGAATTCATCCTTGAGGCAGTGTCCTAATCTGACTACTGGCAATTTGAGACTTCTTCAAGAGGTCTTTTCAATTTGCATCTTTCTCTTAAGCATCAGAAATGGGAGGCAGGCAGAAGGAGTCACTGTACTTACTACGGGGCAGTTGGTGTAGCCTAGGCTTCCACACCTGAAGTATGGTGCTCATGCCCTGTTTTCACATTAAAACAGACAGATGACAAAGCAAAAAACTCAAGTATGAGAAAAATAGGCAAGTGTTTAAAATAGATTGAGGGAGACGGGGGATGTAGCCTAGCGGTGAAGTTGGACATACGCAGGTTTCCTAGCCAGAACTAGGAAAACCAAAGCATGAGTGTGTGGTAGGTAGCTCAGAGCCAGACTACAGGCTACCATCACTCCTCTCCCTGTCTCTGCAGGGCTGTCTATTACTAATAATGCCATTATTGGTGTTCCAGCACAGTGCTAGAACTCACACCCAGGATTCTTAACATACTAGGCAGGCCATCTAGCACTGAGCAGCACCCCTTGCTTACCAGGATCACTTTGACACCCTTTCAGTTTCAAGCAGGAACCTGGATTCAGGAACAGAAGCTGGGACCATGGAGGAATAGCACTTCCTGGTTTTCTTCCCAAGGCTTGCTTAGCTAGCTTCTCTATGCAACCCAGGACTTCCTGCCTGAGGAGGGGTACTGCCCACACTGGTCTGGGCCCTACCACCCCCTACAGTAACCATTAATCAAGAAAACACCCTACAGATTTGCCTACAGGGAGACTTTTGGAAGTATTTTCTTGAGTTTTTCTCTACTCACATGTCAAATTGACAAAAAACTGGGCAGTATATGTAAGACAATGATCTGGGTAAGTGCAAAAATGTCTATGTCCTTCACAGAAATATTAAACTTAAAGGGGATGGATGGTAAAAGGGGGCTGGAGAGAGGCCTCTTCCAACAAACATCCGGGTTTGATTACCAGCACCCACAGGGTAGCAAACAACTCTCTGTAATTCTGGTTCCAAGGATTTTCATGCCCTCTACTGACCTCCCTGACCATCAGACACACCTGTGGTACCAACACATACATGTAGGCAAGACACTCATACACGTAAGATAAAAATAAATAAATTTCAATTTTTTTTTCTTTTAAAAAATGGGTGTTAGGGTTAAAATGGTGAGTCCAGAAATACTAGGAATAAGAAATAAAAGGGCAGCCAGGCATGGTGGCATATACCTGCAATTCCAGTACTCAGGGCCAGTCAGATGTCTATGAATTTGAGTCTAGCCTGGTCTACAACATGAGTTTAGGACAGGCAAGGCCACATAGAGAAACCCTAGAGAGAGGGGGGGGAGGGGAGAGAGAGAGAGAGAAGGGCATCTGTGCTGGCAGACTCCACTTTCACAAAGGATACCAAGGATTGCTGCCCTTTCTGATAATCCTGCTTCTAAAACAGCTAATTGTTACAGACTAAATTGTAAGTAAGAATAGCCTCTAATAATTCCCTATTTATCTCAGAGAGGAGACCACCATGTAGTCAAGGAGCTGGAGATGAGGTAACCAAGAAAGAGTTGAACTCCATCTTGGTAGCTGTAATACGAGTCAGCGCTACACCATGGCAAATTTCAAGCTGGCCATATAAACAGGGGAAGTAAGAGAGCTTAGTCTAATTAATAGTTAGCAGACCTACGAAGGTCTAAGTCCAGCAACATGAGCTAGGTCAGCAAGCAGCAACACTGCTCACTGTTAACAGCCAGCAAATAGTCAAAACCATCAGCTAACACAGAGGTGAGCACTGAACAAAGTGAGCTCTAAGCAACCCTCATGGTAGTAGCAGCACATTAACAGCATGTGGTCATTTTCCTGGGCAGACCAGAGAAGCACGCACAAAGTTTGCGATGCCCTTATTGGCTAAGTTTGTGACATGCACTAGTAATTGTCCCAATCCTTATCCAGTTCCTGCTGTAAATCCCATGGAAACCTCTCCCTCTCACTGGGATTTCTCTTACCTTGGATGGGAAGTGGTCAAATATGGGGCACCAGAGTTCATGTCAGAATCAGTCTCCGCTCTCCACACAACTGTGGAGAATGTCCTGTCCATTGGCTAGATCCAAGCAGGGGTTCAATGCTTACTGCATGAAGTGGCCTTGATTGGTGCAGTAGTTTAAGTAGACACCCCCTGGGTCCAGATCTGCCCATCATGATAGTCTTCTTGTAGGTTTCTAGGACCCGCTGGGTCCTTCTATTTCCCCATTCTCCCATACTTCTCTCACCTAGCGTCCCAATAGGAGATCCTCGTATCTATCCCAATCTCCTGGTAAGTGGAGATTTTAATGAGACATCTCTTTTGGGCTAGTGTACAATTATGAGAGAGTATATACCATGTGAATCACTTTGGGTCTGGATTACCTCACTCAGAATGATGATTTCTAGTTCTATCCATTTGTCTGCAAATTTCATGATTTCCTCATTTTTAATAGCTGAGTAATATTCCATAGTGTAGATGTACCACAGTTTTTTTATCCATTCTTTGATTGAGGGACATTTAGGTTGTTTCCAGGTTCTGGTTATTATGAGCCAGCTGGTTTTAACACAGATTTCTTCCAGACATTAAAAGAAGAGCTAGTATTCCTCAAACTACTCCACAAAATATTAACAGAAGGAACATTGCCAAGCTCATTCAATGAAGCCACAGTAACCATATACCTAAACTACACAAAGACTCAACAAAGAGACTTTCAGATCAATTTCCCTTATGAACACTGACGCAAAAATACTCAGTAAAATACTTGCAAACTGAATCCAAGAACACATAAAAAAGTCATTCAATATGATCAAGTGGGCTTCACTCTAAGGATGCAGGTATGTTTCAACATATGAAAATCCATCAATGTAATCTACCATATAAACAAACTGAAAGAAAAAAAAAAACATGATCATCTCATTAGATGCTGAAAAGCTTTTGACAAAATACAACATCCCTTCATGTTAAAAGTCTTGAAATAATCAAGGATACAGAGTGCCTACCTAAACACAATAAAGGCTATATACAGCAAGCTAATAGCCAACATCAATTTTAATGAAGAGAAACTCAAAACAATTCCACTGAAATCAGGGACAAGACAAAACTGCAAACATTCTCTCGCTGTCTTCAATATAGTACTTGAAGTTCTAGCTAGAGCAATAAGACAACTAAAGGAGATCAAGGGGATACAAATTGAAAAGGAAGAAGTCAAAGGATCAGTATTTACAGATAATATGATAGTAAATAGAAGTAATACCCAAAATTCTACCAGAGAACTCCTATAATTGATAAACACCTTCAGAAAAGTGGCTGGATACAAACTTAATTTAAAAAAAAAAACAATAACCCTCCTATATACAAATGACAAATGGGCTTAGAAAGAACTTAGAAAAGCAACACCCTTCACAATAGTTGCAAATAATGTAAAGTATCTGGGTGTAACTGTAACCAAGCAAGTCAAAGATTTATATGACACAAACTTAAGTCTCTAAAAAAAGAAATTGAAGAAGATATAAGACAGAAAGATCTCCCATGTTCATGGATCAGTAGAATTAACAGCAAAAATAGCCATTTTATGAAAAGCAATCTATAGATTCAATGCAATTTCCATAAAAATACCAAAACAACTTTTCACAGACCTAGAAAAGAACAATTCTCAACATCATATGGAAAAACAAAAAGCCCAGAATAGCTAAGACGATCCTATACATTAAAGAACTTCTGAAGATGTCTCCATCTCTGACTTCAAGCAATAGTAATAAAAACTGTATGGTATTGGCTTAGAAACAGACTGGTTGATCAATGGAACCAAACTGAAGACCCAGAAATAAATATGCACACCTATGGACACCTGATTTCTGACAAAGAAGCCAAAACCATACAATGGAAAAAAGAAAGCATCTTCAACAAATGGTACTGGTCCAACTGGATGTCCACATGTAGAACAATGCAAATAGACCCACACTTTTCACCCTGCACAAAACTCAAGTCCAAGTGGATCAAAGACCTCAACACAAAACTAGAAACACTAAATCTATCTGAAAGGAAAGTGGGAACTAGCTTTGAACTCAATGGCACAGGAAACAACTTCCTGAACAGAACACCAACAGCTCAGGCTCTAAGGTCAACAATTAATAAATGGGACCTCATGAAAACGAAAAGCTTCTATAAGTCAAAGGAAACTGAGAGAAGCTGGAAACCTATGACAGGGTTAGCTTCTTGGAAAATATGGGGTGACTCTAGCTGAGACTCCTAGTATCTGGGGTCATGGAGACTGAAGAAGCCATCATCCTTTAACCATACAGGACTCCTAATGAATGGAGGGGAACGCAAATCCACCCACCCACCCCCCAAAAAAACCATCAACCGAAAATGTATCCTGCCTACAAGATGTGCAGGGATAGAGAAAGAGCAGAGATTAAGGGAATGACCAACCAATTCCTGACCCAACCTGAAACCACCTCATGGGAGAGAGCCAATCTCTGATACTATTAACAGCAAGCACTCTGCTATGTTTGCCCAAAAGAACCTAGCATAGCTGTCTTCTGAGAGGCTCCACACACCATTGGATTGAAACAGATGCCAAGACTCATAGCTAAACATTAGGTAGAGTGTGGGAAGCTTTATGGAAAAGTGGGGGGACAGAAGGACCTGGAGTGGACAGGAGCTCCACTATAAGACCAACAGAGCCAACTAACTTGGCGCCAGGGGTGCATGTGGAGACTGGAGCACCAACCAAGAACTATGCATGAACTGAAACTCGGCCCCCTACACATATGTACTGGATGGGCAACTTGGTCTTCATGTGGATCCTTTAATAAAGGGAGCAGGGGTTGTGACATGGACTCTGTTGCTTGCTTTTCAATCACTTCCACGTGGAGTGGCTGTCTTGCTAAGCCACCATGGAAAAGGATGGACTCAATCCTGATGCACCATGATATGCTGGGGTGGGTTGGTGGCGGGGAGGGTAATAGGGGGAAGCAGGAGGGAGGGTGGGCCCCAGAGGGGAGAAAGGAGGGCATATAGTTGAGATGTAAATAAATAAACAAAACTTAAAAAACTGGTTCACAGACTGAACAGCCAACCAAAGAACATGCATGGGCTAGACCTAGGCACCCTACACATATGTAACAGATGTGCAGCTTGGTCATCTTGGGTTCCTTAACAACTACAGCAGAGGCTGTCTCTGATTCTGTTGCCTGCCTTTAGATCCCTTTCACCTAGCTGGGCTGCCTTGTCTGGCCTCAGTGGGAGAGATGACATTTTGTCCGGCTGGAACTTGATGTGCTAGGTTGGTACCCATGGAGGGCCTCTCCTTCTCTGGGAGTGGGGAATGAGGGGCTTGGAGGAGAGGAGTGAGGGCTTTGATCAAAAAACTTACAATCTGAGCCAGGCGTGGTGGTGCACGCCTTTAATCCCAGCACTCAGGGAGGCAGAGGCAGGCAGATCTCTGAGTTCGAGGCCAGCCTGGACTACAAAAGGAGTCCAGGACAGCCAAGGCTACCCAGAGAAACCCTGTCTTGAACAACAAAACCCCAAACAACAACAAAAGCCTTACTATCTTTCTTGGTCTCCAGAGTGCTAAGGATACAGACATTTATCCCCAAATCAGAAGTTAAGTAAGAAGTGGTTTTCATTCCCATTTTATAGATCTTAGGACTTGATCATAGTCATTCAGGGACTGCTAAGTAGGTGGATTACATATGATTTCTAGTCAAGCAGACCTGTGTGTCACTGACTCTCTTGGCAGTATCATGGGTGGGCTGTGCTGCTGGAAGTAGGCAATGGTAGCTATTTGTCAACACCAGGCTTAGTTAAGGCTATAGCCACCCTGCTGTCACATCCCAGGGCAATGGGGACTCTTAAGTGATCTCACATTAAGCAGCAATGTACCCTCTGATAAGTTTTTTTTCACTTAACAGTCTTTAATAAAAATAATTCATGAACTTACTCTACTCTTGTATCTTCACAATCATTTCTTCCTTCTGTTTTCCCTTCTCTTTTCTTTGTTTTCTTCTTAGGCAAGTGCTGCATGTCTTCTCTCTCTCTCTCTCTCTCTCTCTCTCTCTCTCTCTCTCTCTCTCTCTCTCTCTCTCTCTCTCTCCCCCCCCCTCTCTCTCTCACCCCCTGTGTGTGTATGTGTGTGTGTGTGTGTGTGTGTGTGTGTGTGGCCTTTATCCATGTTTAGACTAGTACTATCCACCTTGCTGGGTGAATGCCCATGTGGACAGTTGTGCAATAGCCTTTTGTCACTGTACCCATTCAATATAGATGGTATATTTCTTCCTGTAGTCCTGAACCCCTGTCAACCTGTGAGATTTCCTAGTTTTTCCCAACAACCTGAATTTAATCATCCTTTCAAATGGGTGTAGATTGAACATTATACCCAGACTTAGCTCTTTAGGAAGAGGGGAAGACACAAACTTTTTTCAAGTATGTGGGGCATCAAAATACCATTTGTGGCTCTTGCTTTGGTCAGAAGCCATGAAGTGATTAAATTTGATTTAGGAGGATGTTGTGTTAGTGATGTCTGCAAAATGGAAGAGAAACTTGATAACTCTTAACTGAATGGTATAGTTTGTATCTGGAATGTTCTTCAAAGGCCTATGATAAAGGCTATGAACAGTTGGGAAATGATAAAAACTTTAGTTAAGTGGGCCCTCCTATGACATCTTAGGCCATTGAGAACATTAAAGTCTTCCCTTAAAGGAGACTGGGATTGTGAAGGCCCCACTTCTTTTCCCTTTAAATTTTTTTGTATTGGCCAGAAAGTGAATGGCTTTGATCCACGATGAGCTCCTACTGTAAGCTGCTATAGGCACACTAGTGGTCAGTCCCCTCTCCTAAGGACCTTCACCCACCAAGTTCCAACCACAGAGCCCATAGAACTCTCTAATGACCCTAATGTCTGGACCCAGCCTCTTCACCTGACATCCAGCCAGAAGGACCCCACATTTATTTGATTTTGCAATCTAATTTGGCCTCAAAACCCCTTAGAAAATCAATTCAAAGGGCTGCCTAATGGCATCCTAGATCCTAGATCCTAATATTATCCATGGACCTTTCCTGTAAGCAATCAGGAAAATGGAAAGAGTCCCAGTTCCTCTTTTCTGTACTCCAAGCTATTTTTGCCTGGTCCCCACCCCAATATGATGTAAATGTCCTGTCTTTTGAGGTACTGTTGATGGATTTATAAGTGTGTTGTAAAGTGGGAGCCAGGAGCCCAGAGCCCAGAGCCTAGCAGAAGGGGAAGAAAAGCAGAGCAAAGAGGTAGGCCAGCTGCAGGATGCACATACCCAGCACTCACCCCTTGCAGGCTGGTGCGTCTCTGATCTCCTTCCTGTAGGACGTTGTGTAGGACCTTCAGCAGAGCTCAAACATTTCTTATCTACAAGCCTTCTTTCTTCTCAACTTACTGGTTCAGTTTTATGGGAATTCAGGTCTTTTAGGTATGAGTGGCATTAGACTGATGTTTTATGCTGCCCCACTTCAATTAAAAGCTAGCTTTGGAGTTGGGGGTCTGGCTCCCCCTCCTCTAGACCCAAGCATGCTTTAAAAAAAAAAAAAAAAAAAAAAAAAAAAACTTGTCCTCCAAAATCTCAGTCCCATATCAGGCAAGCCATCTGAATATGTGACAAAGAACGCAAAACAAAAAACAGGGGCAATCTATTCACAGTGGCTACTATTGCTACTCATCTCAGATTCTTCTGGTTTTGGTTTCTCTAAACCTTTTGGTAAGGTGTGTGTGTGTATATATATATATATATATATATCTTACCTCAGGATTTGTAAGCATATTGAGTATGATTGAAAACTGGTAAAAAGCAGTTAACAAAAGGGCTAACTTAAAACTTGATAACTAAAAATCTACACATAGGTAATCTTAAAAGAAACATGTGTCTTGCTGCCATATCAGGTGGTAGTACCCCATCAGGATTGAGGCAGCCATGTGGCTGCAAGACATCTTTGCTAGGGTTTGAATGGATGGATTTTTGTCATGCGACTTCACTCCCATCTTGATTAAGAGACTGCATGGCATAAGTGAAACAAGGAAAAAAAACTCCTAGCTATGAAGTCCAAACCAGATGATTCCTTCACTATTTTCAACCATGCTAACAAGCCTTTTTTTTTTTTTCTTGCCTCAACCCACCTTCCCTTCTTTCCCCCTCCGCCTCTCAGTCTCCCTTTCTCCTTCCTCAATGATAGGCACCCAAATCAACCCTCTCAGGGACCCACTTGCAGCCGTTAGTCCTCCAGTTACTCCCACTCTGCCATGAGCCTCCTTTACTTCCACCTACCCAGTCTAAACTAGCCATAGCTCTCCTCAAGAGAGGTTGCCAGGGTATATGTCCTCTTCTCATTAATTGAACACTCTCAAGTAGAAGAGACTGTGGTCCTACACTGCCAACTTCTCCTTTTTTGTTAAAGAATTGCAGTATATTACCCAATCTTCCACCCACACCTTCCGTGATGTTTACGTGATTCTTGCCAACAAATTTCTGCCAGGGGAGCATAGGCAACTCAGGGACATGCAAACTAAACCCACCAAATTAACGTCACTCACATGGCCAGAGCTGAGGCAGTCCCTGACCAGAAACCTGAATGGGAATCTCAATATTCCAGGGGGAATCCTTGCTAGGGATCAATTTATAACTTGCCTCCTGGCCAGTTTCCTCAAGAACGCCCTTAAAGTGATACATTTATGAAAAATATCCAAGAAGTCATCCAGAGCAAGCATGAAAACCTGTTTCAATTCCTAAACCATCTTACAGACGGACTCTTACAATATATCAATCTGGATCCTGAGTCCTCAGATGAAAACCAACTCCTCATGATCTACTTGAGTGTGGTAACAAATAACTTTTGGTGCTATCTTAAAACATACTAGTTTCCAGAGTCTCTAAAGCTCGTACGCTGAGACTTGGCAGAAAGTCGGAAGCCAGCCACTAATTCTATAAAATGCCATCCAACAGGCCAGCCCCACCATCTGTTTGCTTTCTGCATTTAGCAACTATAAAAATAACAGAAGCACCCAACAGCAATTATGCATTTATAGGTACATTGTTTGCTACGTCTCTGTAAAGCTAGAATGTTGCAGCTGTCTCTACTCCAGGACATATTCATGGGGCTCTGGGTGACAGGTGTAGCTTGGCTTACCATGGCTTGAAGGACAGCTGCAGAAATGGAGGACCTGCGGGTAGCTGATGACATGACACTTCCCAAGTCATATAGCCTTTCTATGCTTCGGTAACATATCAAATACAAGGGGGCACCTCTGCCTTCCCCGTTCATCAGGGAGCTGCAAAGGGACAAAGAAAAAAGCTTGCCAATTGTGTCTCAAAGTAGAGATCAATGTTGAATTTCTAGGGGAAAAATTGTATGCATGAAATCACCTGTGAGTCAACCTCCAGCCACACATATTTGTGACCACATGTCTATTGAGACCAGTTTTCCCTAATGCTGCCTCTCAGCAAAGCAGAACGGGTGTGGAGAGAAGCTGACTTGGGTTCACACATTTCTTAATATTCCTTTGCTTCCTGTCTATTCACATTCTAAACTCCCGGCTAACCTGTTTTACTTAAGCTCCTTCATGGCCCAGCTTTTTAAAAAATTATCTATCATCTATCTATCTATCTATCTATTTCTCATCTATCTATTATTTACCTTTCTATTTCTATTTATTTGTAAAGTAGTGGTTTGAGAGAGACCTAGGTTGGCCTTGAACTTCTACTGATATGCTTGGCTCTATCCTGAGTTGATATCACAGAAGTGTAGCTTCATGCCTTAATTTTGTTTTTAACAATAAATAATAAACATATATATTTATTTGGTACATGATTATAGGATAGCTAAGTGGAGCTAATTAACATGTATATCAATTCAGTTTATGATGATACACTTTTCAGCAAATTTGAGATACAAATGTAGTATTATAGGCTCTCCAACAGATTGCTAAGATCTACTCTTCCTAACTGAAATGCTCTATTTTTTGCTTAACATCTCCTCCTCCTCTTCTGGAAGTCACTTCTGATGAGTTTCTAGAGTTCTCATGGCTTATGACTGCCCATGTAGTCTGCCCAGTGTAGTGGGCCATCCATACCTATGGAGGTCTGCACCAACGGATTCAATCAGCCACAGGTAAAAACTAAAAGGACACTGGTTCTGAATGTGCACAGCCCTATTCTTATTCCCCAAGCAATACTTAACATTACTGAAATTATACAAAAGGATTACAAAAAAACAAAAACAAAACAAAACAAAACAAAAAACCCCAGTTTATTTCCCTTCATATGAAGAACGTGAGCAGTGATAGACTTTGACATCTATGGTGTGTTTTCCTGGTACCCATCTTTCAAGCATACCAGGTTGCGTGCATTCATCTTTTTGTTTAATTGGTTTCATATTTCTCCAGGTTCATCCATTGTCTTTTCTCTTGGTGTGAGGAAATATTGGCAAACACAACATAAAGGAGAAAAGGTTTTATTTTGGCTCATATCTTCCATCATGCTGAGACATTGCAGAAGGGGCCTGAATCACATCATGTCTGCAGTCAAGAAGCGGAGAATGATTGCTCATGTTCACATCTTTTCTTCTTCATACAGCACAGGCAATGACGTCACCCGTAGAGGGTAAAGGGTAGGTCTTACCAATTCAACCAATCCAATCAAGATAATCACCCACAGGCAGCCTTAGAGACTCATTTTCCAAGTGATTATAGACCTCAAGTTGGCACTTGGGATTCACTATCACATCTATGTTGTCACAAATAATTTTCTAAAGGTTAGATAGGATTCATGTGTGCGTATGTGTAAACTTCCGTGGTGCTGGAGATCAAGCAGTGTCCTATGCATACCAGGCACACTATGACCTACTGCACAGTCACCATGCTTTAAGTATTTATCAATGGTGACATCTAGATATATACTGGCTATTATAGACAGTGCTATAGAGAACATATAAGGATTTCTTTGACATTATTGGTTCCCATTTCTTTAGCTATATACTCAGAAGAGGAATTGAGTTATATAATCTGTTGTGTTCTGAGGAACTTGTCCAGTTTCCCACAGTGGCTTTATCAATTTGTATTCCAACGAAAACGATGTTAAGGGTCTCATTTTCTCCACATTCTTACCAACACTTGTTTATCTTTGTAACTGTGACAGGACTGTGAGGTAGCATCTCATACCATAGTGCTTTAATTTCCTTGGTTTTATTTATGTATATAAATATATATAATCTCCAAATCCACCTGTTGGCTATTTGGGTATCTTGTGTGATGCCTCTGGCTTTACTTTACTCAACTACTTTGGCTGTGGCTCCAATTCTCTAGCTCTGTGAAGTGTGTATCACAATATATACTTTGTTCACCATAGAGGTATAGCTGGTGTGAGCCCTGTACAACAGGGAATGCATAGATGAAGACTCCACCTTATGTATCCCAGTGACATGAAGACCATAAACAAAAGAGCAAGGGAAACAGCTGCATATGGCCTGAAGGAGAACCAACTTCCTTTCTACAGGGTTGCTAAGTGGCATGAAATGATGTGTTCATGAAAGTGAGAAAACATGTGAGATGTGTTCAAACAAGTCAGAAATTAACAGCTCAAAGTCAAATCCTAAACATGGACAGCCTGGTGGACTGATAGCACAACGGTCAAAAAGGGAGTGGAGGAAAGGCATTTTGAACCACCATACCTTTCTATTCAGAAGCATGTTAGTAATGTCTCTTATCTTCAAGTCTTTTTGATGGCACTCATTTAACTTACTTAGGAATTATGTACATGCAAACATACAAGAGCTGTCATAACAAGCTTCTTCATATTGGGTGGTTCTTAATTTATGTTCATTGTGCTTAGAGGTGATGTCTCATGTAAAGACACCAGCATGACTGTTGTTCTCTCTTCCCCTTGTCACACATGACCAACTCTTTCAGAGCTGCAGGGGAAAGTCTGTCCATTCCTTCAAAGTTTCTGGTAGCATAGTGATACTGGAGTTCCTTGGTTTGTGGATTCAACACTTACTCTTCATTTCCACCTCCTTAAAAGGGCTGGTTGCTAGGTTTAGGGTTAAGCTTGATTCAGGATGGCTTCATTTCAACTATATCCACAAAGATCCCATTTCTTTAAAAAAAAAAAAAAAAAAAAAAAAAAAAAAAAGGTCAAATTTGTAGGTTTTGGCTTGGTGTAAAAGTGGAGCGGACTGTTCAGTTCCTTATTCATGTTTTCTGTTTTTGGTTTTTTTCTCACCAGTGAGGGTGAAAGACCATGTAAGAGAGGGATCACCAAGCTGTTGCCAAGTCTTCTAGGCTTTACCGTATCACTCACTCATCAGGGTTTGAACTTACATGTCCTCATCCATTCCAACAGCTGCTAGGTTTACTATGCGAGGCACACCATAAATACTTTATTTTTGTTCTAGGATTATGCTATAATTTTGAATGGCAACTTTTCTCCATCATGTTCAGCCACTGACTAGTGCTAGTGAATTATAAACTTGTCAAGTTTTGTATTGGGATCTTTCAACTGCCACCTTACTGAAAGTGTATTATGCCTTTCTGGTTGTTTCTCTTAGATTTTCTTGGTGGCAGCCACATGAATTCCGAGGTTCTCAAATTATGGTGATATATGATACTCAACAAAAGGCTGCAGAATGAAGATTATCTGTAGGAAGAAACAATGTCCAGGCAGCGGTTTACATGCATGTTACCAAGACAAGTCCAGATATTCTTTTCATGCCTACAGCAAGGAAATGGATCCACTTTCATTACTATCCCATTTGAACTGTTGATTAGCATCCACATATTAGTTCTGAAGGTGGAATGAAGGTTCAGTCACATTCTGCAGCAACGTGATAAAGGGTCAATTCTTCCCAGAAGTTATACTAACAACTTATCTCACAAACTGGCTAGTTGTTTGTTGCCAATGTTAACATAAACGAAGAGGGAAAGCTCCTCTCACTGTTGGCTTCTGCATACAAAGGCAGCAACTGTGCTTCTGATTGGTTAATCTCTGAGCACCAGAACCACACTTGGCAACGGGGTCTGGTGGAAAGAGCAAAACACTTCATAGTAACCCTCTTCCCCACATCTCTCCCACAAATACTTAAACTCAAAAGCTGTGACTTCCATCCCATTTTCTGCTCCTTACTACCACACCATCCAATTTCAGGACATACCTCAACGTGTACAGTTTGTTAATGAGCCCCCTAGCAAAGACCGTATCTGTGTACGTTGCACTGAGCCCAATACTATCAGTGTCTAGCACCATACATGGTCAAGACACAGTTGCTGCATGTAATATACAAGGATCATCTAAAAACCCACATTAAAATTAATTTATTAAGCAAATACACATTTTCTGGGTAATACTCTAAAATAGAAATGTTTCAGGCTTCGCCGTCTGGAGGAGATTACCATGCAGGCTCAAAACTACAAGTGACTGGACACATTGCTGCTTCCCTATTGCCCGTCTTCAATCTGAATTTTGTTGTTGCTGTGTTCTCCTTCCTTTCTCAAACATTAATTGGATAAGAACTTCTGTTATGACTCTCCAGAGGATCCTGAAAATCTCAGAAGTGGAAAGAATTTTAGGATTATCCAGAATAAAGACAAAGAAACCCAGAATTCTTGTTACTTGCCAGGATATGTATGTCACTTATCCACTGATATGAGGTCACTGAGGCCTCCCATACAGTATCCCACACTTAAGTTACCACTTAACCATGTTACTCCCAAATGTATCCCCAATTTTTAGGTACCCCCTAGACTGAAGGATTATTATTATTATTATTATTATTATTATTATTATTATTATTATTATTATTATTATTATTATTATTATTATTAATTCACATTTCATCCAGATTGTTATCTCTTCACTCTTACCTTCCTGTCTCCTTGGCCCCCCCCCACTTCTGATCCATTCCCCTTCCCTAGACCTCTGACAGGTGGGGTCCTCCTGCCCTACTGTCTGACCACAAATTTTACATAGACTCCAGTAGCTGATGCTCAGGCAGATGTGGGAAGCTTGGAGGGAGGGGCATGCCATGAGAAGGCAAAATACTTTTGTGCAAGATCAGGCTTCCACAATGAGTCTAGGCTTGCAAGCCTAGGAAGTAGCATTCTTTCTAGAACAGCTACACTCGGGGGTAAAGTCAAACATCCACCTCATTGTTCTGATATTTCCTAGTATCTACCAACCCAGACAAGAACACAATGGCTAGACCCAGTGGAATTCTACTTGAGGACAAGGTCAACAGTGACTACAACAGGATAGAATATAGATGACTGGAACAATCACAGCCTTTATGTGAAAACTGAATCAACCAATGGCCACCCTCTCTTGGAGTGGGCCTTGCAAAAACTGATTAACTCACCAGAGAGCGCAGGTGGGCTTATGCTTTTTAAAAATGCGTTCACATTTCCTAGCATGCCACAAGAAAACAGTTCATGTGTTCACCAACTAGCAAGAGCCTCTGACAGCCACCTTCACTGAAAGAATGGAGGGGAAGGCAGTTTGTCCAAGTACAGACTTGGACTAGAACTTCAAGTTCCATTATAACACAGGTCAACACCAACATCAACAAAATGTTACATATACGCTCAAGTCGTGGTTAACATTTTTGTCAAAACTGCATTTATTCTGAGATGACATTCTTTGATTGCACATTTGAATCTATTTATATAAACAAAAGCTCTCAAAGGGAATAAAGTCCCCTGCCCCCAAACAAATCACAAAAGGATACATGATGGTTTATTGGAACCTATAAAACTCAAATGCCATCAAGTCAGACATGTCAAAGGCGGCTCTTAATATAAACAGGTTCTTAGAGAACTCTCTGCAAAGCTTTTGGAACAACAAACCCTGCCATGGGCAGAGACCACCCTGCAGCAGTGCACACACAAAGCAGCTTCCAGGAACCCTTACACCATCAGTAAAAGTAATCATTTTTGGATTACTAGGATACGTTTCTAGTAAAAAGTTGCACCAGAGGACCTGTGGCCTTAACATGTACCAACTCAGTAGGAAGCTCTAACCAAGAGCCCAGCAGTATGGCTGGGACAAGTCATCAGCACTGGGGACACATGTTCCTCACTGACTCCGTTACCTGTAATGTAGCTGCCCGTAGCTTGCTTCTGGGAGGGCATTACTAGGGCTGCTCCATGCTCTGCATGCAGCGAGAGTGAGCGGTTATTTCCACAGGGGGCCTGGAGCTTCCCTTCTGTTCATGGAGGGGAGGCTTCAAGCCCTATGCTAAGCACTCCTCGCCCACCCCCCATAGCGCCGGCTACACTTCCTATTCTCCCCACTGTCAACAAGTATAGGCACTGTCTGTGGCTGGCTTTTCAGAAAACAATCCATGTTTCTAAGAACTACCCAGCTAAAGTCTTGAGATACTTGCTCCAGCAAAAGCCAGGAGATAGTGGTTTATAAGACAAAAACAGTATTTAAGGACAGCATGTGCTCTACCTGATTCTGCTGGGTAACTTATCTCCTCACCTGGTTGAAGTCCCAAGAGCATCTCACAACTTCTCAATCACTGGAGACACACACACTTTCTCCCACTGCTCTTAGAATTAGTTTACCCACCACCTATAAAACCTGCTCACTTTTATTTTTTTTAGGAAGTATCTTACTATATAGCCCAAGGCAGCCTCAAAATCATGATCCTCCTGCCTCAGCCATGTCCATTAGGATTACAGGCTGGTGCTACCACTATGAAAAAAATGTCCAATTTTATATCAACTAACTAAAAAAAAAAAAAAAACAGCAGGAAGGCAGACACTATTGGTTCTATGTACATATATATTTATTTAACTTATTAAATATCTACAGTGAACTAACAATATATAATTAAAAACTCAAAGCTTAAAATGTGGCTCCAGGTCACAGTCCCCAAAGCAGCAGGAATATGAAAAATCATGACTCATCAAATTATGCCTTGAAGCTCAGCTAAACAGCAAAATCCCTTGTACCAAGGGAAACAGCAAGCTGGAGACGGTCCAGGCAAAGACCATCAAGAAGGAGCACAGAAGAGCTAGCCCGCAGCTGCTCTCATCTGAGCATTAAGGCATGAGAGCACCTCTAAGACCTTCTGGATCTCATTACTTTTTACCTTCATTTAAACTTAACTACTTTCCTCTCCCAGTTGAAAAAGTTTAAAAAAAAAAATTATTCTCCAACATATTGTATTTGCTGCTTAAATCAAGTCTAAAGTCAAGAAACTGGCTTTCTGCATCATTTATCATTGACAACAAGCTCTGCTTTAAGGGCTACACCGAGAGAGCATTCCTTGTACAGCATCCAGTGTTATCTGTTGGACACCAAACTACTTTGCAAAGTTACAGTTATCATGATTTCTCACCACATACTATTAAGATTTGTTTTGTTTTGTTTTCTCCTTTTTCTTTTGGCAAACTTAGAACAAGCTAGAGAACAAAAAGTAAGTCTTCATTATTGTATAGGAAAATGCAATGATCCTCTACCCACATGCCTAGTAATTCAGACTGAAAGGTACAACTGAAATTATTAGTGCAAGAAACACACCAATCAATACACATTAACACTCACTGATGAGTAGGGAAAGGTTTCTTATTTAGAGGTAGAGTCCAGTGCACAAAGCTTGAATACAACAGTCAACAGTCTGAATAAAAGTGAGCCAGGCTGTATGGAGTCACTGCTGATGCCAGATACCAGACTGTGCGTACATACATACAACAAATAGACTGTACAATCTTTTAAAGCAGTTTAATAAACTCCACAAAATAGTTATCAGGTGCATTGAATTATTTACACAAGTCAATTTCCAAATCTCGCATTCAAATAAAAGGAATAAAAATAAGATTTCTGCTCTTAAGTCAGCAGCTCCTTCCTGAAATGGGTAGGTAAAATAAGGTATTTTACATGAGAGGAAGGAATCTATCTAAGAGGTATTCTTATTTGGCTAAGAAAATAGGTCCCTTTTAGAGTTATAGAGATGAGAGAATACAAAATGATACTTTCTAGATTTTTAGACCTCTGTTTAAAGTTATTGAAGAGAGAAGCTGATCCAGGTTCCCACTCAGAGCAAATCATCAAAGGTGTGATGGGAGGGTAGTTAATTTCTCACTTCCTGCACTTGGAAGATGAGGCCAGGATTTGCTCCTATTTCTGACTGAAAATACGACTGCACAAGACACACATCATTGAATCCTGACTAACACTTCTGGCTCCATGCTCTAGGGAATTTGACATTTTGTTCCTTCCATTTCCAAAGTGTGCTACATGGAGAGGGGTCTGTTGGGATCAGGCATACGATTTTAGGGTATTCAAAACTAACATACATTTCTAAACTTTTCCAAGCTCACCATTTAGTGTAACAAACCAAATGCTATCTCGCAAACTATGAAAAACTCACAAACCTCTGTCACTGCAACCTAAGAAGATGGCAGAAGCAAAGCACTTGTGTGTGTTTCAGATTCTTAGACTCATGTCAGATGTTTCTCTTTGAAAGGATCTTTAATCCTTTTATTTCACTCAATAAAAGATTCTAATCTAGCCCCAAGGCAAATCAGAAACAGTCAGAAAACATAAAAGGTGGTGGTAATAAAGGAAGCATGAACCTTCACAGTTTGTGTAGCTTCTCCAAGCACCCACAATGAAAATGCAAGTTGAGTTTGTTTGTTTGTTTGTTTTTTATTCAATCACTCTGTGAAAAATACCTCAGTAAATAGTAACATTTTTCCCTTTAGTGATCTCCCCACTGGAATACCCACCCACCCACTCCCCGTTTTCTAAATTTTAGATTTTTAAAAAAATTGTATACAAATAGACTAAATTTGATTTAAAGTAAACATATAAAAGTCAAGAAGAATATTGCTTGCAACAATGGACATGGAAGTAGAAGAATGACCAGGCAGGGAGCACATAGACACGGCTCCTTACAATGAGGTCAGGAAAACCTGGCTCCCAGATGCTTCTCTATCCAAGATGCCTGTGCTGAGAACCTTTGCTTTCAGCCACAAAATCTGAGTTTTATAATTACACCTTCATGTTAGCAGAAAAAGAGAACCTGGGAGGGAGAAGAGGTGGTAAAAACAAAAGCCAGGAACAACCAATTGCAAGAAAACTGAAAGGCACAAGCACCCATGTAATCTAGATAGAATGTTCCTGGAGGGAGGCAGGAGAGGGATACTTTTGGTTCAGCACAACAGTCAAGTTAATCTTGCTACCGCTGAAAGAGAATCATATAAAACAGGTGTGTAGAAACACAACAAGCACATCTTACTTTTGAGGAAGAAAGCTCAGAAGACAGCTAGAGAAAATGGTGCAGAGATACAATCAGTACTATTTATTTGGATGTCTGTGCCATGGTGGGTACAAACTATATTCTCTGCTCTATGGGATCAAAATTAAACCAGAATAAAAGTGAACAAACACCCCCCTCCCCGATCCCAAAAGAGCAGCAGGAAGGAATGCAGGAAACCTTACAGAGCATACTGATTTCAAAGGCGCAGTGTGCACTCCTGACTTGGATGTGCATTCAACTCTGCCACCTACCATGTGGCTCTGTCTAGTATCTATAACCAGACAGGAACCAGAAACAGGCAAGCTACCAAGTACTCTCTGCCTCAAAACAACTTCCCTTTCCTTCATTTCCTCCTCCCAGATAAGAGTCTGTTTCCTCCATGAAAGAAATGCTGTTCATGACGGCCGGGAAGGCTTGACACTGGATTTCCAGAACACTGATCTCACGTCCCTTAAAGCCTTTGTGTGCACAGAGGCGGGAGTGAAGGCAGCCTTGAGGGGGCTATATGTTAAAAACAGAAGGAAAGGAGAAAAACAAACCACCCAAGTTCATCTTTTCTCAAACAAAAGGAGAAACTGCAGGAGGGCATGGCCTCAGGAGGGTGCCCCACTTAGGAGATGATGGCCGGGGACCACCGTGGCAGAATCAGGTTGTCAGCACTTGCCGAACGCTTCCTCATGGGTTTTCTCAGGTCCTTGTACTTGTCCTCACAGAGACGAGAAATGGCCTGAGGGAGAAAGACAGCTGAAGGTCAGGGCACACATCAGGTCCCATGGGGACTCCCTTAGCCAGGGCCTCTGCAAGGCTGACGCCTCTGCTGGTTCAACAGGCCTTGCTGCCCAGCACAACTGTAACCCTGTTTGGCATGGAGTGGGGTTAGTGGGTGGGTGTCCTCATGATCATGGAAGCAGAAAAGAAGGAACACCCAAGACTACTGTGAGAGACATCAACGATGAGGATTGTAATGGTGAGAGACAGTCATAGTAAGGATGGCAGCAAATAAGGTATCCAGGGTAAAGTGACATGGTGGGTGGTCTTGAGACTAGACTGAGGGGTTTTGAGGGACAGAGAGGGCACATGGGACTAGGATGGAAAGTCAGTCTATAGCAGCACAAACCAATAATTTTAAGAGAACATGTTAAAATTCAAAATTGCATTTTAGGAAAATAACTCCAAGTAGCAGCAGAGAGACAGACTGGAGAAGAGAAACAAC
The DNA here is from genome assembly GCF_903995435.1 of Acomys russatus. NCBI lineage: Eukaryota > Metazoa > Chordata > Mammalia > Rodentia > Muridae > Acomys > Acomys russatus. Next base: position 36,993,082 of record NC_067145.1, read on the forward strand.
ACAGGCATCCACGTTGAAGGCAAGCAGTCACCTGAGTGAGCAGAGAGAATACCAGGCTAAGCAGTCTCGCCTGAAGCATAATGCACACAGTACACATGGACACAGTAAAACACAAGTCAGATTCTTGAGGGGCATCTGAGCTCTTGGATCAAGTTCTTTTACTTAAATTTCCTAAGATTAGTAATTGCTATTTCTCATAAATAGTGTGTGTCTAAATTCATCATAGCAACAGATAGATAGCAGGATTCTCTCTTAACCAGATTGTATGTCGTGACAACAGCTTTCTCTGACATGTAGACAGAGTAAAAATACTGAGCCCAACTGAGAGTCATTTTCAAAAGACACCTGCCCAGCCTAAGAGTACTCTGCATGAGGCACAAATCTGAACAGGCGAGAGGACACTGAAACCTCCCTGCGTTCTGTTTTAATCCCAGTGCTCAGTACCCTACCCAGCCTCTTTCCTTGTTTGCTTTACTAAGGTCTCTTCTTAAGATAAATGGACTGTGGGGGGTGTGGTGGCACACACTGTTAATCCCAGCACGTGAGAGGCAGAGGCAGTAAGATTTCTGTGAGTTTGAAGACAACTTGCTCTCCATTATAGGTCCAGTGAGTTCAGTCAGGGTTGTATAGAAAGATCTTGTCTAAGAGAGAGAGACAGAGAAAAGAGATACACACATTGAGAGAGAGAGAGAGAGGAGAGAGAACACTACAGCAAAACAAACAAAACAGACTCTTTTACTTGTTTGCTCTCTTAACTGTAATTTTTAAGAGCTCTCAAGAAAAACTTAGAACCTTTGTGCCCAAATTGACAAGTTCAAGTACAATGAGCAGGAATAAGGAAGATATTCTATTACTAGAGAGAGAGAAAATCTCAATGAGGAGCTGTCTCTTGCTGCTCTCTGTCCACTTTCCCCTTGGGGTAGCCAGGCCTGCTGTACACCAAGCTGTACAAGAGGGAGTGACACTTAAGCAGGCAAGGGTGAGTGCAATGTAGAGTCTCGGCTAGCAGTGGGCACAACCACACTCAGGAACAGCTTTTGAGAACTGGTTTGGATTACTGGGGCAAGGGGGGAATTTATGCCTCTGGGGCAGGCTTTTGTGGCTGTGCACCACTGGCAGGGCAGGGACATTAGAAGGTGCTTTACCTGCATGCTCAAGAGGCTGTAGGGTGGGGGGTGGGGATGACACATTATAAGGTCAAACAAGGAATGAAGCCAGATTACTGTCAAGGTAATACATTCTTGTTAGGGTTGATGGTGGGGAAGGCACCTTGATGGTGCAGGTTGGAGGCAGCCAACCTTAAGGTATCACAATTCGAAGTTCCTTTGAGTCTTCCTTCATAACCCTGGGCCACTGCAGTCCCACAGTTGAGAGCAAAGTGGCTTTGTGGGCATGTCTATAGGGGACTGCCCTGATTGTCTTAATTGACGTAGGAAGATCTGTCCACTCTGGGTAGCCCATCCCTTGGTTTGGGTCCTTGACAGAGTAAGCTAGTTAAACACTAAGTGTGTACACCTTTATTCTCCCTCTGTTCGCAGATGTGATGTTTCTAGCTGCTCCGACTTCCATTGAAATAATGAACTAGAATGTTAGCCCTAACCCATTTCTCCTTCATGCTGTTATCAGGATATTGTATAACAGTATCAGCAAGAAAACTACAACAACCGTGTTCAAGAGAACAAATGTGAAGAAATTCAATCTAAATAAAACTTCCATAGAAGCTTCAAACAACAACAATAACACAAACCTCTTTCCACTTCTAGCTTGATTTTATTCAACTGCTGGTATTGTCAGATCACCATGCCATAGAGGGAGACAAACAGTGGAGCAGACACCACAAGTTTTAAAAAGGACTCTCCCATCTTCCACTGTGGTTTACGGCTCTGTTGCTGGTTTGTTGTTGTTGCTGTTGCTGTTGCTGGTGGTGGTGGTGGTGTGTGTGTGTGTGTGTGTGTGTGAGAGAGAGAGAGAGAGAGAGAGAGAGAGAGAGAGAGAGAGAGAGAGAGAGAGAGAGAGAGAGAGAGAGAGAGAACGAACTTGGCATAAGCTAGAATCATTAGGGAAGACAAAAACCTCAATTGAGAAAATGCCTCCATCAGACTGGACTATGGACAGTGCCACTCATAACAAAGCACAGTGAGCAAGCCACAAGAGCAAATTATTAAGTAGCACTCCTCCTTAGCCTTTGTGTCAGTGCCTGCCTTGCCTTCCCTCTCAACGATGGACTATGGCGGAGAACTATAATTCTTTCCTCCTCAAGAGTTATTAGCTGTTTTATCATAGCAGAGAAACCAAACCACAACAGGTCCTTTGGCTGGGATCACATTGCCTCGTGGCTGAAGGTCCTGAGGGAATGAACAGGGTCAGCATGCAATAGCACAGTGGTGCTACACAAGTGTTCCTTGCCACTCGCCTTTTCTGCCACCCATTATACCAGATGTGAAGAGTTGGTGGAAAGACATTTGCTGTGATAAATAGTCACATGTTACTAACAACAGCCTTCAATCCAGACCATACCAGTGAGGCAGGGCTTAGTTCCAACTACAAAAGAATCATTTAGGAAAAATAACACAATAATAATAGTGTTTCTGGACCGTCAATGGCTAAAGCCACTTGGCAACTTCCCCCCACTCTCTTTTTGGTTTAAATGCCCAGTGGGAAATACTTATTTTTGTGGGCTTAATCATAAAAACAAAACAAAGCAAAACAATAAACACAAGAATGTTTTTTTTTTAAATCTTTTATTTTAAAATAGAATTGATAGATATTGAGTAAAAGCTGCTTTATGGTTGTTAAAAAATGAAATATATGGGCTGGAGAGATAGCTCAGTCATTGAAGGGTAGGCTCACAACCAAAACTATAAAAAATGAAATGTATACATGTGTGCGTGCGCACACGCGTGCACACAGACACACACACTCCCCCCCCCCTCCCCCACTCCCTTCTCTCTCAGCTAATGAACTGGCCAGTAATCCATCTAGGGTCCTGTCCTTACTTCACAACACACACTGGGCAATAGTGAAAAGTGTGGGGAAGGGAGATGTAATGGGACAATGAATGTACCCCAGTGGGCTGTGAATCCACCTTACCTCAAGCTTGTGGGCGCGCTCCCTGCTTAGAGGCTCCAGGGGAAAGCTCAGGTTGTTTGCTTCTGCCAAAGAACGAAGATCAAAGTAATACTTGGCATACACACTGGAAGGAACATTGATGTTGAACTGTAGCAATTCAAGGAACTGTCGCTCCAGCTCATTCCTGCAAAACAACAGCAGCAGCTACACTTAGCAGCCTATGAGTAGGCATGACTACCAAACCACTGAAGACCAGAATCAGGAATCTGATTAACTGCCTGGCTGAATACCAGCTATGCAATATTACCACTAAACAGATATTAAAATGTGAATCCACATGAGCTGGAGCCCAGAAAGATGAAGTCTGACTGAAATGATGAACAGGAGCTGCTTTAGGGAGATTCATGTCTCTTAGGCCCAACGCAGGTAATACCTGTCCCTCACCAGTGATGAATTCATCAGGAGCTGTAAGGAACAAGCCAGAGTCTCAGGAAACACCGAGAGGTATGCTGCCCTAAGGAGCTGAAGTCTACACTTCCTCAATAGGAGAAAAGGGCAGTGTTTAGAGATTTCCTATATGAAACGACAATTCCAGCTCTAGCCCTCAAAGAAATACCAGAAGCCTGGACATTTCGCTGGGAGTAGTGGAACATGCTAAAGACGCTGACAGACTACTCCTACCCCAGCCTTAGATTAGCTTATCTGTAGACTAGTCCCATGTACGGTTGGCTGCTGGATGGGTCTCCACAATGAGAGGAGAGGTGTCTACGTCCATACAGACGTAGGGACAGCAACAGCTAGAGTTAAATTTCAAATTTCAATACTGAAAACATCTTTCCAAAATGGTATACTTTGTTACCATCTCAAAGTAGATGGAAGACAGGGGTTAAGATCTGGGTTCTAGCTATTAGGCAGCAAGCCCCCGCACGCACGCAGGCACATACACACACACACACACACACACACACACAAATACAGATGGACCAACTAAACAAACCAAGTAGCCTGGAGGTACCAGGGACAACCAGGTAGGACCCCACCAAGTCCTTACCCTCCAAGTCTCCTTAAAGCACACCCAACACTGGTAAACTGCACCCTGTCCTCTGCACTCCATTTTTCTGGCCCACAGCTCTGCCTGCTTCCAAGAGGCCTGCTGTCACCAGGCACACCAGGTTAAGTAAGTTCCCCTACCTCAATCCCCTGCATTCCAAGTACCCTCAAAACACACTTCACAGCCGTAAACTGCACCTTATCCCCTGGACTCTTGTTTTTGGACCCACAACTCTGCCTGTTTTCACAGAGGCCATGCTGGCACCAGGGACCAAAGGTCATGCTGAAAGTAGGAACCCCAGAGAAAAGGTTAGCAACCCAAACTACAAAGGCCACTCAGGCCACAAAAACCTCAGGGGGAGACACCCTAATGGACCTGAAGACTCAAGAGTCACCAGAACTCCAGACCACTTGGGCCAGAAAACAGAGAAGACATAGAAACCAAATAAAAAAATAAATTAAAAAAAAAAAAAAACCTACCCATCCAACAAAGATAAACTCAGAAAGCAGCATCTAAGCCTAGAATAACCACAAAATCTAGATGGCTAAAGGCCAGCTTAAGAACAGAATCAACAATAGCCAGGGTAATATGACACCACCAGGGCCAAGCTATCCTACTACAGCTGAAAGACAAGAAAATGACTTTAAATCCAATTTTATGAAGATGATAAAGGCCTTTAAGGGGAAAATTAATAAGTCCCTTAAAGAAATATAGGGAAATATAATAATATGGATGAAGGAAATAAATAAAACTGTTTAAGACTTGAAAATGAAAATGGAAGCAATCAAAACACACACACACACACACACAAATGTTGAATCTAAAAAGTTTCTGGGACTTCAACAACAAAAACAATGGAAAGCCTACAATGGAAAATGAGTAATTCTCTACTCAATGACCACTGGGTCAGGGAAGAAATAAAGAAATTAAATACTGTCTAGAATTAAATGAAAATGAAGGCACAACATACCCAAACTTACAGGACACAATGAAAAAATGAGTAAGAGGGAAGCTCATAGTACTAAGTGCCTTCATAAAGAAATTGGAGAGATCTCATACTAAAAATTTAGAAGTACAACTGAAAGTTCTAGAACCAAAAGAAACAAACACATTTAATAGGAGTAGAAGGCAGAAAATAATAAAAACAGGAGAAATCAATAAATTAAAAACCAAAAAGAAAAATACAAAGAATCAAGGAAACTAAGAGTTGGTTCTTTGAGAAAAATCAATCAAATATACAAACCCTTAGCCAAACTAACTAAAGAGCAGAGAGACAATATCCAAATCAACAAAATCAAAAATGAAAAGGGAAGCATAAAAACAAACACTGAGAAAATCCAAAGATTCATTGGGTCTTACTTCAAAATGCTATACTCCACAAAATTGGAAAATCTAAGCAAGATGGATGACTTTCTTGACAGATTCCAAAAACCAAAGTTAAATCAAGGTAAAAATTTTAAATAGTTCTATAAAACCTAAGGAAATGGAAAAAAATAATTAAAAGTCTCACAACCAAAAAAAGCCTAAGGTCAGATGGTTTTAGTGCAGACTTCTACGAGACTTTCAAAGAAGAGCTAATACTAATACTCCTAAAACTTCCACAACACAGAAACAGAAGGAACATTGCCAAACTTATTCTGAGGCCATAGACACCGTGATACCTGAACCACACAAAGAGTCAACAAAGAGTTTCAGACCAATTTCCTTTATGAACATTGATACAAAAACACTCAATTAAATACTTGCAAACTGAATCCAAGAAAGCATCAAAACATCTACCATGATCAAGTAAGCGTCATCTCAGGGATGCAGGGATGATTCAATATACAAAAATCCATCAAAATCTACCATATAAACAAACTGGGAAAAAAAAAAAACAAAAACAAAAAACCCAAACCCAAAAACCTACATGATCATCTCATTAGATGCTGAAAAGGTCTTTGACAAAATCCAACACTCCTTCATGTTAAAAGCACACACCTAAACATAAAAAAGGCAACATACAGTAAGTCAATAGCCAACATCAAATTAAATGAGGAGAGACTTAAAGCAATTCCAATAAAATCAGGGACAAGACAAGGCTGCCCAATATCTCCATATCTACTATTCAATACGGTACTTGAAGTTCTAGCTAGAGCAATAGGACCACTAAAGAAGATCAAGGGAATACAAACTGGAAAGGATGACGTCAGACTGTATGACAGTATACCAAAATAATTCCAAATTCTACCAGAGAACTTCTACAGCTGATAAACACCTTCAGACACAGTTCAAGTCTCTGAAGAAAGATACTCAAGAATATAATCAAAGATGGAAATATCTCTCATGCTCACAGATGGGTGGATTAACATAGTAAAAATGGCTATCTCACCAAAAGCAATCTCAAGATTCAATGCAATTCCCATCAAAATGCCAACACAATTATTTACAGACCTTGAAAGAGTAACTTCATATGGCAACATAAAAAACTCAGAATAGTTAAAACACTCCTGTACAAGGTGTCACCATCACTGACTTCAAGCTGTACTATAGAGCAATAGTAATAAAAAACACAATGTACTGGGATAAAAACATGCAGGTTGACAAAATGGAATTGAATCGAAGACACAGAAATAAACCCACACACCAACAGATTCTTGATTTTTGACAAAGAGGCCAAAACCATACAATGGCAAAAAGAAAGCATCTTTAACAAATGGTGCCGGTATAAATGGATGTCTGCATGTATAAGAATGCAAATAGATCCACATTTATCATTCTGCACAAAACTCAACGTCCAACAGAATCAAAGACTTCATCATAAAACCAGATATACTAAACCTAATGGAAGAGAAAATGGGACATAGTCTTGAATGCACTGGCATAGGAGACAACTTCCTGAACAGAACACCAATAGCTCAGGCGTTAAGATCAACATTTAATAATGGACCTCTTGAATTTGAAAGGCTTCTTTAAGGCAGAGGACACTGTCAATAGGACAAAATGCCAGCCTACAGAATAGAAAAAGATCTTTACCAATCCTTATCTGACAGAAAGCCAATATCCAAAATATGTAAAGAACTCAAGAAACTAGACCTCACCAAACCAAATAACCCAATTAAGAAATGGGGTATAGAGCTAAAGAGAGAATTATCAACAGAAGAATCTTTAATGGCACTTAAAGAAATGCTCAATATCCTTAGTCATCAGGGAAATGCAAAGCAAAACAACTCTCAGATTCTATCTTAGACTCATTAGAATGGCTAAGATAAAAACCTCAAGTGACAATATGTGCTGGTGAGGATGTGGAGCAAAGGGAATACTCCTCCATTGCTAGTGGGAGTGCAAGCTTGTCCATCCATTTTGGAAATCAATCTAGAGGTTTCTTAGAAAATTGGGAATAGTTCTACCTCAAGACCCAGCTAACCACTCCTGGGCATATACCCAAAAGATGCTCCACCATACTACAAGGACACTTGCCCAACTATGTTCATAGCAGCTTTTTTCATAATAGCCAGAAACAGGAAACAACCTAGATACCATTCAACTAATGAATAGATAAACTGCAGTAAATTTACACAATGGAATACTACTCAGCTATTAAGAACAATGGTATCATGCAATTTGCAGGCAAATGGATGAAACTAGAAAAGATCATCTTGAGTAAGATAACTGAGACCCAGAAAGATACGTATCACTTGTAAGTGGATACTAGCCATGAAGCACAGGATAACCCTGCTAAAATCCACAAATCCAAAGACACCAAGTAACAAGGAGGGTGCAAGGGAGGATTCTTGAATCTCACTCAGAAGCAGAAATGAAACAGACTTTGGAGGTGGATGAAGAAAGGGAACTGGGTGAGAGAGGAGGTGGGAAAGGGAACAGAGTTGGGGGAGGAAGTACAAATACACTAAGAGGGGGTTGCTGGGGGGCTGAGAATCCTATCAGAGGGGCCTCTCCTATGGCTAGGCAGGACTTCCAGTGGAGGCAAGGAGACACTAACCCACCCATAAAACCTTTAACCTCAAATTTTCCTGCCTACAAGATGTGCAGGGATAAAGATGGAACAGAGATGGAGTGAATGGCCAACCAATGATTAGCTGAACTTGAGACTCCTCCCTTGGGAGGAGGCACCGTGATGCTATTAATGATATTTTGCTATGTTTACAGAGAAGAGTCTGTCTTCTGAGAGGCTTCATCCAGCAGGCGATGGAATCAGATGCAGAGACCAACAGCCAAACACAAGGCGGAACTCTGGAAATCTAATAGAAGCATGAGAGAAAGACTGAGGGAGATGGAGGGGTCAAGGACACCACAAGAAGACCTATAGAGGCAACTAAGCTGGGCCAGTGGAGGCTCATAGAGACTGAATCACCAACCAAAGACCATGCATGGGCTGGACCTAGGGCCCCTACACATATGCAACATGTGTAGCTCAGTCTTCATATGCCTCCCCTAACAACTTGAGCTGAGACCATCTCTGACTCAGTTGCCTGTCTCTGGATCCCTTTCCTCTAGCTGGGCTGCCTTGTCTGGCATCAGTGGGAGGCCTGTGGCCAGTTCTGCTAGAACTTGATGGGCCAGGGCCAGTTGGTATCCATTGGAGTAAGGGTTGCCTCCCCTTCTCTGAGGACAAAGGGACGAAGAGATGGTCTGTGTGAGGGGGCACTGGGAGGAGGGAGGGTGGCTGTGATTGGAATGTAAACTGAATAAATAAATTAATTAATGGGAAAAAATAGACACCATAATGCTTAGCCAGCATAAGGCAAACAACTTAAGTTCACTAAATAGCCTGTCTTCTTGTCCAAGAATGTACTTTACAAAAGTCTGTTCTAGACTCATCTTTTTCAATTTTCCTTATAATATGCCCAGAGAAACAAGAGTCGCAACCAAAACAAGTTTGAAGAATGTGGAAAAGATGGCCCTATATTCTTTTATTTGTTTTTTTTTTTAACAGCTTTTTTTCTATTTTTTTATTTTCCTAAATGCAAGGTGGTGTTGGTAGCAAGTAAAATGATTAACTTCAACAACCACTGTTTTGTTAATTTCTCTGCCTAATGCCTTAAAACTTAAAAGCAGTGTTTGAGTTTGCTCAGCTAGCCACAAACTCATGAACAACCCATCTATCTCAAGTTCCAGAACACTAGGAATACAGAAATGTACCATCATAGGGGCGGAGACTAGCTCTCAAAATAATGAAGAGAGACTTTTTTCTTACAACAAGCCCATTCTTCACCAGGAAGGCAATCTGTACCCATAAGCTGCTGCCTCACATTCACTTGAGATTATTTTTACTAAATCTCACTTAAATAAAGCATAGTTACTTGAAGTTAAAAAATCTAAATAACACTAACAACTCCATTTGGAGCACTGGAATTATAGCTGTACACTGTGTTGTCCTGTTTTTACTTGGGTTCTAAGGATTCTAAGTCAGGTCATAGACACTTTGCCCACTGAGCTATGTTATGCATATTTTTGCCACAAGCTGAACAACAAAACCAGACACTAGACACCTACAGAGGGAACTATATCCTCAGTTGGCATGTGATACACAGAAAAAAAGCTTGGCTTCTGGTTATTGACGATTTCTCAGAATACATAAAAAAATGGCCCTTACTGGACTACTATAAACCAAAGCAAAGCATACAAACTGGATAACAGCCCTTTCTGGGACTACACACCCTATTAGGGTGAAGGAGAAGAATTCTGTCTCCAGAGATCTGTCCTGTAGAATCCGTAAAGTCTGGCAATCTTACTTTGTTTCGTCCCACGCCTGTGCCTTTTAGTTGAAACTGGTAACATGGCTGACTGAACCAAATTCACCTCTTTAGCACATTGTCCATTCACACTGCCGTGCTCACTCTAGAGCAGTGGCTACCTTTTACAATATGAAAAGCTAAGATTAGAAGAATGTAGGGGTTCCGGATGTTCACTTTCATTCTTTGCTAGTAATCCCCCTTTTCAGCTTACCTCCTCTACTGTCATATTTAACTCTGACAACGTAGTGAGAATCAAGCACACCTTGATTTGGTGGTGTTTAACTTCTGGAGTTCTTTATATATTTTGGATATTAGCCCTGTGTCGAATGTAGGGTTGGTGATGATCTTCTTGCAGTGTGTAGATTGGCATTTTGTGGTGCTGACAGTGTCATCTGCCTTACAGAAGCTTTTCAGTTTCATGAGGTCTCATTTATTAGCTGTTGATCCTACAGCCTGAGCTATTGGTGTTCTGTTTAATTTTCTAGTGTCTTGACTTCATCTCAAAGGGAGCAATAATAGTACTCATAGATAACAAGACATCAAATGACATGCAAAAGCTGTTTCTTTGGGTGTAGAAGGTGTTAAGTAAAAGAGCTTGGATATTACTACTGTTGTCGCCATCATATAGTCCGAGCAACTTTTCACACCATGGCTATTTTAATCTTCATATATCTGGGATTCTAAAGCATGGGTTGTCTTTACTCCCTCATCTTTTTTTCTTTCTTTCTTTCTTTCTTTCTTTCTTTCTTTCTTTCTTTTTAAACGTAGGGAGGGAGTGAATTAAGAAATGAGTATTCTAGACTTCTTCATAGCCTGGAGACTAATATACATCAATCTTCCCCACTGTCAGTCATTTTTTGTTAATAGATATTATCTCCTTTCCTTTTGTAAGCATCTGTTTTATAAATTATAACTGTATTCAGAAGCTATTCTCACTTTAGCAGCTGTTTTCTTTTAAGCTGATATAACCACACAGAGAATTCATTCACCAATACTTCACCAAGTCCCCAGTTACTATCCATCCACACAAACAGGAGGGGTCAAGTAGATGACATTTCTTGGCATGCCATGGAGGACAGAAGGGTATCAGAGAGCTAATAAAATTAGAATAATCCCTAATAAAAAGCATGGGCTAGAGTTCCACTAAATACTTGTTTCCCAAGAGTCAGAATGATGTTTTAGAAGCTTCTCCCGCCCTGAAATATGGTGAAGAACTTTGTTTCTCTTGTGAAATCATTCTAATAAAAACTTCCTGTTTTTCTTACTGTCCTGAAGCAGCAGACACAGAAAGAGCTTAAAAAAGCAGCAGCAGAGCCCTGAGTACACAAGGCTACACAGGGCGTGGAGAGGTTATCATAGCATAAAGTACCACTGAAGCAGGAGGCAGCAGCGGAGAGACTGATGAGGAGCTGAGACCAGCATGCCAAAATACCCACAGCTTGGCCAATTTCCCACAACTGCATGAACTACTGGGCACAAGAATGTGACTGGTATAGAGCTAGTAACCTGCTGTCAGAGACTTCCTCAAGGTTAACTGAAGAGCTAAGGCAAGCAAAGAGCACCAGAACTGACAACAAGCCACCAAAGACTCCAGGTGGCTAAGAGAGTTGAGTGCTTCTGTGACTCAGCCTTCCCTTCTCACTTCCCCTGAGACCTGCATGTAGGTCATCAGGTAGTAGTTCTCATACAATCTGAGGTCTGGTCCAGGTGGGAAATAAATCATACCACCAGGTGGACAGCTCTGGTCAAGTGGAGACTCCTCCACTGGGCTTGAAGAGAGGATGGCAGAATAGTGCTGGTATACATCAAGCTCCAGAATAAAGAGCTGATTTTCAGTATCTGGATTTGACAAATACGGGAAATCATGGTGTGTATTCTCTGAAGCAAAGTGGGAACATTTTAATTTATTTAGCTCCTGAGCTTCTGTGTTAGGCTTATTGCCCACAGAGGGCCATGGGCTTTATTACTGATCTGATGTGACAGAGTCCAAATATAAACCCCTCAAAGGAATTATTTACTTCTAAAAGAGTCTCAGCAAATATTTTCACAAAACCAGAAAGCACTGCCAGTACCTGTTCTCAATCACAGCAATGAGAAATATGGTTCACTACATTTCCACAGGCAGCTTACAACATTCAGCCAAATTCATTCATTCTCTCCAGTACAGACCACCCCAAAGAGGCATGGGCTCCCTCTCGCTCAATCCTGAAAGAAGTGATGCTAACACTTACATGTCCTCCACTGTGATGTCTTTCAGGATCTGGCAGTAATCCACATTCCACACAGCCTGGTCATCCCACACCTTAGAGGCCAGCAGGATTGCCCCGAGAACAATGCGCTTCCAGTTGGCTGGACAGATGTCAATTTCTGCATATGTCAAGAGCCTTTCAAGGTACACCTGAGGAGACATGAGAAAGCCAGTGCTAATGCCTTCAGTTGTCTCTTCTACCTAAGTAAACTGAGCATAAAGTCCACCTCCACAGTCTTTCAGCAGGGTTACCCGGATGCATTAATTTCTTTATAGGCTATAATCAGTAAAGAAAAAAAGTCTTGAAAATATTGTCATTTACGAGAGCAGGGGGAAAAAAGGTACACTAACTATATATAAGGAAATTTGTTAAAAACTTAAAAATACATAAGCTTAAGATATTATTTTTAACCTTTCCCCCCTTTTATTGCAAACAGATTTTCTCCTAACACACTATATTCTGACTAGCTTTCCCTCCCTTTCCTCCTCCCTCCCAACCTGATCCACTCTGTCTCTTATTAGGAAAAAAAAGAAAAACAAAACAAAACAAAAAACCAAGCTTCTAAGGGATAAGAAAATAAAATATAGTAAACCAAAACAAAAACTAACACAGAGGAAAAAACAAATGGAAAGAAAAGAGTTCCAGAGAAGGCACAAGAAACAGAGAACCACTCATTCGCACATTCAAGAATCCAATAAAAACACTAATCGAGAAGCCATAACTGCATCAGAACACACTTATTTTTAAAACGCTAAAAGGCCCAGTGAGTTTTACTAGAATGAGGCTGGAGGTCACAACTGCAGTAGTGAAAATGCAGCTGATATTGTAAAGACTGCACCTGGCATAAATCCCAAAAGCCAAGGATCAAAATACATTGTGACACAAAGAATGTAAATGCCATAAACCCAGTCATTTAAAAAAAAAAAAATCTATATTCTACACTTGCTCTTAGCCAGTGTCTAAGAAGCCACTGACCTACCGAGTCATTTTCTTTTTAAAAACTGCTGTTGTGTGTATGATGGGTGAGGACATGTGTCACACGGCCGTAAGTGGAAGTCAAGACGGTTTTATGTAATCAGCTCACTTCTTTTACTCTTTTTGTAGGCTACGGGGATAGAACTCAGGTCTCCAGACTTGTACAGCAAGTGCCTCTACTTCTTGAGTTATCTTTCTGGCCGCTACAGAGGGGTTTGTTTTTAAAGATGGGGCCTTACTAGTAGCTCACTGAGGTCCTCCTGACTCCCACTCCCCTAAGTGTAGTTTTCAAGAACTAACCTTCACTGTAATTGTAATCCACATGTGGCTGTTGATATTGCTATTCCTGTGGTAGAAGACACATCACACAGCATTACCCTAATTCCATCATTTCTAATAGATTCTACAGCACTAGGTATGCTCAACATTCTGTGACCATCTTCACCATCAACATGTAGCATTTTCACTGTCCCAAAATGAAACTCTATATTCCTTAAGGGACCCTTCTCTCCAGCCCCTGCAGTTCCTCCCAAGTCCTCCTTCTGTGAACCCAGTAAGCATTATATATTTACACCACTGCATTATGTAATATTGCTCTTCTTGGGCCTGGCTTATTTCGTGCAGCACTGTCTTTGTTTCATCAATCTGTAGCACAATCAGAATTTCCTTTCTTTTCAAGGATGAAAAATACCTTATTGCTCTATTCTGCTTACGGCCAATCTACCAGTAGCCACTTAAGCAGCTTCCTCTGTTGGCTACTGTGAATAGGGCTATCAACACTGCTAAGTCATGTTTTGATCCTTTTGAGTGTAGTTAAGTGGAACTGCCGAACCCTACAGTTATTCTGTTTAACTGATAGAGGAGACACGACACGTCAGTCATACTCCGCTGGGACTCCAATTGTTCTACTCTTGCTCAGCTTTTGTCTATTTTATGAGTTTACAGTAAGAATGGTCATCCTGATGGGTATGAGGTGGTACCTCACTGTGATTCCTATTTGATAAAATGACTTTAAAGTGTTTAAATAAACTTTCAGCTAGATTTTGAAAATGAAACTCAAAAAATACAGATTTTTCTTAAATCAACAGAATCCAGTTTAAGACAAACATAAAACAAACAAACAAACAGGAAGCCTGTGCTTAGGTGGTCATGGGTTGGAAAGATGGCTCAGAGAACCAAATACCCACATCAGGTGGTTTATAACTCCTTCTAACTCTTACCTCCAGGGGTTCCAATGCCTTTGGCTTTTACACACACACACACACACACACACACACACACACACACACACACACACACACACACACACACACACACATCCTAAGTTAGCTGCCTTTTAGCTTCCCAAGCTAAATTAGACTATTTCAAACTTCTCTTAATCATAAAGCTATTTTTGCAGTTTTTATAATATTCATTTATAAAATGGAACTCCCTATGAGAATAATTTAACTCAGATATTACAATACTCTTAAGAACTTGCTGTATAAAAAGATGAAATCTGCATTTATATATGTGTGTACATATATATTATGTAGAGTAACATATATGTGTGTGTGTGTGTGTGTGTGTGTGTGTATATATCTATCTTGCATACGGTATTTGTATAATCTTAAATATTTACAAAATGTAAAAAAGCCACATGTAGAAAAGAAAATGTTTAACACATGAAGTACAGATTATATTGTTTATATGGCAAGTCTCCTAAGTAGGATAGAGAATTTCTTAAAGGAAAACCCACACCAGATATGACACTGGGGCCCTTGGGAGAGGCTCCATCTTGGCAAGTCCTCAAGAATCAGGACAGTAGCATGGGCTGGCAGGTGTACTAGATGAAATGAAAGGGTAGGATGTCAGGCAGCACCTGACATAGACTGAATTGACACCAGACCACAGAAACCGGATAGTTGAATGAGGGAATTTACCCACCCATCAGTGTCTAGGTAGAGATCCCAGTGGAGGCACTATGCTAATCCTGGGCCTCCAAGTGGCAGCACTGACTGATAAAGACCAGAGAGGGGCTTGGGCAGTACCACTGACTAGAAGTAGCAACTGGAAGAAAAATTATGAATCAGGTTGAACAGAGAAGCAGTTTTAAGGGGGGGGGAGGTACCATCTAGATATAGTCCAGATACTGGCCCCACGTTGGGCACCAGATGTTGGCTCTGTTTCTTAACAATTAAACTTTATTATACAACCCAACTAGCTTACACAAGAACGAAAAAAGGTTAAAGGGACAAAAGTGTGAACCTTCCAGTATCCATTTCACGGGACGGGTCCTTAGGTGTCTCTCTGGCCCACGTGCTGGTCCAGCCTGTTCGCTGCTCCACACGTGCTCAAGCCCGGGCTGAACCTGTTGCTCTCTCCTCCCCACCTGCCTGAGTCACGTGGGAAGGGCGGTCTCCTTCTCCCATAGAGGGTCAATTAGAAAAACAATAGCCCAAGTGGGCTAAGTACCCAAGAAGAGAAGGGGATTTCCGTCTCTCATAGAGACCACCAAAAATTAAAGTCAACAGCTCAGTGTAAATGACAGGAAAGCGGTTAAAAGTGTAGGCTGAGGAGGAAGTGAGGGTAGAAAAGGGAAAAGGAGAAACTTCCTTCTGGAAGGAAAAGCTTGGCTGCTTGAGGAAATCACAAATCAGTGAGGCAGGGTGCCTGGACCAGCTCCTCCAATAGCATCTCCTGCCGGAGCCAGATACAAGATTGTTCTACTCCAAAGTGTTGAGAAATCGAGGGCTCGCCTCTCACTGAAACAAGCTTTGCAAGGTATGTACAGAGTAAGACAGAGCAACAGCTGCCCTGGTTCCAAAGACTGCTGCTCTATTTTCATTGATTCACTAATAAATACTAATTTTTAAGATCTTGTAGATGTAGATTCTAAAAGATACTGTCTGATACCATGTGTTGTGCAGGATGGACCAGGACACACACTGAATATAAAGGAAAAACTGTTAAGAAAACAAACTAGTATCTTTCTGTTTGTTCGAGACAGGGTTTCACTGTATAGTCCATAATGCCCTGGAATATACCACACAACGCAGGCCAAACTTGTGACCCTCACGTTTGCACTTCCTCAGTTCTGGAGTACAGGCACAGTGGTGTGCCACCACCCTCAGCAAGAACTAACATTTCAGATTGCAAAGATTCAGTTAATTGAGTTAAGAGACCCCAGACTTATTGAAGAGATAAAAATTTGGACATATCTCAGTATAACTTAAGTCTTTTCATTCTCTTTTCCTACAACAAATCCTAAATTCCTAATGACAGAGTGGTACTCCCAAAATGTCTGGCTTTTTTTGTGTTTGTGTGGTATGGTTTGGTTCGGTTTTTCAAGACAGGGTTTCTCTATGTAGCCCTACCTGTCACTTTGTAGACCAGGCTGGCCTCAAACTCACATGCCTCGGCCTCCCTGAGTGCTGGGATTACAGGTGTGCGCCACCATACCTGGAAAAATGTCTGTTTTTTAATATATTCTTTATCCTACATGACACATCCATGGACGGCATCCACTTAAAACTGTGAGCACCATCAGTGCCACAGCAATAATCCATGGACTTTAAGTGCAAAGAGACGGAGCAGGAAGCTAGTGGGGAAATTACCACATGCATGATGGCACTGAGGAAAGAACTGACGTAGAGAGGAAGCTGAAGCCGTGTGGTGTTGAGGGACAGCTCAAAGTGGCAAAGAACACATTCTTTTGCATTACCTTAAGAATCAAAGGCCAAGCACTCGGGAGGCAGAGGCAGGCGGATCGCTGTGAGTTCAAAGCCAGCCTGGTCTACAAAGTGAGTCCAGGATGGCCAAGGCTACACAGAGAAACCCTGTCTTGAAAAACCAAAAAAAAAAAAAAAAAAAAAAAAAAAAGAATCAAAGGCCATCTAGGGAAATCCGGAGGCAGGGCACAGACTGCTCTATGAAAATCTGTGTCTAACTCTGAGGGTTTGTCACAAGGATGAGAGCCTGCTGTTAACTGTACAAATGAAAGTTACTCAAGAGCTCAGTAACAACCTCTGGATAGCTCAGTTTTAAACCGCATTTATCATACTGGAGCATTAGCAGTGAGGTAATGCTTTAGACCATGATTTTTTTTTTTTTTTTTTTTTGTATAAAATAAATAAATGGGCAGGGCCAGGCTGACTTTCAGCTGGGCATACTAGGGAACTTCAGGTTGTATTTTCCCAAATCTTGACAACAGACTCTTCCCATTCTCTATAGGATAAGTCATTTGAAACTATAATGAAAGCAGAAAGCAACAACCTCCCACATCTCAGTAACAACTTCTGTACACATGAGCTGGGCACACCTCTGCAATGAAATAATTTCTATTGGCACAGACAGAAAAGTGGCTATGAAATTGTATTTTGAACTAAAATTACCTTAGTTGATGGACACTTATAGCACACTAGGTGTTGCCTGTTAAAAGAGCCAATATGATTTATCATATGCTATTGATATCCTCTTGAGGGCTTCCTGAAGGAAGGAGATATTGAAGCATGTTACATGGGAGGAAAGCAGCTGTTATCCCACAGGAGATAATTACAGTGAACACTTCTTACTGGCAGGTGATTCAGCAGAAGTTGACAGTAATACCATATTTTTTGGGGAGTTCCTATTGGTGTATTCTAATTCTATGCTAAATAACATCTAACTGATTTTCGTCATGTTATTTCTAGGCATCAGTGTACTAACAGGACACTGTTCAATTAAAATTTCACATTATATTCACATGAAAGACTGTCCTAAGGAATCTCTAGACAGCACAGGTTAGTGCCAATTGTAAATTTACAGAGTACTCGGTTGACTGCAGACAAAAAAAAAAAAAAAAAAAGATGTTCTCAAAGGCATTTGGGGGTAGGAGATTAAAGGCTAACTCACCAAAGGACATACATAAACAGGACTCCAACAATGATGAAATTATTCCAATCTGAATTTTTAAATTTTTATCAGGTCAGGGGTATGGCCTGAATCCAAACAATACACAATTTGTTTGTTTTTTCGAGACAGGGTTTTTCTGTGTAGCCTTGGCTGTCCTGGACTCGCTTTGTAGATCCGCCTGCCTCTGCCTCCCGAGTGCTGGGATTAAAGGCATGCACCACCACGCCCAACTTGGGTATTAATCTGTAGTCTTACAGCTATTTGATTTAGCCAATCAGAGATGACTCCAATATGACCTAGGGAAGAGTCTAAAATCAAGCCAGCAAACGGAGTTGACAGCTTCATTCCATTCCCAATTATATTTTTATTTCAGATGCTATCATGTGTCCTTTAGGGCATGAACATGATCATGCAAATACTGAGCACTCAACAATGCTCTACAGATTCTAACCTGTGGCCAATGAATTATTTTAAGGGAATAATTGTAGCTTCCTGTTTTAAATTTTCTGTAATTTTTCCATTTGGATTTTTAGTACTTGATGCCACAGAATTGTTCAACAGACATCCAGAGTGGCAGTAAGTCTTAGATTCAATCCTCATCACTGTAGCATTGTGTCTTCCCATCTCTCTCTTTTGCCCTTCCTTCCTAGGACTTCTGTGTTGCCTACACTAGCCTTGAACTCCAGGGCACAAGTGATTCGCCTGCCTCTGCCTCCCAAGTACCTGGAACTTTAGGTGCATGCCACCATATCGAGATAAATTTGTTTTTTAACGTTCATGGTACTTTATTATAATACAAAGTCCTTGAAGGTTTCCTACAGTAAAAATAGAAACTGGCTTTATTTGCCTTGGTGCTTCTACTAAAAACTGAGTGAGAAAGCACTCCTGTTAGTGAATTTGATTCCATCTGTGCTTTCAACACCAGAAAACCCCTCCCTACATTTCTGTGTAGCCAAGCATGACAGGGTGCAAGCCTGCGCACGCGCACACACACACACACACATCCCTACCTTAGTATCTGTAATCAGAGCAACACTATCTTTTGCTTTTTAAGAGTAGGTCTTTACAACCCTGGAGAAGGTCCCAATTTACTGTATATTGTGGTGTATAAAGTAAAGAGTGAACACAAACAGGCCTAAGGTTTGTCCTTAGAAGGGGACTGCGTCTACGACTAGCCGACAGTTGGCCTGGGTGAACTCAGAGCAGGCAGAGAACAGAAGGAGAAAGATAAAGAGGACTGAGATGATCAATTCACAACATTGGTATTTTTATGTCATAAACAGAAATGTCACAGTGAAACCCACTAATCTGTGTTATAACTGTTTACATTAATAACTCAAACTTTTCTTACAGCATACATTTTACCATTAATCTCATCAATGAGATTTTTCAGCCCTTCCAGAACCTATCAACCCTGCTGCACATTTTCCATTTTGTAAGACAAACTCTTGCTAGGAAACAGAATGTATATACTCCCCAGTTTGATGTTAGGCCCTATGGTCATTCTGGATCAGTAAGGATTACCTGAACAGGTCTCACGCTGTGGGCAGAAAGAAGGCAGTAAGGAACCATGAACCGACACACACGAGCAAATGGCTTACTACTGAGTCAGCCCAGGCCCTAAAGCCACAAAAGCTCATTGTGGAGAGAGCAGAACAGCCTTCTGTGGGTTTTCTGTTAGACAACAATCTCCCCAGAACTAGGGAGCAAGTCTGTTCTCCAGGAATGTGTGGTCACAGGCAAAGCTCACTTCTCATGTGAGTGACATGCAGTGTAAAGATCAGAGATAATGAGGTTACACTCTTAAAACTTCACAAACAACACAGATCTAGGCAGTTCATTAAGTTTTAAACTGGATGTCCTAAGACACTTATACAAAACAAATCAGAAGATAGTCACAGTCACACTTCCTGTATCTAGGTCATGGATGTACATACTTTATTGACATTTCACATGGCTTGGATGTATTTGTCAGTAAGATTGTAGTGGGAACAAATGGAACCCAGACTCTGGTCAAGGATGTTCTTGGTCCATGCTACCCTGCATTAGGCCTGCTGGATGCACCTGCATTGAAAGCTGCAGCACTCAGAGCACTCACTGGCTGTGAGTGGGACTTCACACATGACTCCACACTCTCTTGAGACTTTCATCCTCTACTCTCACAGAAACCCCCACAACGTTCCCCAGGGTTACCTAATAAAAGTCTCTGCTGCTCAAACTCACCAGGGTGACAATGGCACATTCAGCTGTCAACTGAGCAGCACTGAACAGTGTCCGAACAAACCGGTAAATCTGTTTCTGCTCTGGGTTATGTTTGTCATAATCTGGTGGCACTTCGGATTTCTAGGAAAAAAATAAGTTTTCAGATGACTACCACCTGACAGGAGCAAGTGACAGCTAACTAAAGCATCCCATGGAACACAAGGTGGTCATTACCGAAAGAGGGTGGAGGTTTTCATCAAAAATATCTAGGAGCATCCTTCCATCTGGGTCCCTGGTGAGGAAAGCAGTGGAAATGAAAGGTTAACTTTCTTCAGAATAAACGCTACACAAAAATGAAACAAACACATTTCAATTCAATTGTAGTTTACGAGACCGAAACTGCTAAATGTAGACACTGCTGGCTGTTTGTCAATAATAAGGCATTTTCCCTCAGGTACAGTATTTAATCATTTTTTGTTGAAGAGTCCACAAAGATTAATAACTCTAGGTGAATTAAGCAAAAATGTAGATTTTAAGTTTCTAACATTCTCATTACTTTATATGTTAACTACTTACAGAGTAATAGGTTTCATCTTGACATCATCACGCGGGCTTCTCTTCCACACTTCCCTTCCCCATGTCTCCTCTCCAACTCTGGCTGCTTGTCTTCCTACCTGAGCCAGTTCTTTATCGTTATTTTCCACTTTTCCTCTCATGCTTTTTAAATGAACCAAACCTAAAATGATCTAATGTTAACAACTTTTGTTTCTGATGTTTGGTAACCATACATTTGGTGACTGACAGGAAGCAGTCTGGAGGAAAGGGGACATGCAGCAGGCCATGGGGATCAGCCTTAAATTGTCACAATACACACTGACAATTCTAGCAACAAAAGCAGTGATTCTGAGACATTCTAGCAGCACTCACCTGAACTGAGTCATGTGACTGCACTTCAGCGTTTGTCCTACACACACACTACGCTCACTGTAACCTACCACGCCAAACTATCCCAAGGAAACTGCCCGAAAATCCCAAGCTGGGACTTGAGACCCCTGGATGTTATGAACTGCATGTTTTACTGTACAAAGGTATCTGGCCTTATAGAAGCAAAATGGTTTTATTATGAAAAATAAAGTAACTTTAGTAGTTTTCTCCTGTCATTTCTCACCACAGAAGCATCAAAACTAACATTTCTAAACTATATTGTTAGAATATTTGATCTTTAAAAAGGCAGCTGAGTTGCTGACTTCGGTTTTGTAAACTATCACTCAGTAAATTCTGTATGAGAAAGAACAGAATTTCCAGCAACTTCTAAAATGGCCCTAAACATACTTCTGCCATTTTGTATTAGTTATGTATAAGAAGCAGCATTAAAAATTATAAGTATCAAATATTTAGCTAAGACTTCTTTATGTAAAAATAAACAAGCACATACATCTCATCAGTATGCAAATTTGTTTTTCTTTTTAATAAATAGTAAAATTACACTTTACACTGTAGTAACTTCTGATATTAGCGTATGTTAGGTCTGTCTAATTTATAAACCAATACAGAAGTCTCATGAATGGAACAATGTTTAGAAGCACTGGGTCATACAGTAGGCAAGGCTGCCAGCCACGGGTTTAGCAAATAGGGATGTGGCCTCTGGTCCACACTGCACCTTAGACTGATGACATCAGTTCTATAGTACTTTGGGCTGCTAGCCTCAGGATAATACAATGCTTTCGGCTATTGGTGTGTAGTCCACACAGCATGTTGGGCTGTTTTCTGATCTTACAGTGCCTTGAGCTCTTGGTCTAAACAGTGTCTTAGGCTACTGGCCTGTGGTCCGCATAACACTTTGGATTACAATTGGCACGTTGTCTATATAGAAGCTTGAGCTGATGGCTTCAGGTGTATAGGACTTTGAGCTACTGGTTTCTGGTGTACAAAGTGCTTTGAGATGTTGGCTTTTCATCTGTATGGTGCTGACCTCTAGTCCACACAGACCCTTGAGCTGGAAACTTCTAGTCTTTTCAAAACTACAGGATACAGGTACTATGGTCTGCACATCATTTTGGGCTTTATGACTCTTACCTACACAGTGCTTTGAGATGTTAGACTCTGGTCTATTTGATGCTCTGGGCTGCTGGCCTCTACAGAGAGCATCTCACCTCATCAGTGACAGATCTACTTACATTCAACTGCTTAATGTAATTTGAACTTTGTCCACAAATTTAATTTAAAAGCCACAATTGTAAACAAATCCTACTTTGTTTTTTTACTGAAGTGATAAAACACTAAAAATGCTTTCAAGAGAAAAGGGTCCTTTGGCTTGCATGTACTGATCACTGAAAGAAGTTGAGGCAAAAATTCAAGGAACCTGGAGGCACAAGCTGAAGTAGAGACCATGGACGAATGCTGCTACTGGCTTGCTCCTAATGGCTTGCCTAATTTGACCTTTTTTTTTTTTTTTTTTAAATATAACCTATGACTACCTGCCCAGGGGTAGAAATGCCCACAGCCAGATGGGCTCTCCGAAATCAACCCTCAGTCAAGAAAATGCCCTCACAGACCTGCCAACAGGCTAATAATCTGATGGAGACATTTTCTCAGTTGAGATCCTGTCTTAGCAGATGACTCTAGTTATGTTAAAAGTTTACAAAACTGTCAAAGAAACAAACAACCCTAAAGTGATTTTCAGGTAATACAACATAATTTCTAGTTTGTGTTTAAGGTTTAGTCTTAGCTTGAGAACAGTAAGAACAAGCTTACTGACTTACACCTAAATAAAACTATCATATTAAACATTCCAATTTCTGCTTTATAAATTTAGCATCTCTGTAAAACAGGCCAGTGTCCATTTGAGCATGGGTCATAGGAACTGATCAAAAAATTCAGAGCATCTCTACCTGTGCCCTATGACTGTTCACAAAAGCCGATCAGCAAGGATATAGGCAAAGCCAGGCTGGGGGATGCTGGTGGTGGGCTCAGTCCTACCGTGGAACGTGAAAGCAGAAAGTTCCTCCTGTGTGCTCCTGGCTGCACTGCCTCTGACCATGTCCCTAGCTACTAAGAGTAGTCAGCAGATTCCTTCACCTTCCCTACAGCAAGACCCTCAAAAGCCTAACAAGCAATACACTTCCTCAGACTACCAAGAGTGCTGTTCAATTTTTCCTCATGAATGGGAACCCTTAAAAACCATATAGTATGCCAGAGAAACATTTACCACAGTAATGTAGGAAAATAGATTAAGAATATAAATGAAAAAAGGTGGGGAATGTAGCTCAGCTGGTAGCTTCTGCCTAATAAGAATGAAGTCTGAGGTTTGAGCCACAGCATGGCATAAGGCAGGTGTGGTGGTATAGCCCTGTAATCTACGTATCTGAGGATGGCCATAAGTTCAAGACCATCCTTGATTACACAGTAAGCTTGAGGCGAGCCTGAGATACCTAAGATCCAACACAAAAAAAAAGAGGCAGAGAACAGAAAATAAGGAAGGAAAAGATTAAGAACTTAAGCCAAGGTGACTGAGAACATTTAATGAATTCTCTTAAAATCGGACTGTTTCCTTCTCCATCATACCTCACTTTGTATCTCATGAGAACAGTACTCCATCTATCCAGTTGGCAGCTGCATGGCTAGTGCTAACTGGCTGTCTACAGTCTCTGACAAAGCCTTCAGACAAGATGCTTGCTCTGCACCGGCAGAGAGGTGCAGGCTTCCACCTCCAGACTAATCAGATTAAGCCTATCGTTTTTCCACTTCCACTTAGCTTTGTTTGGTTTATCAAGATTCATCTACAAGAGCAGAGGGATTAAAACATATGGGTAGTGGGCTGGATTTAACTCAAAATTTCCCAATTGATTAGTTGTACAGTCTTAAGGCATTACTGAATCTCTCTGTGGTATAGCACCCACAGACTAGTGCTTAGTCGTTAGGAAGTGGCACTCCTTGATAGGAATTAGGAAGTGTGGCCTTGTTGGAGGAAATGTGTTACTAGGAGTGGTCTACAGGCTTCAAATGCTCAACCCAGACCCAAAAACTCTTTATCTTCCTGCTGCTGCCAATCCTGATGTAGAACTCTCAATCTCCAGCACCTTGTCTGCCTGTGTGCCACCATACTTCCTGCAATGATGACAATGGACTAAACCTTTGAATGTAAGTAAGCCCCAATTAAATGCTTTCTTTTTAAAGAGCTGTTGTGGTCATGGCATCTTTTCACAGCAACAGATCACTGACTAAGAGAGTCTCTGTGCCTCAATTTCCTAATCTGTAAAATGTAGATGATAAATTAACACTTCTCAAATCTGTTATTAAAACTAAAAGTTCATGCAAAGACTGACAAGGGAAGCCTGAGCAAGTACTTAATAAAGCTGTCTGTTAACATTTATAACTAAACTGACTTTGGGGTGTACTTCGCTGGCAGAGGGCAGGCTCAATATCCATGGAACTCTTAGCCCAATTCTTGGCACCAAAACAAGAACCAAGAAATCTCTTAAAGAAGCTAGTAAAAAGTTGGCTTAAAAGCACATCCGTGCCTCACTATTGGTCTTACATGTAACTTTGGCTTTAGTGTTTTCAAATTTTGAACTTATACGACAGAAATGACAGGAAAAATCTGCACTACTGATGTTATCCTTGCTTAGGTGCAAAAGGTGTTCTACTTACAGTTCTTACACCTAAAACTCTTAGAAGCCACAATGCACAACAATCACAGTTATGGCACAGGAACAGTCCACTCCAGTGAACACCTTCCAGGTGCTTGCTGCTCCTAAGAAGCTGCCTGGCATTGCATGGCCTCACAACTCTCTCCTCATATATGAACAGCCTGAGTTGTTACAGCGGCCAATGGTGGAGAGCTGGCTTGCTGTTTGGAGGCCCTTCCTGTTCCCAGACTAGTTTTGTAAGTAGTATTATGTCTATAAACACACCACATTAATCACTGAAATATGCTGGTGCCTATAAGACCTTTGCACCTATGAAAATTAAGATGGTGTTTTGGAAAAGCCCAATAAAAGGAAATCATTGAAATGAAGTTTGGTACATATTGTAGTCAAAACCTGAAAGATTCTATATTCAGTGCTCTTAGGGATGGCTCGGAAGTGCTCACTAGTAGGGAAAACATGTTTGAAAACGATGAAATACTGATATGGCTTAATGCCCCAGAACTGAATCAGAAGTCTTGGTGCTCAACTGAATTAGCAAATAAATGAGTTATTAATCTTCTTTCAAAATTTATTTTTATTACTTTTCATTATGTGTCTGGCAAGTCTTTACATGTATATGTGCAAATAAGTACAGGCACGTCTGCAGAGGTCAAAGGCATCAGGTGTACTTGGAGCTGGAGTTAGGAGGTTGTGAGCTGTCTAATGTGATTATTGGGAACCAAACTCAGGTCCTCTGCAAGAGCAGTGCACACTCTTAACTACTCAATTTTCTCTCAAGCCCATTTCTTCCTCTTCTTAAAACTGTGTGTTACCTGTGTGAGAGTATGCCCAGATGTGGAGGTGCCCCACAGGGGCCAGAAGAGAGAGCATTGTATCCCTTCGAGCTGAAATTATAGGTATTTTTGAGCTGCACAATATAGGTGCTAGGAGCCAAACTCTGGTCTGAACAGCAAGAACTCATTTCTTTAACTTATCTCTACAGATCCCCCTTAAATACTTAAGGTAGATTTTTAAATCCAGTTTTACCCGACTTCAAATTAACAGAACCATTACAAGATGTACTTTAATCAGGAAGAGCTCCTACTAAGTTCTGTTTTGCATGTCAAAATTTCCAACTGAACTCAAACTAAATGTAACATTTTATAAAACACACGATGCTTAGTTAAGTCACACAGAAAATAAGCAGCAAAGAGCAATGAGGCTTTTCAAGAAGTCTGCTCCATGTGGTGTGCCTGGTCCAGATGTAGCGCAGCTCTCGCCTGGCACTCCGCTGCACTGACCTTTGCAAGGTCTATGGAAACGTGAGTTAAGAGTATAAAGCCAAAAGTTACAGCACAGAAAGAGCACAACAAGACAATGTGGTGTCCACATACCTGTTTTTGATGTGATAATATATCGCAAGAGCTACGCTGTAAAATAAAACACAGGAATTCAACGTTCTGTAGCACACTCAGCAGTTCATGTACTAGGCATTATCAGGAAGAGAGCACTAATCTCAATTAAATGCCCCACTTCATCCAGAGTGCTGATCAGATTATACTCCGCAGTAAGTCACTCTGGGAATCACTCCCAGGAATGTTAAGATTATTTTTGCAAACAATAGAGTAACAGGGGACTTACAGCTTTTCTCTCAGATTTTAAGCTGCTCCACTTTTAAAATGCAGGTACTACATAAAAGTGCTACAAATTAAGCATATTTAGGAATCTCTAATTCATGTCGTACTTTATTAGTAAATTACTAGTCACCCCCACCCCAAAACTATCAGAAAGAATAACGAGTAGCACAAACAGTGACTGCTGTTCCTCTCACACATCGTTTTGGCAAGCTGTGCCGCACAGCCACCCACTTCCCAAAATGATGCTGTGACTTACCAGAAGCACTATTTAAAAGCTGTCTAAACTTTTAAAATATCTGAATACAATGAACATTCATTCTCAATTTTCTTTTCTAATGTAAAATATAATACATTCACCACAGAAATTTTTTAAAACTTAGAAAGCATAAAGAATAATCTGAGTTGAGATGTAGTTCAGCGGCAGAGTGCTTGCCTCCCTGTGTTTGATTCCCAGTACTAGGGGGAAAACATTAAAATAAAATTATCTTTTAGCCAAGAACGGTGAGTAACAGTTATAATCCTATCACTCTGTGAGCAGGAGAATGGAGAGCTTGAGGGAAGGTACATAAAAAGAATATGTCACAGAACAATCAATCTCTTTGACCCCAGATACCTACCATCCGTTTGAAATATAGTTATTATTTCTACTTACACGTGTGTGAACAGAGGGGGTAGCATCCTATGCTTAGATAGCCATGTTATTGCTTTTTTTAACCTTAGGAAATATTCCTAATAAATATGATTTGAAAAGTTGCTAGCTATATTTCATAATTTAATTGTTGAAGAGTTACTCAATCAGTCTGTGACTTAATATTTAAATTATATGTAATATTCAGTAATTAATTTACACCATAATAAACAGTCTCACAAATATCTGTGCAATCTATGGTTATATTATTTCTATAGGAAAGCACACAACAATGGAATTAGTTGGTAGTTTGTGGCTCCCAACACAACAGCAAGTATCTCTGCAGGAGAATGAACACTGTGCTCCCTACCAGTGTCCTTTCACTTCAGATTCACTGACACTCACCTTGAAACTTTGATTAAAAACCTTTTCCTTCTGAAAAGAAAATGGCATAGCTTTGATCATGATCAAGCTGACCTTTAAAAAAAATTTTTTAATTGTCTTTATACTCTTTTTATCTTACTTTAAAATGTAGAAAAATGCCTTCAAATTATTTTCTTTGCCTTTAAAAACAATCAATGGCAGGATGGCAATGTGTTCTGGATCACAGAAAACAGAAACAGCTCTTCAGGAAACCACCAGAGGTAAAGATGATAGGAGGAGTAACAACAGAAACCAAAACCAGCTCTGAGACCAGCAAGAAGCTTGGCTGTGTACTGGATTCACTATGACTGAACCAGAACAGACTCTGGCACAGGCTCCTATTATGCCTCTTCGCAGACCCAGTGAATTACATGAGGGGTGAGGATCAGGACCAAGGGGTAAAACAGGGCCTTCCTCCTAAAATCTCTAAGGCAACAGAGCTGATGAGGGGGTCCTATGACTAAAGTAAAATGGCTTCAGAGCTCAGGTAATAGTAATGTTTTCAGAGTATCTTCCCATATATTCACAGAGCCTGTATTCTAAATGAGTTATTTCAGATTTGGACTGTAGATCAGGGTATCTAACCTGTACAAGATTTGTGTCCTTTTCCTCTACTGTATCATCTTTACAGAAAAAGGAAATACTGCTTATTTATCAGATTTGTGCCCGTTTCCTCCAGTATATCGTCTTTATAGAAAGGGGAAATACTGCTTATTCATCAAGTAGTTACAATGTGATAACATTCACCACATAAGGGTTTAGCGGAATCTAGCTAAAAGCTTGGACACTATGCTTCTCATGAGGGCACGTGGAACTAAAGACACAGGTCAAATAAAACAGATTTGTAACAGCAGCCACCATACCTGCCTTCTTAGCCAGAGCTGTTATGAGCAGAGCAGATGGCAATCCAACAGTCAATCAAAAAACATCTGTCCTAAGGGACCAGGAACAGTGGGGTACATGGACTCCCTAGGTTCCCCCTATTCCTCTTGAGCCACCACTTTTCCCTGTTCTAGGATGTAGTGCAGGGAGCTGGCTGTGGAAACTGGGGACTCTAGCTCTACCAGATTTGGCATTAAAAGCTAAGATAGGGATATTCCAAGTTTTCAAAGTAAGAACTGTATTCACTGGAAGCACCAGGTCACCTTTCACTCTTCCAACTGTCATATGCACCCTAATTCTCTATCTAGTTGATTCCCCAGCAGGGTTCATCTTTCTACTTCTCCCACTGTTGGTCTCATCCCCTAAACCTCTAGTCATCCTGTCTCTGGCACAATTTGTAAACCCTCTTGTCAACTTGAACAAGCCCCAATTTACAGAGGTATTGTCACTCCAAAATAGCTTATGAATCAGTGCTTTAGAACTCAAGTGTACTCTCTCATAGAAACAGCAGCTGCTTTAGAAAATACACATTCTGCCACAGATATTCAGAAATGTCTCCAACAGAACTCAGCTAATCTTAATGGTCTATCAATTTAATGACACTGATGAGGTAAGAGGGTCTTGGGCTTATGGAGATGGAGAATCAGAATAGGGAATAGGATGCTCCTTCCTGGCAGGTGAGGGTAAGGGTTAGAGCAGTGGTGGGTGGGGCTGGCGCCTGCTGCTTTGTCTGCCTACCCTCTTTGCTTCCCCTCTCCCCTCTGAGTGCCTCTCTTACAGTGCAGAATGACTGGCTGAAGAAATCATCAGGCCAACTACGTACTGCCTCTAGTTTTTTAGTACTTTGTACTAGGTCATATAAACAAGTGTGAGATGCTGGTTCCTGCAGAGGATTCTAACAGTTCAACTAGTTCCCAGCATCCATTTCAAATAAGGATAATAACCTCCAAGAAGTGGCTTCAAGGTTCAGTTTTATAAGCCCAGACAGATGCATCCAGAATGTACGTTTCACAACACAAAGCCTCCAGGTGCCTCCCAGGGGTGCTTTATGTGAGCCCACAACCATAACCAAGTATCTGCACCTCTCAGCCATGCCACCTGGTTTTTCCATCAGGTTCCTAGTATCATAACCAGTGGTTATATTAAGTCACCTAAGGGCTGAAGGGGGAGAACCTGGTCA
Source organism: Acomys russatus (assembly GCF_903995435.1). Taxonomy (NCBI): domain Eukaryota; kingdom Metazoa; phylum Chordata; class Mammalia; order Rodentia; family Muridae; genus Acomys; species Acomys russatus. The sequence continues at coordinate 37,022,616 of NC_067145.1, forward strand.
GGTCTCTCTGTGAACTTGAAGAACTCCTGCGACCTTGGACATACTCCACCCTTCTCTCTCATCTCTACCCTGCTACTGGGAAGAAGATCAAGGTTTCAATGGAAGCTGGTAACTTTCACTCCAGGCTCTTCAGAGTTTGAGCAGCTGTCAAGGACCATAGGACACAAAGATCTTCAGGCCTTTTCACTTGGCTCCACAAGCACTACGTACTTGTAAAAGCTTCCGTACTGTCCATCTCCTAGCAGCAAGCTCCATCCTAAGAAGTGAATGGGTTAGGTGAGGTCACTCAGATAATTTCACTACGTGTATATGTGATGTACCTCTTCCCAGTTTCCCCATGCTGGGGCAATAAGGAAAAAGAACCTTGTGTGATAAAGCATATATACCTAAGTGGCCTCCGTTTGCCCCTTACAGGATGGGGACATTGACTGACCATGCAAGCTAGTTAGCATCCTCAATGCCTGAACTGAGGGAGTGATTATTACATATAATCCTAAACGGTACCTCCAAATCAGAAAACTTGGTCCATGAAAAAGGAACATTTCATAGGGAGCAATTTTAGTATTTCAGGCACTAATATGGGTTGTTATTAGATGTATACTTTCTAAAGCAAGCAGATATAAAATGTCCCAGATTTTCAGTCAAGATGTTGAATCCAGGCTGTAATATAAAAGTTCTCTGAGAGCCCTGCTAGAGGTGGCTGCTGTCACTGTGCTAAAGAGGACAGGAGAGTACAGAGAAAACCAGTGTTTTCTTTCTCTTTACATGAGAAAAGTGACCCTTAAGACTCCCTCTACTTCCCTCCTATCTCATTTACAAGTCAAAATACCATTGGCACTGTGCAGGGATGGCTTCAGTCAAAGCTCAAAGGGCAAAATTGTACACCACACATACAAATCAATGGACATATTTTAGGTCATCAATATTTAAAATAAAGTAAAATGCCAGTCTCTCTACTTAAGTAGAAACATGCACAAATACCCTGAATAGCTCACATCTTTGCTACCTCAGCCACTTTTAAAAGAGGAATCCTCAAGTGTCAGTGGCCTCCATTTTATTACTCCCCCAGGTCCTCTAAACAGCTTGGGGTGAAGTAAGAAGTCTGCATGCCCTGAAGCCTAGAGAGATGGCTCAGAGGTTAGATGCACAGCCCACTCTTCTAGAGGACCCAAAGTGCAATTCCAATCACCCCCATGGCAGTTCATTACACTCTATAACTCTAGTCCCAGGGGGCCCGGGGACCCTCTTCTGGCCTCCAAGGGCACTGTATTTACATGGTGCACAAACATACGCAAATACCCAAATATATAAATACCCAAATATATAAAACAAAAATAAATTAAAAAGATATCTTGCCAGACATAATGGCCAATGTTTTTAATTCCAGAACTTACGGGCAGAGAAAGGAAGATCTATGTGAGTTTGAGGCCAGCCTGGTCTACAGAGGGCGTTCCAGGACAGCTAAGTCCAGAGAGATGCTGTCACCAAACATTACCACAAAACAAACAAACAACCCCAAACAATCCCCAAAACTCAAAAACACAGAGGACATCTGCACACCCACCATTTGATGGTGTACTTGAGGTTTGGCTGACTGACTGTGCTGTCATCTAAGAAGATGGTGGAGCAGGAGCTATACTTCCTTGATGTCTGGCCTGGAGGATGCTAGAAAACAAGATGACAACAGTTATACAAGACATAGATTCTGCCAAGCATTATGTGCCAGCTCATTTTGTTAACCTGACATAAACTGGAGTCACTTGGAGAGTAGGAACCTCAGTTGAGGAAGTGCCCCCGCCAGACTGACCAGTAGGAATGTGTTTGGGCATTTTCTTGGTTGGTGATTGATGTTGGGAGGGTGCACCAAATTGTGGGCAGTGCTTGCTACCCTTGGGCTGGTGGTCTTGGGTGCTATAAGAAAGCACACTCAACAAGGCAAGAGAAGCAAGTCTGTAAGCAGCATTCCTCCATGGCCTCTGGTTCCTGCCCACCAGGAGGGACTATGATTAAGACATTTAGGCTGAAATAAACCCTTTCCTCCCCAAGCTACTTTTGGTCATGGTGTTTTATCGCAGTAACAGAAACTCAAACTAGGACTCAACACTGCTCCTGCATCTGAGATCAGACAACAAAGAAACCATATCATAGCAAGAGCTTGCCCATACTGCTAACAGAGCAGAGGACTGGACCACATTGAGAGGTGTCTTTTTCTTCCATGCTAAGTCACCAGCACTTCTAGTCCTCACTTTCTTTATGGGGACCACAGAAAACCTGAAGCATGCAGTGTACATTTGGTGAACACACGGAGAAGATGGCATCTTAGTCTTACACAGTAAATCAAGTTGAGAATCCACTGTACCCATTTCTCTGTTCAGTCCAGATCAATTAATAACCTCTTGGCTAACATGTTTAAACTCATAAATGGAAGTGTTCCTCTTTTAGACACATTGCACCCTGAAACAGGAGACTGTGGTTTTTTAGTGACTGCACAAGTTTTAGTTCTGTGGAGAACTTGAGCAAGCAAGCAGCTTCTGGACAGGTGACACAAACTTTACAACGATGACAGCTAACTGAGTACTAAAGAAAAATTGTTCAGATGTTTGGGAACTGGGGTTAGTAGATTTCCATCTGAATAATTCTGGGTTAGTAAGAAAAGAAAAAAAGAAAATGAAACCATGTAAACAAGATTCCTTATTGCCTGACACTATTTTGACAGGCAAGTACCACTTTCAGCAGCCTAAACCAAATCCCTTAATCCATCACAGAATCATCTGCCTGACTTGTCTACTTTCAGCAAAACCCCTGGGCTACAAAGTACCTGAACTAAGGCCCAGATGTCTGCTCAGCATGATCACATCTGCTTCCTAGATGTAGGTTCCTAAACAGTAAACTATTAAAAATCGTCAGCTTCCTGAGAAATACATAAAAAATGCTAAAGGCACAGATTTCTCAATGAGAACACTTACAACTTAGTATTTTAGGTGTCTGATTCCTTAAAATAGTACTAGAAGGCACCACTAGTTGCAGTACTACGGAGCATTTTTGCAAGCAGCTGCAAAGTTCAGTTTAGGATTCCAACATTATGTTTACCATGGCATTTCAGGTTGATCGGATAATCAACATCCTCCTTACGGCATCTTGGGATGATACTAAAAGCAATTGTCTTATACTAATAACATTGAAATCATATATTAAGAAATATGAAAAATGGAGAAAAGCCATCCTTATGACATTTCATGCTGTGGGTACAATCTACTGCCCCCACTGCATCAATAGAGTCTGACATAAACTCAGCAATCTATTACCATGATAATCAATGTTTTAGAGACAAGTTATAATGGCAGCAATTCAGACAAAGGACAGAGAGAACAGTATTTTACTTCTAAATCTTGTGGGGTTTCAACTATTTCCTCAGATAAATTCCTTGAAGACAAGGCATGATGCATGAACTGCGAAAGCCTGGAGATGAGGGTAGTGTGCGACACTGCCGCAATGAACACAGCCTGAAAGCCCCCCCCCCCCGCCCCGCGCACCCCTTTCCTCTATCAAGTCTGTGGGCAGACCAAGGAGGGGGATCAAAGGGCAGCTTAAGTCTTTCACAAAAGTATCAGTCCTGGCCTGGGGTGGCCCAGCTTAGGGCTGAAATACCTTCTTCTAAGGTGCCAACCCCATGCCGAAAGCCGTAATTTCTATGACTAGTCCCCCTCCACCTTCAAATTCCAGCTTTTGACCAGATATGAATTTTTCAGTGTCTCATCACTGTAGGTGCCTCAAGCCACTGGTTGAAATTCTCAGAGTGCTAGCTGTCTTTGACCTAAAACCTCATACCATTAAGATGCGGAAAGCAGAAACCTACTAGGAGAGCCTGTGCCAGGGACTGTGTACTGAGCTGTGCCTTTAAGATCACAGCAGGAGGGAAGAAATACCATGGGCCAACATCAAACCACAGTGCCAAAACATAGCCAGCTTTAACTTCCCAATGCCTATCATGGCACCAAAGCACTAGTTGTGTTTACAAGAGTCACAGAACACTCACTTGGGTTCACCAACATTTTAAATGTTATTCAGTATGTTAGATAGTTTTCCACTTCAGCCATGTTTTATTATTGCCCTATGACTCTGAAAACAAAACAGTACATATGCGTGACACAGACTCTCCCTGCAAGGTTCCAATCTGCTGATAAAAAGATGGCAGTAAGAGGCACAACAGACACAAGAATGACAAGCACAGCAAGATATATTCAAGGGTGCAAGAGTGGCAATTCTATCTCGAGGGTAGCCAACAGCAGGCACCTATTTGTACTCATAGCCCATTCAAAAGAAGGGAACTCATCCCGGGCACTATAACCTAACCAACTGCCCACAGTTGGTGAGGCACTGAGCACTAAACCAGTGTAATTTCCAACTCTAGTCTACATATTTATCCTTATATCCACAGATAAGTGTAGCTCTTGCTGATCATCAAAGAAACTTCTTTTCATAGCAGATAGGGCATAACAGAAATCTGGTCAAAACTCTGATATGCAGTGCCCATCTCCAGCTGATCCATCTGCAACATAATCCCTACACCTAAGGCTCAGGAGACATCATGGAAGATGTTCTAGGGAGCAAGACTGTACAAGCCAGAGGACCAAGACATCCGCTGAGGAACAGTGCTTTCTATATAAGACACAGAGTTGCACGCATGAAATCTCAGAAATATGGCCACTTAAACAAGACTTGAAAAATGATGTAACCAGCTGATATCGTAAGGCATAAAAGGAGAAATCTCACAAGTTTCTGCTACACACAATTGATGGATGCTCAGTGAGGGAGTCAATCTTTTCCAGGAATGAGTTCCATGATAGGTTACCTAATCTCAAGTGGCCATCCCTAAACACACACACAAATGAGCAACACTAAACAGATTCAGCAGGTTGCATTTATATGTAAGTGTGTGTGTGTTTCTGTGTCTTTCTCCCTCTTTCCCTATGTCTGTTGGGGGAGGGGAAAAAGGAGAAAGAAAAGAAGAGAAGAAAGAGAAGGAAAAAACGGAGAAAAGGGAGGAGGAGGAGTCACGAAGCTGAGAAGAGCAGCGGAAGGGGAACAAGGGAACTGATGTAAATACAGGAGCATGCAGGGTAGTCTCAGGAAACAGTGACAATACTAGAGGGACACAGAAATTTGCCACACGAGTCTGAGTCGCCCCAGATAGCTGTCCGCCTGCTAAGTTTCTCTATGTTTTCTTAGCTGAATTTACTTACCCATAGAACAGTGGGACTAGCAGAGCTGACCTCATAATGTCACTATGAAGCATGCTTGAGTTAGTCTGTAAGTGCTCGGCGAGAGCTGACACATGGAAGCCTCTGCTCCTGTGCATAGTTCTGTATTTTTAACAATGCCAGGAATGCCTTCAATGTGGGATGTCTACAACAATCTAGATAACAAAAGAAAATGCCCAACATAGTGCTTTACTTGAAAAGAGGCTTAATGTACAGATTGCTGAGAATTCTAGTGACAGGTGAGTCAGTAACAGAGAAGACAACCTCAAGCTAGCGGTGATTCTGCTTAGAAGAGGAGCCCAGGGTGAATCATTTCCAATGCAGCAAGAGCACTTTTCTTTCTGAAACAGATCAATCTTCCTACACAATGCCCATAGTACAAAATAATTTACTATTCACATTAAGATATACTAATATATAAAACCAGTTGGCCTGCATGCTGAAAAAAAACTAAATACTGTTATTACCTTGCATTTTAGATACTGAGGTTATCTGCTTAGTAATCCCAACACTGACGACTGTCAGATACAAGACACAAGTGTGCCTACACAAGCATGCATACAACAAGTAAATGTCTATGGGCTGGCCTCACTGCACCCTCCACGGTGACCCCAATCTTCATTCTACGTAGCTCACTACTCACATTTCTCAGGGGGAAGACATCAGGCAGAACCTGCTTACCCGGAGTTCACCTATCCAAACTGCACACATGTACCCTTGAAGGCATTTTCTTTCTCCCTGTGATAAGCCAACTGTGTGAGGGTAACACAGATCTTATGGAAAAGTCTATGACATCCTGAAGGCAAGGACAACATGTTCAGCAAACTGGTACAGGGAAGGTACTAGCAGACCCAAGGAGGTATAGGTACTAAGTTGAGATGCTCAAGTTCTGGGGGAGGAATGGCAGGGACCAGTGTAGAAAAGAGTACATTCTGCTTACACAGCCTATCACTGGAAGAAGTCAGAACAGGAACTTGAGCAGGGCTGGAATATGGAGGCAGGAGTTGATACAGAGGCCTTGGAGGAGTGCTGCTTACTGGCTTGCTTTTCATGGCTTGCTCAGCCTACTTTCTTATAGAAGCTAGGACCACCAGTCCAGGAATGGCACCATCCAGAATGGGCTGGGCCATCTCCATCAATCACTCATGGGAGACTCAGCCCATGGGAGAGAGCCAACTCCTGTCACTACTAATGATACTCTGCTATGACTACAGACAGACGCCTAGCATAACTGTCTTCTGAGAGGCTTCACCCAATCCCTAATGGAAACAGATACATAGTCCCACAGCCAAAGAATAGGCCTAGTTTCAGGAGTTTTGTGGAAGAGTGAGAAGAAGGATAAAGCGAGCTGGAAGGGTCAAAGACATCACAAGAAGACCTAGAGTCAACTGGCCATTCCATGCTTGGAATGGGCCTAGACCCCCTACACATATGTAGCACATATGCAGCGTGGTCAACATGTGGGAGTAGGGGCTGTCTCTGACTCTTGCCTGCCAATGGATGCCTTTACCCTAGCTGGGCTGCCTTATCAGGCCCCAGTGGGAGAGGATGCACTTACTCCTGTTTCAACTTCAAGTGCCAGGGTGGGTTGACACCCCTTGAGGGCTTCCCCTTCTCTGAGAAGAAGGAAAGGGGGAAATGGGAGGAGGAGGGCATAAGGGTAGGACTTGGAGGAGAAGAGGGAGGGGGCTGGGATCAGACTGTAAAGTGAATGAATGGATGGATGGGTGGATGGAAAAAAATAAGAAAAAAAGAAACAAAATACAACTGGATTTTATGGCGCCATTTTCTCAATTGAGGTTCTTTCCTTTCAGATGACTCTGGCCTATGTCAAGTTTACATCAAAGTAACCAGCACAAAGGAAGAGGTGGGACAGGAAACTTATCATTTTGTTGCGGAGGGGGTTAAGAGGAAAAAAGGGAGGAAGGGGGGAAGAGGAGAAGGAGGGAAGGGGGGAAGGGGGAAAGGGCGAAAGAAGGAAGAAGAAAGGGGAGGCGGAGGAAGGAAGGAAGAACAAGAGGAGGAGGAGGAGGAGGAGGAGGAGGAGGAGGAGGAGGAGGAGGAGGAGGAGGAGGAAAACAACAACAACCCTGCAGGACAAAGACATTCAATACAGTGAGAGTGAAGGGTATCATGGCTGTGTGGTATAAACTTTCTTCCCTATCAGTCTCTACCTGGAAATCCCTCCTTAGGCAACCTGAGGCACCTAAGAGCCAAAGATGAAGGAAGGAACATAGAACCTGAGTTGTCACTGTATAGCAGGTGACAAAGAGGCCAGTGTGAAGAGCAGATGGCCATCCTGTGCCTTCAACAAACTCTGACCATGCAGCACGTCAGATGTACAAAAGTTAAGGGCAGTACTACTCTCCCTCCCTACCCCAGGCCCTGAGCAGTGAGAAAAAGGTATAGGGCCCGATGCTCAGGAACTACCTTCCAACTCCATACAGAAGGCTGGGGCTTCAGTCACAGCACCTCTCACTGATGACAGTCATGGGTCTTTCCATTTTCTAGTACTTTAAATTTCTTTCATCAGTGTTTTACAATTTTCACTGTAGATATTGATTCAAATTTTTTGAACCATGAAAGGAATATAGGAAGGCTCTAGATTTTTAAACAGTAATTTTGTATACTACTATCCTGCTGAAAATGTTCATCTGCTTTAAGAATTTTCTGATTGCCTTTGAGGTCTCTTGTGTATAGATTTCTATCTATTTGCAAATAGGGGCATTCTTACTTTGCTTATTTCTATTCTGTTCATTTCCTTCTGTCTCAGTGCTATAGCTAAGACCTCAAGGACTATACTAAACAAAATACCTGGAGACAGTGGACAAGTGAACACCTTTTATCTTGATCCTGACTTTAGTGGATATACTTTGTTTTCCCCCTTTTAGCATAATGTTAGTCCTAGATTTGTGTATATGATTTTTAAAGTCACATTGAAATGTTTTTCTAGCCTTGTCCCTTTAGGCTTTTATCATGAAGGATGTTAAGTTAAGTTTTATAAAACCACCACCAAACAAACAAACAAAAAAAACCCTTTCTCCATCTATTGAGATGACCATGTATTATTTCTTGAGCACATTTATGTGATGTATTAATTTATTGATTTGTTTTATGTTGAACCATACCTGAATCTCTGGAATGAACCCAACTTGATCATGGTGTATGATTTTATGTGTTTGTGAATTCAGTTTTCAAGTATTTTATTGAGAATTCTTGCATGCATATATCCATCAAGCAGACTGTATAGTAATTTCTTGTGTCACTATCTGTGGTAAGGTAATTCTGAGTTGCAGATAGCTCTCCTTTCTTTTTTACTGTATAACTCTCCTATCAACTTCAAACTACTTCTAAGTAAGATAATTTCCTTCATCTTAGTGGATTCTAAAATCTTTACCTAACTGAAATTTTGCTGAGCCTTTTCTAGCGTTCTCCGAGAACACCGTATTGACAGCAGCGCTCTCCCTGTCTGACAGATTTCTCTTCCAATAAAAACAATTCTCTTAGGAGCAAAGTTCAGGATTACAGAAACATCACATTCCAAACCATCCTACTTCCTCCTTTACTTCCTTAAGATACAGATTGAAACTAGCAAAGATCCCATTTTATAAGGAATTCTTTTTTGTTCACTCTCAGCTCACAAGAAACAATCAATTCGGAACTGTATTACATAAAGAAAAACAAGTCACTGAAGACAGTGTTCCTAAAATGAGATAAACATAGTATATGGCCACTTGGGAATCCTGGTCTTGATAATTATATAACAAAGTCCTTTGAATTATACCCAAATACTATAAAAGATATCATCACTTGTTAATACAGGACTTGGAAAAATAAACCACACTTACCTCACCTCCCATGAGCAGTACTAGCCTGTCTGTATGCGCTGCAATCAGTTCGCAGATCACCTTCCCTACATTGCTTCCCATGAGTAAAATAGGACAGCCATGATGGCTCATTCAACAAGACAAGAAGACTAAGACTTCAAAACATTTCAAGAGTGCCAGAAGCTTCAAAGTTCTTTTGGCTTTAAGTCCAATAATAAGACTCTTGCTTAACTGACATACAAATTTCTACTTGTATTATTTTCTGAACTTTTCAGAACAGTCACCTATCTTAATGTCAAAGCATATCCTCTGAATTTCTTGCAGACATGACACTACAGAATACACCTTGCTCAGCTTCCTAGTTTCAGAACACATTTGCAGTGAACAGAGCCCGAGGAAGGTTGATCACCCACTACTCATCCTGTCTTGGAATGCCTTCTTTTCCAACGTCCCCAAACTTCAATAAATGCCTCAGAATGACTCACAGTATATGTGCTATTTCTAAGAGGCAGGAGGATGTAATAGAAAAATGAAGAAAATGAAGCTTTCCCTGTATTTTGGGAAGATTCCTAAATGCAATTATCTATAGTGTAATTTATAATCAGAGATTTTTCACATTTTAGAACATGTACTGAAGTATCTGACTTTCAAGAAAAGCAAAAGCAAATCCAAAACTTCAGCAAGATTATTAAAAAAAAAAAAAGACAAATCTTATATAAAGACCATTACACAAGGCTTTAAAATTGCTCATAACCTATCACATTTTTCTCTGTTCATTCTAATTATATCTAAAACAGGGGTGCTGATTAGAATATTAATTTTTCTAAGTTACTTGGTTTAGTTGCTATTAGGACTCCCAAGACTATTTTATTCCTATGTAATAAATCTTTAGAAGTAGGAACAATTTAATCCCTTAAACCCGTCTTGTTCCTTCTCCAGCCTACTTCTCACAGGAAGACACCCCAGGTCTGGGCTTCTCTCAATCTCCTGTGTGTGCAGCTGGGAGCCACAGGAACATATCCACATGGAGGGAGGCGCCACTTTCCCTGCCGTGAGATGTTCAAGATTGAGCTAACTGAAGTGGAAAGACACACTTTAAATGTGGGTGGTGCTGATTCATGGGATAGAGCCCCAGGCTACATTTAAAACACACACACACACACACACACACACACACACACACACACACGCACAGTGAGCTTACAATCCTTCATTCTTGTCTGCGTCCTAACTATAACTATAACCAGCTGGTTCAAACCTTGCCCATTTCTTTTTACAGGATCACAGAGAGCCATTGCTTTTATGTTTCTGGAATAAAATATCCTCTTTGCAGACTGCCTGAGCAATATACACTACACAGGTTCTTCAGAAGCTCAAAAGAGAAATCAAACAAAAGGAAAAAGTTATATTTAAAAAAAACAAAGGATACGAAATGTTCTAAAATTTAAGATCAAAGTTGGGCATGGTGGCGCATGCCATAATCCCAGCACTTGGGAGGCAGAGGCAGGCAGATCGCTATGAGCTGAAGGCCAGCCTGCTTGCTCTACAAAGCAAGTACAGGACAGCCAGGGTTACACAGAGAAACCCTGTCTCAAAAAACCAAAACACAAATTTAAGATCAATTTGAAATATTTTCTTAGGATCCATTTTCAGAACTGAATCCTACAGACTACACAGTCCTGTGGAAACATAACGTTAAGTCTAACTTCAAGTGAATCCCTCTGAGAAGCACAGGAGAAGTTCCAGTCCTGGCTCTACGGTTTCATTTATTTCTTTATGCCTTGGTTTTCTCATTAATATAAGGGTTGAGAATGGAGACTAACCAAGTCAGGTTATGGTCAGAGTATGGTCCAATTGTTAGTGTTTCTTCCCCTACTCTTCTTTTTTCGGGGTGTGTGTGTGTGCGCGCGCGTGCGCGTGTGTGTGTTCGCGCGCATGTGCACAAGCACGCGATGTTCCTGAAGAGGACAGAAGAGGGTGTCAGATCCCCTGGAGCTATAAGAGGTGGTAAGTCTCCCTACATAGGTGCTGGGAACTGAACTCAGGTTTCCTGAAAGCAAGTACTCCCAACTGTGGAGCCATTTCTCTAGCCCTTCTACTTTTCTAACTTTTGAGTGACAAGCTATGAAACTCACAATTGTTGTTCTGATCTAATCCAGGCTGCACATGCTTCCATTTTGACTCTACCTTATGAACAACACTGGCTTTTTCTAGCAGAGGCAGAACCCATGTGCTCATCTGCAGACAAGTCTGTGAATAATGTGCAACATTACACATTCCAGGGTCATCTGTTACAAAGAAACTTAGCACGCAGCTGTCTTTATTCAGGAACAGGTACATGTGAGAGATCAACATCTGTCTGATTTCATTGTAGGACACCTGGGCAAATCACACAGGAAGCATGAGTACACGGCCCAGCACCCATCTCCACATGCTGGCCCGGGCTACTGATTCAGTAGGAGACATATGCCAGGACGGCACAGGATGCAGGTAAGGTCACAGTGGAGAGTAAAACCAATACGGAGATTGGAGCTGTGAGATCACACCTGTCCCATTACCAATTATGAAAAGTAGCCTGGATATTCAAACCCCTTCTTTCCTCACATGCCCTCAAATTGGATTATGGGTCTGGTTGCAATTTCAGCTATTCCTTTATGAGCTCTTTAGCTTATTAGGTGTTAAGGTGGGGAAAGCAGCCAAGAACTCACCACAAGTGGGGAACTAGAAAAGGGAACTCAGCTTTAATCACTTACCCTTCTATATTCAGGAAGACACCTGACTCCTACCACACAAAAGGCATAGCCATTTTCATCATTGCTTCTCAGGCTACCCACTGTGATTCAGAAGATGCTTTTACAAACTCTATGCTAGAAAGCCAGGGAAGTGCTACCTGGGAAGACTTAAATGGACTCTACTGTTTTGACTCTCCCATTTCCAGAGCATCTCAAATTTTATTGTCTACTCTTCTAGATTTCCCTTGTTTTAAATATGTTGGGGTTTGCTGAAAGGGAGGTTGATGTAAAGTTCCAAGAGTGAAATTATAGTGTGTTCAGAGTGTGTTGGAAATTACTATTATTTTCCCTACAATGGATGCAAAACTGTAAAATTCGGTTTTCAACAAAAGACCCTTCTCCTAAAACATAGCTCCTTATTTCTTTCTTTTAAAAAATTTAAGGTAACTTTAACCAAGTAAAAGAATGATTGCTATGCCTTTCTACCTCAGCTTTGTTTTATGCTTGATTAATGTTGTTATCTGTGCTATAATTCATATGGGTGGTACCATTTCTGATGTGTAAAACTGTCTGTCTCCTAACTATCATACAAAGATATGTAAATAAACAATTTTGGCTGTTAAAAAATAAAACAAACAGCAACAACAATAACAAATCTTAGAAGGCTATGTGGGTGCTTTAGAAATCTGACAAAGGGCTGATGAGGGGGCTCAGGGATACAGGTCCTCTATACAGGCAGCTCTTATGACCCTAATTTCATCCCTATATCCCACAAGGTAGCTGGAGAACTGACTCTGGAGAATTGTCCTCTGACACACACATATATTCTCATTCTCTCTCTCTCTCTCTCTCTCTCTCTCTCTCTCTCTCTCTCTCTCTCTCTCTCTCTCTCTCACACACACACACACACACACACACACACACACACACGCACGCACGCGCTGGCATATAATGTCCCTTTACATAATACAAGCAAAACAAGGTTTTTTTTTAAAACCCATAGGAACTCGAGAGCATCAGATGTCTAGACAGTGATATACACATAGGAAATGTCATTGCTGCCAAGGAGTCACCAGTTTCTTATAACCCAGCATCCATCTTCTGATGGCCTAAGGAGTCTTTACTATAGATTTATCATTAAGTACATCAGGGTCTACACGTTCTAAAACACAGTATAAGAATCCTGAGCCAAGCCTTTGTAGGGCCAAATTTGTCACTGCAGTTTTCAGTGTGTGAGTTTATAGCACACTTACTTTGCAGTTTACCTAACTATATCATTCTTTACCTTGTAGAAGCAGTTTTCTTTCTCAAAGAACAAGGCACATGTTTAGAACTGGAAGGGGTGAAGGCAAGCTGGAGAAGGTAAGTGTACCTGTTAACTATCATATGCAGCCACAACTGGAGATACACTCATCAGAATGGCCAAGGCACTAGAGGAAAGTTTTGAAAAGGCTTTTTAAAAAAAAAAAAAAAAAAAAGCCAGACTCTTGGTTAAGAGCTGCGAGCTGCATGGAAGAGATGAGGGATGGAAGGACTGGGGGTGGGGTGGGGGAGCTGTTGTCAGAAGCCCCACAAAGAGACCATCAAGCCCAGCAGATCTGAACCCAGGGGACCTACAGAAACTGATGCCGCAACCAAGGACATTGCAAGCAGAGAACCTAGACCCTCTATTCAGATGTAGCCAATGGACAGCTCATTCTCCATGTGGGGAAGGGGGGAAGGTGAGGAGAACAGGGGACCACCCCTGACATGAACTCTGGTGCCCGTGATTTGATTGCTGCCCCTTGGCGGAAAGGCCCTGTGGGAACACAGAGGAAGGGATGCAGGCTACCCAGATGAGACCTGATAGGGAATAGGGCAGAAGAAGGAGGGAGGGTAGGAAGAGGGTTGAAGAGGGAGGGAGAGTGGGAAACAGGAAGATAAGAGTGGGGGAATTACAATCAAGATATAATATAAGTTATAATAAAAAAATTACATTGAAGGGCCAAGTTTAGTCTCCCCACACATACAAACTGTTTTTGAGTATACACACAAAAAATGTGAGGACATGTCCAACAAACAATCATTGTGTAGAAGAGAGAGGAGGCAGACAGCTGCTCTTGAAAAATAATTACATTTATTCAAAAAACATACAGAAAATCAGGAATTTGGGAGTGAGCAGAAATGAACATTCAAGGTTAAAAGCCTTTGCTTTTGTCTGTGGTGGAACTGTGGTCTTGCCCACAGACATGTCCCCTTCCACAGCAGTCCTAGACGATCTGGGGACACAGCAGTCGGGGTGAATCCCAGGTAACGCCTGGCAAATCAGCATTTCATCACCCCTCATATTCTAAGTACCACACGGCACTGAGGGGATCCTCACCTGACACACTACATAGGGCGCCATCATTATGGAAAGCATGAGGAGGCAATTTCACTTACATGGTTAATGAAGAGACTCTTGCGCTTTTCTCTCACTGTAAAAACAAAAGATAGGGCAAAAATGTTATAAGCTTACAATGTCAATCCCCTGCAGGTTGACTCTTTGCCACAGTCCTATCCTACCAACCAAGTTTCCCAGTTACTCAGTTACAAACTGAAATGTAAAGAAGCTACACAAATGCAGATCTAAGCTTGATTTACACAGCTAAATATTACCATAATATTTGAAGTCAACTGAAGAGTGAGAGATTTTCATTACCTGAATGAAGTACTGGTAAATCTCAGGAAAATTATATGCATACAATAGTTTAAGGTAATTAAAAGAATTGTTTACTTCTAGCAGGCATAGATACTTATAGATCCATATTATATGAATAAATTATCAGTAGCCACATGATATCCTTAATAGCAGGCCAAGCAATGTGGAACAAAAGTGCTCTGCAGTGGAAGATACTTGCTTCCCTTGCAGGTACTGTGAACAGGCCTGAGCTTCTGTTCAAGGGAGCACTCGCTGCTTCCACCCTCGGGGACGCAGGTGAGCACCCCCATACTGAATGATGCTTTGTCCAACCTTGCTGCCTACGTACGTCTGGAACAACCTGCATGGCTTTAGCCTCAGCTTTTGTCAGAACAGGTACCCTTCAGCCTCAGAACCCAGCAAGGTGCCATAGAACACAGAAAAACTTGTGATAAACTACTGTCACTAAATTTTGTGTTGTCCTTGCTAAAGAATAGCTCTTATGAGCACACACTAGTCCATCAACACACCAAATAGTTCCTTGTAGGGGATATGAAGGACAGGCTTCTGCAAGAAGGCACTTACTCAATGAAGTACAAATTCAGCTTGTCACTTAAGCAAGCATTTCTCCTGTAATCTGTACTCACAAAGTCCTCTAACTAGTAAGTTGGAGGGTGTTGGGAGTTTTCTATACTTGCAGTTCTAGAGTCATAAGAAAACACTCACTTTCCCCTAGAAATCTATCCTAGGTGCCTCGAACACAGCTGAGCCAGAGCCCTTGCCCTGCAAGCAAAGAGACCCCATTCTTAAACACTTGTAAATGAAAACTTTAAAGAAAGAAACTGAAGATACCAGAAGACAGAACAACCTCCAATTTTCATGGATTGGTAGAGTTCAATATTATGAAAATGGCCACCCTACTAAACGCAATTTATATATACAATACATTCCCCAGCAAAATTCCAATGCAGGGGATCAGGCATGGGTAGTGTATGCCTTTAATCATAGCACTCCAGAGTCAGAAGCAGGTAGATCTCTTAATTAGAGGCAGGCAGAGGTATACTGTGAAACTCTGCCTTAGAACAAGCAAACAAACATACCCATCGAACGCATTTTTCACATAAATTGAAACAGCAACGTTAAAATTAATATGGAAACACAAAGGTCTCAAAATTGGCAAAAGAATACTGAACAGCGAAAACACTGCTGGAAGTGTTACCATCTCAGATTTCATACAGAGCTATAGTAATAAAACCAGCATGGTACTGGCATAAAAACATAAATAATGATCCATTGAACAGAACTGGAGACCTACACATAAGCCCACACTTACATAGCTACCTGATTTTTGATAAGCAGGCCAAAACTATACACTGGAGAAAAGACGGCATCTTCAACAAATAGTGATGGTCAAAATATTTAGCTTCCTGTAGACTGTAACTTGGTCCACATTCCACACCTTGCACAGAACTCAACTTCAAATAGATCAAGGACCTGAACATAAGATCTGGTACACGATGGGGGCTGGAGAGAAGGCTCAGAGGTTAAGAGCATTAGCCGCTCTTTCAAAGGTCCTGAGTTCAATTCCCAGCAACCACATGGTGGCTCTCAACCATCTATAAGGAGATCTGCTGTCCTCTTCTAGCCTGCAGGTGTATACATAATAATAATAATTAAAAAAAAAAAAAAAGACTTAATACCCTGAATCTGTAAAAGGAGAAAGTAGGAAATATACTTCAACTTACAGGACTAGAAAAAACATTCTAAACAGTACTCTGGTGATGCCAGATGCAAGACCATCAACTGATAGATAAAACCTCATAAAACTGAAAAGCTTTGGTCCACAAAGTAAACTATAACTCAAGAGAATAGGCAAGTTTACAGAACAGGAAAAGATAGCAGCTATACATCTAAGGTTAATTTCTACAATATACAGAGAACTCAAAAAACTAAATGTCCAGAAAGGAATCCAATTAAAAAGTGGGGCATGGAACTGATCAGAATTCTCAAAAGATAAAATATAAAAGCCCGAGAAACATTTTATAAAATGTTCCAATACCTGTAGCCATCAAGAAAGTGCAAATTAAAATTTATTTGAAGGTCAAGCACCTTACCTTATCCTGATCAGAATGGCCAAGCCCAGAAGAACAAGTGACAGCAGGTGTTGGTCTAGATATGGGATAGGAATAGTCACTGCTGGTGGGAGAGCAGACTAGTACAGCAACTGTGGAAACCAGTGCAGAGGGTCCTCAAAAAGCTAAAGATAGATTACCACATGACCCAAAGGACTATATTCTACTACATAGATACCATCACCAATGTTCAATGTAGCTCTATTCATAGTAGCCACAAAATAGAAACAATCCAGATGTCCATCACCCAAAAAAGTGTTGTATTTTTACAAGGGAGTATCATTCAGCTATTAAGAAAAAGAAATTACAAAATTTGTAGGTAAACAGATGGATCTGGAATCATCTGACAGAGGTAACCCAGACCCAGAAAGATGAACACTGCATATTCTGTGTAATATGTAGTATCTAGTTTTGACTTTTTACATATGTGTATTTAAAGAGTCATAGAGATGGAGGATGTTTTAAGAGAGGGGTGCCGGGTGTGGTGGTGCACACCTTTAATCCCAGCACTTGAGAGGCAGAGGCAGGCGGATCGCTGTGAGTTTGAGGCCAGCCTGGTCGACAAAGTGAGTCCAGGACAGCCAAGGCCTCACAGAGAAACCATGTCTGGAAAAACTAAAAAATATGCGTAATACAAAGAGGAAATAGAAAATAATGGGGCAAGAAGGATTAAATGGGGTAGGAGTGGATAGTAGGGTAGAAGACTCTTGAAGTTACATGGAAACCTATTATTGTAGAAGCTTTCTAAAATAAATATAGACATAAAAGAATGTAAGTGGAATCACACAATAACAAGGGATGGGGGAGATGACGCCTCAACACCACAGGAACGGGTGTCTCTTTGAGAGCTGCTTGTCAGTGGGGTCTTTGGGGTCTAAACATTACAGGCTACTGTCAATGGGTGCTCATGGTTACCCACCAGATATGGATGGTAAGACCCCATCTGTGGCTAGGAACAGAAGCACGTTCCTAACCACAATGTCACAGAATGACTTTCTGGGAAAAAAAAATCCAGTATGGCTCTGTTATTCTAAAGTGCCAGGGTCTACAAGATGGCTCAGTAGGAAAAGGTGCTTGCCCTCAAGCTTGATGGCCTGAATTCCAACCCCCACACTAATATGGCAGAAGGAGAAAACCAACTGCTGCTACATTGTCCTCCAGCCTCCATGCGCATGCCAAGGTACACATGGGCTCTTGTACCTGCCCTGTTCCCTTCTTGTAATAACATAATTTCTGCTAACTTCTTCATGGGTAGTCATGGAAATGTGGTTTCTTCTTTCCGTTTATTCTGAGAGACCTTTTGATGCCAAGTGCTAGGCACTATTCAACCACAGAGTATTGGACCTATAGAGGTCTCAGACACCACTCAGTCCAGAAATTTTCTTTGGAAATCTAAAAGCAGCCCAGAGTGATGTGAGGTGATTAGTGGGAGAAGTGAGGGCACCACGCTGAGATGGGGATGATTTACAGCAGCAGCACCAGCAACCGTGACTGTAGAACCCAGGTAAAACTGAGTTCCACTGTAGCAGAATGATGGCACGGCTGTGGTAGCAAGAGCTAAGCTACTCTACAAGGAGCTATACTTGACATATTAGTTACTCCACATGAAGAACTGGTGGCCACTGAGTGGAAACCTTGGACTATGCACAGAATTACAGTATGTTGTTGAGAGAGGAAGAACTGAGTGTGGGGAACACATAGTTAATGTAGATTATAAAAATGTGGCAGAGGCAGGTAGATCTGTCTACATAGTATGTCGTAGGATACCCAGGGCTACATACTGAGTCCCTGTTTCAAACAAACAAACAAACAAACAAACAAAAACAAGCCAAGAGTGATGGTGCACACTTTTAATCCCAGTACTCTATCACAGGAGTTGAGGCCAACCTGGTTTACAAAGCAAGTTTCAGGATAGGCAAGGTAATCTCCAAAACAAAAGCCAGAACAGAACAAAAACATGTTGGGTCAAATAGAAAGTTTTGTTTCCCTGAGGATGGCATAAATCAGGCTTTAAATAACCTAATTAAAGTTTTTGTGTACCAGTCATAGAATAAATTGAGAGTATCACACAAGGTACAGGGTCAATCTTTAACTTACTGCAAAATACAACTAGTATTACCAGGAGTGGTGCTGCGAATGCTTTTAATCTCAGCACTTGGGGGAGGAGGGACAGAGGTAGGTAGATCCTTGTAAATTCAATGCCAGCTTTCTCTACATAGAGACATAGGACAGTGTGCCTGCCTTAGTTGGGAGTGCATACCAAACTTCCTCCTTGTCAAAACCTGACCAAAGGTCAAGAACACAATGTGTACTGCAGGAGGCTGTCAGCGCACACTTCCCATTCCCAGCCCTGGGCAAGGCATCCTGGTGAGGTCATTTCCACCAGCCTGCAGGAAGGGAACCTGAACTGTAAGCAGACAGCTCTTTGTTTCTAAACCTAGACTCTGAGAATTGGAACATTCTGTACGTTCAACCAGAAGTACCAACTAGCAAGGAGACAGCAGGGACAAGGAGGACAGCTTCACAGATGTGCACAGTCAGTCAGAGGAGAAAACTGCAAGACAGAACATGAGGGCAGCAGGGTACAGCACTTGTTTCTACAGAATGCCTAGGGCCAGATGATTTCTTCAGAAACATAGAAATGTCAACGAGCTGTAACCAGAAACTACTTCTCATTATAAAAGACATATTTATGTTGAAATTTTGGAAAAGGTAGAGCACTATGAGGAAGAAAGTTAAATATAGTAAAATAAAAATTACAGTTTCTGAAATACACAAAGAAAAAACATACCACAGCAATCCCAACATAATATTTTGGTCTCTTTTCTGTGAGCATTTACAGATATGTATTCTTTTGAAAATGAGTATTTTTCTCCATTAATGCAAATATACAGGCATAACCATACCAATAGAAACATGTCAATTTTTGTACAAGTATCAGCATTTTCACTTTTTAAAATGTCTTTCCTACTTGATTCTATTTTTAGGTAATTTTCGCCACTATTTTAATTTTTCAAACAGGGTGTCATTATGCAGACCAGGCTGACCTTGACTCACAATTCTCCTGCATCAGCAGCTCCTTGAGTTCAGGGATAACAGGCATGTATCACCATGCCCAGCCTCTCTACTGCTTTCATAAGTTCACAGGTTCACTTGTACCACAGGGGAATGCCCAGGATTTCATACATATACTCAAACAACTGAGCTAATCAAGTCACTAGAACACCATTCTGCACATGGTAGAGTTAAGGCTTTATCTTGATGCCTCAAGGGAGAGTCAAGGTGTTGGTTGTGTACATTACTGCAAAACACTGCTGATATTTTACTGCTTTGCTTCCAAGATGTTCAGAAGTAACTCTTAAATGCATGGTCCAAGACCAATTTATCTGTAGTAAGAAAACCTGAAGTAGAAAGATGAGCAAGAGAAAGAATCACCTTCCGCTCTCAGCTGAAGTCCATCCACTCCTCTCAGATTCTGTGTTCTCGTGTAGCGGCTGCCTCCCACAGGCTGAGAACCACTGCCCTAAAGAATGGCTGTGTCACTTTGTAATAAAGCTAGAGAAGGAGGGAGAAAGCGAATTGCTATGTGACGTCGCCTCACAGTGATGTGGCCTCTGAGGGTGAACCCAGACTGCTGCCTTCAGCCTTTAATTCCTCTTTCTTTATAAGCTTTCTATATTTGGTAGCAGCATACTTAGAGCAAACTGAGGAAAACAATATGTCTTCTTAAGCAACAGGTAACAGACGATAAATAGGCATGGCTTTTGGCTCAGTGGACATACTTTTAATCTTAGTACTGAGACTGAGGCAGGAAGACAGCTGAGTTGCATGCAGGCCAGGATGGGATATAAAACCAGACCTTGGCTCAAACACCCAAACCAAAAAGTTCGCGCTGAATAATAATGAAATCCATATGTGAAATAAAATCATTCATCATACAAAGACAAAGAGTGTGATCTCCTGACATATAGGATTTCAAAGGGCTATTCATGGAAATAGAACATAAAACAGGAATTACAGGCCTCGGAACCTAGGAGTTAGAACAGAGAGCAGCCAATTTTAAGTACAAAGTCACAGTTGGCTAGGAATTCTAGTCTGGTATTCTGTTATACAGAAGGGTGAATATGGTAAATAATTTTGTACTGCAAATTAAAAAGAGCCAAAAAGAAGGATTGGCAGTGTTCATGGGACAAAAGAAAAAAGAACAAGTGAGATGTCTGGCACCTACATCTCCTAAGCTGACCAGTACACGGCATAGAAGCAAATAAGCTGCTCCCTAAAAGAACATATTATTGGACACCAACAAAATGTTTTAAAGTTTTAATTAAAGAGGAAAGCTAAATAAAGCCAGGCATTTGCCTATAATTCCAGCTACTTAAGGGGCTTATAGGGAGATTCACCTGAGCCCAATATTTAGAGACCAGCCTGAACAATATGACAAAGATCTCTTCTTTAAAAAAACAAAGAAAAGAATGTGGCATGAGAAATATAACCTAAATGCATTGAGTGAGAGAGAGAGAGAGAGAGAGAGAGAGAGAGAGAGAGAGAGAGAGAGGGAGGGAGGGAGGGAGAGGGAGAGAGAGAGTAATTGCTCAGGAATACATTAATTGAAAAAATTGTAACACAGTAACTTAGGGCTGGAAGGGAGTAAAGGTCTTCAGCTCAGGTGTTCAGAGAGCTAAAATGGCTGTAGAGTAATGGTAGGACTGAGGGTTGAGGAGAGGCAGCCATTCTGTTGGGGTTTTGTTGTTTTCTGAGTTCCAAAGTTGCTTCTTTTTTTAACCACTTTACATCCCAATTGTAGCCCCCTCCTTTGTGTCCTCCTGAACCCGCCCTCCCTCCCTTTTCTCCTCTGCCCCCCTTCCTCTAGTCCTTCCCTATCCTCTGACCCCAACCTATCAAGTCTCATCTGGAGACTGCCTGTTCCCTCTTCCTCTGTGGCCTGGCAAGGATATTCCCTCCCCCCCACGCCCCACATGATCAATGAGTGGGACACAGGGTCCATGTCAGAAGCAGCCCCTAATTATGGGGCTCACATGGAGACTGAGCTGCCTATCGACTACATCTGAGCAGGGTGTCTAGGTCCTCTCTATCCCTTGGTTGGTGCATCAGTCTCTATAGGTCCCCCTGAGCCCAGATGTGTTGGCTCTGTCAGTCTTCATGTGGATCTCCTGTGCCCTTCAGGTCCTCTATCCCCCAACTCTTCCATAAGACTCTACATTCTGCCCTAAACTTTGGCTGTTGAGTCTCAGCATCTGTTTCAATCCCCTGCAGGGTGGAGTCTTTCAGAGGACCTCTATGGTAGGCTTCTGTCCTGTTCCCTCTCTTCCAGTCGCCCTTCTGAATGAGAAGTAAGCATCCTTTATAGGGTCTTCCTTGTTATTTAGCTTCTTTAGGTCTGTAGATTGTGGTTATCCTATACTAAATGGCTAATACCCACTTATAAGTGAGTATATACCATGTGTGTCTTTCTGGGTCTGTGTTACCTCACTCAGGATGATTTTTTCTAGTTCTATCCATTGAGGTAGCCTTGTTGAATACAGGTTACATAATCTGTCAGCCCTGTGCATTGGCTCTAATCCAGTGGTTCTCAACCTTCCTAATGCTGCAGAGTTCCTCATGTTGTGGTAATCCCCAACCATAAAATTATGTCATTGCTACTTCATAACTGTAATTTTGCTATTATTATAAATTATAATGTAATTATCTGATATGTGACACACACACATCCAAAAGGGGTCGTGACCCACAGGTTGAGAATCCCTGCTCTAGATGTATGAGGAGAACCAGGATGCAACAAAGCCCTCTGTCAGGATCATACACTCTGAGTCACTGAGAAATCCTGTCCAAGGAAGCAGTCCAAGGGAATGGGATGTGGAATTAAGAGGGGACAGATGAACAGAGACTCTGCAACCTGGCAGCATGTGAGGCAACTGTCCTAACTGGCCATTCATGAATACAAGAGCAATAGTAGCCTTAAATTTTCTACACTAAGTTGCTCAAAGTTAGTTCATAAAATAAGCAGGTGATTCTCAAAAATAAGTTATTAAAGTTGCCAAGATTATTATGTGTGTTTAAAAAAACCTACTTTTTAAAATCAGTGATAAATTGACTGTTCATTAGACAGACAGTAAGCGCCTCTGTCTATAAAAAGGAAGACGTTGTAGTATTAAGGGCCCCAAGAGTGAAAACTAGCCCCCCCCCCAAATCTCAGGCCCAGGCAGCATTCTGATTGGAAAGCAGAGAACATTCATTGGAAGAGGTTACTTTTCCTTTTGTTTGCAATATGAAACTCAATTGTGTCTGCATGTGGAGTGGAAAGCCCTAGTAGTTAGGAGAAAGTAATAAACAAAGACTGGAAAGAAGAAGGAAGATGGATTCTAAAATAAAGGAGAATGGCCCTAACCTATTTCTGGAATAATCCTTCCTCTGTTAGGTCATTTCCTTTTACCATAACAATCAAGGTGTGTCACCCACCCAGAACTCTGACAATCACAAGGGATTGTTGGGAAGATATCTGAGTTCACAGGAAGAACCCTAGCTGAAGCCAGACAGCTTTACACTATTTTTTCACCTCATTGTTCTCAAGTATTGGGGAAAGCCGGTTTTAATCTTCATTTTCACCAAAGCCCTATACCTACTTTTGCTTGTAATATCCTATCCTTCTCAGCAGCTTTCCATTTGTCAAGACAAAGTTGTGAGTTGACTTTTTTTTTTTTAACATAATAGATTGAAAGCTTCTTTTACAGGTGCTTACTGGGTTTTCTTTTCTTATTCTTGAAGAGTTTTTGTTTGTTTGTTTAACTGTGCCAAAGACTTCAAGTGGCCTGGCTTGAAAATCATGCATATTCCTTCAACACTGTACCCTGCCAAAGCTGGCACTCAACTACTATTGAGGCACTCTCAACTCTTATACATAAAATATTGTCTTAGATATGTTTGTCTTCTCTGTAGTCTCTTTAGGACCTAAACTAATAGAACCATTAATCTGTCCAGAGTCAAAGGCGGAATCTGCAGCTCTTCCCCTTCACCAAACACACCTTGGTTACCTTGTCAGTATGCCCTAGTTTTTTCTACAGGTGCCCATGAAGATTTGTGAAAACTGGATTTGTATTGATCTTCCCTCTCTTTGAAGCCAATTTTCCGACAACAGTGATGTATGCCAGGGGCTAAGGAGACATAAGCCAACACCACTGAAGACCAACACACAGCTGGGACAGACTGCAAGGCCTATAACATCTTTAGAATGAGCTAGTTACTCAAAGTTTGGCAAAAGAAAAAAAGGAGGAGGAAGAAAGGAAGGAAGGAGAGGCAAAAGAAGAGGGAGAGAGAGGCAGGCAGGCAGGCAGACACACACACACACAGAGACTACATCTCATGTGTAGGTAAAATTGAGCTGATGAGACAGTCACAGTTAATTGGCTTTCATTAAAAGGTTAGATTTTTGTTGTTACTTACTGACTAGTGAACATATCTGATCTTTGAGAACTTCATTAATTTCCACTATGGAATATATGCAGATGTAACCTTGCTAAATTGGCAAAATCAAGACAGTCACTTCAAATGAGAAAATCTAAAAATGTTAATTACTTACCAAGGAATAAATGAAGAGATTCCCCATTACACACTACACGTCACACATGGTCACTAAGGGGAACTCTATCATAAATGAAATATCAAATCCTAACAGTGTCTGCATGTAGGTTAGCTATATTTTTAAAAGCAGATGGATTAGTAACTTACCATCTGTCTGAGATTTGCTGAGGAATATTGTGCTGGCCCGAGGATGGTCTGAAGGATTGAATTCCATGTTCAAATCTTTAAAGAAAAAAAGAAAGAAAGAGAAATTAAGTAAATAACGAGTTTACAGTTTAGAATCATGATTATTTTCAACTCCTCGGTCTTATTAGTACATTCAATGACTGTGGTAGACAGTTTCTGTGGTAGTAGAGTCTTTTGGTTCCATTAAGAACACTGCTGTTGCAAACACTGGGAAAAAAACAAAAATCTAAAAACACATCTGAGATGCTCCACAGGGGACCTAGCAGCCTGAAATTCCACTGTCTTTTGAAAAGTCTGCTCTGCATTGAGTGGCCACTAAAGGGTGGAGCAGATTATCACACACAACTCTCTCTAAGTTCTATACTCATGAACATTTTCTAACTGTTCAACAAATTAAAGAAACAAACTCTAAGCAGACAGGTATCTCTGTGTTCAAAGTGCTTACTTGGCAAGCAAGAGGGCTACAGTTTGAACCCTCAGCACCCACCTAAATGCTGAATAGGCCTGGTGGCTGTAATTTCAGTCTCAGGAGGAGGAGATAGAGTTTATCAGTGAGCTACAGATTTGACTCAAAGATCCTGTCTCCAAGAACAAGGTGTAAAAGATCAAAGAAGGGGGCAACACATGCATGCACACCTTTGCTTCTGCCCAGACAATACACCCATGCACGTGCACACCTGCACACACAACTTTGCTCAAACATACACATACTACACACACAAATAAAAAACAAGTAAAATGAACCAGAATCCCTGACAGACACTAAAGCCCATGCTCATCAGTATCTGGTTACAATGCTCACTCTGTTACAGGTAACCAGCTAGGAATCCCCTCTACCTGGGTCCGTGAAGCAGCGCAATCCATTCAGAGGGAAGAGGAGACTTTAGAAAGGCTTAGGAGGGGTGGGGTGCACCGTGACAGTCACCGGAAAGGGGTGAGGATTAAGCATGGATGATGACCAGCTTGGGCCACAACTGCAGTTTCTTGCTGGAATTCCTGATATAAAGCTTCTTCCATGGCCTTTGCTAAGCCACAAGCCTTGACTCCCCTCAGAAGGCCTGGAGCCTGTGCCCAGAAGAGAATTCTACAGAAATTCTCAAACTTTACATTTTGAAGCATAAGTTCTAGAGGAAAATGTCCCCTGCTTCCGAACAGAGTACACTGTACTGCTAGTGAGGTAGCACCCTTCAATAAGTAGACATGTCAGGAAACATTTTCCTGAATTTTAGTAGATGGTTTTATTTTCATAAAGCATTTATATAAGTTTATATTTTCTTTCCTTTTTTTCCTTTTTTTTTTTAGTTCATATTTTCTTGAATCCTAACCCTAGGTAGTAGTCCCTAAAGATAAAAAGCAGCAAATTAAAATTCAACCCTGAGTGCAAACAACAAGTTGCTATGTCATAGCAGAGTGTGAAGAAGCAGCAGCTGAGTGCTCGCCCTGTAAAGGTAGGTGATGTCTACAGATGACTTCTGTGTGCCACCCTCTCAAAAAGCAAACAAAGCCCCAAACAAACCGAAGCACTCCTGTGTTGAGATTTAACACTTGCTGTAAGGTACAGATAGCTGAAAACTCAATCTAGCCCAGCAGTTAAAGATAAGTACTAATAGAGCATTTTAGGGAAACCCTGGGGTCAACTCTAGGTGGCTTTGTAAGCAGAAAGCACAATCAGGAGAGACAGAATACACGCCTGGTCTCTACCATATGGCCGTCACCAGAGGGAGCCTTTCAACCAGGGGCCACAGCTGTAAGCCAAAATTAATCTTTTGTTTAGACAGGATCTTGGCTCAGTTTTCCACAATAGAAGAAAAATTAATTAATAAGAACGGGGTAAAACCAACGTGCATAGTTTACTCATTTACTGAATCAGGTGCCATCAACCATCCTCCATGCTACAGCATTGACATATCATTGAGAAACAAAATGAAAGCCCCACTGAGAGTAAACTCAAGTTGAGGTGGGAAGACCTGCCCAGCCCTTCCATGACAGGGATCCTGTGACTGTGTAAGTGTCCACACAGAACACCTGATAAAAAAGAGCTGATAGACCCGCCTCCATGGGCTACTGGAAGGAAGTGGTGGGTGGTGTTCTTATAATCTGGAGTGGACTGCAGTCTGTAAATCATCACACTTCTATTGTGAAAACAGTTCTTTATCCCATACCCAGAGAAGCTGTCAGAAACCAAATGTAGCTCATATCTACAAACCAGGTGGCTGGCATCTCCAAAAGCAGCTTCCTTGTCAAAACAAGGCTCGTCTTGGTTCCAGCCTCAAGATAGCCCTGGTTTCCTGGTTTCCAGGGCTTCTCATAAAACTGTGTGTGTGTGTGTGTGTGTGTGTGTGTGTGTGTGTGTGTGTGTGTGTGTGTGTGTGTGTGTGTGTTTCACATCACTGCTGGCAAACCAGTTCAAACAACACAGCAGCATTCAAACCAGCTCCACAAAGAAAACTATTCAGAAAGAAACACTGTCTCTGTGGATGTAAAGGTATTATGGTATTTTTTTTTTTAATTGGAGGAAAACCCACCACTTAATTACATTATGATCCCATTCAGTCACTGGAAGTTATAGCTGAAAGGTACAGATGATTTTCTAGAGTACAATGAAATCTCCGTGCTAAGTTCCTTAGAGTTGACACCTGTTAGGCAAACAATGAACCTAGGAAGGAATTTTGGAATAAAGTGAGCACTGTGGGCTGTGGGTATGTTGTGGAGAAGAGGAACAACAGGAGGAGGGGAAGGAGTCTACAGAAAAGTTTTCTTATGCACTTATTTTTAGACAACTAACTACCCCAGGAATAATATACTTGGATATACTACACGTGGATAAGCAGATATCTGAATAACAAATCACGTGTTTCTACTTGAAAACCTTAGAAAGCCCATTCTCCAGAAAGAGCGCAATAGAGGTGGCATGGTGATTAAGTGCCCCCTACGGTACTGACTGATGACTCTTAAAAGGTGCTAAGTTGGCTAGCAACCAGCCAAGCTTCTCTGCCTCTGAACATTCTCACAGGCCCATTTGTGTTCCTCCTTGTAGAAATCCAACTGTAACAGAGCTGGAAGTCAGCTTTTAAGGTATGCCCCACATCTGATCTCCTTCCGGTCTCCTAGCGATTCCTGTTCACTCAGTTGTCTTAGAGAGCCCTGCAGTGGAAAAGGATGGGCACTGACTGGGTCCACCAACATCTCTCCCTGTCCCAGAGACTAACTGGGTGGTCAGGGACAAGCCCACAAAAATTTCCTAGGAAAACACCTAATGCTGTTTCCCTTCTAAGGGAAGAAAGTGGTATTACTTGCAAATTTCCCTTCAACAAAGACCACATATGGAACAACTCCTGCTCACTGTATTGTCCTCAAACCAAAAGAAAAAAGGAAATGAAAAAAACTTAAATAGTTAAATTAACAGGCATTAAGAATTTCAGAAAATAAAAATCTAACTCCCATTTCTACACTTAGAATATTCTTAGCTTTATTTGGGAGCAGCCTGACACTGAATTTTAATTCATAATTTTAGCATGTGTTCTGGATAGTTTTATGTAAATTTGACAAAAGCTGAAGTCATATAAAAGAAGAGAACCTCTACTTAAAACGTGCTTCATAAGATCTGCTGTACAAAGCCTGTAGGACACAGCCCATTGTGGATGGTGTCATCCCTAGGCTGGTTCTTGTTTCTGTAAGAAAGCAAGCTGAACATGTCAGTAAGCAGCACCTCTCCGTGGTCCTGGCCTGTTTGAGTTCCTAACCTTACTTCCTTTGACATGAACAATGATCTGGCTGTGCAAGCCAAATAAACACTTTCCTCCTCAAGTTGCTCTTGGTCACAGTGTTTCATCAAAGCAAAAGAAACCTTAACTAGGATAGAACACATCTCATATAACTGAGCCTTTTATAAGGAGTTTTATAAAGGCCAGTGAAATGGCTCAGTATGTTAAGTCAAGTTCCTCAAATCTAGCAATGAGAGTTTGATTCCGATAATCCTGGAAGTTTTCCAGTTCTCTACATGAGCACCACAGCACAATCATGTATACGTACACACACACACACACACACACACAGAGAGAGAGAGAGAGAGAGAGAGAGAGAGAGAGAGAGAGAGACAGACAGACAGACAGACAGACAGACAGACAGACAGATGGGGGGGAGAATAAGTAAATGTAATAATGAAAAGTAAAAGTCTGAGTTTGTATGAAAGTATGATAAATGTGCAGGATTCAAAATAATGATGAAGTAAGAGGTACAGCCCAGTTACATGCAATTTCCAGGCACATTAGAAAGACCTGAAGCAAGGCCTTCCTAGGTTGAGTTCCAGCATCTAGGACTACAGGAAGCAGGGAAGATGTCCACCAAGGCATGTGGACAGATGACCAGAATCATTAACATCAAGGGACAAAGACACACTGGACACAAAGGACACACCGTCACCTGAGATGTTAAGGAGTCTAGAATCAAAGCACATGGAGTTGGAGGGGGCAGAGAACTGAAGTCACAGCTGTGGAACAGTAACTCATCTCTGAGAATGCAAGAGGGAACACCTATAGATACCCGAGATTATCAACAGTTATCACATCAAACACCAGGAAAAACACGTAACAATTCAGGACAAGCAGTGGAGCCAAGTGCAAGGAACCTTGGCAGAACAGCTAACAGGAAGTCTAAGCTTGACACTGACGCACTTCTCCCAGGATTTTCAGAGGAAAACGAAATGCTTTCTCTCAGAATCAGAGGCACAATATTAATAGGTGACAAGGCAGACAGAACATACTCTGTTCCTACAGCCATTCTAAAAGCAAGAACCTGAAGATTATTTTCATACAGCCCTGTCAGTTATGGCCCTTCTAAGATTTCTGACAGTCAAATCTAAACATATGAGCAAGTCAGGTAATCACCTACCAGAATTTCATTCACTTTCAGACCAAATAAATACTTTAATTCTATATTTTATTTTCTCTTTCTAAATTTTAACTTCCTATTTCATTCTGTAACTGCAAACCTGCCCCACACACATTCTGGTTCTGGAGAAAGTGACAATAAAGAGAAAATACAACCAAAGACAGTCACTTCAAACAGGAAGAAATGAGAAGCAAGGTTCATAATGAAGTAAGATGTGACCACCAAGGCAGAACTGTTCAAAATTCAATCAAGTCTGTCACACTCTACAGGGAAAGGGGCTAGGCAGACAGATGGACAAGATTTGCATCAGAAAAGCTTCATTGAAGGCCAAAGGAATGTATGTCAGCATCATGCTATGAAAGATTTAAAGGGAGACTGGAGAGATGGCTCAGAGGTTAAGAGCACTGGCTGCTCTTCCAAACACTTGTGGAGCTGAACCAATGCTAAGGCAATTAGTGCAGCACTACAGAAGCCTCACGGTAAATATTTTTGTTCTATCCAAGCACACAAGCGAGCACACACCAGGTTCTAGTCCAGGATGAGCAGAGACATGAGACAAGAGATGTCTTACTCTTTGTAACAGCACCTTGCCCAGCCCCTTTAATGACAACTGGATGCCTTCCTTTTCTAATTCTCGGGTCAGTTTCAGGTGCCATACTATGGAACCAAGGCCAATATAACGTGACTTGTGCTGCTTGTGACACAGTGCCTCAGGGGTGTCCACAGTCCAGTCAAGGTCTTGGCAAACCTACACTTAGAAGGCTCAGTGCTCGACAACACTGGCTCTGCCCTGGCTGTCTCTACTCTCTGAGAAAACATCAGCTGGAATGGTTTCTCTTCTACCAAAGGTGAAGACTCTGGGTGCTGAAAGACTAGGGGAGGCCCTTTGTGCAAAGGACCCCACTTCCTCAGTTCTCAGGCTAGTCTCACCAGCCACAGAAAAACCAAAATCTACCAGGGCAGGGGAAAGGGAGAAAATTCACATTTTCCACACAACTGTCTACTGGCTGTATATGATTTACATGATTGTGACTAATGAGAAACACAGTAGGCAATACAAAGTGCAGAAATACTGCTCTCATGTGATTATCGTTATGAAAGGCAGGCTTAGAGTCATGTGTCAATACATTTTCTTGTTCCAGGTTCCAGTCATCCCCTTTCTGAGTAGTGGAAAGCCAAAAGAAAGGAGCAGGATCCCTGCAGTCGCCGGAGAGGCTTCCTGTGGCACAACCTTAACCTTTCTTTTTGTGGGGAGAGGGGTGACAGAATTTCTTTACATAGCCTTAGCTGTCCTGGAACTCACTAAGTAGACCAGGCTGGCCTAAAACTCAGAGATCTAACCACCTTGCCTAAAACTATGGACGAACACAGACATTTAAATCACAATTGATAATAGCTGCAAGATTAGTTACGAAATAGCAACAAAAATAAGTTTATGGTTGGGGTATCACCACATGACGAACTGTATTAAACAGTCTCAGCATTAGGAAGGTTAAGAACCACTGAATCAGAAAGAATGAAAGAAGGGGGCACTAATCAGAACAATAAAATTAAACAGCTGAACAAGAACACTTCCACCTTATAAACAGGATTATGCTTTGTTTTAAAACACCAAACAAGTATTACCACTGACCTAGCAGAAATAGGAAAAGTGGCCTAACATGTGAGTAGGAAGGACGTCTCCATTTCTCACTTTTGCAGCATACTAAATGATCTAAAACTTTAAATACAGACCAACAAAGTCCCAGCTACAGAACAAACTAGCTAGAGAATTGCACCATTCTTCTGGGCCTGAGCAGGAAGGCAGCAAATGTGAAGGAGGACACTTGCAACCTTGCAGCCAACTGCTACATCTCCAACACACAGCCACACTACAGTTAATTCACGTAGAAACAAGAAAAAACTTAGTGCACTAGCAATAAGACCATGTTATCATATATTATTATTATTCAAACTTTTAAAGAATGAAAAAGAAAATGTTGTGTCGTCAAATACTCCTTAGTATGTAAGACTGAACTAAACTGTGAAAGAGATGAGTAGAGAATACAACTAGTCCCCATATCACTGCTACTCTGGTCTTAGACAAATATAAGCCAAGTACTGCCACAAGTCACACCACAGGCTGGCTGCTGAGGAGGACACCTAGCCCACTTCTGCTTATCTAGTTAGTTCCTTGGGACATGAAGTCACTACTTAGACTTACATTGTTTGTGGGTGAAAACCAAGAGTCCTCCCTACCTGCTGCTGTAACCAGGTCCTGACAGGGTGCCTGAGTCCCCCTGAGTCTCCCCATGCATCCCCTAACACCGCTCACCCTACCATAAACCATTTCTTAGGGCATTCTGCAGCTTAGGAGCCAAGTGATTGACACTCCTTGCCACGTCTAGTGCTTCTGAAATTTCCTAAGACACCCACATCTGACTCCTCCCCTCCTCAGGCCCTTGTCCTTCACCCGACCACATGCACTAGGTCACATTTTTCACTTCCCTCTGCCTGCCTCCTTAAATTGCCCTCTGTTTTGTGACTTTGGCCTCACCCAACACTAGTCTCACATTCCAAGGGCAGATATCCCAGAATCCAATCGCAAGGTTGAGCAACACTCTGCAACTCTGCCATCAACTATCATTTTCAACCCAGCCCCACTGTTCTTCAGCCCAGGAAGATGCTATCTGGATTGAGCATCTATAATTTGAGATTTTAAAGCACTCCTTACCAGTCATTTCCATAGCTGAACCATTCTGGTAGCAAGCACCTCAAGAAGACCATCAAAGCATAGATCCTACTTTGCTGCCACAACTCACCTTGTTATGTACTTGCCTACCTACCTCTTCATCCAATTCAGAGCTGAGAGCTCACTAGAACAGCGTTTTGAGGCACCCATTCACCCCATGCTCCACCCTTTCTCCCATGAACTTTCTGGCAAACCTCAAAGAAGGGTAAATGGAACTTGTTTGGGACTCTCTATTTTTCACCCACCTCACAGCGTAAACACCAATGTGATACTTCCTGCTGTTTGTATTTCTCCTTAAAGCTCACTAACACATTCATAGCTACCTCCACAGAGTCCAAGTTCTTCTGTCTGAGAACTCTGCTACATCTGCCCCAAGCAGTTTTGTATAGCTTTTAAAACACAACAACAACAACAAAACTCAAAACAACAACAACAAAAAAACAACCACCACCACCCATCACTCCTGCACACACACCTGGATGCTTCCAGCCTCCTCACTTTGGACTACAAGTCTCTCCTACCATACCCTTCTTACTTGCTTGCCAATCTCCTCAAAGTCAACCCCTTCTAAACTCTGACACTGCTTACTCAGCTATCCCAGCTACCTAATAAACACACCAAAATTTCAAAAAGCAATAGCTCCATGGGTCTGAGTATATAGCTCAGTAGATAAAAGTGCTAGCTGGGAAAACACAAGGTGATTCAGATCCCAAAGGCCAGTGTAAAAGCTAGAGAATGTGGCATGTATGTCACTCTAGCTGAGGATAGACAGGTAGACCCTAGGCATTCATAGGACAGCTAGCCTACCCCAATCAGAAAATGCCAGGCTCCATGAGCGCTCTTACCTCAAAAAATAAAAAGGATAGAGGAAAGCACCCCAATCCTGACTCAGGCATCCACATGAGAGAACACATGCGCACATACACAGATCAATAGTCAATACTACTCCTCTAAGTCTGCACTAGTAATAACTACAAATGTTTGTCACATGCCAGAGTAACTGGAGAGACTTTGACAGCCCAGGCCAGCACAGTGCCTGCAGCTGCCACTCAGCTTTCCTATACACATGGGGAAAAAAAAAGGAAAAAAAAAAAAAAATGTTTGTCACATGTTATATCAAATACAGAGGATTAAATAAGAAAGAAAATCAGATCAGGATCATATGGCTAGTAGATTTTAATGCAGTGGTTCTCAACCTTCCTAATGTTGTGACCCTTTAATACAATTCTTCATGTAGTGGTGGCCCACACCCATAAAATGATTTTCGTTACTTCAAAACTGTAATCTTGCTATTGTTATGAATTATAATGTAAATATCCATGTTTTCTGATAGTCTTAAGCAACCCTTGTGAAAGGGTGGTTTGACTCCCAAGGGTCACAGATTGAGAGCCACTGTTTGTTTTAATGGCTTTTTCTGCTACCTCCTTTCCTCTAAAGAGTGTTCTTCTACTCACTGCTTAGCCTCATCTATATCAGATCCTAATAATAAAGTAGAACATTAAAATAGTTAACATATAGTATGTGGCCTCCACGTGCACAAAACATTACACCTACTCAGCAGAGGGAACTGTGAACAAAGTTCTCAGAAAGCAGCTGCACCTTCTGCTGAACTTCCTGTAAGGCTGACCAAATTATTAAACTTGAGTGACGAGAGAAACTGGAATGCTATAGGTCCAGAGCCCAAACGCATTTGATCTATTTTAGCCCCACAAATAGCCATTTCTTGCCCCCCTGTAGCCAAATATCCTGTGATTAACAGATAAAACCTTTTTAAAGTATTAAATTAAAAACAAACAAACAAAAAACACCCTAGTTTCAGCCCAGCAGTGGTGACATTCCCTTAATGCAGGAGGCAGAGGGAAGCAGATATCTGTAAGATCAAGGTTAGACTGGTTTACCAAGCAAGTTCCAGGACAACCAGGGCTACACAAGAAAACCTTGTCTCGAAAAACAAAACAAAACAAAACAAACAAAAGATGAAAAAAACAAAACAAAAATATTCCCAGCTTCCGCCAACCAAAGACTAAAAACACAAGCAGACAGCATTTGAGGCCTATAGCTGAAATCTCCCCACTTATTCTTACTTAATCAGCCTACTAAAGTTTCCACCAAGTATTTGAAAAGTGTCTTAATTTATGACTATTTCTCCTGTTGCTATAAAACTGCATCAGACTCTTACCATGTTGGGAGACATAATTGGAGGTAACCTCAGTCTGTGCTCCCTGGTCATGGCAACTCCTACTTGGTCAGGATAAGCTATTCCCTTTAAGGTGAGACTATGCTTGTTGCATCAACACTATAAATAATAATACCTAATGCATAGTGGTTATAAGCCACACACTGATCTAAGAACTTTATGTATACACATTATCTCCATTTGGACTAGGAATGCATACCAGTGGCTGTGGTTGCTTAGCATGTGTAAGGGCCAAGTTGGATGCCTATGTTTTCAAAACACATATTTAAAATGCAGGTAAAGAAAGAAGATCCAAGACGGCTGCACCAACACATAGTGTCTGATCAGGAGGACGGAGCCTAGAGACCAGGCTGGGAATTACAGACCACAAGACCTGGAAAGCCCTAGGTGAGAGGGCTCCACAACGTGCAGAGCACAGGGTGGGTCTGATCTTAGGCCACCCAAGTGGTACATGGAGGACTGGTGCCCAATCCCCAGAG
Source organism: Acomys russatus (assembly GCF_903995435.1). Lineage (NCBI taxonomy): Eukaryota > Metazoa > Chordata > Mammalia > Rodentia > Muridae > Acomys > Acomys russatus. The sequence continues at coordinate 37,057,306 of NC_067145.1, forward strand.
ACTGGATGCATACTGTCTGTTCTGAGAGCTGCAGCTACTCTGTATCTTGGACTCTGTATCTGGGACTGAACTGTGGGCAGTGAGGCATCAGCATCTGGATCTACTGGCCCAGGGGAGAACCCAGGAGATGAATGGATTTTACCTTAGACCACCTTGCCAGTCCACAGAAGGCCCCAGGGGCCGGTGGACACAAGGGCAGGGTCTCCAAAGCCCAGTACCTGTACCTGCACCTGCACGCGCGCTCTCTCTCTCTCTCTCCCTTCCTCCCTCTCCCCCTCCTTCTTCCCTCCTCCCCTCCCCCTGCTTCCCTCTCCCCCTCCCTCTCTCTCTGACTCATCTGTGGGTTACAGAGCACCAACCTAAATGACCCTCCTTTAAAGAATGGATAAAGAAACTGTGGTAATTTACCTTATCAAATATTACTCAGCCATTAAAAACAAGGAAATCTTGAAATTTGAAGGCAAATGGATGCACTAGAAATGATCATCCTGACTGAGTCAACCCAGACCCAGAAAGATACACATGATATATACTCACTTATAATTGGATACTAGCCCAACATGAATGTCCTCTGAGAATCTTCACTCAGCGGGACAGTGGGACAGATGGTGGGACTTGGTATTGGGACTCCTGGTAAGAGAGGTATGGGAAGATAGAAGGACTCAGAGGGTCCTGGAACTCTACAAGAAACCACCAAGGCTGGAAGATGTGGATCCAGGGGGCCTGCACAAACTGCTGCACCAACCAAGCACAATGTATGCAGTAAACCTAGACCCCCTATTCAGATCTAGCTAAGGGACAGCTCATTCTCCACAGCTGTGTGGAGAGCGGGGAATGACTCTGACATGAACTCTGGTGCCCCCTATTTGACCACTTTTCCTTGGTGGGGAGGCCTGGTGGCACTCAGAGGAAGGGGAAGCAGGCTACAGGGATGAGACCTGATAGGTTGTGGTCATATGGTGGAGGAAGAGGCCCCCTTCTGTCACAGGCCGAGGGGAGAGGAACAGAATGAAAGGGGGAGGGAGGGGGGAATGGGAAGATACAAGTGAGGGGATAAGAATCGGGATGTGATCTAAATAAAATTTTTTTAAATAAAAAACAGAATTCAGATAAATTAATAGATAAGTAGGTAGAGTTTCATTTTGCCAATAAGGAAACGATTCAAAGTTACAGAGTTTACCCAAAGTCACACAAATAGAAAGAGGCACAAAAACAACTCGATGCCATTTTTGTAGACTTTTTTTTTTTCATCATATTGCTTTATTTAGAGTTTAAAAAAAAAAAAAACTGGTCTTTTGCCTGTATATTATGGTTTTCAATTTTGTGCTTTTATGGGTTTCCTGTGCTTTTTTTCTTTTTTTTAACTTGCCTGCTCATTTCCTAAATAAGGAGAGAAAAAAGAGCATGAAGTTGGGTGGTTAGGAAGGATCTGAGAGGAGATGGAGGAGCATGATTAGAATATACTGTATGAATTTTCAATATAAAATTAGAAAGTAATAAAATTTTTAAAAATTCATTCTAGGAAAACCCTGACTAATCCTCAAATTGTCCCTGACTTTTCCAGGATTCCCACCCACCCTCAATACTATATGTTCTTTAAGTTTCCTCCTTTCCTCACTACTGTCTTTTTAGAACTACTCAATAGTCAGTAGACTTCCCTAAGTACATAAGCTAAGTATGTCCACAAAAGGAACATCACTGCCCTCCTTGTCCCCCATTATTGTTGACTATTGAGCCAGATGAAACAACGCAAATGATGTCAGTAGGCATCACATGTGAATGGCGGGCTTACAAGCTTTACAGATAGGAAACATCCTTTAATGATCCACATAACACCTTTACTTATGACATCACAATCTGTCTCTGTCTCTCTCACACATAGACATACAGAAACAAACACAGATATGGGGGTGGGGGCACACTACTTATTCACAGATAACCAGCAACATTTCTCCACAGAGGGTCAGGCCTTGTGGAACATATAACCCTCACTGTAACTATTCAATCTGTGCTTCAGAACAAAAGTAACCCATAAATGCACAAGTGTGGATTTATTCTAATAAAACTTTATTCATAAAAGCAGACACCCAGCAGTACTATTTTCCATGTTCTATACTAGGCCCCTACAGTGTGTCCACACTAGCTAGGTCTATAGAGAAAGAGCTTCCACTTTCTGCACTCTGCTTGCTAAGTTCCTTTATGATCCATTGAGTTATATCCTAGTACTTTGTATGCCTTCCCCAAACTTCTAAACTATTACTTAACAATAGGTCCACCAGCCCTTTAACACTTCTTCACCTTCCCTAACCTGTAAATGGAAATATTGTTTTGTTTCGCTGTTGGTCTCATAAGGAAAATCGTCTTAAATCACAAGGCTTTCTTTCCAGAAAACACATTTTATGCTGAAGGGGGGGGGGGTGTAAACAGTTTACCAAACTAAGACACTCTGGCCTTTTCACTGGAAGTCCAATGCTACTCTAAGGCCAAATTCAAGCAGCACTGAAATTAAGAAAACAAGAAATGCACTCAGTGTAGACAGACAGAAGAAACTGTGTTGCCCAGTGAGGCCACAAATACCCAACATCTGGGAAAGCTCTTGTCAGTCTTGTCACTGTTCCTTCCAAATTGAAAGTATTTTCAAAGAAGGCTGCTTCTGCTTGGCTAACAACAGTGTGAAAGCCAACTTGTTCCTGGCTTACAATGGCTTCATTCTACAATGTGGTGAAACAAGGCTGTATTCACAGCAAGCAGCCCAGACACCTGTCAACACCACAAAGACACCCGGAAGCACTCTAGCTTCTTAAAGGACCCTGCATGATCAGAAACACTAATATACAGAGCGATCTCTCCATCTGCAACTGCAGCACTCACTGCTGAGGAAGAAAGCATCGTACGGAAAGCCACAAGCCTAGGTAGCTTTGAAACACAACAGCAATAAAAGCACCACCCTGAGTTGCTGCACAGGAAACACTGTTACAGAGAGGTGGGAAGGAGATGCCTTAAAATAGCACTGTCACATGAACTCACATGTATGTCTCAGCAGAAATGACCTGTCAGATGAGGAACACTCATGGCATAATTAAAAAGCATTAGACAGACAGACAGACAGACAGACACACACACACACACACACACACACACACACACACACACACACACACACACACAGCATCAGCCACAAAGAGAGGCAATGTGATCAAGAGTGAAGAAATCAGGGGACTATAGTCCCTAGGTTATGTGTTGGAATCTACTCCAGACTCCATTATTTGTGCCATGGTTGTATGAAGTCTCACTTCTCCCCACCAACAATGACTGTTCCAACATCTATATATTTAAAAGGCTCTGTATCACTACTGTAGCCTGTGTTACAGAAATCTCAAAGCTTGTTGTGTTGTAAGGTCAGAGGTAGGTAAAGTAGCAAGGTCTGGAGCAAGAGATAAATGCAGACCCCACTGGTTTTGTGAACAAACAGGAACACAAGCAGTCAGGCCCCTTCCTGTCCCTCTCTCTATGACTGCTGCTAACAATTGTAGAGTGGAGCGACTAAAATAGACTCCGTAATCCTTTCCAGAAAGTCTGACTTGGGTCTGGAGGTAAGGACAAAGTCAAGACAGCACATGTATGTACAAGAACATCTGGGATACATAGAGTACAGATGTCATTCCCCAGGAAAAACTCTGCAGGAAATTCATGTTTAAGCAACGGAACGCGGACACTGAGACCAGACCAAGCCCATTTCAGAATGGACCCGCCCTTCCACAGCAGCTTTGTTAACTATCAGCTCTTCTAATAGTTGGTAAGAAATACCATGGGAAACAGGAAGTAACTGTACTTGGGCTTTTCAAAAGTGGTTTAAGACAACACAAAGGAATTCCATTGCGCTTATTCTATGAAGGGCACGCTATTTATTTAAGAGTCTCTTACTGGCAATTACTGAATAATCCTAAATTTCTAAACTCTCAAAAGGCTATTTTATAAATCCAAATGCCTGTTTAAAAACGAAAGAGGGAGGGACGGATGGAAGGAGGGAGGCAGCCGCTTTGCTCTTCTGAGAACTCTTATCTTACTACCATTTAATTTTCCTTTGTACAAAATTTTAAAAGCAAGATATGTGTAACAAACAACAACTAAAAAACACAGTATTTTTGTAACTGTTACAAGTGAAGGTGGAGACAAGGAGAAGAGCGCATGGTCATCGGTTACAATGTATGAATCCAAATGTGCACACGTATCTGCTAATATGATTGTTTGATAGTCACAAGTGCACACATATCTGCTAATATGATTGTTTGATAGTCACAAGAAGGCCTCAAGTGAACAAATAATAAAATCCATAAGAAAATTTCAAATATCTATATGAACAAGAAATATGCTGGAAGAAGATACACAAATTGCTAAGATTATCTGAGGGGCAAGGTTCAAAGTAGATAGCTGTTTTCGTCTTGTGTTTATATGCCATTTTCTAAATTCTTTTAGTGAACATGTCACTACGATGAACAGAAGCAAATACAATTTTTACAAGGAATGTTTTTAGAGGAATACCCTGTCAGGCAAATGAAAATAAGAACAAATGGCTCAAAGCAGCTCAACCAAGACAGATTAGTCTGTACTTTAGCACTAAGAAACTGATGAGTTATCAAGAAAGTGCACAGAAAAACAAGGCGCTTACCATGCACAATGGCAGATACCTGAAATTCTAGCACTTAGAGAGCAAAGGCAGGAGGATCCCAAATTCAAGACTGAAATTCTAGCACTTAGAGAGCAAAGGCAGGAGGATCCCAAATCCAAGACTGAAATTCTAGCACTTAAGAGAGCAAAGGCAGGAGGATCCCAAATCCAAGACTGTCCTTCTTGCTTGGACTTTGAGACTAGACACAAGGTAGAGATAGCTGGGAAAAGGACTCAATTCATCCAGCTGCCTGAAGGCAAGTCTCTAGGGCATTTTCTTAACTAATGATTGATATGGGAGAACCCAGATCATTGTGCATAGCGCCATCCCTGGGCTGGTGCTCCAGGGTTGTATAAGAAAGCAAACTGATCAAAAAACCAAAAAAGAAGGAAAAGAAAGAAGTAAAACTGAGCAAGCCTTGATGAATAAGCCAGCAAGCACCATTCCTTCTTGGCCCTGCTTTAGTTTTCTGCCTTGACCTTAGATAAAGTGTGACCAGAAAAGTTCTAAGAAATAAACCCTTTCCTCCCCAAGCTGCTTTTGGTCATGGAGATTATCACAGCAAGAGAAAGTAAACAAGCATTAACCCACTTGCTGCAGTGAAGAGCCACAGGGCTGTAGACACTGAATGGTAATGTATGCATGAGAAAGACTCACAGCGCAGTCCCATTCCAACTACTAGCAGTATGTTTTATCATACTTCAGATAAATTAAGGATTAGATAATAGATATACAGACAAAAAAAGAAAAAAAATCAAGTGACCAGTATGCTTACACACACGTGACATCTGCTACTGGGCTGAGGCAGAGGGATTGTGTGAGTCCAATAATTCAAGACCACAATACTGCAAACTATCATTTCAAATGAAAGCAAATGGACACATTAGCCTAAGCACCTCTGTCTATCAGCACTCATAGGAATCTACAGAGGCCAGGCCACATCTCAGCTGTGACCTACCTGAAACGCGCTTCTCTTACCTGTGAAATTTAGAGAAAAATATATGTTCTTTTAAAGTAAGATTTATTCCTATTCTAAAATTACACCTGGTAGAGTGCTAAAGAAGACACAGAGACAAAAGGAAATGTATTGGAGTTCATGCAGTTTCTTACCCTTTACTTGTTTTCACACTTTAATATTGGATTTTCTTCCTAACAAATTACTCTCAGAAAACATTTTCATTTTTAAATTTGAACAGTTACATTTATGAAACCCAAATGTGACTTTGTTTCTGTTTCCATACTAAGAACTTCATCTGGTGATACTTAGATCTCAGTGGAGTAACTCAGAATAAGAAGGGGAAGTTACACGGACACGGAAAGGGAAAAGAGTCGTTTTCTTCCCATCGTCTTGTTGAAGCATCTTGTCAGGTAAGAGGTAAGAATTCCAACACAGGGGCTGGCTAGACAGCCCAGTCATCAAGACCACTTACTATTCTTGTAGAGGACCACAGTTTGATTCCTAGCACCGAATTACACCTTACAACCATCTTAACTCCAGTTTCAGGGAGATTTTAAAGCTCTTTTACTTCTATGGGAACCAGGCACTCATGTGGCACACATACATACATGAAAGTAAAATATTCATATACATACAATTAATTGAAAAATAAAATTTTAAAATTCTACACAAAATAATATTTGCTTAAGGCCTTTGTCCTTCATCAGTTATAAATCTACAGTTTCTTAGAATCTGAGCAGAAAACACAATTGGTCCTGATATTATCAGAGTGCAACCATATCTATGGTACCTCCAAAGCCACCCTATAGTCTCCATGATTTAAAAAAAAAAAAAAAAAAACACAAGGTGGTGCACAGTTTTAATTCCAGCACTCGCCGAGGCAGAACTTTGTGAGTTCAAGGCCAGCATGATCTACAAAGCCAAGTCCAGTACAGCCAAGGCTACACAAAGAAACCCTGTCTCAAAAAAGAAAAAAACAAACAAGCAACGTTTCCAAATCCCATCTATGTTCAAGGATGACTCTCCTTTGGGAACCTACACTGGGGCACTGAAGTGTGCCTTATCTTTTCCCCAAGAGCTCCTCTTTCCATTCATTCATTCATTCATTCATTCATTCATTGTATGTGGGTGTTCTGCTGCCATGTGTGTCTGTGTGCCACTTGTGTGCTTGGTCCCCTTGGAACTGGAGTTATATAGATGGTGTTGAGTGACTATGTCAGTGCCAGGAATCAAGTCTGGGTCCTCCAAAAGAGCAAAAAGTGTCCATAACTGCTGTACCATCTCTTGAGCCCTTTCCTTCTATTTGTAATAAATGCCAACACTACTTCATGCTGGCTTGTCTTGAAATATTTCCTGTAGTGTGGCCAAGTACCTGTTTTTTCCTAAATGGTAAATGGAGGTCTCTGACAGTTCTTGGCCAAAGCAGATCATTCATCTCAGTGACGTGACGCATCAATATGTAATCTCTACCAGCTCTTAAGAGAAGCAAATAAGGAAGACATACTGAAATATTACAAGCACGCAAGCAAAAATATCACAACCCTGTGCACAATGTGTCTGTTCAGTTATCCTTAAGTTAGTGACATGGAAACTATGGAAAAGGTCAAGGAAATATTGAAGTCTGAGGGAAAGCAGCGTTAGGGAATTTCCACACATTAAGGCTTATGATGCATCAGTCACATTTTTTCTGTTCCAGAAAGTCTGCTAATCCTCCCAACAGTCTTCGGGAGATGCTATTACTCTTCTCATTATATAAATTAGAAAACTGAAGCTGACAACAAACAAGACACTTTTCTGAGATAAAACAGCAAGTACTAGAGCTCAGCCTTCAAGCCAAGATTGTGACTCAAGCGTGATCTTCTCTCCTAGGCGCCAGTCAGCATTTGCTTATATTCAGAGCTTTAATGGGAATGTGGAAGAACCAGAACGCTGGAAAAATGAGGAAACTGGGGGCCCAGCTCATGAGGATCCAAAGGACAGCACAGATGCTATTAGGAATAGGGTAGATGCCGTGCACAGTACACTCTGGCAAAAGATCTGGTTGCATTCTACCCTTATCTGTAGCTGAATTCAAAAGCAACTGCCAGACCCCACAGTCTGGAGGAGTGGGACTGCGCAGTTCTTCTGAGGTGCTGGAAATAGAGCACCGCCACTTGGTGTTTACCTTGCTAGGTTTGTCTTTGCTATGCTCCTTCAGTGGCTTTTGGAATGGCCATGTTTACACGACTGAATAATTAGAAGCATTCTTCAAAAAAAAGAGAGAGAGAACAGAGACTGACAACTAAAGTTTGAAGTCTGAAAGATTTTGGACTTGTGAAATTGTACTGAATGCAACAACTAGATGTCAAAGAGTAGAAGGTTATGGTTTAGAGGTGGTGTGTTGTGTGTCACACTAACAAGGTGTACTTATGACACTTAATACTGTTACCTTGGCATGACCTAGAATCACAAAGATGACAAATCTCTGAGCATGGCATTTCTGAGAGAGAGAGTTTCTACACTCAATTAACTGAAGTAAGTGGATCCACCCAAAATGTGGGATACTGTTCCACAGGCTGGGATCTTGGATTAAATGAAAAAGAGAGAGTGAGCTGAGCAGCAGCAGCATTCACCCTGCTTCCTGACTAGGATGTCACGTGACTAACTCCTCAGGCTCCTCACACTATGGAGAGTACAATATTTTTCCCTGGCTACTTAACAGAGAAGAACTGAAGGTCGAATTGTTTGGCGTTTTGTTTTTTGAAATACACTTAATGCTGAACTTTCTCCTCTAAGTGTGACTAGAAAGCAGGATGAAAAATATGTGCCATTCAAAAACAATGAAGCCTTTCTACATAAATTTAAACATACAACAATTAATTTGTTCAGTAATGAAATCACAACCTTAACTGTCACTCAATTCTATCCTACTCAAAAGAGAACAAAATACTGTGAACTTTTCTTGACACCTGCCCCAGTCATGTGACTAGTTCAGCATTAGTATAAATTTGGGACTAGAAGAACAGAACAGCACTGCCTGAATTCCTGTAACATCTACAGGAATGGGTAGGGATGTACCTGTGTCTAGTTGCAAGCACACTGAGAGTGCACCACTTGTTTAATCCAGCTGGAGTCCTATCCTTTCCCAGGTAGATGCTTCTCTCACAGCTTTGGAAACCTGAACAAGCAAACTCTCTGTCCTGCACTCATAATGTCTTCTCCCCAATACGGAAACATTTTCAAGTTTTTGCTATTTAAAGGGGAGGGAAGAAGCTTTCCTTTGATCCCAGGTACAGCTCCCAACTACACTCCAGCCAAAGCTCTGCACAGTTCTGCACACAGCCCTCTCCACTTCCAGCCTCCTCCTCTTCCTCTTCCTCCTCTTCCTCACTTGTAATCAATTCCATTGTCTTCCTCTCTGTACCTTTTGGCAGTTGCCCTGTCTCTTCTACAGCCAGGAAGAGTTTTGCTGAATTTTCCTGTTATAAAGAAAGAGCATTAATTTTAAGTCATGCTTCTGTAGGTACAAAGTCAAGGATCTGTAACTACTGATAGCCTTCTTTGTTGTCGACACACTGGCCAGCAGGTCATGAGGGAACAGAAGCCACACTTGTGAGTAGTGAAGTCTCTTCACTTGCTGGCAGCCTGCATCTTAGCTGTACTCCCTCCTCAGCCAGCAGACTCCTTGCTGGCCAGGTTTCTTCACACCTTCAGTTTCCCTTAAATCTTCTTAAACTTGGCTGGCAAATAAATGCTACTTCCTTGTTTGTTCTTATCCTTCTCGCCCCAAGGCAACATGGAAAGACAGGGAGCCTTAAGAAGACATGAAAAGGACCACTAACCTCAATTCAACTGAGAGGACTTTCTTTGTACCTCCCCCCTACCTCCTGCCAAACAGGAGAGTGGATGGGGAAAAGGAAGGGAAGGGGAGGGAAGCGGGGAGAGGGGAAGAGGGGGAGAGAGAATTGATTTCCAACCAAAATGCTCAAACTACTAATGAGCCAGACTTGAAAGGCCAAATCTTTCGGTTCCGGTTTACCAAGTAGCATTTTCTGAGGCGATTGTAACTGCAGTCATATGTCTTGGCATATGTATAGAGAATAACACTGATCTTTTCTAGGCCATGTTTTTATCTTAACAGTCTGTAAAACTATAAAGTACCCCCATAAACCATCTTAGAAACTTGTTTATTAAAGAAAAGTTCTTAAAATAGAACTTAAGTATACCAAGCTAGGCATGTGGCTTGTAATCCCAACTCTAAAAGCTGAAAAAAGCATCTTGAGTTGGAGGCTAGCCAATTAAAAAAAAAAAAAAAAAAAAAACTTGCTTAAAAAAAAAAAAAAAAAAAAACCTTATTCCCCCCCCCCCCAAAAAAAAACAATCCTACGAAGATGTTTCTATAGAGAAGGACACTTGAGTTAGATGCCTGGATCTCGAATGGAGGAATGATGAAAGCACAAGTGTTCCTCAGGCTTCCATGTGCATGCTGTAATATGTGTCCAGCCCTTATAAATAGCTTTAAAACTACAATAAATAAGCCAAAATATTTTTTGGTAACCTTCTGATCCCTCTGAACAAAGTAATTTCAAAATCATAGACATAACTATTGTGAAGACATTTAAATGCAAATCTTTAGAGACCCACACTTCTCTTCTTAATGTCCATACTTAAATCTACCTAGAATATTTAAGTAATAATTAAGTTATAAAACATTAAATAATAATAAGCTCCAATTTCAGTCATTATTCAACCCTCTTCTGCAGCCTACATCAAGATCCTAAGGCTGCACCTGAGCTCTCAGACTGTCCAACTGTACAGCTGACAGCCTTGAGCTGGTCCACCAGCTACCATTAGCCGGGAACTTTGTCTCCATTCTGGAACTCTCTTCTAAGGTCTAGACCAGGAACTCTGCTCAACATCCATTTGGAGATCTCTCTCAAATAGGAGAGATCCTGCTCATCCAACTATATCTCCTCTGCCATTCACTGGAGTACATAAAACTCCTCTCTCTGTCACTGTCACTGCACACAACACAGCTCTACGGCAGCACTGCCACTCGAACCTCTGTCAAACACAATCCCTTCTCTTTATTCCCATTATTACATGCTTGCTACAAGCCTCCCACCAAGAGCTGCTATTAAGCCTTTCTAAGGATTGCAATCCAAGGCAGAGTTTATTATAGGGTGTGTTCCTCCCCACAGTTTATAGCAGTAAAACTCAGAAGAGGGACCCTCTGAGGCTTGATTCAGCCTGTTCTACCAAGATTTCTGAGATACATCTGCATGTGTATCTCCAGACTGCAACAAATTTTCCTTTTATCTGTATATAATACAAACCTGTATTTGTAAATATGCATTCTAATGAACATGAGTCTAACATGTACTATCCCATCTATCCATCCATCCCCCCACACACATAATATATCCATTAAAATTTGTGGCCACACTTTGTGCCTGCATCGTACTAAAGGTTTTGCATACATTATTTTGTTTCAGACCTACGATGGGTTATTAGGGAAATTCTACCATAGACTGATTTTTCTGTGTGGTACAAGCACCTGTGTGTGCAAGTGTGATAACCTGTGCAACAGATGTGGAGGCTAGGGCAGAACACCTAGTATCTTTATGACTTCCCACGCTGTACTGCCTTGAGGTAGAGTTCCTCAGTGAATCAGAAGGAGCTGTCTTCCTTAGAAGTTTCCTGCCTGCATTCTTCAGTGAGTTTTGATGTGCGTGCTGAGGAGTTGAACTGAACTCTTGTAGAACAAACTCTTTCACACACTGAGCCATCTCTCCAAATCCTGCATGTGTTTCAAGTGGGCCATTGAGGGCTACCACAAATATGTAACCTGCCCAAAGTGGCAAGTTAGCACTCAAACTTGCTAAGTCACCAAGTCACATGGGACTTAAAAGGTTAAGCATTCCCAGAACTGGAAGGCTCAGTTATGACAGCCATCCAGGAAATAGAGAAACTGCTTGTCATACTACTGGGAAAAACCAACATGCCAAAGTCTCTCACAGTTCTTTACTGCAGCACTTTGCTGCCTCAGTCTACTTGTGTCCTACTTGTCACAAGCATTTCAATCAGAACCCTGGGGCAACCAGTGCTACAACTGAATTGGATAATTTCATGGTAGGATCTGCTATACTTAATTACCAACTGAAAGTTGCCAAATAGTAAAATAATGTTACTTTAACTTGGCCAAAACACAAATATAGTTTTGAAGTGCACGCTAGTGTGTTACACGTGGTTTCTATGACTGGTTCCATCTGTAGAGATCAAGACAGGACACCCCACAGGCACAGGACTTCTCATTCCTGTGCAATCTAATACTGAATGAGCTCACGTGTGAAAGGGTGGTTGTCTCCTCCACAGCAGCATCTGCCTCTGTGTACAGGTGAACTCAGAACACTGTACCAGAAAGGAAGGATTCACAGAAGAAACTGGGCCTTGTGTTAGCACTGCAAATTACAGCAATTCCACAAATGAACACTGATACAGGATTGTTCTGGTTCTTGATCCCCCTTCCCAAAGTGTAAGAGCTCTTCATAACCAGCTGCCAGCTGGGAAAAGCGAGTCCGAAGAGGGTCCCACCTGGCCTCTGTACACAAAGAAGTCTGTCTATGGAAGAAAAGGCGGTATGGCTGTGTATACAGAGAGAAGGGGTATGTGACTGTGCAGATGGGTCTGAGTACATGAAAATAGGTATGTACGTGTCAAGATGCTAAAAACCAGGAGACAGAGCCTCTTGTGAACTAAGACCATACAGTGCCAAGACAAAGGGGTTCTTGGTGTCAGCTAGGTGTCCCTAAGGCCAACAGGAAATTCCAGGCCCATTCTGAAACACCTTCACAGCTTAAAAATGAAGAGTCCCCCATATCCTCCCAGGAACCTATCCTGTCACAGATCTCCAGCTTGTCATAGAGATGCCACCACCCACGAGTTCCCGTCTCTCTGCAAGCCCACTGTCCTCCCACTCCTGCTCTCTCTCCCCAGGTCTGATCTCCACCCTCATTTCTCTCCGAGCTCCCTCTCCTACCCTGTTATCTGTCTTCAAATACTTCCACTCTATTCTATTTCCCCTTCTGAGTGAGATTTAAGCATCCTCCCTTAACTCTAGATGAGACTCCTATTAGCAGGAATCAGGAATGCTGAGAAGACCACCCAGAATGCCTAGTGAAAAGAGGGGTAATATTCCATAGTGTAAATGTACCACAGTTTCTTTATCCATTCTTCTACTGAGGGACACTTAGGCTATTTCCATGTTCTGGCTATTATGAATAAGGCTGCTATGAACATGGTTGAGCATATGTCCCTGTTGTGTGGTGGAGCATTTTCTGGGTATATTCCAAGGAGTGAAATAGCTGGGTCTTGAGGAAGCCCTATTCCCATTTTTCTGCGATAGCGCCAGATAGATTTCCAAAGTGGTTGTACTAGTTTGCATTCCCACCAGCAATGAAGGAATGTTCCTCTTTCTCCACGTCCTCACCAGCATGTGGTGTCACTTGAATTTTTGATTTAGCCATTCTGGTGGAATACTACTCAGCTATTAAAAACAAAGAATTCCCAAAATTTGTGGACAAATGGATTGAACTAGAAATTATCATAATGAGTGAGTTAACCCAGAAGCAGAAAGAGTCAAATGGTATATACTCACTTATATCTGGACACTAGCCCAAGGGGCACGTCCATGAAAGTCTTCACTTACCAGGAAAGTGGAACAGAGGGGAGGATATCCTGTTGGGACTTTAGGTGAGAGAAGCATGGGAGAATGTGGAAACAGAAGGATCCAGAGGGTCCTAGAAACCTACAAGAACATTATGATGGGCGGATGTAGGCCCAGGGATCCTGCTCAAACTACGGCACCAGCCAAAGACAATGCGTGCAGTAAACTTCGAACCCCTGCCCAGATCTAGCCAATGGACAGGACATTTTCCACAGTTGAGTGGAGAGTGGGGACTGACTTTCACACGAACTCTGGTGACCCATATTTGACCATGTCCCCTGGAAGGGGAGGCCTGGTGGCACTCAGGGGAAGGATAGCAGGCTACCAAGAAGAGACCTGATACCCTATGAGCATATACAGGGGGAGGAGGTCCCCCTCAGTCACAGTCATAGGGGAGGGGAGTAAGGGGAAAATGGGAGAGAGGAAGGAATGGGAGGATACAAGGGATGGGATAACAATTGAGATGTAATATGAATAAATTAATAAAATATTTTTAAAAAGAAAAAGAAAAGAAGGGAACACCAACCCACCTACAAGAACTTCTTCACAAAATTTACCCTGCCCTCAAGATGTGCAAGGATAAAAATAGAGCATAGATTAAGGGAATGTCCAGCCAGTGCCTGGCCCAATCTCAGACCCAAGGCTAACTGTTGTCAGCTAGCAACTTAGTCTTTACAGCAGAGCTACTCCCATTGTGTGTTGTTTGTGTGTGTGTGTGTGTGTGTGTGTGTGTGTGTGTGTGTGTGTACACTTTCATCAGTCAGATGATACCCAACCCTGTTAGTATTTCCAATAAACTTCCTAATTTTCTCTAAGCTCTATGATCCCTAAGCCCAGTACTGCTAGACACCAGCAGACTCTTCAGATCAACAAAGCTATGTCACCTGGACTTTGGAGGAGCGTAAACTTGTGCCTCAGAAAAAGAGTCTACACAAAGCCCCAGATGGAGAGGCAGATCAGAACAGTTTGCAGCTATCCTTTCTGCCAATCCTCTCAAAACTGAGTGTAAGTACCTGTTACAACTTCTTCCACAGACACGACAGCAGCTTTCAGGAAGTCCAAGTTCCTGAACCCTCATGCACTGAGGCTTACACAGAGGCAGTCTACAAGGCTCCCAGAATTCTGTCTTCTCTTGCCTTCTGGCATTTCTTCCCCATCTGTAATGGTTTGAATATAAACTGACCCCCATAGACTGATGCATTTCAAGACCGTCTCCGGCTGGCAGCACTGTTTTAGGAACTATTTAGACAAGAAGCCTGGCTGGCTGGCACTGGGACACAGAGAACTGAGCTAGAGGTCACTAGCATGTGGTTGTGGACTGGGCTCTCTGTGTCCTGCCTGCCAAACTAAGCGCCTTCTAGCTCCTACTGCATAGCTGCAAGCACTTCCAGACGCCAGGCTTTCTCTCACAACCATGTATTTCCCACCATATTATCTATAACCTCTCAAACTGAGCCAAAATAAATCATTTTTTCCAGTAACAAATACACTATTGCTGACAATTTCTCAGTTTGTCTGCGATGTTTCTATGATCACATGTCTTCTCCCTTCTCTTAGCATCTGAGACAGAAGGAACTGTAAGAGCAGCTTTCCCCCTATCTGGGTTCCAGCTGGTATGTAAACTGAGCAAGGTGCAGAAGTGTCTGCCAGACAACTAAGTGGCTGTGCACCTGTGCATGGCTTGGTGCTAGCCTCTTCTCCAGCCAATGTTTCTCATGTACCTCTCCAGCTCCCTCCTCCTAAAGGACAGGAAAGGGAGCAGATTCCTTCCTTTGCTGTTCTGTACAATTTGCAATGCTTAAAAGTCACAGACTCACACACGCAGACAAAATAGTACATTCTTTTACCTTCTAATTTATTGTGATCTCTTCAACCTTTTTTCTGTATTTCCTCTTTTTTAAACTTAAGAATCATTCATATGAAATATAAGTTAAAATTCAGGAATTAAGAAAAACTATAATTACGTTTTTCTGTTCCTCAGCCTCTCATTATTCCACTGAAACCTTTTCTTTGTTTACAGTTGTTCTTCCAGCTTCCTGTAGTCCCTTCACACTGCCTCAAGACTACCTGTCTTTAGCCTGGCACCTCGTATGTGGCTGCTTGTTCATACAAGCAGACAAAAGCTGTGGTGTCACCAGGGTGGCAACGATAGCGTGCCTACACCCCCAAATCAGCATAGGAGATAAAAAGCACCCTGAGTGCCTTCACACCTACCTCTAGCAACCTGGGGGCTATAAGCCTCAGATCAGGGGCCAGGTACACAGCTGGCAAAAAGTGCTCCAGAACTCCAATGGGAGTGGGCTTGTCAAGCTGCCAGCACAACTCCCCCATGGGTGTTGTTACTCAGATGAGTATTGAGGTTATGACAGCTGCTAGCAGGACCTAGCCTTCAAGTGTGTTCTTTTACTTAACAAGAAGCTTTACACTCAGGAAATTTGACTTGTGTATTCACCTCAGAGTCTGAGTCAAGGTAAAAAAAAAATAATAATAATAATTGATTTTGTTTTATTCAAAAGTGGGAGAGGTGTGTATGCCTTTAATCCTGTAAGCACCTGAGAGACAGACACAGGCAGAGTCAGAAGGCACCTCGGTCTATATAATGAGCTGCAGGTGAGTCGGGGCTATGCTGTGAGAACACTGTTATCAAAACATCTGGAGAGAAGGGACTAGAATTAGCTTCTGCCTGTTCCATCATCTACAGTCTTCAGCAGCTCTATAAGGGTTTTAATTCTCTACTCAAGGAAACAAATCTGCCTCAACTTTGCCTTAGTTACTTTTCTGTTGCCGCAAAGAGACACCATGACTAAGGTAACTTATAAAAGAAAGTATTTAATTGGGCTCTTGTTTCCAGTTTCACAGGGTGAGCCCATGACCATCATGGCAGGGAGGATGGCAGCAGGTAGACAGGGATGGTGCTGTGGCCCGCAGATGAGAGCTGATGTCTGATCCACAAACCATAAATGGAGAGGGACTTGGGACAAAACTCTTTCCCAGTGAAACACATCCCCAAACAAGGCCTCATCTCCTAATGCTTCCCAAAAGGATTTCACCAGCTAAGGACCAAGCATTTAAATCTATGCAGGCCATTCTCCTTTAAACCACAAAAATTAATTCCCTGGTCCCCATAAGCATGTCACTAACAAAACACAAGATGCATTCAGCCCAATTTCAAAAGCCCCCCATAGTCCCTCATCTCAATACTGTTTAATGTCCGAAGTCCAAAGTTTCTCCTGAGAGTGAAGACAATCTCTTAATTATATTCCCCAGTAAAATCAAAAAAATAAATTACAAATTTCTGACATACAATAGCACAAAATATACATTACCATTACTATTCCAAAAGGGACGAAGCAGGGCATAGTGTGAAAATACTTAATCAAAGCAAGAACCAAAACTCAGCAGGGCAAACTCCAAATCCTGTTAACTCTATGTCTAAGGTCAGAGGGCTTGCTTAGATGGCCCTTTGGAGCTCTCACTCCTTCCAGCTTTGCTGACTGTAACAAATCTCTATCTCTTGGGCTGGTTCATCGACTGAATGCAGGTCTCCTCAACTCTGATATCTCCAGCACCCTGGGGCCTCCAATACATTTCAGGCTTTACTTTCCCATCTTCATACAATGGCCTCTGGCATCTCGCCACAAGCCTCGCCTTAGTGGCCTTCATTAACCACAGAGAGGATTCTGGAACCCCTTAATTCCTGTATCTTTATTGACTCTAAATCCAGAAGGGATACAGCAGCTTCTGCCAATTTCTGCTTGCTTGGGCTAGAACCTGGGACCCCTCCTCTTTGCATAGGCTTTCAAGTGTTAATGATTTTCTTTGCTGAATAAACTTTCCTTAACTTCAGAAGATTACTTAGGCATTTCCTTTTCACAAGTTTGAAGCTTAGCTGAATGGGTACTTTCCCTGGGAGTACCACTTCCTGTATTCCATTTCCAATCAGGCTTTTCTTTAAAATTCACATCTCTATGCATAAGAACTGGGCCCCAATATTAAATTTCATGGGGACCTTTTTCTTCTAAAACACTTCATTTTGGCTTTGGCTTTTTGCTTGTTTTTGCCATTCTTGCTCTTTTTCACTGAGTAAGAGTGATCACCAATAACAATACAACAGAATCAACAGTAGGCTATCTTGAAGACTCTTCCACTTAAGGGCATTAGACCAAAACTCTTTACTTTAACCTAAGGCAAATTCTTAGGACAAGGGCAAAAAGCAGCATACTCTTTGCTAAAATATCACCAAAATGGCCTTTAGTCAAGTTGCTAATATTGCTCCCCTCAGAGACCTCTTGAGTCGGGGCTCTACAATTCACACTGCTTTCAACAAATACTTCCAAGCTCCTACTACGATGGCCCATTGAGCCTCGCTTACAGCATTCATTCAACCACTTTCCTAATCCAAACTCACAGCATTTTGCATGATTTCCCCAAAGAGAATGGTCAGGCCTGTCATAGCAATATTCCACTCCTGGTACCAACTCCTGTCTTACTTTTCTTTTGCTATGAAGAGACACCATGACCAGGCACCTTATAAAACAAAGCATTTAATTGGGTGCTTGCTACACAATTTCAATGGGTGAGTCCATGACATGGAAAGGGAAAATGGCAGCAGGCAAGCAGGCACATAACTACAGCAACAACTAATAGCTTACATCTGGTAGAGTGGTGGAGAAGGGGAGGGATGGGGGAAGGGAGGGAATTGGAGGGAGAGGGGGCGAGGGAGGGAGGGAGTGTATATGAGTCCAGGAGGATGAGAGGACGGTGGGCTTTTGCAACTCCAAAGCCCAATCCCAGTGGCATACCTCCTCCAACAAGGCCTCATCCACTAATCCTTTCCAAAGCAGTTTCACCAACTAAAGACCAAGCCTTTAATCCCAGCACTCGGGAGGCAGAGGCAGGCAGATCACTGTGAGTTGGAGGCCAGCCTGGTCTACAAAGCGAGTCTAGGACAGCCAAGGCTACACAGAGAAACCTTGTCTCAAAAAAAAAAAAAAAAAAAAGACCAAGCAATAAAATGCATGAATTGTAAGGGCCATCCTCATATAGCTCAGACTGGCCTCAAATTCATGGGTACCCTCTTGCTTCAGGCTCCCAAATGATAAGACTGAAAACTTCCCAGGGGGAGAAATCCTACTTTATAATGCAATGAAATATCCACAGAGCTGATTATCTCAATAGCACTTCAAGGATTATGGAGTGGTTACCATAAAAGTGCAGGTGCAGAGCCTAATTACAACATTAATGTACTAACTTCACAGCCCATTAGCTTCTACCAATCAAAAGGATAAGGATGTATTTAGATAGCATCTGAGGCTACAACAAAGATGTCCAGACTTTAGTTGATCTTGCCTCCTGCTACTATTAAAAATCAGGCATCTGCACACCTGCCCCAGAGACTCAGGGACATCAGTATATGTTATCACTAGCTGCCAAGATGTGACACATTCCCTCTGTAGCCACAAGTCACATATCTTCCGCCTGCATATGTATCCCTTTATAAAAGGCCAGTCCCTCCTTTCTTCTTCCCTCACCCTTGCCCAGAGGCAGCCTCTGTATACCCTCTCCCAAATAAACCTCCCTGTAGGCATAAGGTTATTTTGTAGCTTAAATTCTGATTTCTTTTCTAAATGCTGTGTAAACTCTGCTCCCCAACTGTTCCCCTGTTATGTCAATAAAGCAATTTACAGCCAATCGGTAAGCAGGGGAGAGGATAGGGCTGGACTTACTGCCGTGGGGGGGGGGGGGGGGGGGGGGGGGGAGCAGGAGAGGAAACAGGATTGCAGCCATGGGTAGAGATCCAAAGAAGATAGGAGGAAGGAGCTGGAGCCCAGGAAAGCTACAAAGTGCACGTTTAGCTGGGATATTTGCTGGGAGTAAGGCAAAGTAGCATAGAGGTTAAGAACAGACTTAAACTGCTCAGATTGTGTTGTGAGGCTTTGTATTATAAAGGAGTCTCAATTGTTTGTGTGATACCCAGGTTAAAAAATAAAGATACACTGTTTTGCAAAAATAACTTCAACACCTCCCACATAAGATTTGTTGCATCCTGCCGGGTTTGGTGGCACATGCCTTTAATCCCAGCACTCGGGAGGCAGAGGCAGGTGGATCGCTGTGAGTTTGAGGCCAGGACAGCCAAGGCTAACATGGAGACCTTGTCGTGGCGGGGGGGGGGGTGAGGGGGGATTATTTTGCATTTATAGACTGTAATATTTGGCGCCATCACTTGGTAAGACTCTCCTGGTGTTTGTGCTCCCCGTCAAGGGTCAAAGCCACACACCAGGACCCTCTTTCCAGTCCACCTACAACAGGCTCACTTTCTGGCCAACAGACACTGAATGCTCCATCTAATGCCAATGAGACTATTAAGTTCCCCCATCCTGGTCAGAGTAAACATTTCCCTGGATGTGAGGAACTGACCTTGTCTGGCACCCCTCTGGTATTCTTGGAGATGAAGGTACCCTTAGCCATGGTCTTGAAGGCTACATTTGATCCTCTTTGCCAACCCACATTGCTGACTTTGAGGCTTCCTTTTTCTACCAACACAATTCCCTCTCTCCCTGTCTCCCTCTCCCCCCTCACAAATCCTAGTACTAGGTGGACCATGTCTATTTGAGCGTTTAGCTCTGGTCCCAATGCAATGCTGTAACAACTCACTGATGAGGTTGTTACCATCTCATTCCAGTCCTCCCTGTGTTCTCGGGATGCACTGGGATCACGCCTGATCCTCACTCATGGGAACTGTGTCTTCTACTATACTTCCAAGCTCCCAGTTGGGATGCCTCTTGTAGAACCCTGGACTCCTACACCTAGTGCCTGACGTAAGGGCTTCTAAACTTAGACACCTTTGGAGCCAAACTTTGTTTCAATACCTCTTAGACAATGACTCCAAATGGCCTCCTAACATCACCTTAGATGGATATTACACAGGACCTTTAAAACTGCTGCCAGCGATCCAGTAAATGGGAGGAGGTCCCCAATATACAAGCTTTCTCTATCTTCACCCCAAATCTTCCTACTGTTCTTCTGTCCCCCTTCTCAGCTCCTTCTAGCTATGCAGTCTCACCCAGAAGAAACCTCCACTACCCTTGATCCTGCTAACAAGCACCCTCCTTACCAGCCTCAGCCCACAGCTCCCTCTCCTCTGGCTTCTTCAGCCTCCTTATCTCCCTCTCCTGGAACAGGTCACTCTTAATAGCTCTACTCTGGCACCTATTTTCACCCCACCAGTGTCCTCTGACTACTTGCTCCCACTCTGCAGTGGAACCCACTCCATCTCTCCCCACCCAGCCTGAACCAGCCTCAGTTCTTTTGCAGGTTGCCTGGTCAAGATACATGTCCCCTTTTCATTAAGTGAACTCTCTCAAATAGGAAAAAACAAAAACATAACTGGAGTCCTATACCTCCCACTGGGCATGTGCTATATCCCTTATAAAAGGCCAGTCCATGCTTCCTTTTGCTCTCTTCTTCCCTCCACCCGAGCCCAGAGACAGTCGCTGTATACCCTCTCCATAATAAACCTCCCATGTGAGATCTGTTGCATAGCGTAATTTTATGGCCTCATTGCTATCTAGATCATAACAGTTACCATCAACATATTTAAAGATGCCTTGATTTACAACTTCCTCTATTCTGTTACAGTAAAATCTCATCAAACCACATTGGAACATGGAAACCAAAGTGCCCTGAATGGTTTTAGTCTGGTGATACTCAGATCAGACTTCCAAACTGCAGTAGTTAGAGATAACACATTTGTTTTGTGTTGGACTACAAAGAACACAGTAATATAAAATCAACTTACAGCCCTTTCCCTGGCCAAAGCCATTTACAGCAAGCATCTTCCCAGAAGAGATCAAAGGCATCAAACAGGTGATACAGATATACGCATCCCCTAGTTAGTGTCCCCCAATAGGAAAACCCACAGCCTAGGCTCCACAGAACTTCTGGCTCCAGAAAGCATGATTAACTCACAGCTGCCAGTCTACACTCTAAAATTTCAGAGGATCATTAAAAAGCACATGGGCTGTGTGGCCCTGGACAACAGTCAGGTATTATTTACTGGCTTAAGATGACTCAGGTCCACAACCTTGGCAGGATTGAAGACAAGGGATGGAAGAGTCACACCTGATCTGTCTTGTTTCCAGAAAGCTCTAATTGGGCATAGAATTCTACAGCTGCGTCCAAATGCTATCATGCATCTAAGGCTTTAATTGTTACCTTGGGGATCCTAGCAGCCAGTACACTCTGAATATAGAATTCAGTTTTATGTTACTTTTAACCACAGTAAGTTTTAAGCAATGGGTAAATGTCTGTACAGAACTGTTTTTAGGAACATGAGAACATTTACCTGCTCCTAGACACAGACTGTTCTTGTTTTCTTTCTGGATTCACTCCAGCTTGAAAGTATCACAATTACCACTGTGAAAAACTATTGTGTTGTCATTTGTCCCCATCACATCTGTATGAAATAGAACCAGGAACAGAGAGGGTCCTATTACTCTGGCTCTTCTGGTCCCTGTCTCCACACCACCCATCCTACTAATGCCTTCTTGTGATGAGGGGTCAGTGTGTTGGGAACAAGTCTGCACTTCCATTTTCATTGAGGCATTATTCACAACAGCCAAGATGTGAAATCAACCTAGCTGTCTATCACACCACTCCCCAGCAGCAAAATCTCCCCAACTGAATAACATGGCAAAGACAAACAAGAGGGTGTTGAGAACTCAGAGCTGTCAGGCCTAGCATGGTGGTGGACCACATGTGTAATCCCAGCGACTCTCCTGAGCTCTCCAAGTGGATTAGCAGCATGTTCCAGCCAGACTGAAGGGCCTCCTTCATTCAGTGTGTTAGACAAACAAAAAAAATACTATATCTAAACACACAGCAACCCTCTCTAACTTGGCAGTTCTAATCTTAAACGTTTTCGTAAACAACAAAGATGTAGCACCCAAGTATATGTACACAAACAATCAATTTTGACTTCAAATCACACCCCATTTACCTAACAGTACATTTCAAATGACAATTTTAATGTCTACAAAGACAACAGGAAAACAAAAGTCACACGCAGTTAAGTAACTGTGGAGCAGCAGGCAGTCCTGAAGTGGCAACATAGCTCTGTAGTTTTTATTTTTAATGATCAGCATTGCTTCACTTGGTAGCAAACCACAAAATATCTATATGGATTTGACAAAATATAGACTCTAGGAATCTCAGTTTTGACTTTTGACTATATGTTAAAGCTTCACATAAAATAAGGCAAGTGTTTTTTTTTTAATATGAAATGCAGAAGTCTGGATATGACTCACATCTAGAATCCCAGTAGCTAGAAGACTGAGGTAAGCTTGAAATACATAGTTATTTTCAAGTAAACCTAGGGACAGAGTTTGTTCTTTCAAAATAAGAAAAGGAAAACAAAAAAGGGGAAAGAAAGTCTTCCGGTCATGGACATTTAAGTGCAAAACGCTGCAATCATTCTCATCTGACTGACAGTGAAGTTCATTATTCTCCTTGGTGCTCAACTTCTAACGCCCTCCAGAAACAATCTATGTACTTCATAAAATTCACCTGCTCGGTGGCACTGCCCGGTACACTTGACACAGTGCTGACTGTTAGGAAAAAAGCCCACTGATAGAGTTCTCTCACTTGTAGTTATATTTTCCACCTTGCAAAGTCCTAATGTCTAGAGTTCAACAATGATGCAAATTCATTTACTTAAGCCTACTGATAATCAGACACCCCCTGAGTAGCTTAAAAAGCACGCTCAAGGAGGTCTGAAACTAAAACAAGCACTGAGTCCAGGTCATATTTCAAGTCCTAACACAGGAACATTCCCCAGAAAAGATTTATACTACCTTTACTCTGGCAAAATCCTCAGCTGGGGTGCTTATGTGAACTGGTTATCGCCTTCCACAGTGTGGGTCTCTAACTTCTCACTGGCCCAAAAATCTAAGTTGTTTGTCTGTTTAGAATTATTTATTTATTTTAATGTGTATGGCTGTCTTTCCTGAATGTATGTATGTGCACCATATGTGTGCCCAGTATCAAGAGGTCAGAAGGAGGAATTGGATCCCCTGAACCTGGATTATGGATAGTTGTGGGTCACCATGTGGTGTGGACGCTGGGAACTGAGCCCAGGTCCTCTGTAAGAGCAAACAAGTGCTCTTGGCCACTGAGTTATCTATCTCTCTAGCCTCAAACCTCAGTGTTTAAAAGAAGATGGTTTCTTTAAACTGCAATAATTTAAGAGTTACAAGGTCTAATTTAGTAACAACTCAAAACTTTTGAGATAACACTGAAACTGTAGTTAGAAAAAATAAAATACTAAATCATATTTCATGGGCAGCATTTGAAACCCAAAATACGTGTTTCTCTTTCTCTCTCCCCTTCTCACAAAACAACAAAAAATATCCCTCAGAACATATTTTACAGAACTGAAATGCCTGACAACCATAATACTATACATTATGTGATTAAAGCTAACTACCCAGTCTGACACTACAGCTGGGGCACACACCTGTGATTCCAGCATTTGCAAGTTGCAGGTAGAAAGATTTCAATTTTGAAGACAGTACTTTGTCCCATGGAGGTGGTAATGGTGGTAGATGCTGTGATACAAGGACTCCAAATACTTTATAAGTGTGTCATTTCTTATTAAGTTGTCTGAACTTTGAGAATCCTGATGGTGTACCTGTAGTCTACATGAAAGTAGGTTGGTCGTTTTTTTTTGGGGGGGGGGGGGTTGGTTGGTTGGTTGGTTGGTTTTGGTTTTTCGAGACAGGGTTTTTCTCTGTGTAGCCTTGGCTGTCCTGGACTCGCTTTGTAGACCAGTCTGGCCTTGAACTCACAGCAATCCACCTGCCTCTGCCTCCCAAGTGCTGGGATTAAAGGTGTTTTAAATTAAATATAACATAATTAGTTTATTTATTTGTTTTTGAGACATGCTCTATGCGGCCCTGACAGTTCTGGAACTCACGGTGTACATGAGGTCGCCATCAAACTCACAGAGACCTACCTGCTTATGTCTCCAGAGAGCCTGGATTAAAGGTCTGGTCATAACATTATTTTTAACTATTTCAAAAGCATCGCTCAAGGCTAGAAAACAAGGAACTGATGCATGTAGTGACCTCTGTGACAGACTGTATGCTCACTCAGTTCACTTGAAGATAGAAAAACAAAAAAGAAATTTCAGATAAATCAGAACACTTGGATTTCATTCTGCTAGCCTCTTCCATCATAGAGATGACGAGTGATGAGTCATCAAAGGACCCTGAAGTGGCTGAAGCTCCTGTCCATACACTCTCAAGTAAATACAGTTTAAAGTCTACCGTCTCTGACACCAATTTGGGAGGATCAATTGGGAGTTATTTTTGAATCACTAGAATAAAAAGAGAAAATTACCTTCAGAACACAAAGGTATTAAAATCAATTTTGGAAAGCGTATTCCTTGACAACAGTTATGTGAATTCCCAAACCCAATTCTCACCTTCTTCTTTCCCTTCTCAAAGCCTCCCTTCTTCCTCTTCCCTCCTCCAGTTGCTCTCCACTAAAACAGCTTTGGTTTGACCAATCACCAGGCTTCATAAGATTTTATGAACTCTGGATCCCTTTCCTTTTTTTTCGGTTGTTCGAAGCAGTGTAGCCTTGGCTGTCCTGGACTCATTTTGTAGTCTAGGACGGCCTTGAACTCGGAGATCCGCCTTTCCAAGTGCTGCCATTACAGGTGGACACCACTGTCTGGCTAGGATCCCCTTTCTAACAGCTTCAAGCACAAACTTACACTGCTGTTCCACACAGTTTCAACGGTGATTTCTCACCTGATCAGTGCCAGTCAGATAAACCCTGGTTCTACTGACAGGCTTGGCACAATCTATGTCTGAGTGGACAACGGCAAAGTTGTTTCTTGTAACTTTCGTTACCACCACAGTGTGCTCAGCTCCTGGGCTTCTTCAGGGAAGCAGGGAAACTAGTCTCACTGCCATTTCCCACTCCCAGGGAGAGGTTCTTCTCTAAGTTGCCTTGGCCATGGTGTCTGACTACAGTGATGGAAAGGTAACTAAGACAACATAGTAAAACCATATCCACATTGGGAGCGTAGCTGTTTGGCCACAATGTAGTTTCAGCGGAATGCACCCTGACTCACGCCTCATCTTGTCCTGCTCCGCACCTACTAGCATCCCACTTGCATTAACCACGTTATCTACAGAGAGAATTCCAAACAGAAGAACTCAGGATTTTTCAATTCTGACAAAAAGATTTAAAAATACAGTTTTGCAACCTGTTTTGTAGGAATAGCCAGTTCACCCACGCTCTCAATGTTAGTATTATCAGTCATTTTCAAGTAAAAGAATAATAGCAAGAAATGGATATTCTGAACAAACATTTAATGAAATAAAACAAAGAAACTGGGAGCTAAATACCATATGTCAAGCATTTAAAGCAATACAGGAATACTAGACCTATCTCTTATACACTAAGAGAAACAAAAACATGGCCACCTTAGGTAACAATGACTGCTCCTAACACAGAATGGCTAAACTGCACCACCTAAGTGTGTAGTAAAATGGCTTCACTGCACTGGCTTTTCTTAGGACGATAGGATTTCAAGTTCATTATAAGTATCCTTAATATTTAATAACTTAGTTATTCGTTATTAAACCTGTTCACCTAGAGGTCCTGGAAGGTACTGCGATGGTTAGCCTTGTTTGAAGGAAAGGCCAGGTCCCCTTGAGGAAAAAAAAAAAAGTTTGTTATAATATCAAAAAGGGAACCAATGTGGGTATTGGCTAAAAAGCTTTACGGTTGGACTAGCGGCT
This sequence comes from Acomys russatus, assembly GCF_903995435.1. Lineage (NCBI taxonomy): Eukaryota > Metazoa > Chordata > Mammalia > Rodentia > Muridae > Acomys > Acomys russatus. The sequence goes on from NC_067145.1 coordinate 37,083,450, forward strand.
GATGTCTGTGGACGGTCAGAGTTAGCAGCTGCTTGGCAGGCTCCTGCAGCACAGCACACGACCCAGTGGGGCAAATATGACAGGCTGGAACAGTGCCATGGCCCTAGGAGTGTGTAGTGCCCTCTTCACAGGATACCACATCTACTCTGACCACAAAAGGCCAACTTATAGAAGACGCTTGGAGAACAAAGAAAGAAACAGAAGCTTGCTAAGGAGAGAGGTAGGCTTTCCAAGTTACCTGACTTAAAAGATGCTGAAGCTGTTTAGAAATTCTTCCCTGAAGAGATCATGCTTGGTGAAGTGTTGTTAGCACAATGTGAGGGATGTAGACCACCTGACAAATGGTGTGTGTGTGTGTGTGTGTGTGTGTGTGTGTGTGTGTGCACGGACAAATGGTGTGTGTGTGTGTGTGTGTGTGTGTGTGCGCGCGCGCGCTCGCACCTGTAGACAACCTCAGCAGTTGCTGCCAGAGTTCAGACTCTTCCACAACCAGTGTTCAAAATGCTTCTGACCAAACTTCCAACCACTAGTCAGACATTTTTAAGTACTCGGAGCTTGGCTGAAGATGATGTGGAACAAGCCAGATATCAACATGAATATCCTCAGTTAAAAATAATTTAACAATCAGCTTGGAAGCTGATTGGCTCTGGGGAATAAATGCCCTTATATGCTTGTTATGAAATGTCCCATACTGAAGTCTACAAAAGTGAAATGTGTTCTTTGAGTAGATCCATTGTCTCTTCTATTTATGTTTTTAAATGAAAGGTATATTTGATAGAGCTTTTCATTTTATAAATACACTGACCTTTCTCCCATCTTTTCCTAAAGGAAATTGTACACTGGGGGAAAACGAAACAAGACTTTACAGGGTTTACATGACAAGGTTTCTGAGTTGACAGAGATTTTAGGAGACCTCTCAAAAGCACTGCGACCCTCTAGTTAAGAAGGTGCTGATATGTGAGGTGAACTACAGAGTTTTGGCTGAAATCTTAACTTATAGTGGGATCCTATGATTATTTCCCCAATCTCAGAATGCAGAATGGAGATTAATTTACTTTGAAGTGGCCAGAATTTCCACACTTGTTCCCTAACCTATAGAGTGAGGGCTATTCTGGTTTAAAAGGCAAATGGAAACCACTGGTGTTTTCTCTACCAGAGAAAACAGTGAATGCAAAACAGCATTTTGTCCCTGAAGGAAATATAGGAATTAATGGCACCATCAAGGATTTGAAAACAATTCCAAACATATTCCCTTCAACTCTCTTATCTGGTCTGCAGAGAAGGCACATTGATACTGGAAAATGACAGTAACTACCATAAACTTAATCAAGTAATGACTCTAATTATAGCTGCTATGTCAGATATGGTGTTCTTACTTGAGCAGATTAACACATCCCCTAATACCCGGTTCTTAACTATTGATGTAGTAAACGCTTTTTCTCTAATCCTGTTCATAAGGACCACCAGAAGCAACCTGATTTCACCCACAAGTCCAGCAGTGCATTTTTATCATTCTACTTCAAGTGTGTATTTGTTCTCCAGAACTGTGCCATAGCATGGTTCACAGGGCTCTTGACAGTCTGTCTCTTCCCCGAAGTATCATACTGGTCCACTATGCTGATATTACGTGGCTGGACCAAGTAGCAACTGCTAAATTTTTCAAGGACTAACTAAGGGGTTAGCTTGGCAGTAAACCACTTGCCCAGTATGCATAAGATCTGGGTTCCATCCCCAGTACAACAACCAAAAAATTTTTTAAGTTAAGGCCAAGGGAAGGTGGGCAGTGACTGTTATTTTAGCACTAAGGGAGAGAAAGCTATCAGAAAGGGGAGGTCAGGTCTAGGCTCATGGATTAACAGGATTAATAGTAAGAAAATGGCCATACTAACAAAAAATGTTTACAGACTCAATGCAATTCCCACCAAAATTTCAATGCAATTCTTCACAGAAAATGAAAAAAACTATTTTAAATTTACATAGAAATACAAAACAAAAAACAAAAACCCAGGATAGCCAAAACAATTCCAAACAATAAAAGCACTGCTCAAAGTATCAAAATTCCTCATTTTAAGAGCTAGTAATAAAAACAAAACAAAAAACAAGTATCAATGAAATGGTGTTAAGGGACCCAGATTGAAGTCTAACATACTTATGGTAACTTAGTTTTTGACAAAAACACCAAAAATACATTAGAAAATATACTGCATTTTCAACAAATGGTGCTGGCCAAACTGGATGGCTAATGTAGAAAAATGAAACTAAATCTTTCAGTTTTCACAAAATTCAACTACAAATGAATCAAGAACCTCAACATAAGATCTGATTCCCTAAATCCAACAGAAGAGAAAGTAGGAAATACACTTCAACTTATCAACATAGGAAAGGGCTTTCTAAACAGGACCGTGGTAGCACAGGCAGGAAGATCAATAATTAACAAATAGGAAAACAAAAGGCTTCTGTACAGCGGTTACCATCAGTCCAGTGGACACCCCATCTACAGAGCGGGGAAATCCTTACTGGCTACACTTCTGACAAAGAGTTAGTATCTAAAATATACAAAAACTCAAAAAAACTAAACATCAAGAAATTAAACAACCCAATTTAAAAATGGGACATAGTCGGGGCATGGTCACACAAGCCTTGAGTGCCAGCATTTGGGGTAGAGGTCTGTGTGTATTCCAAGTCAGCCAGGGATACATGAGACCCTGGAACAAAGCTGGGTGTCAACAAAAGATAAAATACAAATAACTGAGAAATACGTATTTTTTAATGTTCCCACCCTAACCCTTAAGGGAAATGCAAATCAAAACTACATTAAGATTTCATCCTACTATCCTCAGAACGGCCACGGTCAAAAAAAAACAGTGTGCAGCAGACACCAGTGAGGATTCAGAGAAAAGGGAACACTTACTCAGTACTAATGAGGGTGCAAACTGGTGCCACCTGAATGGAAACTGGTGCGGAGGGTCCTCAGAAAGCTGGAAATACACACACCGTATGGTTCAGCTATTCCTCTCATTGGCATATAACCAAAGCATTCTATATCCCACTAGAGATACTTGCTCACCCATGTTCACTGTTGCTCTATTCACAGTAGCCAGGAGGCACAAACAGCCCAAGTGTCCATTTATTGATGGACAACAAAAAATGTAACACATGTAAACAATGGGATATTATTTAGCTGTTTAAAAAGTAAATTATGAAATTAGCATGTAAATAGATGGAAGTAGAAAAAAAAAATCATTCTTAGTAGAGGCAACCCAGACCCAGAAAGACAATCACTGAGTGTTTTCTCTCATGTGGATGTTAGCTTTGAATACATAGTTAGGAAACTATTAAGAGTCTATAGGGAACCTACATAATGTAATGATAAAGGGAAAGGGGGAACAATGGAACAGGATTCATTGGAGTAGGGGATGAAAAATGGCAAGTTAAAGGAGGGATTATAAGCAGGGATAACATTAAAGGCCTTTTGAAAAAGCAATATGAAAACGTATTACTCTAAAAATGTCCTAAAGTATATACATATATAGAATTTAAGTGGAACGACGCTGTAACAGAGGCAGCAATGCTCCTAGACACCTGATGTTAGCACACAGAAAGTACCAGGAATGGCCCTGTCGGCCAAGGGGGTCCCGGAGACCCCAACACTGTAGGTGGTTGTTGTTGTTGTTGTTGTTGTTGTTATTATTATTATTATTATTCCTATTATTATTATTATTATTATTATTATTATTATTATTATTATTCCTCTTAGTTACCCTACAAAACTTGACTCTAAGACCCCTGAATATAGAACATGGAGAACCCAAGCTGGCTAGCTTTCAAAGTGCTGCGAGTGGCAAACACACGACTGGAGGAAAACATCAGCGATCTTACCTAGCTATCGACTTACTGAGCTACAATAATGACTGGCTTACTAAAATATGTCTGCTGGTGCAATAGTAGCACCAATGTTCCAGGAGTTTCCGAATGGATTTAAGGCTCACCCTACAAGATGAAACCCATACCTGGCATCATTACATAGCCAATTAACCTGTGGCTAGAGAGGTCATAGATTCTAAGTAAGAATCTTCTACTATTATTCTGCTACGTGGACAGAGTGTTAAACCATCTACTTAGATTGCAGCATAAGGCATGTTCAAGCTCATGTCAGAAAAAATTCCAGCATGAAAGGTGGAAGGTGGACAGGAACTTCCATGATAGCTGAGAAACTAGCCCTTGACAGCTGCTGGGAAAAGAAGAATTTTCTTTAGGAGTATAACTCCTGGCAGGCCAATGCTCCAGGGTAGGCCCCATATCAAAGAAGAGTATTTGGTTGCCCAAATTGGACTAACGGGGTTGAGAAAGAGGGGCGGAAGTATGCAGCTGGATGGATATGAAGGTGGACTAGGAGGAGATGAAAGACAGTGAGCTTTGACCAGTCTTTGAAAAGCCCACCCCATGCACTGAATGTGTCTCAACTTTCCTCGTGTTTGCCTCTTTCTCTTAATCCTCATGCTTAAATGCTATAAAATATCTTTAATAAGACCTCCATCCTGCTTCTGGGCTAGTCCTAAAATTCTTTCACAAATTCCAGTTTAGCCTGAGTTGAGGGCCCTAACGAATTAAGGGAACTCCTCAGACTTCTACAGGGAATCTAACGGTGCTGTGACTCTCACTGTCGCCCTTGATATATACCTAGATCGACTCTGGTTCTGGGTTTCTAGCTCCACTGCCTAGAGGCAGCTCAAACACAGCTGGTTGTAGCTCTTTAAGCATTTTACATTCCGTAGAAGAAATCAGATACTGGTACCATGCTCATTTTCATGAAGCACTTTCAGTTTATTAAGCATTTTGGCCTCGTTTTGATCCTTACCTCCTTTACTGGCTTTAAGCAAAATATTTTCAGTTATCAGAGCATGATGTGAACTAAAAAGCAACTATTGCTAACTTAGTACATTTTATAGCAAACAAAGATCTTTCACTCTCATACAGAAGTCATATAGTTGATCTTCACTAAAAAAGTTCTTTTTCCTTTCTACCCCATAGTTTAACAATTTCAAAACAAACTCAACGCAACACAATGTTCTGAAAAATGCATAGCTAGGTTTTCTATTTCTTTTTATTTTTAATAAAAAGTACTTTATTGTAAAGAACTAAGCAAACAAACCAACAAACCAAGGAGCTAGACTAATGCACCCGCTCAAGCAAGCGCACTTACCCAGACCCAAAGTCTTTATGTTTCACTGAAATTCTATGCAATTAAAATAGCCATTTTGAAGCTGTGGGACTTTGCTTTACATTTTATACTTGTATTATCAACTGTATTTTTATATACTTACCCACCACGTGCATGTGTGCGTGGGGTGGGGGGCCTTTGGGGGGGGGGGCAGGATTCAAGACAGTTAAAACTAGAAAAATTAGCTTTATATCCTGTCATGACTCATGTGTTCTTTACCTGCATCTAGCCTTCCTAGTCTATTATCTTTTCTTATTCACCTTTGTAACTAACTGTTAGACTACATCCACCCTTACATTTATACTCTGAAGAGTGTTGGGTACACAATTATGGTAGAACAGCTGTAATTTTTACTATCAGTGGTAAGTAGTCTTGTTACTTGACCTCTAAATGACTTTATGAGAAGTAACTTCTAGGGAGTGGGTTAAACTATCCACTTTCAAAAACCACAAAAAATCTAACATTAGTACAAAGGGCTAGCAAGCTCCCACTGAGCATAGACACCTACCTACCTTAATGCAAGTAACCAACATACCAGGGACAAACATTGCCCCTTTCTATGTTTAGAGTGTGGTGGGCAAACGCATGTATCTACCATTTAAAGAAACACAGATATTCTCAAGTCATGAACAAACTATCAACCTTCAGTATTACTAGTTGCCTGGGAGGGTTTTCAAGTAAGAAAGACCACTATGGCATACTCAAAAATCTTGACACGTAATTTTTAGAATTTACTAATAATTTAACAATATACATTTTTCCCTCAGTAGCTTCAGGTGATTGTTCCAAAATCCTGTTAAGATACCAGAATCTGCAGGTAGTAATTCCCTCCTAGAAATGCCCAAGTGTTTACACACAGCTGACAGACATCCTCCTGTACACACAGATCCTCTCTAGATCACTTACAATACTGAATATAACTGCTATTTAAATAGTTATTAGCATGTGTGGAGAACAGATATAAAAACAACTTTACATGTATTCAGTGCAGATACAACTGTTTAAAAGTGGTCTGAAGTTAAATAAATCCATGAATGGAACACAAGGCTACCAAAGACCAACTGTAACAGAGAAATTGAAATATCCAGACATAGGTAAGTAAAGACATACAGTGTATCTATACACATTTTTACTTAAATCTGCTGCCATTACATGACTCGATACCAAAATAAGCCTACAACAGCAGTTTGCACCGCCAACCATCCCAGCTGCATCTTAGAGTTACTTAGAAAGCTTTAAATAAACCTATTCATACTAATGAATAGGCCTAGATTTCAGCTCTAAATGATACCAATACTGAAGACTTCTGATTAAATAAATCCTGGATCCGTATGTTGAATTTGGGAGGCAGAATACTATTTATATGACAAATTAGTTCTTAGAAGTCTAACCTAGGATGGCCATAAAAGATGGGCTGAAGAAAACACTACAGCCTCCATGAGAAACCCTACTAACAGCTCTATGCTCTAGATTATCCTAAACATGCAGAACAAGTTTATGATCATCCAGAGAGTTTACTAAAAAACTGACTCACAAATGACACGTAGACACCTTTCAAACAAAAGACCATGTCCTAAAGAGTCTCTACTGCTGTGATTAAACACCATGACCAAAAAGCACGTCAGGGAGGAAAGGGCTTCTCTGGCTTACTCTCCAGATCATAGTTCATGACTGAAGAAGTCAGGACAGGAACTCATGCAGGCATTGAGCCTGGAGGCAGGAGCTGATGCAGAGGCCATGGGGGAGCTGCTTACTGTCTACTGCTTCACATACATTGCTCGGCCTGCTTTTTTATGGAACCCAGGACTACCAGCCCAGGGAGCTCGATCCTCCCCACACTGATGATTAATTGAGAAGAAAATCCCTTTCAGCTGGATTTCATGGCGCCACCTTCTCGGCTGAGGCTAATTCCCCTATGAGGGATGACTCTAGCTTCTGTTAAACTGACACAAAGGCAGCCAGTACAGAACACACCAGACTGTCCTACACTTCAACAGCAAAACTCTTCTATAAGCCTGTGCTGTGCAGGCTGTTTTCTACACACAAGCTAGAGTTATCCGAGAGGACAGAATCTCAATTGAGAAAATTCCTCCATAAATCAAGCTTGCTGGGCATTTCTTCTTCTTCTTTTTTTTTTTTTTTTTTTAACTTAATTCATTCATTTTACATCTCAATAGCTATCCCATTCCTCTCTCCCTCCCCCTTTCCCCCTACTGCCCTCCCCTATGACTGTGACTGAGGGCCGCCACCCCACCCCACCAGGTATATGCTCATAGGGTATCAAGTCTCTTCTTGGTAGCCTGCTATCCTTCCTCTGAGTGCCACCAGGCCTCCCCATCCAGGAGATGTGGTCAAATATGGGGCACCAGGGTTTGTGTGAAAGTCAGTCCCCACTCTCCACTCAACTGTGAAGAATGCCCTGTCCATTGGCTAGATCTGGGTCAAGGATCAATGTTTACTGCACATGTTGTCTTTGGCTAGTGCCATAGTTTGAGCGGGATCCCTGGGCCCAGATCCACCAGTCATAATGTTGTTCTTGTAGGTTTCTAGGACCCTCTGGATCCTTCTATTTCCTCATTCTCCCATGCTTCTCTCACCTGAAGTACCAACAGGATGTCCTCCCCTCTGTCCCACTTTCCTGGTAAGTGAAGACTACCATGGGACATGACCCTTGGGCTAGTGTCCAGATATAAGTAAGTATATACCATTTGACTCTTCCTGCTTCTGGGTTATCTCATTATGATCATATCATTTCTAGATCAATCCATTTGTCCACAAATTTTGGGAATTCCTTGTTTGTAATAGCTGCGTAGTATTTCATAGTGTAAATGTACCACAGTTTCTTTATCCATTCTTCTACTGAGGGACACTTAGGCTGTTTCCATGTTCTGGCTATTATGAATAAGGCCACTATGAACATGGGAGAACATATGTCCCTGTTGTGTGCTGGAACTTTTTCTGGGTATATTCCAAGGAGTGGAATAGCTGGGTCTTGAGGAAGCTCTGCATCTGACAAAGGTCTAATATCCAAACTATACAAAGAACTCAAAAAAGTAAACACCACCAAACCAAATAATCCAATTGAGAAATGGGGCTCAGAACTAAACAAAGACTTCGCAACAGAGGAATATCAAATGGCCGAGAAACACTTAAAGAAATGTTCAACATCATTAGTCATCAGAGAAATGCACATCAAAACAACTTTGAGATTCCATCTTACACCCATCAGAATGGCTAAGATCAAAAACTCAAGTGACACTGCATGTTGGCGAGGATGTGGAGAGAGAGGAACACTCCTTCATTGCAGGTGGGAATGCAAACTAGTACAACCACTTTGGAAATCTAGCTGGGCATTTCTTAATTATTGACTGATGTAGGAGGATCCAGCCCATTGTGAGTGGGAGCCACCTCTGGACTGCTGGGCCTGGGAGATACATATATGAAAGCAGGCTAAGCAAGCCATGAGTAGCAAGACAGTAAGCAGGGCATCTCTATGGCATCTGCATCAGCTCCTCACTTGGTTTCCCTCAATGGACTAAGATTCAAGATAATCTGTAAACCAAACAAATTCTTTTTATGTTGCTTTAGGTCTTGGTGTCTCATCACAGCAACAGTAACCACAGCTAAGACAAAGGCCTCGTGACAAACAGCTGATTACAGTCATTTTATATCCATTTCTCTGCTACAGTGCACAGTAATATTCAACTTGGTTCTCTGAAATGTAAGTCTTTTTGTTTGTTTTGTTTGTCTTAGTTTTGGGTTGTTTCTAATCTCTCATTTAAAAAAAAAAAAAAAACCCACCTCCACCAAGTATTAGTGTACAACAAAAAGGAAAACTCAAGAACATATCCAAAAAAAAAAAAAAAAAAAAAAGTCATTCATGGTTTTAAAAAGTGGTTTCTGCAATACATCACATAAATTGGTCTATGGACACAAATCACATGATTATCTCAAATCACATGATTGTCCCAATATTCAAGAGCATATCAAGAAAAGGTCATTCATGGTTTTAAAAAGTGGTTTCTGCAATGCATCACATAAACTGGTCTGTGGACACAAATCACATGATTATCTCAAATCACCTGATTGTCTCAATAGACTTGGCAAAATGGGCCCTTCATAATTAAAGTTTTAGAGAAATTAGAAAAACAAAGAATGTACCAGCATAATACAAGCCATATAAAACAAATCTCTATACCTAAACCTAATGGGGGGAGAGGTTTGAAAGCATTTCCAATAAAATAAGAATAAGACAAAAGTGTCTGTTTCCACTCTTTACTCAATATTATGCCTTTAATTTTAGGAAGGACAATATGATGAAAGAATAAAAGAGATACAAGTGAGGAAGAAATAAATCAGAGAAACCTTATTGGAAGATAATATAATCTATACATAAGAGATTCTAAAGACCACCAGAAAACTACTAGAGCTAAAAAAAAAAAACTTTCAGCAAAGAGACAGGACACAAAAATTAAAATACAAAAAATAAATAAATAAAATACAAAAGTTTGTAGCTTTCCTAGATACCAATAATGAAAATGTGGTGCAAGATAAAAGAAAAATAATTCCATTCACAGAACCTAAAAATCAAACAAAAAACAAAAGCCTTGCAATAAAGCTAGTGAAGAAAGTAAATAACTTCTACAAAGAAAACTTTAAAACACTAAAAAAAAAAAAAAAAAATTAATCTAAGATACTATAAGATGGAAAACCATCCCATGCTCATAAAGTGTACAATAAATATTATGAAAATAGCTATACTACCAAAAAAAATTTACAGATTGGATGCAATTCCCCTCAAAATTCCAACACCATTCTTCGATTAAAAAAAAAAAAAAAACTTAAAATTCACATAGAAACACAAACAGTAAAGCAATCCAGTGCAAAAGAATAATGCCAGAGATTATCACCACACCTGATTTCAAGTTGAACTACAAAGAAATTGTAATAAAAAAATGTCACTGGTTAATCCAGTACTCAGGAGGCATACAGGCAGATCTCTTTGAGTCTGAGGCCAGCCTGGTCTACTTAGTGAGTTCCAAGCCAGCCATAGCTACAAAGTAAGACCCTGGCTCAAAATGAAGAAAATAAAAAGCACTATATTACTAGTACAAAAACAGAATCATAAATCAATGGAAAAGCACAGGAGACCAAGCCATATATACACAAAAAAATTATTTCCAAAATCAGAAAACTACACATGTTTGATCAGACAGCCTCTTCAACAATATTTCTAGCAAAACTGGCTATCTACACATGGAAGAAAAAAAACTAGACCCATGTCTCAGCACATACAAAAACCAACTCTAAACAGATCAAAGATTTTAATTCAAGACCTGAAACTCTTAAAACTAATAAATAAGGACAAAGTAGAAAAAAACATAAGATACCAGCATAGGCAAATACTTCTAAGCAGGACTCCAGACAGTCAAAAAAAAATAGCACCAACAACTAAGTGGATTTTTCTCTCTTTTTTAAAAGATTTACTTATTACATATACAGTGTTCTGCCCACATGTGTGCCTGTCCCCCAGAAAAGGGTACCAGATCTCATTATAGATGGTTGTGAGCCACCATGTGGTTGCTGGGAATTGAACTCAGGACCTTTGGAAGAATAGACAGTGCTCTTAACCTCTGTGCCATCTCTCCAGCCCCTCTGATAAATGGATTTTCATGAAGGTAAAATAATCATCATCATCAATAAATGCTCAAGAAAATAACTGCATGAAGAGACAGCTTATAGAATGTGAGAAATCTTTGCCAGCTGTAATCTGACACAGGGTTAAAAGCTACAACACTCAAAACTCTGATGACCGGTGATCAAAAAACTAAACCTCCTGTTCAAAACTAGTCTGATGATTTAAACAGGCAATTCTGAAAGGTGCAAACTGGCAGTAAGGGAATGAACCAAGCACGTTAATGCACAACTGTAACCCCAGCGTTCGGAGCAGAAGCAATCTGAAGCAGAAGGTGGCAGAGCTCTGCAAGTGTGAGGCCAGCCTGGTACACACAGAGTTCTACATTTAACGTCACCTGCCATTAAAGACACACACATCAAAAACTACAGTGACATTTTCAATCTCACCTTAGTAACAATGGCATTTATTAAGAAAACAAGTAACAAACGCTGGTGAGGAAGCAGACAGAAAGGAAGGCCCTTAGACACTGATGGTGAAGATGCACCCTAGCCCAGACTATGTTAGGCAGTAGGAAGATCCCTAAAGAACAGATCTACCTATGACTCAGCTATACCACTCTTGGGTATTTGTCCAAAAGTTTAAACACACACACGGACGGACAGACAGACAGACAGACAGAGACAGCGAGAAATACTTGCACATTGCACTACTGCCCACCAACTGAGGAACGGAGAATTATTTATGTTGCAATAGAATTCATTCCCGCCACAGAGATAAAATTGTGTCACTTGAAGTAATATGGGAACAACTGGAGAGAACGGTACTAAACAAATTAAGGCGATCTCAGACGCGCAAACAGTGTGTGCTTCACCTCACTCATGGGTCCCAGACTTAATGGATGCATAAAATGCTGTACGTGAAATGGTACGAAAATAGAAACAAAACCGTTTGGGAACAAAGGAGATTAAGGGAAAAGGGGAGGTTTGAAAATGGAGGAGTAGTGAAAGGCGGAGGGGATAAGCTCAAAGTACACCACATACTTGCATGAAACCGGCCTAATGTAAACCCGTATAACAAAATTAATTATTAAAGTACCCCATCTGTTTTTGCTTGCCAACACTGTACAGGACTGGTTACCAGCCCTCTACAACGAATCTGTTCATTTTCTTCATTCCTCTCTTTAAAATACAGCTTCACTATGCTGTTTAGAAGAAGTTCTCACTTTAACATTCTTCTGCATGTTTTTAAATAGGTAAATTGTGGCGGCAGGTCAAAATCATCTAAAGAGAAGACCAAGCTAGTTAATGGCTGACACTAGAGGGGCTGGGAAAGCGGCTCGGTGATTAAGAGTGTCCTTCTTGATCTTCCCGGGAACCTGACACAGGCTCCCAGCAACCACGGCTCACAGCCACCTGGAGCTCCAGATCACCGTACACCACCTTCCTTGGACCTCAAGTGCCACACGCAGCTAACACATTCGTACACATAAATAAAAGCAAACCTTAAGTAACACTAGACAAATTATGTACCAGAATTTACTATAAACTGTGTGAGTATAATTCTGATACTTATTTAATAAAGCTGCTGCCCTAAAGTGACATTCTTTAGACTAGGCACAAGGGCAAAACTCTTTCCTTTAACGTTTAAATGTAGCTTCTCACATTGCAAGGAGTGCTCCATCCCAATGAAAACAAGAGTAAATAATAATACCAGTTGTAAATTCATTCACATAAGGAAAACTTCAAGTGAATTTAACCAGATTACATGTATGAGGATTTTCACAAATATAAGAAAGAATAAAAAAAAGAAAAAGAAAAGGCCTAAAGATATATTTCCACCTTCTAATCTATTGAGTTGGAAATCATAAATGTATTTTATGCTCAGCGTGCAATCTACTTATAGAGTTTGATTACAAAACAGTAGAGAAATAAACTGCGAAATCTGTACGATGACACATTACTAAGTATAATAATGACCCCTTTAACTTTTTTCAAATGTACAAGTGACCCAGATGAATCTGAAATTCATAGAATTGTAGTTCTAGCCCAAACAAAAACTAGATCGCCTGGTAATACTTGTGTTTAAAAAACATTCTGAGCTGAGCCTTTACTTCAACCCTGTAACCATCCCCATAAAGTATTTGCGTGTGGCGGAGTGTATGTACACGTTTCATACATATGTATATGTGCATATACAGTCACAAGTATTATCCTTTGGGCCTGGTTTGGTTTTTAATGAAAATAAGGGTGGAGTAGAGTTGACTGGGTGGCCGCAGGCCAAATCTAGATAAAGACCTCCAGGTTAAAAAAATAAATAAAAAAATAAAAAACTCACCTTCAGGCAATCCCCTTCTTTTTGGAAAGGGCAAATACCACCGCCACCCAAAACATAACGACTCCCGCAACATCCCCAAAAAGCACCCTTCCCGGGGCCTCCCCTGTCACCTCCGAGAGGCACACGTACACGCCTGCAGACGCAGCCCTGCAGACGCACCCGTACACACGCATACCACACGACAGGTACTGGACCTCAGGGCCTGGGCTAGTCAAGTTTCCACTGCTCCCTACAGGCCTAGCCCGGGGCAGCAGAGCCGCAAGGCCCCAAGTCGCGCAGGGGAGGGAAGGGGAAGGGGAAGGGAGGGAGAAGCCGGCGCAGCTCACCATCGATGTTTTCCCGGTCGCTGATGTGCTGCAAATTGCAGCCCGTGTCCTCGCGGCTGAGGTCCGTGTCCGGCCGGTAGGACTCCAGCCGCGAGTGCGCATTCCTCCGGAGCTTGGGGCTAGACGAGACGCAGCACGAGGTTGTGTTCCCCATCGTCGACCGCCCGGCTGGTAGCCCTTACCAGCCCCGGGGCGCGGGCGCAGGCTCCGGCGCAAAGACAGGCCGCCCGCGCCCCGTGGAGGGCGGAAGCCGCGCCGGCCCCGGGTCAGCAGCGACGGCGGCGACGGGGCCTCGCCATGGACGGTGGCGACTAGCGGGGCGGCTACAGCGGCGACCGCAGCAGGCAGCGGCCCTGGCTGCTACAAGCCTCGGCCCCTGGTTCGCGGCGGAGGAGCCTGAGTCCGCGATTGCGGCCCCACGCAGAGCTCACCCCGCCGCGGCCATGGCGGGCGGCGCCGCGCAGGCCGCCTCCCACCGCGTTCTCGGTCAGCGCCCGGCTCGCAGCGGCGACTTCCGCAAGCGGTTCCGGTTCACGCCGGAGACCACGCGGGCTAGGGCGCGCGGAATACGCCGAGTGAACCGCCGGAGTGGGAGCGTCCTCCGGCGTGGCGTGGCGTGGCGTGGCGTGGCGTGGCGCGGCGAAGCGCGGCGCACAGATGCTGCTCACGCGAGGCCCCGCCCCACGCCTGCCTGCGTTCGCCCCGCCCCCTCCTCGCGGCCCCGCCCCGAGCCGGCTGCCTTCCTTTTTCCGCTACTGTGCTAAGCCCCGCCGGGCTCCTTCTCCCAGCTTTGAAAGCAGATTTCTTCTCGCTGGAGGGTGCGCTCTTGGGAGCTGCGGGCAAGAACTTCTTCGCCGCGACGCCAAAGCGGCTCTCAGCTCTTCCGCTCCCAAGTCGCAGGGGCAGGAAGTATTTCTTCCCGTAGCCTCGGGTGGCCGCCCATTGCAGCGGTCCTGTCGCTGCTGCCTCTTATGTGAGGCAGGCTGGTGACTTCTGAGTGTCGCTGATGTTAGAAGCTCCCGGTGGGGTTGGGAGCGTACCTTGTTCTGTCAAAGCTCCGTGGAGGACTTGAGAATGAGCCTGGAGCATAGGGCTGAACCCTTGGCCAACTAGTTGCAGTGTTGTGAGTTTGGACTGTACTTGTTTTATGTTTCAAATGCCATAGATTTTGTGCTTGGGTCAGCTCGTGAACCAAGATAAACATTGGAAAGGTGAGGAAAGCAACCTTAGTCCTTTACAAATAGTGAAGGGTGCTGGGGCTCTTCTACCATTCCCAACCCTGCATGAACCAGAAATGGTTAACTTACGACTGTAATCCCAGTATGCAGTGACGACAGGAGGATCAGGAGTTCAAGGTCTTAGAGGAGTCATACAGCTTCCAATACGTCATTATTCAAGAATTTGATCATTTTTTAAAAGTAAGCCCAGAACTTGATGAACTAAGTCAATTCTCTTCAGTGTGTATTGGTTTGGTTCTCTTTAGCCCAAAAAAAAAAAATTTAACGTTTTAATTAATTCTTTGTGAATTTCACATCGTGCGCCCCAATCCTGTTTATCTCCCGGTCCCTTAGTGTCTGCCGTCTGCTCTTGCAACCTCCTCACCAAAAGACAATAAAGTAAGATAAAATTATTTTTTAAAAAAATCATGCCCTGAAAGCTGTATTGTGTCACACAGTATACTCTTTGGCCCACACATCTTTACTTGTAAATGTTTATTGCAATGAGTTATTCGTCTGATGTGAGACCTCTGGTTCCTGCTACTGGAGCCTCATGGAACTCCTCTCAGATAGCCTGCTGTTGCCCTGTGTGATGGAGAGCCTGCAGCTTTAGATCTGCAGGACTGGCCCTTTCACATGCTCCAGAAGGTCATAGATGGGGTAGTTGTTGGGGTGAGCCAACTCAAAGCCCTGGACCTGGGAGGTGATACAGTTGATCTGCCCTCCAGCTGTCGTGGACCTGCAACAGGAGGGTAAAATCTCAAGCACTACCCTGGCCAGCTCACTGAATGCTTCAGCCATCAAGAGGCAGGGGCAGCTCTCCTGCTCTCATGTTCTCAGGACCAGCTCATCTGTACTCTTGACCCAGAGCCAGCTCTACTCTGCTTCCCAGGTGAGCGAGCACTCTCCCAAGTGCTGCAGCTGGTGAGGTGCAGGGCTAGGTGCCTGCTTCAAGCAGGGAGGTCGGAGTGGAGGATGGGGGAACGAGGCGGGGGACATGAGGGCATCTCTCCCTCACTCAAGCCATCCCACTGCAGGCAAGGGTGAGGGCCAGCTTCCTCGTGCTCACCCACTCCCTCACCATCAGGGTAGGCTCTATTGTGTTACGGAGGTGAAGGGCAGGGCTAGTTTAGCACAGTGCCTCCGGTGGCGGTCCAGACAAGGGCCACCTGCTGGTCCTTTGGTAGTACTACAGACCTGAGACATTAACACAGACCCAGACATCCATCCCCGGCCCCCACCACCAAGCAGCAGCCAGTGCCTGGATGTTCCCAGGGCCTTAGGTAGCATCACAGGCCACTCAGACAGCACAGCCCTCAGACTCCCCGCGTGGTCTCCAGTGGAGCCCAGATCACACACATCCACTTACTTGGTCTTTGGTGGTAACGTGGGTCATAGACATTGACAGAATCCCCAGGTGCAGCAGGACCATGGACCTAGAAATTGGCTTCGATGGCAGCCTGGGCCAGGACCTCACCATGGCCTCCTATCTCCCTGGTCTTCCCTGCCATTGAGTCTCCACTTCCACCTTTTTCCACAGTGTACAAACCTCTTGGCTTCACCTTCTCTTCTGTCTGTCTACCACATACTCCATGTCTCCTATCGTTCCATTACACATTTGTTCATCACAGTGGCCCGCAGCAGGTGCTTGGGTGTCTTTCTTCCAGCCTCTGAGGGACAGCGATCCAGGGGCAGGCAATTGTTTGTATTTTTAACAAATGTTGTGGAACCATATCTTTAAGCCATAGTCAGTATTAACATTAATTTATACAGTAAAATCTAATTTTAAAAGAAAACCAGAAGTTGAGATTGTAGTTTAATAGTAACATTCCTTACTAGCATATGTAAAGACATGGGCTCAATCTCTAGCACCTCAAAAAGAAAAAATGTCAACAAGAATAAGCCATCTTAATTGAACCAAGAGAACATAACACAACCTTACATCAACCATATAGGCATCCATAAAATATGCAACAGTCCTTTGGACAACTCCTAAATTGTCCCACAGCACAGAAGAGATTGAGCCACATAACATCTGGGACCTAACCTGGTGTTCAAAAGAGAGGAAATGCAGAGTTGGAGTGAAAGAGAGATATTCAATATAAATATATAGCTGCCCTTTTCATGTCGCCTGAAAAGCTAGCTTCTGTGCCAGTTACTCAGACATATCCAAGGCAGTTGTCGACACAAAAGTGTAACTTGTCACCTTTTTACCTTCCAGAGTCAGTCCTTTTCTTCAGATAAGGACTCTGGTGAGGAGCTGTCTGGGATGTAAACTGGTATATCAGACGTGCTGGCTTGACTTGACTCTGATCACTTCAGGTATTCTATTTGTAAACAAAACATTTCTTGACAGTATACTGACCTAGGAACTTTACAGATACAAAAGTAGTTACAATGTAGTGCCTGGCCTTGAGAAATTACAATCCAGTAAATTTAAAGTGTTTCCAGTAATGAGAGTGATTATATAGCCAACTAATGATAAGATCTGAAAAATGTCAACCTGCTACCTTTAAATATATACATTTACCCACGTGAATGTACCAAATGTTCTCCTGTGTAGTAGAACTTCCACAAGTGTCAAAATGCTCAGAAAGTCTCTTTCAAATGAAATCTCCACAAGAAAATATTGAGTAGATTCATACACTTGTGCCAAATCTTATGAAACCTCATAATTGCTAAAAACACAGTGTTCCAGATTCTGGAGCCAGGCTCCCCCTTATCAAGGAAAAAGAGCTGATATGCAGGACAGATTTGGGAAGTGACACTTATCCATACTCTCGGTGCATGACCAAAACTTTTGTTTAGGGGATACATGAGGATGCTGGGACAGCTATGGTTTCTGAATATGTAGAAGGCCCCCTTGGAAACTGATTCAACTACCTCAGACTTAAAAGTCATCGTCAGTTTTGAGACTATATGACTTTAATCCTAGTCTGTCCCTCTATTCATCCTTCCATGCTCATTATAAATAAAAATAATAAATATATGTGGGCTCACGAAGGTTGAGAGTATAATTTTAATAAGGAAGCCTCGCATCTGGCAAGGAGGGTCAAGGAATCAGTCACACGTGCAGTGTCTTTTCAGTGTCTTCCTTAATTACAGGGCACGTCATGTTGTGAGGAACATCATTTTTCCTAGCCCAACGAGGAAAACTGGCCATGTGACTGTGTCTGTCTGATGAAATGTGAGTTGACGCTTCTAGGAAAGCTCCCTAGAGAGGGTTCCTCTTCACTGATTGGAATATGGGCATGACCCTAGCATCCACTTTAGAGTATCAGGTGACCTTGGGGAAGAAAGCCATGTACAAAATAATGCCCTGCTAAGTTTGTATAGGGCGTTAATAAACTGTTGCTTTTACCTCCCAAGTTGTGCTCAGCAAAACCTTATCCTGGTGCAGTCAGGAATTGACACTGGTTCTAAAATCACAGCTTTCATGTTTTCAGTTCCCACTGGTCGGTCTGCAGATGGTAGGTATTCTGACCATGAATGCATGGCTCCGATAGCAGAACTCAAGGTGGACTGAAAGCTCTGGAATACAGGCAGATTAGTCCTCATGATCACAAGTAACTGAAGGAAGAAGGAGTCTTTCTTTATTTGGAGGGTCCAGAAGGGAGAGTCTATAATGGTGGGAAAGCATGGTGGCTAGCTAGATCAGGAAACTGAAAGATCACATTTCAAGCATAATATAAAGCAAAGAGTTAACTGGAAGTGAGGTAAAGCTAATGGATCAAGGCTATAAACTCCCTAAGCCTACCCCCCCATGACGTAGTTCCTCTAGTCACCACATCATAGTTTCCACAGCCTCCCCAAACAGCACCAACAGCCAGCAACAAAATGTTCAAATACATGAGCCCTTGGAGGAGGGGCACATTTACCATTCAGGCCACCGTATTTTACTCACTGGCTTCAAGAGGTTCACGGCCATATCAGAGCAACTTTTTGTTTGTTTGTTTGTTTGTTTGTTTGTTTTTCTGTGTAGTTCTGGCTGTTCTGGAATCCCTCTATAGACCAGGCTGGCTTCTGACTCACAGAGATCTGCCTACCTCTGCCTCCCAAGTGCTGGGATTAACGCCTTGCGCCACCACGCCCGGCTCTTATGGGACTTTCTCTGAAAATTGGGAATATTTCTACCTAAAGACCTGCAATTCCACTCTTGGGTATATACTCGAAAGACATTTCACCATACAACAAGGACATTTGCTCAACTATGTTCATAGAAGCTTTATTTGTAATAGCCAGAATCCAGAAACAACCTAAATGTCCCTCAGCTGAAGAATGGAATACTATTCAGCTATCAAAAACAAGGAAATCTTGAAATTTGCAGGCAAATGAATAAAACTAGAAATGATCATACTGTGTGAGGTAATAAGACCCAGAAAGGCACAAATGATATATACTCAGTTATAAGTGGATATTAGCCCAACATAAATGTCCTCTGAGAGATTCCACCCAATGGGGCATCGGGACATATACAGGGACATGCAGTTTAGACTCTTGGTAAAGATCTGAAAATTGTATGGAAGAGTTGCCGGATGAAAAGATGGGGGGTTGTCAGGAACCCCACAAGGAGACTATTAAGGCTGGCAGATCTAGACCCAAAGTGGCCTGCACAGGCTGATGCACCAATCCAGGACATGGCAAGCAGGAAACCTGTGCCCCTGTTCAGATGTAGCCAATGACAGCTCATTCTCCACAGGGGGAGGGGAGAGCAAGGAACTGCCTCTGATAGGAACTCTGGTGCCCTTGATTTGGTCACTGCCCATTAGGGGAGAGGCCCCATGGGAGCACTGAAACTATAAGAACTCAGAATATAGATGAGAGGCCCCTAAAATAAAAGGTAGGAAAAAGATTAAATTATTTCTGTGTGAGATTTCCTCATGAGACAGAACACACATCTATTCATGCCACGTAAAAGACCAGAAACAGACTATGATGGCAGGCAGTTCCTTGTGGAACCAGGAAGTTTGTCAGGGTTATTTACAGGCACTAGGATGATTCAAATATTGCTAGATCGTCAGAAAGTACACAGCAGTGTGAATGATAACTCGTGAGAGCTGTAGGCTTCGCGCTCCCTGGAAGAATTGCAGGCCGCTCTTCAGGTCAGAAAACCTCCCTTAGGCCACTCAGCTGGTTAGAAACTTCTCTAGCCAGTATTGCTTTTATTTACATAACTGTGAGGACAGGCCATCATGAATCTTGATTCAGCTCCCTAGGACTTGTAAAGTTGATTACCTACTGAGTCTCATGAGCCCCTTCAGTGGGAGACCGTTTCTGTTCAGGTGAACCGCTACACTCCCTCCCTTCCATGGATCTTATATTCTGTCTCCCCACTCTTGTATATTGTATGAGCCTTAGAGACAGTGACATAGAGGTCTAACTAAGCATTGGGTAACTTTGCCCAGCATCAGTCTCCAGTTTTCAGCGGCTATGCCAATGGTGATGAATGTCTGAAGCATAACCATCCATTCCAAAATGTAGGCCTCCTTCCGTTATCAATGGCAGCTGACAGCAACAGTGATCTGTGAGCCCAAGCACACATCCATCCTTAGAAAGCCACTTGACAGGCAACACAGCACATCCATTTCATCAAACCAGTGACATTGAACACCTCACTGGAGTCTAAACCATCCCAAACAACAGATTTTTGTCCTGAATTGCAGAACCAGATGTGAATTCGCTCCTGTAGAGTGGCCTTGCATCTAATAACATAGCTATTGGTGGTGCTCGCTACAGCTGTGTGACTTTTGAACCAGCAGCATATCCTGTATGGAGGTGTAGCACAGGATCCACAGAGAAGCAGGACTGCTGATGATAACTAGCCCCTAGCAAGCCACGTAACAGCACCTGGTATTATGAATGCTGCCTAGTACAGATAGAGTATGGCACCCAATCCAGCTGTGTTTCTCCATGTCCTACAATCAAATTATGTGTGTCATCATCCGTAAAGTGTTACTTTCAGCTTTTGAAGTGCAACAAAGGTAGTATCCTTTATCCTTTAGGGGGCCTTAGAGAATCCTCTAACCAATAGCATCCAGGCACTAGTATTTTCATTCAAAAACCCAATTAAGCCGTGAGATGGGGCTATGTGTGGAGCCTTCCTAGCCCGTTCTCGTAATGGAAAAAAGTAATGTCAAAGCCAAGGGATCTGAGTCCCTCCGTCATCGTCTCTGCCCTATATTCAAAGAGCCCTAGATCCAGAGGACAGACCAGCCAGCCTCAGCCTACCACATGCAGCTTAGGTGGCCCTGGCCTCAGTTTCATTTGAGACACTGATCAGCACCCTTAGCTGTAGTGCTTGCTTCCTCCACTAGAGGGCGGGTCCGTCCCGTTCCTGTTCATCTTTGACGACTACCCATGCCTCCGCTTCATAGCCCTCATCCGTGGTTTCCTTAGAGTGGCTCTAGGAGGTAGGACAACACTGGCTGCCTCAGGCCCTTCAAGAATTCTCAACAGAGGAATATCAAATGGCCGAGAAATGCTCATCCTCGTTAGTCATCAGAGAAATGCAAATCAAAACGACACTGAGATTCCATCTTACACCCATCAGAATGGCTAAGATCAAAAGCTCAAATGACACCACATGCTGGCGAGGATGTGGAGAGAGAGGAACACTCCTTCATTGCTGGTGGGAATGCAAACTAGCACAACCACTTTGGAAAGCTATCTGGCGCTTTCTCAGAAAAATGGGAATAGGGCTTCCTTAAGTCCCAGCCATCCCACTCCTTGGAATATACCCAGAAAATGCCCCACCACACAACAGGGACATATGCTCAACCATGTTCATAGCTGCTTTATACATAATAGCCAGAACATGGAAACAGCCTAAGTGTCCCTCAGTAGAAGAATGGACTAAGAAACTGTGGTATATTTACACGATGGAATACTACTCAGCTATTAAAAACGAGGAATTCCCGAAATTTGTGGACAAATGGATTGATCTAGAAATTATCATAATGAGTGAGTTCACCCAGAAGCAAAAAGAGACAAACGGTATATACTCACTTATATCAAGACACTAGTCCAAGGGATATGTACCATGAAAATCTTTACTTACCAAGAAAGTGGGTCAGAGGAGAGGACATAAGATTGAGACTTTAGGCAAGAGTAGCATGGAAGAATGGGGAAATAGTAGGACCCATAGGGTCCTGGAAACCTACAAGAAGAACTTTATGACAGGCAGATCTGGATCCTGGGGTCCTCCTCAAACTAAGGCACCAGCCAAGGAGAATATAGGCAGTAAGCTTCGAACCCCTACCAAGACCTAGCCGACGAACATGATACTCTCCACCGTTGAGTGGAGAGTGAGATCTGACTCTCACACGAACTCTGGTGCCCCCTTTTCTGACCATGTCACCCGGATGGGGAGACCTGGTGGCACTCAGAGGAAGGATAGCTAGTTACCAAGAAGAGACTTGATATTCTGAGAGCATATATAGGGGGAGGAGGTCTCCCTCGGTCACGGGCATAGGGGAGGGGAGAAGGGGAGAAATGGGAGGGAGGGAAGAATGGGAGGAAACAGGGGAAGGGCTAACAATCGAGATGTAATATGACTAAATTAATTAAAAAAAAAAAAAGTATGTGGCACTTTTCTTTAAGAGCGCTGCGTGAGGTATCAGTTGCTTCTAACCCTGTTGCGCTCCTGGAGGACTAACAGGGCTTTGCTTTGGGATCCTGGAGGACATATTACCTCTTTATTTCAGTTCTCTGCATCTGTTTCCTCACCTGCCAGGAGGGGGTAAACCTTCCCCATAGCTTATAGTTACAGAGAGCTTTGTGGGGCCCAGGAACACAGAGGCACGGATTTATCCTCACTCCCACCCCCTGAAGTGACGGCTGCTATTACATCCATTTTCCAGAGAGGAAAACTGAGGCCAAAATGAATTACTTATGAGTTACTTATCTATAACCAGATAGTTTAGGAAGTGGCCAGTAGGGGACTTAGATTCAGGTCATCATTTCAAAGCCCACACTTCACTTCCTCTTTAGGGCTCATTGTAGAAATAGTACCCAAGTGGGGCCTTGCGGTGGCTGTGCCATTTGACAGGTTAAGAAAATTTACCTTATTTGATCATGCATATAAGTTATTTTCAAATTGCTATTGCCAGACTGTATACTGTTAAATAAGGCTCACATTATGCCACTTAAAAATCTAAAAATTCAAGGCGGAAAACAAAAAGAAAAACAAACAAACCAGAAACAAAACCCAATTGTCTCTTGGAGTGCCCTTTTCCACATATGAAGTGTTTCCTCTGTACATAATCATTTTTGCATCACTTTGTTGTCAAAGATAAATTTTTAAGTTTGTAATCATATGAATGTGTTCCTGATTCTATTGCTGTGACAAGACGTCATGACGCAGGCCACTCTTACAAGGGAAAGCATTTACCTGGGTGCTGGCTTACGGCTTCAGAGGTTTCATCCTTTATGATGACGGTGAGGAGCAGGTGCTGGCATGCTACTGACGAAGGCGCTGAGAGCTACGACCCAAGCCAAGGGGGTAGGGGCTGACCCTGGCCTTAGATCGTGCTTTTGCAACCTCAAAGCCCCAGTGATGCGTCCTCAAACAAGGCCGCATGTCCTAATTCTTCTCAGAAAGTGCTACTCCCTGATGACTAAGCATTCACATATACCAGCCCATGGTGGAGAGTCTTATAAAACTACCATAGTATTTGAGTGTGGGTCTGTGCATAGGAGCATAGAGGCCTGTGGAGGATGGGAAAGGGTTTTCAATACCCTGGAGCTGGAATTACAAGCATCTGTGATCCATACAGCTTGAGTTCTTGGAACCAAACTTGAATAACCAAAAAATAAATAAATAAATAAAGCAGTGGCCACAACATTTCTTCAGCCCTTTAGCCAATGATTTAATAACCCGTTTTTGCTTTCTGCTAACACAGTCCCTTTAGGGTTATAAAGGCGGGAAAATATCTTTGAATCGCTTGTCTTCAGCCCCGACATGCACATCTGTGTTTGTGTAAATGACAGCACCGTCACAGGCAATTCTCCATTGATACACTATTTAACATTTAGGTGGGCAAGAGCCTGGATTGTGTCTCCTCTTCTGATGCTTCCTCTACAGCAAGCTAATCTACACTGTGATACAAGCTTATGGCCCTTATCACTTCTGAGTTGTAAACCTTTTTTTTTTTAAGATTTATTTATTTATTATTATGTATACAGTGCTCTGGCTGCATATACACCTGTAGGCTGGAAGAGGGCACCATATCATATTACAGATGGTTGTGAACCACAATGTGGTTGCTGGGAATTGAACTCAGGACCTTTGGAAGAGCAGGCTGTGCTCTTAACCACTGAGCCATCTCTCCAGCCCCTGAGTTGTAAACCTTAGTGAGACTATTTCTCATGCATTTTTACTATATTCTCTTGATATCCACTTCTGAACTTCTAAAAACCTCTTTGTTTCTTCAGACTGTAATTTACAACATTTCTCCCTTGAATTTTTGATTTCCATACCTTTCCATATACTCGCCCCTAATGTGCTTCAAATTCTCTCTTTATTACACACACACACACACACACACACACACACACACACACACACACACACACGTAGGCTCTCAATTTTCTTAACAATTATATTTTATTATGAACTTATTAAATGAGCCTACCTCCCTAACAACCCGACTAACCCAAACAATAGGAAAAGGGTATTAAAGAACACCATAATGAAGCCTTAAGGATATCAGTTCCGAGGAATGATTCTCCTGGCGTTGTCAGCATGATTCCACAAAGTTGCTGCTGGAACCTGGAGCAACTGGAACCTGAAGCCTCAGATGGATTCCAAAGCCTTGAAGCCTTCCCTGGAGCAGTTCTCTCTAGGAGCCTCTTGAAGTGCAGGGATGAACAGCCAAAAATCAAGTCCCAACAAAAAGCCTCCTCCCCTTTTTTGGGGAATATGTATACACACACACATCCTCTCAGTCTGTTCAAGGATGTTTTACACCAAGCTCTCCCATGAAGTTAGTTCGACTTCTAAGTGGAAAAACATGCTGCTTTCTCACATCTAAATGGTAAACATTTTGCCCTCTTTCCCATCCTACACTTAGGATCAAAACAGAAATGGGTTTATCTCCCCTTCACCCCCCCATTCTAGTAAATATAATAAACTATATACAATGAAATTAATTATGAGAATTATCCAGTAAAAGTCACATTTACAAGAACCAGTCCATTTGTATTTGACATTCTTGGAGAAGTTATTTCACTTTCTATTCTATCCTACTGAGTCTTATCCTAGTGTAGAGGTTTTCAAAAATAACAACACTGTGGCTATCTAGTCTTCAACCCCATCAGAGATCCCAGAAAGAAATACTACCTAACATGAAGGAAGTACAGGCAAACAACTTCCAAAAGTATAGACAGAACAGAGAGAGCTGACTGCCTGGACAGTCACAGGTTCCTCTCCATCGTCAGGGCATCCAGTCTTCAGCCCGCTGGCCCAAAACCATCTGACAGACTGCTCTGAAGCAGGAATCCTGAAGGACTGACAGACCTGGTCTCTGCAAGGCTGAACAGCCAGTTTCTCAGTATCAGGCTTGATCATTGTGGACGGTGAGTCTGTCATCAGTAGAGATAAGCACAATCCCTCAGTGCAGTGGCTAGCTGCCACTATCATTTCTTGATGCCGTCATAATTAGACTGGAGTTGCTGCCAGGAGCAGATGTGTCTCTCTGTCATAAAAGCCCTTTATTATTAAATGCCATTTTCTGTGGATCTCTGAAGTGTTTGAAGACCATCTATCTAACTATGCTATCCATCATCTATCTATTCCTTTTAAAAATATATGCAAGAAACTAAATAAAGCTTATTCTATAATTAAGGAATTTAATATCTAATAAGATTTATCAGTGACCAGCTACCAATTTCTATTTCCAACCATCCTGAACAAGTTATAACAGTTAGCTTTCATAAGACTAGAACTGTACATCACCTTTTCAAATGAGTTGCACATGTATAATACCTTAAGTAAACATTGAACAAAATGATCTTAAGTTTTAACCAACATACAATATACAGTTTTAAGTTTCTACCAATATGCAATATACAAACATAAAGCAAAAGTTGGATTAAAAAAAGCCTTAAATTTCCATCAATCTACAATACCAATGTAAAATATTTGAATACCAATGTCAAATATTTGAGGCTAGTAGATTTAATAATCTACTTTTTATTCTATAAATCTATATCCTCTCTTATATCCTTCCCTTCTTTCCCCCTTTTTTTCCCTGACATTAGATAAGATAGAAAAATAAGAGCTCTTTTCCTCTCCAGGTCTTTTTAAGTTTACTTGGTTCTGATTATCTTGTTCCTGAGTAAGTCCCGGTGCAGCTGTTCCAAGAATATCTTGGAGTCCCCGCCTCATTAGGTGGTCTCTGGCATCTCTAAGTCACGGCTTCCAGGGCACAGGGAAGACCTTCAACTGGGCCAGAAAGACATCTCCCTAAAAGCAGAGCATTAGCATACTCAGGACTTTACTGGGGAAGCTTAGAAGCAGTGCTCCTGGGAGAAGGCATAAATGAGACGTGAGAGGTTTCCATCAATCCAATATCTCAAGTTGTACAGACACTGAAACCTCCCCCTAGCATGTAACATGTAGAGATCATGGCCCAATGGCAGTTGCATCATATAGCTCAGCTTTACTGGGTCTTTGTCAAGCAGCTGTGCCCATTAGAAACATCAGATACAGCTGTGCCAGATGGACGACGCTTCCTTATTGATGACCAGCTTCATCCTTCTATAATGCAGATGGGAAGATAAGGAAACGATGCTCTTACTCAGCTGTGAAACCTTGGATCTACCGTACCAACCTGCCTAACAAAGTATGGCCATGAATCAAATATTTGCGTGTCATTCTTACACAGGGAATTTGTAAAGTGTTCCATATTTTTGGAAATCTTAAAATTTGCAGGAAAATGGATAGAAGTGTAAACAATCATCTTGAGTGAGGTAACCAAGACCCAGAAAGACATGCATGGTATATACTCACTTATAAGTGGATATTAGCCCAACATAGATGTCCTCTGAGAGACTCCACCCAGTGGGGGATCAGGACAGATACAGAAATATGCAGCCAGACCCTGGGGGAAAGACCTGTAAGTTGTATGGAAGAGATGGGGCATGGAAGGACAGGGTGGGGTGGGGCTTGTCAGGAGCTCCACAAGGAGACCATCAAGACTGACGGATCTGGACCCAGGGGTCCTGCATGGACTAATACACCAACCAAGGACAGGGCAAACAGAGGCCCTGGACCTCATGGTTCAGGTGTAACCAATTGACAGCTCATTCTCCACACGGGGAAGGGTGGGGGAGGCGGAGGACTGCCTCTGACAAGATCTCTGGTGCTTGGGATTTGATCACTCCCCGTGGGAACACAGAGGAGAGGGATGCAGACTGTCCAGATGAGACATGATATTTACGTCCATGAGTTCAATAGTGGCTCAAGTGTTGTGTGTGTAACCAACACATTGAAATTGAGGCCTGTCCCACACGACAAAAAATGAATATGCTAACGGAAATTCAAAAATGGGTAACAGGGAGGAGTCCCAGGCTCAAGGCAATGATTTGTGTTTGTTGTTTAGTCAAAGTACCATGGCACCGAACAGAAATCTAAATAGTGATGTTTAAACCCATTGACAAATACCACTCTCATTCTTAATCAGTTTCTCTTCGCAGTGACTGGTGGGGAGTGTGGTCAATGTTGAGCCTAAAGATATTTACACTCTCCCACATAAGGTTTGGGAACACCATACAAGAGGAAATAGAAGGAATTTCAGTGCGCTGAGATGGGAGAAGGGCTGCAAAGTGCTATCTGCAGAGCGTGACAGACATGCCAAACATGGTATCAGTGCATTCACCTAGATGGACCTGTCCACAACAGGGCCCACTGACAGCGAATCGTGGACCTGGTAGTTGCTCATGGACCCCTAGGACTCATCGCTGAACTAGAGACAGATGCTGGGGGAGGGAAGTCATTGACTTAAGTTGTGTACCTCATGACGAGCTCCTTAGGCTCCACTGGATATTCCCCCCATGGCCAAACAGACAATCTTGATTACAACTAGTGAATTGGAAAACAAAACAAAACAACACAAACAGTGGAAAGGGCCCTGTAACAAAGAGTAGAGGTTACAGGCGTGAGAGAGGTAAGGCAGCATGGACCTAAGGAAATAGGATTCATTTTACTTTACAAATGAAACTGTCAAAGAGGAAACTGAGTCAGCAGGTCCCATGGCCAGGAGTAATTGCCCAACATAAAACAAACTCAGTGGTATTCTTCTCTCCACTTTTTCTCCCGTTTTGTTTGGGGGTAGGGGTGGTTTATTTTGTTTTATCAGTCTTATGTTTGTTTTTATTTTCGTTTTTTGTGGGGTTTGTGAGTTAGTGTTTTGTTTTCATTGTTTGTTTTAAAGGAGGAGAAAAAGTGCATAAAGTTGGATAGGTAGGGAGGTGAAGGTGGATTTGTGAGGAACTGAGGCATGGGGAAACATGATCAAAGTATGTTGTGTGAAAAAAAAAAAAAAACCTAATAAAGGGAAATTTAATCACCAGAAAAAAGATGCCCTGTGTTTAAACACTGGTTCAGCTGCTGACCCGCTGTACACATTTTCCACAGGATTCCCAGAGTAGCTACATCAACCTGCAATCACCCCACCGACAGGGAATAAGGGCTCCTTTTCTCCCACATTCCTCCCCAGCGGTTGCTGTTTTCTTCCTCTTGTCTTTGCCCTTTTCAGTGGGGTGAGATGCAATCTCAAAGTGGTTTGATTTGCATCTCCTTTATTTCTAAGGATTATAAACATTTTGAAATATTTCTTAAATTCTTTCTTCTTTTGAGAATTTGCTATTCAAATCCATAGCCCACTTTTCCTATGGGTCTTTTGCTGTTTTGAGGGGTTTTTTTTTGTTTGATTTTTGGTTTGGTTTGGCTTTTTGCCTTCTCCATTTTTTGATTGTGTGTTGAGAAATCAAAGCCTCTGTGCTATATAATG
This sequence comes from Acomys russatus, assembly GCF_903995435.1. Classification (NCBI taxonomy): domain Eukaryota; kingdom Metazoa; phylum Chordata; class Mammalia; order Rodentia; family Muridae; genus Acomys; species Acomys russatus. The sequence goes on from NC_067145.1 coordinate 37,112,198, forward strand.
CAGCATGCTTATCTGCAGGTTCAGCTAAACAAGCTCTCAACCCGTACCATGAATATGTTGGTTTCTGTCCTTCATAGACTAATATGTCTCCTAATTCATTATTTAAACTATAATTTGTTGTGGTTAATTTAGCAGTATGGCCTAATACTGTTTATTGTCAGGCCTATAATTATTATGGTGGTATTTTCTAACCAATCATGACACAGACTCCTGCTATATTTTAAAACAGTCTTAGTTAACCTGGGGCAGGGCAGATATTAATACCCTAATCTACCACCCATATGGGGGCAGGTATCCCACACCCTGCCCTAATCCCATATAATCCCCTTCTGATAATTTCTCTTGAGCTGCCTCCCATCCATAATCCCAAATACTTGCTAATGCTCTTCTTCTGGGCCAAATCTCTATCCACACAATCCATGCGCTTCCTCCTGCACCTAACCCATGGTGCCGGCTTCCTTCCTTCTCTACCTCCGGTCTTTCCTCCTCTTCTGGTTTTGCTTTCAGAAGTCCATGAACCTTAGCCACACCTGTCCCATTTGGTCTGCCCAGATGTGATGGCTTTTTATTGGTCAAACAAGAATAAGCTCTTAGGCAAGGTACAAACCATCTGGGGTATGTGAGGCTGCTCATCTGGGCAGAGCAGACCAACCTCCAACAATAATTGCGTAAGATAGCTTAACTGTCATATCGACTACACAGTTATTGCTTATATAAATCAACCTAGAAATAAGCATAGTAGCAATTACCCTTCAACAATATCGACGGATAGAAGCCAAAATCTATGGAAACAGCGTCTAATACTAGCATTAACAAGAGCCTGCATGAGTCTGATAAAGCCATTGTAACCAATCTCTTTATCCCAGGAACATGAACCCAAAACAACAGATATGAGTTAGTACACCCCCATAATACTATACCAGCGTTGGCAAGAGTCTTACCTGTGAGGACTGGCCATGCTATCCCCGAACATTCCTGTGCTCCAGCAAAGGCAGCAGGACTTGGAGAAGGGTCCATAAGATAGGTGGGCAAAGGGAAGGGTCTGGAAGGCTGCCAGATTTGAGGAATATTCTTGAATGGGGCCAGCTGGACATCAAACTGACCCTCAGCTATGTCTTATTCTTCACCTGTGTGGCCAAGGTGAGCTGTCCCCAGGCTGTTCCCAACATCCATTCACTCCTGCGAGCTGCTGAGACAGCAGCATGGCCACCACCTCTCTGGGCTCCATCATTAGCCCTAGTAGCCTCCCTGTGCAGCTAGACTCAGGGACTGCCAGGCCCCAGCTCCAGGGATGCTGACACATCACTCTGCATCACCAAGACACACTGCCCTGGGGATGACAATCAGGAGAAGGAGAGAAAAACAACACCCTGAATTATCAGTACCCTTGGTCATCACTGAAGGGAAAGCCAAGCTTACCAATAGGGCCAGTGCTACACAGGCTCAGGTGCTGCACCACCTTCCATCTGGTGCCCTAGCCTGATACAGGAGCCCTCTCCTAAATGTGTGCACAGCAATCCGCTCACAGACAGACCTCCAGCAATCTCAAACACAGACAAGCCCCCAGGAAATCCTCTCATAGACATACCCTCAGCAATCCCCACACAGATGCGTTTTCCCACAGTGGGCACATAGACTTTCTCTGAACTTGACTCAAAAGACCTGGGATCCCATGGCAACAGCAGCACTAAAGACAGAAGCTGGTGGGGTGGGGGCATGAGCAGCTTACATGGGTGAAATCAAGAGCAGTGGAGAAAGCAGGGCCGCCATCCACTGCAACCATGGGCCCCGGGAGAGCAGACCCGGTCCTCTAGAGCAGGAATCTCGCACAAACCAGAAACATGAAGCAGGCTCTGGCTTGGCTGACCCTGAGCCCTGCTGGTCTCAGTTTCCCAACCACTCCACCAAGAGGATCTCAGGTGAAAGTGAAAACATGTCCAGTGACACTGACCAATGATACATTCAACACATTTCTGAGCTCTGGTTTTCTTTTAATGACTGAGGGATGTTGATGTCATTAAATAATCTAGAATTAAATGCATTTAATAGATTTGTGTCAATATAAGATTATTGTATGTACTATCCCCCTTTTTAAAAGGACAATACTTTTTGAGCATAAATAGAATCAGGTAACATTTCTCATAGTTCTACTCTTGGTATTCTTATGCCAGATACTGAAGGCGAAGAAAGCTCCCATCGAAAAGATAAATTTTTAATACCAAGTATAAATTGCACTAATTTTTTCTTAATGTCTTTCTTAGTAGTTAAGGGCCAGCATTAAGAAATTATTTATATGCGGCCTTTTATATCTAAAAGAGCACTGTCTCAGAAAAAAAATTTTTTTACTTTGGTCTTTGAAATCTTTTCTAGGAATATATTTTTATTCTTTAAGAGTTTCATATGTACATAATGTGTCTTGGTCATATTCATCTTGAACTCAACCCTCCAATTCTCTCCCGGACTCTAACCACTTCCTACTCTCACTTTCATGTGTATGTGAAATATACATATAATTTACTGACACTCTCATACACACGGATGTGGAGCCATCTACTGGAGCATAGACAACCTAACAGCAGCCACATTCCAAAGAAAAATGATTCCCTTTTGCCCAGCAGCCACCACCTGATAGCAGCTCCTTAGCTATGAGCAAAGCTTCATAGACCCTCCCAGCTCCAAGCTAGAATGTTGACCCCCTGGATCTGAAGCCAAATAACCCTGTCTGCTGTGGTTCATGAGTGCAGTGACCATGTCAAATCCAGAAGATAACCATGTCAAAAAATCCTGCCATCCTATAGCTTTGGCTTTTTTTTTTTTCCTCCACTCTCTCCTCTATGATGTTCTGTGAGTTTGGGAGTGGGAGAGTGATATGGGTGTCCCATTTAATAATTAACAGACCAGCTAATAATAAGACTTATCACTTACCACTTGCTGAAATCTATATCATTTGAATATTAGGTCCTATGAAGTTAAAAGATTGAATTTCTCTTGTTTTATTAAGATATAATCATTTTCTTACCTTTTCCCTTTCCTCCATCCTAACCTCCAATGGCACATCTCTTTTCCTTTAGTATTGTGTGTGTGTGTGTGTGTGTGTGTGTGTGTGTGTACACACACACACACACACACATCCTTCTGAGTCTGTTTTGATATTTGTCTATATGCTTTTTGTGCATTCATCTGGGGAGTTCTTCCCTGGGAGAGACTAATTCTCCAAACTGCAACCTAAATTTTTATGTTTATTAAAATAAATGACTACTACTGCCATTTTAATCACTGAAGCTTCTCTGTACAGCAAATGGCATGGAACATAAAGACTAGAAGTTACTCGTGATATTTAGAAAAAAAAAATTACAGTTGAGTGCTCACCCCTAAACATTTATACCATGACCTCTTGGGTTTAGAAAACATTCCAAAGGAGTGAAATGACTAGAAAAACTGGAACACAGAAATAAGGGATGTAAAATGCAATGAGTGACCCAGATTACCTGACATTAGCATTGCACACATTCTCTCAAAGTATCTATGGCTGTTTATACATCTTGAGCAAGATCTCAAGGGTCTTGCTAGGATAAGGAGGGACTCCAGATGATGACGTGCAATATCAGAAAACCGTGACCCATGACTCTACCCACTTGCACATCTTGAGGCTCATGCTGGGATCCGCACAGGCTCTGGTTCTATGTTTCATCACATCCCCATGGCATGCAACCCTACTGCCCATGCCCAGTCTACACACCACCCAGGTGAATGATTCGGGCTACTCCAGTCAGAAGCTGCATAAAACTGTGCTCCCAGCAACCAAATACTCAATGAAATCCTTTCCAGAAGTCAGAGGCTGCACTCCCCTTGGAAGGTGAGGATCACTTCAGCTGCACCACTCATGAGTTAGCACTGGGCACATTCGTGGCCAAACCCCAAACACCATGTAGCCAGGTCAAGAACAGCTATGCTGAGAGAACATCAACCATTGACCCTGCCATTCAGGACATACCCTGAAAATAACTCTAATGTACAAGTCCCAGTGCAGACCACAGGGAACAAAAAGAAACAAGCAAGTTCGCCTCCTCCAAACTTACCAAAATCCTTAGTAGTAGGATCTACTTAGACAAATAATCCGAAAGGGCATTTATAAATATGTTCAAAGCATTTCAAAGGAAAGTCAGTAAAATGGCTCAGTGGGGAAAACCATTTACCATGCATGCTCATGACTGAGTTTTATCTCTAGACCCACTCTGGAAGAAGAGAACTGACTCCCAAATGTCCTCTGACCTCCACATGACCATGCATACGCATCACACACACACACACACACACACACACACACACGGGCATAAAGAGAGAGAGAGGGGCGTGCAGAAACATACAAATAAATAATTTAAAAAATAATGACACAAAAAGGAATTTAAAGTTGGCAGGAATGCACTGCTGAATGAATTCTTAGAGCACATAAACAAACAGGTGAATGGAATAAAGAAGTCAAGATACAAAGACAGAATTCAATAAATGATAAAAAAAAAAGTGAAGCATTCTGAAACAGAACTTGAAATGAATAATTCAATACATCAAGTAAATAGCTCAGCATAAAGCTGTATTAATGGAAAAGCTTGAAGATAAGGTAGAGGTATATTGGATTTGTCAGTAGAAAAGAAAATATTTCAAAATGCATGAAGAGAACATAGGCAAATCTATGAAATATAGGCACAGAAGGAGAAGAACTTCATGACAAAGGCATAGAAAACATTTTCAAGCCAGGCAGTGGTGGCGCATGCCTTTAATCCCAGCACTTGGGAGGCAGAGGCTGGCAGATCTCTATGAGTTCGAGGCCAGCCTGGTCTATAGAGTGAGTTCTAGGACACCCAGAGCCAGAGGTGTTACACAGAGAAATCCTGTCTCAAACAAACAAACAAACAAACAAACAAACAAAAAAAACCTTTCAATAAAATCATAAAAGAAAAGTGTACACATTGGAGGAAATATGCCTATCTAAATATCAGAGACATGCAGAACACCAAACAGACATGATAACAAATTCCCCATGCCAAAAAATATTGACAATATAGAAAAAAGAAAGCAAAGTAAAATCTGCAGTGGAGAAGGACTAAGTAACATACAAAGGCAGGCCTATCAAATTAATAGTTGAGTGTTCAATGAAAACTCCAAAACTTAGAAGGACTTGGAAGATGCATTACAAGTTCGGCCAGCCCGGACTATTAAATACTGCAAAAGCATCGACCATATACTGAAAGAGATAGTAAAACCTTTAGTGACAAAAACTCCCAAAGGAATTTCTGACTAATAAGCAAGCACTACGAATGGTACATGAGACTGAAGAAACACACACACACACACACACACCAAAAAGATACAAGTGAAAAAACATTGCCAACTGCCAAGACAACTGTTAAGCAAAATCTTACTCAGGCCAAAACACTGCAAAGTCAACAAATGACAGGAAGTAATAGGTATCTTTCAATAATCCCTCTCAATATTAATGAACTCTAATCCCCAGCTGAAAACACAACCCATTAGGTTGAAATAAAAACATAAATTAAAAAAAAAAAAACATAAATAAAGAAACAAGATCCCCTGGGCCAATATTGTAATAGCCGTGTAACAGAAAACAGTACCCCTCTTGTTGCTCCCAGGAAACACATCTCACTATCAAAAATGGTACCTTAAGTTCAAAGGATGGACAAAGGTATTCCAAGCAAATGGAACCAAAAAAGAAACAGGTGCCATTATCCCAATATCTGGCAAAATGGACTATACACTAAAACTTGTCAAATCAGACAAAGGTGGCCACTTCATGACTAAGGCAACAATCCATCAAGCGGGCCTTATAAATCTAAACACATGTGATCCTAACTTAATACAAATTAACAGCAAGAAGTCAGAAGTCAAGTCATGCATGGTGGCACACGCCTTTAATCCCAGCACTCAGGAGGCAGAGGCAGATGGATCGCTGTGAGGCCAACATGGTCTACAAAAATGAATTCAGGACAGCCAAGGCCACACAGAGAAACCCTGTCTCCAGAAAAAAAAAAAAAAGTCAGAAGTCAACAGCAAGAGAAACTACAAAAGCATAGACTGATGGAAGCTCTTTAGCTTCATTACAAAACGATGAATGGCTCATTGAAGAAATCTAGGAGGAAACAAAAAGTTTAGAATTCAGCGTAAAACATGACATACTCAACCTAAGGGATACAATGAAGGACATTCTAAGAAGGAAGCTTAAAGGTGTAAATGCTTAAAATTAAAAAAAAAAAAAAAACAGAGATTTAAGTAAACATCTTAAAGATACATCTCAAGATTTTATTTTTAAAACCCTAAGAGTGAATAGAAATGATTGAGCTCAGGGCATAAGAGCGGAATCTTAGAAAACAAACAAATGATAATCAAGATGGGCACACCCTTAATCTAATTAAGCAAGAGACAGAAAATCAAAATGTATTGGAGATTAAAGGAAGACCACAGGTACCAGTGAAACCCAGGTAATCATAACACACCTTAAAAACCATAACTCTACCTAAATGGGAATTCTGATAGAAATGGATATATTTCTATGTGTATGTAATATATGAAGCTTAAATCAAAATGAGATAAATAATTTAAACAAACCTATAACAAGCAAAGAATAGTGGTGTTCTCCTAAATAAAAAACACTCCAGATACAGATGAAGTCATTGCAGAATTCTACCAATTAAAGAACTAGAACCAATGTATTTTTAAAATTATTCTATATAACATGAAAGGAAGAAGTGCTTTTCATCTTTTCCTCCACAGACAACATTACAGTGGCATCAAAATCAGATAAAGTAAAATGAGTGACCAATCAAACAGATGAACATAGATGTTAAAATTGTCAAATAAAGTGCTTGAAAGTTATTTAAGAGCACATCACAAAGCTCACTCACCATGAGCATGATAATGCTGGTTTTATTCTAATGATCCTGACATGGATCATCACACACAAATGAAAATAAGTGAAAGAAATCATAGAAATGGACTTAGAGTCACTAATCACATGATTATCTCAATAGATCCAGAAAAGGCCTTTGGGAAAACTCAACGATTTCCCTTCATAATCTTGGGTTGTTTGAATCCACTGGGAAAGACCAAACACTTAGGCTCAATTCAAATATAGATTAAATGAATTTATTACAATTGCTAGAGGAGGGGCAGCAGCCTTAGAGTCAAACAGCATACAATACCTAGTGGGGCTAAAGGAAATGTTTATGATAGCAGTTTCTTTAAAGGACTGGAACTGGACATAGCATTTTTAAGAATTACATAGGTACAGGGTACAACACCTTAAAAGAGTTGATGCTGTAATCAAAATATAACCTTAATTTTGTGTCAATATACAAAGATTTGATCAATCAAAAAACATCCACCCCACCTTGGGAACGGGGCATCATTCTCTTAGAATTGTTTCACTAACTATCAGGCAACTGATAGCCTGATATAGCTGACCATCAGCTGCATCCATTATTAGTATAACTTTAAATATATTTCTGAAGTAGTATCAAAGCAAAACTTTTAATCATATGTCGCAGACATGAGGATAAGTAATAGAAGCTTTGCTTAACAGAGTTCCGGAGACCTCTGACTATCCAGCGTGGTCACTAGACATCCAGAGCAGCTGTTGAGGCTTTGCTTGGCCAAGTTCCAAAGAGCTCCAGCTGATCACCACTGCCCCACAAAAATGTATGGTCCAGGTGCAATGTTTAGAAATCTGCTATTTCTCCTAAAACTGTTTTTGTCTCTTTATTTCTCAGCCTTAAGGAAATTCATACAGGGAATTTTTTTTCCCACAGAGAATGTTGAAAGACGGAATCTGGCCAAAGGCTTGAGATACTGATATCAAGTTTTTTGTTCTGACTGTGAGCACCCAAGCAGAAACTGCATGTAAGAAAGTTAAGACCTTGACATAGCAGTACCGGGTTAGATACTGTTAGCTGTAGAAAAGTTTCCTTAGAGTCTGCTTTGAGAGCTTTACAGATATTTTACAATAGAGGACCCCGCAGTAGTTAGCCTGGGCTTGGATAGCATACCTGATGGCCTGGAACTGGAAGTTAGGTCAAGTTCTTTCTTCAGAGAATGTCTAGCTCAAGCTATGTTGCTATGACTATCTTGTAAACACATTGGCTATAGCCCAGGGAAATTTGTGATTAAACTTCCCTGAGTATTGTTTAAGAAGTAATAAGCAGGTTATGCTGGCAGCTGTTTGTAAAATAATTGATTTTTGTTGTATATTACAACATTTTTTTGTGTTTCCTTATTACTCTGTTGATTTTTGATTGCCCTAGTGATTGTAACAATTAAAAAAAAGTCATGATGTAACCTATAATGAAAAAAATTTGAACTTCATTTCAATAAAATACTGGGGTTGGCCCATGGAGGCAGTTAGTTGGACAAACAGACAGCAAGCAAGCAAGAAGTTAGTTAGTTAGATAGAAGGAACAAACAAGAAACAGATGTGTGAGAGAACTAGCGTGAGATAGGAAACAGCAGAAAGAGAAAGAGACAGACGGGAACAAGCAAAGAAGGACATAGAAAGATGGGTAACAACAAGCAAAGAGATAGAAAGATAGGTAACAGGAAGATAGATAGATAGATAGATAGATAGATAGGCAGGTAGACAGGAAGCTATTAAGCAGGTAAGAGAGGAAGGAGCAAGGATTCAGACAGACAGCAAACAAGATAGACACAGAATCAGAAGAAAAGTTCTGGGCTTTAAGACCTTCAGCTTGCACCACATATGCCTGAGTCTCCAAGTATTTCTTTTTCCTCCATTCCTCAACCTCTCCTCAACAACTAGATCCACTAGCTAGTTGTTCAACCAACATTTGGTTTCCCTTAGCCAGCTGTTCATCGCTTGCTCAATTTTTCCTACTGCAGACCCACCTCTCTCCTCTCCTGTTTGCTGTTCCTGGAGCGGGACTTGGGAAGTGGCAATCACAGATACAGTCCATTGAGGGACTGGCAATCTTGCCTATTCTGCCACATTTCATCAAGACTAAACAGCAAAAGCCAGCTTAAAGGACAGAAGTTGCCCTTGGTGCTGAGCAAGGCAACTGAATGCTGTTGGTAGCCTTCAGTAGAGAGGCTTGAGTATCCCACAACCAAGATGGCTGCTAGTCATGTGACTGCCCTTAGCCAAGACCGCAGAGAAACTATGGCTCCACCCTTTTTATCCCAAAATCAATATGACGACCAGGTGTGCGTTGTTAAAGGCCACGGCAGGCAATTTAATTTAAAAACATAGTCAAATTCATAAAATAAGGCCAAACATATTTCTGAAATTCTTAAGCTTTTTGAGAGTGAAGATAGAACATAACAGCCATACATTTTAGAAGACAAAACACAATTTCAACAGTGTAAACAATTTAATATCTCTCAAGTTAATATATCTCAACTTAAAAGTATCTTTAGAATTACCCATTTCCAAAGTCTGCAATATATCAGTCTGTTAATTTGAATCAACCTTTATAAAAAGCAGAGCGCTCATTAGAACCAAGAGGCTCTAAGATGGTGGCCATCTCAAGATGGTGGAGTCACATGGCAGGCTGCAGATCATGTGGTCCACATGGTTCCTTATTTTAAAACATCTGTGTTACAAACACATATATGCACATATATGTTCTAAACAAGAGTTTGGACTTAAATTTTAAATATCATACCCAAAGAGCAAATTACAAATCCTTGCCAAAGAGTTCACAGTATAATCTTAAGATATATAGGCTGGAGATGCAGCTTTAACACCTTATTAAAGAAACATTGTTTTAAATCTTATATTTTCTATGTCTAGGTTTTAATACAGGAACAAGAATTACATAAAAATCTTAATTTAAAAGCACTTTCGGAGACTTGTTGGCTTATGCCACTTGCTATTAGAATGGCTCCAACTCTAAATTACAAGTTTAAGCTAACCTTTTGTTACAGATGTTAAGGAACGTTAACCATCTCCAATAAGCAGTAATTTATAACCAAGGTGTACAGAACACAATAAATTCATAGATTTAAATAAAACAAGTCAAATCAAGCATACAGCGACCACATACATTATACATTTAAGATAGACAAAACTTTTTTTTAACTTTCTCTCAGCTACAATTTCAAGGGGAAAGTACTTTGTCATCTGCTAACTCTACTTGAAGAATGTCTAGCAGTCCTTGGGGGAAATTCCAGGTTCTTCCAGTAAGCAGGACCTGGTCACCAAGCACCTCGGATTCCTGAAATGCTACCCCATGTAGATGAGGCTCCTTTGTAACTTAGCCCTTCAGCCAATGACATCCACCCACCCTGGATATCCCCTACCCAAAGTCCTACATGTCTCTCATCTGCCCAAATAAAGTTGCTCTGTCTCTCTGCAGCTGGACCCAAAAAGTTATTACCATTTGTGCTCATGGACCACTCCCAGTTCGTCGCTGCTACTCTTGTCTCTGAGGACCTGGTGGCCAACGACCGCAGGAACAAGGGGCAGCCACAAAAGGAGAATATAAATACTGCAACAGAAAACTCCCTAGAAGTGACAAACATTCAGTAAAGTGGGAAGATAAAAGTTAATACATATAAAGCAGATGTCCTGCACTCTCAAGGACTTATAAAAACAAGAACAGCAACAAAAACCCAAATGGCAGGCAGAAACGATTCAAAACAGGTCATAAATTAATCAAATAAAACTGAAGAAAACAGAATGAATGAAGACTAGCATTTGGGGGGGGGAGGTGAGGGTGGGGAGGAAGGATAACAAAGATTGGCAAGTCCTTCGTCTACTTAATCAAAGCTAGCCAGGAAGACAGAAAAACCAAATTAGAGATTAAAGGAAGATGACAGGTACCAGTGAATTGTGTACAAGTTTCTCAATGACAAACATGAGGCAGAGGTTGTGGAAAGGTACACAAAACTCAGGACATATAGAAATAGAACTGTATAAATCGAAAGTACAATTTAAAAAGTTTGAACAGAGGTTTACAATCATAGCAGAAACCATGCCTTTAAATGAAAACTCCATTTCAAAGTAAGGTATACCTCTCTATGTGTTGCTTGTCCGTGAGTCCTGAGGGGCTTCTAATACAGTACAGAATATTTTTATTGTTTTGGTGATTCCAAAAATGAGAGTAAGATCCTATTGCTGGAGACACAGTCCCTTTGGATATAGGTTGTGGAGTAATCAAGCTGGAACTGAACTGGACGCTTTCTCCCTAATGATTGGCATACATTATTGCGGGAAGGTGTTACCCAGGCTGCTGGGGTTGGAGGGAGGGAGACATTGAGTTCTTTCCTAACAGTAGATAGACCCTGAGTGCTTCTCAACTCCAGCCTCACCGGTGCAGTCAAGGGAAGACTGTTTAGTGGCAAATCAACAACTTTCTAATTGAATCTGAGGCCTGCTCTATGGGAGGGAATATATTCCTCACACAGTAAGCTTGTCAAAAGCCTGCATGAGGAAGGTCATGGAAGCTCTACGGATACTATTAATGATGATTAGCTGAATGGCTATGTAAGCTGATCTAACAGTACTTAGGTTTATACCTACAGACTGGTCTAACTCTCAGCCTTAGATAGAGAATCTTTTACAGCAGTGTGGACTGGTCAACCCAAGACTCAAAACTAAGTGCTTAGAAAAAGGAATTGCTGAGTGCTCAGCCTCAAATAGGATATCTACACCCTATTTAGAATTATGGTTTTTATTTTATTTATTTTTGTTTTTGTTTTTTTGTTTTGTTTTGTTTTTCGAGACAGGGTTTCTCCGTGTAGCCTTGGCTGTCCTGGACTCGCTTTGTAGACCAGGCTGGCCTCGAACTCACAGTGATCTGCCTACCTCTACCTCCCGAGTGCTGGGATTAAAGGTGTGCGCCACCACGCCCGGCTGAATTATGGTTTTTAAAGGGAAAGACCAAACACTACAGGACAAAGAAGATATTGCATGCCCATAACAACTATGAGCACAACAGCTTTCACAGGACTGGGACACACATAGATGAGGAAAGAGCTGGATTAGTCTGGCAAAGAAAGGGGTCAATAGGTGTGGAGCAGGGATAAGAGAAGGCAATAGGGGGAGGAGTGTGATTACAACATACTGCATAAAAGTAAGAAACTCTCGAGGACTGGAGAGATGGCTCAGCGGTTAAGAGCACTGTCTGTTCTTCCAGAGGTCCTGAGTTCAATTCCCAGCAACCACATGGTGGCTCACGACCATCTATAATGTGATCTAATGTGCACTGTATATGTAATAAATAAATAAATCTTTAAAAAAAAAAAAAGAAAAGAAAAGAAACTCTCCAGAAGGAAAAAGTGAGGAGCCATCAAGATGGCTCAGTAGGTAAAGGGACTGGCTGGCCGCCAAGCCTGGGAACCTGGGTTGGATTGCTAGGACCCATGTAGAGGGGGAGAACACACTCCCCTTATTTGCCCTCTGACCACCACACACATAGAAATACACATAGATGTAGTGAGACTTTAGAATAAAAAATGCTATTAAACTTAACTGGCACTAAATTTTAAAAATAAAAATAAATTAGTCAAATTAGGGATATTTTTTCCTCTGTACTAGTAGAGGCTGGGGTTTGAACTGCAGGCTATTTGCCGATTTTTAGGCTTAAAAAGTAGAGGGTCAAAGGATATGATCCAAAGAAAGGGTAAAGGTGTTAGCAGCCCAAGTCTGATGACCTGAGTTCAAACCCTGGAGCCCACATAGAGAACCAACACAATGGTATCCTCCACATATGTGCATGCACATATGGCACATGCATACCCATATGCAACTAGTAAATAGAAATTTAAAAGGAATAATTAGGAATGGTGAGATGGCTCAGCCATTAAAGGCTCGGCTCACAAGCAAAACTAGAGTTAATTATAAGAAAAAGGACAGTTCTTGGTTTTTGTTGTTTTGTTTGCGTGTGCATGTGCGTGTGTTGGAGGTATGAAATACATAAGCAGAAGTGGTAACTATCAGGAGTAATGGGGAAAAATGAATGGGCAGGGAAGTGGGGAATGTCATGAAATCCTCCCTTATGCTGTTAAAACAGAGCAAAACACATTTTAAAAACAAATCTCTTCCCTTCTGGTGTTGCAGGAAATGCAACAGTGCTTCCGCCTAAGGTCTGCCAATGTAGGCATTGAGGGCAGGTGCAGGATAGAATTCCGCCTGCTTCAGCTGGCACTGTGGTTAGTGGCTTTTAGCCTCGTGTGCTACTTGCCCACAGGCCCAGCTTCCTATCAGTTCCTTTGCAATCCCCCATTTAGCCCATGGGACTGACTCATGGTGACTAGAAAACGTGCTTACTGGCACACATATGCTCTACATTCAAGATGGCTACCATTTCTTGGACTTGAGGAGGGTGTGGTGCTTATTGTCTTGTGGGGGCGTGTTCTGCCTTTTAAAAATCTGAGGCAACCTTATGTAATTTCAACATCAATTCATAAGTTATTTCACATAAGACCTTTGGAAACCCTTTTAGAAAAAAGATTTCATGCAAATAAGTGCTCTATCTGCATGTGCACCTGCACGCCAGAAGAGGGCATCAGATCCCTGTATAGATGATCGTGAGCCACCTTGTGGTTGCTGGGAAATGAACTCATGATCTCTGGAAGACCAGTGTCTTAACCTCTCAGCCATCTCTCAGGCACTGGAAACCCTCTGATACTAACTCCCTGCATTGGAGGCAGCATTTGGCAGTTGAGTGCTCTTCCAACATGTTTTCTGTTCACAACATATACTATATCCAAACGAACCCAAAGAAGAAACTTGAGGTCTGAATTCGTCCATGATGCTGTTTAGTCTAATACTGAGCAAAATACACTTGTTTAACTTCCACAGAATGGAAATACACAGAAAATGGCATTGCCCTTACATCCAGTCATGATCACCCAGGAGGGATCTAGGGAGTGTGAGCTCATTCTCCCAGTGCAAACTGAGCATCTACCAAGTTCCCAACGCTAACTGTTCAGACCCCACTTCAAAGGCAAGTGATTCTCATACTGCAACCATTTGCTAGTAAATGTATAGCAGCACATTTAAACAAAAACAAAAAACCAAGCATCCTTTTCTTGTCCTCAATGTCAAAAGGAACTGGCTGGGCGAATGGAGAAATCTCAAGGCAAAGACATCCAAGGGAATCCTCCAGCCATCACATCCTCTCATGCCTCAAACCATTCTACTTAAGCAGGTCCAGGCCTTTCTGGTTCATGCACCTAGGAAAGTCCCAGGGGCAGGAGTGTCTTCATTCATATTGGCCAATTTACTCTGAGTGTGTTTCACAGGCTCCTGCTACCTTTTTAGTTGAGTCCTCCTACCCCAAAGAAACATTTTACCATGGCAACAATTTAAGTCCTTTGGGAGTTAAGGAGTTGGGCTCAACTGTTAATCAAGCAACCTCCCATCTTTGTTTTCCTGTCTCACCAGAAAAATGAAATTAAAAAAAAAAAAAAAAAAGTCAGTAACCCTTGCAAATTTTAAATTCTGGTTCTGTCCAAGGCTTCCTGACAACTATAATCCACTTATTAAGAAAATATTAAAAAAAAAAAAAAAGAAAATATTATGTACTCAAGACAAAAACTATGGGATAGTGTGTGTGGCTCTCGAAGATAACCGGAGTGGAGAATTGGGCATACTATGCTGAGCGAATAAGACTTCTATTAAGTGGGTATGGCTTGCAACATGTGAGGGAGACACTGATGAGTTCTTCCCAGACTTGAACTAAAACCCAAACATAGTGCTTCAGACTTAACTGAGCAGTACTTCTGGAAGATTTTAACAGGGTGTGGTTTACTCACGCAGGCAAAAACAGATTAATGGGCAAGTATGTGTATAGAGGCATAAAATAAGGAGCCAATGAGAACCTAAAGCAGAAGCAGGTTAAGATGAGTCAGCATCTCTACTGAGGACAGCAGAGTGGACTGTCATTAGTTAAGTGGTTTGAATGTATTTTGAAAGGCAAAGCTGGTGAGTGGCCAAAGAGCAAAATATCAGACACGAGTCTTAAGCAACTAGAGAGAACCTTTCTAAAGGCACTTTTTTTGCCAGATAGTGGTGGCGCACTCCTTTAATCCCAGCACCTGGGAGGCAGAGGCAGGTGGATCTCTGTGAGTTCAAGGCCAGCTGGGTCTACAAAGCCAGTCTAGAACAATTAAGGCTACACAGAGAAAGCACGTCTTGAAAAGAAAAAAAAAAAAAAAAAAAGTTTTGTTTGTTTGTTTGTTTTAAAAAACCAGCTGCAGTGGCGCATTGCCTGTAATCCTGGCTCTCAAGGAGGCGTAGGCAGATGGATCTGAGTTCCAACCTACAAAGCAAGTCCAGGACAGCCAAAGCTACAGAGAAACCATCCTCAAAAAACCCAGACACCTTAGGTACTCACCTCATCCAGGCAAATATCTAAATTGACTATTGTTGGGAATTCACAGACCCAGTTCAAAGGTCATCAGCATGTAACTGAATTTCTCCCTCATGGTTTAAGCCATCTAGGCAAGCTAGATGTAGGATACCCCAAAGCTCAGGGATCTGGAGCAGACAGCAAAATACAACAGGACCTCTAAATAAAGTCTCATTCTTCCTCACCTTTGCGGGGAGGCTATATGCGGGAATCAAACTCTGGATTAACACACACAATATGAGCACTGAACTGGGCCAGCGTGCCTATAGCTCCAGAAATTTTCACTAAGAATGTTAGAAACATTACTTACATACAACTAACATGCTAAGCAGCTATCTAGTACACGTGTTTTCAATTTCCTCCAAAACACATTAATTTTGCCCTGAAGTCTGTTTCCATACAGTTCTGAAATAACTGCACAATAGAGTCAAAACATGTTTATTACTTTTTAGTATCATTTTGTACACTTCTGTACAAATACAAGAATATAGCCAATATTCACAGGTAATGAAAAGAACTCTGGATATTTAAACCCAGCACCTAAAACCAGTAGCTTGAAGCAGGAACTTCAAGCCTCTGGTAGGCAGAGTAAACATTCTTTGAAGAATTCCCTTAAAGCTAAGGTGTTTACAAACGGAGTATAAAACAGGAAAGGCAATCTCACTTACATACTCTAAGCCCTTCCTCCACTAGATTATTTTACAAGGGTGAAACAAACCAAAAAATAATTTAAAAATTGAAAAGGACCTCACAGAGTATTCCAAGTGTTTTTGTTTTTTAAATTTACTGCCCCAAGTTTTAAAACCAACTAAAGACTAAATAGAAAAAGTTCTCTGGGGGAATACTTCTTAACAGATTTATCACCACTCTCCTGTGTGGTAAGAGCAGTTAAAGTCTACATAAAGACTCACTTTTTCAATAGGCAGGAGGGGAACTAAGGTTTTCTAAAGCTATCCCGAATTTCTGTCTTCAAACTCCTTAAACAAGTTTGTGGCACCTACAGATAAACTGAGATACCGCACATGCTCTAACAGATATGCCTTAGTCACTTCAGGAGGTTAGAAGCCAGACACAGGGGTATTAAAGCACAATGTTTAAAGTTTTACTTTAAAAAAAAAAAAATCAGATCAAATATTACAAAATAGTTCCACAAGAAACTGCAAATTAAGCGTTTTTTGTCTAGTATTTAACTAACCTGGTGAAGCTTGTAAACAGTCAACAGGAATAGCATGACACAGGTAAGGGAAGTACTGACAACAAAAATGATTTACTCCACTCACAAGCTGCTGCACCTGACCAGGAAAGGTCACCTCTTGCACTACAAATCTGAAGCCTTTTGCCCAAAAAGACACTGTACAGGGCTAAGCTTAACATAGCACTTCAGGGCACCATGAACACGTATGAGCACAGTTCAGCAAATGGTAATGACTCAACAGGTATGAACATTTCATCATAACACATGACATTTGTCTTAACGTTTAAAAAGCACTTTTAAGAAACAACGGGGGAAGTCGGCTTCCAGTGTAGGGACACTCCTCCTCCTCTCCCTCAGCCCACCAACCTGTGTTTCAGCAAACACCAGCATCACTGTTCCACATTTGTAGATTAGAGAAAGTGTCAATGTTACCTTCTGTACTTTAAGTTAATAATACAGTCCAAGCAAAGAAGTAACTTTTGGATTTCAGTATTTCAGAAAGTTAACATTGATTTTGGCATAAAACAAAGACCAGCCCTTAGTAATGGTAGATCTGGAAGCATACTTCTGCCCCAACAGCGGCAACAAAATTCTTATGTCAGATGTTACAATTTTCAAGTTAAAAGACGTTTTTGCATACAAAACTGCCTATGATTTGTTACAACACTGGCAGTGTCATGGTAAGGCCATATAACTAGTATTTTTAAGCAAATGGGGAAAAAAAAAGCCAAGGTAGTTTTATAGTAGCAATAGTTTCTTTTTTTATTTTAATATACTTTAGGAAACACTATACAAAGCTGAGTTTTCCCACCATTAAGTGTAACAGCAGGAATCTCAATGACACAAGCTGAGCATTTTGTGATGCTAAAAGCAGTCAGCACCAGACTTGAAGAGTTAGCTACAACACAGACAGCCTTCAAGATGAAGTGTCATAATAGCAAGACAGGTGGACCAGGCTGAACAAAGGGCAGCACTTGAGAAGGGACTCCTAATTCTTGTTGAATTTCACATTCATTAAATATCTTTTACACAAATTATTGTTAATATGCTTTAAACAAAACTTCCCTTTAAGGAATCATTGTAACAAGATATAAATATTCAACAAGAATAGTTTTGATAAGGAATCCCCATGTTGTTCAAATTCTAGTATGCATTGACCGAAGGGAAAAAAAGTAACAAAATGTGTTTGTTTAAACATGTTTATTACAACAGATACAATTCACATCTGACTAGCTTTGTTTCTCCTTTCCCCTCCCACAACCATGTTCATTGGGCCACTTCCTTGTATTTGAGCAGTCAATGTACTTTCAGCACACTTGCCCAGCAGTACTTTTCAGTCCATCCTTACAGGGTACAAATGGATTTCAATAATTTATACAAACGGGTTATGCTCGATCACTGCAACTTCCAGCTACTGTACACAGGAATGAGAAGGTTATAGAAAAGTGCCACAGAAACAGTGCCCTAAGAAAGGAAAAGGGGCACCTTAAAAAATGGATAAAATCAGGCCAAGGACTTCAGAGGGAATGGAACATACAGGGAACGAAAAGATTTCTTTGCAAAACAAATGGAGCAGCACTGCTCTTGATCAGGTGCAAGCGCTGATCAGTTGTCTCATGATATTTGTACACCGCTCATAAGGTTCAAAAGCGTATCCTCAGACACAAGATTACCTGGTGCTTGCACTAGATTTTTGAAAATGTAAGATTTCTGAATGATAAATTAACCCCCCAATTTTTTTTTTTAAAAAAAGCTAATTTTGCAGACAGGTTTCCATGTAAAAGGCTAGGTACTTAGCCACCT
Organism: Acomys russatus; assembly: GCF_903995435.1. NCBI lineage: Eukaryota > Metazoa > Chordata > Mammalia > Rodentia > Muridae > Acomys > Acomys russatus. The sequence goes on from NC_067145.1 coordinate 37,130,576, forward strand.
CAGCATTGATTAGTTTCAGATGTCTAAGCTCTGTTACACATGGCTTCCCATGGCTTCACTCTACAAAACATATTTACAACGTGAAGATACATCTACAAGAAATCTACATTTCAAGGGTTTTACAAATCAATCTTGTCTCTCTCCCCTGAATTGACTCTCACAGACCCCTGTCCCTTTGTCATTTTATTTGCCCAGCTTAACAGTCCACAGTCTACTAAAATGCAGCTCAAAATGTTTTGAGTGGGCAACAGATTTACAGTTCCTGTATGAGATCATGTGCAATTGTTCACATCTTCAAACCATGAAGGAATTCTGATTTTTTAGCTTTTCAAGTTCCTTAATTTGTTGTCTCAAAAATAGTATCCTGAAAAATAGAAGCAGACATTAATATTTAAAATAAGTGAATAACTAGTTATACTTAGTTTATAGTTAAGAACATTCAACAAATCATACATTAAAATACTAAAAAAGCTAGTGGATATGGGCAGGGGGAAAACCCACTATTCTTTAAAAAACAACTTGTGTCAGGAGCTAGAGAAACTGGCTCAGGCAAGAAAGCACTTCCTGCACAAATATGAGAATTTGAGTTTGTAGTCCCAACAAACCTATAAAAAGCCAGGTGGGACTACATGTATCTGTGGTCCCAGTATTGGAGAGGAAGAGGCAGGAGGACTTCTGAGGTTTGCTGGTCACATCTGACCTCTAAGGTCAGTGAGACCACATCTTAAAAACACAAAGTGGCAAGCACCTGAGAAGACATCAGATGTCATGGAAGTAATAATCATTATATTGATTTTTACGTGCTTTTTTTTTTTTTTTTAAAGATTTATTATGCATATACAGTGCTCTTCCTGCTTGTATTCCTGCAGGCCAGAAGAGGGCATTAGATCACGTTATAGATTGTTGGGAGTCACCATGTGGTTTCTGGGAGTTGAACTCATGACCTTTGGAAGAGCAGTTAGTGCTCTTAACCACTGTGCCATCTCTCCAGCCCCTTTCACGTGCTGTTTAAGCTATTATTTCAAATGTCCTGAGTCTTCCCTTTCATAAGGCAGGCCAGTTCCTAATCACAAAAGCAGGAAAATGGAAAACAGTCCAAGAAAATTCAGAAAGTAACCATTCCCAATGCAGGTGATACTGTTTCTCCCATGCTATTAAAAGCCTGTAGTTAGAATGGAAGGCGGAAACTCATCCATGGACTGCATGCTGTTTTGCCTAAAAGATCATCCATCAGTCAGGAACTCATCACCTGATTTGGATATACCTGCTGATCTTTTTTTTTTAAAAACTTTTGTTTCTGATATGCTGTTTAAACTCAACTATTCAAAACCAAAAACTATTGTGTGTATTATAATATACATATATATTATATGGAAACACGTAAATCAGTGAAAAGCTTACCTCTGCTCTCGCAAAGTTGCTTGAATTTCACATACTCGAACTAAAGACCTCAAATTTTTTAATTCAGTACATATTTCTGACATGTGAACACTTCCCATATTATGGGCTTCTTCACGCAATCTTGATGCCTTTAGTTAAAGAAATAAGGTCACATAAAATATGAGCATATATACATAAAAGAATATAAAGAATTTACACTGAAAGCACAGAAGAAAACTTTTCCATATATAAGAACAAAAGCTTCTACAATGGTGTTAAAGTGATTTGTTCTTTTCCTTTGGGGTTCTTAAAAATATATGGTTTCAGCCAGGCATGGTGGGGCCTTTAATCCCAGCACTCGGAGGCAAAGGCAGGCGGGTCTCTGTGAGTTCAAGGCCAGCCTGGTCTACTAAGTGAGTCTAGACAGCCAAGGCTACACAGAAAAGCCCTGTCTGTGGGGTGGAGGTTGGGAGATGGGGAGGGGAGGGGAAGGTTTCAATCAGATGTCTTTAGTCCATACTTGTCATCCCAGCACTCTAGCAGAGGAAATGATATTAAATTCCAAGCCATCTTCACGTTTACACATAGAACGGGGATTTGGGGGGGGGGGGGAGAAGACAGGAAAAGGGAGAGCTGTACCTGTTTCTCTGCATGGTCTGCAGGCCACCCCTGAACATGTTTTATGAGATTATCATTGAAGTGAGCTGCTAGAGTCGGTGTCAATGAGCACGCGGGCCGAGCAGATGCACTCTGTGGCACAACAGCTGCAGCCGATGCATTATTACTACAAGCATGATTTGGACCAGGCGACGGGCTTCTCTGACTGCTGCAAGAGAAACAGAGAATGCACAGAGTGCTTCAAAGTAGTTTCTAGATGGCACGAGAAAACCCAAGAGAACAATGTATATTAATTTTAAAATATCCTAATTCTTACACACAAAAAAAGTTGTTGTTTTTTAAAATTATCAAATAGAACTGCTGGTCCAAAGTATATCATGTATTACTCAGTGCACTTTTAAGAAAAGTCTTTGGAACATTACAGTTTATTTAAAACTGAAACTCCAAATGACAGCTCAACAGCTGACCTCAGAACAAACACAAGGCAAAGATCAATTAACAGTTAAAATACAAGGCAAATGTGAATGTTTTATTGATGTCTAATTAAAAGGAGGTACGCGTCTGTTCAGTATCAAAATACTCTTGAATCAGAGGACGAAATACATTAAGGCAAAACACAAGCATTTAACTTAGGAATTGAGTGCGAACACTGATAAAATGAGACCAAAAGAGCGACACATTCACTCCATGGGAGAATCAAACCCCTGACACTAATGACACTCTGCTCTGCTTGCAGATAGGAGCCTCGCGTAACTGTCTTCTGAGAAGCTTCATCCAGCAGCTGGTGAAGGATTGAGGAATGGGAGGGGTCAAGGCTACAGGGAGAGAACTACAGAATCAATTACCCATGGACCCCTGAGGGCTCAGAGACTGAATCACCAGTATGTATGGACTGGGCCTAGATCACTACGCCTATCTGTAGCAGATGTGCAGTGGTCAACATGTGGGTCCCCTAACAATGAGAGTTATGGGCTGTCTCTGACTGTTGCCTTCCACTAGATCCTTTTCCACTAGCTGGGCTACCACGTTGTGGCCCCAGTGGGAGTGGATGCGCTTACTCCTCGAAGGGGAGATAAACCTGTTTTTTAGGATCCCAAATACGGGATCGGAAACGGTCTCATGAGAGAACAGGTGAGGTTAATTCACTAGAAGAGCAACCGCCTCAGGAGTTTAATTGTTGCCAGCTGCTTTGTGAACAGACTCTGGGAGGAGATATATAAATAAGCCAGAACTGGAGGTGGGGTGTTTTGGAGACTCGCTGCACTTCAAGACACTCCTAGAGAACTGCTCGAGGGAAGGCTTCGGGGCTCCGGCTCCTGCTGAGGTTCTGGTTACCCCAGGTTCCAGCGAAAGAAATCCTGGGGCTCACGCCTGGAGAATCATTCCTCGCAACTGTTATCCTTAAGGTTTTGTTATTGTGTCCATTAATCCTCATTTCCTATTGTTTTGGTTAGTCGGGTTATAAGTGACGTAGGCTCGGTCACTAAGTTGTTAATAAAATATATTGGTTAAGAAAATTGAGCCTACAATTCCTGATGGAACTTCAGGTACCAGGGTGGGTTGATACCTCCGAGGGAGAAAGGAAGGAGGGTGCTGATATTAGGCTGTAGAATGATTAAATAAATAAAAATCCAACACGCTGATTAAAAATTGTATTATTAATAAACATAGAAAGGTATAAACACAATATAACAATATGAAAGGTGATCTGTATAAGAAATGTCAGATTTCAAGACGTGAGCGCTTTCTCTATACTTCATCAATACTCTCAAAACTTCCAGTAGGTTAAAAAGCAAATACACTGCCAAGCATGAAAACATGCATCATTATTGCATAAGCATCACACATTTCCATTCTTCTGTGGATGAAGTACTATTATGTACATCCTGCTCAAACAACACAGGATCCCATATTAAAAATAAATAAATAAATAAGGACTCCGTCTCATCATACACCAACTAACCTTAAGCGCTGAAGACTTCGAGGAGAGACAGGTTCATGACCTTGCTGCTTGTCAGCAGTTACAGGCTGCTGTGTAGCAGAATGTGACACTGGTCCTTGCTTAACTACTGGAGTACTAACCTAAAACGTTAAAATATGGTGAGATATCACACGGGCAAAACTCAAGAAAATTAGCTAAACAAAAAATTCTAATACTGATGACATTCCACATGAGTTAACAGAGTTGTCAATTTGTTTCATTGTGTTAATACTGGTGACTCAAACATTTTTGGTTATACATACAGCCACACATCTAGTTAACAAACACAAAATTAGCAGTTTTCAGACAGTTAAATTAAAGTTGCTTTATGTGGTGTATGTCTTTGCCCATGAAGGTGTGGAATAGACATTAGATCCCTTGGAGCTAGTTCTACATTATCTGTGGTCACTCAAACTAAGCGCTGGGACCCAAACTCCCATCACACTTCAGTAACTACTCTTCTGTTTTTGTTTTTCTGGTTTTACGAGACAGGGTTTCTCTGTGCAGCCTTGGCTGTCCTGGACTCACTTTGTAGACCAGGCTGGCCTTGAACTCACAGCGATCCACCTGCCTCTGCCTCCCAAGTGCTGGGATTAAATGCGTGTGCCATCGTGCCCAGCCCAGTAATTACTCTTAACAACTTAGTCATCTCTGACCCAAAAGTTAAATTTTGACCCTTTGGTTCTTATAAAATACCCTATATTAAAAATCATGAAAGCACATTACTAACACAGGCAGTAGAAACTATTATTCAGCAGCTTTCTAATACAGCATTTCTCTTTATGAATTCTATAAAATTACATTATTACTGGGACAAAGATACTCTGATTTCAAACACATATCAACATGTATTTACAAGTATGTATGGTATGTAGGTGTATTCAATTTGAGAAATCATAAAAAAAATGTCCTACAGATAGAACAAAAGGTGCATGGCTGAAAATGGAGGATAAACATCTGAACACAGACACATACATAAGTACATATCCACACACTCAGATGTACTAGACAAAGATACACACACACACACATATCTAGCGCACACACATATATTCAGCTTTCCTAGACAAAAAGGTTAATTCTCAGAAAATTTCCCTTTTATCATTAAAAAAAATACACACACACACATATATATAAAAAAACAAGGCCACAATTTTTTATGCACAGCAAGCTCTAAATCTCACTTAAGAGGTAGAATATCTTAATTAAAAAAAAAAAAAAAGGTGAGGAGATGGCTCAATGGAAAAAGCTCTTCCTATACAACAGAGATCAACACAAGGACTCATACTCCCAGAACTCACTAAGTGCCTGCCTATCGTGGTAGCCAAGCTAGCCTGACTATCTTTATTCATAACCTCTGGGTTTAACTGAGACACAGCTCAATAAATAAAGTAGAGAAAAATTAATGGCTCCACATGTGTGTTCATGACCCTACACACATAAACATTAAAGAAAGTCATTTATGGTCAAGATCCAAGTATGTGATAGGTGCCAAAACTGGTATTACATTCCTGTTATATTTTACAACTGAGTACTAAGTAGGCATTTATAGAAGGATTTTCTTACCTAAATACAGCCATTCATGCTTAGTAAAATGGTCTCTGAATTCAGAAGGAGCTTCATTTCTAATTCTGACTCTAGCACAAAAACTGTATTTGTGTAAAAATTTAATTTTATTTATTTATTTATTTATTTTTAATTTAATTTTATTAAGTGAAACAAACAGCATGTGATTATCCGGCAAAAACTTTAAAATGTCAAATACTTATGAAAAATGCTGGTTCTCTTTTAAAAATAAAATTGTGAGAGAAAAAGAGTATCAGGCTCTGAAGAAATTTGATAAATATTCAAGCTCTCCCACAGACCTTGTTTATACATTTAATTCCAGGTCACCAATCCCAAAAAGAATCAGGAATGAGTCTAAGTACACACAGATTCAAGTCTGCTGGCAGCTAACCCATCTAATGTCAGCTGCTGTCACTCATTCCAGCACTACCTCATTCTCAAAGGGCATCTCCTGGGAATATAGATTCCGAAATGTTAGCATTGCTGAAAGCTAGCCATTCTCACAGTTCTTACAAAATGACATACCTTTGGCTGTGATGAAACAGGTGGCGTACTAATCAAAGGTTTAATAGGGACTGGGTTACTTTGAGGTGTGCTTATTCTTGGAGACACATAGGATCTCGGGGATGAAGCATCAGATGTTAGAGACATTGGAGACTGATTAGATGGTTGGGCTGTAAAAGAATGATGTAATTAATTTCAAGTGACTACGTCACTCCACACACTGCAAGGATACACAGTTGAATTCTCTCTCAGCATCTGATATCCTCACTGAGGAACAAAGTCTCCACTGAGGGCAACCTTTCCTCTTTCTCACCTTGGAAAGCTAAGCCTGAACCTATTCTCACCATCCTTAATTTATATTATTTTCCATTTAGGCTCAGAACTGTCCAGTCTCTTGCCTCGTGAGACTAACCAAATGGCTATGGGCCTCTACCACGAACCTCTGCTCTGCAACATGCTATGTCTGCTTTTGTTTGTGAGCTTTCAGAGAGACCCTTGTACTGCTGCATCTTTCCTTCTGCATACATTTGAGGAGAAACACAACTACCTCAAAGCCAAGTTATTTCTGCTTCCTCTAGTCAAATATCACCCAACAATAATCCAAACAAAGATCTACCTCAAGGACATGAGATACTTAAAAAAAAAAAAAAAAAAAGACGGAAAGTATACTATAGTTTGCCTTTTTGCTCTTGAGTAGAATTTCATCAGTAATTTACATTATGACTAAAATATGACATATTGCAAATAAATTAATACAGATAAATAACAAAGTCTAAAGTGAAGAAAAGATACCTGAGAGCATACAAATATTAAGTCAAACAAAATCATCATAACAAATATTTCCTCAAACTAAAAGCAAACTTTCCCTTAATTTCAAGACAAGAGAGAAAGACAACTTTATAAGCAATCTAAGAGGAAGGAAGAATACCTTGTGTAGATAGCTGGGCAGCTTGAGAAATGAGAGAGGTGATGTTGAAAGCAGATGGCCCAGCAGTAAGAAACTTGTGGATGATAGACTGCAGGGAAGCTTGCGTTACAGCTGCTGTAAGAACTTAGAACATTCAAAGTCCAGTCAAAATCAAGTTCATCCTGCAACTTGAAACTCATAGATAACAAATGGTAATAGTAAAAAGACAAACTGGTTTCTATAATTTCCAAACTGAAAGCTTGGCACACACAGTAAATTAATGGACATAAAGACTTGAAATGGTTGGAGGAGAGACCAGGTTCACAATGAAGGTAAGGCAATAATCTCCTTGACTCTGGTAATGCTGCCAAGGCATGTTAAGAACAGCAGGGGCCTATGCAAGTTAGTGCTCCAGACAACATTTTTGGCAATCCCCTGGGGGAAAAAAAGCTGCTATTTCACATTACTGGTGTTTTGTTTTGTTTTTTCCAACAAACTGACCAATAAAGCCCTGTACACCAACACTCACCATGCTTTCTAAAGGGATACCAAAACAGCAGGAATATTCACGCCTAAAAATGCTTCTTACAGATGATTTTATATGATTTCAGATTGCTTGTATAACACATTTACCCATGAAAATAAAGAATTACAGCTGTCTTACAAAATAAAATATCAAAAAATTGAAATTAACAACCATGTTTTCTAAAGGGATACCAAAACAGCTGGCACTTACGAGTACCATGCCTACGAGTGCTTTTTACAGGTGGTTTTATATAATTTCATTTACCCATAAAAATAAAGTATTACAGCTATCTTACAGAATAAAATGAAAATATCAAAAAGTTGAAACACCAAACCAAACATGTGAGAAGGCTCTATCTTTTGGATAAATAAAAATCACTTAACACTACTACTAGAAGAATATGCACAAACAGAGATGAAATATACTTATATTTCAACAATTTAACATTTGAATTTTAATGATTTCAAATTTAAACCAGATCCATTTTTGCTCAGGTTTCTATGAGGCGATAGTCCAAATACTTTAATCAGTAAAAAAAAAAATAAATAAATAAACTCAATCAGATTCATGTGATTAAGCAGACCAAACAAAAACACTACTAAACACTAATAAAAACAAATCAAGACACCTACCAGCAGTTTTACCTAGTATCTACTTCTCAGAATTTCTACGATCTTCTTATTAACAGATTTGAAAACTATACACAAGGGCCAGGCGGTGGTGGCGCTCACCTTTAATCCCAGCACTCGGGAGGCAGAGGCAGGTGGATCACTGTGAGTTCGGGGCCAGCCTGGTCTATAAAATGTGTCCAGGACAGCCAGGGCTACACAGAGTAACCTTCTCTTGAAAGGGGGAGGGGGAAGAAAACTATACACAAATACTAACTCAACTATACGATGAAAGGCATCAGAAGTGTTAATATTAAAGAAGGAAACTCCAACATAAATTTGAAAAGAAAATCAAGAATCCTTCCTTGAATTAAGAATTATATAAGTAGCTTTGTGTAATGCAGATAATAATGCTCAAAACTATAAGCATGGCTATTTACCTTCATTTATTTTGGATATGTCCACATTTGAATTATTAAGCTGTAGCGTGGCTTGCAGAGCAGGAAGCAACTGTCTGAGAAGATTTGGGTCCTGAAGTAATGGAGGTATTGGTGATTGTGGAACAGGAGAAACAGGTACTGTCGAAGCAGATGTTGGAGGTGCAGATGTGGGGTTCAGGCCAGAGGCGGAGGATGTGGAGGGAGTTGTGCAAGAATGTGATACTGATTTGTCTCCTGGAGCGGATTCTAAGGGAAAAGAAAACAAGGCTCAAAAAAAAAAAAAAAAAAAAAAGCCTCAGCACCATAACTAAACCAACAATATCACAGTAACATCTTGCATGTGTTACACACTTAAAACACAAACTGTATTTGGCTATCATGTACTGAGGTAGATAATTTTACAGCCCTATATTTCAGTGAGAAACTAGAACATGAAAGATTCTAACTGTATAAACTTATTAAAAATCTGACAATCTTCATATATGATTTGAAAATCACACTGCTATATGGCTATGCCCCAAGCACACGTACAAAAAATTTGATGGAAGATAACAAGGCTACAGGATTTAATTTAGGTACCATATCAAATAAGGTCAAAAATGCCTATGACCACAGCAATAACCAACAGACAATGGCCTTAACAGATAGGTATCAGGTAAGCACCATACCAGTCATGACCAAAATAAGCTAAAAAACATAATGAATGAAGAGACTTGGGACTTTTATGGTATTTAAGTTGTAAAATTTTAGAATGAACATTATTATCTATAAACAGGCACTTTGAATAGTAAAAATAAAGGAGAATCCCATTTCCTAGAATTTGGGAATCAAAGATGCATGACCGTGTATGGAAAGCTGCCCCTTTTTATGTGTATATTCGATGCACCACAAAACACCAGTAGTGTAACCTTTATTGTATTTGACAAACTGAAAATATAAATCCTAAAGACTTTAAAATTGAGTTAGGTGGGCTATATCAGTGAGACCCTGTCTCATAGTAATAGCAAACCAGATGTGTTTTAAAGAATTTCTGAAGACAAGACTTCATTAAACAGGAAAAAAAATTTATTATAGTGACAAAATTTATGCCTATATACTAGATTCTTAGACAGCAACAGAAGCATTTACTTAACATTTCCAAAGGAAACTAAACCACACTGAATATAATTCTCTAGACAAGGTAAAGATATACTTCCTCCATGACCTGCAACTGCTCTTTACAGACTTCACAGACTGTGACAGAGACACACGTGTATTTATGTATTTGTGTATGTATACATTACATGAATATACATACACATTCAATCACCACAACTCAACACCACTATTTTAACTCAAAACTATTAACAGCCAAGGTTACCATTAAGAAAGCAAAGAGAAACTGCTCCTTTTGTGGTATCTAGTTCTAGAGCACTAACCAAGGAAAGAGTCGTGTCTTAAGATAACAGCAGATGAGATCATTTAAACTGTTGTCTATGAACTGTCTATGAACATTTCCTAAAGCATCAATTCTCTACACAGCCATTTAAGAACCATATATATAATTATGACTGGTAAGGCTGTACATAATGAAACCAAGTGTATGATTCAAGAGTTGCCACATGGGAATTATACTGTTAACTAATAACTATTTAGTTCTAGGAACTAAACCAGCAACCTTCATGGCCCCAGAGGAGCTGAGACTCTCTCCGAGCTTGCTGAGTGTCATTCTTTTCACAATACCACTTCCATGGCCAAACAACCAGGAATAGTACCTTCCTACTGTATGGATTCCAAAAGCTATTTTAAATGCTAATGAACTTATCAGCTCAGAAATACTCAAGTATTTTTCAAAGCTTGAGACCAGCAGACTGCCTATCACTTGAGTCTATTACACCTTATACTTATTTGAGTTCATTAAAATTTGTACAAATTGTAATTGTTAACTCTCTCTACATCTCATCCTTTTAAAGCACTTTTTACTTTCTTCAGAAGCCAATGTTCTATTATTTATCACATGAGTCACTGCATCCGTACATATAGTCCTATGACATTATGCTCTCCTTTCATTGTCATAATAGGTGGGGTATTGTTGGAGAAGGTATAGAAAGTTTTCGGTTTTGTTCGATGCTTTTATGTCTAATCAAAAGCTTTGAAATATAAGAACTTAAAAATTCTTCCATGTTACTTTTACACAAAATAAATGAAACTCAGCAAAAAATGACATCATAAAGAAATACACGGGGAAATGGAGTGTAAATCATGACTTAAAGCTATGGAGGGCTTAACTTCTAATTTTTTAATAGGTTTGTTTTACTGAGAATAGATCTAGCTAGCTTTGTGAGATCAGCTGGTCTCAGTATTTATGGGTCCCTAGGGCATACTTCCTGCTCTGACTTGAGTACAGGTTGCTGTTAGTATACTTTTAATTCCAGGGCTCAGGGGGCTGGGCAGAGGCAGATGATTTCTGAGTTCCAGGCCAGCCATATTGACAGTGGCTCCACAAAAAAAAAAAAAAAAAAAAAAGCAAAACAATGTTTGTGCCTGAGTGCTAGCTCTTAATAGACTACTTACCAGAATCGCTTTAATTATGTAATTTGCACCATAATGCAGAGCAGAACACATTCCCCTTTTAACCTATATGTTCAGAAGAGAGCAATATCTCTCCTTCCTTTGTGTTTTACTTGAAAATTGCTGCCTTGTAGTTCCAGCTATCACCAGAAGAAGGAGGAAGTTAAGAAATATGTTTTACTGCTAACTTACAAACTACTCCACAGAAAAACTTTCTAACCCACACTTTTTTGGTCTGAATGGCAAGATTTTAAGACTACTTGGGCAATAATATTAATCAATTCCATGTGGTATCCTAACAACATGGCACACAGACACATGGAGGTGAAATATTTATTTCTTAACAAACAGCAGAAAAAAACAAATGGTAAGGTGACCGCAGCTGCTGTTCAGCCTAGGCACGTGCGTAAGCATATACAAATGTCTGCAATTGTTACTTTCCTTGAACTGAGAACACCTGCACATTACTATAGATTCAAGTAATGAACGGGTATAAATATAGGTCAGTGGTGGGGGGAGAGTTGCTTATGTTTGAGGTGTCCTGTTCAATTGCTAGGACCTTTTAAAAAGGGGGGTGGGGTGGGTGAACTGGGAATTAAGCAACATTTACAACTTTGAAAAGATTTTCTTAAACTGCCACACTTAAAAGAACATTCCCAACTGTATGTCCTCAAAAATATTCTTCTAATTTGATTATGCTCACATTATGAGCAATTACTTTCTAATGATCTTTTTACAAGGTTGTTTCCAATATACTTTTCAAATGCCACCAAAAATGTAGGGAAAGATAAGCATTTTTTGAAATTTTTGAAATCTTAAATTGACCAAATGTGAACTAATTAAACTTACTTTATAATATAGATTCAACAATTATTTGTCTTTCTAAACCAATCTCTCAATTTTTATGAAGATATTTAGCATCCTTAAAAGTATTTTAAAACAAGGATCAGGAGGCTGAAGCTGATCCACTTCAGGCAGTTAATATCCTTTTTATGTCAGCAACAAACAGCCATTACTGCCTACATACCTACCAAGTCCAGGATCCTTTATATTCTACCTAGTGTGGAGACACTATAATACAAAATAAGGAATTTTAGACTAATGACTGACTCACCAGCATATTAATAAATGACGATCTGCTCCATTTCTGAACCAAATTGTTAGCTACGGGACTTACTTGTGCTAAGAAGTTACATGAAATCTATGATCTATCTGCTTCTACAGCTGCTTTGTGTTAGCAAAGTAAAACAGGTCATATTTTTACTTACAAATGAAAACGTTGCCAATTTAAAGTCACTGGGCTCTTCTAATGTGGGTTTACTTGACAAACAGTAGGTACAAGGGCTCACATCTGCTGCTTGTTTTGTGATTTGACAGCTCTAGGGAGGACTTTAGAACTAGTAGGGACTTTAGAGCAATTCAGAAAGGTCACTGGGTACTACTTGATAAACATTTTGGTTTCTGGTATATCTATATTTGTCTATTACTTCTTATTTGTGTAAGACAAGCTAACCAAGAAATGTCCAATGTCACCTAAACAGGTATGTACACACACACATACACAAGTTGACCCCTTTGTGTCACCCTAACACCAACATTACTTTCTGGAAGTGATGAGGTTCAAGTTTGCCCACACTTCTATCCCCCAAGTAAACATACACTATTTCTCTCAAGGGATATGGCCACATTAAACAAATCCACACCTACTGTGAGGCCCTTTAACTAGATGCACCACACATGCATACTTCTCTCATTACAAGTACATTTTAAAGCAATGGCCAAAGGAGGCTTTTCTCCAACTCTAACACATTCATTACCACTACTGCAGGTGCCCTGTCCGACCATATACACATGTAACACAAATGTCTTAGTGTTTGTCAAGGCAAAAGGGCAGAGCATCCCCGAGAGACAATCAACCAAAGATCCTGCTCATCCATCATTTAATACAGCACTCTACCACTGACCAACTGATCAGCCTGATATGGTGAGTCACCAATTTCTAATACAGATGTAATTAGGATTATTTTCAGATTCCCTTCTATTTCCTCAGATTAAAAACCATCTCCTGAGCTTCAAGCTTGAATTACGAGGGCTTATGCATGGGGATTTTTCATGTTGCCAAGTAGCTGTTGGCATATGTCAACTTTTTGAGCATGCTACGGTTGTATGAAGGGAATTTGTGTTGCAATGTTTGCTTCCACTTCTCAGATCTGAGGTCTAACCAGAAGTAAGGGCTGATCCCTTCTATTTTCTGCCTGACACCTTAGTTTTCTAATACACAAGTTGAGGCCAGTAACTGCTTACTGTGGAAAACCATGCTTTAAAATGTCTTCAAGAGAAAGCAAGAGATCATCTCCCAAGTAATGATAATATCCACAAAATTAAAAAATGTTTGCAAGCCAGAATGGACTTTGCTATCTGAACTTGACATGTCATTGAAACCATCACTAAGTGCTATGAACTAATAAATACTTGGTTTCAGTGTCAAAGCAAAAAACAAGAAATAAAATGTGAGTTGAGAATAAATTAAAAGAAAAATCCAAACTAATTTTAGACCTAAATCTACCTAACAACACTCTAACAGACTGAAAAAGAATTTTTAATTAAGAGTCTTATTTGAGCCAAAGGAAAGAATATTTTACAACTATAGTTCAACGTGCAGCATCTAGTAGTAACAGCATACCTTTTCTTTCTGTTTTCTGTGCAGGGACAGAAGCTGTGGGTGTAGGCAGTTTTGATAAAGTAGATGCTCCATTAGCATCAAATGATTTCTTTGGCTGGTGATCAGACTGAAGAGTAAATGGACTAGAAGGAACAGTGCTTGGGGTAGCGGCTGGATGGACCACTGGTTTGATGGGGTGCTGTACTGGCGTAGAGCTACTGTGAGTCTCTGCTCTTGGCAGTCTGTAGTCTTTGTCATTGTGTCTGCTTGTTTGAGACAAAATATTCTGTGGGAGCAAACTACTGGCGTCGCTGGAATGCTTGTCTTCCACTGCAGTTCACAGTTCGCAGAAGAGATGTTGGAGTGACAGAAGGAGGAAGAAAACAAATGCTGTTAGAACCCTGTCGTGAGCGTTGGCTAACTGAGCAACATGCCTGGACTCATTTTACTAACTGAGCGACATGCCTGGACTCATTTTACTAACTGAGCAACATGCCTGGACTCATTTTACTAACTGAGCAACATGCCTGGACTCATTTTACTAACTGAGCGACATGCCTGGACTCATTTTACTGTTCATAAAACTGCAAGCCAAGTTAGTGGCTGCAATATTTACAATGGCATAGAATGGCAGACAGCAAGAGTTTTAACATCTATCAATTACAAAAGACCACTGGCTTCATTAATTTCAGATTTTTGAATACTAAAGCAACTACCTAATGTGGATTCTAAAGTGTTTTACTGTAGGTGCTTCAGTGATATAAGACGGTTTAACATATACTGAATTGTGTGTCACATACGAAACCAGTATTTTAAATAATAACCCCATTTCATGTTATTCTGAAAACGGAAGTCCAAGATATGTATTATGCAGACAGAAGCATGTAAATGTGCTTATCTCCAATAGTTACATCAGAAGCATTTGAGCTCCGAAAGTAAGTGTAGGACATAGCTAAAACTCTGTCAACAATTTAAATTCTAGTACTTGGCTTCTACAAAGCCAATACAAAAGGAGGAAATTTTTTACTTTAAAAACAAAAACAAAAACAAAAACAAAAAACAAAAAACAAAACAAAACAAAACAAAAAAAAAACCACTCTCATATTCCTATGATCCACCCAAGAAAATAAGAAACACTCTAAGAATGTGACATATCATGACAGTTTTTTACAAAGAATGCCCAATGGTGAGTGTGTCTTTTCCTCATCCACGGCTCTTCTAACTCTTGAGATCAGGAAGATACAAAGAGCAGCCTTCTCAATCTGTAAGTCAGTTTTCAAATTGTCACTATACAACTACCATAGTTCCCCCAAGACAGTGCCTTACCACCAAAAAGCCCTCAACTGTTTTGAAACAAACTCTCCAGTAACCTAATACATACACAGTATGATATACACTGTGCCAATAACAGATTCGACTGTGACAGTGGTATATAGTCAAAATCTTATACAGGCACATCAATAAATTTCTGGACATAACACAACTAGAATATTTTTCTAGTTTCTTCCTACAAAAAAGATACTACTAAAACAGAAACTTTCAAAGACAGGCACATCAGAAATAACACCATGCCTAACCTTACCATTTCATTACTTACAACTTTTATTTTCTTAACCTAGAAAATTCAAAGCACATAATGGTCAAAGTATTCAGATTCTAGAACTAGGGAAGATGGAGCTGTATGTGCACTTCTGCTCCACGGGCATTTCTCAATGCCATGGTTGGAGGTGTGTGATTAGCTACAGTCTCTCCAGCAAAGGATTTCCTCGTCCAAAATGTCACTAGCGCTATAAGGAATCCAAATTGAGATTTCTCTAAGCTTAGAGGAATCATACTATTCTGTGAAAAACAAAACAAAACAAAACAAAACAAACAAACAAAAAAAAAAACAACAAAAAACAAAAAACCAAGAAATAAACAAAACAAAAAAACAGCTAAAATCAAAAGAAAAATTTTATCCTCGGTTTCAGACTGTGATAACATTTCAACTATCTCTTTATTTGTAAGAATCTTCCCACTTCTTTCATTTTTTGAAGGGAAAACATTCCAGGCATTATTCTACCCAAATGCTAATTAACATCACTGTGAGTTCGAGGCCAGCCTGGTCTACAAAGTGAGTCTAGGACAGCCAAGGCTACACAGAGAGACCCTGTCTCGAAAAAACCAAAAAAAAAAAAAAAAAAAAAAAAATGGAATACTTATCTTGACTACAGCACCTTATATAACTTAGTGGAGAACTTCAACAGGAATAAAATCCAAGATAGCAAAGTTCTTTCTCCATCATTGCTTAAAACTTTAAAAATAAGGGGAAAAAAATATACACACAACCATGACCCCTACCACAGACTGACTTATCATTTGCACAGAGTAAAGGGGCAAGTAAGAATCAGAAGAGTGTGAAATGGCTAAAAACCAGCTAATACTCACTACAGCAGACTACTTAGGAATGGTATGACGCAGAATGTACAGGCTGTTATTTAACAGATGCAGACTCATAAGCAAATACAGAAGCAAATCCCTGAAATACTATTCAATAAGAAATGGGCTAAAACAGTGAATAATCACATTTTTGGTTCTAAATATAGACATGTCTAATTCTATACACATTATGTGTAGTAAATAAAGCGTGTACCTGAAAATGATCTTGGGTCATGAGAAGCTTAACATTCTAACTTTTTTTATACGGATACAACTGTTTGCTTCTTTAGTACAGTAATTAAAGGAGTGCACGGCCAAATCAGACTTTTCTAAGTTTTAAAACTATAAACAGGCCTTACTAAATCATCAACAATTTAGATTTTGAAAACATGCCATTTAAAAAAACACACAAAATCTTCCCCTCCCTTTAAAATAAATCTCTTAGCATTTACCTTTATAAATTTTAACCCTAGAAGAATGGCTTTAAAAGATTAGTACAAAAAAAAAAAAAAAAAAACCTTTAAAAATTGAAGAACAAATAATATATACAGCCACGAATCTATTGACTCATTAATTGCACATCAGGAATTCAGTTAAGGAGCAGATACAAATTATACAGTGGAAGTTGATGAAAACAACCCAATATTCTTAAGAGAACAGGAGACACAGGCCTCTCTTTGGGAACTACTAGTCTAAGCCTACTCCACCTGGTCCAATTCAGTGCCGTCTAATTCTAGGATCCAGTTCACAGGCACAATGGTTTTCCTTCTTGTTTATTTTAGATGTTCTTTTCATGCCCACGTGTCACTCATCCATGCTCCCTGCCAACTAACTGAACAGGTGACAATAATTAAAATATGCTATTTAATGTAACTATATGCTTCAATATTAAAACCCTGGCTCCTTTTTGTTTGGTCAAAGTCAGTTATCTGAGACAAAGGGCAAGATAGGGATTACACTCATACTTTTTGTCTTAAATACCATGTTCTGTAATTCTCTAACTTAATACATTAAATCAGTCACTAAGACTTTAGTATAATTTTACTCATATTTTGTTTTTTGTTTCAAGACTTATTATTTATACAGTGTTCTGTCTACATGTGTGCATGCACGCCAGGAGAGGGAACCAAGTCTCACTATAGATGGTTATGAGCCACCACGTGATTGCTGGGAATTGAACTCAGGTACTCTGGAAAAATAGACCTCTGAACCCTCTCTCCAGTCCTTACTCATATTTAAAGACGTAATGTAGCTATTCTCTAACTGCACTGTAAATAAGTTTTCCCATTAAAGAATCAATACTCCTTATTGAGAATCATTTATACACATCAGTAGATATACCTCAATAAAGCATTAATTATGGTATGACCACAATTTATCTTACAGACCAAGGGCACCAAGGGTTGAAGAATAGTTTCTGAAAGATTTTAGCTGGGCGTGACGGTGCACACCTTTAATCCCAGCACTTGGAAGGCAGAGGCAGGCGATTTCTGTGAGTTCAAGACCAGCCTGGCCTATACAGCGAGTCTAGGTCAGGCAGGGATATTAACACAAGAGAAACGATGTCTCGAAAAAAAAACAAAAGCTGAAAGATTTTAATGTTTCTGCAAAGCCTCAGTACACAGCTTGTGCAGATCTCTACACACAGCAAGTACAGATAATGGTGTTAGATCACAATACCTTTGTAATATGCTGGCGACACACTCACCACATGTAAGCAGGGAGGGAGACAGAGACAGACACACACACACACACACACACACACACACACACACACACACACACGGGAGCCTAGTGTACATTATGTGAGCTCAGTACACAGGCGAAGGTCTATCATGTAATTTATACTAGTGTTACTATCCTGATGTAATTTTTTTTTCCCCTTCAGCTTTCAAGACAGGGTCTCTCTGTGTAGCCTTGACTGTCCTGGACTCACTTTGTAGACCAGGCTGGCCTCAAACTCACAGTGATCCATCTGCCCTCTGCTGGGATTAAAGGCCTGCACCATGATACTGGTCTCTGATGTGATTTTTCTAAATATGCTTTCATGTCATTGTAACGTCAAACAAAATCCAATTTTGGAGACCATCTATTTACTGATTGCTTCTCATCAGTAACAAAAATGACAGTAGTGCACTGGTATCAATGTGCATAGCTAGGACTCAATTATTTGTTAATTAATAAACTTATAAGCTAATCCACTTTTTATAAATTGAAATCTTGGGGCTGGAGAGATGGCTCAGTGATTAAGAGCACTGACTGCTCCTCCAGAGGTCCTGAGTTCAATTCCCAGCAACCACACGGTGGTTCACAACCATCTGTAATGTGATCTGGTGCCCTCTTCTGGCCTGCAGTTGTGCTGGCAGGTAGAGTACTGTACACATAATAAATGAATGAATAAATAAACAAATAAATAAATACATCTTTAAAAAAATAATAATAATTGAAATTTCCACTTTACCAATTCTGTACAGCAGACAATGTGACTAATGAGAGCCATACATACCACTATTCCACCCTGCACCTACGTACCTGTCCAGGAAAGAAACTGAGAGCTGAGGTGCTATTCAGCATAATAGAAATCATAATATTTTCATATTAATTTACACATGTAGATGGGAACTTATGGATTGGTAAATTAAAAGAAAAGATAGTAACAAATCAAACGTACTGTTTCAAAGATAACAAACACTTACTTCCACTGGTGAATCCACTAGTGGCTGCTGCTTGCATCACCTCTCTTCTGTAATCCCTGTCTTTTGGGAAACTATTAACTGCCAACTTATTTGCTTCTTTTTGTCGCTGTTCTCTAGAAGTAAAAGAGTAAAACAAACATCACTTTATGAGTAAGTCTCTGTAATAACTTTTCTTGCCAAATGTTCCACAAGACAGTATATGAAATGAAAGAAAGGAACATAGCTCGTGACTGACACTGATCTGGAAGGTGGGATTCAGCAGGCAGACAGCTAAGGATTGCCAGCTGTTTAACACAACAGTAAGTCTATAAATGGTAAAAGAAAGTTGTCATTATAACGACTACTATTTAAAAATAGAATAAAGACCTCTATTACAATGTCACATGATAGATTATTAAATATTTTATCAAATATATTTAGTATTTTCACAGGCCTCTACAGATGGCTGCCCTCATGTCCAAGAATTGCTCTTACATGAAAACAGATCTAAGACACCAAGACTAAAACTGAAAAAGAAATAAAGGAGTCTGTTTATTGTACAGAATCTAAAGATGGTGCTCCATGCCACAGCACGCTGACCTGGAGCGGAATTAACTAGGGAACATTGCTAAGTTAAAAGCAAGTACCTTTCAAGCCACTCTTTTGGTTTTTCCCACTGTGAAACTTCTGTGCGACAATTGTAGTAGTACTTTTTTCCAGATGAGCTAATGTGCTCAGACCAGTCATCTGCAGAATCATAAGGCTTAAAAATACATTTTAAAAATTACAAAATGCCATTTAATTATTTGACATGTAATGTTAAAATTTCCAATACTTTTCATACCAACTATACATGAAACTCTGGGTCTATTTAATCTTTTATGCATAAGAGTATCTGTGAAAGATTATAATGACTTTATTGGTTATATAAAGAACATGAAATTATAAACATCTTGAATTTAGAAAGAATGGAGAAAGCAAGGTAGCAATACAGTTAGTTCTGCAACTAACACTACTCTTTCAAACTTCTCAGTTGATCCCATGCAGATACTTGATAGGGCAAGTAAAATTATGATGAAATAAGAAAAATATGACTGGAAAAAAAAAAAAAAAGAAAGAAAAATATGACTGAACTACGTCTAGGAATTTTAAAAGGTAAGGTAAGCTGGGCGCAATGGCAGCATGCATGGAATCCCAGAACTCTCCGAGTTCAAGACCAGCCAGGGCAGCCCAGGCTACATAAAGAAACCCTGTCTTTAAAGAAACAAACAACAACAAAAGGCAGGTTAAAAGTAAGTACTTGTTTCACCAACCCTAAGGTTGGTATCTGGAAATGTTCAAGAAATTTTGTTTTAGCTCTTCTCTTTTAGAAACAACATTCTGTACCACAAAATACAGGCTAAGCACTTCTTTCATCAGAAGGCTTGCTGGGGAAGGTGCGGGGAAGTGGGGTATGCTAAACAAACAAACCCACCCAACCAGTCAGTGTTAAGCAAATGTCTGTTTACACTTGGGCAACCTCCAAAAATACTGACCAGCACAGCACAACACGTAGTCCCCACTGGATCCCACCACCCAACAGCCAGAACCCTAAAGCACACTGCTCTACAATACTATTAAACCTCAGCTTGTACAAGTGCAACGTCTCATGCTATAAAGCAAGACACTTTCCCAATGGCAAACTAGTAATCAAGTAATGGAGTAATTTAAAGATACCAATGTGCAATGGCAGGAGCCAACTTTTCTGCCTTTACAAAAAGACAACCTAAAATTAAAACTGACAACTCAAGTCCGACGTACACATCATACTTTCTATATTAAGCCTAACATGTAGCCATAGACTAAATCAGTTTTCAGGTATTATCACAAACCCGAACTTTTTTTCACACGACTCAAATACTTCCTAACATTACTAAAATGAGTTTAGCAGGGCGCGGGAGGGAGAGAGACAGAGCAGAGACAATGGGAGACATATATGAAATTCTATGGAATTTCAACATAGGTTATTCTTTATTAATGTTACACATATTAATATAGGATGGGTTTGATTGGCATTTTAAATAAATTGGGCTTTAAAAATATTTTTATCTTCAATATAATACACAAGTTTACATAACCTTGTCTAAGAAAAGTACACGAGAAAGCATGACTTTAAAAAGGGACCTCTAAGAGGCAGGCAGAACTATTAGGCTGAGTGCGGTTTGATCTACACAGAAGTTCCAGGTCAGGCAAGGTTACAAAGTGAGACCACTTCAAAGTGCCCCACAAAATGACTTCTACAAAGACAACTATCTACTCTCCTTAAATTCAAATTTAATTTCTTAAATGAATGTGGCTATTTTCCTCAAAAACATTCCCACCCAAGACAAGGTTTCTTTCTGTGTAGCCTTGGTTGGCTTGACTCTCTTTGTAGACCAGGCTGGCCTTTACTCAGAGATCCGCCTGCCTCTGCTGGGATTAAAAAGGCAAGCACCACCATGCCCAGCCATCTCCATTTTCTTAAGCTGTTCACACAACCTACGTTCCCAAACTACAGAAATGTGATAATACTAATATAACTCAAGAGTTACTAATACCCCATTAAATAACAAACATGGCCATCCCTTTAACAAAGAGTTTCATGAAGCCCCAATAATTCTTAAATCTTATTTTTTACATATTAAGGAGAATGTCTCCAGGCAAAATTGACTGCAGAGCCAGGTAAGGCACCACACATTTCCAAACTCAGGAGGAGGCAAAGGCAGGTAGAAGTCTGAGCTCTAGTCCACCCTGGTCCACACAGTAAGTTGTAGGCTAGGGAGGAAAGGTTGCAAAGATCCAAGATGCTCAAATATCCAAAATAACATGCTTAGCTGATAACAAGAGAGCTGTTACATGAATACAAAGCCAAGGTTGAGCTTATAGCACTTCTCAGCCACATAGATCAGCATAGGATACTCAGAGGGGTAAGGGGTGGGGAGATTCATCATAGTGCTCTGCTTTTGTTATTACACTTATGTGCGCGCACACACACAAACTTGTGCATGATGAGCAGAGACAGGAATGCCATGGTGAGCATGTAGAGGTCAAGACACTGTACTGTGGAGTCAGTTCTTTATACCTTTTCTTCTTTCCTCTGTAGGGATTGAACTCAGGTCTTTACTTGTACAAGTGCATTTATTTACTGAGCTGTGTTGCTAACTCTCTATCATAGTGTTGTTTCTAAGTAGACTAATTTTTTTCCCTACTTTTTTGGTTGTGAGCCTGGCCTCTAACGACTGAGCCATCTTTCCAGCCCCCACCCCCTCTTTTTTTTTTTTTTTTTAAAGGAGCAAAGTCAAAGCTCGTTTAAAGTCTAAATACATATGTATTCAATACTTGGTTTTAAAATAACTAGCATAATTTCTTTCCTAACTTGACCCAACACATTATCTATTCTACGTTTTATAATTTTATGATACTCAACTAAGTATTACCCTTGCTGTCCCAGTTTTATATAGAAATGTGTAATCCAAACCTACTTGACAAAGGAAAAACAATACAATTCTAAGACTGGTCTTCCAGAGCCAACTAAATAAAGCATAGGAACCACCCAGTTAAAATTTTATTGAAATATATTTAAAGTTCTCAAAGAATATTTTAAGATTCATGTTCCATGTGTTTTGTCTGTAAGTAAATATGTATAGTATGTGCAAAGCAAGTCCCGCAGAGCCAAAAGGCAGCATCGGATTCCCTGGAACTGAAATTCAGGTGCTTGTGAGCAATGTGGCGCTGCTGGGAACTGCTGCTAACATCTGGGCCATCCTTACAGCTAGCTCTCCAAATGCTTTACTTTTTATACGGTTTCCTATATTTTTACCAGTCTACTTGCAATACATTTTAAATTTTCAAATCTAGAGTTGCTTTACATTACATTCTTCCTTGGTTCTCCACTGCTTTTATATGAAATTCACTTTCTTTGGTAACACAGATACTATTTTATTATTTATATCTGGCTTTTAACCTGTGGAAATGCCTTTCTTTCCCCCACACTACTTAAAACCTAGTTATGCTTAAAAGAAAAAAGGACAAGCTCTAACTAATTACCCCAGTTTTGTCTCCTGCTTCAGTCTCCCAAGTTCTGGGGCTACTGACATGTGCCATCATGTCCATCAATTCCACACATATATGCCTTTTAAAGTGCTGACTCACCACCAACACCACTGCCCCGCCAAGACAGGGCTTCTCTACGTAGCCTTAGCTATCCTGGACTCACATTGTAGACCAGGCTAGGCGCAAATTCACAGAGATCCATCCGCCTCTGCCACTCCAAGTGCTGGGACCACCGGGGCCGCTGACTTAACCTCTTAAGAGCAGTACCTGTCTAACTTACACTCAACTTGTGAGAGAGAGAAGAGGCCATCTTAACAACCCCCCCCAAACAGCTCTAACAACATTCTAAATTGCTAACATTTCTGCCACTACCACATACCAACAAGTTCCATTAAAATGTGCTACACTGTCTTAGCTGTGTGATGATTTAGCATGTATCTGACAAAAGTATTTTTCTACTAAATGAGCATGTAAGAAATTTCATTTGAAACCACAACACTAAAAAGTATCCAGTTATTTCATTAAGCTTGTGTAAGTATTTAAAATTATGGTACTTTTTTTTTTTTTCATGCCTTTCAGGACCAGGATATTGTCCTCACTGTCTCAAAGTACAAAGTACAGAGCAGAAAAGAAAAGTGAGCAATTTATGTATTAATAAAAGAAACCCTAACTTTAAAAAGTTGTCTATATTATCTGCACTTCATATATAACAAAGGAAAATAAATGCATTAAATTCAAGTCCAATAGAAACATTTCAAAAATTAAAAGACAACATTTAAGAACATTTGCAGTGTGTCTATTTCTTTCGACAGCCTTTTATGAATTGAACATCGTTTTAATACTTACTGCATCTGAAGTTTTGCTTGGATTATTGCTTGGATTAGAAGAATGTGAATTTGAACTATGAAGAGCACTGTGGTTGTGCGAATTTTCTTGTGGAGAATAACTGGTCCCTTAAATAGAAAGAACAAAAAAATAACAATTGTATTTCATCTATTTTTTTTTTAAGCCATACCAATGTAAATATTTGAGCCTCGTATCCTATAAATGTAACAAAAATATGTAGCCCGTTTTGTCCAGTCTGACCATGAACTTGTAGGGCCTCAACACAAGACTGCTGAATTATGTGTGTACACTGTAACAGCAAGCTCAGCTCATGCCTTTCATACTACAGAAAATGGCTGATCCTTCTATAGACAGACATGGCTTAAAAACAAACACTGCAACTAGGTGTGGTAGCACAGGGCCTCCCAGCACTGAGGGAGGCAGAGGCAGGCAGATCACTGTGAATTAATTCAAGGCCAGCCTGGTCTACAAAGTGAATCCAGGACGGCCAGGGCTAGAGAGAAACCTTGTCTCAAAAAATGAACTAATGAATGAACAAACCAATGAACAGAAGGCTGCACAACTGAGCGTGATGATGCATGTCTTTAATCCCAAAACTCTGTAAGCAGAAGCAGTATGGTCTCTGTGAAGCCTTTCATATGTACACAGGTGAGTTCCAAGACAGCCATGACAAAAACAAAAGGAGCCACATTGTCAAACTGTCTTTAAAAAAAAAAAAAAAAAAAAAGAATGTGAAAATTTACTTGATAAATTATAAGAGAACAAACACTGTGAGGACTTGCTGTTTTCAGATTCTGATTCCCCGCCCGATTCCCCGCCCGCACGCACGCCCCCACCTGCTTTTTTTTTTTTTTTTTTTTTGATCTTTTGAGACAAAGTAGAAACCCTGTAGCCTTGGAGAACTTGCTTTGTAGACCAGGCCTCAAACTCAGAGATCCACCTGCCTCTGTCTCCTAAGTGCTAGGATTAAAGGTGTGCAGATTCAGATTTTTAAAAAATAATCTCAAAACTTGCTTTTTAAATAATCTTCGTATTTGTAAGCTAAAATAACTCCAAGTTTTAAGAGTTTACTACAATCCAAAAAAAGAATCTATTCTCTGTTGGTAAAGACAACATCAAATGTTTCCTCTTTGCAGGGCCAACTTTACCTAGAAGAACTCACATTTCTTAAATGTAACCTGAGTTTCAGGCCAGCTTCATTCACAGTGCCCACATATGAGAGAACCTGCAGTCCAGAAAAACTTCCTAACTGTTCTCTACTAAGAACTGCTCACCATAGCTAAGCTGCATATATAAAATATAGCTTGTGTTGGTTGACCAGTTTCCCACTAACAGTCTAAATTTTTATTATGTGCTAGGCAAAGGGTATTGGTAAGACTACTCCAATCTAGTTTAAAATTTAACTTAAATCCAATCTGAGCTTGAAAGAGACAGTATTCCATAGCTACTATCAAAATCTGATGCTGGAAGAATGAAGGATATTTTAACCCTGGATTCCTCCATACTGCACACCATGGATCTTTCTACTTTATGAAATCAACATTATGGTAAGGACTACAAACTAGATCCTAAGGCTTCAAAACACATCAATTACAATGAGATGATGTTAAGGGCCCTACAATAGTGGTTCTCACCCTTCCTGATACTGAGGACCCTTCAATACAGTTAAGTTCTTCACGTTGTGGTAACCCAATCATAAAAGTATTTTCACTGTTACTTCACAACTATTTTTGCTATTGTTCTGAACCTTAGTGTAAATATCTGGGTTTTCCAATGCATTAGGCCACCCTGAGAAATGATTGTTTGACCCTGAAAGAAGTCCTAACCCACAGGTTGAGAACTTATGCAAGACTATTACAATTATCACTACCAATTTTTACAAAGTTTTAAGAGACTCTTAGATATACGCTAACATTTCTATTTGCAGATAAATCTTGTAACAATCAGAGCATGCCATAACAATGTCTTTATGTACTATTCCTAAGTTGCTGTTCCCATGGATTTTCATACAATACTGAAAAAAAAAAAATAGCAGAAAAGGCACTGCTACTGTCTAAAATGAACACCAGAATAATCTACTAATCAAGATGAATTAGATGCTCTAGTCTTGACATTTACTTGTCAGTTTTCTTAAATAAAAAGCTATGTTTAACTCTACAGAAGGATCAAACAAGAGGTGTGCTAAAGACACTAGAGTTTACTCTATAAACATGGTATTTTGTGCATGGTGTCTTACAAAGTTAAAACCCAAGAATCTACTTGTTCTAGTGATTATTATCGAAAACTAAAAATTGGCAAACATTTCACTAATTGATAAGCTTCCTCCCTTAAAAATATTAAGTACTTCATCACAGGAGATTCTCTTAGGTTTAGGTCTAGTAATACTGATCTTCAGATAGCATGGCAAAACAATCAAACACCATAAGCAACAACACACCCTAGACTAGGGATAAACTTAACAAAGGTAACTAATAAAAGCCATAACTTAGCAAAGCGTTTGGAGGGAGAATTTTATGTGATTTTTTTTCCTTCTGCATATTGTTCTTTCTAAAGGTAAGTGATACAACAGGCATAAGAGCAAATTCCCCAGGATTGGGGTAATGGTAGCTGTGATGGTTTAACTTGTGACCTGTCTGAAAACAGTGCTAAACACAATTCTTTTATAAAATCTAACCTCATATTTATTTCTGTATCCAACTTCATGTAATTAACTTACATATTTTCATAATGAGAGAGGAAAAAAAATTTTTCTTATTGAAACAAATAATCAGTGTTTGGGGTACTAACATGACCAAAAAAAGCAAAACCCAAACACAAAAGTTCAACTCAGTCACAGTCATCTTTGACGGGAAAAATGAAAGGTAATATGTGTGCAGAGATAATTTCAATGTTTCAACCAATTCGGCAAATAGAAACAAAGCTATTTATATGGTTTAGTGCCCCCTCTATGGCTCTTGGCATATTACTAATAAAACGTCACTTCAGCTTTAAAGAAATATCTCCCCACCCACCTCTGACAGAGCTTTAGTAAGGTAGCACTGGGTTTTGAGTGCATCATACTTAAGCAAATCTTTAAAAGAAATCAAAAATTTAAAACAATAAAACACCTTAGAGACTTCCACATTATATACAGGGTAATACTGTGGCGGGGACACAACATGTATGTTTGTGATTTGAATAAATTAAAAGATAAGCGAAGTTCTATCCTCTTAATATTCATCCCAAGACATATAACATAGAGATGTAAGAATCTATACTCTTGGCTGTTGAGCAGTGGATTGATAGCTTTTGCTTTCTGCTATTTAAGTGTTATTTAGATACTGAGCCTCTCTGCCTTGAAAAAGTTTCAGTGCATGATGCAAGCTAAGGTAATTTTGGGCTATACTGAAATTTATGAAATAGCAGCTAACGAGTAGTGAGATGTCAAACTGACACAGAACCAGAAGATGTCTTTTAAACAAAGAGAATAAGGATTAGAAAATAAATTAACTTTACATCTTCATTAGATGTCCCTTAAGTGAGTACAACAAATAGATTAGAAGATAAATTAACAAGGAGGATGCTTGATAGTCCGTGATCACCTTTGGGTTATTGATATTTTCAATGGTAGCCACCAGTTAGTAAACACTTGAAACAAAGGTCATGAATTGAACTTTATCATATATATAACATTTACACTAGAATCAAACAATCAAAAGGTACTCCTATCAATCATTCAGATATACTTAACTAAATAATATATGATAAAACTACTTTACTTGCATAGCGCTTGAACTGTAGTAGAGATTATAGATTACAGAGATGAGTTTAGGCCATTTTTATAGAAGGAGGAGGGGAGTAGCAGAGAATGCTAACAAGCTAAATATACTGGCTTAGTAAATAGGAGCAGCAACCACTCTACAGTTACCAACTGGTTTCTTTCACCAGTGCTTTCTTTTATGCCAAGTGACAGACAGTACATAAAAAGCACATATTAATTTACCTCAAATTATGGTCACTGTACATTTTTGTTCTATATTATTATACAGCACACCTGTCTCACTCTGCACATCTCCATGTGCAAGAACAAACACACACCTTAAATTCTAAAGCTGTGTTAATAAATCCACCCCAAAGCCCTGCCTTTAATTCTAGACTATAGCTACCAATCTACCTCGACAGTAACTACATTTGGTTTCTGAGCCAAATGAAGACAAATGAAACAAAACAAAAATCAATTTCTGATTCTTCCAAAACTTTGACTGTAGCACACAAGCTAAGGTTGTTTAAAATCCAAGAGTCATTCTTCTTTACACCTGTTTTGGTGATTCTTTCAAAAACACTGTATTGTTTCTAAAATATTCAACGTCTATCCAACCATCAACCACAAGCCAGTTAATCAATTTGGTGTACTGAAAGTCTTAGCGTAAACCTACTTCTCCCTTACAGGGAAGGGAAGGGAAGAGAAAGGACAGGGAGCAAAGGTTTAAAAAAAAAAAAAAAAAAAAAAAAAAAAAAAGGCCAAAAGAATATTTCTGAATTCTGGGCCATTTTGAAGCTATTATTTAAGTTTTTAAAAAATTACCTTTCATACAACTAATGGTGACATTGTAGGTTACTAATTTATCTATTATTCAGTTATAAAATATAGTTCCTGTCAGAAAAATAGCAACAGTTCTATATAAGAGTCAGAACAGGGGGGAAAAAAAAGTCAGAACAGGTGGTAGGATACAAGGAATGGGATAACAATTAAGATGTAATATGGATAAATTAATAAAATATATTTTTAAATATTTATTTATTATTATGCATGCAGTGCTGAAAAGGATATCAGATCACATTATAGATGGTTTTGAGCCACCATGTAGTTGCTGGGAATTGAACTCAGGACCTCTGGAAGAGCAGACAGTGCTCTTAACCTCTGAGCCATCTCTCCAGACCCAAAATATATTAAAAAAAAAAAAAAAAAAGAGTCAGAACACGGTGGTAAGCAAAAGGGAATCCAAAAAGTGAAATAGCGCACACTGCTCTAGGACTGCAGCCCCAGGATAACACTGGAGTAAACTAAGAACATCAGGCTCTACTATCATCTGCACTACTTGCTTGGCCCTTGAGAGAACTAAAAAGATGTGGCAGGTGACCTGGAGCAAGAGACCTGGCTGTGGAAAAGAATGGGAGAGAAGCAGTGGATCTATATTGGGCTGGAGGGACACTATCTGCCACCCTGACTAGAAGGACTTGGGCTTGATTAATGACTATAGTCATTCTTGAGTTCTGGGAGACAGGAGTGTAGCCAAAAGACTGGGAAAGGGGGAATGATACAGATAATGCACTGAAATAAAAGCCCTACCCAGAGTAGTCAAGAGTGAGTATCATCTACATAACTGTTTTTTATGTGATCATAATTGTGTACATAAAGCCATTTTCATCCAAAGATCTACCTGTGTTTATTAGACAAAGACTTTTCCAACTTGAATATTCTTTATTAACTCCACATTTCACAAAAAATTAAATCTTCTAAAATTTGAGTGTATCCATAAAACATACCAAACAAGCATTTTAAGAAAAAGAAAGCTCCAGTTATCACACTTTCTATTTTAAAACTATGTAACAAAGCTACAATAATCCAATCCTAAGACATGTACAAAACACACACACACACACACACACACACACAAATCATGGACAATACTACTGAGAATACATGAAAAGGAACAAACAATAAACAACAGGAAATCTAAATATACACAAGCAGAGGGAGGGAAATTGAGGCATTACAACATATGCAAACAAGGTTAAACATGTAAGCGAAAACTGTAAACCTATTTGAATCTTCTAAAACAATGTATATGGATGATTCTCACTGACATTAGTCTTGGTTTTTGAGTATGAATTGAAAACACAAACAACAAAATGAAAAATAAGTGGGATCACAGCACCAAAAGCCCCTGTGCAGTGGCAGCAGCAGCAAATGTTGCCCTGCAGAAATGGGAAAAATGGTTCTAAGAAGTCAAATACTTCATAAGGTCCAAATAGCTAAAACATATGATGGGCAGAAGGAGGTGGATCTTCATGAGTCCGAGGCCAGCCTGGACCACAGAGCTAGTTCCAGGACAGCCAGATCTGTTACAGAGAAACACTGCCTCGAAAAACAAAAACAAAAAACAAATAGAACATATGATGGATGTATCATATAGTCAATCTAGTAATGCATACCAAAGAACAAACACTGAGTATTCTCTCCTGTGTGTGGACTCCAGTCTACTAACTTTAGGTCAACACTTAACCTGACTAACTGCAGAAACCAGGAAAATGAGACAGCACTGGGCTGGCAGTCGGGTAGAAGGAGCTCTAGAGAAGGGGATGATAGGACACAGGCTCTATAAAGCAGAAAATAGGAAAACCAGGTTGCAAGGGGGCAGAGAAGATGGGGGTAGGGTGAAACAACTTTAACTGCAAATATGGAAAGCAGGGAAATTCAAAAGGAAAAGGATGAGGGTAGAAAATTAATACTAAAGATGTTCGAAAAGACATAGGAAAACATCCTAAAAATATACATATGTTAGCGTACATACACACACTTGTGTACACCCCACTTGTGGTGATAATGCCAGAAAAGCCATAGAAAAGAAACAAAAACATAGTGCCAGGTATGGGGAATCTCCCTTCAAGTTGTTGGCCAGGGGGTTTGAGACTAGCAAAACTATTTACAGGTTTTTGCCCTCGCCTCTCAGAACTTTGCTGAAGACACCACACACTTTTGACACAGCACTTGAGAAATAAAGCTAGGACTAACCAGAAGCCTCCTGTTTTGAGGACTTGCTCTCACAGGATCCAACCAAAGGTGCTCCATGCTGCCAAGGAAGAAAAGTAAATAGTGCTACCAGCCGTGATGCCTATAAACCACAACAATAACCTGGAAAATTAAGATGTCCCCCAAACTGCAATATTAGCAAGTATATCTTGGGGTAACCAACAACTGTCTGGCTTCAAGGACCTCTCCATAGAAAAGGATTCATGCCTGTAAATCCAGGCCACTCACTTTATAGACTTCCAGAAATCTTAATACGGGTTCGGTTTCCAAACTATATTCTAAATATTTATTCATATGCCCAGAGGTAAGTATAGATCTCTCACCCCTCCTCAACCATGAAAATACTGCAGAAGAGGTAGCAGAAACGACTTTAATAGCTAGAGTTCCAGGGTTCCACTACAGCAATGTGTCCTCTATACATGACAGGAAAGGTGTACTCAGGAAACCTCAACATAGACTCCTAAACAAGAGCTGCAAAAAACACCAAATAACATGCCAATATGGATGGGAGAAATCTCACAAGGACTCACTCCTATTTGAAGAGCTCGAAGCAATTAATGGCTGCTGACAAGTCTTCTCCAGGGATGAGCCCCCTAATAGGCTATCTAATCACAAATGAGCAGCCCTAAACAAATCACACACAAACACTAAACGGATAGAGTACGTGTGTGTGTGTGTGTGTGTGTGTGTGCGCGCGCACGCATGTATAAAAACAAAGAGGTCATGAATTTGAAAGAGAGTGCGCGCGCACGCATGTATAAAAACAAAGAGGTCATGAATTTGAAAGAGAGTCCAGGACATGAAGTGTTAGAAGGGAAGAAAAGGTGAAAATGAACTGTACTCATGCATAAAAGCCTCAAAAAAATAAAATTAAAAATTAAAAAAATAAAAATTAAAAAAAACAAGAACAGGAGAGAACGAAATACCCAGGAGGTTCTGCATATCTACAATATATAAGAAATATCCACTTACATATGTACAACAACCAAAGAAAGCCAGTCAGAGTATCTATACCTCATGTTCACCAAAGCATTACTTCTAAGAGCCAAAATGCACTGTCCTAAGTTGTCACTGAAGAAAATACGGTGCACATATACAAAGGAATATTATTCACCTAACCTCACCAAGGGAAATCTTGCCATTTGTACAAACACAGATGAACTTGGAAGACATTTTGCTATTTAAAATATGACAGAAAAACAAACACTGTATGATATACCACTTCTCTGTGTGGAAACTTCAGTTGAACTCATAGAAAAGAAAAAAAAAATGGGGATGGGGCCAGGTTGAAAAGAGATTGGCCAAAAGACATAGTCTTTAATTTTGAACATAGTGATAAGTTGTAAAAGTCTAATACAAGAGCATAGTAATGTCAACTATACAACTGTCATTTATCAAATCATCACACGGAATACTTTCAAAATATTCCATCTTAGCCAATTAAATATTTAAAATTTAAAAACTTACAACTTTTATTATAAATCTCTAATCTTTTGAGAAAAGGGTAGAATCATTACAAATGTAGGACATTTCCCACCCCCAGTTTTAAAAGCAAAAAAACTATTATTAATATTACTGTCTTTTCAAGATCATAAACACAGAATTACTATAATCTATATCTAGGCAAGAAAGAGTGCTGATGTAAAATAGTTCACAATAACTCTGACAAATACATGAAAGCTCCCAGTGAAACTCAAGTACTCAAAGGGGTACTTTGTTAAGAGTGGAGTTTGTAACAATCTTACAATACCATACCTTTCTGTCATCTGAAGCAAAGTGTAACTCCAAGGTTCTCTTATGATTCAAGAGACAAAATGTCACTAAGAATTAAATGGCAAATGAGCACTAAAGAACTCCAAATGGGGGGGCTGAGGGGCTGGAGAGATGGCTCAGAGGTTAAAGTCACTGACTGCTCTTCCAAAGGTGGCTCACAACCATCTATAATGTTGTGCCCTCTCTTCTGGCCAGCAGGTGTACATACAGGCAGGGCACTATATACAAAATAAACAAACATACAAAAAACAGTACAATGTTACTGGCCAAAATAAGGGGGGAGGGGGGGTTAACAGGGCTGCGTCTGTGAAGCTGGGTGAACAAAAACATACATTGCAAAACTAACAAAACTAAGGTCACTGTTCCTGTCATGAATACAAAATGGCTAACAAATCAGTCGTGACCATTCTGATACTGCAGTTCAACGGATTATTAATACTCTAATACCACAAACTACATACATACATACATATATTTTTACTTTATTTCTGAAATGACAGGATAGGTCCCAAGTACTTTTTTAAGAAGGATAACTGTAAGGCAGGATTCTGACTTACATACTCCAAGGACTACAAGAAGAGTGTACCTAAAACTCTGAAAGTGAAGAGTGAAACTCCAGAGATAAGAGAATGTAATAGGGGAGGCAAATAAACTAAGTTTTGGAGCCAGCCATAAAGACAGTGAAGAATGTTTTTACACAGGAGTAACACTCTACTGACCACACGTGACTAGAGTTGAATGAAGACACAAAAGAGAAAACAAGTTAGCATTCAGGCCTGAAAATGGAAGGCGCCTTTCATCACCATTCAACAGGAAAACAAGCAGCCAATTTTAGACATCACAGTATATCTAGTACAGTATGTGGAGAGAATGTGACCTTGCCTTAGGCTGGGCCCAAGGAGAAAGCAGTCCTGGGTGGCTTGACCCCACTGAGAACTTGTCTCTACACACTGATAAAGATCTAGATAGACTCATAGAGAGAGGAAGTTTCAACCCAAGACAAAAGACAGGCTCGTTGGGGAATCGGAGAGGGATCAGGCTTTCCTGTATGATGGTGCACACATGCCGCTGGGGGTGGAGACTTGGCCCAGATGATGACAATTAGCAAGTATATGGGGTTATGGATGAGAGGTACCTTGATAGAAATTATTAGAACCAGAGGGTATGAGATTGGCACAGGTATCCCATAACTGCCCAACTATGGGAAGTAGTTTAGAGGATTAATATGTATCTTCCTTGCCCCAGGTTAACCAAGGCTATTTTCAAATATAACAGGTGTCTGTGTCTTGACTGATTGCAAGTTATACTGCCATAATAAGTATAGGCCTAATAATAAACATTATTAGGACATACTGATAAATTAACAACATAAATACATACATACATATATGGACATGCACGAGCGTGCGCACGTGCACACACATACATACACACACCCCAGAACTGACATGTTGAATAATTCTAGGATGGGTTTGGCTGGCTAAAGAAAGCAGCTTGCAAATCACAGCCTAAAATGTACAAAGAAATATGCAACAGGCACCTGAAGAGGTAATAACATTTAATACACCCAAGATTAGATATCTACCAAGAACTAGGGACGCAAGCTAGTAAAATAATAAAGGCTAGTTAACTCCACAAAGTAGCCAACAGGAAGGCAATGAAAGTTGTTTACATACATTAGCAAATGTGCTTTTCATAGAAAGTTGAGTGTTTCAGGCCAGCCTGGTCTACACAGTGATGGCAGCTGCAGTGTAGAGAAGAAACTGTGAGGGAAAGAAAAGGGTATGCCAACTATTTAATTCAAGTCAAGAAATAACGTCAAACATGGAAAAGGTGGCTTATATGTTGCTTTGAACAGGTCAGAGATAATGAATGCTTTTGGAGAAAGAAAAAGACACCAAAAGTCAAGACCTAAATGAGGTAGTGCATGGCTGTATAATCCATGAACTGAGGAGGTCTCGGCAGCTCGGGGATCAGGCCAGCCTCAGCTATACAGCCAGTTTGAGGCCGACTAAGCAAAAGTAGGTGAAGAACAGTAAGATAGTCAAGTTCCATGAACTTTCAGTACTCTCAAGTTACAGAAGCCTGAAACCTACATTAATTGATCCTAACTATTTGAAAATTTCATTCCTACAAACCAATAATGAAATATATTCATACCACATTTGCATTCTATTAAACATGGAAAGTTAACACACCTCTTCACTCAAATCTTTTGTTTGTTTGTTTTTTAAGACAGGATTTCTCTGTGTAGCCTTAGTTGTCCTGAACTCACTTTGTAGACCTCGAACTCACAGAAATCCACTTGCCCCAGCCTCCTGCATATTGGGATTAAGGGTGTGCGTGACAGAAACAAAAATTAATATTTGATTAACACCTAGAAATTTTTAGGATAAAAGCTACTCATTCTGAAGTTTTGTTGTTAAGTACTTTTTTTTTTTAATGAGCATAGCATGTATTAGGTTTCTTTGCGGTGTTTTTGAGGCACAACTTATTTTTGAAGGTCCACCCATACACACATTCTCACCCCTGTGTCCCTTTCCATCCCCAAGAGACTTCTTCTCTGTTTTCATGTCACAGGCGTTCTTTTATGACCCTCCCAGTCTCATTCTGGGGACCTACTTTTCCCTTTCTCGCTTCTAATTTCATAACCCACCTATGGCCAGTCACTGATACATATATAAAAAGCTAAGATCTGGGGACTGAGGAGGAGATGGCTCAGTCAGTCAAATACTTCTGTACAACCTTAGTACTACTCCAGTCCGAGGGGTGGGGGGGAGAGGGGGGGTGAGGGAGAGGAGATGGGCATGGTGGCCTGAGTTTGTGATCACAGCTAGAAAGAACAAATAAGCACAGGTGTTGACACCCAATAAACTCTACTAGAATTCCAGGGGAAGTGAGAAAAATACAAAACACTCAAATGTATATGTGAAAGAGAACATGTAGCATTTTACTTGCGGGGTCTGGGTTACTTCTCTTAGTATTTCCACATTTATCCATTTTCTTCTACATTCCTTTTTTATAAATGACTGAATAAAATTCCATCATGCATATAAAGCACTTATTTATATTAACCATTCATCAGTTGATGTACATCGAAGCTGATTCCATTCCCACACTACTCTAAACAGAATAGAAACAAACAAGGATGCACAGTCTCTGTGGTAATATAAATGTAACTGTCACCCTTCATCAAAGCTTCTCTTTGCAGGAATGAAGGGCACTACAGAGAACAACAACTGACCACGGGGTAAGAGCCCCAGCTGGTATGATTCTACAATGCCATCTACCAACTGAGGCTCAAGAACAACCCAAAGATGGGGCAGAAGGGACTGGAAGAGCAGAGGATGAGGAAATGTGCTGTCAGAGTGTTTCCTAGAATGAGAGGGAAGCCTTACCCATGTCTCAACAATATGGTTACATAACAAGACCTGAACAATGACAGCACCAACAGACATGGTAAAACCTCATGGGTCCTACCCCTAGACTGAGTTCTCTCTGCTGAGAGGGAAATTTAGGTCTTCCCCAGGATGAACCCCAATGGGTTATCCAATGTCAAGCCCTGAAAACATAGAAACAAGCAACACTAAATGGATCTCGCAGGTTGATGTATATGTATACATAGACACACATATAAACATAATAATTAAAGAAAAAGGACACAAGTTGAGTTGGGGTGAACACGGAGCAATGTATGAAGGATTAGAGGAAAAGGAAGGAGAAATGTGGTAGAACAGAATCCTTTGGATGCCAGGAGTAGAACAGCTGAAGCTAGTTTGGGGGTTTTTTGTTTTTGTTGGGGTTTTTTTTGGGGGGAGGGGTGTGGAATTCTTTGAGACCTCTGTTGTTGAAAATGAATAGTAAATTTAAGACAACTTGAGACAAAGTAGAAGCCACACTGATAGATCTATTAACTAAAGATCTATCAACTCACAGATATCCACCTATCTCTGTCTCTACAGTGTTGGGATTAAAGGAGTGCATACCAAAATAGACTATTTTCAGTCTTTTTTAAATTTGGCGTGTACAGTAAAAATTAAAAATGAGTTCTGTCTACAACACTCGTGAAACTCTACCCAGCACTTGGGAGGAAAAGGTAGGTGGATCGCTGAGAGTTCAAGGCCAGCCTGGTCTACAAAGTGAGTCTAGGACAGCCAAGGCTACACAGAGAAACCCAGTCTCAAAAAGAAAAGAAAAAAGAAAAAAGAAAGAAAGAAGGAAAGAAACTTCAAGCCTTTAACTTAAAAACAAAACAAAAATACCAACGTTGGCTGTTTTGGTGCCTGCCATTCTCCCATTACATACTAAGCCATAAACGAACAACTCTACAAAAATCAGAGAAGCAAGATGTAACCAAGAGAGAGGCTGTGCTTCTGGCTGGGAATTTTAGTTAACATGTGTTTATGGGATGTATAGCAAACCTCTGCAAGGCACAAATTTAAACGAAAGTCTTGTTTTTCCTATTTGATGTTTTAAGAAAGTTATTTTAAAATGAGTTTTGTAATTATACATTTCAATCTGGTTCTCTATTTTTTTATATACAGTAACCAAGAGGTGATGTGTTATGTCAAAATGTTAAAATCTAGCAAAGCTGTAACCTCCTCATTTTAATTAAGATACTCTTCACCTCCAGACATATTGCCGGTAGAATGCAGTCAGTACTCCAAGAATTCTGGCTAAATGAGTCCACTTCTCTGCCTTCAATACTGTGGACAGAGTATCAGACAAGCAATCTCTTACTGAGTTAAGATCCACAGCTGTTCAACATTTTTTCCTTCACTGGTCATTCCTAAGTGTGATGTACTCAGACACATACATTACAGATCCAAGGGCCATCTAATGAGCCATCTAAAGCCCAATAATAGTCATGCTCGTCTTCTTCCACTGGCACCAACATAAACGACACTAAATGAAGAGCTACAGCATCTCGCACATCTAAGATACAGGACTACTATATAAAACTCAACTTTAAACGTATGACGTCAGTCCTGATACACTGCATCTCATAAAGATGTGAAATGTATTTCATTTATCATCACAGAAAGGGCTATCTGAACAGGACACTGGTAGTGCAGATACTAAAACCAAAAGTTCACAAGTGGGACCCCATGAACTAAATTGCTTCCATAAATAAAGGGCACAGTCATTTCCATGGAAAGGAAGCTTTAGAATAGGAAGGGGCCAAGGACTTTATCAGCTATACATCTGACAAAATCTAGAGATTGATTTGCCATAGGATCCATAGGATCCAGAGTTTTAACACTTATATCCTAGAACAGAGATATTTGCTCATTTGTGTTCTCTGCTCCTCTAGTCACGATAGCCAGGAAATGGAAACCACCTAGATGTCCACCAAGTAATGAACAATGAAAATATGGTTTACATACACAATGGAGTATTTTCCTAGAAGAGAAAATGAAATTACAAAATTTCCAAGTAAATGGAAATTAACCTACTGAGGGAGGTAACTCAGCCTGAGACAGACAATTCCCGTTCTCTCACATGCGGACGTTAGTGAACCTTTGGAAACTAGAAAGGAATCGTGGTGCAGGGGGATGTGATGGAAAGGTACAGAACGATAGGGGAAAGACACTACATACATTTGAAAATTCATATGGAAATCTATAGAAGTTTTTAAAAATATTTATGCAAGCATACATATATAAGTATTCTAAACATACATTAACATGTTTACATATATAATAGAGTATTCACCTAGCAATGAAAAAAAAAAAATCATGACATTCCAAGTAAATAGGTGGTGTGGGAAATTATTACCCAACAGAGTTAATCCAGAACTACAAAGACAAAACAGTGCATGTCATTCTCTCTGACTTGTGGATGCTAGCTAGCTTTGTGTGGGGTGCTTAATTGGAAGCATTGCCTTTCCCCTCAAACCACAGCTTAGCAAATAAAAAGCCCAGTGACAGGTATGAGTTACCTTTTTTGAGTTGTTGGTCAATGGGGTCCATCAGCAGCCTTCCTTGCCCCCCAAACATCACTGTGAAAACCGCTATTGCTGAAGACACCACATACTTGAGTCATAGGACATGGTGGTACCAACATAGAATCTTCATACCTACTGGCTAGCTTTCACCATACGCTGATGGGAGAGGCGATAAATACTTACTTGACCGGCATGACCCTTGTAGGCTACAATAATGACTAATCTGAAAGATATGCCCACTGGTACAAGAGTGCCACAACTATAGGAGTAACCAACTATTTTTTAAAAATGGATTAATGTAAGACAGAAACCATACTTGACACTATTAACTTGGCACTCATACCCATAAAGGACAAAATAAAAGCAAAAAGCAAAAGAAATGGTTGGCTAGATCATAGGGACTCTAGGATAACCTATTATTGTTTGGCTAAATACACACTAAATGCCACTTTAAGTCATCTTTATACCCATAGATAAGTGCACTGCTCAACCCTCATCAGAAATCCACAATCATAGACAATAAAGAGACTGTGAAGAAGTGAGCTCTAAATTATAAACCACTGCCACCAAGGTTCTGGGATCAACCTGAAAGAGGGGCAGAAACACAATAAAAGCCAGAGGCAGTAGTAATCTATAGTGAAACACTATTTGCCAGACATCATATCAATACAGCACAAATGCACACATGGACCCTCAGTGATGGGGAAATGCACGCACTAGACCTGTACAAGATGAAGCCAGCAAAATCGCAGCATGAATGAGAGAAGAGCTCATGGAGTCCCACCCCTGTCTGACAAGTTTTGGGCAAATGATGACTTCAGGAGAAGACTTTTCTTTAGGGATAGGGTCTGGAAGGGTATACATGCTCCCTCTAGGAGATGGTTCTACCCCTGCACATACAAGTCAGCACTAAGTGAACTAAGTGAGTCTAAAAGCATTTCATGAAGCTTAGAGGAAGAATAAGAGGCAGGAGCACAGAAAGGGGCGAAGGAATAAGAGATAAATTTGATCGAGATATATCCATGTATGAATGAAATCCTCAAAAACTAAGAAGGGGAGTAATATAAGCCAACAAACCAAAACTTAAGTATCCATGAATCAATAACCCTGAATTTCTCAGCATGATTGTCAACTGGGAACCAAGGAAGGAGAAAAGCAACCTGATATACAACCTTAGCGCCTATGAACGCTTCTTAAACCCAGAAGACAGTTTTTTAAGGTCAGACAAGAAGAAAATACTGGAAAGGTGACAGTATGCTGATTTTTCATAAGCAAGCATTATTATATTAATATTCAAAACAGAACCACAAACACATTGATGGTAAGGAGGACACCAGTTCTCAAAATAATATTCCTTTAAAAAAATTTTATGAGCCTGTAACATTCACTCAAACACAGTCTAATACCTTTATTACTAAGGACAGTTCTAACTACTAAAATCAGTGAACTCAATGAACGTATTGTAAAATAGAAGGCAAGTTGGTTTACCATGTTTCAGGTGGAAACTCAGATGTGACTCGAGACACTGATCTATCTGCCAAGTGGTTTTATAACATGAATCAGTGAAATCAACTGGCAAGACTTAAACACTGAGCCACTGCTGAATGAGGAGAGCGTTCATGCTTTTGGTGGGTTTACTTTAAAAAGTCAATTTATTGTAAAAATATGAAAGGATGAAATTTGCCAAGGTACTACTGGCATTCTCACTTTTCCTGGTAATATTAGTCACTTTACAGATAAAATCAATCCGCTAGGTTTTTTAAGGAATGGGTGCCATACAATACCAATCTCTGACTAGCAGAAGCCTAGTGTATTAACCACACTATAAAGGCACAATAATAGGAGCTGGGGATGCAGCTCAACTAGTTGCATCTATCATTGAAAAAGACCTGCATTCAATTTATCAGTAAAACAGTTGTGGTAGCGGTGCATACTTAAAATCCCAGCACTGTGATATGGAAAAAGGACCAGACGGTCAAGGAGACAAAGTGAATTGAAGGTTAGCATGGGCTACCTGAGAGCCTGTCTCAAAATAATAAACCACCAAACAAACTAAAAACAGCTATAATATAAAGCAGAAACAGGATCAAAGCAGGTTTCCTACAACAGGAACAAAAACAAGAAAAACTTAAGGATGTGGAGTCATGGCTCAATAGTTAAAGAGTACTGACTACTTTTCTAGGGGAATCTGGGTTTGATTCCCAAGCCCACAAGGCAGATCACAATCAACTTTAAATTCAACTGCAAAGAATCAGACATCCTCTTCAATACCACCAGATATGCACCAGTTATACACACAGACATACATAGACAAAGAAAAACAAACAAACAATAGCTACTATGTTTGTTAGCCAAGTGGTGCAGGAGTTGCAACAGGATGGTTTGGGATATAAACATAAAGGGACAACTGTACAGAAGCATGTACACAGTTTTACTCAGCTGAATTAGAGACATTGGGAAGGATGACAACTGACAAACATTTGGAAAAGGCTACAGGAAATCAAACAGTGGAACTGACTGCACGGACAGTCTAACAGAACTATTAGGACACTCTTGGACTCTCATCAATGTCCAGTCTCTTACTTGTGTCATTGTTAACCCAGGACCGCTATATTCACAGCAAACAACAAGCTGATCCTAAAAGGCAAGCTGCCTAAAAGAGCTAGTGCTATGACAAACAAAGCCTAAAAGGACAGTCTGGGACTGTAGGGAAATTCAATTCCTTAAAACTTGTCTGCACTTTCCTAGTATGCTGTTACTTTTGTAGAAAACTAATAATAGCTTCATTTGTTCTCAGTACACATAACGTCTAGATTCTTAACTAAGTTATCTGAACTCAAGAATCCTAACTTCCAACTGAGCGTTAAAATAAGACATCTACCCCAATGATTATGTACATTTAATAGCAGATTTTGCATTTGATTCAATGCAAATCATTCCTTTAGCTGTATAGTAGAAGAGAAAATAATTTGAAGATAAATGATATTTTATAATGCACAAACCTATAAAGCCAGCACTTAGAAGACAGAAGGATTATCCCAAGTAAGAGACCAGCCTGGTCTACATAAGATGAATTCCAGAAAAGCTACCCAGCAAATCTAGCCCCAAAACACCAACTCCTTAATTTTAAAATGTTCTATGTATTCTCAAAGAAAATACACAGAACAAAATATGCCTTAAAAACTAAGAAATGGGGGCTGGAGAGATGGCTCAGTGGTTAAGAGCACTGTCTGTTTTTCCAAAGGACGCAGGCTCAATTCCCAGCACCCACATGGCAGCTCTCAAACTGTCTGTAACTCCAGTTCCAAGCGATCTATCTAATGGCCTCAACCAATGTAAATAAAGCAAAATTAAATAAATTAGTTTTAAAAATAAATAAATAAAATAAAATAAAAACAACTAAGAAATGAAACCAGGCATGGTGGCACATGCCTTTAATTCCAGCACTCAGGAGGCAGAGGCAGGTGGATCTCTGTGAGTTTGAGGCCAGCCTAGTCTATAAAGTGATTCCAGGGCAGCCAAGGCTACACAGAGAAATCCTGTCTCAAAAAAACAAAAAACAGCAAACAAACAAGCTGAAAAATGAAATCTAACTGCACAATTATCCCACTGTGAGGAAACCCACAATTCAAGTAAAACTAATACAAAAGATATTAAGCAAATGGATTGATCTATTTACTGAAATCATAGCAATGAAAAATATTTTCAAACAAACATTATTTCTAAGGAATGATTCAGCTCATTGATAGAGCAACTACCTAGCATGAGGTCCTGCCTGGGTTTCACTGCCAAAACAAAAAGTATCTAGAATAGGGAATCTATGATATCCAAAGTATCATAATTACAAACAATGAAGCATAACAAAAAGAAAACTAAATATAACCATTTAGAACTAATTCATGTAAACATGGGCAAAGGAAAAAATTAATTCATGTAGACATGGCACAAAAAGCAAACTAAAATCACATAGATCCAAATGAGAAAGATTTATTCTTGAACTCTGAATCAAAACTATACAATATGAACAAAGAAGCAACATTTCCGGGTGTCTCAAAGTAAGTCATTCCCAAATGTTTTTTAGCCCATATATTCTATTTCTAATTCTACCTTTCTAATTTGTATTTTTTCAAAGGACAGCTAACATTTAGTGGTCAGATAAAAAGACTGCATATAAAAAGGTTTGGTGGCACACACATTTAATCCAGCTTTTAGAGGAAGAGGCAAGGGCATCTTTTAGTTTGAAGCCGGCCTGCTCTACACACCAAGTTCCAGGCCAGGCAAGGATATGTATTAAGACTCTGTCTCAAAAAACCTAAATAAATGGCCAGGCCTGGTGGTGTAAGCCTTCATTCCCAGCACTTGGGAGGCAGAGGCAGGAGGACCTGTCTGCAAGTTCAAGGCCAGCCTGGTCTACATAAAGAGAAAATCTTGCTGGGCGTGGTAGTGCATGCCTTTAATCCCAGCACTCAGGAGGCAGATGCAGGAGGATCACTATGAGAGTTCGAGGTCAGCCTGGTCTACAAAGCAAACCCGGGACAGCCAAGGCTACACAGAGAAACTCTGTCTCGAAAAATAAAAAAAAATTTAAAAAGAGAGAATCTCCAAAAAACAAACAACAACAAAAAACCAAAACAAAAAAGATGTTTATTATCATGACACAAAAATAGTAATGTTCCTTACTATTCAACCCTCAAGGGTATTTATAATTCAAGTGTCTCCAACAGACATAGCCTTTTATGGCATTGAAAAATCAATTCTTAAAAAAAAAATTTTAAATCTAGGACTATGTTAATTTATCAACCACACATATCCTTTATGTATTCTTTAAATACTAATACTGTTTTTAAAAATTTGTGTGTGTGTGTGTGTGTGTGTGTGTGTGTGATGCTAGCCCAGGTACATGCCACAACTTAAGTATCAACGAACAATTTTCAGGACTTGGTTCTCTCTACTATGGGTTCCTATAATCAAGCTCATTATTGGGCTTGAATTGCAAAGTGCTCTGACCTGATAGTTATCTCAATGTCTCACAAATACATATAAATACATTTTATAAAAT
Source organism: Acomys russatus (assembly GCF_903995435.1). Classification (NCBI taxonomy): domain Eukaryota; kingdom Metazoa; phylum Chordata; class Mammalia; order Rodentia; family Muridae; genus Acomys; species Acomys russatus. The sequence goes on from NC_067145.1 coordinate 37,173,900, forward strand.
AATTGCTGGCACCTAACTCTTTGTAAATACACTAACCTGCATGATTGTTTTTCAAATATACAAGAACTAACTCGAGTTTACTACTGAACTAGCCTAGATCAAACTCTGAGTGAATTTCAGTACTTAAAATAATTGTATATAAAGCAACAGTATAAACTCAGTATAAACAAGATAAACTCAGTATATCCACTGGTCTATGTAGTTGCTAACACCAGTTAAAAATTTCCCTAGTGCCAGACACTAGCTAGGTCCCTTTGCCATAGGAAATTAAGCGGGCCATTTAAGATACATAGCAATTATAATACCATCCATTCGCATAGGAAGGTGACACTGTTAAGTCTTTAAGCGTTAAAAAGCACAGAACACGTGTTCTACAAATAATCACTCTGGGCAGATTCCTCTTGATGCCAAGTTAAGAGTTGGAAACTCAGGGCTGGAGAAATGGCTCAGTGCTTAAGAGCACTGCCTGCTCTTCCAAAGGACCTGGGTTCAATTCCCAGCACCCACATGGCAGTTCACAACTGTCTGTAAATCTAAGCTCTGACAACCTCACACCAATGCACATAAATTAAAATTTAAATAAAAAGAAAAGTTGGAAACTCTAGAGCTGCAGATTACAAATACCTACATTAAACCAGTTTTACTTACAACTCCATTTTCCAGGCTCCATCTCCTAACTGCTAGGCCTCAGAGAATTCTGATGTTATCGGATGAGCTTTAGGAAGCTCTTCTAGCAATCCTGACAAGTAGCCAAAGTTGGTTACCATTACTCCACACTCATCTCATTGAACTTTTATTTATAAACCCTATTATCAAACGACCCCCATATTTGTGAATGGCACAATGGATGTCAACAAATTCCCTCAGTCTCTGCAGCCTCTGCTTTATAGCTCTCATTTACAACTATCCATCACTCTCCTAACTAAAAGAAGCAGTACACCTAGCCCTTTGGATCCGACATGGACTTGTAATTCTTTAGGAGTACATGCATGTAACCCCAGCACAGAAGCTGCTAATCACATAGTAAACCTCTGCCATAAGTAAGAGACCAGCTGGGGCAAACAAGACCCTGTCTTTAAAAAAAAAAGCCAGGTGTGGTGGCACACGCCTTTAATCCCAGCACTTGGGAGACAGAGGCAGGTGATCTCTGAGTTTGAGGCCAGCCTGGTCTACAAATATAGTCTAGGACGGCCAAAGCTACACAGAGAAACCCTGTCTCAAACCCCCCCCTCCCCCAAAAAGGAAAGCCCAAAAACCCACTCAGGATGGTTAAGAGCAGGGCTAAGAATTTCAAGTCACTAAAAACCTGTGAATTAAACTTCAGAGTGGCATGAGCTGAGCAGCACTTTAACTACATCGCGCTACTTCTTATAAGGGAAGTAACTTAAAAAAACAAAACAAAACAAAACAAAACACCACTTAGGGGCTCTTATAGAAAAGTCACCATATAAAGTGGCAGTGAGCACAAAAGCATTCATTCCAGGCCATTAGGAGGGTCCCACCTCAAGTATAATCTGAGGGCAGAAATAGTTTTATGTATAGGGAAGACTGATTTTGCTTGCTACTTTCAACAGTAAGGCCTACAGGTTTTAAATAATTTCATCAGTCAACCAGGACACACTATGAATTGATTTCAGAGGGCAGCTATGTGATCAGATAAGAATCAAAGGGACTTTGAAACTATAAGGTGTCACAGAAGCCCTTTAAAAGGGATTCAACATATAACCCTGAACTACCAGGCTCTGGAATGATAACATGTCAGTGTCTCAAAGCTACCACCTTAGAGCATCTTCACTTACCATCAGTCAATTGATGTGCTATCCTAAAACCATACTACATACACATACACAAGAGTTATATTTTCAGCAAATACAACAATCATAACCTTTCAGTAACTTATAAAGCACAAGCCTGTTATGTTACACCATTTTTGTTTTGTTATCCAACTAAGTAGAAATTACTTCAATTAAGACTATCTTAAATTGTCCCTGCCATGGACTCTGTTGCCTGCACTTTTGATCACTTCCCCCTAGCAAGTGCCTTATTCCACAGGAAGAGGACTCAGGCAGTCCTGACGAGACTTGATAGGCAGGGCTCAGTCGGTAGGGAATGACTCCCCACATCTCAAGTCTAGGTGAAGGGAATGGGAGAGGGCGGTAGAGGGTGCAGGAGGAGATGGGGGGGGGGTGTAAAGTGAATACATTTTTCTTTTTTATTTTTTTGACACAGGGTTTCTCTGTGTGGCCTCAGCTGCCCTGGACTTGCTTTGTAGATCAGACTGGCCTTAAACTCACAGTGATCCGCCTGCCTCTGCCTCCTGAGTGCTGGGATCAAAGGCGTGTGCCACCAGGCCTGGCTAACTGAATAGATTTAAAAAAATAAATATATAGATTAAAAAAAGACTGCCAGATGCGGTGGCACACACCTTTAATCCTAGTACTCAGGAGGAACCCTGTATCAAAGTGGGCCAACCAAATGTTTGTATTATAAAACAGATCATGACAAAAAGCTTTAAGACAAATGATTTGTTATAATTGTTTATCAAGATTTATATGCACACATGCTTAGATTGTGCATGCCTGGGTGTTTCCTAAAATTAAGGGAGAAGTACCAGAGTTGAAAGATTAAGATATTAAGATTATAATTGTTGATATGCTCCAGCACTTCAGAAGTGCAGGCAAGAGGATCTGGAATTCAAGGCCAACATGGGCCACAATTTCAAGAAGATCAAAAGATAAAAGCAGAGGGAGGAGCTGGTGAAAGGCAGGCGTGGAGGGGATTTACTGCCAAGCCTGGCCTGAGTTTCATCCCCAGGCTCCACAAGATAGAAAAACTTCTGACTTTCTTACAGGCTCCCTACACACAAATATGTAAATGTAAGTTTAAAAAAAAAAGGCATTAAAGGATGCAAGATTGGATATGGCTACTACTGTGAAACCCTGTGTTACCAAAAACAAAAACCCAAAGTCAGTTTTTCTTCTTCACTAAGACGTTTAGTGACTATTTTTGTCTACATTATAATAAAGCATTATTTTTTAAAGAAAAAAAAAATCCCCTCTTTTCACTAGACCATAATTACCTACTAACCACTCAAATTATAAAAATGCAATACTAGCATATTAAGTAACACTTTTGGGGGGGTTGTTTTTGTTTTTCATAACAGGGTTTCTCTGTATAGCCCTGCCTGTCCTGGACTCTCAGTAGACAAGGCTGGCCTTGAACTCAGAGATCCACCTGCCAATGCATGCTGATTGCTGGGAAAAAAGGCACACACTAACCACGGCAGGCTGTTCTCACTTTGTATAAAAGAATTAAGAGTGAAAGTTTTATTCTTAAGTTGGAGATTGTAGTTTCTTCCTAGAGAAACTTGTGTTATGATTTACAGTTGAAACATCTTTTTAAACAGAAAACACTAGAATATAATAACTTGGCCTGAAGATATACACATACTGTGATGTATTAAGAGGGTGAAAGCCAGCCAGCACTTGGGAGACAGAGGCAGGGGGATCACTGTGAATTCAAAGTGAGGCCAGGACAGCCAAGGCTACACAGAGAAACCCTGTCTTGAGAAAAAACAAAAAGAGGATGAAAGCCAAGTTTGAAACTAACTCATCCCATATAAGTTGTCTCATCTCTCAGTTTAGGACTTACCATCACAAAGAAAGCATTTCCATACTCACCTATCATTAGTTTTGTATTATTTCCTTTTTTATAGGATTGTAAAAATATACTATTTATGCTACTTTCCAATGTCAACATGAGGGTCAAGTACAACTCAAAACTTTCTATTATTAATGCAAAATCCTGTCTAAAATGTACCCTGATGAACATAAGGCCACAATAAATACTGTATTTTATAAAAAGGCCTGGACATCATTAAATTATCCAATGCTCAGTACTGACTAATTCTTCAAGATAGTAGTGTGTTACCCACAATGTTCAGTACCTTTTGAGGTTTAGGGCAACTCTTTGAACTTTATGAGCTGAGCACATATCATCCAAAGGCTTTTCAGCATTCTGACAGATTTCCTGATGAGGCATGCTCAATATATACAACAAATATGTAACATAAGACCATTTCTAGAACTGACAGGATAAAACTATCATATAGGTAGAAATGTCAATCCTTAGAAACAATACTTACTCTATAAAGCATGCACTTTTCCTTTCTACTAAAGACAGTAATTTCCAATTTTAAGGAAATATCTAATTTTACTAAATTCCCAGAAATTCAGGAACTACTCCACATGCAATTGAGACAATGCCCAAATATATATATTACATATACTATGTATATATATTGTATCTAGCCAAGTACTCAAAATATACTTTTTCATTCATTGAAGCTAATAGGAATGACCACTCCACTACTGAAGTTCTGTGAAGTTTCATAGAAACCCTACAAAGCGACCACACCCTAAGGTATCCATACCATTGTCTTTTGTTTAAGTGGTTTACAACTCTAAAGATTCTCAAGACTTTCTTCTTGTTTTTTAACACAATGAGAATAAAAAACAGATCCTGAAATTGTGGATCATTCTTCTAATCCCAGACCTCAGGAGGCGGAGGCAACTATGGTAATTACATAGTAAGGCCCTGACTCAAAGAAAAACAAGAAAAAGCGCATTACACACACAGGTATCATGAACACCAAAGATGTGCCCTGAACTCTAGACTAAAGATTGATTTTATGAGAAGCAGAGGGCTCTGTGGGTTTGGGCCCAGCCTGGCCTACCATAAAGTTCTAAGCCAGCCAGTGCTACAATGAGAACTCCCTCTACAAAGAACCAAAATCTTAATTAAAAAAAAAAAGAAAAAATATGTATTTTGTATGTTATGTTTCATTTCTGATGTAAAGGACTATGATCATGAAAGAATGGTGTTATAATATCTGTTAATGCCCCATAAGACAGAAAAGTGAAGGAAGTTGATTACAAAGTGAGGTATAATTTAGCAAATGACTAGGGGAAAATGACTAACAACCTGCTTACAAATGGAAATGATCAACAAGGATAGGAAATAAAAGCCATTGAGTATTTGAGTTCATTTATAAAGGAGAGTAAAAATCAAAGTGAAGAAAAAAATACAGAGAGGCAACCAACTAAACCACCACTAGGCCTAAGTGTCAAGTCAAAAACTCGTAAGGACAGCTTCCGGGCAAAAGACCACATCAGAGCTTGACTTCCAAGAACATCACACAACTCTTGGCACATGTACAACATATTTTGAATGAGTAAGTTACAGTATTGTTGAGGATGATTTCAACTCTCAAGGAACTCACTACACCTCAACGTAAGTACATGAAATCATTTATAAACATTTTCTTTAGTGTGTAAAACTGACTTATTCCTGGATTATGGAATGGATGGCCTAATTGGGTCCAGTTGTTTAAAAACAAAAAACAAAACTTGAGAGCCTATCTATTGGATCAAGTACCATACCCTATTGTGTCAATCACCAAAATGATTCAACATAAAGCATACTGAAAGTGCAGTTAATTTTACCCTCCAATTGTTAACATCTAACATGAGCGCTGAAGAGATGCATGGAACACTACAGAAAATTTACCCATGACGCTCATAATAATCTTTTTTGATATCCAGTATTTTTCTAACACCTCAATAAGCCAGCCATGCTACTTTCAGTGTTCTACTGTGGGTCTCCTCCAGTTTTCAATTGTGTAACTAAATGTTATGTACTTAAGCAATATGAGATCTTATTGTGAAAGAAAAATATACAGCTTTTAATTACCTTAGTGAAATTATGCCGTCCCACAATTTAGGCTTCAGAAGCAAAATGTTACATTCATAAACTGTGAGCAAAGTCAGTCTAAAAATGTACTTATTCCCAGTCCCTACCAATTTGCAAGAAGGTATCAGCACTGCAAAAACTGAAGAAATAAAGAAGTAAGCGCAATCAGACTTCCTCAGGTGCCCAGCTCATTGGAGGGTAGCCTCGATATTAAGAGGCCCTATCTCCAAAGGCAAAATAAGAATTTTAAAAAGGACTATTTTTAAAGTGGAGTGTTTCAATTAAACACCAAAAGGACCCTAGGGAAAAAGTGGAATATAAAAATTTAAAGAAGGAGGCAAAAGAAAATTTAAATGGTTATAACAAAAACTCATTTCCTGAATCACACACACAAAAAAAACTTATTAATTGTGGTGGTGGTTATCATGATAAACCTCTTCTTTAAATATATAACTCATTGTTACATTGAAAACTTGGAACATCTTAGCAATGACTTCAAACTAAACTGAAATCCTTAAAAACTCAAAGAGTTCCTTTCTTGGGAAAATTGTTCAGGAACTGTCCCAACATTAGTAAACATTTAGAAGACTGTAGTTGTAAATACACTATCATCAAACACTGTCTATGCTCATGCCAACAGCATTTTCCCATAGTGACTGATGAAAAAGGAATAGATTCAAACTTGGTAACATCAGCACATAGTAACTTCTTAAAACTGGACATGCTAAATGCACTGTTTTCTGACTCACAAAGTACAATTAATTACACACAAGGTAGACTTACCACCTTCTCTTTCTCTGACTCTTTGAGTATGCACATTCTTGGCTTTATTGTGACCTGTGCTATCACTGTATTTATTTTCAGGACTATCAGATCTCCGCAACATTTTATTTGGTGGTGAAGGATCTGCGGCGTCTCGCATCTTTTCATGTCTGTGATCACCACTACTGGGGTGACTCTTTGACGAGTATTTAAGTGCCTGTAAAACATCACCCCCCAAAAGAGAGAGAGAAAAAATTGAAACTTTAAACTCAACTCCCCACTTAAATTACAAATTTTAGCATGTTACATGTTTCTCTTACATCAAAACTCAGAATTTCCATTTTCAGTACTTCCCTTATTCAAAAGGCCTAAGTGCTCAAGAATTACTGTGCAACTCCAAGTAAAAATTATAACCACAAAACACCAAAATCAAAACAAACAAAACCCCTATTTTATTCGCCTTTAATCTTAGCACTCGGGAGGCAGAGGCAGGCAGATCGCTGTTGAGTTCGAGGCCAACTGGTCTATAACGCAAGACTAGGACAGCCAAGGCTACACAGAGAAACCCTGTCTCAACAAACAAACAAAAAAATCAAAAAAAAAAAACCCCTATTTTATTATGTAAAATTTTAAAAACAAGTATCTTGGCAGATTGATGCACAAAAAAAAAAAAAAAATCTTCAAAACTAACATCACTTTTTTGAGAACTTAAACTACAATCCATTTATCCTCTACAAGTAAAGCATCCAAGTACACTATCCCTAGTTTACAAGCTCTTGCAAGGATAAAATATTTTGAAGCTGAAAGACTATGCACCAAACAGATACATGAACAATGTTTTTTAAGAAGTCATTTCTAAATGTCCTCAGATTAATGGTTTACTCTGCAGGAGTCTTAAGGTGAACACAATGTATCAGTTCCTCACAATAGTTATGTGAGGGAAGGATGTCAATAATGTTTGACACAAGCAAATATTCTGACATCCAGGAAGCTCCAGTGCAGTAACACAAGTTATCAGATTAGAAACATGCTTGCTCTCTTGCCAGGCTGGTGGCTCCCACGTGTAATCCAGCTCTCGCAAGATTTAGGAGTAAAACTGGAAGCCAGCCTGGACCACAGAACCCTGAGAGAGACACAGACCTGTTCCTATTCTTTTATCTTTTAAAAGTGAACGGAGGCATGGGATATTCACTTCTGTTGTCATTAGATAACCTGTCCCTTGAAAGAGAATCATCTGAACTAAAAAATAAATAAGTAAAATGGTAAGAGTATATACCTTACAACTGGAACTCACTTGGGTACTTCTCTCTAGCCTTTCATCTACTTTTAAATTCGTCACATTCATCTTTCAGCTTCCCAATACACTAGTAAGTAAAATTGCCTCTGAAGTCACTACATCGCGATGATTCCTTCACACTCAAAACAAGCCAGGTCTTCCTGGTTGCAATTTTTCTTTTAAAAAAAAAAAAAAAAAAAAGCAAAGCAAAACAAAACCCTTAAGTTCCTCTAGTCCGCTCTCAAGATAAGTCCCTAGACGTGTTTGGAGAATGCTAATGGACCCAATACGAAATGTTAAGCGGACCAGCCGTGCTACTTTCAGATTTGTTGCACCAAAGGGCCTGCAGCGACTTCTGAAGCCTGCGCTCGAGTAGCAGTCCCTCCCTTCCCCCCTCCGACCCCTTCCAACCCCTCCACCCCGGGATCCGCTGGTACCTGGAAAGGCTGAGAGTCCCCCCTCCGGTCGTGACAGCTGAAAAACACAAGGACCGTAGTGTAAGTCGTCGCGGGAAAGGATGAAAAGCGGGTCCCCCCGGCCGCCCCTCCCCGCGGGCAGCCGACAAACCTACCGGCGCCGATCTGCGCGCCGCGGCCGCTCCCCAGGCTCTGAGGCCCGGGTCGGGAGTCCGGCCGCGGCCGCAGCCCGCTCGCCCAACCCTCCAGGTGCCCCGGGCCGCCCGCCCGTCCGCCGGGCCCGGCCCGCCGCCTCCTCCGCCGGATCAGCGTTAACAACAAAAATGGCGGCGCGGCCAGCTCCCGATAAGGACGCCCGCCCTCCCGCCCGCCCGCCTGCCCGCCCTCCGCCGCGGCCCGGCCCGAAGCGAAAAGACGATTTACCCATCACTGAGTCTCTGCTGTTTCCTCGCATACATTACCATCAATGCCCGGCTGTGTGTGTGTGTGTCGGGGAGGGGGAGAGCGGCCGCGCGGCGAGCGGGCGGGCGGGCGGACGGACGGACGGACGGGAGGGCGGGCGCGCGCGCGCGGGCGGGCGAGCAGCGGGCAGCCTCGGCGGCTCGCGGCACCTCCCCGTTACTGGCGCCCGCGGTCCCGGGCCATCGCCCTCCGTCACCACTGCTTAGGGTCGGCCGGGGCTGCGGCGCCAACTACACGGCGGCAGCGCGCGTCTGGGGGAGAGGGGGCGAGAGGCCGCGTTCGGGTCCCCGCGGAGAGCGAGCGCCTCCAGCACCTTCCCCTTCCTCCTGCTCCGCCGCGCCTGCCCTCCTCCCCCCCACCGCACGCCGCCGCCGCCGCCGGGTCTTTCTCGTCGCCTCCTGCCGCTGCGCCGCTGCTACCGCCGCCGCCGCTACCGCTACCGCCGCCGCTCCACCAACTACATCCGGGCAACTCGGACGCGGCCGCCTTCGGGAAAGCTCGGCAGTTTCCGCCACACCCCCCTCCTGCCCGCCCCGCGCGGCTCGCTAACACCGCCTTCGGCAAACCTCGGCTCGCTCCCGCCCTCCTCTTCCTCTGCGGCCTGGGCTGGCAAGCCCCGCGACCCGTCAAGCCCTTTCCGGTTGCTGCTTGTCCCCCACTGTCGGATCTGGCCACTCCCGTTCCACTTTAGGGGTAGTCGTGCTCGGGGGCCTGCGTGAGGCGGGCCCCGGGGCCTCCGGGCTGCGCGGAGTGGGAGCCGCCTTCTGGAGGAGAACCGTGGGGCGCGAGGGGACGCCATCTCGAACTAAATGCGGAGCGGCGACGGCTGCGCGTGCGCCCAGAGGCGCTACGGCGGCGGGGGCGGGGTGCCCTCCGTGAGTCGGCCGCGGCCCCCGCCCCTCGGGCTCCGCGTGGGGGTCGGAAAGCCCCTAATTGGGCGCCCGGGACGGTTGCTGCGGAGCCTCGGCGGGCCGCGGCGGAAGTCGCCCTCCGCCGGTCGCTGGAACCCGGAACCGCGGCCGGAGCTGTCACCCACCGTGCGCGCGCCCCCGGGCGTGCGGCTAGGACACAGGCCGTGGCGCCGCAAACGTTAGTGCCCGGCCGCCCGGCGGAACGGAGCCTTGCCACCGCGACTTCTGGGTTCCCTCCTCGCTCTTCCTCTGCCTGGGAGAAAATTCCTTCGCGAGTGTGGATGTAAAGAAAGCGTGCGGCGTACTAAGTGAGGTTGCTATAAATTGTTTGGGATCCACCGGGAGGAAACGTTGTCAGTGACAATCTTTTCTTGGTGATAGTCGACTGGTTTTTTATTATTTCCCTGCACATGGATTTAACAGAGTTGCACTAAACAGAAGAGAGCAAGATTAAAAAACACACCAGAAAAAAAGAAAGAAAGAAAGAAAATGCCTCTTCAAGAAAAAAAAAAAAGAAAAATCACCAAGATTATTTGCTATCCAACAGATTACAAACAGTGTTCAAGTCTAATTAGTGTACTTTTGGAAGAGACCTTGAAATCATAGCTGGAAAAACATTTAAATAATAATGTGTGCTTGTCAGATCCACTTGTCAAAAGACTAGTAAAAGGCTACTTAATGCCCGCGGAAGCTGTCAATAACTGAAAAAGGTCGGTGCTTGAAATTACAGGAGAGAAAGGCTAGGGGAGGGCTACAGGGGAGAGGTCATTTCTAATGTTTTTGTAGCAAAGATGACAAGAAACAATCAAAATACCCTGAATGCGGGTAGTGAGATCTCTCTCACAAGAGCACTAGCTGTTCTTCTAGAGGGCCTGAGCTCAGTTCCTAGCACCTGTGAAAGTAAGTAAATATCCAATGCGTAGCTTGGGTAAATCCTTGGGGAATGCTCTCAGTTCCTTTATAGCTGCTTAAATTATCTAATATACCAATAAAGAACAGAAGGCACAAAAGCCTGCTAACACAGAGAGGTAGCTTTACTTTCTGAACTATATACCAGACATCTATTTACAAGCCTGATTCTACAACTAAATTACTAGCTCTTTAGAAAACTGTTTCCTCCAAACCCAAGAGGACTCCTTGGCTCTTTTTCCTAGAATTCAGTTTTACCCGTGCCTGCCAGCTGCTTCCTGAGAGAGCGCTATCAAATGTCCAAGAAGACTCTAGCCCCTCCACACCCTCACCAGGCTGAGTCAGCGTCACCCTCCTAGTGGAGGGCCTCCACACCAGTTCACTAGGGGCCCAGTTCACCTTTAAGGTTGGCTTCAAGGCCACCCAGTGACTTTGCCTCAGGTCATAGAACAAAGACCACAAGACCCCTCCCAAGCAATTTGCTTTAATCCCAGCACTCAGGAGGCAGAGACAGGCTGATGGCTGTTGAGTTCAAGGCCAGCCTGGTCTAAAAAGAGAGTCTAGGACAGCGAAGGCTACCGAGAAACCCTGTCTCAAAAAACAAACAAAACAAAAATCAGTTGGGCTGGCAAGATGACTTGCCACCAAGCCTGTCAACTTGAGTTTGATACTTGGAACCCACATGATGGAATGAGAGAACTGACTCCTGAAAGCTGTTCTCTGAACTCCATGTGCCTATGCATATACACACTAAGTAAATAGGCAAAACCTTCCATTTCTTTTTTTTTTTAAGATGTATTTATTATGTATACAATGTTTTGCCTGAATGTACACCTGCAGGCCAGAAGAGGGCACCAGATCTCATGATAGATGGCTGTGAGCCACCACGTGGGTGCTGGGAATTGAACTCAGGATCTTGAGCCATCTCTCCAGCCCAGACCTCCCGTTCTTTAGCATTCTTATCCAGGGAGGCTTTCACAAGCTGCATCTCCTCAGGACTCACCTGATTACATCTGACAAACACAATATTTAGGCTTTTCGATATAGTTGCAGTCTGACCTGGGCATTGTCATTTCTATGAAGAATCTACCATCTCAATATTGTGTAAAAATTCTTCTCCATCATCTCTGATAGGTTAAAGAGTTGATCAGCCTACAGCTAGGCAGAAAGGACAGGAGGCAGGACTTTCGATCCTAGTGGGAAGGGGGGGGGGGGCGCAGTCTCAGGTAGGGACCAGAGAAAAGGAAGGGAAAGGTGGAAGGAAATCGCCATGAGGACAGAAAGAGGGAGCAAGAGCAGCCAAGGCGAAACTAGGATGGCAAGTAACGTGGGGCACGTAGTTGGGAAGTATATCCGGTTAGAATAGATCAATATCTGCCCAACTGCAGAGCTTTAAAGCTTATTAATAAATCTGATAGGTCTCTGACATTATTTGGGAGCTGGGACAGGTAAGAGAAAGCTGACTTACTCCTTAACAGCCTACAGTACAATTCTGGTTAATTCACTACAGTATATACCTTCAACAGGATAGCTGAACTTGGCTGGGGAAAAAAAAATAGCCATGCTAAGAATGAAGTTAGTTATTTTCCTGAGGTGCACATGGGCAATCCCTAGGGTTGTTAATGCATTTATCCTGCCTTCTTAACCAGTTGTGTGATATCTTCTAACCATTCCAATACTTCCTCATTTAAAAGGCATTATCTTAGCCGGGCATGATGGCGCACGCCTTAAATCCCAGCACTCGGGAGGCAGAGGCAGGTGGATTGATTTTGAGGTCAGCCTGATCTACAAAGCAAATCCAGGATAGCCAAGTCTTCACAGAAGAACCCTGTATTGAAAAACCAAAAAAAAAGGGGGGGGGCATTATCTTGTCTCTTACCTGAGAAAAGTAGACATCAGAAAGCAGGAAAAATTCACTCCTACTCCCAAACTACCAGCCTTCCACATCTGAATATAACACAGCACTCTGGTAGCTGTGTAAACTGCACTGTGCAAAACCAGGCTTGCCACTTACACATAATTATCTGATTTATTTTATCCCCTCAGTTGGATCACTTAAGTCAACTTAAAATGGGTTATTTATTTATATATATATAAATATTATATATATATATATATATATATATATATTTTTTTTTTTTTTTTGGTTTTTCGAGACAGGGTTTCTCTGTGTAGCCTTGGCCATCCTGGACTCACTTTGTAGACCAGGCTGGCCTCGAACTCACAGCGATCCGCCTGCCTCTGCCTCCCGAGTGCTGGGATTAAAGGCATGTGCCACCACGCCCGGCCCCAAAATGTGTTATATTTACTACCATCTGTGGAAGAGGTGGGGGATTCATTTGTGTTTCCCTCTAAAATAGTGGTCCTCAACTTTCCAAATGCTGCAGCCTTTTAATACAGTTCCTTGTGTTGTAGTAACCCCTCAAACACAAAATTATTTTTGTTGCTATTTCAACCACTGTGTAATTTCGCCACTGTTAGGAATCCTAATGTAAATATGTTTTCCTATGGTCTTAAGTCACCCCTGTGAAAGAGTCATTTGACTCAGAGGTTGAGAACAGTGTTCTAAAGACTACCTATTTACTTTTGCTCTTTCTTTATTTCTGAATTTCTTTTATCTGAATTTCTTTATTGGACTCTTTCACATTTGCTTTTTTGTTTCTCTTTGGACCCATGCAGACCATCCCTCACCCCTGAACTCTGCTCCAGATCATCAGCATTCTACATTCTTAAATCTAACATTGGGGAGTGGGGGCGGTGTTCAGGACAGGGTCTCTCTCTATAACATTGGGGAGTGGGGCGGTGTTCAGGGACAGGTCTCTCTCTATAACATTGGGGAGTGGGGGCGGTGTTCAGGACAGGGTCTCTCTCTATAACATGGGCTGTCCTGAAACTTGATGTATAGACTAGGCTGACCTGTAACTCACAGAGATCTGCTCACCTCAACCTCCCAAGTGCTGGAATTAAAGGCCAACCACAACCCTCACCAGCTTTAAGTCTAACATATATATCTATGGGGTTCCCCCCTCATTTCATGGTCAGTGGCATTTGATACAGCTGATCCCTTTCTTTCCAGAGATTCTGCCTTTCAAGAGTCTCTTCTTTTTGCTGCATTTCCTGCTTGAACAGCTAGTCCTTATTTTATTTATTCATTCCTCCTCATTTTCTTACTCCTGGGATCTGAGTTGCCTCAGATTCACATTGTACTACTGGTGCTTCTCTGTTCTTTTCTCTAGGTGCTAACACGTAGAATCAGCTGGATGACTCACACTAATCCTTAAACATTGTACTCAGACTTAGTGTCCACATTAGCCCAAGAATAAGCTATTTCTTACTCACTTTGAGCTAAGAGCTATGTGCTTGCTGCGATAGTTGGGGGACTTGAATATGGAGCCCTGGTGATAACTCACTTTGAATAGAGGAGTCACCCCAATCAGCTCCAGGTGCCAGCATGGGACCTTCTCTGCCTTTCAAGTAGAAATTGAGCACGCCTTTAATCCCAGCACTAGGGAGGCAGAGGCAAGCGGATCGCTATGAGTTTGAGGCCAGCCTGGTTTACACAGAGAGACCCTGTCTCAATCCCATGCCATCTGCTTCCAATAACTTCTATCAAGCTGCCTCCCATCCATCATCCCAAATACTTGCTAATGTTCTTCATCTGGGCCAAATCTCCATCCATGTCAGCCATGTGCTTCTCCTCCACCTAATCCATGGCACAACCTTCTTCTCTCTTTTCTTCTGGTCTTCTCTCTCTTTTTTTTTTTTTAAATAATTTATTCAGATTACAACTCAGTTGTTATCCCATCACTTGTATCCTCCCGGCTATAAAAGGAACTTCTAATGGCTGGAGGTGTAGCTCAATGAGAGGACATGTGCCTAGCATGTGCAAGGCCTTATGCTCAGTCAGCAGATATCAAAAGAATAAGCTTGCATGTGCTTATAACATCATTATTCAAAATAGTTGACTGCACTATATGCACATGATGGAATATTACTCAACAATAACAAGAATGAAGTTCTGAGCCGGGCGGTGGTGGCGCACACCTTTAATCCCAGCACTTGGGAGGCAGAGGCAGGCAGATCGCTGTGAGTTCGAGGCCAACTTGGTCTACAAAGCGAGTCCAGGACAGTCAAGGCTACACAGAGAAACCCTATCTAGAAAAACCAAAAAAAAAAAAAAAAAGAATGAAGTTCTGTTCCAGCACAGATCAATCTTGAAAGCATCCTATGTGGAAAAAAAAGATGGTATCCAAAACCAAAGAGTGTGTGGTACCATTTTTTTTTAAAGATTTATTATTATGTATACAGTGTTCTGCCTGCATTTACACCTGCACACAAGAAGAGGACACCAGATCTCACTATAGATGACTGTGAGCCACCATATGGTTGTTGGGAATTGAACTCAGGACCTCTGGAAGAGCAGCCAGGGCTCTTAACCGCTTAGCCATCTCTCCAGCCCTGTGATACCACTTTTTTTTTTTTTTTTTTTTTTTTTTTTTTTTAGGTTTTTCGAGACAGGGTTTCTCTGTGTAGCCTTGGCCATCCTGGACTCACTTTGTAGACCAGGCTGGCCTTCGAACTCACAGCGATCGCCTGCCTCTGCCTCCTGAGTGCTGGGATTAAAGGCATGCGCCACCAAGCCCGGCTCTGTGATACCATTCTTGTTCCAGTAATGTTTAGAATAAAAAATATATAGTGGCAGGACACGGATTAGCAGTTGCTGGGGCCTAGGAAAAGACAGGAATAGACTTACGACATGGCATGAGATTGATGCTTTGAGTGGTAAAAATCTTCAGATTCAAGTGTTGGTAGTTGTGAACATTGCGAATATATGCTAGTCACCGGACTGTTGGGAAACCCTGCTGCTAATGTTGTAGTCTGCCACGACCAGAAAGCCCTGAGCTCAGCACAAAATGAAAGACTCCCTTTGTTAGTGAGGCTTCCATTCCCCCTACTTGAGGAACGTAACGTATCCTTAGTGATGTTATGCGTTCAACATCATTTCTCCCCATAAGAAACCGCTCAGCTGTTGGTGGTGTACACCCCTAATCCCAGCACTCCAAGGGCAGAGGCAAGTGGATTGCTGTGAATTCAAGGCCAGCCTGGTGTAGAAAGCAAGTCCAGGACAGCCAAGGCTACACAGGGAAAACCCTGTCTTAACAAACAAACAAACAAAAAATCCACCCATCCCACCCCCCAAAAAAAGAAGAACTACCCAGCATGCACCTGGGACCTCCTGGAGCGCAACTCCATGCAAATGAGGTATTTCTCACTGCCTTAAGCCCAACCAATGATGTGAACTCACCTTGGAATCCCTACCCACCCTAGAAAGTTCTATACAACGCTTGTTCATGCTAAATAAAGTTGAGCTGTCTCTTTGAAGCTGCTTCAGGAAATCAGTCACTCTGTTCTACTCCTGGGCCATCAGAGTCCCCGAGCCCCCCTCCCCCCATCACCTCTGCTCCTTTTGCCCTCCTGGATCAATATCCACGATCGCAGGGAAAGGACTGTTTACCAAAATGATGAAAATGTAAATTTTACTGAATGTTAACAGAAACAAAAGAAAAAACACTTTTGTCTATTAACCTTCTGAGGTCTGTTTGGTTATGATTTGGCCACACACTTATTGTTGTAATGACAGGCCCACACCAGCAGGCCCCAGCTTGTTTAAATCCATGGTCCCAAACGAATCCTCCCTGAGTCACCTCTTATAGAGTTTGGTCATGGTGCCAAGGGAAGTACGGAATGCAGGCCCCATGGACGGGACTTCCTAAATAACTCATTCTATCTGCTTGTTCTTCCTCATAAAACTGTCCTCATCCAACCCAACATTTTGGTCATGATGTGGCCTCCAATGTGACCTTTCCACATTCATTAAAAGCCAATGACTCAGCAGGGGAGACAAGCTCAGCAGGCAAAGGCCCTTGTCACAAAGCCTGACAAGCTGAGTTGATTCCTGAGACCTGCATAGTGGAACAAGAAAGCATTATGTGGCACATGTGCCATTGCCTGAGTACATGGGGCCTGAAGAGATGGCTCAGAGGTTAAAAGCACTGAGTGTTCTTCCAAAGGTCCCGAGTTCATTCCCAGCAACCACAAGGCTGCTCACAACCATCTATAATGAGATCATGATGCTGTCTTTTGACCTACAGGCAGAATACTGTATTCATAAATGAATGAATGAATGAATAAAATACTGTACAAGCATCATTTTGTACTTCACAGAGTAGTGAGTTCATATTCAAGGTTGACACCTTCAGTGAATTACAAAAGGAGGAGGAATGTTACAAGTTACTCATCAGATTTCTGAGCAAGGAAACCATCTAGCAACCCAAGGTCACCTGGTTTCTTGATGACTTCAACAATGCTGATACATTGTTATTCCTGCCTTGGTTCCACTTGTTTGCTTATGCTTTGAGGCAAGGTCTTGTTATGTAGTAGGTGGGCCTCAATCTCACAATTCTCCCTGCCTCAAAACTCTTGAGTGTTGGGGTGACGTGTGTGCTGTCTTGCTGATTTTAACAGGCACATTGATGCTGTTGGCAGTGCCTTGACTTCTGGCACCCAGTCACCTCTTTAAATTCCTCAGTTAGATCTGATTCTTAGTAACTGGTAAAGCGTCAGTTTGTCTCAAGTTAATACATCAACTCTCTCTTTACACATTTATTTATTTGTGTGTGTGTGTAAATTCAGGGATCAACTCAGGTCATCAGGCCTTGGCAGCAACCACCCTTACCCACCGAGCCATCTTGCTTCCCCACGCATACATTGTTATTCTCAAACCACTCCCTCCTGTATTTCTACTAACTTTGTTTGTTTGTTTGTTGAGACAGAGTTTCTCTGTAGCCTTAGCTGTCCTGGACTCACTTTGTAGACCAGGCTGGCCTCGAACTCCAGCCTCTGCCTCCTGAGTGCTGGCATTAAAGGCATGTGCCACCATGCCCGGCAACTAACTTCTATAGATCCTAATCATTGGAAATTCTTTGGAAACATTGATGTGTTGATTTTATCACTGTTTTACTGTCACAGCTTAAATTCCATAGTCAGTCAGTGATTGCCACCATTAGAAACCTCTTCAATTTCCTCTCCAGATTTTCTCATGCATGTCGGCAAAACTTTAGCTCCAGTGTTACCTACTCCATTCTGCTTCTGTGTAGCGGAAGGAATTTGTAAACAATAGGAACTTCTTCTTCTCCTCCTCCTCCTCCTTCTCCTCCTCCTCCTCCTCCTCCTTCTTCTTCTTCGACAGGGTTTCAAGACAGGGTTTCTCTATGTAGTCCCAGACTCACTTTGTACACCAGGCTGGCCTCAAACTCACAGCGATCTGCCTGCCTCTGCCTCCCAAGTGCTTAGATTACAGGCATGTCGTACCACGCCTGGCTAGGAACTTCTTTTTTAAATTACATTATTTGGGGCTGGAGAGATGGCTCAGAGGTTAAGAGCACTGCCTAGAAGATTCAAGGTGGCGACACCCATCATATATTATGTCTGATCAGGAGGACTGAGCCTAGGGACCAGTCTGGGAGCTACAGAGCACCAGAGCTGAAGTGCCCTGGGAAAGAGGGGTTTGCACTATGTGGAGCATATATCGCCATCCAGCTGGTCCACCGAGGAGTCCCTGGGTCCCTGCCTGTCTGTGAGTTGCATCTACGCTTTACATCTCGTACTCTGTGTCTCAGACTGAACTTTGAGCTACAGGTCACCAGCGTTTAGGTATACTAGCCTAGGGGGAGACCTCAGGGTATGGATCTGACCTCAGGTCACCCAGCTAATCCGTGGAGAGTTCACGAGTCCAAGCAGGCACAGGCACAGGAGTGGTCTCCAAACCTTAGCCCCAGGCCAGTAGCCACGCAGCAACCTCACTCTCTGTCTCAGACCAAGCAGTGGGCCACAAGGCACAAGTGTCTGGGCTTCTAGCCTAGCGGAGACAGCACAACCTGGAACACAGGTGAATCTGACCTCAGGTCACCCGGCCAATACATGGAGAGTTCATGGGTCTAAGTAGGTACAGGTGCAGTCTCCAAAGCCTAGGGAGCATCACCCATGTTCTGTGTTTCAGACAGAACTTTGGGCCACAACATGCCAAGTTCTGGGTCTTTTAGCCCAAAGGAGACCCCACAGAGTAGAGCACAAGTAAGTAGATCTGACCTCAGGACACCCTGCCAATACATGTAAAGTTTCCAAATCTGAACCCAGGTAACCTGCTTGATACAAGGAAGAGTTCTCTGATCCCTACAGGTTAGGGGTCTCAACCTAGTCACTCACCTATGAGCTACTCTCAACAGCTAGTAAAGGACACCAGAAACTACCACCCAACACCAGAGATATCAAGATGGCTAAAAGCCAGTGTAAAAACACAAACAACAAAAGCCAAAATAAGATGGCATCTCCAGAACCCAGTTATCTCAAAGCAATCAGCTGTGGAAACTCTAACACATCTGAAACACAAGAAAATGACCTCAAATCTTTTTTTTTTTTAAACAAAAGTGATAATGGAGGAAATCTGTAAGGAAGACACAGCAAGCAGATTAAGGCCCTTAGAGAGGCCATGAAAGAGGCCTATAGAAAGGAAATGAAGAGGTCACTGGAAGAAATTCAGGAATATATAAACAATCAGATGAAGAAAAGCAACAAAATAGTGGAAGATCTGAAGAAGAAAATGGAAACAATAGTAAAAACACAAACTGAGGAAGCCTGGAAAGAGAGAACTTAAAGAAGAAAACAGGAACTGCAGAGGTAAGCATCTCCAACAAATACAAGAGATGGAGGAAAGAATCTCAGGTGTATCAGCACCTCATGGAACCTTCTCCAAAACTGACCATATAGTAGGTCACAAAGCAAGCCTCAACAGATTCAAGAAGATTGAAATAATACCTTGTATCCTATCAGATCACGATGGTCTAAAGTTGGACTTCAACAACAACAGAAATAACAAAAAGCATACACATACATGGAAACTAAACAACTCTCTGCTTAATGACACCTGAGTCAGAGAAGAAATAAAGAAAGTAAGGACTTCCTGAAATTCAATGAAAATGAAAGAACAGCATACCCAAATTTGTGGGACACATTGAAAGCAGTGTTAAGAGGAAAATTCATAGCACTAAGTGCCTTTATAAAGAAATTGGAAACATCCCATATAAGCAACTTAATGACACATCTGGAAGCCTTAGGAAAAAAAGAAGCAGAAACACCCAAGAGGAGAGGACATCTGGAGATAATCAAACTCAGGGCTGAAATCAATAAATTAGAAACAAAGAGAATAGTTCACAGAATCAACAAAACCAGGAGCTGGTTCTTTGAAAAAATCAACAAGATAGACAAACCATTAGCCAAACTAACCAAAAGGCAGAAAGACACTATCCAAATTAACAAGATCAGAAATGAAAAGGGAGACACAACAACAGGCACTGAAGGAATATAAAGAATCATAAGATCCTACTTCAAAGGCATATATACCACAGAATTTGAAAATCTAAGTGAAATGGACAATTTCTTGATCTATTCCACTTGCCAAAATATAATCAAGATCAGATAAACCAACTAAATAGTCCTATTTCTCCTACAGAAATAGAAGCAGTCATTAATAATCCCCCAAACAAAAAAAAGCCTAGGGCCAGATTGTTTCAGAGCAGAAATCTACCAGAATCAAAGAGGTGCTAATACTGATACTCTTCAAGCTACTCCAAAAGATAGAAATGGATAGAACATTACTAAATTCATTCTGTGAGGCCACGGTCACTTTGATACCGAAACCTCAAGAAAACCCAACAAAGAAAGAAAATTTCAGACCAATTTCTCTTATGAACATTAATGCAAAAGCACTCAATAAAAAAAGAATCCCAGATATAGAAGATTCAATGGAAGAATTGAATGCAACCATTAAAGGAAATGTTAAATCTAAAAAATTCATGGCACAAAACATGGAAAGAAGCCAAAACCATATAATGGAAAAAAGACAGCATCTTCAACAAGTGGTGCTGGTCTCAGTGGCTGTCTCCGTACAGAAAATACAAATACACTCTTATTT
Organism: Acomys russatus; assembly: GCF_903995435.1. NCBI lineage: Eukaryota > Metazoa > Chordata > Mammalia > Rodentia > Muridae > Acomys > Acomys russatus. The sequence goes on from NC_067145.1 coordinate 37,194,417, forward strand.
ATCACTCTGCATAAAACTAAAGTCCAGCTAGATTAAAGACCTCAACATAAAACCAGACACACTAAATTTGTTAGGAAAAAAGTGGGGAAGAACCTTGAGGTCATTGGCATAGGAGACAACGTCCTGAACAGAGTACCAACAGCTCAGGCTTTAAGATCAACAACTAATAAATGGGACCTCATGAAACTGAAAAGATGTGAGGCAAAGGACACTGTCAATAGGACAAAACAGCAGCCTACAGACTGGGTAAAGATCTTCACCAACCCTACATCTGACAAAGGCTAATATCCAAAACAAATAAAGAACTCAAGAAATTAAGCACTACCAGACCAAACAACCCAATTAAAAATGAGGTACATAGCTAAACAGAGCATTCTCAACAGTGAAATACTGAATGGCTGAAAAATAGTTAAAGAAATGTTCAGTGTCCTTAATTATCAGGAAAATGTAAATCAAAAGGACACTGAGATTCCATCTTACACCCATCAGAATGGTTAAGGTAAAAAACTCAAGTGACAAACAAAACGAAACAAAAAACTCTCATGTAACAGCACATGCTGGCCTGGCAAGGATGTGGAGAAAGGGGAACACACCTCTGTTGCTAGTGGGAGTGTGAACTTATACAACCACTGTGGAAATCAATCTGGCACTTTCTCAGAAAATTGGGAATAGTGCTACCCAAGACTCAGCCTTACCACTCCTGGGCATATATCCAGAAGATGCTCCGCCACACAACAAAGACATCTACTCAACTATGTTCATAGCAGCCTTATTTGTAATAGCCAGAATCTGGAAACAACCTAGATGTCCCTCAGTTGAAGAATGGATAAAGAAACTGTGGTACATTTACACAATGAAATACTACTCAGTTATTAAAAATAAGGATAATTTGAAATTGCAGGCAAACAGATGGAACTAGAAGTGATTATCCTGAGTGAGGTAACCCAGACCCAGGAAGACAGGCAGGGTATATACTCACTTTTTTGTTTGTTTGTTTTTCAAGACATGGTTTCTCTGTGTAACCTTGACTGTCCTGGACATGCTTTGTAGACCAAGCTGGCCTCTAACTCACAGATATCCACCTACCTCTGCCTCCTGAGTGCTGGAATTAAAGCATAGGCAGAAGCAAGCTACCTGGATGAGACCTGATAAGCTGTGGTCAAACGGCTGTCAGAGGTCTAGGAGGAGGAGGGGAATAGATGGAAGAGGAGGGAGGATGGGAATGAGAAGATACAAGCGAAGGGATTACAATCCGGATGTAATCTGAATAAATTATAATAAATTATAATTTAAATAAAGAAAGCCCTGTCTCTTCTTCCAAAAGTCCTGAGTTCAATTCCCAACAACCACATGGTGGCTCGCATCTATCTATAATGAGATCTGATGCCCTCTTCTGACGTGCAAGCAAACATGAGGGCAGAGCACTGTACACCTAATAAATGAATCTTTTTTTAATTACACTTATTTATTTGCATGTGTGTGTCTGTGTGTGTGTGTCTGTGTGTCGGTCAGTTGGTCAGTCTGGGTGAGTCTTTCTCTCATTATAGCATGTAGGTGTTGGGATCAACCTCAGTTTATCGGTATTACCAGCAAATGGATTTACCCACTGAGTTATCTCATTGGTCAAGAAATGCATTTGTTATAGTACAAATCCTTGATCGAGGCACCACTAGATTGGATTATTAGAAAGAAACCATTTTCCAGAACAGGGCATACTGGCACAGGCCTTTAATATCAACACTTGGGAAATAGAGGCAGGTGGTCCTCTGTGAGTCAAAGGCCTGCCTGGCCTATAAAGCGAGGTCTAAGAAAGCCAGGGCTATCTTGAAAAAAACAAAAAGCCAAAACAAAAGCAACACAATCCATTTTTCAGATTCTAGAAGTAAAGGCTCCTAAGACCTTAAACACACACACATACACACACTTATTAGTACATATTCGTAGTACACAGCACTAAGTGTCACTAGTACATTTTCATACAAGTGTATAGTGTACTTTGACCATGTTTCCCTCTCTGCCCCAACCTCTCCTTTTCGGGTGTTCCCCCATCCATTCAAGACCTCTCTTAGAAGGCTGTTACTCATCAGAGTCATGCAGGCTTCATCCCCAGGGCCAAATCACCTCCCAAAGCCCCTCTGTAGGGGATTCCAACATATGTATGGGGGATGGAAACACTGAGACCACAGCATTCACCCTGACTTGGCCTGTTTAATTTGCTTCTGCAAATATCTAGTGTGTGTGTGTGTGTGTGTGTGTGTGTGTGTGTGTGTTGTGAGGCATGGTCTCAATGTACAGTTCAGACATCCTGGAACCTACTACATATCCCTGGATGACTTTGAATTCACAATATTCTCTCTAGAATTAAGATTATATTCTGAGCTGGTAAGATGACTCCACCGACAAGGATGCTTGCTGCCAAGCATGGCAATTTGAGTTTGATCCTAAGACCTCACATGGTCACTGCAGCACCTGTGCATCCCCAACCCATGAAAAGTGTATGTTTGTTTTGTTTTGTTTTTTGAGACAGGGTTTCTCTGTCCTGGACTCACTTTGTAGACCAGGCTGGCCTTGAACTCACAGCGATCCGCCTGCCTCTGCCTCCCGAGTGCTGGGATTTAAGGCATGTGCCACCACCGCCTGGCCTAAAAGTGTTTATAAAGATACCTGTTACCATGTCTGCCTATCTAGCCCTTTTAACTCCCAGTCTTACCAACAGTAATAACTTTTCCCCTACTTTCTAGAGAAGACTAAAGCAATCATAAGAGGCCTGCTGCTCATATACACCCCTTATCTACATCTGAGCTCTTTCTCTAATCTGAAGTCAGTGGCTTTGTACTGTCCTGGCTTAGATGCCTACAAAGAAAAGCCTGGGAGCCAAATCCTGTTCTTTTTTTTTTTTTTTTTTGGTTTTTTTACGGCTAAGAAAGATTTTCATAATTTAAAATTCTGGGTGCAAAAATATGTCACAGAGATACCACAGATTTTAAAATAGCATCTGGCCCTTTACAGAAAAATAAAAGAAAGCTAACAACAACAAAACCCCTGCTGACTCCCACCCCCAGATGCTGCCCCCTCTGAGGCCTCAGGACTAGTGTGCAGTTCTCCCTCCAACAAGGTTTGCCTCTGATAGAGACCACATCTCCCAGCAGCCCTGGTATTTCCCCATCCTTAAAACAAGGGCCAGCCCCATCTCAGCAGGTAAGGGCACTTGCTGCCAAGCTTGACTGCTTGAGTTCAGTTCCTAGGATACAGGGAGTGAAAGGAGAGAACTGACTACCAAAAGTTGTCCTGTGACCTACATGCCTGCGGTAGCATGCACACACACAACCCATGTATAAAGAAATGTAACTGTATTAAAGGTCTCGGTGCTGCTTCAGTTCTCTTGTCTCCTCTATTTCTTTAAAGCCTACACTTTGAAAGAACCTGTGCTTACTGTTCCAAGGTCTTCTCCTAAGGTTTATGCCTGAGACCATTCCAATCAGGTTTTCTCCAGTCACTAAAGCATATGTCCTTACCATGGCCACAAATTGTTTCACATGCTCATCCTAGCAGAGGGTCTGTAGGTTTATTATTATTTGACCCTTGTCACAACTTAACAAAATGAGCTGCTTTCTCCCTCTGGATAAAACGGCCTTGAGTTACATTTCTGGATAAAGACAACACTGTATCTCATCGCTCTTTCTATGCAGAGCAGACCATTTGTCTATCTGTAGGTCTTGAGACTCTTAGTTTAAATGGCTTTTGAATTACTCATTTGCTGGTAACTTCCTAATCTATATGTAGCCTTGACTTCCCTACTTCAACTGAGATTCTTGTGCCTCAGTCTTGTTGTTGTTTTTTGTTTGTTTGTTTTTCAAGACAGGGTTTTTCTCTGTGTAGCCTTGGCTGTCTGGACTAGCATTGTAGACCAGGCTGGCCTCGAACTCACACTGACTCACCTGCCTCTGCCTCCCGATTAAAGGCATGTGCCACTGCCCGCCCAGCCCTTGTGCCTCAGTCTTAGTTAGGGTTTTATTGTTGCAAAGAGACACCATGACTATGCCAGCTCTTATAAAGAAAACTTTTATTTGGAGTTGGCTTAGAGTTTCAGAGGTTTGGTCCATCATCATCATGGTGGGATCACGGCAGCATGCGGGCAGCCCTGGTGCTGGAGAAGCTGAGAGCTCTACATCATCTGCAGGAAGCAAGGAGAGACTGTGTTCCACACTGGGAGTATTGAGCATAGGAGACTTCAAAGCCCATCCCTACAGTGACACACTTCCTCCAACGCAGCCATTCCTACTCCAACAAGTTACACCTCCTAACTGTCTTTCTCAATGGGCAAGCATTCAAACACATAAGTCTATGGGGGCCGTCCCAATTCAAACAATGACAATTTCCTTATGCAGCATCTACACAGGCATGTCAGTAAAGTCTGTGTCCAACTTGCATCCAAAGCAAACACTTGGCCTTAACCTTCCTGAGTTCACTTGGATTCACTCACCCTTCTTGTTAGTACAACTAACACCTTCTTTTGTACCACACACCTACTATTCTACAGGCATTCTGCGGCTTGTCTTCACTGCTGAGGATTAGACACAGGCTTCGCAATACTCTACAAGCACTGTACCCCTTTACATTTCTAGCCACTACCTTTGAGCACTTCCTAGTCCCTGACCGCTATGACTCTGCTCCAGGTAAGCATCTGTCACCCAGATGAGTACTCGGTTGCCTCCTACACTGACCACTGTGCTTGTGTTCATTTCTTACAGTCTAATGCAGGAGTTATTTTTGGTTTTGGTTTTTAGTATGTGTGTGTGTGTGTGTGTGTGTGTGTGTGTGATTTGTGTGTATGGGGAATATGTGGAGATCAGAGGACAGCTTTGTGGAGTTGATTCTTTCTATTTTTACTTAGGCTCCAGCTATTGAACTCATGTCTTCAAGCTTGTATCATCAGATGACAGTTGACTTCACCCACAGAGCCATCTCTGCAGCCAGCAGTGATGCTTTGGATTTTGTTGTTGTTGTTTTGGTTTTGGGTTTTTTTTGGGGGGGGGTGTTGTTTCACTTTTCTTGTTGTTATTTCATTTTGGTTTTGGGGGGGGACAGGGTTCAGTGGCTCCTTGTTCTTCACTCAGCAAAAGCTAAAACGCCCCTCATGAACCGCTGCCCCCCTTTACTTTTTTACTTCGTCTCCAGTTATCGCTCCATGCAACCCTTAGAATAGAATTTAGAGATTTTTGCATGTAAGGGCAAAATTAATGCCATATTCTATATGTAATGCACATCTGCAACTAATGCCATGGTCTGTGGATGTTCCGTGAGACCTTGTCCTCTAGGTGACCCTTCTCCCTGCGTTCTGGGAATGACACCTGCCAGCAGTCTCCAGAAACTCCACCAGAGCGATTACATATAATTAGCTCCCAATGTTCCTCTTAGATTAAAAAAAAAACTTCCCCTCCAGACTCAGTCTCCACCCAACCTGCCTAAAGATTGACATTCCTGTGACCCACAACTTCCCTGAAGATCCATCCTCCACACCAACCAGCCTAAAGGTCGACATTCGTGACCCACAACCCCCCTTCCCCACCCCCCCCCCACTTCCCTTTATAAGCCCATTATCCTTGAAGCTCGGGGTCACTCTCCTATCCTGCTGCATCAAGAAGTATTGTGACAGTTTTTATTTGTGCTTCTCTAATAACTAAAGTTTTGAATAATATGTCATTTCTTTGGCCATTTGTACATGTTATCTATTTTTAAAATGCTTATTGTATTCATTGGCATGCTTATAAGTGAGTTGTCTTTACATTGACTTGCTGAATCAAAGAGCTTCAGTGAGGTCTGAATAAAAGTCCCTTGTGAGTTAAAAAAAAAAAAAAAAAAAAAAAAGAAGTATTGTGATCCAAAGCTCAAGCCCGTAATACTGGAACCTATGTATGTTACATCAGTATTGAGTCCTGGCGGTCATTTTGGGGGTCTCGCGATCTGAGTGATCTTGGTATTACACTGGGCGATCTCAGTATTACATGTACACCCCAACATTCCGTATTATTATTATGTTCTATATCCACTTGGCCAACTCTCTCAGCCCCATTAAATCTGAGTGCTGAGGTTAAAGGCTTGAGCCACCATGCCCGGCTCTTATTCATTTTCTTTACCTATTTGTTTATTCTGGGGTCTCTTGCTTTCCTTATGGGTTTATTTATTTCCATGCATTGTTTGTTTGTGTCTTTCTGGATTTAAGAGATTAATTTATTTCCTCTTTAAGGGCCTCTATAATCTTCATAAAATTGGTTTTAAGGTTATTTTCTTCTTCTTTGACTGTGTAGGAATACCCAAGGCTTGTTACAGTAGGATAGCTGGGTTCTGGTGATGCCATATTGACCTGGCTGTTGTTGACTGTGTCCTTATTCCTGCCTCTAGGCATCTAGGTTTGGTTTAATTACAGGTTTAGGCGCTGACTTATAATGTTCTCTTTGTTGGATTGATGTTTTTTCCTTGGTTTCTGTTTCCTCTCTGGTCTTCTGGCCTGACTGGCCTGTGGTTCTCATGATCAGAGAGTCCTCAGGTCTAGTGAGTGTCTCCAATGGGGTTTTGATGGCCTGTGTGATCTCTGGGTTTGGGGTTTTTGATATCACCATGGTCTCTGGTAAGAGAGGGAGTTTTTGTGATTCTGGGCACCCACATGCCCCCTGTGGTTCCAGGTACTGCTGTGGATTCTAGGGTTCCTGGCACAGTTGTAGCCTCTGGTATAGCAGTGAGCTTCTACTGGAGTTGTAGGCCAGAGTATGGAGATGAGAGGAAGGGATGCTCTTGGGGATCTGTGAGGAATCTGAGGAAGTGCTAGGTGTCTGCAGGTGGGGACTCACCTTGGCTGTAAATGCTGGCATGGCCTCTGGTAGAGCAGTGGCTCTTGCTGGAGTTGTGGGCTAGGGTATCACCATATTCTTTCTAAAGACTTGACTGTGAATTTTTGTTTCTCTGACAAACATGGGATGAAAACAATAGCAAATAAGACATAAATGATCTTCTTACATTAATATATTGTCTATGCATTTAGTTTGTGACTGAGTTTAGGAGACATGTTGTTGTTTGAATGTGAATATCCTTGCATAGGCTCATATATTTGTACTTTTGGCCTCTGATTGATACTGTTTTGACAACTACAGAACCTTTAGAAGGTAGATAATCTCTACAGAAATTGGCTCCCTGGGGAAGGCCATGATTTTGGCATTAAGGTCCCACTTCCTGTCTTCTGTTTACTTCCTTATTGCAAAAAGAGAGAGAGAGAGAGATGTGGTCAGCTCTCTCATCTTCCATGAGTATCTTCCTGAGTATCTTCCATGATGAATTGTGGCCTTCCTGAGTCATGAACCACAGTTACCTTGGTTCCTTCAATTATTTGACAGGCATTTTATCCAAGCAAGAAAAGTTACTAGTACAACATGTGACTAAACTAAGAAATTTAACTAATACATTTGAGTTATTTATTTCCCTTCGAAAAGGTTTGCAGACCAAGAACCTACACCATCCAGGTGGTGGAAGACCTCTTAGAGCAAGAGACACTGGCTGTCTATTGTTCTATCACATGTAATTTGGGGAGGAAGTGGCTGCCTTCCCTTGGAAAAACTCAGAGTTTAGGAATGAGGAAGTAACAGGACCAGCAGGCATTAAGACTGTAAGTTGGAAGCTGGGAGTCAGGGGCAGGTGGATGGATCTCTGTGAGTTTGAGGTCAGGCTACAAAGTGAATTCCGGACAGCCAAGGCTACACAGAGAAACCCTTGGGGGAAAAAAAGACTGGGAGTTGGTTTTGGACAACCAAAGTATCCTTGGGGACCAGTGGGCACTATTCTAAAAACACTCAGAAGCTGACAGGTTGCTAAGGTTGTGTGACTCTTGCTAAGAACTTGTTTCTTGATCCCCAGCGTAAGTTGAATCTTGTTCTTTGTGCAAATCTATTCCTCCAGCTTTCCAGTACACGTAAGCTGATCTAGTACATTCCAGTAACTTCTGATAATCAGAGTTAGTTCAACAACAGATCCAGGTGAACTACAAATTCTACTCTAATTCTATTACAAAAATAAAACAAAAACAATATCCTGGTTGCATCTTCAAAAATGCTTGAAGCCGGCCGGTGGTGGCGCACATCTTTAATCCCAGTGCTTGGGAGGGAGAGGCAGGTGGATCGCTGTGACTTGGAGGCCAGCCTGGTTTACAGAGCAAGTCCAGGATAGTCAAGGCTACCCAGAGAAACCCTGTCTCAAAAAACCAACCCCCCAAAAAAACTAAAAACAAAAACAAAAACAAAAAAATGCTTTAAGATGTCAACTTGATCATTGGTTACTCTTTGTACATTAGAGATACATTCGATATTTTAAATCAGCTTTTATAGTTCAAGCAAAGTATTAGATAATTGAGAAAAAATAGGAAAAATAAAAACAAAGAATTGCTTCACCATTAATAGTAATCATTATGAAAATTATTTGTAAATTATCTCCAAATCAGTACAAGCAAACACTTCTACTTACTTATCCTTCTGTCTAAACTGAACTTAAGAGGTGTACATTTTCATTTGTCTTCTTTTGTTCCTTGGTCTTTGCCTTTTGTAGCTAGCTCTTTATGCGACAACAGGCTTTTAATCAATGATGTTGTGGATTTGTCGACTCAACCACAGACATTTCTAGAATCTCTTGTATTGTTTATCTTAGTTAGTGGAAAGAGGGGAAATCAGGATGTTCTCAGGCAATATGGTCCTTTGCTTTAAGTCTCCATTCAGTAAGAGACCAAGGAGACAGGAGGGTTCTGCTACAGGGAGAGTGGGTAGCGAAGTTCCAGTTCCTCCCTTTTCCCTAGCTGTGTGGCCTGCAGCACTTGTGTTATCTCTACGCTTCTCTTCCTGGATTCTCTATCTGCACAAAGGGCATGAGACTATCCTCCTTCCAGGCAACATGAAGATAAATATGCCACAGCGCTGCACTCCTTTAATCCTGCCACCTGGGAGGCAAAGGCAGGATCTTGGTGAGTTCAAGGCCAGCCAGTTCTATATAGTGAGCTCTAGGACAGCCAGGACTATAGAGAGATACTCTGTCTCAAATACAAGGATAAATTTCAAATGCATAGATGAGTGGCTAAGCAGCATTCTGTATGGAATCTCTAGTATCTGGTGAGCTATCTTAAGTAGGCTATAACTGTTCACTATGAAAGAAAGAACAACAGTCAGTCCCATAGTTTTTCTTCTCCCGGCCTAAGTCATCAAGAAGCAGCAGAGGCAACAGTTTTAATTTTTGGCTTTTGGACAGGAGGGTCTCCAATCTGGCTTTAAACATGTGGTGATTCTCCTGCATTCACCTGGCCAATTTTCTTGATAGATGCCACATACCAAAGTTAAATCAAGATCAGAAAAGCAATCTCAATAGACCTATAGGAAATAGAAGTAGTCATTAAAGGTCTCCCAACCAACAAAAGCACTGGGCCAGATGGTTTTAGCGCAGAATTCTACCAGACTTTCAAGGAAGAGCTAATACCAACACTCCACAAACTAGAAACAGAAGAAACATTGCCAAACTCAGTCTATAAGTCCAGAGTCACTCTGATACCTAAACCACACATAAACTCAACAAAGAAAGAAAATTTCAGAACAATCTCCCTTATGAACACTGATGTAAAAATATTCCATAAGATACTCATAAAACAAATCCAAGAATACATGAAAAACACCATCCACCAAGATCAAGTAGGCTTCATCCCTGGGATGCAGGGATGGTTCAACATATGAAAATCCATCTATGTAATCTATCATATAAATAAACTGAAAGAAAAAAAACCACATGATCATCTCATTAGATGTTGAAAAAGCCTTTGACAAAATTCAACACCGTTCATATTAAAAGTCTTGGAGAGATTATGGATACAAGTCATCTACCTAAACATAAGAAAGGCAATTTATAGCAAGCTGATAGCCAACATCAAATTGAATGGAGAGAAACTCAAAGCAATTCCAGTAACATTAGGGAGAAGAGAAGGATGTCCATTCTCCCAATATACACTCAACATAATATTTGCGATTCTTTTGTTTGTTTTAATTTATTTATTAATACGTATACATTTCTCTACCTGCAGGCCAGAAGAGGGCACCGGATCTCAGTTATCGATGGTTGTGAGCCACCATGTGGTTGCTGGGAATTGAACTCAAGACCTCTGGAAGAGCAGGTGGTGCTCTTAACCTCTGAGCCATCACTCCACGCCAGTACTTGAGATTCTATCTGGAGCATTAAGATAACTAAAGGAGAACAGGGAATACAAATTGGAAAGGAAGAAATCAATTCACAGATGGTATGATAGTTTGCTTAAGCAGTCCCAAAATTCTATCAGGGAACTCCTACAGCTGTTAAACACCTTCAGCAAGTGGTTGGATGCAAGATTAACTTTAAAAAAATCAGTATCCCAGGCCAGAGAGGAGGCTCAGAGGTTAAGAGCACTGATTGCTCTTCCAGATGTCCTAAGTTCAATTCTCAGCAACCACATGGTGGGTCATAGCCATCTCAATTAAGATCTGGTGTCCTCTTGTGGTGAACAGGCATACATCCAGGCAGAACATTGTATACATAATAAAAACAAATAAATCTTGAAAAAATATATATCTTGGAAGTCCAAGCAAGTGTACATGATAATAAAATCTGTTTTAAAAAATTCTTAAAAAAAAAACTAAAACAACAACAACAAACCACTAGCTGTCTTATATACAAACAACAAAAGGCCTGATCAGGGAAGCAACACCCTTCACAATAGCTACCAATAAATTAAACTATCTTAGGGTGGACTGGAGAGATGGCTCAGAGGTTAAGAGCACTGGCTGTTCTTCCAGAGGTTCTGTGTTCAATTCCTAGGAACCACATGGTGGCTCACAACCATCTATAATGAGATCTGGTGCCTTCTTCTGGCACACAGTCATACATACAGGCAGAACATTGTATACATAATAAAAATAAATAAATCTTTAAAAAATATATATCTTGGAAGTCCAAGCAAGTGAAACACCTCTATGACAATAATTTCTATTCTTTGAAGAAAGAAAATTTGAAGATATCAGAAGATGGAAAGATCTTTCATGCTCATTGATAAGCAGGATTAATGTAGTACAGATGGCCATCTTACCAAAAGCAATCTACAGATTCAATGCAATTCCCATCAAAATATCAACACAATTCTTTTTTTTTCTTTTTTCTTTTTTCTTTTCTTTTCTTTTTTTTTTTTTTTTTTTTTTTTTGGTTTTTCGAGACAGGGTTTCTCTGTGTAACCGTGGCCATCTTGGACTCACTGTGTAGACCAGGCTGGCCTCGAACTCACAGAGATCCGTCTGCCTCTGCCTCCCGAGTGCTGGGATTAAAGGCGCGCACTACCATGCCCAGCTCCAATTCTTTTTTTTTTCAACACAATTCTTTAAAACATTTTTTCTTATTTACCTTTACTTTATGTGTATTTGGTGTTTTACATGCATGTATGTCTATGTAAGACCATCAGGTCTTGGAGTTACAGACAGTTGTGAGCTGCCACGTGGGTGCTGGGATTTGAACTTGGGTCCTCTAGAAGAGCTGTTAGTGCCCTTAGCCACTGAGCAATCTCTCCAGCCCCTCAGTACAATTTTTTACAGACCCTGAAAGGACAGTTCTCAGTCTCATATGAAAAAGCAAAAATACCCAGAATAGCTGAAACAATCCTGTACAATAAAAGAACTTATGGAGGTATCACCATCCCTAATCTAAATCTGTACTACAGAGCAACAGTAATAAAAAACTACATCGTACTGGCATAGAAATAGACTGGTTGATTAATGGAATAAAATAGAAACCCAGAAATAAATCCACGCATGTATTGACACCTGAATTTTGACAAAGGAGCCAAAATTATCCAATGGAAAAAAGAAAACACCTTCAACAAATGGTGCTGGTCTTACTGGATGTCAGTACATAGATTGAAAATAGATCCATATTTATCACATTGCACAAAACTCAAGTCTAAGTGGATCAAGGACTTCAACATAAATCCTGATACACTGAACCTGATAGAAGAGAAAGTGAGGAAGAGCCTTAATTGCATTTGCACAGGAGACAATTTCCTGAACAGAATACCGAAAGCTCAGGTTATAAGATCAATAATTAATAAATGAGGCCTCATAAAACCGAGAAGCTTCTGTAAAGTGAAGGACACTATCAACAGGACAAAATGGCAGCCCACAGAATGGGAAAAGATTTTTACCAACTCCATATCTGACAGAGGGATAATTTCAAAAATATATAAAGAACTCAAGAAACTAGACATTAACAAACCAAATAATCCAATTTTTAAAACTGGGTGCAAATCTAAACAGAATTCTCAACAGAAGAATCTCGAATGGCCAAGAAGCACTTAAAGAAATGTTCAATGTCCTTAGTCATCAGGGAAATGCATATCAAAACTACTCTTGAGAGTCCGTCTTACACCTGTCAGAATGGCTAAGATCAAAACCACAAGTGACATACATGCTGGTGATGATGGGGAGCAATATGGGGGTTTCTCAGAAAAAATGGAATCAACCTATCTCAAGATCTAACTATACCACTCCTGGACATATATCTAAAGGACCCTCCATCCTACCACAAGGACACTTGTTCAGCTATGTTCATAGCATCTTTTTCATAATAGCCAGAAGCTAGAAATAATCTAGTTGTCCTTCAACAGAAGGATGGATAAAGAAAATGTGGTACATTTATATAACAGAAATAGAAAAAAAAAATCATCCCGAGAGAGGTAATCCAGACCAAGAAAGACAAACACAGTATTGTAAGTGGATATTAGCTAGAAAGTAAAGGGTAATAATGCTGCAATCCACAACCCAAAGAGGCTAAGTAACAAGAACACCACAAGAAAACCCACTTTATCAACTAACCAGGGCTCCTAGCTACTCAGAGACTGAGCCGGCAACCAGGGAGCCTGCATAGGTCTGATGTAGGCCGTCTGCATACATGTTAGAGTGTATAGCTTGGTCGTCTCCTCCTCCTGCTCCTCCTCTTCCTCTTCCTCCTGCTCCTCCCCCTTCGCTGGTGCTTAGAGAAGTCTCAATGAGTTCTCTCTCTCTTTATACTTTTCAAATTAAATTTATTTCTTTATACACCTGCACATGCCATGGCACGTTTGTGGAGAACTACTTGTATTTGTTCCCTCTTTCTACTCTGTGGGACATGTGGGTTGAACTCAGGGCATCTGAATTGGCAGCAAGAGCTACTTGCTGAGACAACTTGCTGCTAGCCCAGCACACAGGTCTCTTGGCCTACCCCAAGCCTCTTGTGAGGACTCAGGGCTCATTCAGATCCAAGAAAGCCAAGAGGGCCAAGGACTCCCTTGCCTTGTGCAGTCTACCCAGGATCCAGGAGGGTGCAGTAATGCCGGCAGCAGGTAGGACAGGCTCAGAGGTAGGCGGTGACCAGGGGCCTGCCTTATCACTTTTCATCCCTAAGCTTGTCCAAAGAGGAAGCCACTCCTAGCAGAGCCAAGTAAAACAAACCACTGGTCACCCATCCTGAAGGGCTGGTCTGCTGGGAAACTTGCCAGAGTTCATCTGTTTAAAAGTCCTGTGTGACCATCACACACACACACACACACACACACACACACACACACACACACACGCACCTGCGTGCTCATCTAAAGCCAATTCTTGAGTTGAGCCGCATTGTTTTTCACTGAGTGTGCTTCAGTAAGCTCCATAGCAACTTCCAGCAACAGGAGCACTAATCAGGAACCCCGAAGTCCCAGTTTCCCCTTAGTTACTGTTTGCTTCAGAAGTAACAACAAAGCGTATTTTGATAAAGTTAAAAAGTAGGAAAAGGCGGGTAGAAATAATAAGATTATGACAAAATGATCCTATTCCATGTGCTCTCTCTCTCTCTCTCTCTCTCTCTCTCTCTCTCTCTCTCTCTCTCTCTCTCTCTCTCTCGGAGTGTTTCAGCTGTGGCCTGGTTTTTGCTTTTTTTTTTTTTTTTTTTTTTTTGGTTTTTCGAGACGGGGTTTCTCTGTGTAGCCTTGACTGTCCTGGACTCTCTTTGTAGACCAGGCTGGCCTTGAACTCACAGCAATCCACCTGCCTCTGCCTCCCGAGTGCTGAGATTAAAGGCGTGTGCCACCATGCCCGGCTTTAGGTTTTGCTTTTATGTCGTCACTAAATTTTAAAAATTTTATCAGAGGGGCTGGAGAGATGGCTCAGTGGTTAAGAGCACTGCCTGTTCTTCGAAAGGACCCGGGTTCAACTCCCAGCACCCACATGGCAACTCACAATTGTCTGTAACTCCACCAATGCACATAAATTAAAATTAAATAAAAAAATATTTAAAAAAAATTTTATCAGAAAAAGCAATAATAGAAATTAAAAAAATAACTGTGTCATGAATGTTTTCATAGCTTTATGGACCAAGGAAGAAAGAAAGTTGATTTAGGCTTCATCTTAGAGTAGGAAGGGTTGGGGACAGGGCACAGAACAGTCAAAAGGACTTAAACAGTCTCATAAGTGTCTTTCAGTGCTAGGGCTCAATCTCAGGGTCTCAGTGGGCTCACTGTGTAGCCCAGGATAGACTCAGAATCCTGCTTCTCCCTCTCACTGGGAACTACCTTTCCTTCCCAGCTGGAACTACCCATGCTCAACTGTTTGGATGCATGTTTGATGAAAATTTTTCTGTTTCTAAATAATAAATCTTTTGTTTTGTTGTTGTTTTTGTTTTTTTGAAACAGGGTTTCTCTGTGTAGCCTTGGCTGTCTTGGACTTGCTTTGTAGACCAGGCTGGCCTCGAACTCACAGAGATCTACTAAATAATAAAATCTCATTTTGTTATATTTAATAAGCAATCTTTATTGTTATTGTTGTATCTGGATATGTGTGTGATGTACATCTGTGTGCCACAGCATGGCTATGGAAGTTTGCCTTGGTTTGGTATTTTGAGACAGGGTTTCTCTTGTAGTCCTGGATGTCCTGTACTTGCTTTGTAGACCAGGCTGGCCTCGAACTCACAGAAATCCGCCTGCCTCTACCCAGTTCTAGGGACAACATTTAGGACTCAGTTTTCTCCTTCTATCTAGGGATCCAGGGACCAAACTCAAGCTGTCAGGCTTGAATGCAACCAGTTTTACCAACTTGTTGCCCCTCCCTCCCCACAAAAGATAAAGTCTTAAGAAGACCTCTGTAAACTTTACAAATTCTACTTGAAAATTACTGAGAGGCTCGGGAACGCACACTGGTGAATGGGTTGAGTGGGCATAGAGTAGTATACTAAGAGCTTCCAAATAATGTGATGGAATGGTGAAAATCAAAAAGGAAGGCAAAATCTTTTCGACTTTCAGCTATATCATGTTTTATATCTGGGTGCCAGCGCTCTGAGGCAGGGACGGCTTGAGGAGGAAACTCTGGCATCAAAAGTTTTCTAGAAGGCAGGACTGTAATTAAGAAAAAATTAAAGGAAAAAAAAAAAACCCCAGTTTTCAGCTAGGTAGAGGCTTACTTGGCAATCAGTGATGATTTTTTTTTTTTTTTTTTTACTGGTACTGAGAGGCCCACTTGAAAAAGTACTTTGCTAGCATTCAAGGATCCAAGAGGAAGGACCATAGCAGCTGCTGTCCCTCCTCTTGGCAGCAGGTGGGGTACACAGCTGAGCTAACCAAGTAGCCAGTGGTACTGGGCTCTACCTGGAACTCACCTGGAAGCTGGTGGTGTGAGCTGTAAAGACACTTGTGTTCAGTGGCTTCCTCTCTCCTTAGCGGGTGGCCTGAACTAGGTGATTCACTCTAAATAGTGATGCAGATGAAGACCTGGAATGGGAGAGCACCAACAATGTGAGTCCAGACAACTCGGGGGACAGACTTGAGTTCTTTACGTAACTAGCCGAGAACTCAGTAAAGCTCAGGTAGTAAGCCACTTCCGCCCAGAACAGTTAGAACCTCCTCTTTTTCCAGTTTGTAGGTAGTCTGCAGTCTCATTGGTCGTGAAAAACATAGCTATAAGTTCTACTTGCCTGTGATGATGCAGAAGTAAGCGTGGCTTAAGCAGCGGTTTGGCAAGTGTTTGTGCACAAGGACTCACCTTCCTCCTGCTGGGGAGCCTGAGACACCAGTTAAGTCTCCAAAAGGAATAAAAGAGCCATCGTGGAATTAGGTTATTTCTGATGTTGGCCTGGCTCCAAAGACAGCTGGTCACTCTTACTGCTTCCCAGAGAAGGAAAATGAGTGAGTCCAGCTCAGTGTCCAACCAACTCTTGGCCTCCAAGCAGGAAAGGGCCGGACTGAGAAGCGAAGCCCACGCAGGCAGGGCAAACAACCCGCAAAGGAGCTCAGCGAAGTGCCAAAACTGAAGAGGCCTCGAGACCCAGCAAAGGGAAGCGGGGGTGGGGGTGGGGTGGGGTGAATAAGGCGTCGGAGGCCATATTTCTGTGCTGAGGCTCAGCCGAGCAGAAAAGCCTGTCCTGCTTTTCTTTGAGCTGTCGACCCCTGCTGGGATGATCCATTGTGTTGCTTAAGATGGTGATTCCTTGCTGGAGAAGCTTTGCTGTGCCTGGATGTTTGTTTTACCTACCACTGAGAGACTCAAAGGCGCTCCGGTGAAGAAGTGAAGAGTTTTTCCCCCTCGGAATGCTTTCTTTTCAGCTTGCCCAAGGGGCTAGGCGGGATTGGGTCGGTGCGGGTGGCTGTGTGACTTTACTATATTGACCGCACCCCCTTCCATTAAAGTGGAAGCCTTGATCGGACTGCTCGTCTTGGCTTCCATATCCCCCGTGTGTCGCTGTTTCTTCCTCTTTAATCTGCACCCCCTTTCTCAGGTGGACCCTGGCTTGAAATGTCCCGCGGGCCGGGGCAATAAGGGTTCCACCAAGACACTGAAAGCTACCACAGCTCCAGGGAGGAAAATCAAGGGGCAGACTCAAGAAACCGTGGGAGGAGGAAGAGGAGGGCATCTCCCAAGAGTCCTTGGCGGAGGAGCAGTGACCACGCAGAGCGCCGCGGGCTCCTTGGCATTCTGGCAAGCCCCAGTAGGCTAACCTGGCAGGAACAGATGTGATCAGTACAGGGTATGTTTAGATCCCAGCATGCCCCCCACCCTACCCACCAAATTGTCACAAGGGAGGCTGCACAGCGGCGTCTCCCTCACCTTATTCCAGGTCCTGCACAAGGTTGGGTAGGCAGTAGGAGAAATGTTGGCCCCACCCACCTTGCCAGCACCTAGGACCTAACGCAGCAGCCTATACACTGGCCTACATCTAGGGCAGCTGGGGCCTTAACTTACCCCTCCTGCTTCCACAGGTTTAGGCTGTTTCCCTTCCTCCGGTGGGACACTAATAAAGAGCTGGCCTTGCCCCTCCCCCTCTAGCTCTTCCCTGTCCCCCAAGGTACTGACTGGCTCTATCTTTTTCTCTGTTCACAAACTACCTCTGGACAGCTGTGTTGGTTTTTTGTCCAGTTTTCACTCTTAGACAAACCACCATTGCAGCTTCTACCAGTGCCAAGCATTCACCCTCCCCAAGACACTCTAGAAGGAATGCAGACTGGGGTGCCCCCAGACTGGTTCCTGACTACTCTACCCCAGGGAAGATGGGGTCCTGCAACAGAGAGAGGAGGGGGTTCACTTTGATGAGAAAGAGGTATGGGGACCACCTTCTCCCTTTGTTCTGTGACAGGGGTGGCCTTTGTCCCAGCCTGGGGCTCCCGCCTTGGTTTCCTACTTGCAGTTACTTGAATAAAGAAATGGCCTTTTAATAAAGTAAAAAGGGACCTGGCTGTGCTGTCACACACCTTTAATCCCAGCACTTGGGAGGCAGAGGCTGGCAGATCGCTGGGAGTTCAAGGCCAGCCTGGTCTACAAAGGCAGTCCAAGATAGCCAAGGCTACACTGAGAAACCCTGTCTGGAAAAAAAAAAAAAGGTAAAAAGAAGCATTGCAGCCACTTCAGCCTTCCTAGGTGAGGCCCATACTTACACAGTGAGCTCAGCTGACCCCTGTAGAGCAAAGATGCTTTACACAATTATCAGGAAATAATTGGCCATTGCTTTCAACAGCTACACATTGGAGGTGATTTTTTTTTAAGCACAGTGACCATGACTCCATTACTCAAGAATAGATAGCCAAATTTCATTGTTCAAACAAAATTTTATTATTGGCTCCAGCACACATACACACACACATCACGTGGGGGTTGCTATGGTTTCAATGTGTTCCCTGAGAGACACGAGTTGGAAACTTAATCACCACTGGGATAGTATCCGGAAATACAGTCTAATGGGAAGGGCTTCCTAATGCGCTAGTTCCTGCTACAGAAAGGCTTGTGGGCAGAAAGGCAGCAAGCTCACTCTCCTCCTGCTGTCTTTGCCCTTCCAGCAAGGGCTGACAGAAGAAGAATACCCTCATTAGATGCTGGTTGCTGCCTCCAGAATGTGAGCCAATAAAATCACTGTTTTTAAACAGTGATTGCCCAGTCTGTTAAATTTTGTTACAGTGGTACAAAATGGCTTAAGACCAGAGTGGGTTGGTTTTTTTGTTTTTGTTTTTTTAAAGACTAAAATCAGTATAATATAACTTCATTTGAGATACCAGAAGAACTAAAATTAGATTTCAGGGTAACTGGGACAAAGGTTAAGAAATAGGCCTACAAGATAAAATCTGGCCAGCTGCAAAGAGCAGCCCCCCACTAGAGATAGCGTTGCCAGTGACTGACCCGAAGGGTCCCACCGGAGAGAGTTGATAAGAGACCCAGTTTTATGGCCACATTCCTTCCTGCCCACCAGAGACAATGGTACCTAACAACCGACCCATCTCTTCAGGGAGAACAAAAGAAGTTAAGCCATGGGTGGGCTTGGTGCCCTTTTCTGCTTAAAGGACATTGAGAAGATAAAAGGACCAGAGATCACACCTGTGGGGTGCTCCTGAGACCTAGCATTTGGTGTGACCCAGCTTGGAGCTGAATTAAAGATTCCTCTTGTATTTTACAGCGGTTTCGTTTGTTTTCTGGTTCTTCTTCTTTTTTTTTTAATCAATCTGGGTGCAACGCTTTTTTATATTAACTCGTGTGTTTTTTAAGCAAGAGTTAAAATATGACACATAAATACAGTCAAGCAATCCATGAGACCCTGGATATTTTCAATAACTTAGTCCAGGGAGCAGTACCCATTGTCCTAATCCTGATCAATGCATCTATAAGTAAATAGATGTGCTCATCATTTCCCCTGCTGTCTGTCTGTAGTACTTTTGCTTTGCAACAACAGAGGGAAGTTGAGACATGTTGTAGAGGTTCCCTTCACTGCACTGCATTAAGGCGTGTCTCTGTATATTCAACTGTTAATTGCTGAACTGGCAGGGAACTAAATATTAACATATTCTGATATTGTCATTACTATTGAAAAATACCGTCTCAATGTTGTGTGAAATTGTTCTCCATCATCTCTGGTCAATAAAGAGCTGGACCACATACAGTGGGCAGGAGAGTTAAGGCAGGACTTGCAATCCCAGTGGAAGTCACAGGGCAAGGAAAGAGTTGCCATAGGACAAGATGGAGCAAGAGTGGCCAAGAAAGACTAGAGGACTAGTAACAGGGCATGTGGCCTGGGAGGTTGCCAGGCTAACATAGACAAGCTTAGAATAGGTGAGAATCTGCCCAGCTATAGTGCTTTAAGGCTTATTATAAATGTAACAGGTCTCTGTCTCATTATTTGGGAGCTAGAATCGGTAAAAGAAAAAAAAACTACGCCATTAATTAATTCAACAACATAGACTATGAGACTGCATGGAATGAAATATTTACAACCATCCCTTAACAAAAATGCTGTTGGCTCCTGTTCCATACACAGTCACTATACTATATTAAACTAAGTTATCCACTGTGATAAATTCTTACCATCACCATCACTAATGTAGCCCAGAGATGCAAGTGAAAGCTAACTTTCTTTTCTTGTAAGGATATATTTATTTTTATTTTATGTGCATGAGTGTTTTTCTATATGTATGTTAAAAGCACCACAGGCATGCAGTGCCCAAATTTGACAGAAGGGGGCGCCATGTATCTGGAACTGGAGTTATTGGCAGTTGTGAGCATGGGTGCTGAGAACTGAACTGAGGCTCGCTACACAAGCAGCAAGTGCTCTTAGCTGATGACCCATCTCTCAGTCCCCAGCATAGCTTGGACTCTGGGGCCTGGTAGTGGTAAAAAAAAAAAATTAGTGACAGTCGTTTTTGTTTTGCTTTGATTTTTTGGTTTTTCAAGACAGGGTTTTCTATGTGTAGCCTTGGCTGTCCTAGACTCACTTGTAGACCAGGCTGGCCTCGAACTCACAGCAATCCACCTGCCTCTGTCTCCTGAGTGCTGGGATTAAAGGCATGCCCCATAGCAGTGTTTTGTTTTTTTTTTTAATAGTTTAAAGCTTAACCTTTTTGCTTGGGTCTCCCAGATGACTATCTAGCTTAACCCAAGTAATCCTGGCACTATGACCCTCCATGTGGCTAACTCTACCTTTCTGGTACACTCTGTCCACTCTGTTCCATCTGTTTGTTCACCTTTGTGTTCACTGTGAATTTCCTGCACCTCTTTTCTTCTTCCAGATCTCTCTCTCTAAAGTTCTACCCTGGCCAGGCATGGGGGCACACGCCTTTAATCCCAGTACCCAAAAGGCAGAGGCAGGCAGATTGATGTGAGTTTGAGGCCAGCCTGGTCTACCAAGCGAGTTCACGACAGCGAAGTCGACTCAGAGAAAGCCTGTGTTGAAAATACAAAATAAATAAATCAATAAAGTAAAGTTCCACCCTCCACTTCCTGCCTAGCTATTGACCATCACCTCTTTATTACAGCCAATAGGCAAGTGAGGAAGGATGAATATTTATAAAATATAAGGCTGGTGATGGGCCATAGAAATAACAGTATCGCCGGGCGTGATGGCGCACGCCTTTAATCCCAGCACTCGGGAGGCAGAGGCAGGCGGATCACTGTGAGTTCGAGGTCAGCCTGGTATACAAAGTGAGTCTAGGACAGCCAAAACTATCACAGAGAAACCTTGTCTCGTAAAACCTAAAAAAAAAAAAGAAAGAAAGAAAAGAAAGAAAAAAAGAAATAACAGTATCAAGATTCAGCTAGAGCTGGGCAGTGGTGGCGCATGCCTTTAATCCCAGCACTTGGGAGGCAGAGGCAGGAGGATCTCTGTGGGTTCGAGGCCAGTCTGCAAAGTGAGCCCAGGACAGCCAAGGCTACACAGAGAAACCGTGTCTCAAAACAAAACAAAACAAAACAAAAAAACCCCAACAAACAAACAAAAGATTCAGCTAGGACTTAGATCTCATCCAGTTTAGCAATCAACAATTGACTATACAGAAACACACCTCATGCAATGTACCCCAATACCCCAAGGAACTCTCACGATGAAAGAGTAGATACCTAACTGTGTGTGTGTGTGTGTGTGTGTGTGTTTATATACATGGAGATCAGAGGGAGTCAGTTTTTCTCCTTGTACCATGTAGGTCCCTGGGGGTTGAACTCAGGTCATCAGAATTGGAAGCAAGCATCTTTATTCTCTGAGCTATCTTGCAAACCACCTTTGTTTTGTGCCTTTAAAAAAATATTTTTGTGTGTGGAGAGTGGGGACTGACTCTGACATGAACTCTGGTGCCCCATATTTGACCACTTCCCCTTGGTGGGGAGGCCTGGTGGCACTCAGAGAAAGGATAAGTAGGCTACCAAGATGAGACCTGATAGGCTGTGACCATATGGTGGGGGAGGAGGTCCCCTTCTGTCACAGACATAGGGGAGGGGAATAGGATGAAAGAGGGAGGGAGGGAAGATACAAGTGAAGGGATAACAATTGAGATGTTATCTTAATAAATTAATAAAAAATAAATTTTTTTAATATTAAAAAAATCTGCCTCCATGTAACACTTGCAGGCCAGAACAAGGCACCACATCTCATTATGGATGGTTGTGAACCATCATGTGTTTCCTGAGAGTTGAAGTCAGGATCTTTGGAAGAGCAGGCAGCTCTGTTACCTCTGAGCCATTTCTCCATCCTCTGCTTTGTGCCTTTTAAAAAATCTGTTCCCAGTCTCTGAAACCCCTATGCCTAGGATTTGTTCTACGCGTTCAGCTATCGAAAACTTACTTAAGATATTAGACACTGTGTTTGTCTTGTAGCCTGGCAACTCCATTTAAAGTCCCAAATTAGCACAAAAAAGCCCACATGTCTGTGTGTTGACAGTTTGGATACCAAATACCAATGAGAAGAAACAACTTTAAAGGAATATGTCCAAATCTCACTCACTACAGATCCTTAGAAATGAAGACAGTCGCATGTTTTATAGTAATGTATACCAGGCATCCTGTGGATGTGTATAATTCTACATGTGAAGTGTCTCGGGCCTTAGAGATGGCTCAGCCAGTAAGAGTGAGTACCAACTCTGGCTCAGAACCTGAGTTCAGTTTCCAGCACCTTTGCTGGTTCCCAGCTGCCTACAACTCCAGCTCTGGGAAGAGCCAATGCCCCAGTGTCTCTTGTGCACTTAAATGCTGAACTCACATATTCATGACTTACAGCAACAACAGAGAGAGAGAGAAAGAGACAGAGACAGAGAGACAGAGACAGAGAGAGAGAGAGAAACACACAGAGAGAGACAGAGAGAGAGAATGAATGTGTCTGCCTGCCTCCTTTTACCTCTAATCTCCCTTCCTGAAATTGTATTAATTCTTTTCAATAAGTCTTTTAGTTTATAAGTCTTACTTCTTATCTTTGAAAAAACAGAAAACTCTAGGTGGGCTATTTCCCTGACTAGCTTTCAGATTTTTTTCCAGTATATTTCTTATTTCCTAAGAAATCTCATTTTTTCTTTTCTAATTGATGCATATTCATTATAAATAACACTGGATTTCATAAGGACATTTTTGTGCAAGTATACACAATGCTTTGAGCACTCTCCCTGTATTCCCCCACTCACTCCTTTCTCTTCCTTCTCTCTTTCATGCGTGCTAGAAATCTCTCCTTTTCTGATGTTTATTTTCTTGTTATCTTGTCCATGGTTTGAGGATGTAATAAGTATTAAAGTCTATTTTTTTTTGTTGTTTTTGATTTTTGAGACAGAATTTCTCTGTGTACAAGCTTTGGCTGTCCTGGAACTCTCTTTGTAGATTAGGCTGGTCTCGAACTCAGAGAGATCTGCCTGCCTCTGCTTCCCGAGTGCTGGGATTAAAGGTGTGCACTACCACGCCTGGTGCATTGAAGTCTATTTAAAGACGCTACTTAGAATATCTTGAATTAAAGACCAAGAGGCCTCAACCCTCCACAAAGAACTACAGACTGAGAGCAGAAGAAGCAGTCATCCTCAGAAGAGGAAGAATTCAGCAGCTGGTTATCCAATACCAAGTGGTTAGCCCTGAAGTGTGCATACACATAGCATTGTACAGACTGAGCAGGTTATATTTATGAAGATATATGTATATATCTATGTGCATTTAACAACACATAATGGAAAAGGGGTTATTAATTTGGAAGAAAGCAAGGAGAAGCATATGAGAGGTTGTAGATGGAAGAAAGAAGAGAGAAGCGATATAATTATACTATAATCTAAAAAAAATCAAATATATCCACTGTTTTCTTAGTTTAATCAGTCTGCAATTTTACTCAAATGTTTATAATCCTTGTATAATAATACTTTTTCAATATCTTAAAATTGGTTTACAGGCTGGGCGTGGTGGCGCACGCCTTTAATCCCAGCACTCGGGAGGCAGAGACAGATGGATCACTGTGAGTTCGAGGCCAGCCTGGTCTACAAAGTGAGTCTAGGACAGCCAAAGCTATCACAGAGAAACCTTGTCTTGAAAAACCAAAAAATAAATAAATAAAAATTAAAAAAAAATTGGTTTACAGAGTAGCAAGTTTCCTAATTACATTTTTAGACTTAGTAGAGTAGAGCACTCCAGTCCCCACTTGTTCCTTCCTTCTTGACCATTCCTCCTTCAGTCTTCACACCATACACACACCGTTACCTTCTTTCCCAATGCTTCTCCCTTCAGTCTTCACACCACACACACACTGTTACCTTCTCTTAAGATGTTATTTATTTATTATGTATACAATGTTCTGCCGGCATGTACACCTGCTTGCCAGAAGAGGGCACCAGATCTCATTATAGGTGGTTGTAAATCACCATGTGGCTGCTGGGAATTGAACTCAGGACCTCTGGAAAAGCAGACAGTGCTCTTAACCTCTGAGCCATCTCTCCAGCCCCCACTGTTACCTTCTCAATGCTTCTCCTTCAGTCTTCGCACCATACACACACTGTTACCTTCTCAATGCTTCTCCTTCGGTCTTCACACCATACACACACTGCTACCTTCTCAATGCTTCTCCTTCGGTCTTCGCACCATACACACACTGCTACCTTCTCAATGCTTCTCCTTCGGTCTTCACACCTACACACACTGCTACCTTCTCAATGCTTCTCCTTCGGTCTTCACATACACACACTGTTACCTTCTCAATGCTTCTCCTTCGGTCTTCGCACCATACACACACTGCTACCTTCTCAATGCTTCTCCTTCGGTCTTCACCATACACACACTGTACCTTCTCAATGCTTCTCCTTCGGTCTTCACACCATACACACACTGTTACCTTCTCAATGCTTCTCCTTCAGTCTTCACACCATATACACACTGTTACCTTCTCAATGCTTCTCCTTCAGTCTTCGCACCATACACACACTGTTACCTTCTCAATGCTTCTCCTTCGGTCTTCACACCATACACACACTGTTACCTTCTCTCTTTTTTTTAATTTTTTAATTTTAATTTTTATTATTATTATTGTTATTTATTTTTTTTTTTACCTTCTCAATGCTTCTCCTTCGGTCTTCGCACCATACACACACTGTTACCTTCTCAATGTCTCCTTCGGTCTTCACACCATACACACACTGCTACCTTCTCAATGCTTCCCCCTTTGTTTCTCTTCCTCCTCTCAAGGCCCCCTCTCTGATCAGAACTCACATGCACTCCTGCATAAGTACATCTACATAAGGATTAGACACTAGAAACTCCGCAAGAGAGAGAACGCACAGTATTTGTCTTTTTGAGCCTGCACTATCCCATTTAATGTAATAGTTTATCATTCCATATTGATCTGCAAATATCATTTTCATTTTTATTTATAGCTGAATAAAATTCCATCTTTTATATGAACCATATTTTCATTACTCATTCATCTGTCGGTGGATATCTAGGCTGATTCCACTTTTTGGCTACTGTGTACAGAACAGCACTTAACAAGACTGCATAAGAACCTCTGTGGTAAGATATACAGAGTCATTTGGGCACATGCCCAGAAATGACAGAGCTGAGCCATATGGTAATTCTGTTTTTATCTTTTTGAGAAACCTCCACTCTGATATCCATAGTGTCTGTACCTGAGAAGTGAGTGCGGGTCCCTGTTTCTGCACATCCTCTCCAACACTTGTTGCCATCTCTTTTCTTGATGATAGCCATTCTGACTGGATGAGATGGACTCTCAAAGTTGTTGTTTTAACTCACATTTCTCTGATGGCTAATGATGTTGAGCACTTTTTTCCTGGTCAGAGAGAACACTGTGTCAACAACTTACCTTTTTAGGTAGACTTTATACCATATCTTTAAAACTTTATCAATATAAACTACTTTTACATAATAATAGATTTCATTAGACGTTTTCATATATAATGTATTTTGTTTATATTGTTTATATTTACCCTTCCAGGAGGCCAGAAGAGGGCACTGGAACTCCCAGACTGGAATTGCAGATAGGTGTGAAACCACCATGTGAGTGCTCGGAATTGTGCTGGTAGAGCAACAAATGTTTTTAACTGCTGTGCCATCTTTCCATGTTGTTACAGAGCTTCTTCTCTTTATATATATATATTTTTTTGTTTTGGGAGACAGGGTTTCTCTGTGTCATCTGGCTGTCTTGTAAACCATACTGGCCTTGAATTCAGATATCTGCCTGTCTCTACCTCCCAACTTCTTAATTTTTTATGGTATGTGAAATTTTTCCTGAGGCTTCACAATACATTCTAAATTTGGAATTTTATTTAGGCATAAAGGAAAACTATGGAATTATTCAATATGGGCTCCTTTTGTTAAGGAGTTTATAATATAGCTCTAGACAGGGAAAAAAAATCTCTTTTAATGTTTGAATTACAGATAAAGGGAAGGCAAACACCCAGATGTTTCCTACCACCCTGTCAACTCACCTGGTGTCAGCTCTGCTCTTGAGTTCCCCAGATGCTGCTGAGAGGAGGAAAGCCCCATTTCTCAGAGCCGCTGCTCCCAAGGAGGATTCTGAGAAGTAAAGAGTAGCTACAGACAAGGGGAAGCCATAGCTCACTCCCTGCCCCCACCCCCACCCCCAGCATGAAGCCCAGGAATAGGAAAGACCACAGGCAATCTGCTTGATGGAGCTCATGCTGTACCCTGAGGACTGTGCTGGAGGACTGTGGTGGCTCCTCTGAAATCCCCGTGCTCCAGTGTCCCCATCCTTCCTAGCAAGATGTGAAAGTCGGCAGCTTACTCAGTTTATTCAGGTGGCTCCTGCTTTCTTGACTGCTACAACATGTAACACATCCAGCTGTTGTCACATATCTACACAGCATTTCTACACATAAGCCTTGACTCCTGCTTTGGAAATATTAGCAAATTAACCCTCACAATAGCCCTCATAAAGTATGAAAACGTCCTTTTCCCCTAATAGGCACAGAAATTAAATATTAAATATCAAACCCTATTTTGGTTCTAGACTCCACATTTTTATTATCATCTTTATAAATAATGTCTGTTTTGAATGATAAATGACCCCCACATCCTTAGGCATCTGAATACTTGCTTCCTGGTTGGCAATGCTGCTCGGGTAGGGTGTAAGAGGTGTGGCCTCCTAGAGGAAGTGTGTCACTGGGAGGAGGCTTGGGGTTTTTAAAACCAATGACATTCCCAGTTCACTCTCTGCTTGTGCTTGCAGCTCAAGACATGTAGCAGCCATCCTTGCTGCCTCCTGCCTCTGCACACTGTTACGGACTCTAATCCTCTGGAACTTAAGCCAATTACACACTTTCTTTTATAAGTTGCCTTGGTCATGCCATTTTATTACAGTAATATAGATGTAACACACAGACTGTATTAGCTTTCTCAGGCTTAAATAATAAAAACACAGAGGGCATGTGTGTTAAATAAAATGTAATAGTCACTGTGTGTGTGTGTGTGTGTGTGTGTGTGTGTGTGTGTGTGTGTGTGACAGGATCTTTCTTTGTAGCCCTGGTACCCAGGGCAATCAGATAACAAACTATCTGTAACTCCACCTCTAGGGGAGCTGATGCCTTTTTCTGGCCTCCACAGGCTTTTATCACAAAAATGTCACACACACTCACACACACACACACACACACACACCACACACACACACACACACACATACATTAAAATAATCTTTTTAAAAGATGAATAAATGAATACATTGCAAAGTAACACTGTCTTAGAACTCACTCTGTGGACCAGGCTGGCCTCGGTCTCAGACATCCACCTGTCTCTGCCTCCCAAGTTCTGGGATTAAAGGTGTGCTCCACCACCTACCCACCTAGATGTAATAGTTACTTTTTTTTAAAAAGGATTTATTTATTTAAGGCTGGGTGTGGTGGCACATGCCTTTAATCCCAGCACTCGGGAGGCAGAGGCAGGCGATGGCTGTGAGTTCGAGGCCGCCTGGTCTACAAAGTGAGTCCAGGATGGCCAAGGCTACACAGAGAAACCCCGTCTCGGAAAAAAAAAAAACATTTTTTTTTTCGTGCTGTGGTTGGGAGTCACCACAACATGAGGTGCTGTATTAAAGGACTGCAGCGTTAGAAGAATTGAGAACCACTGTGCTAAGTAAAATAAGCAAGCCACAAAAATACCAGTAGCATATTCATATAAGTCACCTAGAGTTGTCAAATGCCCTAGGAAGACTCAGGAAGTAAACAACTTAGTCTCTGGACGGCACTGAAGCTGACCTTACGCACAAGGCTCCTCCCTTCCTAAGCTTATGTGCGTAGTAGGATCGCTTTAGAAGGAGACTGACTACTGTGCCTGGAAGAGAGCAGACCCAAGCTGACTGCAAGAGGCTGAGGCCGACTAAGATGCCTGGGAGAGAGAAACTTTCTGACTGTTGAGCCGCCTGCAGGGTCTGCAGGCAACTTCCAGCTTCCAGCTCTTAGACTTCGCCCATGCTGGGGTGCGCTTTGGTGATGCAGCTGCTTTTGAGTCAGCCCTGCTCCTCAAGTGGCCCAATAAAAACTTGTTGGTTCCCTATCTGACGTGACTTGACAGCTGTTCATCTCTCCCCAGGAGTAGTGTTACACAACAGATCCAGAAAAACAACAAAAAACAAAAGAAAACACCAGCCAACAAAGAAATGAAGAAGAAACTCAGAGTTAGTGTCAGATGGCAAGGTGAGTGGATCTTCAAAGACAAAGGAGAAAACAATAGTCCCTTGGGAGAAACAAGAAAGTTCCTTTCACTCTAACGCATAACATTGAAGCAGTTGAATTTCTGTCCTGGGTATAAGAGAAAAAAAAAAAAGTTAATGAAAATTGTGCCTCAGAGTTCCTGTTCTGTTTTAATGCTGGTGATAATGAGTGCTGGTGGCCCATGTGTTTCTAAAGACTGTACCACGGTGGAGCCAGGCGCCACAAAAAAGACTGTACCACGGTGTGAACCACTTTTCCTTGTTGCTGTGCCGAAATACCCGACAAGAAGCAACTTAGAGGAGGAAGGCTCCTTCTGGCTCACAGTTCATTGTGTACAGTCCAATCAAGGGGGGGAAGGCACACAAGCAGGAGTGTGAGGAAGCTAGCCCGTCACACTGTGTCTGTGGTCAGGAAGCAGAAAGCTTAGCTTGCCCCCTTTTCCATTTTGTTTAGTCTAAGACCCTGGCCATAGCTAGACACAACCTAGGTCACCTGGGAAGGCAGTCTCAGTGAAGGATTGTCTATACTAGGTTAGCCTGTGAGTATGTCCGTGGCGGGGTTGCCTTAAGATGATTGATGGAGGAAGACACGGCTCACTGTGGGTAGCACCATTCCTTAGTCAGGGCTCACCAGAGTGTGGAGAGATTGAGCATGAGAGAAAACGCAGATGCTTTTCCCCTCTCTGTTCTTAACTGTGAATTAGTTATGACTAGCAGGATTAAACTCCTACCACTTGG
This sequence comes from Acomys russatus, assembly GCF_903995435.1. Taxonomy (NCBI): domain Eukaryota; kingdom Metazoa; phylum Chordata; class Mammalia; order Rodentia; family Muridae; genus Acomys; species Acomys russatus. Next base: position 37,223,634 of record NC_067145.1, read on the forward strand.
GCTTCTCACAGTACCAGATTATAACCTGAAATTACAAAACAAAATGAACCCCTTTCTTTCCTAATTTTCTCTTTGTCAAGATTTTTATCACAGCAACAAAAATGAAGCAAGGCTACAGACTCTGCTTTCCTCAGTCTTGCAGACTTTGAGAGATAGGGTTGGGATGTCAGGGAAGGCACTTTTATGTTCAGTAGGTGGAAGCATTGCTGTCATTTTTTTTTTTTTTTTTTTTTTTTTTGGTTTTTCGAGACAGGGTTTCTCTGTGTAGCCTTGGTCATCCTGGACTCACTTTGTAGACAGGCTGGCCTCGAACTCACAGCGATCCGCCTGCCTCTGCCTCCCGAGTGCTGGGATTAAAGGCGTGAGCCACCACGCCCGGCTTTGCTGTCATTTTTTTAGACCCACATTGAGTTTAAATATTAGGTATGGACTGAGAGATGGCTTGGCAGTTAAGAGTACTTGACTGCTCTTTCTGAGGACCCGGGTTCAAATCCCAGCACCCACATGGCAACTGACAACTGCCTGTAATGCCAGAATCTGATGCCCTCACAAAGACACACATGGCAGGCAAAAGCAGCAATGCACATAAAACAAAAATAAATAAGTAAAAATTAATTAATTAATTAATTAATTAATTAATTTAAAAAATTCTTAGGAATATGGCAGAGCCGAGTCACACTAGAGTTCAACAGCATCGTCAGGTCTGACGTATTAATACGCAACTGAGCAAACTTCCTGACAGATCTTGACTGGGCCGCACTCACTGACAGAGCACATGCTTGGAAAACATGGATTTCTGGTTCAACCCTCAGTAGCCTTCTCACCCAATGTGTGCAATGTGTATTTGAACAAAACATAAACTTTCCTGTCACTTCAGCAATACGAATAAAAAGCAAAGGGAGGAGAGCAAGCCTTCAGTTCTGTCTCTACATCACCAGTACAGGCCAGTTCACCTTGACCCTTGACCCCACCACTATTTCAAAGCTGTTGTGTTCCTCACAGAACGCAAAAAGTTTGTCTCTCACATGCAGAAACTCAGTGTCACAAAACGAGGAGTTGGTTTTTAGGAGGCTAGCACCCTCGTAGCATCAGACGGATAGAACTAAACACGACTGTTTGTTGAGACAGGGTCTCCTGTGTCTCAGGTTGGCGCGGAAACTCATTATGTAGCCGAGAAAGATCTTGAAACTTTGATCTTGCTGCCTCCACCTTCCGAGTGCTGCGATTATAGGTGTTAGCCACTGTGCCCAGTTAACGCAGTGCTAGAGACAGACTCCTGGGCTTCCCGCATTGCTAGTCAGTCTCTCTATGGACTGAGCTACATCTCTAGTCCTGAATACTTCTTACTTTTTACTTAATTTTAAATCAATCTAAGGCACCAAGGTACACATGAAGAACACATAGATAGAGGGTCTCGGTTTAGTCGGGCAGAATAAGGCTGGATTGTACTGTAATAACTAGTAATCTGAAGATCCCTGTGACTTATGTGTAGGCCCAGTTGCACAGCTGCTGAAAATCGATGAGCTTTTTTGTTTCACAAGGCACGAGAGACCCCGGTTACCTGTACTTCACTGTCTTTTAGGCCACCTGCTCAGCAGATGTTTCCAAGGGAACCACAGCCGAGGCACAGGATGATGACTGACAGGTCAAATCCTACTCACAGCCTGGATCCAGACCCATCACTCAGCCTGTCAGCGATGAATTACAAAAGAAAGGCATACAGACGTGGCCATTCTCCGGTTGCTGCTTAGGCATCTATTTGGAAAAGACGCATACCATTTGGTCAGTGTTGTAAGCAGTTGAGAAGCATGCTTAGTGGACTATTAACTAAAAGTGCGGTGGAGGGATGGAAAGATGGCTCGGTAGTTAAGAGCACTAGACACCTTTCCAGCTGTCTGTAATTCAATTCCCAGCACCCACATGGAGGCTCACAAGCATCTAGGGGCACCTGATGCTCTCTTCTGGTTCCCACAGGCACTGCCTGAGCATGGCGCATAGACATAACATGCAGGCGAAATACCAATACATGTAAAATAAAATAATTTTTTACATTAGGAAAAAAATTAAAACCATGGTGGGAATAGAGATGAATGCCAAGGCTAACACAGAGAAACCCTGTCTTGGAAAAAAAAAAAAAAAAGAATTCTTGTAAAGAACAGAAAAGTTTACAATTACATGAGCTAAAGAAGCTTTAGGAAGCTCAGCAAAGCATGGCTACTTGAACTTTGTTCCCTAAGCTTTCACTCAAAGTGTCTGAGGAGTGGTCTGGGAATTTGAATTTTAACAAACACAACTGAGAGTTGTCAAGCAATTGTTCTTCAAGGTTTGGTGGACATGTTATTACTGACTTCTGTCTTCTGACATTCATACTTCAAGGTTTTCACAAGTGTGTTTTCTATGCGTATGCTCATGTGTGCATGTGTGCAATGTTCTGTTTTGATCAGCTGGGTGCCAAGAAGCAAATGGCTGATCCATACTCATAATGATCACTGTGAGATGAAAAGCCTTGGTGGAAATGGATCCCAGACCATAAGCTTGTGTGGATCAGAACAGCTGGAAATGGAAGGATGCGTAAAGGACAGTGCAAGAAGCTGTGTGCGACTCAAGGACCACGGGAGGATATAGAGGAAGTCATTAGTAAAGACAACCTTCACGGCAGGCCAGTCACATTGCCGGATACAGGGAGTCGATGTAAATCACTGTAAGGTCTGCTGGAGAGAGACAGTAAGGACCAGCCCACAGCGCAGCAAGGAAGATTGTACTTTATTTATTAATTATAAACTCTTAACTGAAAAGCTAAGACAGCATTAAGAAACGGTGAACTTTAGGTCAACTCTTTATCATCACTGACAAATACCAGTACAACTGGCCAAAGAAATGATTATAAATACAGTTAGCGATAAAATATAGCCACATTAGACACATAAATATATTTAAGCACAAAACATATTTATTTAACATGTATGAATGCTTTACCTGCATATATATATACGTCCAACAAGTGCATGCTTTGTCTGAGGAAAGCAGAAGAGGACTGGTCCCCCTAGAACTGGAGTTACAGACAGTTGTGAGCCTCCATGTAGGGGCTCAGAATTGAATGCTGGCTCCTCTACAAAAAACAGTAAACGCTCTCAACCCCCAGCTCTCTCTCCTGCCACATCTGTAGCACCATAATCACGACAACAAGTTGAAAATCCCCCAGTGGTATGCCAGTTGGTAGCTAGCAGAGTGTACTTGGCTTCATCCATACGGTGGGAGGCGGAGGGATCACATCACTGGCAACAGATCCAGCGTGGTGCTGCACAGGCAGAAATGGCAGGGCTGTGTTAGGAGACTTACAAAAAGTCCTTCCACAATGACTAGAATGAAATAAAATAGTAATAACAATATACACCAAAAAAAATCATCTAGCCTGTAGTCTAGGAACTGTTCCCAGCCTCACACCACAGACTCCTTGATAACTAAGCCCAAGACAGTTAAGTCTAAACTGAAATAAGATTCACCAACTGATTCACAGCTCCATTCTTGGACCAAGCTGCATCGCATAGTGATAAGAGGCTGAATTTCCCAAAAAACCCTATTCATCTTTTTTTTTCCTCGGAGAGATAAAAAATAGATGCCTGAGTTGGCAAAAGAGAAGATCTAGAATGTTCGATGTGAAGCCCTTCCCCCACCCCCAACCCCGCCCACCCAATGTGAAGGCAACCATCAGTCCAAGGCCACAGTGGTAGGAACTAGCCAGAAAAAAGCCTCCGATGGTTCTGGGCTCTGCAGAGCCAGCAGCTGCTGACAAAGCAAGATGAGAAGAGCTGAGTGCAGTGCAGTGTCCAGGCACTCCCACACTGCTTGCCTGCCTCTAATGCTATGTGATGAGGTGGGGGGGGGGCAGTCAGGGGGGGTTGTCAGGGGGTGGAGGGAGGGAGACAATCCCAGGTCTGTGGCTCCCACCAATCCACAGGACAAAGTGGGTTCTCCATGTACAGGACTGATCTCTAGCCAAAGGTCTCAGAAATGTAGAAATAAAATGAATGTAACGGAGTTTCCTGCTCTGCCAAACCACAAAGCCTCCAAGGTTCCGCTCAGACTACTTCCTTACCATCAGATAAAAATGCTACTGCTCCAATCCATAGCCTGTGTACCCCGGCTACAGGCAGCGGCAAAAGAGACCACACACCAGATGTGTTACTCTTTAAATGACTAACCAAGACAGGCAGCCGCCATCCTGCCCCCAGAAGACAAGAGGAACACAAAACATATAAAACAACAATAACAGCCGGGCGTGGTGGCGCACGCCTTTGATCCCAGATCTCGGGAGGCAGAGGCAGGTGGATCGCTGTGAGTTCCAGGCCATCCTGGTCTACAAAGTGAGTCCAGGACAGCCAAGGCTAACACAGAGAAACCCTGTCTCAAAAAACAAAACAAAACATAACAACAACAAAACAAAAACAAAAACAACCAACCAACCAACAAACAAAACCCAACAACACTAACAAAACAATCAGAATAAGATTCAGGCAATTGATTCTACACTACTTTTTTCTTTCTTCCTTCCTTCCTTCCTTTCTTTTTTTTTTTTTTTAAGATTTTACTTACTTATTTATTTATTTAATGTATAAGTGGTCTATCTAAATGTACACCCACATGACAGAAGAGGCCATCAGATCCCAATATAGATGGTTGTGAGCCCCCATGGGGTTGCTGGGAATTGAACTCAAGACCTCTGAAGGAGCAGACAGTGCTCTTGTCCACTGAGCCATCTCTCCAGGGCCCTACTGTTTTCTTTTAAGTGTAAGAACAGCATAACTAAATAAAGAAGCTCACTCATGTTGGCAATCAGGGCTTACAATGCCTGCCACAGTTGGAGGATGCGCCTCAGTGTCTCCCTTTAGGAAAGAATTACTAATATTTAATAGAGATGTAGATTTTATTTTAATTAGTATCTGGAGAAAGGTAGAGAGATAGTGGGCACGCACAAGCATGCCAAAGCAAGCACTGGTAATTGCTCATTTCTCCACACACCCTCCTTTCTTGTTCTAGCTGAATTCCTAGGACATCCTGAGTCCTCTTCCTCCACTGGGAGTCAGTCTCTTTTGAAACCTCAAAGCTCACCTCCTCCAATAAAGCCACACCTCCTAATCTTTCCACAACAGTTCTGCTAACTGGGGACCAAACATTCAAACATAGGAGCCTATGGGAGCCACTCTCTTTCAAACCCACCACTTACACCGTAGTATCAAAGCTGAGCTGAGGTGTTCAGGTTGTGGTCATCGACGCTACACAGAGTGACGGCATATGCAGCACAAAATGAGCATGTTGTTTGTTCAGAATCATGGCTTTGGTGAAGTCATGTGAGCCAACACAGGTGGGTGTAGCCACCAGGACAGTCTAGTCTATATGAGGTGGAGGAGAGAAAGAAAAGGGAAAAAAAAATTCACAAAGTGATCCAAATCTATCTTAACCTTAAATCTTGAGGCTGTCCTCCATCTCGTCTTCAAATTGATGAATTTCTTTCTGTTGACTGGTAAGGTATTTCCAGTTCTTCAGTAGCATGGACCACATAACTGAAAATACTTACACCTTCCTTTCAATGCGCATGAGAAATGATTCGCTTAGATGCTATAAAATACAACACTGGGGTGCATTCATGTGTTACTTGTTTTTGGCGTTGACCATCAAGCTCGAGATCTTCTCCCTGCTAAGCCCATGCTCTCCCCTAAGCTGTATCCAGCCCTATTTTTGTTTTGTTTTCTTATATACTACGAAAATCCTTCCTTGAATTGCAGACCTTTCCTATGTGCAAACACCACTGTGTGTATTATGGGATGCCAAGGAATGCTAGAAACAAAATGTTTTAATTTATTTCTTGTTTCGCTTTGTGTATGTGGTATACATGCATATATGTATGCATGTCCACAAGTGTGGGATTGCAAGGGGGCTTACAGTTATGTCAGCCCCAGCCTTGATCACTTTCCACTTTATTTACTGATCCTGGATCTCTTGCTGAATGTAGAGCTTGACAATACCGGATAGTGCGCAGTCCACGTGCCCTGCGGATGCCCTGTCTCTGCCTCCCCAGTGCTGAGATTACAGGGCTGCCACACCTGCTCGTCATCTATGTAGCTTCTGGGGATCTGAACTCCCAAGCTTCTTTTTTTTTTTTTTTTTTTTTTTTTGGTTTTTCGAGACAGGGTTTCTCTGTGTAGCCTTGGCCATCCTGGACTCACTTTGTAGATCAGGCTGGCCTCGAACTCACAGCGATCCGCCCTGGATTAAAGGTGTGTGCCACCACGCCTGGCTTTTAATTTTTTTCCCCAAGCTTCTTGTGTGGAAGGTCTCCCCAGTGTCTACGGCAATATTTATAAAGATGGCATTTTTGTCCACTTCTAGAACTTGAAACTCTAGATGCTTGAGATATGCACTGCTTAATACACCATTTCATATCTTTGCCAAGGCTCAGAATGTGCAGGAGAGAGGTGAAGGTTAGGAGGTTTCAGTGAATTCTGTACGCTGCTTGGGTGAAAAAAAAAGGGGGGGTCTCTCTGCACCCCTGAGAGCTGGTCACTTGAGATAGAAGACAAAGGGGTGGTGGTAGGGAATGGGGGAGAGTGGGTTTGTTTCTCTGGTGAGGGTGGGCTTGTTTCTCTTGTAATTATATACTTTTATAAGCCCCTGCAGGGCCTGTGATCTCCCATCTGGTCCTCGTTGGCCTGGGCTCAGCTCTTCTGCAAGGCCTTGCCAGGCTTGGCTCGGCCTCAGCTACCACTGACCCCTCCCTTGAGGGGAGAGACAATTTCTGGCTATGCTTCTTTGACAGGTTGGTGTGTAGGACATTTCATCACACTCCTTCCACCCCCCATGGTGCAGCCAGACATTTCAGATACACTGCTGCCCCAAGATGATCAGAGTACTGGGGAAACTGCACAGCCTGGGCTTTCTACAGGCCTAGAGGCACCACACCTTCCTCTCAGATTACCCCAGGCATGCCAAACCCTCAGCTCCACTTGGTCCTGGGTGAGGTGTGGTGGGGTGTGGAAGGGGACATTATTTAGGACCATTCTGTATTAGTGCTGATCTTTCTGGGGCTATCCTCCGTTGTGCCAGGGGCCCCAGGTTAATTATGTATGCTTCTCATTTTCACTCCCTGAGTGTTCCAGTTCAGACAGCGAACCATGTGCCGCAGAAATTATTTCCTCTCTAACTCTTCTCCTCCAGCCTTGAGAATTCCTATTTCACTTTGGTTTGCACAACCTAGCTTTTACCATAACAGCCTTGTTCTTACTAATTCAGAGTTTGTGGCACAAAAGTTAATGCTACGACTTTTTCAAGGCCAGCATTGGATAGTAAAGACTCCAAATGTTTGAGGTTCCAAATACTAGCCTGTCGAGATGGCTCAGTGGTCATAGGCATCTGATTCTACCAAGTCTGACACCTAAGTTAGATCTCTGAGACTCATTACAATGGGGTAAGAGAAACTGCTGCAGCTCTCTCTCTCTCTGTCTCTCTCTCTGTCTCTCTCCCTCTCCCTCATCTTTTTGTGTCTTTCTGCCTGTCTGTCTCACACACATACCTTCTGTCACTCTCTCTTTTTTTAAAAAAATATTTATTTAAAAAAAATATTTATTTATTTATAATTATGTATACAGTGCTCGTCCTGCATGTACACCTGCACACCAGAAAAGGGCACCAGATCTCATTATAAATGGTTGTGAGCCACCATGTGGTTGCTGGGAATTGAACTCAGGACCTCTGGAAGAGTAGTCAGTGCTTTTAACCTCTGAGCCATCTCTCCAGCCCCCTCTCTCACCCTCTCTTATCCCCCCTCTTTTTCTCACTCTCCCATCCGTCACCCCACCCCCACTTGTGAAGGTGACAGGATAATTTGCAAGACTCCACTCTCCCCTTGCACCATGTGGCTTCCATGGCTAGAACTCAGGATTGGCCAATGCTGCCTTCACCTGCTGACCCAAGCAAACCACCAAAAAGAAGACATGAGGGAAAAGAAAGGATTTAGAGTCTCCTCTGTAATTTCCTGAGTGACCAGTGCTTCAGGCTAGAAGGAAAAAGCTATGTATTTCTACCTGACCCTGCCCACCCTGATCCCCAGGTAGAAAGGCCCAGGGCCCCCTGTCTGACTCATCTTCAGCCTTCCAAGTTGCTGTGCTTTGGAGAAAGGGTCTGTAGAGTCAAATCTGACTCAACTGATGTTCAGTGGCTTCGTTAACAGGATATCCTGGTCAGTCGCTGTTGAACAACTGTCTCCAGGTCATGCACTAATACTCCCCAGCAGAATTTTGGGTAAGGAGACAAATTCTTTAGGTCAGTCCGCACAGTCTCCATTCCCCTCTTCTTCCATCCCTTGGCAAGGAGAGAAGCCATGGCACAGTCTGAGAAACAGGCTTCGGCAAGGCTGCGAGGGTCTCCACAGATGGCACAGGAATTTGCTGGCAATGACCAAACCTCTCTTCTCCCATGCCACCTGCCTGTGGTGCTGAGATCAGGGACTCCCACCAGCACTAGCCCACTGACTTACACTGTCTCCATAAATAAGGTTTTTGGTGTGAAGTAATATTGTGTGGGAGACCATGATGGTATGTAAGACAGCTAATGAATCCACAGAGAGACTGCCAGCAGCTAAAGAAACCAATTCCAAATGTGGAATAAGAGGCTTCTCCAAGAGGAACAAAGCATCCCTCCAACCCCCGGGGAAGCTAGCCAGTGTACTCGACCTGCCACCTGGCCGCTGCCTCCTTCTCCAGCGACTTGACGCCTCCGAATCTCATGCTTGGTCACTCCGTTGCTCAGATCAAGATCGAAGGCCATTTTGCCATTCTTCCTCCTTCCCCACTCTATGCAGACCCAGTGGACGCTTGCTGTACAGACCCCAAACCTTCTCTGTCACACTAATCAAAGCCAGTGTCATCTCATCCAGAGTACGTACTGCAGCGACCTTCACTGGTCGGCCTGACTCTGTGGTGTGTATATGACAAAACGTTTCAGCAACAACAGAAGCAACAGCAAGCCTACAAGCTCATGGAAACCAAACAACTCCCTGCTGAATGATTACCGAGTCGAGACAGAATTAGAGAAAGAAATGAAAGACTCTTTAGAATTCAATGGAAACAAAGGCGCAGCATACCCAAACCTATGGTACACAAGGAAGTGGTGCTAAGAGAGCTCATGGCATTAAGTACCTTCATAAAGAAACAACAGAGATCTCATACTAGCAACTTAACAGCACAACTGAAAGTTCTACAGCAAAAGAAGCAAGCATGCCTGAGAGTGAATAATAAAATTCGGGCTGAAGTTAATGAAACAGAAACCAAGAGAACAGTATAAAGAATTAATGAAACAAAGAACCGGTGAAAGGATCAGTATCATTTCAAAACCACCAAGACCAAATTCTCAGCACAAAGGAGATTGGTTTTCCCCAGAGGGACAAAGGGCAGAGAGCAAGAGACAGAGACAGGAGATAGAGAATGAGAGAGGAGGGGAAGTGAACAAGGGAGAGAGGTCAGGGATTCTTGTCCCCAGGGGACAAAGGACTACCTCTGCATAGAGAGGAGGCAGATGTGGCCCATTAAAAAAACAAAACAAAACGGTGGTTTATAAAGGGACATGAGGAAACTTCATGTTAGGATGAGGTGTTTACTTTTTTTTTTAAATTTATTTATTATGTATACAATGCTCTGCCTGCATGTACATCTGCAGGCCAGAAGAGGGCATCAGATCACATTACAGATGGCTGTGAGCCACCCTGTTGTTGCTGGGAATTGAACTCAGGACCTCAGGAAGAGCAGCTGGTGCTTAGAACCGCTAAGCCATCTCTCCAGCCCACAAAGCTACTTTTAAAAACACCGAAGTGTTTACTTTTAACTGGGCATGTTAGCTGGGCATAGTGGCTCATGCCTATAATCCCAGCACTTGGGAGGCAGAGGCAGGTGGATCGCTGTGAGTTCGAGGCCAGCCTGGTCTACAAAGCGGGTCCAGGACAGCCAAGGCTACACAGAGAGACCCTGTCTCAAAAAAAACAAACAAAACAAACAAACAAAAAATAATAACTGGGCATGTTATTTAGGTGAGCTCAAGGGGGCTCTTGGTTGCTGGACTTCAATACTTGGATAGCTGTATCTTGGTCAAATAAGGGAATAGACCCTGGTAGCTAGCTTTAGGAATATAATTAAGTTTTTAGCAAGGCAGAGAGAATGGAGGAGAAGGACAAGGCCTGCTAGAGCCACATGCTCAAGGGAACTATTGTCCCTTCAGTTTGTTCTTTGAGAAAATCAACAAGATAGATTAACCCTTTTCCCAACTAAGTAAAAGACAGACAGACAGTATCCAAGTTAACAAAATCAGACACAAGAAGACATAACAACAGACACTGAAGAAGTCCAAAGAATCATTAGGTCATCGATTAAAAACCTATATTCCACAAAATTAAAAAAAATCAAAAGAAATGGATACTTTTCTCAACAGATACCACTTATCAAAGTTAAATCAAAGACTGGATAAACAATTTAAATAGTCCTATAAACCCTAAGGAAATAAAAGCAGTCATAAAAAGTTTTTGAACCAAAAAAGCCAAGGGACAGATGGTTTTAGGGCAGAATTCTATCAGACTTTCAAAGAAGAGCTAATACCAATACTCCTCAAGCTATTCCACAAAATAGAAACGGGACAAACATTACCAAACTCATTCTATGAGGCCACAGTCACCCTGACATATAAACCACACAAAGACTCAACAAAAAAAGAGAATTACAGACCAATTTCCCTCATGAGCATTGATACAAAAATACTCAATAAAATATTCACAAACCAAATCCAAGAACACATCAAAAAGATCATCCAGCCGGGCATGGTGGTGCACACCTTTAATCCCAGCACTCGGGAGACAGAGGCAGGCAGATCACTGTGAGTTCGAGGCCAGCCTGGTCTACAAAGTGAGTCCAGGACGGCCAAGGCTACACAGAGAAAACCCTGTCTCCAAAAACCAAAAAAAAAAAAAAGATCATCCACCATGATCAAGAAATGATTTGATTTTTAAAAAAAATTGTGATTAAATTCATTTGAAGTTGTGTTTTACCAGTCTTAACCATATATAACTTTTCAGTTCAAAAGGTGTTACATTGTTCAACCAATCTCAAGCGCTCTTTTATCTTGCAAAAATACAACTCAAAATCCACCAAAATCTCACCTTGTGTATGTACCCCTACATAGTGTGTTCCTGGACAGGCAAGGCTGTACAGTGAGATACTGTCTAAAAACCAAATAAATAAACAAAATTCTTAAAGATGTCTGAGTGAGTAGGGGGCTTCCTATAATCTTGGCACTCAGGAGACAGAGAGAGGCAGGCATGTTAGTTACTATTCCTGCAAGCTCAAAGGCAGCCTGAACTTCACAGTGACTTCCAGACTAGCCTTGGGGTTGTAGTTCAGTGGTGGGTCACGTGCATCGCAGTGGGTCAGTCCCCAGAATCACATATGCATGTATGTGTGCTTATGTACACAAACATGCTTATATTCATGCAATCAGGTGGCACAGGAGAAGGGGCTTCTGGGTTAGCAATTAGAGAACTGCAAGTGGAAAATGTAAAGAGATTTAGATATCAGCAAGATGATGCGTAGGATGTCTCTCAGTCTCCTTCCCCAGGGAGACCCTGATTCTATCGTGATACAGTCAATTCCTCCTGAGAAATCTAGAAACCAATTAAGACACACACTTTGTGCCAGCTTCATGGAAGTCTAGCGGGAGGTTTGTGGCACTAGCTGTCTCCTGGCTTAGCATGATGTGGTCGGGAGAAAACTCACAGATCCCACATCTCCCTGGGGATGGAGATGACTGAAACACAGGTCTGGTGCTCAGAACTTTCAGGGGGATGTGAAGGAACTTATGGATGTGATGCTGAGCAATGGCAGGAGTGGGTACCAATTAAGAGATGCTAAGGGCAAAGGGGTAAAGGATGCTAAGAGCAAAGGCAAAGCTTGAGAATCGTGTTCTTGCCTATGTGCAATGTGATCAGGAGGAAAATCTTGAACTCAGCAGTGCAACACTTGCCTATGGCTCAAGTCATAAGCGATAGCTCCAAGACTGAGAAAAAAAGAGAGAGGGAGAGAAAAGCCATGTGAAATTAACCAACTGTATAACATTACAGAGATCTGGAAAGGAAATTAAGAAAAAAAAAATCTCATCTCTGACTATTTGAGAAGAAGAAACCCAATGGGAGACTGGAGCAGACCAAGAGGGAGCAATGTTGGGGTGAATATGATCAAGTACATGATTTACCCACATGAAAATGTCACAATAAAACTCACTCCCAGGTTGCAGGTAGAGCACAGTGTTACAGCACTTTCCTAGTATGCACAAGGCCCTGTGTTCTATCCCTAGTGACACACACACACACACACACACACACACACACACACACACACACGGCTTACTTTTTTGTAAAATTAACATATGCTAATGAAAATAGAAAGAAAACCCTTTGCAGTAGCAAGAAAAAAAAATAAGAATATAAGACAGCTTCTTGAACAGTGTCGAGAAAATTGAATAGGTTCATATACAACAGAAGAGTGACACTAGCCCATGTCTCTCACCTTGCATGAAAATCAAATAAAAATGGGTAAAAAATAACATAAGACCTGGAACTGCTGGAAGAAGATGTTAAGATCAAGGGGTTGGCAAAACCTGAACAAGCCTCTAGCAACACAGGAAATAACAGCCCCGAGAGTCAACACATGGGATCACAAGAAAGTTACAACCTTCTGCTCAACCAGGAAAACCATCCCCAACGTGAAAAGACAGTCCCACAGGATGAGGAAGGCACCCTTGCCAACTGCATATCACAAAAGGCAACACGAATATCCAGAAAACATAAGGGATTACCAAACTTAAATACCAGCCCCACAAATCAGCCAATCAGTGGGTGGGCCCTCAATCTGAATTAATAATTCTCCAAAAGGTACAAATAGCCAGTAAACATTTAATAATGTGTTCGGTGTCGCTATCCCTCCTTCAAATGCAGGTAGAGCCTTTGAAATGCCAGTGTCAGAATGGCAAACATCAAGAAAATAATAACAGGCCGGGCGTGGTGGCGCATGCCTTTAATCCCAGCACTTGGGAGGCAGAGGCAGGCGGATCGCTGTGAGTTCGAGGCCAGCCTGGTCTACAAAGCGAGTCCATGATGGCCAAGGCTACACAGAGAAACCCTGTCTCGAAAAACCAAAAAAAAAAAAAAAAAAAAAAAAAAAAAAAAAGAAAATAATAACAAATGCTGGTCAGGGCGTGGGAAAGATAAAGCCTTGTAACTGGTCCAGCCACTTTGGAAGTTAGTGGGCAGGTTCCTCATAAAAGAGTAGGGGCCAGTGACAGTGCTCCAGGGGAAAAGGCCCTGTGGCCACCCTGACAAACTGGGTCAATCCCCGGGACTCACAAGGTGGAAGAGAGAACTGATGCCCACAAGTGGTCCCCTGACTTCAACACACATGCTAAACGCAAACACATGCACACGGAGAGAGAGCAAATAAACGTGGCTTTAAAAGACCTAGAAGTAGAATTACCATATGGCCCAGCTACACCAATCCTAGATATATACCCAAACACTCTTAAATCAGCTACACACACACACACACACACACACACACACACACACACACACACATACACACACACGCTGTTGAAGCACTGTTCACAACAGCAGTAGAATTATTTTCAGCCTTAAGAAAAACTGAAATCAGCCGGGCGTGGTGGCGCACGCCTTTAATCCCAGCACTCGGGAGGCAGAGGCAGGCGGATCGCTGTGAGTTCAAGACCAGCCTGGTCTACAAAGTGAGTCCAGGATGGCCAAGGCTACACAGAGAAACCCTGTCTCGAAAAACCAAAAAAAAAAAAAAAAAAAAAAAAAAAAAAAAAAAAGAGTGAGCCAGTGGGATCATACCAAGCTAAGGAAGCTTATCTGACCCAAGGGATACAATCCCTAAACGTCAACTTACAGAATAAGAAAATAACCTGATCTCAACATGGGTAGCAGATTAGAGCAGTGACTTTCCCAAGGGAGACATGTAGGTGCCAACTGATCAGCAAGGACATTTTTAATGTGTGATTATTTTATGTTCCAGTGATAACTGTATTGCAAGAGAAAGCAGAGATTTTTTTATTTTCATGTAAAAAATTGCAGTATACAAAATCAAAATGTAAACATTTATGGTGTTTCTCTGTTCAGGTAAGTGTGGAGATGATGTGCATTAAAGATGTTTATTGTATAAAGCAGGCATCCAGGCAGAGGCCCAGTAATGCTAGAATAAAAGTAATAAACTGAAAATACTTTTCTAAGTATTGGAAACCAATTTGAGAGGCTTGTTTTGTTTTGTGTTTCTTTGTTTTTGTTGTGATGCTGGCATGGAACTCAGGTCTTGAGCTAACCACCTGTTCTGTAGCTGAGCTACACTCCCAGGCCCATGGTGGCTTTGCAGAGACAAACTTACTCTGCCTACCAAGGTGCTCTGTAATTGGAGGAGGAAGGACAAATACGATTCTTCTAAGGAAAAGATCTGAATAGAAAGGAGAGAGTTTGGGGCTTGAAGCTTAAAAAGTGAGTGCCACAATAGTACATGCACTGAGTCATCCAGAGGAGTTGGAAAGTCGCCCACTGATCAAGTGCATGGTCCCTGTTCATACCTTGGCGTTGCCCTTTCCTACTGTGTGTCTAGACTTCATGTCTCTGGGTGTGCTTTCATAATTGGAAAAGTAGGAAAATATTTGCTCGCAGATGGGGATTGCTGAGAATAGAAAATGTAAAAACACACAATTAAGATGCTTGAGGTTCACTTGGGGGTTGAGACTGGAGGAATTGAGCAGATGGTCTGTGGTTTGGGGCTTTGAATCAAAGAAAGGTGGAGGTATCACAGTTGAGAGGAGGTGAGAGGCAAAGGAGAGCGGAAGGCAGCAAAGTTGATGCAGAGACCCACCCACCTGCCTGCTCTCTTCTTTCTATGTGGTTAATTTTCAATTGTAATCTAACTTTTAATAATATTTTTATTTTTTGAGATTATAATTACATTATTTCCCTCTTCCTTTTCATCTGCTCAACCTCTCCCATGTATGCCCACATCTCTCTCAAATTCATGGCCTCTTTTTAATTGTTATAAAAATGTATTATATATGTGTGTGTACATATATATTTACTCTTCATATATATTCTTGATATATATATCAATATAGATAGATAAATAGATAGATGATAGATAGATAGATAGATAGATAGATAGATACTTAAATATATAAATGCAACTGTCTCAGTTCATATAATGTTACTTGTATATATATGATTTCAGGGCTAATTATTTGATACTGGGTAACCCACTGGGGGAGGGTCTTCCATAGGAAGACGATTTCTCCTGCTCAGCATGCCTTAGTTTACTGTAGTTCTTTCTCTAGGGTAGGCCTCCTAAGAATTCCTCTTCCTTGTTATCACTGATGTCATCATTGATCAAATCTTATTTAGCCAGCCATGTTGTTGAAATTTCATGGGTGCAGCTTCTCTGATATTTCTTGCAGACACCATCTCACTGCTTATTTCTAGTTCCTCTGGCTCTTACAATCTTTTCCCTTCCTTTTCCAGAATAATTCCTGAGCCTTAGGTGCAGGAGTTGTGTTGTAAGTATATATTTTGGGAGTGGGTGCCACACAATCTCTCATTCTCTGCCTCTTTATTATACCTTTCTGTAAAGGTCTCTGTTGCAAAGAATAGTTTCCCTCGTGAGGGGTGAGACCTACACTTGTCTGTGGGTATGAGGACAGATGCTTAGAACATAGCTAATGATTGAGCTGGTGTAGTGGAGTGGCATTTACAGATGCTTTTCCAATATCCATGACTTCTTTAGTTCAGGTAAGCATGACTTTCCTTTTGTTGAGCAGGCCTTAAGCCTAATTAGAAAGCTGTTGATCACCTCCAAGGTATGCATGGCACTACTGTACCCTTAGGGTTATAGAGTCATGGGTGGAATGACTGGTTGCCTCTCTCCCTTGGAAGTTTGCATGGTATCTTCCAGTACTATGGAAGCTAGTCCTCAGAGAGGAAACTTTCAAGCAAGATACAGGTCAGGTCCTCTGGATCCTGTGTCTGAAGTCCGTGTTGTCTTCAGCAATAGAGACTTAGCTTTCTATCTTTGTGGGGCAGCCAAGGGCAACAGCAGTAAACTATAATGTTTTGGTGGTCTCTTGGACAACCCTGACCAAGAACTCAAAAGGGTGCTTTTTTTTTTTTTTTTTTTTGGATTTTTCCGTGTTAGCCTAGGCTGTTCTGGACTTGCTTTGTAGACCAGGCTGACCTTGAACTCACAGAGATCTGACTGCTTCTGCCTCCCGAGTGCTGGGATTAAAGGCGTGCGCCACCACGCCCGGCTTAAAAGGGTGCTTCTTATTTTTTGGTATTGGGGTTTTGGTTAGATAGTCTATGGAAAATGTGAGATACATAGCTGTTCTTTCTTTGCTGTACGTGTCGCCTAACTCTACCCTTTACAATGCGAGGTGGTGCACACTGTAAGGGCTTAAGCCTGTACCATAGACTGAACTTGGCAGCAATAATGCCATGGTGAAGACAAATTATCATAAGCAGCCACGTTGCTCATGCTCATGTTCTCAAATTAGCATTTGAAGTTCCAGCCAGCCAGTGGGCACCACGTGTGCCACTTATAACCGTGCTCGCCCTCTGCTGGTTTTTCAAAAGAAGAGCATGAACTATAGAAATGACTTTCTCCATCCGCTGAGACTGTCTTTCCTTCTGTTTTGGAAAATAGTAATTCAAGTACTTTCTTATAAAATTATTAACAACAAGAGACTTGATACCCTATGATCATATACAGGAGGAGGAGGTCTCTCTCAGTCACAGTCATAGGGGAGGGGAATGGGGTGAAAGCGGGAGGGAGGGAGGAACGGGAGGAAACAAGGGATGGGATAACAATCGAGATGTAATATGAATAAATTAATTTTTAAAAAGTAAATAAGATAAAATAATTAAATGACTTACTGTGAGGCTTGATAAATTATACTAATTTGAATTACTGCTGTTGCCCAGAAATGGGTCATGGGGACAGAAGGAAATCTCTGTGTAACTTCCCTTTGCCTGTGCGGCCCTGTTTTCCCTCTGTCTGCATCTCCTGTGCTCTTCTTGCCTGTATCCTCTTGTTTCCCGTTCATGTCTGCCCCTTCTCTTCCACTGTGAGTTTTCTCAGGTGTTTTTGCAGATGCATCATAAACCCCAGAACGCTTGTGAACACATTTCCTAAAATTCTACCAGTCAGAAACTGGAAGCAACCAGTAATTTAAAAAGAACTCAGAAGAAAAAAAATCTATCATAACCAGATCTGCTCACTCACGTCATGAGTGTTTCCAGGGCCCTGTGTGACTCCTGTTCTAAGAAATCTTCAGTGCTTTCCAGCATTATAATGAAAGTCAGTTATTAGAGCAGGCATGGTTGCACATTATCTTTAGTTCTAGCACGTGGGAAGCAGATGAATTTCTGTAGGTTTAAGACCAACTTGGTCTACATAACAAGTGCCAGGTCAGCCGGGGCTACACAGTGAGACAATAAATAAAAAAGAGCCCATTACGTTGGGTGGCCCGTGTGAATAGAGAAATGCACACAAAATAGGGAAGGAGGGGCTGGTGGACCCGTCAGCATCCACCACTCCTCACTGATGTGTGCACAGGACACCTAAGACTGTTTTTTGAACATCCTGCACACAACTTCATGTAAGCATGTGCTGTCAGTGTTGATTTTGGAATAACATCATATTTTATTAGATAGATAACTTTGTGAATGATGAGGACTAACTATGTTTTGGAATTGGGAATCCTGGTGCCATGCGCTGGTGTTAACACAGAGTTTATACCAAAATCCTACAGAAAGGCTGGACCATAACCATCAGTGTTTTCCAGGTGGGGCTAGCATGCCACGCAGACCCACATGCAACCCAAGCTCTAACCTTTCCTATGAGTTAACTGGATAAATAAATTCATTCTAAATGTTTTGAGAGCGGCAGCAGGGGACGGGAGCATCGTACCTGCAAAACAAACCATTTGCTTACGCTACTCATTTGTGGTTTCAGAGCTCGCTTATTCTGGAGTAGGTATTTGATGCTTCCATGTAGCAATGCCTCTGGGCACCTCCGGTGTATGAAGGAGTGAGATACAAAACAATCATTTTGTCTTGGGTATCTCAGTCCCCATAGTCATTCATGTTCCAGAGTCAGACATTTCATTTCTAAAAGGTGGTCTCAAACTGTACATTGTGGGTGACGTAAACATGCCTAGCTTTGTTCTCAGGTCTCCCCCTTGCAGATCAGCTTTTCTTGCCATAAATCCAGCTCAAAGATGGAAGTGAACATTCAAGTTCACTCTACACATGCACTTCAAAAAGAGACCTAAATTCCATATATGTAGTCCCCTAAATAAAAGAATGCCTATCAAGAGTTGTGCCTCCTTTTCAAAGACTAGAAGAAGTCCATATTTTTATGGTGCTATCTTTCCTTATATTAACAGGAACTTTCTTTTCTTTATTTATATAATTTTATTTTCTATGCATTGGTATGAGAGTGTCAGATCCCCTGGAACTGAAGTTACAGACACTTGTGAGCTGACATGTGGGTGCTGGGAATTGAACCCTGGGTCCTTTGGAAGAACAGGCAGCACTCTTAACCACTGAGCCATTTCTACAGTCCCTCCAAGGAGCTTCCTAATCCCAGTTCATTCACACAAATGTCATAGGAAATGTTGGGCAAGACAGATGGTAAGAATATCAAATTTCCCCAAAATCCCCTTGCATGGGGCAGGGAGGAAATAGCAAGGTGTCCTGTCCCTGTCAGGCAAAAGCATATTGCCTCTGAGTTTCTTTGTTATTTGGGTGCAGACAGGGGATTTTCCTAAACATGGCAACATCATGGATATCTCTGACTGTGCCATTTTGCTACAATAAAGAGACAGTATCTGTGGGTTCCTTTCTCCGGGAGCCTGGGCTGAGAATCTGGTCACAGAGTTTTCTTCAGCCTTCTGGAGGCTAGCTGAGGAAGGTTCTGTCCAGAGAACTGGTCAAGAGGAAGTCCTCCTCAGCAGTGAGGGAGCTTTCCGGTCAGATCCCTTAATTTGAGGGAGCGCAGCGTGGCCACCGCTTAGCTGGGATTGAGGCAGTGAGAGTCTGTGTCCCTTCCAGGCGGGATGGGAGCCTCAGACTTGTAAAAGGCCAGGTAAGTAACCACACTTGGTTTAAATAAAGACAGTCAAGAGTCAAAGAGCTAGATTTTAATTCACTAAGCTTAATGATTAAAAAAACAAAACCAAAAAAAAAAAAAAAGACAAAGACAGGGAGCTACAGAGGAAGAAATGGGAGAATCCGACCTCCCACCCCAGACCTCGGGGTTTTTAAACCAAGGGTGTCTGAATTGCAGGAGCCACACCCTGGACACTTCCCAGGCCTGTCTCAAGGGCACTTTTGATATATGTTTTTTCAAAGACCCAGCTTTTGGCACCTTTTGTCCTAAAGTCTCTTCAGTTTGCTTTGAAAGTGTCCCTGCAAGGAGCTAGCCTTTTAAACACATTTTAGGGTCTAGTGGACTGTTGCCAGCAAGGGGAACACTCACCTATTTTGGAGCACAAAGCTTACCAGGAGGAGGGTATCTTCCACACCTACAGACAAAGACCCACAAGTATCAAAAAGACCAGCTGTATTAAAGTTTCTTCTTAATTATACATACATACACACACACACACACACACACACACTCTCTCATTCTAAGAACTGTCTTTTCCCTGTGTCTCTATGGAGGAATTGAACAGGAATTAAACTGGAATAACCACCTCTACATCCTCCAAGTCTTTGGCAAGTGTTCCAATTCCTACAGAGCCTCTAGAACATGTTCTTTGAAGTCTTTCACTAGAGAGGAAAGACTGGTTTTCACTTGGTCCTTCTCATCACAAACATCCTTACTCCACAGGTTGGAGGGCAGTGGGGGAGTTTTCCTATTGCTGACATTAAGACTATGGGAGGAGTTTTGTTATGAGCTGTGTCCATCTATAGCCTTCATTCAGATCCTGCTTAGACATTTTCTAGCTTGTTGACACAGGTTTCATTGGCAGAATCTTGCTGCTGACCAAGATACCGGAAGAACTAAAGTTGGATTTCAGGGTTACTGGGGCAAAGGTTAAGAAATAGGCCTACAGGAGATAATCTGGCCAGCTGCAAAGAGCAGCCTCCACTAGAGATAGTGTTGCCTAGTGACTGACTCACAGGGTCCCACAGGAGATAGAGTTGATAAGAGACCCAGTTTTATGGCCACATTCCTTCCTGCCCACCGGAGATGGGGTTAATAAGAAACCAGACGCTTCCCCGAACAAGGTAGTGAACAAAGACAGCTAAGCCATGGGTGGTCTTGGAGCCTTTTTCTGTGGCTTGTCACTTTAGACATTAGGCTTCCTTATGTTACTCAACCAATAGATGCTTGCTAGGTTGGAACTCCCCTGCTTTGGGGTGCTGGGGTGGGGGGATAGGAACCTATTAATTTACCCTTAGCCCAGAGATCAAGGCTCTTTCTGGGTACCACTGTGTTGGTGACTGGTCAGAGCCCGGCTCTGAGTCGATTAAATGTCCTCATGTGTATTGCATCGGTATCAAGCCCTGGTGGTTTGGGGGGGGGGGGGTGTCTCGCGATCTGGGTACAGCACTGACCCCTAACTTTAAAGGAAACTAGGAAATCGAGTATTCAAAATTGTCAGTGTCTCTAGCAGAGGGCACAGGAGGAAGCTCTGTGGAATGAGATGTGGGCTTCTCACAGTGCTGATCCTGGGACCTTTGCAGTCACAGCTCCATGTCTGTTATTCTCTGGCTAGCATGAACGTTCCAGTTGATGCTGTGGTCTTGCCATCTGACAGCTTAGAGTCCTGTGGGGGGAAACAAACACTTCAGGGGAAAGTTTCACTATTAAGTCATGTTTTCTATTCTTTTCTTCATTATCTTCCTATCAATAAAAAAGGAGCAAAGGCGTTCTGTCAGGCACTGTCCCTGGAGGAAGGGTGGACACAGTTTAGCACATGCCATTGTTATTCAGATTTGAGTTTCAAAATGAGATTTTTAACTCCTTAGCTAATGCGTGGCCCGAAAGCTGAGTGCTTTTGATTTTCAAGGAACAGGCCTGGTTGAGAAAGGAGTGCACCGTAAAAAGCCACAGATTCAGAAGCTAAAGAAAGGAACATAGGTTTTTATTTAAAATCAGCTCAGTTGCCAGGCAGTGGTGGCACATGCCTTTAATCCCAGCACTCCGGAGGCAGAAGCAGGTGGATCTCTGTGAGTTCGAGGCCAGCCTGGTCTACAAAGTGAGTCCAGGACAGTCAAGGCTACACAGAGGAACCCTATCTCAAAATAATATAATATAATATAAAATCAGCTCAGTAAAGGTAGGAAGTAACAGTTCATCCTAAACTTTGTGTGATAAACTTGAAGAGATTAAAGAAAGTTTGAGGAAGTTAGATGTTCCAGAAACACCCTCCTTGCCTGCCAGTTAAACCTACCCTTCTCCCATAACAAACCTGGAAGGTGCAATATCAATCTTCCAAGAAGTTTGGGAGACCCTCTGGGAGGCTCTGAGTGTGTTCTAGCAGTTGACAAGCCTAGGGCTGCCTTACACTAACGCAGTGACAGAGTGTAGCAGAGGGAGAGTTGCCTTGTTGTCTCAGTAGGTGGCTCTTAAAGCAGTATCCTCATGGTGGATAAAGAAAGCAGGAGGCCATGGAAGAGTAAATGCTGGGAGGGCAACGTGGAGGTACATAGCAAGGGTGCTTGGGTGGAGATACAGAGTCAGTTGACTGGGGCTGGTAGAGTGCTTGGCTGGCATATACAAACCCGGCTTGGTGCCCCAAACTGTAAAAAACTGCATGTGGTGTCACACATTTGTAATGTCAGGACTAAGGGGCAGAGGCTGGAGGATCAGAAGTTCAAGGTTATCCACAAGGTTATACCACAAGTTCCAGCCAGCCTGGGACACATAAGATGCTGTCAGAAACCGTGACAAAAACAAACAAACAAACAAACAACAACAACAACAAAAACCTGAAAGTGAGTGGTATCGCTAAAGGCCATGTCACTAATGATGTTTATCAGCGACTGCTCTCAGCCCTGTAGGCCTAAAGTCAGGCGGGAACACCCTTCTCTTAAAAAGCCTGTGAGGATTGGAGGACCGCACACACATCTCATACTCCATGCCCAATGCAGGCTGCCATTGAACTCACCCAGAAACACAGGTTATATACAAAGAGATGGTGTGCTGTTTAGTCACGTTGTCAACTTGATACAAGTTACAGTTACCTGAAGAGACGGAACCTCGGTCGAGAAAACGCCCCTATGAGAGAAAGCTGTGAGGCATTTTCCTAATTAGTGATTGATAAGGGGGAGGGGTGGGTACTGTGGATGCCATTCCCGGGCTGGTGGTCCTGGGAGGTTCTATAAGAAGCAGGCTGAGCAAGCATGGGGAGCAAGCCAGTAAGCTGCACCCCTCCACGGCCTCTGCATCAGCCCTGGCCTTCGGGTCCCTGTTTAAGTATAAGCCGAATATGCCCTTTTTTCCCCAATTTGCTTTTTGGCCATGTTTTGTTGCAGCAATAGAAACTCTAAGACAGACAGGAAGTAGAAAAAAAAAAAAAAAAAGGATGGGGTCCTGCACTTGCCTGTGTGGTTATTTAAAAACAAACTACCAGTCAGAAGCACAGGCAAAGCCACTGGGGTCTGTGTCTCCTGATGTGTTCGGGGACTGTGGCTCAGTGGCTAAAGTGTGATGGGCTTTGGTTCTTGCTCTTCTTTGTTTTGCCTGTTTTTTGTTTTTTGTTTTTTCCTGCTGGGTGAAATGCAGGCTTTTGCACATGCTAAATAAGCACTCTGCATCTCCAGCAGAGTTAAGTTTTGTCACAAAGAGTATGAAAGTTTCCAGGCCATTATAATGACATTGTGACTAGTAAGCTGGAGCCTCCATCACTAACATGTGAGCTGGTAAGCACAATACAGCGCACGGGGACAGAGGAAATACAGCCCACGTGGCGGCCGGAGGGAGAATGATCAGAAAGCCACGGGAACCTAGAGAGGAGTATTCATTTCTTTCTTGAGAAGACAGGAAAAATGTTCAAAGAGGAAATTGCCTTTGAGATTCATTTTTATTTTGAACCGAATACACAGCTTTTTAAATTTTAATTTTTGATGGCTTCGGAAGCTTTGCGATCTAATGATATAAGGATGGGGAGTCAGTTTTCCAACTTAAAATATTTACTTACTAAAATCATCTCAATACTTTAATAAATTATGCAAAAAAGAGAGTGAGACAACACATGCGCACTCTTGGAACTGCTGGGTGCATCCAGCCAGGGCCCTGCCGAGAGCGAGGTCTCCTCTGACTGATGACACAGCGTGCTCCTTGTTTCTACAAGCACATCATCTTGTTCAACACGGTCAGCCTCTGTCCTTGATGATTTCCATCTGCGGTGAATGTGCGTGCCCAGTGGTTAAGGCAGACGCTGTTTTCTCACCCAGCGGAAGCAGGCCAGCATCTTGCTGACGATTTGAGGCACCATTCTCCGATGGTGGTGGGAAGCCTGGTGTGCATTTCCCATCCCCGTCGAAGTCACATGTTCCTCTCTATGTGCTTCCTCTCCTCACACACTACCCCTTCCAAACTAAAAGCTTGGCTATTCTCAGACTTCAGAGATCACTTCTCTGGGAACTGACTCTGGCTGTCCGTCATTTTCCCATTGGTGAGGTTTTATGGACTACGGTAAGAAAAAAAAAAAAAAAAAGATTAGGCATTGTGTGAGTTACTCTTCTGTTACATTGAAGAGATAGCAACATTGAAGAGACACCATGACCAAAGCAACTTAGAAAAGAAAGTATTTAATTGGGATCTCGCTTACAGCTTCAGATGGCGAGCCCATGAACATCATGGTGGGGAGAAAGATGCAGGCAGGCATGGTGCTGGAGAAGTGGCTGAGATCTTCAAGTTGCTAGGGGAGAGAGGGAGAGAGAGAGGGGGAGAGGGAGAGAGAGAAAGGGGGGGAGGGAGAGAGAGAGAGAGAGACAGAGGGGGAGGGAGAGAGAGAGGGAGAGACAGAGACAGAGGGGGAGAGAGAGAGAGAGGGAGGGAGGGAGAAAGGGAGGGAGAGAGAGAGACAGAGACAGACAGACAGAGATAGGGAGAGACAGAGAGAGATAGAGACAGGGAGAGACAGAGACTGGGCCTGGTATGGGCTTTTGAAACCTCCAAGACCAGTGACATACCTCCTATAAAAGGGCCTCACTTTCCTAAACAGACCAAAAAACTGGGCAACAAACATTCAAACATCTGAACCCATGGGGACCACTAACTTGTGCCCACACACCATTGGTTTTTTGGTTGGTTTGTTTGTTTTTCCTTGCTTGCATCATTTATGTGAATCCTTGTGTTAGGCTGTCTTCACAGAGAAAAGCTGGCTGCCAGGAAAACTACAACAGTTTGCGAGTGTTCTCAATGTTACCTGTGCAGGTGTATGTACAACTCACTGTAGTTGTGTCTCCCATAAGGGATTTTTTTTTTTTTTTTGAGACAGGGTTTCTCTGTGTAGTCTTGACTATCCTGGACTAGCTTTGTAGACCAGGCTGGCCTTGAACTCACAGCAATCCGCCTGCCTCCGCCTCCTGAGTGCAGAGATTAAAGGTGTGCTCCACCTCGCTGGGCTCCCATAAAGGATTTTTTTTTTAAGTTAAATTCATTATATGACAATGTCATACATGTATAAAGTGCATTATTTTAAAATTTGTATTATTAATTATTCACTTTATATCACAGTCATAGTCCCCTCCCTCCTGTTCTCCCAGCCCACTTTCCCTCCCTGTTTCTCCTATCTGCAAAGATGGGGAGCACCCCTACCCCACCCACCCACCCCAGGATCTCAAATGGGATCAAGACTGAGTGCATCCTCTTCCCTTGTGGCCTGGCAAGGTAGTCCCGCCAGAGAAAGTGAACTAAAAGCAGACAACAGAATCCATGTCAAAGAGAGCCCCTACTCCCCTTACTCGGGGACCCATATGAGGACCGGGCTGCCCATAGGCTACATCTGTACAGAGGGCCCAGGTCTAGTCCATGCATGGTCCTTGGTTGGTACATCAGACTCCACAGGTCCCCCTGGGTAAAAAATGCATTCTGGGACCCGAGAGATGGCTCAGAGGTTAAGAACACCGGATGCTCTTCCGAAGGTCCTGGGTTCAATTCCCAGCAACCACATGGTGGCTTTCAACCATCTATAATGAGATCTGATGCCCTCTTCTGGTGGGCAAGTGTACTTGCAGATGGAGCATTCACATACATTAAATTAGTTACTTAATTTCAAAATGCATTCTGACTATTCTCATCCCACATGTCATCTTTTCCCTTTCCTACCTCCCTCAACATCCCCTTCTCTCTGCAAGTCTTTTCCTTCATCCATATCTTTTTGTTTTGTTTTGGGTTTTTTTCTTTTTTCTTTCTTTTTTTTTTTTTTTTTTTTTTGTTTTTTTGAGACAGGGTTTCTCTGTGTAGCCTTGGCCATCCTGGACTCACTTTGTAGACCAGGCTGGCCTCGAACTCACAGCGATCCGCCTGCCTCTGCCTCCCGAGTGCTGGGATTAAAGGTGTGAGCCACCACGCCCGGCATCTTTTTGTTTTATAATCCACTGAATTTACCTAGGCCCATCCATAGAACTTTGGTGTTGGAACTCTCCATTGGAGCCTAGTGGGCTCAACAGTAGGTACATAACTAGAGACAATGACTCTCCCAACACCGACAGAGAATAGTTTTCCATGTAGGGCCCCGTGAGCTCCTCCCTCATCCATGGCTGACTGTTGACAGGTCAAGTCTTATGTAGGCCTAATGCAGGCAAGCTCTGAGTTTGCGCCTAGAAATGACGACATCACTCCCAGAGCACCGCATTTTAAAGCCCTTCCTCCTGTCTCCTAGCTCTTACATTCTTTCTTCCCCCCTCTTCTGAGATGTTCCATGAGCCTTATAAAGTATGGAGACCGGGCACTAGATGCAGAAAATGTAGCTTATACTTTTCTAGCTTGCCTGGAGCATGTGTGATTAGTATTAGTATTTAAATATTGATATGAAAGGGGGATTGGGAAGAGGACAAGGGTGGGTAAAGTAAGAATAAAAATGGAGGGCTGGGCCGGGCGTGGTGGCGCACGCCTTTAATCCCAGCACTCGGGAGGGAGGCAGAGGCAGGCGGATCGCTGTGAGTTCAAGGCCAGCCTGGTCTACAAAGTGAGTCCAGGATGGCCAAGGCTATACAGAGAAACCCTGTCTTGAAACACCAAAAAAAAAAAAAAAAAAAGGAGGGCTGGAGAGATGGCTTAGAGGTTGAGAGCACTGTCTGCTCTTCCAGAGGTCCTGAGTTCAATTCCCAGCAACCACATGGTGGCTCACAACCATCTATAACATGATCTGATGCCCTCTTCTGGCCTAGAGGTGTACATGCAAGCAGAGCACCGTATACAAAATAATAAATAAATATTTTTTTAAAAAAGAATAAAAATGGAGAATATATGGGTTTGAGGTATGAGGAGTGACAGAGAAAACATTCTATATCAGGCTTAGAGAAAAGGGAAAAGCCTCTTATGATATGTAAGTTACAATATATCAACTGAACCCAGAAGTGTGGTCTCTAAAAATTCTGTAAAGATGTATTTATAAAAATAAAAGATTAAAACAACATAAACACAAATGAGTAATGAAATGAAATAACAGGCACTATGTTCTCAGTCAGCTCCCCTTCCTGGCTGGGGTAGGCCTGCTCCTTGTATTTATCTTAGTTCTGTCTGCCCAGTTCCCTCACAAATGTCCTGTGGTCCCTGGAGGTCCTCTGTGCTGTGCTAGGGTGAGACTGTTGCGGCTCACTCAGCAACAGGCTCCCTGGCCACGCTTCAACCCTCATCTCCAGAATCTCTGCAGACAGCAGGGTTTGCTGCTCTTCTCCGGATGCTGCACAACATCCCCCCAATATTCTTCCGTGCTCTTCCCGTGGTCCCAGCTGATCTCTTGCATGGAGCAATAACGGGAAGAGAGAGCGGTGAGGACTACAGTCTGTTCTCCGGAGCTGTGTCTAGTTTGTTGTGGGTAGACCCAAGCATGAGAAACCTAGCCTCCATGGCGACCTTTACGTGGTCCCATCACTTGCTGCTCCCGATAATGAAAGGAAGCAGAGATGCTGTGCTTTGGAAATCTGTCAATTCCAGATTCCCGAGTTCCCTCTTTAGTGTGTCCGTGGTTCTCTCTGGGCTCTGATCTGAGTTTCTTGCCATGTGAACTGCCCTTTTGCGGCTCTTGTTGCACGAGTCAGGCACTTCCCTGGAAGGTCCAGCTTACCCCTGCTTCTTGACGTCAAGGTGGAGAAAAGCCCTATCCAGCATTACTTTTGCTTTCAGTGGGCGTTCTGATTAGCCTTGACTGTCAGCTTAACACAATCTAAAATTGTCTAAAAGGAGAATCCTCAACAGCAGAAGTTCCCAGATCGGATTGGCCTGTGCCTGTGTCTATCATACTGATTGTTGATTGATGATGGGGGGCGGGGGAGAGCGTATCCACTGTGGGCGGTGCCATCCTGGTCAGGAGAACCTGCTCTGTAGGAGAAAGCTAGTTGAGAGCGAGGCCGAGAGTAAGCCAGTCCGCAGAGCTTCCCGTGGGTTCCGCTCTGCTTCTCTGCTTGTAAATTCCTTCCGCAGCTCCCCTCAGTAGGGATTAGTACCTGGAAAGTATAAGCTAAATAAAACTTTTCCTTCTCCAGGTTGCGCTCGGTCATCATAGTTGTGTGCAAAATGCCAAACGGCCACCTGACTGGGCCTGCTCTCCAAAGGTCACCACAGCTGCGCTTGTTGGCTGTTGACCTTTTCCTTTTGGAAGGAAGGCAGGAGGGACAGGCCATAGGACCCTCACCTGATTTTCCGGTCACCCCTCCTTAACCACAATTGTGCTTTAATTGCATATGTGTCTCTGGGAGACACAATAAATATAGCTGGGGAAGAGGGAGGGGAGGGGTTCCGTGAAGCCCGGAGGAAGCCATCAATCATCCCTTCTGGCTTCAGGCCTTCCAGTGTGGCAGCTTTAAGGTCACCTATGTTTATGCCTGTAACCCCATTGCTCTGTAAGCTGAAAACTCATTTGTTTCCTTGGGGAATTTTGGTGGACCTTGGTTTGTCCCTGGGATCTTAGGAGAGGGTAGACTCCTCCCATAGGGAAGGAATAGAAAAGCAACTAATACCATGAGTCCCTCTCTCTCTTCTCTCTCTCTCTCTCTCTCTCTCTCTCTCTCTCTCTCTCTCTCTCTCTCTCTCTCTCTCTCTCTCCCTCTCTCTCTCTCACTCTCTCATTCCTGTTGGTGGCTTTTCATCTTGACTTTGTTACTCCTAAGCTTCCTGTCTCACAGATGCTGCCCCTGAACGACCATCTTGACTGCAGTCTCACAGCTTTTTTTTTTTTTTTTTTAAGAAAGCATAGTCACATTCTATACTTACAGAATAGAAATTTCTTGCACGATCTTCCAGGAGAAGCCACGAAAAATAGGCTAATCAGGATTGCAAGCAACCTGAGGCCTGTAACTAAGCACGGCAGAGCTCCCCTCCCACTGCCTTGCACTGAGAAGGCCATGTCCCAAGGAAGCCAGGCGTTCCCCAAAGTGACCTGGCAAAGGGACCTCTGCTTCCGGCCTGCTGATTGAAGGTAGACTGGGAAGTGGCACATTACTACTTTTGTTCCTATTCCTGTAACCATCCCTGGTCACATGGCTCCACTTGGCCAAGGAGCACTAGAATCAAGTCTTCCTCTGTGTACCTGCCAGTTCCTGTATCTGTTGCTTCCTTAATCTTAGGTACTCTCATGCGGCCTCAGGGTACATCACTGACTTCGTCATGTTCTGAACATAATACCCCTCAAGACAAATCTATCTCATGCTTCTCTGAACAGGTTTCTTATGAATAATTTACACTTTGCATATCTTCCTATTTACCAGATAATGCCACTCCCTCTAATTCTAAACTCTTCACACCAAAATACTGGTAAGTCCAGCTTACTCTTCCTCAGAATGGTTGGTTCTGCTACTATTCTCATATCAGAAGGTGTCGAAAACAGTAAACAAATGCCAGGAGAATCAATATTTCTGTTCACCCAAGTTAAGTGGGAAGGCTTCAGGCTCACAGCTAGTCTCAGAGCTAAGTGTGTCAAAAAGGAAAGCCCAAATTAAGGGAACACTCCTCCATTGGTGGTGGGAGTGCAAACTTGTACAACCACTTTGGAAATCAATTTGGTGCTTTCTCAGAAAATTGGGAATAGTGCTACCTCAAGACGCTGGGCATATACCCGAAAGATGTTCCACCATACCACAAGGACATTTGCTCAACTATGTTCATAGCTTTATTCATAATAGCCAGAATCTGGAAACAACCTAGATGTCCCTTAGCCGAAGAATAGATAAAAGAAACTGTGGTACATTTACATAGTGGAATACTATTCAGCTATTAAAAACAAGGAAATCTTGAAGTCTGCAGGCAAATGGATGGAACTAGAAATGATCATCCTGAGTGAGGTAACCCAGACCCAGAAAGACACACATGGTATATACTTGCTTATAAGTGGATATTAGCCCAAACTAGATGTCCTCTGAGAGACTCCACCTAGCAGGGGATAAGGACAGATATTGAGAGTCAAAGCCTGACTCTTGGTTAAGAGCTGTGAAGACTCTTGCATGGAAGAGATGGGGGATGGAAGGAGGGGAGGGGAGCAGTTGTCAGAATCCCCACAAGGGTACCATCAAGCCCAGCAGATCTGGACCCAGGGAGCCTGCACAAACTGATGCACCAACCAAGGACATTGCAAGCAGAGAGAACCTAAGTCCGCTGTTCAGATGTAACCGATGGACAGCTCATTCTCCACATGGAAAAAGTGTCAAACTTAGGTTGTCTAAGTTCATGCCTGGAAGCCCATTTGAGAGACAGAGTCCAAAGTTGATGCGAAAGCAAAGGAGTTTATTAGCCAATGTGCGTTGGGGTCCACCAAACTCCGTAGAGATGAGAGACATCATTCTGTAATGGTGGAGGGTCTAAATAACTCTCTCACAAAGGCAGAACTTAACAACTGTGGTTAGTTATCAGATGATAGGCGAACAATAGGTGACCTTTGAGGTGAATGGGGTCTGAGGTAGTAAATTCTAAGTGGAGGAGATAGCTTTCAGGTAAGTGGGATCTAAGGTAGTAAAATCTAAGTTGGGGAGATAGCTTTTAGGTACATGGCATCTAAGGTGTAAATTCCGGGGGCAGGGTTGAGATGGAGGCTATTCTCCATTTGTTGCTGTTATCAGCCTGCAATTCTCAGCTTGTTTGCTCAGCTGGCAAACGCTGGGTCCTAGCCTCCTGGAATCTTGGTTCTTTAGCTGACAATATCACTGCTAAGCCCAGACCATCTAGCTAGCTAATAATGTCACTGCTGAACTCAAGCCATCTAGAATCCCACAAAGGGGAGGGGAGAGCAGGGGATTGCCTTTGTCATGAACTCTCGTGCCTGTGATTTGATCACTGCCCCTTAGTGGAGAGGCTCTGTGGGATCACAGAGGAAGGAGATGCAGGCAACTCAGATGAGACCTAATAGGCTGTGGTCTGGCAGTGGGGGAGGGTGAAAGCAGGAAGATAAGAGTGAAGGAATTACAATTGAGATGCAATGTATATAAATTACAACAAAAATATGTGTAAAAATAAAAGTATACAGAAAAAGGAAAAAAATGTGACCTCAGTGCCCTTCACCTTAGGAGTCCTGCCTTTCTCTCTGAGTGTGTACTGTTGAGCGTGAAATGGATAATCAGGAAGGTTCTGGGTGGTTCCAGCCCTCAACATCATTGATAGTTCTATCCACAACAGGCCCAAAGTCCACATTCCTTTCTTTGTGGAGAGACTGTAACCTTGCCTTGGGCTGGGCCCAAGGTGAAAGCAATCTTGGGTGGCTTGACCCCACTGAGACTTTATCTCTACAAACTGATAAAGAGCTTCATTTTTCAGTGGACAACAGTTAACACCAGAGTCTCACAACTCATCAAAGTGCTGAGAGTAAGTGACTGTGCGTGCTGAGCCTTAAGTGGGGGCATCTAAACCACTGTGCCCCGCCCAGGCTCAGAGAACATATTGAAAGCAGGGGCGAAGTGAACGTCAGAGCTGGAGATCAGAAGGAGTGCTGCGAGATGCTGTCTTCAGGCATGATGTGGCCGTGGCACCCATGAAGTCCCAGCAGCTGTGGCTGCCCATGTAAGGCCTGCGCAGAAGCAAGCCAGTCACAAATCCCAGCATAGCTGCATGAGGAACTCACATGACCCCACGTGCACCCAAAGGCCTACTGGATGACAGTCGCTAGGGAAGGGTAGTAGTTTTTGTTTGGGGGTGTGGCCTCTGGGAGGTTGCCCATGCTCCAGTGGAGGAGCCCATACCTATGCGTTTACAGCATTAACTGAATGCCGTAGGGCACAAAAAGTAAGACATGGAGTCAGGGGACGTGTTGGGAGTGCCAGGGAAGAAGAAAGGAGGAAACTGGTGGATAGAGAAAGATATACATGTGTGTATGTATGCATGTGGTTCTCAAAGAAAATGGTTTTCTAAAAAGAAAACTTGAGTTTGAATGTGCGAGCTAATGAAAGATTAAAAAATAAAAAAAATACCCAGATCAAAATAAAGTTGAGATTCAATGGAAATGTTAAATATGTAGAAATGTGCCACAGCACACAATGCCACAACCAACCACAACTTTGGGGGGTTTAAATAATGCCAAATACTGAAATTTAATTATGAGGTAATTTTCTGCCATTAGCAAACTTTGTCCTGTCCGCTCCTGTCTGGTTCGCATCTGCCTTTCCCTTGTGGGTGCTGTGTCTTAGAAGACGTTAGAGGCTAAGACGTTCCTAGGACAGAGACTGCTCAGGGTTCTTCCCTCCATGTCTGGGCCCCTCACCTAATATTTTCTAGTTCCATGTATGTGTTTTCCTTCAAATTGCATACTTCCACTTCCTTTATGGATAAACAAAATGATATTGTGTAGATTCGCCACATTTTCATCATTCACTCACTATTA
The DNA here is from genome assembly GCF_903995435.1 of Acomys russatus. Lineage (NCBI taxonomy): Eukaryota > Metazoa > Chordata > Mammalia > Rodentia > Muridae > Acomys > Acomys russatus. The sequence continues at coordinate 37,255,773 of NC_067145.1, forward strand.
ACAGACTTCTAGGGGGATTCTTTTTTTTTTTTTTTTTTTTTAGCTATTTTGACTAGATCAGCAATGAACATAAATAAACAAGTGTCTCTGTAACAAGACACATTTCTCCCCAGCACTCGGGAGGCAGAGGCAGGCGGATCGCTGTGAGTTCGAGGCCAGCCTGGTCTACAAAGGGAGTCCAGGACAGCCAAGGCTACTCAGAGAAACCCTGTCTCAGAAAAAAAAATAAAAAGACACATTTCTTAAGAAAAATCTATGTTAATAAGTTCCAGGACTGCCAGGGCTATGTAGAAAGGCCTTGTCTTAAGAAAAACAAAAAACAAAAAACAAACAAACAAACAAAACAGAAGAAGAAAGGAGGGCCATCTTCCCAGGGTGGAATGCCTGGCTGGGGTGGGTGTGCCTCTAGGGTTGAGTCTCAGCACTGCAAATAAAACCCAAAGCTAAAACCGTTTCTTCTCCCTGGGACCTAATATGAATACCAGGCTGGCCTGAGACTCACAAAGACTCACTTACCTCAGTCTTGCAAATATTGGAGCTCTCCTAAAGTGTCTGCAAGCAGCCAAACCTGGCCAATGCCGTGGCTGGAACGCTTAGGGATCAGTGGTAGACTTTTCTGGCCTTTAGAACTGTGCCTTTGAAAATGAATTGCTGTGCCTGGTCTACGAAGGAAGTCCAGGATAGCCAAGGCTACACAGAGAAACCTTATCTTGAAAAACCAAAAAGAAAAGAAAAGAAGGGGCTGGAGAGATTGCTCAGAGATTCAGAGCACTGGCTGCTCTTCCAAAGGTCCTAAGCTCAATTCTCAACAACCACATGGTGGCTAACAACCATCTGTAATGAGATACAGTGCCCTCTTCTGGCCTGCAAGGGTACATGCAAGCAAAAACATTGTATACATAATAAATAAATCCTTAAAAAAAAAAAAGAAAGAAAGAAAAAGAAAAGAAAAACTGTCCCATGTAAGGTGGGTGTTGAATTACATTTGGGTATTTTCTCCTTCAGATTCCTAGGCTATCACTGGCCTAGATTGGGAGCGTCTGTCTACTGCTGTGTTTGGGAAATGGACAGGCACAGGTTGCAGCTTTTGTGCAAGTTGTAAGGACTCTGATATGAGGCTGCAGCACACAGTGACAGCTGATTCTGACCGTCAGTATTAGACTAATGAACAATGAAGGTGGGCTGGAGTCCCAGGTCAAACAGGACAGCAGCCCTCCCATCTCTCTGTATCCTCATCTGCCTAGATGTAAGTCGGCTGCTGCCACAGCTGTGAGCTTCCCTGGAGACCACAGGGGACTGTGCCCTCAAGCCACAACCCGAAACAAATCCCTCCTCCTTTGAGTTGCTTCGTTTCAGGTACTTGGTCACAGAAAGGAGGAAAGTCAGCTAGCATGCACCTTATATGGATTTGCTGAGATCCACGCAGACAAACATTAGTGCGCCTTGATGTGAGTAGGAAAATGATTTAGGTTCAGAGGAAAAGCTGCTTGGCCATTAGCATTTTTATGTTTGTTTTCTGAGACAGGGTTTCTCTGAAGTCCTGGCTATCCTGGACTTGCTTTTTTTTTTTTTTTCCGAGACAGGGTCTCTCTGTGTAGCCTTGGCCATCCTGGACTCACTTTGTAGACCACGCTGGCCTCGAACTCACAGCGATCCGCCTGCCTCTGCCTCCCGAGTGCTGGGATTAAAGGTGTGCACCACCATGTCCGGCTGGACTTGCTTTTGTAGACCAAGCTGGCCCTGAACTCAAAGAGATTCCCCTGCCTCTGCCTCCCGAGTGCTGGGATTACAGGCATGCACCACCACGCCTGGCTTGGCCATTATTTTTAAATATCTTCCCTTTTTCTTTGGCACTTTCATACGTGTACAGAATACATCTTGATCCTCTCCACCCTAACTCCACACTCTAACTTTTTTAGCATCTCTAAAGCATCTCCAGCAGCTTCCTAGTGGGGCCTCATAGCTCCATACATGTGGACACAGTACCTGTTTTGTTTCCTGTATAAGTAAAGACACTATGAATTGTCATTATACAAAGCACTGTAGTGGTCTTTTGTGGTCAGCCCATTATTTGGTGCCTTTATGGATTCCAGATTAATAGGATTTTATTTTAAAATATCTGTCTTGGGTGCAGCTTGACTAACGGCTGCCACAGGAACGTGGTGTTCACACTGGAGCAAAGTCAGCCCTTCCCTGTCAGAAAGCTGCTCTTACACTCATCCCTGCCTGGACGGGCTGCATGTCACCAGAGCAGGCTCAGAAGAGCTCAGGGGCTCTCATGGACACTGTGACCCTCCGCTGAAAACACAAACGAGATGATAGGGAAATTCTGATTCTCAGGAAATTGCCAGAATAACAGGAAACTCGCTCTGCCGGGAGCACATTGCCACAGCAGTGACCAACCTCACAGAGTCACCGCGTGCTAAACTGGCGTTGGCTCTTCACATCCCCAAAGCTTGTCAGTCAACATACCACCTGCCTCTGCAAAGCTAAAGCCAGATTCAGGGGTGGAGATACCTGAAGTAGAGGTACCCAGACCCAGAGCCTGACGCTGCCCACAAGAGGGGTTCACCATGAAGACTATCAAAGGGGTTTCTGTATAAGCAGTCACGAGGCAGTGCCAGGTAACCTCTTTTTTTGGTTTTGATTTTTCGAGACAAGGTTTCTCTGTGTAGCCTTTGCTGTCCAGGACTCACTTTGAAGACCAGGCTGGCCTTGAACTCACAGAGATCTGCCTGCCTATGCCTTCTGAGTGCTGGGATTAAAGGTGTGTGCCACCACATCTGGCTTTAATTCTTTTTTTTTTTTTTTTTAACTTTTTATTGATTCTTTGTGAATTTCACATTATGTACCCAAATCCCACTCATCTTCCCCTCCCTCCATATCTGCTTTCTGCCTTTGCACCCTCCCCACAAAAGAAAACAAAAAAATTGAAAATTAAATCATCATCATCACCACCATCTCATCATAAACCCTGCTATGTGTCATAGTGTGTCCCACAATATACCCATTTGTCCATACTTCCTTATTTGCAAATGTTCATTGCAATGGATCGATGGTCTGGTTCAAGGCGTCTGCCTTCTGCCGCACTCTCAGTACTGGATTCTCACTGGGACTCAGATATGATGCTGTTGCCCTGTGTTATGGAGGTCCCGTGGCTTTAGCTCTGCAGGACTGGTCCCTTCACTGGCTCCAGCAGTTCACACATGGGGTAGATGTTTGGGGTGGGCCAACTCAAAGCCCTGGGTCTGGGCCTGGGTGATAGCTGAGTTGATCAGCCTGCCAGCTCTCCTGCACCTGTGCCACTGGGGCCAGCTTTCCTGCTTTGCTTACGTGAGGGGTGAGACTGGCTCTCCCGAGCTCAACACCAGTGGGCCCAGCTGTCCTGAATCCACACTATCAGGGCCTGTTTTCCAAGACTGCCCCAGCAAAGAAAGGGCCAGCTCACCCAAGTACCAGTGCCAAAGCCGGCAAGGGACAGGGTACCTTGGGTACTTGGGTACCCACGCCACCAAGACCAAGCTCTCCCACGCTGACCAGGGAGCGTTCTTAACATGGGTGGTGAGAAAGCTCCAGAGTGTACTCTGAGAAGTGTTTTCTTATACTCAGCAACCCTGACTGAGTAGAAGGAAATCCCATTCTTTCACACACTTTCTCTTCAGCTGCAATCCATCAGAACCTTATTGTCCAGGAGGGAAGGGTACGAACCCATCACCTCCTCCTTGATCTATGACTGGCTCTTGGCAGGCACTGTCCTGAGCTCAGGCAACCTCAGCTATGATGAGATCATGATTAGCTTTGTGGTACATACATGATAGCATTTCAAAGCCCTGCCTTCCAGCTCTCACATTCTTTCTGTCCCTCCTGACCCCTAGCGAGGGTAACATAAATGTTTAGTCTGAGCACTTAAATGTCACTCATTCTAAGTCCATTGAGCAGCTATGGGTTTCTCCACTCACTGCCCTTTACTACGTAGGCCAGGTGCTGACCTAGCTATGGCAGTGTGCCCCTTACTACGCTTGTCTTTGCAACAAGCCAAGAGAGCAAACTTGACTTTCAATCAAAACCACCATCCATTAGTAACTCCTCCTGAGTGGTTCAAGCAGTCACTGGCCTCAGCTAGCGCAGTTGGCAGCCAGCACCAATGTCAACGCAGGGTCGGCAACCTAGAAAAGGAACTTTCCCTTTTAGCAGTGTAAATTCTTTTTGTTTGTTTGTTTGTTTGTTTTTTGAGACATGGTCTCTCTGTGTTAGCCTTGGTTGTCTTGGACTCACTTTTTAGACCAGGCTGGCCTCTAACTCACAGCGATGGAGCTGCCTCTGCCTCCCGAGTGCTGAAATTAAAGGTATGTACCACCACGCCCCACTTTACAGTGCAAATTCTTGAGAAGAGTTACAGACATTTCTTCCTCAGTTAGTGGTTTGAGTGAGAATGGGGTGTGTATCTGAGAGTAAATAGCCTTGCCTTCTTTTTGCTGTTTCCGCTTTGCATTTACAGCTGGGAATAAGCTTCCTGCTTGTGCCAGGGTGCTTGCATCCGGCTGCCATGCCTTCCCACCATGATGTGCTTTCGGCCGTCTGGGATTGTAAAACCAAAATAAATTATTTCTTCCTTAAATTTCCTTGGCCATGGTATTTAATCTCAGCAACAGAATAATTAATACATATGTGCCTTGTCTTTTTTTTTTTTTTTAAAGATTTATTCATTTACTATGTACACAGTGTTCTGCCTGCACCTGTGGGCCAGACGAGGGCGTCAGATCTCTAATAGGTGTGAGCCATCATGTGCTTTCTGGGAATTGAACTCAGGACCTTTGGAAGAGCAGCCAGTGCTTTCAACCCCTGAGACATCTCTCCAGCCCATGTGTGCCTTGTCTTTGTAACAACACAAAATCAATGCAGAAATCAGTATATCACAGCGATAACTCCATCTTTCTTTCTTTCTCTTTTTGTTTGTTTGGTTAGTTTTTGGTTTTGGTTTTGGTTTTGGCTTTTTGGTTTTTTAAGACAGGGTTTCTTTGTGTAGCCTTGGATGTCCTGGACTCACTTTAGAGACCAGGCTGGCCTCGGAACTCACAGAGATCCACTTTCCTCTGCCTCCCTGAGTGCTGGGATTACAGGTGTGCACCACTATGAAAGATAACTTCATCTTTGTTTTCAAGACAGGGCCCATTTTCCACTTCATAGTAAAAAAGAACCCGAACACGTAATTTATAAACTGTTCAATTACTATGCTTCTTTGTGTAGATCCTTTTTAAATTTAATTTTATCTATCTATCTATCTATCTATTTATTTGGTTTTTTGAGACAGGGTTTCTCTGTGTATCCTGGCTGTCCTGAACTCACTTTGTAGACCAGGCTAGCTTCAAATTCACAGAGATCCTGCTGCTTCTGCCTCCTCGAGTGCTGGGATTAAAGGTGTGTGCCACCTAGTCTGGTTGGTCCTTTTTTAAAAAAATTTATTTAATGAGATCTGGAGATAGCAGAAGAGTGGACCTGTGTATTGCAGCTTCTATAGAACTAATGAAAGCCTGAAGTGAACGGGGTTCTACCCAGCAGATCTGAATGGCATGTTGATCCACTGGAGCCATTAAGTGCTCTGGGTCCTACAATGCTTCCCTTTCTACAAGGGTGTTGTAAGCCTTTTTATTGGGAATAATAATGAAGGCACACTTTCTTCAGATAGTGTTATACAGAGAGATACATATATGCATACATGTTTGCATTGATGTGAGGAAGATAAAATGATGGTAAAAATAATTCAATTGGTAAAAGATAGTGTGCTAAAGTTTGTTCCTATTAAGCAGTTTAGAGATGATTAAATCAGTTTCAGAAAGAGAACTGACAATAGTGTCCATTGCTGCACAGGTTTAACACAAACAATGTGGGAAACCAGGAAAAGATTGTGCTAATTATTTCATTAAGAATTCAAGTTCTAGCCGGGCGTGGTGGCGCACGCCTTTAATCCCAGCACTCGGGAGGCAGAGGCAGGCGGATCGCTGTGAGTTCAAGGCCAGCCTGGTCTACAAAGTGAGTCCAGGATGGCCCAGGCTACACAGAGAAACCCTGTCTCGAAAAACCAAAAAAAAAAAAAAAAAAAAAAAAGAATTCAAGTTCTAGGGCTGGAGAGATGGCTCAGTGGTTAAGAGCACTGACTGCTCTTCCAAAGGTCATGAGTTCAATTCCCAGCAACCACATGGTGGCTCACAACCATCTATAATGAGATCTGGTGTCCTCTTCTGGCCTGCAGGCAGGATATTGTATACATAACAAATAAAGAAATCTCTAAAAAAAAAAAAAAAAAAAAAAAAAAAAAAAAAGAATTCAAGTTCTAGCTGGGCGTGGTGGCGCAGGCCTTTAATCCCAGCACTCTGGAGGCAGAGGCAGGGGGATTGATGTAAATTCGAGGCCAGCCTGTTCTACAAAGCAAGGCCAGGACAGCCAAGGCTACACAGAGAAACTCTGTCTCCAAAAACCAAAACCAACCAACCAACCAAACAAAAACAAAACAAAACAAAAGAGTTCAAGTTCTACCTTTTCACCAAGATGGTGTCGAAAGCAAAGAAGGAAGCTCCTGCCCCTCCCAAAACGAAAGCCAAAGTGAAGGCCTTGAAAGCTAAGAAGGCCGTGCTGAAAAGCATCCAGAGCTGCAAAAAGATCACCCACTCCGGCGGCCCAAGACCCTGCAATACCCTCGAAAAAGAGCATGCGGGAGAAACAAGCTTGACCACTATGCCACCATCAAACTTCCCCTGACCACCGAGTCAGCCATGAAGAAAATAGAGGACAACGACACACTAGTGGTCATTGTGGATGTCCAGGCTAACAAGCACCAGATCAACAGGCCATGAAGAAACTAAGACATTGATGTACCCTATAAGGCCTAATGGAAAGGAGAAGCCATGTGTTCAGCTGGCTCCTGATTACAATGCCCTGGATGTTGCCAACAAGATTGGCATCATCTAGACTGAGTCCAGCTGGCTAGTTCTAACTATACACTTTCTCACCATAAAAAAAAAAAAAAAAAAATCAGGTTCTGGCTAGGCATGGTGGCACACACCTTTAATCCCCGCATTCGAGAGGCAGAGGCAGGATGATTGCTGTGAGTTCAAGGCCAGCCTAGTCTCCAGGACATCCAGGGCTATTACACAGAGAAGTCCTATCTTGGAAATAAAAGAGTTTGTGGTCCAAAGAGGAAGCCCTTATTTCGGAATGGGGGCTCTATGAGGTGCCTAATGTGCTTAGACGCTTCGCAAAAACTAAATTAACGTATTAAGACACTGAAGGGAAATGCCTTTTTAGACATAAGAGGACACATCTGTGTTTGGGGCCTCTTGGTTTGAATTATTTTGAAAGCATCTTGTTTTGGGAACATATCTGGCGAGTCCTCTTCTCCTTCGCTTTCATACCCACGTGTATTTAAGGGACAATTTAATCCGTATGTTCCTTATTCAATTATACTGACTCATCCCCGACATTACTTTGTGAAAGCAGTTTGATTGCCAAGAATCTTGTGTTTCCTAACAAACTCTGAAAGGGTTTATCCCCTCAGGAGTTAAGAAAATTGGTGTCTTTCCTTTTCACCCAAAATTCTGAGAAATTTTTAAAAATATGTTTATCATTATGTTAAGGGGATGTTTAAGTGTCCAAAATGATGAGATAAACAAAATGGCCCTGAATGTTGGTCATTTGGTTTTCCTATTACGTAACTGTTCCCAAAGATATTGACCTTGAAATGAGGTCACTGCAGGAATTAAACTCTTGGAAATTCTCTTTGTGGTCTCCCACCAATTAAACACTGGAGTGTGAGTATGCCAGGCTGCCGCTTGCATGGCAGACATGTTCTGGGAAGTTTATCCCGTTCTTAGTTTAAATGCCTTGCCCACTCGTCCTACCACCTCACTGCTCACCCTGTTGATTATTGAACTGGGTGGATGCTTATCTGGAATGGAGTCCTTTAGAGTCTCCTGCTGACAGTCTGAACTGGGAAAATGGGGAGGAAGAGAGAGAGAAAGAGGAGGAAAGATGGAAAGAAGGGTTTCTTTTTGTCTGTATGTGGCTCCTGTCTATACTACGTAAACTCAAGAGGCAGAAGCAGGCATTCGTGCTTCAGTGTGCATGGCACAGACATGGTGTGCACTGCACAGACACAGTGTGCATGGCACAGACACAATGTGTATGGCACAAACACAGTGTGCATGACACAGACATGGTGTGCATGACACAGACACCATGCACATTGCACAGACACTATGTGCACGGCACAGATATACTGTGCATGGCACAGACATGGTGTGCATGGCACAGACACAGTGTGCATAGCACAGACACTGTGTGCACAACACAGACATGGTGTGCAAGGCACAGAGAAGTCAAATATACCAATACCAGGTACAGAATGAACTGAAAAGCAATATATCTAGAAGCCGAGAAATTCAGAGTGCAGTGTTACATTCTGATGAAAAAACAAAGGACATTATTTTTCTCTTCAGGGAAAGCGTGCTAGAATAACCCATATTGTTTTTGATGTATAGAATACAATTTGTTATAAAAATATTGAAAATGTATTAGGTTAGTTTAATTCAATGAAGGGAACAAGATACACCAGATTATAAAAATTTCAACCCACACTTGAAAGAATGACGTTAATTTGTGGAAACTAAAACATCACAGACTAAGCTTTGCTGAACACAGGCTGAGTCCCACTCATTGTTGTGCCTTTTGCACCATGACGGACACATCTTTCTGAAATCACGAGCCCAAACAAACCTTTCATCCTGTGAAAACAAATTCTATTGCTAGAAATAGCATAAAGTAGACGTGGACATGACCCAACAGTTCCCACTAAACCATCACCTTCTGATAATCACGTGACATGTGTTACCTCATCTCCCGGCAAGTCACTGTGGAGCCTTAGCCCTGGGATAGGCTAATTGCACATCATAAGCCATCTTTGCATCTGAATGTAAAATGGCAAAGGCAGAGACGGATGAAATAGATAGTGCATATTTTCTCTTGTGACTTTTTCCAGCAGAATGAAGGTCACTCTTGTGACCAGGTGCTCCAAGGGGATTGGTGTGTAAGTAAGAGAGCCATACTTGAGGGAAGTTTGATAGCTGACCACTGATTGATGACACCTGAGAGCACTGACAGACTAATGTCTGGAGAGGGGAGTGACTCAGGTGTGGTGTAGCATGTCTGTGATCTCAACTTCCAGGAGGTTGAAGCGGGAATAGCTTAAGTTCACAACCAGTCTGGGCTACATCGCAAGTCTCAGAAAATATATGGAGAAACCGAGCACCAAATAACCCTAAGGATGAAAAACAGAGAAACTGCGGCATGTTCCATATGGCCGCAAGGGAGAAGCAAATTCTGATGGCTGCTCTCGCTTGTCAACTGGACTGCCTCTGGAATTAACTAAACCCAAGCTGACACACCTGTGAGGGCTTTTCCTTGATTCGATCACCCTAGGTGGGAAGAGCCACCCTAAATATAGGGCCACGTCTTCTGCTGGCTGCCTACGTGAATTATGTGAAGGAGGGAAGCCATCACTCTGCCTGCTTGTCCTCACTCCTGTTTTGTTGTGTTTTTTTTTTTTTTTTTTTTTGCCTTTTGAGACAGAGTCTCTCTGTGTAGCCTTGGCTGTCCTGGACTTACTTTGTAGACCAGGCTGGCCTCGAATTTACAGTGATCTGCCTGCCTCTGCCTCCCGAGTGCTGGGATTAAAGGCGTGTGCCACCACTGCCTGGCTTTGCCCTCACTCCTATAGGCAAGTTTATTCCTTCAGTAACAACGGAGCCTACTTCTTCAGGATTTTGACACATAGTAAAGACCAGCTGAAACAATCTGCCTTGTGGACGAAACAACTATTGGGTTTTTTAACTTTCCACTGGGAAACAATGTTTGACTAGGTGGGCCACAGCTGGTTAACCACTCTAATTAGGCGTGCGCGCACGCGCGCGCGCGCGCGCGCGCGCGCACACACACACACACACACACACACACACACACACACACACACACACACATCAGTTCTGGTTCTCTAAAAAACACCAACTAATACAGAAATGGATGGCATCAGTTCTAGAGCCAAGAAGTTCCAGATCAAGATGCTCCAGAAAGGGTCACTGTCAAGTACCCTCTTTTTGAAGGTTATAGAAGTCCCTCTTGCCCAGGCAGATCATTGTAAGTTCGAGGCCAGCCTGGTCTACAAATGGAGTCCAGGACAGCCAAGGCTACATAGAAAAAAAAAAAAAAAACCTGTCCTGAAAAAGAAAGAAAGGAAGAAAGAAAGAAACAAAGAAAGAAAAGGAAAACAAGTCCTTCTTTCCAAAGCAGCCTCACACAGCAGGGGTTCACAGCATGGCTCTGTCTGGTCTGTTATCTAATCAAGGCCCTCATTTCTAGTACCACTGACGGCTAGGAGTGCATCCCATGAAGTGTGTGTGTGTGTGTGTGTGTGTGTGGCGGGGGTGGGGGTGGGGTGGGGAGGGTATCCAGACCACAGCAAGTTCCCTGCCCAGAGAGAAGGTAAGGGAGTGGTATTAATCCTCAACCTGTCTGACTCCATGACTGTCCATGGTCCAAGCAAGGGCACAACGCATCACCGCCACCACGGGGGTCACATGTTTAAGAGCACTGATAAATGTGTGAGTGTCTAGGGAAAACACAAAACAGCGTAAGAGTCTCATGAGGTTTGTCACATCAAAGTCCAGAAGGAAGACGGAGGTCAGCGAAAAGGGTATGTAAGGGTCAGCATTTATTATGGGACTATAATGTGCCACATACCATGCTAATTTTACTTATTATCTCATTACGTGTTCTTAAAAACTGCGTATGTATGTATGTATGCATGTATGTATGTATGTATGTATGTATGATGTATTTTATTACACAGGTTCTCACTATGTAGCTCAGGCTAGCCTCAAATTCTTGATCCTTCTGCTTCAGTGTCCCAAGTTTTGGGGTTCAGATATGTGCCACCACACCTGGCCATCAATGTATTATTATAACTTCCACTTTAAAGACCATAAAAACGAAAACCAGGCAAGTTAAATAGCTCACCCACAGTCGCACAGGTCGTGAGTGTGGGGTGCAGAGTTTGAATGGCAGCAGCTGGTGCCTGTGTTGGGGGGCGCTGCCAGGTACTGAACTTGCAACTTGAGGCCATACTCAGAGGCTCCCTGACAGCAATGTCATTCTGGGCTCTCCAGGATCCTATGTCTTGGGGTAGGTGGGGTGTGCAGCCTTATACACTGTCTTTCATATATGCATTGCCTTTAAGGATATGTTTTTACCTCATAAAATTTGTGAAAGACTATTTTAGGATGGCCCCAGAATTTATCAACATTGAAGTCTGGATTATGAAGCCATGTTGACTCTCTGATTATTTAAATAATTTTCCTGTACCTGAATTTTTGTTTTGTTCTTGTTTGAGACAGGATCTCCATGCGTGTCCCTGGCTGGGCTGGAACTCAAGACCGTTGGCTTCCATCACCAGAGAGCTGGGCTCTAGGCTGGCCTGCCACTCTAAGCTCAAAGGTTCCTATGAGGCTCACAGGCTAGTTAGACCGGCTTTATGTTTCTTCAGAAAAACATTTCTCAAGCTGTGATTTTTTTTCTCCTCCAACTGGAAATATTTTATACTTTCTTTCTTTTTTTTTTTTGAGTATCACAAAAGTTTATTTAGCAAAAAGTTTCATACGAAAATGTACATGACCCAATTCTACGTCAGTCACACAGGCTCTTTGGGGAGGGATGTGGGCACCTCTGCTGAACATTGTTTATACTCTTTCCAAGGCTTCTAACATAATGATGCTGTTTCCGGCATGACCACCATGCCGATGTTGTTCTGCTGCCCGCTGGTTGCCATCTCCACACACTCATCAATCACAAGGTTCATGAAGGGGTCGAAGCCCCGCAGCATTCCTTGTACATGTCTGCCACCATTTAACTTCAATGATAACTTCTTGTCCATAAATTTCTTCAGTTCGGGAGGGTGGGCCTTGCTCATGGCGACTCCTCAGCGGGCTCCGCACGACGGCAAAAGGGATGAGCGGCTTCACAAACGCGCGCAGCCCTTTATACTTTCAAAGTATAAAAAGCAATTATCTGATATGCTTTTTACAGTGTTTTAAGGTTGTTGTGTTGAATGAGCTTTGCAGGGATGTGATCTGAGCACATTTTTCCCTCTGCCCCTCCTTGATCACACCCATTCTGTGGATTTGACGCCCCCTCAGTATCCCTCAGCTGTTTTCCCCTAATTCAGCCAAGAGCCTCTAGGTCCTCCCGTCACTAGCTCACCAAGAGACAGAGGCATGGAAAACATTATCTCAGATTTGCCACTAGAGGGCGCACGGACACTTCACAAATAGCTTCCTGCTGTCCAAGCCTTATTTAGATGGTCTCTTTTTGAAACTCCCGCTGGTCACACACCATCTGTGTGGGACAGTCAGTCATTCAAGCTTCCCATCTCCCTAAAGACGAATGGCTAGATGGATGAATGTTGATCATGTCTGTCCCGTCACCAGAAACCCGTGACCAGGCCATTCCAGGATCAGATAAATGTCCTAGAAGGCGGGCTGCAAATGCAGACTTCTGACCTGGTGGTCTCTGTGCTAGTTTCTTGTTGCTGTTCCAGCGAACACATGCTGCGGGCAGACTGCCCTAAAACACGGGTGCGAAACTCAGAGGTGCTATGTTTGTTAATAGATGAAGATAGGGCCCGGCCACGTGCCTTGGTCTCAAAGTATTTGCCATACTCAGGGCTCAGATCTCCTATACCACACACACACACACACACACACACAATGGTTGTCTTGTAAGAATGAATGAAGGTGTTGTACGAACTTTAGAGACAGAGGGTGTTGCTTGTAAGGAAGAGTCTCCTGTTAAAAGAAGCAAGGCGTGAGGTGAGACACACATTGCCCACTCTCAATTGAAGATCAGAGTCATCATACTGTGCCCCTGGGAGAGCAAGGCATGCTCAAAGAGTGGGTTGAGTCTGATAGAGGTCCTCAGACTTGTAACTGCAGGGGTGCTGCTACCGCCCTTTATCCTGGAAGGCATCAGGAGGTACAGGACCAGAGCTGCCTCCAGGAAACCTGCAGGAGGAGGTACAGGAAAAGAAAGCTCTGATCTTGGTCTCCTCCCATGATTACTCAGGTCCTCTGAGCCCAACCACGGCAGGAAGGCAGAGGACATGGGGAAAGTGCCCACCTCTTAGCCTCCCTAGGTTCCGGGTGGACGCAGAGAGTAGGAATGTGTCTGGAAGAATAACAGGCCATCTGTAGGATGTTGGATTTCTTCTTGCTCTCTGAGACGCAGGAGAGAGAGTGTGTCCTAAACAAATGGCAGAGGTAGCCAGGCGTGGTGGTGCATGCTTTTAATCCCAGCACTTGGGAGGCAGAGACAGGCGGATTGCTGTGAGTTTGAGGCCAGCCTGATCTACAAAGTGAGTCCAGGACAGCCAAGGCTACACAGAGAAACCCTGTGTTGGGGAAAACAAAAACAAAACAAAACAAAACAAAACAAAACAAAACAAAAAACCCAGCAGGGTAGTGTTGATCCAGGCTTGAGGAACGAGGGAAGCCAAGGCAACTGAGAGATGCTAGGGCACTGCTGGAACACTGCTTCAGAAGCTGAAAGAACCAGCAGCCAGCGGGGATGCTCCTGTCAGCATGCTTTTTTGTGCAGTGCTTATGGGACAACACACTACTCTCTACTGTGCTTAAGGGAGAGACCACAAACGGGTTACTTAGCACACACACTCCCCCCCCCCCCCCACTATATCCCACGTACGCCTGGCAGGGCACATCTACCAGAGCACTGAGCCGTTTGTCATGGAGTGACACCAAAAGTATTTCATCACTGCTGTGGAAAGGCTTTTGCAGAAAAGCTCTGGTGCCAGAGGTCAAAGGCACCAGCTGCTCTCAGGAGAGCATGTCAGGATTGCCACACACACACGTGGAGGGTTATGAAGGGAACTTGGCACTATGGGGACACCTGGCACAAAGGCGACTAGTTAGTGCAGTCTGACCACATGCTTAGGGGCTCCTGAGAAAGAATGTATCCCAAGGAGCTCAAAGCAAGCAAGCAAACAAAAACAGCAAGACAAACAAACAAACAAAACAAAAACAAAAACAAAAAAACCCAACCCCCTCCCAAAAAAACCCCAAAAAAACTTTTAGAGGGTTTGACTTGGAAAAGCACTTGAGGAAATTGCTAGAACACTCAGCCGTTAGTGCAAACTGAGTACAGTCATTTCCAGTGACAGGAGGACTCCCGATGCTGCCTGCTCTCTATGTGCAGCAGCAAGGGTAGGCTTTTAAACCACACGTGAAAGAGGCACACTTCCCTTTAGTTGCTTTCCTTGAGCTTTGAATAAAAATGCAAATCTCCCTCATTTGCATCGCTGTTTTGATTTTCAGACAGCATCTCACTAGTAGACCAGGTGGTCTAGAACTAGTGGGGCTTCTCCAACTTATACCTCCTAAGTGCTAGTGCCACAGGCATACGTCTCCAAATCTCTGACCCATCAAAGTCCCCGATGAGGCTCTGGTGTCCTCAGATCCCCTGCATGTTCACCCGATCTCATTGTGTCCTGTCAGTAGTCAATGCTCCTCTCATAAAGCTGCAAGGATCCTGTCAGTTTCTAGATTGGAACATTCCTCCTGTTTCCCAGATGCTCCCTCCACCAGCTGACCTGGAACCGAACCCGGCTCTTGCCCCAGCTCAGCACTCCACTCGATCTCAGCACTTGGCTTTTATTTGCTTATTGACTTATTTACTGCCTTCCGTACTAGAATATTAGTTCCATGAGTTGTATAGAATGGACAGTATGGAAGTAAATAGGTGGTGGGAGGGAGCGAGGGAGGCTAGAGAGGTGAGTGGATGGATGCTAAGTGATTGGTTGAATGGGTGGCTGTTGGGTGGTGGATGGATATTCTGCCACCTGCATAGGTAGATCCATAGATGGATGACAATTGGTTGATGACTGAGACTGTCCCCAAACAGTCTTTGCTTTCTCTGCTGACACTAGAAGACTGATGTTCTGCATGTGATTTGGGTACACTCTAATCTGCTAGACACTGCTAAAAGTTTCTTGGCACTTCCCAACTTGAGAGACCCAAACAATTAGAGATGAAGCAGAAAGTGATTAGACACGGAGGAAAGGTTGCATTCCGCCATCCCTGAATAATTGTTCCAGAAATAACAGCTGGTGTGTTACTCATTTAGAATTTAATATTCGCCTCCCAAAAGGACAACATCCATTTTCCAGGAAACAGATTATAAATGACCTTCTGTGTGCATGTTTACACGTGTGCACATGCATGTGCTTGTGTGCCTATCAAAACCTCATATCTCATGCGATAGAAGCATCTGGGTATATAGATTGTGCCCTGTGCTTTTGTAGGAACAAAATGTTCCTTCTGTGCAGAAAGCTAGAAAATTCCAGGCAAACCTGGAAAATCTGTTTTTGTCTGAAACGTCTTAGAGTACTTTCTCAAGGATTTATGATGTCTGAGAAATTTTATACTTTGAGGCACTTAAAGCCAAGATGGACAAAAGTTGGGAGTAGTTGGGAAAAAATCTGCCTCTGTATGCCATTCCACCTCCAAATCTGTTATTTAATATGGGTCTAGGAAAATATGTTTAAAAAAAAAAAACAACACAAATTACAGCAAGGCTGCCAGGCATGGTGATGTGCCTGTAATCCCAACACTGAGAAGGTGCAGGCAGGAGGATCACAAGTTCGAGGCCATCCTGGGCTACATAACAAGAGCGTCTCAGCAACAAGAAGCAAATAGAACGAGGAAAAAAAATTGCAGCAAGGTGGTTGTACAGAGGAGGAAAACAACCTCCAATAAAGCCACACATTCAATCAGGGGTCAGGGGAAAGAAAAACTTATCAAGAGAAACTGCGCTGAACACAGCACAGCTTTACAGTGGTGATGGAGAACTTGGCGTGCCAGAGAAGGGCTCAGGGTTCAAGCGAGTTCAAACCCCAGCTGTGGTTCTTGCTCTCTCTGGGCCTCTGTCGCGTGGCCGTAAGATGGAAATATATAGGACAGCCAGAGCTAAAATAGAGAAACATTGTCCCGAACTTCCCACCCTGACAAAGAAAGATGGAAAGATAACAATGCACACTTTTTATGGTTGCCATGACAACGGAAGAAAAATAAAAGGAGTGTACACAAACCTCTTAGCATGGAAGGCCTCTTTAGGTAATATACAGGCACCACCAAACTCAGTGGATGTTGGCTTTGACAGGTCAAATTTGGGCCTGTGTGATAGGAAAATTATTTGAGCGATGTATGTGATTAAAAAAAAAAAATATATATATATATATATTAATTGAGATATGGTGGTGCATGCCACTCAGAAGGTAGAGGCAGGCAGATCTCTGATGCTTTGACGCCAGCTTGATCTGCATGGTGAGTGACAGGCCAGCCAGGGCAAAAGAGAAAGTGAAAATGGTCTAGAATCCACATTGAAACCACCAACAGATGACATTAATTTAAAAGAATGTGCTTTATTTATTCATTACATCCAGAATACTACCATTTCAGAATAGAATATACACAAATAATTAGCTCAGCCAGGCATTCAGGGTTCTTTTCCTCTCTGCTGGATCTCAGCACCTGAGAAGTTCGTCCCACCTCAATTCAGATAGTTCACTTTTCATGCAGAAACAAAGGCCACCTATGATCCAGTGGCTACAGGCCTCACATCTGTGCCTAGTCCTTCAGATGCCTCTCGACTGCACAAAACTCCCTTTTGGCCGTCACACAGATGGATTCCAACCGGAAGCATCTCTACGCCCTCCCCCCATCCCCATGTAATAGATGAAAACGCTGACAGGAAGATGAGCATTTTCCCATCTGACTCACGCCGCTCCGTGTTCTGCACATGCTCCGTGTTCTATGCATGACCCGCGTGGAGAATGGCTTTGGTTTTGTCTAAGCATTAACGAGCCTGCTACCACTGAGTAGTACAGGAGTATATTGTCACATTACTCAAGAATTCTTCAGGAATTCGGTGGCAGAATTATGCTGTACGGAAGCAGGAGAAAATGTTTTCCCACTGCCTTCCTCAAGTTTAGGGTTAGCGTGTGGAGGATTACAGAAAAAAGTGGACATTTCCTCTTCCACTAAAGGTGGATAGGTGGATGGACGGAAAATGAATGATTGAGTGGGTAATTGGCTGCCTGCCTTATTTTAACCTAATTTTCTGAGCAGTAACAGGGAAAGGGAAAGTTTCCACCTTTGGTATTTCATTTCTT
The DNA here is from genome assembly GCF_903995435.1 of Acomys russatus. Classification (NCBI taxonomy): domain Eukaryota; kingdom Metazoa; phylum Chordata; class Mammalia; order Rodentia; family Muridae; genus Acomys; species Acomys russatus. Next base: position 37,273,057 of record NC_067145.1, read on the forward strand.
TCCCAAAAATATTGGTGGGGAACCAGTAGGTGGCAGTCTAAAGCCTTAGATTCCAAATTCAAAAGTCTGTGGTTCCTAAAAATAAAATAAAATAAATAAATAAATAAATAATCAAGTAGAAAAACTAGGCAGAAATTAGTAAACACTACCTTTATTTTATTTTATTTTTGGTTTTTTGAGACAGGATTTCTCTGTATAGCCTTGGCTGTCCTAGACTTGCTTTGCAGACCAGGCTGGCCTCGAACTCACAGAGATTTGCATGCCTCTGCCTCCTGAGTGCTGGGATTAAAGGTGTGCGCCACCATGGCTGGCTAAACACTAGTTTTAAAGTGATAGAAAAGTGAGTGCTTCTGACTTGTATTCTTATTCGTCACTAACGAGTTTCTCATTCAAGCCTGCAGTGCTCTCATCTTCTGTGCAGCCATTTGTTTGCTTGGTTGGCTTTGGCAGACAGCGAGCGTCTGTTCTGAGAGAATCAATGTCCTGGGCCTGATGGGCAGAGGGAGATGGAGCTTTTCTACGATACAGTGTGGAGGGTTGAAATGTCACACCTTAAAGAGATAAAAGCCTGCTCCATCAACAGATGAATGGTATAGCCAATGAGGTACAGCAAGCAGCTTCAAATTAGTCAGCCGTAAAAAGGAGGACACGTGCGATACTAGCCACTACGGTGGACAAACCTCGAAAACAGGGAGCTACGTGAAATAAGCTACTAGCATTTATTTCATCTTCACGGGGTAAAGCTTTAAGCTGGGAGTGTTTGCAGGAACGTTTCAGGACAAGGTTAACATTGACTCGGTGGACTCAGGGCACTAGGTGTCTCGGCCCAATATGGAAGGACACCATCTGTCCACTGAGGCTGAGGACGAAGGGCAGCACTCTTGTTTCCCGCCCGCTTGAGCCAGGGCCTCAGTCTTCCGTGCTTGAACTGGGACATACTCCACACATCCTCTCCTTTCTCAGCCTCTCATGAGCACTGTCCCATAATAGACATATTATTCGCTGTTTCTCTGGGACATTTTGACAAATGCGTAGGTGCGGGGAATAAATCTTACACAATCCTTCCTATACGAACTTTCTAGAATGGTCAAAAGCATAGGATCAAATGCAGGTTTAACAGCTGTGGTGAGGTGAACTAGATAATTGTTATTTAGTGAGTAGCATTTCTAATGTGGGTGACAGCTCCATGTAGACCAGGCTGGCCTCGAACTCGTAGAGATCTCCCTGCCTCTGCCTCCCAAGCACTGGGATTAAAGGTGTGTGCCACTATGCTCGGTGGATGATGACTCTGGGGTGGCTATGGCATATGTCACTGAATTAGACACTGAAAGTGATTAAAGTGGTAAGATTTATGTATATTTTACCACAATTTTTAGAATAAAAGAAAATAGGCATGTGGAGAGATGGCTCAGTAGTTAGTACTACTTGTTGCTCTTGCAAAGAGCCTGGACTCAGTTGCCAGCACCAGCTTGCAGGCTTATACTCATGAGTAGCCCCAGCTCCAAGGGATCTAGTGACCTTTTCTGACCTCCTCAGGCACCAGGCACACACGCTCATACACAAAAAAAAATCAAGTCTAACCTCTCTCTCCCTCTCCCTCTCTCTCTCTCTCTCTCTCTCTCTCTCTCTCTCCCTCTCCCTCTCTCTCTCTCTCTCTCTCACACACACACACACACACACACACACACACACAAGATAAGCAGAACCGTCTTACATGTCTTTTGGAGTGTACTGAGCAAAAGAAATAGTGTCACCAAGTCAAGAAAAACACAAGGAACTATGAGATGGCAGAAAGCCTCCTAGGTCCTTTATGTGACAAGTTAGCAACCTAAGGCTGACAGGGGAATAGCACAAGTCTGGAAAGCCAGTGTGAAGCAGGAATTCAGGGCCAGTATGAAATGGTAAGAGTTGCCAGGTGTGGGAGGCAGAGGTAGGTGGGTCACTGTGAATTCCAGGCCAGCCTGGTCTACAAAGTGAGTCCAGGACAGCCAGGGCTACACAGAGAAACCATGTCTCAAAAAACCAAAATAAAGAAGAAGAAAAAAAAAAAAAAAAGATGAGAGTTGAGGTCACTCTATCTTTAGGGCTGAAGGTCCTTGGACAGGTGTTGGGCAGGTCAAAGAGATCCATTTTAGTGAGGAGGACACTGTGCTGGGAAATCTGCTGCTGAGGATCCAGTTTGAATCAGGCTACCACTGAGAAGACCAAGACATCTTTTCTGTGGGGGACAGAAATGAGGAGACACATAGAGACAAACACAGAGCAGAATAAGCTGACACTAGCCCAGAAGAGGGCTCAGCAGGGTTAACTAAGCCCCCCTCCAGACACGCTGGCTCTCGGTTTTGACAGATTGTGAAGGCCGAGTGGACGGTACCCAGGAGCCAGGCGTGCTGCCCAGGCTAGTGGACCTATGCCATCACGAAGCAAGTCTAATTGCCAAGGATTCCAGAAGCTGAGCTGGTGCAGCCAACTGCCTTCTGTCACCATCATGATTGCATTAGTACCTAAGCTTCATAGAGCTGGGACAAATAAGGAAGACACAATGAGACCAGTGTGGTCGTGGGGGAAAGTGGAAGAAAATGCCAGGGAACAAGAGGGAGAGCAGACATGTAATTCTAGGTTGAAGAGTGTGAGTTGAGTTCTCTGCAGGATGACAGAAAACTCTGGAAAAGGGACATGGCTGGATGGGATGGTAAACACCTACTTGTAATCTCAGCACTTGGGCGATGTAACCAGGAGGATCAGGAGTTCAAGGTCAGCTTCAGCTACAAAGTGAGTATGAGGCCAACCTGGGCTACCTGCTACCTTGTCTTCAAACTGTTATGATAAAGAAAACATGGCCTTTTGAGGATTAATTTGGTCATTTAGAGCATAGCCAGTGAAGTTTGGCTGTGTGTGAGGGTCTGAGTTCTGACCCCCCAGCCTCCACATTGAAAGCTATATGTGGTGGTGTGTGCCTGTGATCCTAGCACTGGGAAGACAGAGACAGAAAGACTCCTGGGCTTGACAGCCATCCAGGCTTCCTGCATCTGTGAGTTCTGGGTTGAGTTAGAACCTATCTCAAAAATAAAGTTGAAAAGAAATTGAAGAAGACACCTGATGTCCCTTCTGATTGGCTTCTGCACACTTGCACACCTGTGTGTTACATAGGAACTCTCTCTTTCTCACACACACAGACACACGCACACAGACACACACACACAGACACACATACACAGACACACACACACAGACACACACACACTACCAAAGAGAAATGAGAATCTAAAGAGATCAATCCGAGCCGGGCATGGCGGCATACTCCCAGCACTCAGAGAGGCAGAGGCAGGTGGATCATTGTGAGTTCGAGGCCAGCTTGGTCTACAAAGCAAGTTTAGGACAACCAAGGCTACACACACACACACACACACACACACACACACACCCCTGTCTCAAAAAACTGGAGAGGGAGGGAGGGAGAGAGAGAGAGAGAGGGAGAGAGGGAGAGAGAGAGAGAGAGATTAATCTGTCACTTAGGATAATTATATATAAGAGTCAGTAAGACATAATCATGTCTAGAATTCGGATGCTGCAGTGAAATAGAAATTTTTGACTTTTCAGTTGCTTCCTTGAAACAGAGATATATACCACAGCTGCACCTCCATGTATCAACTATGCAGTTGTTTTAGAGTGAAATATAGCTGGGTGTGGTGGGGCACGCCTTTAATCCCAGCACTCGGGAGGCAGAGGCAGGTGGATCTCTGTGAGTCCGAGGCCAGCCTGGTCTACAAAGTGAGTCCAGGACAGCCAGGACTACACAGAGAAACCCTGTCTCAAAAAAAAAAAAAAAAAAAAAATGCATTCATGTGGGGGAACTTTGAAAATAAAAAGAAGCGGTTCTCCCTGCCTTAGGAGCCTTCTCACTCCTGTTTCAGAGGGTTCTCTCAACCTTTTTTCTATGTCCAGATCTGTAGGACATTTATTTGCTTGTTTGGTCTATACATTTTGAGTGCATCATGAAGTGGGCTTTCTTCACGACTGAGATGCTACTGATGATGTTAAGGGTCAGCGTATAGATTCTTCAGTTTAGGAACAATTGTTCAGACGTGTGGTGGAAGATGGAAAGGGCACGGAGTGTGCTCCTTTTCTAAACTGCCACTGCCAGAGACACTGCAGCTGGGACCTCAGAAGCAACTTTTCCTCCAGAGGGCTCCACACACCAGCATCTTAGCGCTGGCCATGCGCTTCAGCTCCCAAAAAGTCAGTTCTCCATCGCATATATACAACACACCCAGACTTCGATCTCGCACAGGATGGGGTTAGGAAAACTGGGGTGGCGGGCGGCATGGCCAAGGGTGTTACAGAAGGCACGCAGAGCTTACCGGACAGCAGACAAAGACAAGGCCTCTCTAGGAAACCGGTTTTACTAAAACGGCATGGGGTGGGGGTGACGGCTCCGAGTGAGTTCTGTTTCTCAGGTCAGCTGCTTTCTTTCTCTGAGGCTCTGGGAACTTTCCTAAATTCAAGTGTATCTCAGTTTTTGGTCTATGTAACAATGTGGCCATGACATTAACAATGCCTACAACGGTGGGTTCAGTGAGGATAAAACGTGACTGTCCCGTGTGTAACCACTTTGGATGGATATAACTAGCCAATGTAAAAATCTTGGGATTCTTTCTTTCCTCCTCCTCTTCTGCATGCATACATGTGTGTAGGGTGTGGTCACAGGCATGGGGTGGATATGTGAGTGGGAGTGCACACACACACACATGTACATGCATATGGAAGACAAAGGTTGATGAGAGGTGACTTCTTCCATGGCCCTCCACTTTATTTGCTGAGCCTGGTCTCTTGCTGCAGCAAGAGCTCAGCAATTCTGCTAGTCTCAATGGCCAGTTTGCTTTGGGGCTCCTGCTACCTCCTCCCTAGCACTGGGCTAGGCAGGCTGCCACACCAGCCCCGTAGTATTATGGGTACTATGGACCGAACCACAATCCTCATGCTTGCACGGCAAGCCCATTACTTCTCCCAACCTCGGCTTTATTTCTCTGACCAACCTCTGCCTTATCATCCAAGTATGCACTTCTTATGTATTTGTGTGTTATGTATACATATTAATGTATGTTGGACTGACCCTGTACCACTAAAAACCCTGGTGATCTGAGAAAGGGGACTTCGGTGTATGCTTGGATATTGTTGTGCATGCCTATAGTCCCAGAACTTGGGAGGTTTATGCACAAGGATTGAGTTAGAGACCAGTAGAGACGACATACTAAAGAACCTTCTGGAGGCTGGAGTGAGAGGAGGCATGAATAATTGTTTTAAAAGCTATTAACTGGTGGAAAAGTTGGTTCAGAATTGAGGCCACGTTCCATAAGACAAGGTGAACAGATGGGAAGGGAAGGGAAGGGAAGGGAAGGGAAGGGAAGGGAAGGGAAGCGAAGGGCGGTGACTCAGGGAGGGTTGTGCTAGATTGTGGAAAGTGGAGTAAGGCCAAGGGAAGAGGTGGATGGAAGCAGGAGGAAGCAGAAGTGGGGGGGGGGGGTGTCAGGCTACAGAGACACACACAGCACTGAATTGGACCCAGGCCAGGGAAACACATTCCCAGTCCGTCTCTTTCAATTTTGCACCTCAGCTATTAATTTTTGGAAGATTACATTTGTCTAGTTTAAAGTGTAAATTAGCATCAAGGAAACTATTTGTAAAAGTTTCTATGATTATTCTACCAATTTATTTTTTTTCTCACCATTTTTTGTTCATTTGTATTTTTCTTGATTAAAATTTCAGAGGCTCTATTTTGGTACCAGGTTTTCTTATTAAGTGAACCCCATTCAGATGGGTTTGTTCCTTTAAATTAGGTCTTTTATCCCAGCACTCAGGACTGAGGCGGGTGGATTGCTGTAAATTCAAAGCCAGCCTTGGCTACATAGTGAGTTCCAGCAAAGTTTGGACTGTAGAAGAGTGAGATGTTTTGTTCCAAAGAATGTTGTTGGTAGTGGTGTTGATGATGATGATAATAAAATAAATGCCCTGTTTTCTGGTTTTTAAAATGTTTATAAATTACTTTTTCCGTCTTCTGATATTTCATTGTTTCTTTTTTTTCCTTTCACAGAGTCCTGGATGATTACTAATTAGACAAACATACAGTTTTTGTTGATGGTCTCTGCAGAGCCTTGATGGTTAGACATAAGGGCAGGAGGAAGGGCAGGACAGGGCAAGCCTCCACGGGTTCCACACTGCTTCCTTTCGTAATTTAAGCACAGCCTTGCTTGATTGGCTCTGTCCCTTTCTCTCACCTCCTAAGAGTGCCGTGCTGGACTCTGCACCCTGGGCTGAGCAGCAGGGTTTCCCGCAGGTGATATGCAGGCTAAAAACTTCACAGTGGTAGAATCAGAGTCCCTAAATCTGTGTGACTTGGGGTTCCCACCCAGCTGAATGAGCATCACCCTGTCACGCCCAAGCCTAAGTCACTCCACCAACTCAATGTGGCCAGAGACACCTTCTGCTCTAAAGAGCAGTGGGACCTGTCAGATTTGACATGGTACTGTTGTGTCGCTGTGATCAAAGTGCCTGGCAGAAAGAACGCATGGGAGAAAGGGTGCATTTTGGATTACAGTTTCAGGGGGTTAGAGCCAACACAGAAGGGAGGGCTTGGTGAGCTGTTTCAGATTGTGGTGAAGGGCTAGCGATTATTCACATGGTGACAGACTAAGAAGCAGAAAGTAGCAGGGACCCAGGGCCAGGCTATAATCGGCAAAGGCCTGGGGCTGGAGAGATGGCTCAGAAGTTAAGAGCACTGGCTGCTCTTCCAAAGGTCCTGAGTTCAATTCCCACCAACCACATGGTCACTCACAACCATCTGTAATGAAATATGATGCCCTCTTCTGGAGTGCAGGCATATATGCAGGCAAAACACTGTATACATAATAAATACATCTAAAAAAAATTCAAAGGCCTGCATCTAATGGTCTGCTCTCCAAGGAAGCATCTCTCCCAAGGCCCATCTCCATAATTCTCAGACTCCAGAGTATCACACCCACTGCAGAACAAGCATTTAAAACATGAGTCTGTGAGGAACAAGAATCAAGCCTTATCAGGATGTTAGCTAATTGGGCTTGTTTGTTTGTTTGTTCATTTGTTTATTTTGTTTTGTTTTGTTTTCTGAGACAGGGTCTCTGTATGTAGCTTTGGCTGTCCTGGACTTGCTTTTGTAGACCAGGCTGGCTTTGAACTGAGAGAGCTCTACCTGCCTCTGCCTCCCGAGTGCTGGGATTAAAAGTGTGCACCACCATGCCTGACTTTTTTTTTTTTTTAAAGATTTATATATTAGTATGTGTACAGTGCTGTGCCTACATGTACATCTGCAGGCCAGAAGAGGGCATCAGATCACATTATAGATGGTTGCAAGCCACCATTTGGTTGCTGGTTATTGAATTCAGGACCTCTGGAAGAGCAGTGTTCTTAACCTCTGAGCCATCTCTCCAGCCTCTTTGTTTTGTTTTGTAATTTTTCAAGACAAGTTTTCTGTTTTAGCCCTGGCTGCCCGGATTCACTCTGTAGACCATGCGGGCCTCGAACTCACAGAGCTCCTCCTGCCTCTGCCTCCCAAGTATTGGGATTAAAGGCATGAGCCACTGTGCCTGGCGCTAGTTGGGCCTATTACACTATGTTTTTGTTTGTTTGTTTGTTTGGATTTTTTGTTTTGTTTTCAAGACAAGGTTTCTTTATGTAGTCTTGGCTGTCTTGGATTTGGCTTTGTAGAGCAGACTGGCCTCGAACTCCCAGAGAACCATCTGCCTTTGCTTTCCTAAGTGCTGGGATTAAAGAATCTTATATGATAGGAGCTACAGGGAAGGCCCTATCTCATGGAAACTCGTGGTGTATATTTTCTCCTGCCAATTACTGCATGCAAGCTATGTGACCTTCAATGATTACCACACTCATAGGCTCCTATGGTCCGAGTCTCCCTCAGCATGGTGATCCTTGGCAGTAACCCTGCAGGGTAATGTGATCTTTCCTGTGGGTGTGCCCTGTGCAACCAAGCAGATGACAGACACCTTCGCCAGGGCCTTACCTTTTCCTCAAGTGTTCTGAGTACACATTCCAAACTATGGCCGATCCCCTGAAGACACACATGAAGCAGAGTCACGTTCAGAACATGACGAGTGGATGGTGCGATGGCCTCTGCAAATCCTTCTGTGAGTAATGGGCAGCTAACATTATGTTAACATTTTGGGTTTTTGTTTTTTTTTTTTTAATCTCAGCAAGACAGACATATTAGCATCTTTCTTTCTGCCCATGCTGAGGTCTCTGACTGTTTAAACAAAATAACTTGGCCTCACTGTAGGAAGTCCATTAGTTTCAAATGGAAAATAATCAGTTGAGAAAGGGATGGGTGGGATTTTTTGTCTTCCTCTTTTTCCTGTTAACTACAGGAAAATGAGTTTTGGCTGAAAGATGGCTTGGCAAGAAGTTGACTATTTGAAGGATAACTCCCGTGGACTGCCTAGAAAGGAGAGCCACAGGGACACAGGGGCATGCATCTTGCATCTGTCACAGGCCTTGGCAAACTGACAGTGGCCTGGTGCTTATGTTCTATGAGAACAGTGCTCTGTGGCAGGCGTCCTCTGCAATACACAAGCCGTTAGTTCAGAAGTCTGCCTCCTTTCCCTGTTCTCTACAGTTCCATGGTAATGTCATGAATGAGTGAGAAAACATGACATTTTCTTTATTCATCTACTGATGGTGTCTGGGCTGGCTCCACATAGTGACTTGTGAATGGTGCCATGATGACCTTGGCATCTCCGTGGCATGTTGACTTGCATTCGTTTAGGTATATTCCCAGACAAGGTGTAGCTGGCTCATATGGTGGTTCTATTTTGGGTTTTGAAGAGCCTCCACAGTTTATAAATTACCCATGTTTATATCCCCATCAACAGTGTGTTGCCATCCCATGCCCAGCTGCCACATCCTCCAGGATTGTTTATTGTTTGATTCCGTGGTGGTACCCACTTTGAATGGGGTGAGGTAGAACTCAAAGTTGTTTTCATTTTCTTATTTCCCTCATGGCAAAGAATGCTGAGCATTTTTTTACATTTATTGTCCATTTATTGCCCATTATGTATTTTTTGGAGGATTATCTGTTTATTTGCTCATTTACTCATTGGGTGATTTCATTTTATAGTGTTTAAATTTTTTTGAAGATTTTTTTTTCAAGACAATGATATACAACTGAGGCTTGCCTTGACTCCAGACCTTCCTGCCTCTGACTCAAAAGTGTTGGGATGGTGGCATATACTCTGGCAACTGACTTGACTTCTTTATAACTTGTTGGTGTTAGCCTTAGCCAATGAATAGTTCTTAAGTATTTTCTCCCATTCCACACACTTCCTAGCTCTGTGTCGCTTCATGTGCGCCCATTTGTTAGTTCCTGCTGTTCTTCCCCAGCAGTGGGGGTCTCGCTCAGGATGTCATTGCATTGGTTCTACTGATCCATATCTCAGATTCCACTGGAACACCCCACACACATTTGCCCTCAGGAACATGAGCTACATCTACTCAAGTGTGCACAGCACACACATGCACACAAGAAAAAAGAAAAGACTTTTAAAGGCCATGTGTGATGGCGCATGCCTTTAATCCCAGCACTTGGGAGGCAGAGGCAGGCGGATCGCTATGAGTTCTAGGCCAGCCTGGTCTACAAAGCGAGTCCAGGACAGCCAAGGCTATACAGAGAAACTCTGTCTTGGGAAAAAAAAAACTTTTAAAGATGTCCTCAGTCAAACTATATAGAATGGCTGTTAATGGGCAAATTTGTCTTATTGGGAATTGTTTTAACATTCCAGTCACCATTTAATATCCATCTAGAAAGAGCCTCAAAGAGCTTAGGGGGGAATTGTTGTGGAAGGAAACAAAATTTACAATTCTGAAAAGAAAAATACTATGTGCTATAATAGCACTAATACTGATTGCATATCACTACAAAGAAATATTTTCTTCTATTACTTCATTAAACCTTTGATGACTGAATTTACCATTGAAACTATTTTATCATAGGAGTCAAAGGGTTAAATTTTTCTTGGTTTCTGTATATTTAAAATTTGTGTATCTGGAGAATGTATCATTTTCCATGGGGTGACATGGGGTGAGACAAGAAGCAGAGAGTAGGGCAGGTCACACTTACCCCTTACACCAGCTTACTCTCTTCAATCTTTTGAAGACTCTGCACACTGTGGCCGAACCATCACCTCCTCGTTGCCACAATGAGGACAAAGCTGGAGGTAATGTACACAAAACAAGAGGATTCACTATGCTGGGTAAATGATAGTCCGTGTGTGTGTGTGTGTGTGTGTGTGTGTGTGTGAGAGAGAGAGAGAGAGAGAGAGAGAGAGAGAGAGAGAGAGAGAGAGAGAGAGAGAAGGGGGAGGGGAGGTCAAAGTACAGCTTGGGCTGCCAGTCCTCATCTTCCTCCTGTTTGAGTCATGTCCTTTCCTTGTCCACTGCTGTGCCCACCAGAGATTGTCCTATCTCATCTCCTCTCCTCTTTTACGTGGCTTCTGGAGATCTGAACTCAAGTCACCAGGCTTGCACAAGCACTTTACCCACTGGGCCATCTCCTCATCCCTACAGTGCATTTTACAATGAGAAAACAGGCTCATCATGGACAAAGGTCATCTGAAGATACCCTGCTAATAAACAATAGAGCTGAAATTACTAAGCTTAAACTGAAGAGCATGGGGTGGGGGCGGGGGAAGCTAGGGAGATAGAATAAAGTCGCAGTTTGGAAGACTATGCACAAAATGTATTTTATTCTATAACGAATACCTCAGGGTGAAGCAAGGACACTAATGTAAGTAATTTATTTATATAAAAGCCGTGGGGCAAAGTGAGCTAGTGGGCCAGCAAACTGCTGCAAGACAGTGGTCATAACTGAACAGAGCCTGGACTCAGGCACCCTGGTTGACCCAGTCCACGATAAAGCTCACAACGAGGCTGGGGAAAAAAATGAGCAGAAAACCAGCAAAGTGTTGCAGAAGGACCCTGCACCACACAGCTGATGCTTAGGGGCTGGCGGGCTGCTCAAACACGTCCACCTGGAAAGGGGCTGCTCATCGGAGATGCCTCTCTTTCTGTTTCTGGGGCGCTTGTAGAAGATTCGCATTTCACAGCGTGGCCGTAGATGACTGTAGGCAGCATGTCAAGACCCTCATTCTGAAAGGAGAAGAGCCGTCCTGTGGGCAGCTCTGAAGCAGTTAACTTGGTGTTGCTCTTAGGGAATGCCTGGGAACCAGCGGAAGAGGAAGCACTGGTTTTGGCTCACAGTTTCACGCTCGCTAGGCTCCATGCATTTAGGAAGAACTGCATGGTGGCAGAAGTGTGTAAAGCTGTTTGCTTCATGGCAGAAAGAAGAAGAAGAAAAAAATCAAAGGATCCATGGTGAGATGTGGTCCCTCAGACAGAAGTTCATGTCTACTTCCTCTGATAGCAATTTCCAGTAGTGCCTTTGTATTATGACTAATTCATTACGCATTAGCCCCTTTATTAGGTTAGAGGTTGAATGGCTTGTCTCTACAACCGGCCTCACAGACACACCCAGATTCCACTCATTGCTTAGGCATTCCTTCATCAAACTATCAATCTTACCCTGACTCCAGTGGGAGGTCAAAGTCCATCTCCTGGAAAGACTCATCAACAGGAACATTTCCCTAAGTCAGAACAGCATTCCAATACTGAGAACACATACTAAGGTTCCCTGAGGTATTGGAAAGTAAAACAGACACAAAGTGTTACAGTCGTCTGTGGGAAATAGACTATTAAGACCTTGAGACACATTACTGGTACCCACGTAGAAAAGACATTAGCTAGTTAACATGCAATTATCCTGTCCTGTAACTTGAAAATAAAATTCAGCTGGGTCCTCTGCCCTCCTATTCTTTTAAACTTGGGGCTTCCTATCCCTGCCCTCACCCCATTATCTCTGGAAGATTGGCATGTGTGTGCGGGGGGGGGGGGTACTAGCATCTTTGTGTACAGTTCATTTGCTGTGTAATGCTTTCAAGTGCCTCCTTATTCTAGAGACAAGGAATTAAAGATGCCAAAGGCAAAACTGCTTGTCCATGACAAGAACTTAGTTCAAGCCTTGAACTTAGTGGTGCAAAGATAGAACATGGGGTGGGGGCTAGAAATGCCCTGGGTCTGGGTTCGAAGTGAAGCTATGGTTGGCTGTGAACACCCACCTGGGATCCTCCAGAACTCACCATTAGTGGTCCTGACTTACTGGTCTGACTTAAGACTCTTTTTTTACTCCAGTGATGTGAGGCTGATGTGGGGTTTGGTCTCTTCCCAGGTTAATGACACATGGTCCAGTCCTCTCTGGCCATGCCAAGGCAGCCCAGTCCCAAGACAACAGTAGTCTTCACTACTCTGTGATGTCAGCATTTTTCTCTGCAATGGGTATTTCATAAATTAAGTGATATGTAAAATATCTTATTTTACAATAGACTTTATGTCAAATAATATGTCATGGGGTGAGACTGAGCACAGGACCTCAGGTGTGCTTAATGTGTGCTCTGCCACTGAGCTGAGCCCCCAGGCCATGCGAGGTGATGCTTCCCAACTGTAGGTTAATAAATGTGTGCTGATCATATTTAAGATAGACTCTGTCAGCTATGTTTGATAGTGATGGCATGAGGGTAAAGATGGCATGTGAAGTAAAGATGGCACATTTTTTTGACTTACCATACTTTCAACCTACAGTGGTGGTTCTATTAAAGCCACAATCCCATGTTGAACTGAGGAACAATTGCAGAGGAAATGTGCCATGGCCTGAGATGCTACAGTTAGAGAAGTTGACTAGCCTGCATCAGAAACATGGACCCTGCTCCTTCATTCTTGCTAGGTGACGTCATGCTGTGTTTATTCGACTGGAATACAAAGAAGAAACAAATGGGCGAGGAATTACCAGGTGGTGACATACGCAATGATGAGAAGAAATTGGGGACAGGGCAGAGTGTGGTAGAGAGTGAAACAGGATTATCTGAGTGTGAGACTCAGAACGGCTTCCTGAAAAGTTAGTGGCAGGTTGAAAACGATTAAGAAAAGGGTTGGGAGCTGGAGAGATGGCTCAGAGGTTAAGAGCACTGGCTGCTCTTCCAGAGGTCCTGAGTTCAATTCCCAGAAACCCATGGTGGCTCACAGCCATCTACAATGAGATCTGGTGCCCTCTTTGGGCGAGAAGGTGTACATGCAGGCAAAACATTGTAAACATAATGAAGAAATAAATCTTAAGAAGAGGGTTGGGTCAGCATGTGCTATCTATAATAAGGGCTGGGCTAAGAAGGCAAAGGGCGCTGGGTAAGTAGAAGAGAAGACAGCTACAGTGTTGGGGGAATGTGGTTAAGGAACTCAGGAGAGATGAGCAGGTGGAATCATTGCCTTTGGGATTGTTTAAAGGCTTGCACTTGTGGGCTGGGAAAGGACCTATACATCAGACTGAATAGCTTAATTCAAGCAGGGAGTCCAAGGCCACAAAAGACAGCAAACCTGTTACACCTGCAGAGAGAAGGAAGGGTTCACCCTCCCAAAGAAAAAGTGTCTGCTGACCAAAAGAAGCTTCCAGAAGAAGCTAGTGGGTTCACCGTCAGGCGTTACGTGGCAAATAGGAAGAGAAAGAAAGGCTAAGCCCTGCAGGGTCACAGCAGATGCTGTGTGTGGAAGGAATTAGATCGAAATAGTCTCTAACTCATATATGTCTCTTTAACTGCCTCAGGTTTTTCCACTGTATTTCGCTTGAAACGGCATCTCAAGTGTCCCAGACTGGCTGTGAAATCACTATGACAAAGGCATGAACCACTGATGTCTCTGCCTCTACCTTCTGAGTACTAGGATTACAGACATGAGCCACCACGCACAGTCTGCGTAGTGCTGGGGAGAAACGGAGGTCTTCACTCATGCTCAGAAAGCCCTCTACCAGCTGAGTTCCATGCCCCACCGCACCTCAGAGCTTTCATGTTGGGTTACACTGCAGAGTCTCGCTGGCCTGAAAACCACTATGCAGCCCAGGAACTTAGGATGAGCCTTCTGCTTCTGCCTTTAGGTGTCCGAATGTGTGTGCCTGTGTGTGTGTGTGTGTGTACGTGCGCGTATGCACGCACGTATAGAGGCCAGAGATTGACTTCAAGTATCTTCCACTGTCACTTTCCATCTTACTTTTCTTGAGACAAGGTCTTATCACTGAGTCTGATGCTCACTGCTTTGGCACCGGGGTTACTGGATGTGCTGGTTGGCTTTGTTTACTTTGCACAAAGCCAAACGTATCTGGAAAGAGAATCTCAGACGAAGAATTGTCTCCTTAAGACTGGCCTATAGGCTGGAGAGATGGCACAGAGGTTAAGAGCCCTGGGTGCTCTTCCAGAGGCCCTGAGTTCAATTCCCAGCAACCACATGGTGGCTCCTAATCATCTGTAATGAGATATGGTGCCCTCTTCTGGTGTGCAGGTGGATATGCAGGCACAACATTGTATGCATAATAAATAAACAAATTTTAAAAAAGAAAACATTGGCCTATAGGCAAGTATGTCAAGCATTTTCTGATTAATGATTGATTTGAGAGCTCTTATCTCATTGTAGGTGGCACCAGTCTTGTGCAGTTGGTCCTGTCTAAGAAAACAGACGGAGCAGGCCATGAAGAACAAACCAGGAAGTAGCATTCTTCCCCCTGCCCCCTTCCTCTCCAAATTTACTTAAGAAGAGTGAAAGAGTGAATGAGTCTCTCAAACTGGTCTCCCACTCTCTTCTTCCTGATAGTAATACTTAGAGCTAAGCTACTACTTACAGTGATGTGATCATAGACTGACTATTGACTTTCAAATATTTGCAACACTGTAGAAATGTATCTTCTAGGTTGGCCCACCCACTGTGGCCTCACTGGGTTTCTGAGGAGCAGCATAATAGCAGAACCTAGCATCCACAGGATTTGGATACTGAAATTTGGTCCTCATGGCCTCCTGAGTGCTGTGGTCTGACTATGTGTGGCAGTACAGTCATGAATCTAATGGGTGGTCCCTGGTGTTTGATGAAATCATTTTTATAAAGCTGTGTGTTTTGTTTTGCTTTTTAACTTCTTTCTTTCTTTTTTTTTTAAATTAATTTTATTAATTTATTCATATTACATCTCGATTGTTAGCCCTTCTCCTGTTTCCTCCCATTCTTCCCTCCCTCCCACTTCCCCCCTTCTCCCCTCCCCTATGTCCGTGATTGAGGGAGACCTCCTCCCCCTATATATGCTCTTAGAATATCGAGTCTCTTCTTGGTAACTTGCTATCCTTCCTCTGAGTGCCGCCAGGCCTCCCCATCCAGGGGACGTGGTCAGAAAAGGGGCACCAGAGTTCGTGTGAGAGTCAGATCTCACTCTCCACTCAACGGTGGAGGGTGAAGAATATCCTGTTCGTCGGCTAGGTCTTGGTAGGGGTTCGAAGCTTACTGCCTATATTCTCCTTGGCTGGTGCCTTATTAACTTATTTCTTAACCTAGCTATCACACAAATAATTGAGACTCTTTTATAATACACAGCCTCACAGCACAATCTGAGCAGTTTAAGTCTGTTCTTAACCTCTATGCTATTTTGTCTTATTCCCAGCAAACATCCCAGCAATACCTGCACTTTTGTAGCTTTCCTGGGCTCCAGCTCCTTCCTCCTTCCTCTTCTTCCTTGGACCTCTCCTGGTGGTCCGTTCCTCTGGCTTCTCTCCCTGACTCCTCCTCTCGTGGCTGGCAGGAAGTCCAGCCCTATTCTCTCCTCTGCTCATTGATTGGCTGGAAGCTGCTTTATTGACCTAACAGGAGGATAATTAGGGAGAAGAGATTACACAACATTTAGACAGAAAATCAGAATTTAAACTACACAATAACCTTATGCCTACATTTCCCCCTTTTAGTCTAATAAAAGGCTCCTTTTATTACAATACCAAACTATATGAATATAATAATTATGAAAATTACTAGGTAAGACTTACATTTGTATAAAGTACTTTACTATCTACCAATTTCTATCATTCTAAAGTTTAACTGTGAGACTATAACTATCTAGTTAGTCTTCAACCCCTTCAGAGACTCAGGAAAGAATAAATATTACCTAAATATGTAGGAAGTACAGGCAAGCAGCTTCCAAAAGCATAGAAATTGCAGAAATATTTGGCTGCCTGCACAGTCTCTCAAACTTTCACCATAATATTGAAGCATCATCTTCAGCCTTCCGGCCTAGGATATTTCACAGACTTTTCTGTGAAACAGGAATTATAGAGGACTTGCCTATGTCATCCTCACAAAGCTCGGTAGTCAACTCTCCTGCATCCAGTGTGTCCTGTTTGGACAGTATTCTATCTGTAATTGACACAGTGGCAATTTCTCCCCCAGTGGCCACCTATGAAGAAAGCTTTGATGCTCTTTGAAGCAGAATGAGGTGCTGCCAGGAGCAGACCTGTCTCATGTCAAAAAAAAAAGCCTTAAGTTACTATAATCTTTTTTTTTTTTTTTTTTTTTTTTTTTTTTTTTTTTTTTTTTTGGTTTTTTTTGGTTTTTCGAGACAGGGTTTCTCTGTGTGTAGCCTTGGCCATCCTGGACTCACTTTGTAGACCAGGCTGGCCTCGAACTCACAGCGATCCGCCTGCTTCTGCCTCCCGAGTGCTGGGATTAAAGGCATGCGCCACCACGCCCGGCAAGTTACTATAATCTTTAAATGCCACATTTTGTAGCTCTCTGAGGGGTGTTTTTTGGTTTTGTTTTTTGTTTTTTGTTTTTACCTCCGAGGTTTTTGAAGGCCATCTATATATCTATTTTATCTGAATTTTATTTATTTTATTCCTAGATTGCTAGGAAACATATTTTTGTAATTAACTAAACTAGTATCTAACATGACCATGAGTTTGTCTAACATACATTTCTTACTTATCCTAAACAGTTCATAAGAGTAGCTTTTAAAACGACTAGAACTTAACATTGCAGTTTAAAGAACTACATAGGAACAATGCTTTAGCATGTTGTAACAAAATATAATACAAAGATCTACACCAATGTAAGATTTTTGCTTTATAAATGTCCTTTGGAGCTGGGCGGTGGTGGCACACACCTTTAATCCCAGCACTTGGGAGGCAGAGGCTAGCATATCACTGTGAGTTCGAGGCCAGCCTGGTCTACAAAGTTAGTCCAGGACAGCCAAGGCTACACAGAGAAACCCTGTCTCGAAAACTTAAAAAAAAAAAAGTTCTTTGGTCTAAAAGTAGATTCAAAAATCTACCCTTCTACTTATAATTCCTATAGCCAACTCATTTAAATAACAAACATCTATTACCCATAGAATAACCAAAAACCATCCACCCATGGCATGTAGTTCTCTTTTGGGGTCGGGCAGATGGCAAGAAACTTGGAATATTGTCCAGGCTTAAGAAATCTAGCTGAAACATTTGCTAGCTGCAATAAAGTTTTTCTATGCTTAAATTTTTCGTTTCCTTGTTTAATTTTTGTTTTTGAGACATAGTTTCACTGTGACTCTTCAGCTGGCCTGGAATTTGCTATAGCCCAAATGGTTTTAGCTGCCTCAGTCCCATTGCCTCTCTTTCCAGAAGCTGGGATTACAGGCACGGCACATGTCACCATGCCCACTTGATTATGGTTAATATTCTAAACTGGAATTTCACTCTAAACCCTTTTCTTTCTTTCTTTCTTTCTTTTTTTTTTTTTAAAAAAAGATTTATTTATTATGTATACAGTGTTGTGTTTGCACTCACACCTGCAGGTCAGAAGAGGTCATCAGATCTCATTATAGACAGTTGTGAGCCACCATGTGGTTGCTGGGAAGTGAACTCATGACCTTTGGAAGAGCAGGCAGTGCTCTTAACCTCTGAGCCATCTCTCCAGCCTAAACCCTTTTCAGTTGTGCTAAAATTTTGTTTCAAGAATTCTTCCTTTGTCTTTTCTCCAAGGTGACACCTCTCTAGCCACTCCCATGACCACCCCAACTCCAACTGTGTGCATAAAAGTTTCTCTCAGTCCAAACATTATGTGTGCATCTGAGTTTGGGGGAGAACTTCTGCCTTTCGTTCTCACTAGATTGATTTAAAAAAAAATAATTCTTAGTAATTTACATATGCCTTGCTCTTTTAAAAGAATGTGTCCACATGTGTCTCTGGTTAAATGGAAACTATTTCTCCAAAACTGGAAAAAGTAGCATCCTAAGAAATGAGATTAAAATTATTTGCACTGCCAAATTTCTACCAGATTTAAGTTACACTATTTCTGTGTTGTTTTAGTTTGACAAATGTATATATTTACAAATGGAACATCTCTTAACTGCATGCAAACTTTTCCTGTTGTTTCCTGAATGATTTATTTCAGTTGAGAATTCATAATGTGTGTGAAACAGGGTCATATAATTACAGAACTGGGACAAAAACTGCAAATTCCAGAATACTGGAATTCTAACACCTAGGGTTGGTTAAGTAGGATCCACACAATGTCATAAACACAGACTTTCTGTCCGATACAAATGGGTTCAGGTCTTAGATAGCTTTTGGACGTTTTACATAGTACTTGAGTTTTCTGTGCTCCGGTTTCCTCTGCCACAATGATCAAATGATAAGAAGTGCCTTGCCGAGTGGGTTGAGGCCCTATATGTGTTCACAAACTGCAAATTGCATGTGCCATTTAAGTGCTCAAACTATTGATCTCTCTCCCATACACACGCGCGCACGCACACACACATGCGCGCGCGCACGCGCGCACACACACACACACACACACACACACACACACACACCCTTTACAAACTGAGTGAGCACAGCTCTTAGATGTTACCTAGCTTGATTAAAACATGGTGCTAATGAAATAAAGATGTACCGATTTCATAGTTTCTCTAAGAACGGGAACACCCTCATGTCTTCCGGTGGTTAGAAAGAGAGATGGGCAGTGACCCCATACCCACACTGTAGCTACATAGACAGCAGAAGACTTTCATGTGACTGTGAGCCAGCCCCAACAAACACTTTTAAACAGGGTGGGGCCGAACATGTCATTTCTAAAAGTCTAAATCCTGAATGATAGCCTTGTGGCCTCAGCAACACTGAGATATGCAATGTGAGAACACCAGTAGTTCAAATTTTTCTGTTTAAAAACAGCCACCAAACTAAAAAAATGACTTTGTTTTTGGATATCTTTAGCTTACATTACAGTTTCCACTGCATGCAAAAACATGATACCAAAATTGAGGTTAAGTAGTAGTTGACAGTGTTGGATGTGTAGTTTCTTGGTTTAGAGCTCATTTGAATTGAATTTATCTTTTAAAAGCCCTCCCCTGTATTTCATGTTAGGGACTTGGGAGTGTACTGGCTTAAGCCTCCACACTCAGCTGTACTGTGGTGGGTAGGGGTGGTGTCACTGAAGGTCGGGCACAGGCAGTGAAAAGGCACCGAGTGGGAAGCCAGGAAAGACCAAACTGAACTCTGAAGAGGGGTCTGAGGTATGTCTTGGTGGTGGAATACTTGCCTAGTATGTGCAGGGCTCTGGGATTAATCCTCTACACTGGCGAAAAAAAGGAAGAAAGAAAGAGAAAACCATTATGAAAGAATGCTCTCTCCATCCTCGCATTTATTACTATCTGTTGAGTCTATTGTGCACAATAGACCCTGAGCTAGGTAAACAGTGATGAGCCATTTTTTTTTTACCCCCACTGCACGACTCATGCATGCACACATGTGCACAGACACACAAGCACACACATGCACACATACACAGGCACTCACACTCATATACACAGAGACATATATGTACACGCGCACGCATGCTGACTTCATCCCACTGAATTTAGATCCTGATGGACTATATGACACTAGTTAATTTTTATTGTCAACACAAACTGGCAAGAGGGGCTTCAGCTGAGGAATTTCCCAGACCATATGGGACTGTGGCCACATCGATGAGAGTGTCTCGATTGATGATAAACATGGGAAAGCCCAGGCAGGCTGATATGTATAAAAGAGCCAACTGAGCAAACCAGAGAGAAAACCAGTAAGTGCTCTTCATCTGTGGTTTTGCTTTGAGCTCCTGTGTTGAGATCTTGCCCTGACTTCCCTCAATGGTGCATTGTGACCTGGAAGTGGAAATAAATCACCTTTACCCCTAAATTGATTTTGTTTAAAAACGTTTTGTTTTGTTTTTTTTTTTAAAGAATTTGTTTATTTATTTTATGTATATGAGTGCTCTATCTGCATGTACATCTGTATGCCAGAAGAGGGCATCAGATCCCAGTATAGATGTTTGTGAGCCACCATGTAGTTGCTGGAAATTGAACTCAGGACCTCTGGAAGAGCAGCCAGGGCTCTTAACCGCTAAGCCGTCTTCCAGCCCACTGGTTATAATGTTTTATCCCATCAACAGAAAGCAAACTAACCACCCCACCTCTCTCCTCCCTGTCCCCTTCTCTGTTGTCTCCTTCTGGTTGGTCCTGGGGATTAAATTTACCTGCTAAGCCATTGTCTTCATCACTGCTCTATTGCTGGGAAAAGACACCATGGCCTCAGAAACTCTTTTTTAAAAAATCACTTGACTGGAACTGGCTTATAGTTTTAGAGGTTTAGTCCACTATCATCATGGCGGGAAGCATGGTTGCACACAGGCAGACATGGTGCTGGAGAAGGAGCTGAGAATTCTACATCTGGATCTGAAGGCAGCAGGAAGAGAGAGCCATTGAGCCAAGCTTGGGCTTATGAGACCTCAAAGCCCACCCTCAGTGACACACTTCCTCCAACAAAGACACGCCCTTTAATTCTTCTCAAGTATTGCCCTATGGGGGGGGGGATCATTCTTATTCAAACTGTCACAGTCATTTCAGCAGCTCTAATTTATATTCTTAAATATATATTTAAGGGGGCACGGAGAAAAGCTGAAAGTGGATGGGCTTTCTGTTTTCTGTTGCTGTGGTACACACCTGAAAAATTTAAAAAGGGAAAAAGTGTATTGATTTATCCTTAAGATTTTTATTGGATGTCAAGTTATTTTCATGTAACATTCTGATCACAGTTTCGCCTCCTTCATGCCCTCCCAGGTCCTCCCCCACCTCCCCACCTCCCCACCCTTTCAACTTCACGCCTTCTTTCTCTCTCCCCTAAGAAAAAACAAAAACAAAACCGGGCAAATTTAAAAGCCAAACAAACAAGAATAAAACAAAATAAACTAACAACAGAAACAAGAAAGAACATGAGAAAAGCATATACACGCGCGCACACACACACACACACACACACACACACACACACACACACACACACATCCCTTCGAAACCAAAATACACAAACAGAAGACCAGTAAGGTGAAAAAAAATGCCCAATACCTCAAGGCCTGCCCTTGAGTGTGATTAAAGTGTAACTATAAATTTATAAGCCAGCAGGGATATCTGTCGAGGGCTGGTTCCTCTTTCTACAGTAGCTAGAAACAGTCCCTCACTGTTATGATGGGAATTTTTCTCTATTCATCGCTGAGAGGCAGGAGTGATTTCTCACTGGGGAGGCTCATTAGTTCTATAATGAGCTGGAGACCCGGATTCTTTGGCACACGAGCCTTCTGGGGACACTTCCTATCTGACCCAGGAGAGTGGGCAAGAGTAGAAAGCAGAGAGATCCAGCAAGGAGACATTTAAGCAGAAAGGGACCTCACAACAGACCAAGGTAAGGACTACACTGATGCCCAACCTGGCCTGGTGAGCCACTGTGTTTTTATTGGGACTACTAACAGGGGTACTTGTGAAGAGTTACTTACAAGGAGCAGGGATGACTCTAAATCACCTGTGACCCAAAAGCAACACCCTAGCATGGATGACCCAGCTGTAGGCAGCTGGACAGTGCAAGGATTGCTCCTTTGCAGCTCCTGTCAATCAAAGTCTCCTTACCCACAGTTTTCTCTCTCTCTCTCTCTCTCTCTTTCTAAGGCTGGGGAGGAGCCCTCCCGGGTCTTCCAAATTTCTGTCTTCCCCATAGGTAACCTTTGTTTGCCCCTAATGCTTCAACTCAGGGGAGTGTGCCATGGAGCACATGGTGGCAGCACACAGAAGGGTTATGACAGTGTGGTCAACAGCCCGCAGTAAGGCGAATGTGAGCATGAAGGAGAAGGAAGAAGCAAAGGCGACTCCTGTCAGTCATTCCCTCCTCTGACGTCACAATGAGCAGGCAGATGGGGGAGGGGGGGAGAACAGATTTGGGGAGAGATTGGCTCAGCTTTGGAACAGTTGAAAGGTTAATGCATGTGGATGAAGGGGATCCTGGGACGCCTAGCCTCTCCCTCTCTGTACTTCGGGGTGGCTATGAGGTGAGCAGCTTCTCCTTCATGTTCCCCCCCCCCCCCCCCCCCCACCGTGATGTATGGTGCCACAATAGACCCCAAAGAGCAAAGCCTTGTAACCACAGACTGTAGCTTCTGAAGGCCTGAGTCAGAGCAAACACTTCGTACCTTTAAGTTGCCAGCTGCCTTTCACAGGTGTTTTGTCAGTGACGGAATGCATTGATTCCGTGGTCCCTGCCATACCCGTGTGAGTGAGAGGACAGGCAAGGCCTGCATCTCATCACTTGTAAGAATGTTGCCTCCCAAAGCCTTTGCCCCACCCCGTTTGTTTACTTCCTTATTCCAACTATGTCTATTTAGAAATTTCTACTTCTGAACCTTCAATACCTTCGGGTTTTTTGTTTGTTTGTTTGTTTGTTTCTCCTCCTCAGTTCATTATCCTCCTGGCCTGGCTTTGTATCTGAGTTGTCTTGAATCGGCATTTTAACAATATGTGATACAGTCTCAGTGTATCTCTCTCTCTCAATTTCCCACGTGCAGCAGTTCATGCAGGAAATGTCGAAATAGGACCCAACTTTGTGGGGGAAGCTGCACAGTTTCATCTGCTACGGTTTAGTAGAAAGTCTCTCCCGTTGATTCATGGGTTCATGTGTTCGAACACGTAGTCCCCAGCTGGCGCTGCGGGTAGAAGGTTGCGAGATGGGAGGAGATGGAGCCTCGCTGCAGGAAGTGAGTCACTGCGGGGTGGGCTGAGGTTTTATAACCTCGCCCCACTTTTTGTCCACTTTCTGTTTCCTGTTCTGCTGAGACGTGCGGAAGCGTCCAACAGCACGCACTCTCACCGCCGCAGAAGGGCCTGCCACCATGCCTTCCCACTGTCACACTGTACCCTCTCCAGCCACGAGAGCCCAAGTTAATCCTCTTCCCGCTGTAAGTGCTTCTTGTCAGGTGTTTGATCACAGCCTCGGGAAAAGTAACCGATAGGAATACTTCAGAAACTTCACTTCTGACAACTTCAATCAGATCAGCAAAGATAAAACTACCTGTCACAGACTTGAAGGAAGTGGCAGAGATAGCCCAGAGCACGCTGTTCTCACAGGGAAGATGCTCTGGATGCTTATTAACAGAGCTGTCTGGAGACATAAGTTTGGCAAGTGTGGAAGCATACTTTACCAAATTCAGTGTTGAACTGAACGCTCACAAGATACCTGGCCGCGTCTCTTACTGCTGCTCTTGCAGAGAACCTAAGATCATTTTCCAGCGCACACAGCAGGAGTCTCATAACTGCCTGTAACGCCAGCTCCAGGAGATCGGGCACCCTCTTACGGTCTCTGAGGGTGCCTGCATGAGCGTGTGCAGACACACACAGAGAAAAAGATAGATACAGAAGAAAAAATAAAAAGAAATATTTTTTAAAAATGTTCAGCATTGTACTTGCCAGATCTAGAATTGCTATATGATTTTTTTTTTTTACAATGTAGTTTCCACTTCTGTGGTGAGATTGTCCCATGACTTACTTCTCTTATGATTATCTTTCGTTTGCATCTTTTTAACACGCTTGCAATAGCTGAATTAATATTCATAGCTGCTAATTCTAATATCTTGGTCAACTGAAAATGTTTCTGCTGACTGTTTTTCTCTACGAGTTATGTTTATCTGTTTCTTCTCATTTATGGCCATTTTTACTTCTCTACAGAGCCTTGTGCATAAGACACTTGGGAAGCTTTGGTTCTGGGCAGCCAGATTGCGGCTGATTAGCTCTAACAAGTGGATGCTTGGGTTTTGTCGTTGTAAGGCGTGGCCTTTCTGGGTTTTCTAAAGGAACTCTGAGGTATTTATCAATCCCCTCCAACTTGCATGCTTCAAAACTTCTAATTTTGCTTGCTCTGTGATAGGCAGGAGATGAAACATCCTGATCTGCTTTTTCATTTTTTTTTCCAGCTACCAATCTGTCCAATATATGTATAGTTTAAAATTCAGCATAGAATGTAAGAGTTTATACTCAGATGCCGGGCATCCTCCTCTGTGATTTGCTCCATCCCAAGAATTATTGCCATCAAGATCCAGGCTCTAGGGTGTCTCCACAGGTCACCCTCTGACAATCTTCTCCAGTAAACCTAGGGCTTTCTTCTTGACTTCCTGCTGCTCTGTACTGCCAAGAAAGCAGAAGCCTTGCACAGGCAGCCACAGTGCAGTGGAGCAGGGAGCAGCCTTGGAGCAGAAGCCTTGCACAGGCAGCCACAGTGCAGTGGAGCAGGGAGCAGCCTTGGAGCAGAAGCCTTGCACGGGCAGTCACAGTGCAGTGGAGCAGGGAGCAATCCTAGGGCAGAAACCACACAGGTGTAGCTTTTGTGTAAAACTTATCTGTTTTTTCTTGTTTTCTAATGCCTTCAAGCTATTTTTCAAGACCATTCTGGAATCAAAATTGTTCCAATGGACATTAGAATGATGACGAATTATATTCTAATGATTATCGATATTATATTGCCAATATGAACCCTTCCCAGCAAGTGTTCTCACTGGTGAAGGTGCGTAGGTGTGTGTGGTCGCTGCTGCTGTGAGGTACAGACTGGGAAGTCATCAGCAGCATGTCACCTCATCATCACATCACATCACCCCAGAGCAGGGCGAAAGTGAAAACAGAATAAAGAGCACTTGCTCATAGTAGGCCAGCCAATAGCTAAAAGGGTATTGCAAGCCTTTCTTTGCACAAGGGTTTAAATCTTCTTCTAGCTAGTTGGACTTGTAGCGAGTGCATGTATTCAGTTATAGCCAAAATATTTCAGATCCTTCGTTTTGATAGTTTAACAAGAAGCCAGAAAAGATGCAAAGCCCTTGGAAATTAGACAATAAAATAGTATTCAAAGAGCATTGAGTTTTTTTTTTTTTTAGAACAAGCAATGTTCTGAAATAATGATGTCATCTAAATCAATAAATCAAAATTTGTTAAGATGAACAATAAAACAAAATATATTCCATTTGAGTGGAAGAGACAAGGCAGGTAAAGAGACAATACACCAGTCTACAAGCCACTGATGGTCAGCAGTGCATGAGGATCATTTTGGAATAGAAAGGCTAGATAAGTGCCATTGTAAGATATTTTAGTGTGTAGTATAATAAACACAGCATATATTACAATAGATTATTCTGCTTAAGACACCGTGGACTGTATAGGGCATAGTGGTTTAAAGAGTAGGTCAGTGAAAAGGAATATGATGTGGTAATGGGACAGACTGGAGGGGCCAGTGTGTATGAAAGTACGGTAAATAGCAGAAGCATTTCATATCAACGCCACATTGGGCAACAGGAAAATTATTAAATTAAATAAAACTGTTTGTTGTTGTTGTTCTTTTTTTTTTTTTTTTTTTTTTTTGGGGGTGGGGGGTTGGGTTTGAGATAGGGTTTCTCTGTGTGGTCTTGGCTATCCTAGACTCACTTTGTAGACCAGGCTGGTCTTAAATTCATAGAAATCTGCCTGCTTCTGTTTCCTGAGTGCTGGGATTACAAGCATGTGCCATCAAGCCGGGCTTCCTCCTCCTCCTCCTCCCGCGCAGTTCTGGGAATTGAATTTAGGGCTTCATGTGTGCCAGGCAAATGCTCTACCACTGAGCTACAGTCAATCTCTATATTTTATTTTGTATACCAAAATATAATCCAGCTGTATGGAAATGCTAACATTGAAAATATAATTGCAATGTATTCAGGGAAATCCTGGGTCAATATACTAATAATTTTAATGTAATTTTTTTTCTAATTTAGGAGAAAAACCACATTAGTCTTTTTTTCTTAGGGAGAAAAATAAGGTCATTACTTTGCCTATTAGGTAGAAACTGCTGGGTGTGGTGGCACACTCCTTTAATCCCAGTACTTGGGAAGCAGAGGCAAGTGGATTGATGTGAATTTGAGGCCAGCCTGGTCTACAAAGTGAGTCCAGGACAGCCAAGGCTACACAGAGAGACCCTGTCTCAAAAAACAAACAAACAAATGGTAAAAACTGACTTTCATTATTGCAGTTAAGACATATTTGCCAGGCTGGAGAGATGGCTCAGTGGTTAAGAGCATTGTCTGCTCTTCCAGAGGTTCTGAGTTCAATTCCCAGCAACCACACAGTGGGTCACAACCATCTATAATGTGATCTGATGTCTTCTTCTGGCCTGCAAGTGTACATGCAGATAGAGCACTCACATACATAAAATAAATATATAAATCTCTTTAAAATGATTAATCAGAATTGCAGGGGGGAGGGATTAACAGAGCCACATAGCCTGTGTGTCTTATATAAGAGGGCAGTGAGACTTTCCAGAGCCAGCTCAAAAACTTCCAAAGAAACTCACCCAGCTCAGAGGTCAGGGACACATGGCTTTCCTGTGTTCCTGCGGGTGGCATGGAGGTGTCACTGTGGACCCTGCTAAGAACTGAGATTACAAAGTGGCTGAACTTTATGGCAATTGTCTATCTGGTACCAGACACAATAAACCAGCATTTAAACTTTATTTGATATATTTATATGTGTGTATGTGTTTGTATGTATGTGGGAGTGTGCCTGTGCATGTATGTGTGTGTGTGTGCGTGCACATGTGCATACACAGGTGCAGGCATCTGTATGTGTATATAGCTAGAGATGGCATTGGATCCCTGATACAGGCATTTATAGGACACTTGTTATGAGAGTGTTGACATCCTGACTCTGGTCCTCATGATTGCACAGAATATGTTCTTAACCACTGAGCCATCTAGCCCTGAGGAATCAATTTTTTTTTTGTTTTGTTTTTTCTTTTTTATCGAGACAGGGTCTCTCTGTGTAGTCTTGGCTGTCTGGACTTGCTTTGTAGACCAAGTTGGCCTCGAAATCACAGAGATCTGCCTGCCTCTGCCTCCCGAGTGCTGGGATTAAACGAGTGCACCGTGATCACGGTGGACTGAGAAATCAATTTTTAATAAAGAAAGGAGTACTTTCTTTTTGAGGGAGAAGTGTCAGGGCAATGAGCTAGGACAAACTCCTGATATCATGAGACAAAACCAAGAATTCTACTGGAGTAGCTGATCACTTAAGTTGAACTATAGCATATAAACTTAAGAGGCATTTGGAATTATTCCACTCAGTCTTATAATGCCTCATTCTTGTCAAAAATTTCCTTACTTGTTTCTTTTTATGATGTTGGCATAAGAGTTAAAGCCTGGGCCATGCAAAGCAAGCGTTCTGCCAGCCAGCAAGCTACACACCCAGCCTCACATCTTTGTCATATTTAATACAGTTTTGGAGACTGGGTCGGGGTGGTATTAGTTACTTTTCTGTTGCTGTGATAAAATAACCTGGTCAAAGCAACTTAAAGAAGAAAGGGTTTATTCTGTCTTACAGTCTAAGAGGATATATTCCGTCATGGTGGGGAACGGTGATGGTAGGAGCCCAAGGTCAGCTGGTCTCATTGCATAGGCAGTCAGGAAGCAGACAGGATATGAAGCCTTTCGGTTCAATTCCTCTAGCAAAGCTCCACCTCCTAAAGGCTCCATAACTTTCCCAAAGAAGATCGGTGGCTGCAAACCAACTGTTCAGGCAAATGAGCTCATGGGGACAGTTCGCAGAGAAGCCACCATACAAGGTCTGCTTGGCATGATGTTCAACTTCCAAGGATTCAGTATTAAGTTCTAGCATGGGTGCAAAGAAAGAATTCTTTATTTTTATAAGTTGTAACTTTGAACACAGAATCTTTGCAGGCTTATAAAAGTTGCTTTTTATTAGATTCAAGTTTGCATGTTTCCCCCCTTAAAATGTTTAAAATTAAATCGAGCAGAGTTGAGCTGTTCATTGGTTAGTTTTTTTGTCAACCTGTTACAACCTTGGGTCGTCTGGAAGAGGGACTCTCAGCTGAGAGAAAATGTCCCCCCATTAGATTAACCTGTAAGCAAGCTGTTGGGGGCAATTTTTCGATTGATGATTGATTTGGGAAGGCACAGCCCAGTGGGAGCAATGTTACCCTTGGACAGATGGCCCTAGGTTGTATAAGGAAGGAGGGGAGGCTCAGTGAGCCAGGAAGTGCAAGACAGGAAGCAGTGTTCTGCCACAGCCATGCTTCAGTGCCCTTCCTCCAGGTTTTTGTTTTTGAGTTCCTGGCCTGACTTCCCTTCATGGTGGACCTTAGCCTATAAGTTATAATAAATCCTTTCCTCCCCAAGTGCCTTTTGGTCATGGTCTTTATCAGAGCAGTAGAAAGCAAACTACAACACCGCTTTCGTGTGAATGAAGCACTAGAAACTTCAGTCAAATAAGAGACGCATTCACGGTTTCCAGCACAGAACCACACTGTGCTTGAGGACAAGAACATCGTTGCTGATTGGCTAGAGACAGAGCTTCATTGGTTTCAACAGTTCAAAGAGACAAAAGCATTTTCTTGTTCCTCGGGTCAGGGACAGAGGAATCCATGCTAAATGTCATTGGTTTCCTCTTATCTTCTAAGGAGTTATTTTTCAAGCTTTTTTTTTTTTTTTTGTCCATGGAAGTCTTCCAACCACCTCTGTTCTGTTTAATACAACCAGTGCAGGCATGCGTGCATGCGCACGTGCGTGCGCACACCACACACATACACACACACACACACACACACACATGCGCGCGCACTAATGCCAGTGCACAATGGTTGCCAGTGTGCTCTGTTACAAGGCTCTGCTTTGGATATCAAAATTCCACTTGGTTCTTGACTTGAAAATCTGTGTTCTAAACATGTCCCCAGATGATCTATGATTCACCCCCTTTGGCAAAAATAGAAACCTTAGTGGGACAATCAGAGATAGGTTAAACAACCCCTGTAAAGGCAGTGATTAAGTGAGCAAACCGAAACTCAGATAAATTTGGCTTTTTAAAATATCATTGAATTAACTTACTATTATTGCTACCACCATCATCATCATTATTGGGTTTGGGGGTCTTTTTGTTTTTATGTTTTTGTGTTTTGTTTGTGTAGCTTTGGCTGTCCTGGAACTCACTCTGTAGACTAGGCTGGCCTCAAACTCAGAGATCCTCCTGCCTCTGTCTAACCTTAAAAGAACATTTTCAGTTATCTGTTTATCCAGCTCTTCCTACTAATCTATCTGTATATGGAAGACAGTTTTTCTTTGTCGTGCCTGGGCATGAACCCAAGGCCTTTGCTCACACTAAACAAGTGCTGCACCACTGAGCTACGTTTACAATTTGAATAAGTTACCAAGCTGAAAACAGTGCTGGCCTGCCTGGTTTTCTTTGATGGATAAATAAGAAAAGCAAATATTTTTCTTCTGTTGATCAAATGTAGGTTCCCACAGTTTAGTTAAAACTTTTTTCTTAAACCTCTATGGAAAGCTGAAATCAAACCGAAGAGATCGTAAGACAGGCCGGTCTCGGCTGTGATGGGCTATTTTTATTGCCGGCTTAAAGCCATCTGGTTCCCCTTCGAAGGTTCATGTTGATGTTTTTCAGCACTGCTGGTCACCCGGTCCCCTTTCCCAAGCCAAGGTTGATGACCTGAGGAGGAATGTGTCCAGACCCTCCAGGCTTCTTTGACCTCTCCATCTTCTGCTGGCAGAGGATACGGTTGGTTGACACATTGTTGATCCCATGGAGCTAAATCCTGGGCTTAGTAGCCACCAGAACTCAGCTCTCTCCGGTATCTGATGCCAAAGCTTCTCCTCTGAGGGATCTGGGAGGACTTCAGATGAACAGACAGAGCCTGGGGCTTGCCGATGCTTGGGTGAACCTAGTATTGACCTTGGTTGTTTGCTGTGACATCCTCTGGCTTTGCTGCTTTTGTACTGTGGAGCAGCTTGGGGGGGGCGGGGGGGGCGGGGCGGGAAGCGGTGGGCGGGGGCGGGGGGGGAAATGTTTAAGGAATGAGGTGCCTGGAAACAGCAGAACTATGCTGGAGGCACGTGGCTTTTAAAGATATATTTATGAGGCTGACTGGGAAAAGAGTGCATCATCGGTCTGGCTGTATTTCCACAATTCCAGACACGGCCCCTCTCACAGTCCTGGTGACCTCACACTGCTGTGTTGTGGGAGCCCTTCTAATGATCTGCTTTTTAAATGTTAAGCCTGAAATGCTGACTGTCAAGTTTCTTGACTTTATCGACCCATTTCAAAGCAGTTAATATTTACAGAGAGCCTGAAGGACTTCCGTCAGTGTCATCACCACTGGCCCTGCTCAAAAAAGATGGCCAGGAGAACAGCAGCTGCAGTCATTCCAAGCTGCCCCCGCTCTCGGGGCGACAGTGTCCTTTTTCTTTCTGCTGAGTTTGAGTTCTGTCCTATGGGTCTTTTGGTGACAGTGGCAGGGCAGAAAGAAACATAGTAGTATCAGTACAGGATTACACAAATGAGAACAGAGAATTTCACAGACTCAAGAACACTTCCACACATTGTCACATCCCTTCAGAATGGCAATCACATTCAGGAAGCTGGGGGCCCCTGCTGGGATTAAAGGTGTGCATCACTATGCTCTGCTATAACCATTTTTTTTTTAAGAGAAGGTTTTGGGGTTAGGGGTCTGGCTCAGTGAGTAAAGTGTTTGCTGCACAGGCGTGGGCATCTGAATGACAGCCTCATCAGTATAGGAATTGTACATGGCCCTCCCTAGAACACCATACATACATGCTCACACATACACACACACCAAAATAAACAAACAAACAAACAAATAAATAAATAAGGTTTCAGATCGGAGATAAAGAAGATCTAGGATTCAAGACCATATTTGGATACAAATCTAGTTTTGGGCCCCACTACACACACACACACACACACACACACACACACACACACATACACACAGTTTTCAAGCCAGAATCTTGGTTTGGATTCCAACTGTATCACTTATTGCCATAGATGGGTCAATTAACCGCCATGCACCTCAGTTTCTTCATCTGTCAAAAAGGGGATAACAGTGCCTACATTTAGAGGGAAACTGACAAATCCATTAACTCTGGCATCTACAATCCTGTGTATACCGTTTTGGATGCTTTTGAATTTGAATGTGAAAAATCAATTACATCCAGCATCATCAGATTCTCAATTTTGTGCTATTGTTAAATCTATCTCTAGAGCTTATTATTTAATGTGTTAAAAAGATGTCGTTTTGGGCTGGAGAGATGGCTCAGAGATTAAGAGCACTGTCTGCTCTTCCGAAGGTCCTGAGTTCAATTCTCAGCAACCACATGGTAGCTCACAACCATCTATAAAGAGATCTGGTGCTCTTTTCTAGTGTACGGGTGTACATGCAAGCAGAACACTGAATACATAATAATGAATAAATAAATCTTAAAACAGAAGCCGTTTTAACATTTTTATCACTTATCAGTTGTACAAAATAATTGGTTTTACTATGTCACTTACACGCACGTATATACTGTGTTTAGATCATATTCACCCCTTTTATCCTCTTTAGTCCTCCTTCACCCCTATTTTTCTTAAATAGTGCCCTTTCCCTTTCATACCAGTTTTGAAAATATAAATTTCATGTATGAGAAAACAAAAATATGTTGTATTGTTCTGCATCCGGTGGAGCCTAGGCCTTGTTGGATACTCTCAGGGGACACTCAGGCCCAGTCCAGCACCAAACTGGAGGGAAGTGTACACTCCTCCACCAGACAGACAGTCAGGCACAAAAGGGTGAAGCCTGGGTCAGATGAGCTCAGGGCTCCAAAACCAGGGCAGCAACGAGGGCCTCCCGGCCTGACTTGGGTGATTCTGTGGCTGCTTTGAGAACAGCCAATAACCAAGGCTCAGAGCTCCAAAACGGAGAGGTAGTGGCAGGAGCTCACCTTCCTTTGCAGTTCTGCGGTGGGCGCCAGAAAGATCACTGCAGGGATTCAAGCTGACAGTCCAGTGAGAGGCGGAAGGAAGCTCGGGAGTTCCTAAGCTGTGGATGCCACGTTGTAATAGCCCTTCGATTAAGCCACCTGCCCGGCTGGAGCAGGTCCAGCAGCTCCTCTGTCGGTCTCATGGCAGTCGAGCATGCTTCAGTGGGGCAGCCATGTCTGGGGGTGCAGACATGAATGCATTAGGTTGAAGGGGATCCCTTCCTTCTCCAGAATAACGCTGAGTCTCAGACGATCTTTGGTGTAATAGAAGGTGGCGGCCCCTTTATTTCACGGAAAACAAGGACTTATAAAGCTTGGGCAGTGGGAGGGGTTTCCGGGTGAAAAGGTTTGATTTGTTGGGGCTGGGAGTGCCAGGGATACTTCATTTATATGCAGCAGTGCAGTCCTGTCATAAGAAGGGGAACACAGTACTTAATTATCCTATGGGCAGCGGGGAGTGGGGGAGGGTAGACCTCCAGGTACCGTTAAGGTTAGGAACAAAGGTCATTGGTTGAAAGCTAAGGTACCAAGATATCTCATTAGCATGGGGGGGATATTGTCCCCATGTGCACACTGATCCGGTTTCTTATCAGGAAAGGTTTGGGCCTGTAATCTCTCTGAGAGCTATGTACCCCGCCACCCCTCCACCCCCAATCTGGGGTTTCCCCAGATCAGTCAGAGAGGAGGGAGGAAAGCCAGCTGAGGAAGGGAGTTTGCCTACCGAGCTCAGGGGCTATCTGATAATGCCAGACCTCACCAGCAGGGCCCAACGTTGTTAGATTTGTGTTTCCTTTTGTGATTTATCTCACCTAACACCATCATCTGCAGTTCACCCATTTTCCCAGAAACAACACAACTTCATTTCATGGATTCCACTGTGTTTATATACCACCATATTGTAAAAGGAAACACCTTAAAATAAATAAATAATAAATAAATAAAGGGTCCAGCTACTCAAATTCCTGTTTGGCTCATATGTTGTGAGACTGAACATGAGAGGCTGGCCTTCTCAATGCTGAGATAACAACCACACCATCACACCGCACCCCAAAGACAGCACAATTCTGTAAGAGGAAATGGTTCAACTCAATACAATAGAAAACAATAAGGGCACCCACTGAATCAGAGCTTTGGAATGAACACAGCCTATGAAAAATAAAAAGGTGACAAGGAAGGACCCCACCTCTAGACTTATTGTTGCGTGCACGGATGAAGACAAACTCAAGCTTACATATATTACTGAGACCAGTTGTATTTCTTAAAAGCTCTATAAAAGTTTGGAAGTTTAAGGGGGGGTGTGGCAGCACACTCCCTTAATCCCAGCACTCCCTTAATCCCAGGCAGAGGCAGGTGGATCTCTATGAGTTCCGGGCTAGCCTGGTCTACAAAGTGAGTCCACGACAGCCAAGGCTACACAGAACAACTCTGTCTCAAAAAAAAAAAAAAAGTTTGCAAGTTTAGCCAGGAGTAGTGGGCTTTAATCCCAACACTAGGGAAGCAGATGGAACTCTGAATTTGAGGCCAGCCTGGTCTACATACTGAGTCGCAGGCCAGCAAGAGCTATATAATAAGACCCTGTCTTGAAAAAACAAGCAAACAACCCCTCTGTGGTTGTTTCAATAAAAATAGCCCTGTAGACTCAAAAGGGAGTGCACTATTAGGAGGTGTGGCCTTGGAGTAGGTGTGGCTGTCTTGGAGGAGATGTTCCCTAGAGGGTGAGCTTTGAGGTCTCAGGAGCTCAGGTCAGTTCACTTCCTGCTACCTGCCAATCCGGATGTAGAACTCTCAGCTCCTTCTCCAGCACCTTGTCGGCCTGTATGCTGTCATGCTTCCGGCCATGATGACAATGGGTTAGCCTCTGAAACTGTTAGCCAGCCCCAATGAAATGTTTTCTTTTGTAAGAGTTGTCGAGGTCACGGTGTCTCTTCACAGCAATAGAAACCCTAACTAACCCCCACCCCCTCCCCCTCCAAAAAGGAAAAATAAAATAAGTTATGGAAGTTCAAAATAAAGTAAGTGCCTTCATTACCATATACTTTTAAACATTTTGTTCACTGTCTGATTATATTTTGTTTTCCTTGATACCAAGATATTGTGGTAGTTTGAATGAGAAATGTCCTCTCATATTTTTTTAGTAACTAAGTGTTTGATCCTCAGTCGTGGCACTATTTGAGAAGGGTGGGGAGGTGTGGCTTTGCTGGAGGAAATATGTGCCTCGACGTGGCTTTTGAAAGTGTAAAGGCTCACTCAGGCCATGTTTAGTATATTCTTTCTGCTTGGTGCTTGTGATTTAAGATGTGAGCTCTCAGCTTGCTGCTTCCAACATCATGTACACCTGCCGTCACATTTCCACACTATGACGGACTCTATCCCTCTGAAACCATAGTGCAAAATAAACCCTTCCCTCTATAAGTTGCCTTTGTCATGGTACTTTAGCTCAGCCATAGGAAGGTATACACACACACATATATACACATCTAAAATGTTTATTTTGAGGCTCCATTGGATTATGAAAAAATACGATATAATTAATAATAATAATAATAATAATAATAATAATAATAATAATAATAATAATAATAACCTTGAGTTAAATTATGTACCAGCTACTTACAGTCATTCTTGGCATGTCATACGTTTGCTGTTGTCTAAGGCCTGTAAGGGAGCTGTAACAAAGACTAAAAAACTAGCTAGTTTATCAACAGCAGAAATTGAGTTGAAGAGAAGCCCAGCATTTAGGAGCACTTGCTGCTCTCGCAGGGGACCCAGGTTCAGTTCTTAGAACATGTTGGGCAGGTCACAAAAGCCTGGAATTCAAGCTCCAGGGGACCTGATACCCACTTCTGGCTTATGCAGCATACACATACATGTATCTGTACCTGTGAGGTATGTGGGCCATACCACCAGAGGAATTGGCATGGGACTGGTCAAGTGGACCACGTTCAAACCCCGGAAATCTCAGACTCGAGATTTAAAATCACATCCTGTGACAGGGCAGGAGTGGGACTCTTCCCTTCCTGTTTCTGTGCCTGCCTTGGGTCACTTACAACCTCCAACCAGGTGGTCACTGGAGGATTAGTCAGGTATCAGGTACCTGGATGTAAATAGGGCATCACCAGCACGCCATCCCTAACCAAGGGGAGGTATTCATCCCCTAAAACACCCTCCCTGCTTCCCAAGGTTTATATAATAATGCTTGTTCACCATGACACATACATACACACACACACACACACACACACACATACATACATAGGTATACACACACACACACACACACACACACACACAGAAACTTGAGCTATTTCACCAATAAAGTCTAATACGCTGTTTCCTGAATATCATCTGAGAGTTGCTGTTTCATCCTTAGAGGAGGTTTTCTCCCTCCAGCACTCCCAGCCAGACTGGAATCTTGTTGAGAACCCCCCTCAGCCCCTTCTCCCCCCCTTCCCCCATCCTTCTGCTCCCAGACTCTGCTTCATCCTTCTCGGCTTGGTGTCCAGTGACATCCGGGCATCCCAGGGAGAATCGGAGCTCTCATGCACAAACACACACTCATGCACAATGAAAAATAAGCAGAAGAAATTGATTCCCCACAGTTCAGGGGAGTAAGATGTCTAAGACTAAGGTGCTGTCAGACTTGGTGTCTGTGGAAGACCTAAGCCCTGGCCCGTAGATGGCATTCTCAGTTGTACCTTAGCAGGCGCAAAGCAACCCTCCAGGGCATCGTTCAGAAGATTCCCATGACTTAACCACCGCAAAGCAGCTCTACCCCCTAGTACTTTCACCTCGAAGGTATAAAATCCCAGTGTATGATTTGGATGGGGGATGCAGACATTCAGATCATAACAGCTATATTACTGTTGAATACCCATGATCAGCTAAGAAGGGTAACACAGCTGCTAGCCCAGAAGCATGGTGAGGAAGGCCGTGTCCTGTCCCTGCTCATGTTGGGGTCATGGAGCAGTTTCATCAACATGCTGCGTGGTAATTCACACCATGGTTTTGTTTTTTGCTTTTTTGAGACAGGGTTTCTCTGTGTTGGCCTTGCCTGTCCTAGACTTGCTTTGTAGACCAGGCTGGCCTCGAACTCACAGCGATCTGCCTGCCTCTGCTGCCCAAGTGCTGGGATTAAAGGCATGAGGCACCACACCTGGCTTGAATTACCATGTGTAATGGCTGATCTCAGTTAAGGTGGAACGTGGCATCCTCCTTCATGAAGCTGTTTCCAGAACAGGAGCCACAGCTTCATCTCTTCTCTTCTGGTCATTTCATAGTTTTGAAAGCAGCAGCAGCAGCAGCAGCAGCAGCAGCAGCAGTTCTTTCTTTCTTTCTTTCTTTCTTTCATTTCTTGCTTTTTGAGACAGGGTTTTTCTGTAGCCTTGGCTATCCCAGACCAAGGTGGCCCCTAACTCACAGTGATCCACCTGCCTCTGCCTCCCCAAGTGCTTGGGTTAAGGGCACGCATCACCACGCTCTACTAATAAGCCTTTTACGCCTGTGATTTACACCTGGGAAAATGAATTACCAGTTTGGGTGGAAATCCCTTCGTGGAAAAATGAGGGCAGAAGGAAACTGTGAGATCACAGGCGGAGGTGGGTAAACACAGTTCAGCTTTTCCTGCCAGTGGCGGGGAGCCACAGCCTGATACTGCAGGCTGTGCAGGCTGAGGAGTTCCTTTCAGGGACCTGGTGCAGCTGGAGCCAGGATCTCCTCACACTGCCGAATGTAACTGTAGATGAGCCAATGAGTCAGTGTGAACCAAGGTTTGGATTTATCAAAAACAAACCAACCAAACAGAACCAGAAGACTTAAGCAGGGTAAGAAAGTGAGGGAAAGGTAGCATGGCTTCTCAGGAATGTCTTGTTTGGGTCTGTGAGGTGAGTCCGTGAGAAGAGTGCTTGCTGCTAGGCCTGACAGCCTGAGGGCATCCCTGGGGCTCAGAGGGTAGAAAGAAATCACAATCTGGCTGAGCTGACCTCTGACCTCCACATATATGCTACAGCAATACTCTCTCTCTCTCTCTCTCTCTCTCTCTCTCTCTCTGTCTCTGTCTCTGTCTCTGTCTCTCTCTCTGTCTCTCTCTCTCTCTCTCTCTCTCACACACACACACACACACACACAAAGTAACAAGACAAATGTACTGTTTAAGTGTCTTAAAATAGCTATATCTGTATATGATCTTGGTGGTTCTTTAGCTATGTTTAGAGTGAAATGTCTTGGTCTTATTTGCTGAACTTAGTATGCTAAGGTTTATGAGGGACTTGACAGGTTTACATTCAGAGACGATAAAGAAATTTCAAAGGACCCCTTAGATAGGAGGAGCCCAACATGTTTGGACTATAAATGTGTTTAATGATATGGTGAAATTTTCTCAAAAAAAAAAAAAAAAAAAAAAAAAACGATTATTGTCCTTTGGTAATAGGCTTGAAAATTCTTAGCGAGAGACTCCGACCCCAGGGTAAGGAGATCTTTTCCCTGTGCAGGCTCCCTGAGTCCTCCCACACACCCATTCTACTATCAGCTGGGTAAGCATGAGCACACCGGTATTCTCATGTGAAATTCATAGCTTTTTTTTCCATGTCTGTTTAAGGGAATGTTGTCTTTGCTTAATTTCCAGGCATTTGTAGAGCAAGGATGTGTATGTAGGGGGATACTGTTTTCAGTCTGATTGCTGCCTGGTCGCTTTTTTCTTAGGAGGCCATACAAAACGGTCTTTCCTGTTTTCATTGTAAAGAAAATAAAATGAAATTTCAATTATTTGACTTTTGAACCATTTCTCTTTTTGCCCTCCACCAAGTTAATTTTCCAAAAATAACAGTTTTCCTCTCAAGCTAAAAAATCTTCAGCAGCTCCTACTGGTTTTAGGAAGAGGTCCAGAGTTTTCAACCTGCCAATGTAGGTCATCACACTATGGTGGCCTGTCCCCACCAGAGTCCTTGTTTCTGGCAACCTCACTGTCCTCTCAACACATCCAGGTCACTGTTGCCTGGAAAATTTCACTCATGGCCAATACCAGAGGGCATGTCCTCCTTAGGCACCTCCAGTCTCTGTCCCACACTGTCCTCTGTCCCACACTGTCCCACACTGTCCTCTGTCCCACACTGTCCTCTGTCCCACAGTGTCCCACACTGCCACACTGTCCCACATTGTCCCACACTGTCCTCTGTCCCACACTGTCCCACACTGTCCTCTGTCCCATAGTGTCCCACACTGTCCTCTGTCCTACACTGTCCGCTTTCCTCCCCTGAATTCACATCCATGTCTTGCTCTCAGTCTCCAGGGACAAGAGCAGATCGATCCCCTTTACAGAGATGTGACGTGTAGATGACTGGAAGGTGTGAGCAGAAACTCTCCCACCTTCCACAGGCAAGGTCCCTCTGCAGCTAGCAGAGGCTAAAAATGTGCATTTTCCTTTCTTTCTTTTTTCTTCTTCTTTTTTTTAAGGTTTAATTATTTATTATGTATACAATGTTCTGTCTGCATGTGTACCTGCCCGCCAGCAGAGGGCACCAGTTCTCATTATAGACGGTTATGAGCCACCATGTGGCTCAGGACCTCCGGAAGAGCAGCTTGTGCTCTTAACCTCTGAGCCATCTCTCCAGCCCCGGTTTTTGTTTTCTTAAGACACGGTTTCTCTGTGTAGCCTTGGCTGTCCTGGACTCGCTTTGTGGCCCAGGCTGGCCTCGAACTCACATCGCTCCTCCTGCCTCTGCCTCCCGAGTGCTGGGATTAAAGACACGAGCCACCACGCCCGGCTAAAATGTGCATTTTTCAGAGCTTGTTCTGCATTCCTCATCTTTGCATCATGGTGGCTGAATGCCTTAGCCACACAGGAGAGGAAAGGCTCCTTTTGTCTCAAGGTATCAAAGGGTTTCAGTCTTTCATAGCATGGAATGTTGCAGAGGATTCATTCAATCCCAGCAGTGGAAAGCATGGCAGAACAGCTCAGTCCACAGTGGGATGGAAGCTTGTGGCGGGAGCTGCTTGTTTGGTGGTGGCCTAGGAAACAGTAAGAGCAAGTCAGAGCCAGAGATGGAACTTCCAAAGACCTACTTCTGGTGACCTTCTGCCACCAGCCAGGCCCTACCTCGTAAAAGCACCACACAGCCTTCAAAATAGGTCACGAGCTATGGGGAAGGAGCAAGAGCCTGTGGTGTGTGGCTGGGCCACTTCAGATTCAAACCTTGACAGATGGTTTCTGTTTTCAATATTTCAATATATCTTCTGATCTTAAGCTTTGAGGCCTGCCGAGACTATAGAGTAAGACCATGTCTCTCAATGGGCGTGGTGGTGCATGCCTTTAGTCCCAGCACTCGGGAGGCAGAGGCGGGCCGATCGCTGTGAGTTCGAGGCCAGCCTGGTCTACAAAGCGAGTCCAGGACAGCCAAGGCTACACAGAGAAACCCTGTCTCGAAAAACCAAAAACAAAACCAAACAAGACCCTGTCTCAAACTACACACACACACACACACACACACACACACACACACACACACACACACTCAGATGTAATAATGAGATAACACTGCTGAGCTACTAAGGTAGGAAGACGACTTCTGGGCCAGACTGGGCTACATAATATGACTGTATCTTTTGGATATATATCCTATATTTTAAAATTTTAAACCTAAAGAATTTGAGGAATATATATGTATACACACATACGAATTTTTTTGTGGTACTCAGGGTAGCCTATAACATAGCTGCCTTAGGATATTGTCTTAATTAGCGTCAACTGTGAACTTGACCCAGCCTAGAAGCATTTGAGAAAGTCTCAGTTCAAGGGTTGCCAGATGAGATTGGCCTGTGGCCATACCTGTGGTGAACTGTGTTGACTGATAACTGACGTGGAAGGGCCCAGCCCACTGTAGGGGACTCTATCCCTAGTCAGGTGGGCCTGCGCTGTGTAAGGAAGCTAGCGGAGCCAGCCAGTGAGAAAGCAGCACTTCGCCCAGGGTGCTGTTCTAGTCCCTGCTTGAATTCCCGCTTCCCTCAGGGATGGAGTATGACATGGAAACAAACCCTTTCCTCCTCAGGTTGTTTTTGTTCATTGTGTTGAGCACAGGAACAGAAAAGCAAACTAGAGCAGACACAAAGCCTCACTTTAGGCCAACTATAGAAGGGCGCCTAGAAATTGGCTCATCGGCAGATGGCAGTGGACAGAGGCTGTGGTATTTGGACTTGCCTTTTGACGAAGGTCAGACAAGTGAGACTCTTTCCAACTTCTCACACATGGAAAGGCAAGGCTGTGCATCTAGGAGTATTTCCAGAGCCTTGTCTCTTGACAGAGAGTCCTGACTCAGCCTAAGAGCCCCAGAATTCTATCCTGTAAGGAAGGAAGAAAAACCAACCAAGCTCCCATGGAGGACCCTTTGTCTGTCAGGCTCTGAGCTCCGCGCCTTCCTGTGCCACGGACCTTACTATTCCCTTTGTTCTGATTGAGGAAACTGTAATTATAGTATCTGTCCAGGAGTTGGAGTCTCTATTCCAAAATAAACAAACTAGCAATTACCCATGAATGTTGGAAGGTTTCCCGTGTTAGGAGAATTATATATAGTGAGGTGCGAAGTACTCTAGACTGCCAACACTGCTTCTCAGAGCCTGACACCCACAGCCGCAGGCATCAGGCATCAGCTGCACTGCTTCTGCACTGGGCGGGGCCTGCTAGCCTCAGAGCATCACCCATTCATATTTTCACTGTGACCGGTTCCTTAAAGATGTAGGTGATGTGTTGAGTTCTAATCAAAGCAGTGTTGTACGATAGCAACCTCCAGAATGGAGCTGAGCTTTTGTTTGTTTTGTTTTGTTTTTTTCAAGACAGGGTTTCTCTGTGTAGCCTTTGGTGTCCTGGATCCTGGACTCACTTTGTAGACCAGGCTGGCCTCGAACACACATCAATCCTCCTGCCTCTGCCTCCCGAGTGCTGGGATTAAAGGCATGCGCCTCCACGCCGGACTTGGAGTTCCCTTTCAAGACAGTATATTTTCCTGTTATGCGTCTCCCTAGGCTTCCTCTTGGCTACCATTGTTTCAGAATTCCCTTGTCTTTGATGAACCTGTTCCTTTGCAGGACCTATGCTGTGATTTGATTGTGCCATGATGAGTTGAGGGGCATGGGTTTTGAGGAGGAAGACTCTACACGCCGACAACATGCCTTTTAAGCCATCTACCTGAGGCAGTGTCTGTCAGGGTCCCCCCTGTGATGTCCCTCACCTTTTCATACTCTTGGAAGTAGGGTCACGATGTGCCGGGCCTTACGTGTACATTTTCATTTATTGTATGGAGTGCTTTCGCATGGAAGACTTAACTGTTTTCTATTAAAAAAATATATTTCAAGTTAGATAAATTTATATTATGTATTAATTTAAAGTAATTCCTGTAATTTTCAACAACAAGCCCTTCCATACCACGTAGTTCAGTGAGTAGCAA
The DNA here is from genome assembly GCF_903995435.1 of Acomys russatus. Lineage (NCBI taxonomy): Eukaryota > Metazoa > Chordata > Mammalia > Rodentia > Muridae > Acomys > Acomys russatus. The sequence goes on from NC_067145.1 coordinate 37,314,615, forward strand.
GACCCTGTCTCAGACAAAACAAAACAGACATAATTCTGGAGGTGAAACTGGGGTACCTAGAGTGGTAAGGGTGGCATTGGGGTGGGTGATGGCAGCAGGCCAGGCACGGTGCGTAACAGACTGCAAAGCAAACTGCAGCTCTGAGGGGGTCACACTTGGTCCTGCCAAGCTCTGCCAAGCAGGAAAGTAGGCCGTCTTCCTGTACCCATTTTTGCTTAAAAGCAGGAACTGGTGACTTGGACTTTTCCATGGAATCACCTGATTTTGAAATGGTGCCAAGCCAGCTCGTATTTCCACCTATTTTGTGCTGGCTCAGCGTGAGCTCTGTGGGCAGCTGGTGGGCAGATGATCGTGTGCACATGTTCTCAAGAAGAAGGCAGCCGCAGGAACATACTGAGATACCGAGATCACACCATTGGCTTGAATGGCTGAATAGAATCGTTGCGCAGGACTCAAACTTGTGTGCCTCCCAGTTTGCTTTTGTTCTAAACAAGCTCATAGTTTATGTACTTCCTTTATTCATTTGCTTTATTAGCATGTGTATGTTCAAATAAATGCATTTTTATTATGGTTTTTTTTTGTACATGTATATAACACTCCTGGTTGGCCTTCCAAGTGATGAGATTACAGGTGTCCACCACCAGGCCTAGCTTCTTCAATCAAATTTTTAGTAGCATCATGCATATTTTACACTCTGTTGAATGAATCACTATTCATCTTTTTGGACACAGGGCATCAACTTAAGTATATTTGAGCTTAAATTCACAATGATTCTAAGTCTGTGTCTTCCCAGCGACCCCCCCCCCCCCCGTGCTTTTATGGCTATTTTGCCAAGTCCTTCACACACACACACACACACACACACACACACACACACACCTCTCTCCCAGTTCTCTGTGTGGAGTGGAGCAAGGTGGTGCTTAGCTTTTCAGCAGAGAGTCAATTGGAGGCTTCTTACTTCTAGGTCAGCGTAAATTAATTAATGATGGTGTAGTCAGGGATGTTTCTGAGGAAACCCAAGCAGCTAGGGAGTAACCTTGCCTGCCCGGCTCCACTGGGATCTCCATGCCAAGAGCACAGAGACAACCTGGCTTAACTAAACACAAGCTCCTCTCTGCTTAGCTTGTAAGTGGCACACCCTCCCATCAAAGCCAGCTTTCACAATGCAAAAATCCCCACCCCCACTATACATGTTAATGTTCTATACTTCTCCTTGGTTTAGTGTGTATGGCTAACAAGTGAGGAGGGTGTGTTTTTGGCAACATGTAGAAATGTTCTCAGTTGTACCAGGATTTTGATTTGGGGTGGTGGGCACAAGGATAAAACCCAGGGACATAAGCATGCTGGGCAAGCATTCTGCCCTTAGCATGCTCCGGGAGACAGCTTCTTATTTTCTTTTTAACAATCTGAGACAGAGTTTTGGCAAGCCATTCTACTGGACATAAAATCAATCCAGGCAGGCCTTGAACTTCCAACATCAGGACCGGCTCTTTTTTTGGGGGGCTGTTTCTCTGTGTAGCCTTGGCTGTCCTTGAACTCACTGCAATTGGCCTGTCTCTGCCTCCATGTTAGTGGTTTGTTTTTTAAAAATAAATGAGACTAAAAGCTTGTTTTCTGGAGACAAGGCAACAGCTTAGTCTGCAAAGTGGTTGTTCAGGAAACACTCGAACCTGAGCTGGCATTGGCACTGCAAAAAGCTAGGTGCAGCAGGGTGTGTCTATGATCAGTCTTTGGGTTCTACACACACACACACATGCACACACATGTACACATGAACAAGTGTATACACATTTGCATCCCACCTCACCCTATCGAACCTCATCACAAAACAGTCCTGTCTGATCCCAGCTTGTACATATGAAGAATGCTTTAAAATCAGTCGAAATGATACCAAAGTTGTGATTTCTAGGATAATGGCTTACTAGTCTAGTTTATTTGGTTTAGTATGGGAATCTATATGGTTTATACATAAGTGTATATGCGTGGTATGTAAGTATAGGGACATACATATGTGTATAGATGCATTTCACTTACATATACATATGCTGATAATTGAATCAGAGGCTGCCTTAATCTGCTTTTGTTGCTACGGCAGTACCTGAATTTGAGAGGCAGAGGCAGGAGGATTGCATAGGCTACAGTGCATCTTTGCTACTTTTGCATGAAGAGTGCTTTGTGCCAGAAGCACATGAAGAGCTGGAGGGGGGAAAAGCAGGGAAACTGAACTCCCCCCTATACTCCCCATCCCCAACTAAGCCAATCCTGAATAACAGCTTAGCTCACTCATGGCAGTGAGAGTCCCATGACCTAGTCAGCTCTTAAAGGGCCCTCTCCTAGGATGGGTCTAATGGCAAGGAAATTTCATCAGCAGTTTCAGAGGGGACGTCTACACCTTAGCAAGCATATTACACACAAATGTATGTAATATATATTATGCATATATTACAGGGCTTGTCTTTTTGGAGAAATAAATTACCAGCTGGCTGAGGCACCTCAGGTGAGCACTCCAGTACTGAAGGAGTTAGCAGCATTCCTTTTTTATTTTGTATTTTTATTTTTTGGTTTTTTGAGACAGGGTTTCTCTGTGTAGCCTTGGCTGTCCTAGACTCGCTTTGTAGACCAGGCTGGCCTCGAACTCACAGCGATCCGCCTGCCTCTGCCTCCTGAGTGCTGGGATTAAAGGCGTGTGCCACCACGCCCGGCTTTATTTTTTTATTTTATCAGACTAGAAATTCTTGGCCATTTGACAGGACTCATATGCCACTTTCTGTGCTGAAGCCTCCAGGTGAGTGTGCATAAGGGTATCCCTAGAACAGAAGTGGTCCACTTCAAATACTCCAGCTATCTAGCTGTCTTTCCTAACCCAACCTCCGGGTGTTACTTGGGAGCTCACACACAAATGTCCTAACTGAAGGATCACATTGCAAAATATCCACGGGAGCCAAATAGAAGAAGAGGAAGAGTTGCCAAATAGAAAAGACCATCATGAACTCCAGCGGCTGCCAAAAGTTTAGACTGATGCCTCTTAATCCCGTACTATAAACAGCTTAAGTCTCTCCATTTTATTTGTTGGTTCTGTCTCCTCTTGTTTAGACCAAGATAGCCTTAAATTTGCCATCCTCCTGCCTCTGTCTCCAGAGTGCTGGTGTTAAAGCCATGTGCTATATCGTGCCGGCTTTCAAGAACTAATTCTACAGGGTAATTCCCAACAGCCAGATTCTCCTAGGTCAAACTAGTCCAACGAGCTCTGGTTTATGAAAGTGTAACAAGGAAGAGTGTGATAAGGGGTGCCCAGGGGGGCGCACCAAGCAGAGAGGGAACGTCATGTGTTTAGGCAAAGGGTAGAACACAGACAGAATTTGAGAAGAGGGGCTGGCAGTATCGCTTAGTCATAACAAGTTGTCTTCTGACCTCCGCTTACACACACACACACACACACACACACACACACACACACACACACACTAAGTAAAGTCTAATAAAAAAAATGAGGGAGAAAGTCTTGTGATAGATTCAAAGCAGAACATGGTACATAGCTGTTTCTTCTGAATTTAAAAGTTCCCTCTTAGGAGTGGGGCATAAGACTCAGGAAGCAGAAGAAATTTGCAAGGCCCAGGAAGCTCAGAAAGTTCTAAGACTCACAAGCCAGTCCTACTACACTTATAAAGCATTAAGCATAAGCTGGAGGAGATTCTCTTAGGTGTAGCTACTCCCAACTGGAGAGGAACTCTAGGGGTACAGCTTGTGAGTGGGGGTGGGTTTTATGGGGCTACAGCTGCCTTTGAGTCACTTGTCTCCAATGAACAGCAGGCTAGACTTGGTAAAACAATTTCTTCTGCTTTCTTCTGACTCCAGTCAGTGCCCTAACTGGAGTGCCTCAGGCATTAAATGCAAGCTATGAGCAACAGCCTACTAATATGCAGTAATATTTTTCCTAAAGGAAACAGCTATTTCCTTGGTAACTGTAAAGTTAAGACCAATGTGGCTGAGCATTGTGGCACACTTTTATCATCCCAGCATTTTAGAGGCTGAGGCAGGAGGATTGTTTAAGCCAAGTTCTAGACCAGCAAGGGCTATGTATATATAACCTGTCTCAATACACAACTCCCACCTCAAGAACAAACAAACGAACAAACAAACACCAAGTCAAAACAAAGAGCCAGGTGTGGTAGTGTATAAATATGTATAATCCCAGCACTCAGGGAGCAGAGGCAGGCAGATCACTGTGAATTCGAGGCCAGCCTGGCCCACAAAGTAAGTTCCAGGCAGCCAAGGCTACACAGAGAAATCCTGTCCTGAAAAACAAACAAACAAACAAAGTCCTGAGTAGAACATAGGTCTACCTGTTCTCACGCTGGAGGTCAGAGAGATCAAGAGACTGACAGGCAAGAGTGTGTGTTCTGTTGTTCTCTTTCTTAAATAGCACTATATTTGAGTGTGACTTATGGGAACTTTTTTTTTTTTTACAATCCTATGGTGTTGGTATTAATGGGCTGAAACGGCTTTTTAGAAACTCATATTAGGAGCTGGAGAGATGGCTCAGTGGTTAAGAGCACTGACTGCTCTTCCAGAGGTCCTGAGTTCAACTTCCAGCAACCACACGGTGGCTCACGACCATCTATAATGAGATCTAAGGCACACTGTATACATAATAAATAAATCTTAAAAAAAAAATCTCCTCTGCTTTGGAGAGATTTGTTAAAAAAAAAAAAAGAAATTCATATTAACATAACAAGATGGACCTAATTTTGACTGAAGTGGCAAGAGACAACAGGTATGAAATTCTGAAGCTGCCTGAGCGAGTAACAAACCTTGAAAGGAGCTTTAGTCACTTGGTAACTGTCTTAGTTAACGAGCTATTGCTTTGAAGAGACACCACTAGCAGCTCTTATAAAGGGAAACATCTCATTGGGGCTGGCTTACAGTTCAGAGGTCTAGTTCATTATCATCACGGTGGGAAGCTTGGCAGTGTGCAGTCAGACACGGTGCTGGGGAAGGAGCTGAGAGTTCTACCTCTGGATTGGCAGGCAGCAGGAAGAGAGAGCATGCCACTAGGCCTGGCTTGGGCTTTTGAAACCTCAACGCTCCCATTTCCACCCAGTGACACACTTCCTCCAACAAGGTCACACCTACTCCGACGAGGCTGGACCTCCATTAATGCCACTTCCTATGAGGGCCACCTTCATTCAGACTACCACTGTGACTCTTAAAAAAAAAAATCCTTCACTCAAAATAAGATCCTGGGAGGTAAAGGGACAGCGAAGAAAAAATTCAATGAAGGAATAGAATTTACTCTGAAGAAGCAATGCTGTGAGTCTTGTAACTTCTATACTGTTGTCCCTAATTTCGCTGGAGGAGGGGACACTGGTAGGGCAGCAAGGGCAGCTCACTGTGGGTTTAGAGTGTACGAACTTGACCTGACCCATCTAAAGTTGAGAAGTTCAGGCACTGGTTTAGAGTGGAGGAGAAAGAATAGAGAAATCCATCTGTAGAAGGCAGAGGTGCTCTTCTGTAACTGGGAGGAAGGCATGCATGGGTTGTTTTTTGGGAACCACAAGAAAACAATCCACAGCACACACACTGCAGGAAACAAAGAGAGAGATGACAACTTGGAGACAGTGCCAGACCCTGAGAGGCGCAGTCACTTGCACAAGTTCAGGTCTCCAGAAATGACTGAAAATACTGGCGAGAGGGAAACACAAACTTCAGTCATCATTGGTCAAGTCATTGGCCAACTCAGAGAACAAACCCTCCTGGCAACTGCAGACCCTGTTAGTAGATCTTACCAGCGTGTGTGTGTGTGTGTGTGTGTGTGTGTGTGTGTGTGTGTGTGTGATTATCAGTGAGGATCCTGGGGATGCAGAGTCAGATTTCCTTCTCCATAAGGAAGGACAGAGGCTGCCTAGCTGGAAGGGTTTTGTTTGTTTTGTTTTGCAATACAAAACCAAACCAGGGACCCCACACAGCTGGAGGGGGGCACACTCTCAGGGAACTATGCTAAAGTGACTGAAATTCTTTTTATTACTTCAGGGCCGTCAAAGAAGTTATGAAACTGTCTGGTGCTGTTTCAGATCTCTTCCCCCAGGGTTTCTGCAGAAGGGACGACAGCAGCCTTCATCTGCCATCCCATGCCATCCCATGGCATCAGGATTCGGTGATGCCACGATGGTCTCACTGGAAACCTGGCAGGGAGAATCATTGGCGTCTGGAAGCCAAGTGAAGCAGAAATTTGCCGAGAAGTGTCACCTTCGATTTTGATGTTTGGATCCCCACATTAGTGTAAACAAACAAAAATGCCTGTTTTGTTCACTACTAAATAGTTCATGGAGTTGTTGGAAGTGACTGTTTTCCTGTGGCCTATTTAGAATTTGTGAGATTGGTATGGCAGAGTGGACTTTGCTTCACACCTTTACTGGCCAAGGTTTCAGTCATGCGGCCTGGTTGGAAATGTGCTAACATTCCCAAGCTGGGCATGGTGGCACTCTGGAGGCAGAGGCAGGCAGATTGCTGTTGAGTTTGAGGCCAGACTGGTCTACAAAAATGAGTCTAGGACAGCCAAGGCTACACAGAAAAACCCTGTCTTGAAACAAACAAAGAAACAAAGAAAATGTGCTAGAATTCCCATTAATTGGATTAAGCATAGGCCATTGGTCCTAACTTCTCTGCCTCCTTTGACAGTTAATATTCTGATTGATCACATCATGAAACTATGAAACTCACGTTTTCTTAATTTCTTCACCAGCTGAGCTTTCCACTTAGCACCTGGATTTCTTTCCATGTCATTTTTCTTCCCTTTTGGGCCAAAGATTTATTTATTTAGTACAAAATACTTTGTATCAGGGAGTCCTGCTGTAATACGTCTGCTTATATATTATTTTATGTCTTGCAGAATATTCCGGAAGGAAGTTGGGTAAGGTGGCGCACACCTGTGATCTCAGGACTCAGGGAGGCAGAGGCAGGCGGATCAATGTGAGTTGAAGGCCAGCCTGGTCTACAAAGCAAGTACAGGAAAGCCAGGGCTACAGAGAGAAACCCTGTCTCACGGGCACTCCCTTTCCCCCAGCTCCCTGCCACTCCGCCTCCCCTCCCCAATACAGAAGAACAGACTCACTCAGTCGTCATGTGCCCTGCTTCAAGAGACTGAAGGGTGCAATTATTGTATTTTCCTCTATCTTAGAACTAGTCCCTTGCATATCTTCAAGGCTCCCCACTTATCTTTCTTTCTTTCTTTCGTTTTTTCGAGACAAGGTGCACCACCACGCCCGGCCCAATTTTTCTCTTTCTTTTCTCTGTCCTTCCCTCTCTTCCCCTCCCCTTCTTCCCCCTCCCTCCCCCCTTCTCTGCTTGTTTTATTAAAAATTATGGAAATAATGCTTTCTCTGACAGGCAGTAAGGACTTTACTTCCAGTCTCACCAAACATAGCATGACCTTTTCCTGACATCTTTCTGAATTTTATGTAAAAATTTAAAATATATCCCAGCGACCTCACTAAATTAATATGAAGTTGGGATGTTATTCAACAAAAACGTCTTACAAAAGACACAAGATAGTAGGGGCTCGAGGGGAGCTCATATCCTGCGTAGGGAATCCAGCATCCGGAGTTTTCTTCAGAGGTTGCTAGCTCCCTTACAGCACCTCATCCGGCAGCCACCTGAGTCTGAGCAGCCAAGGGCAAACACAGCAGCAGGTCGGGGCGGGACGGAGAGGAGGTGCTACTGTGCCACTACCAATCAGAGTTCTGCTATGTTTGCTCTTGCTAACCAATGAGGGAGCTTTGCGACGACCTTTCCTTAGGCAATCCATCTGCAGACGCCTTGACTGACACTCCTCCGTTGCTCTTGGCCCATAGGCCCATAGGCCCCGCCCTGCCCAAGCCCCGCCCGACGAGACCCCGCCCCTAGCCCCGCCTCCACGAGACCCCGCCCCTTCGAGCCTCAGCCTCGGGGCGGGGCCAAGGCGGGAGGTGCGGCGGGTGCTGTGGGCTGGTTCGTCTTGTTCTGCGGCGGATCGGATCTACCTCGGGATTGTTCTTAGCCCTTAGCTGTGATCCGGGCTGCGGGGCTGAGCATCGGGGGACCGCGGCTGCCAAGCAGGTAGGGGGCCCGGGGACTGCGGCGCCCTCACGGTCCCAGCTCCAGCGGCCGCGCTCCCTGGAGCCCCCGCCGGCCTCCGGGCGCCTCGCGGTCGCACCTTGCGCAGAGGCGGGCGGTGGGGGGGGGGGGTGCTGCGGGCGCAGACGGACCCTGGGACCCTGGGGCGCTCCGGGACGCGGCTGCTAAGCCAAGGCGGGAAGACCTGCGGGAGAAGGGGGCTACGAGGGGCAAGGACCTGCGAAGTAGTGAAAATCCTCTTTTATCCACTTCAGCCAGAAGACGTCTTTACTTGAGTCGTGTTTAATTCAGGTTTATTAGGCTTTAGGGAGTGTGGAGTTCACGGGGCTCACCGCGATGTTATTTGCTCTGTTACTTAAAGTAGCCTTTTGTCGGGAGTTTGTTTGAGGACATTTACCTAAGTGACAAGTGGACCGAGCACAGTGCCTGGTGACTCACCTTTGTCTGCCTGAAGTGGGTAGGGAAAGCTGAAAGGAGTGGGGGGAGGAATGTTCAGACGGTGCCCGTGCAGGTTTGAGAGCACTGTGGGGGTGGACCTGCCGCTGTCATGCCACGAGTTGGGGAGTAGAATTGTGGTTCTCGCCCCCCCCCCCCCCCCCGCCTTCCTCCCTCCCTCTCTTTTCCTCTCCTTTTCACTCCCTTTCCCCTTTTCTTTTTTAATTCTCCTTCTCCAACCAACAGCATTAGAGCAGAAAAGCCTTTTAAAAAGCAGTCTATGGACTTCAGGCTTCAGGGCTGCACCTGCTGCTCCTATAGTAAAACTCGAATACTTGGCAGATAAATCTTAGGCAATTCATTACGTGATTGGACGTTCCCACCTGGAATGGCTGCTAACTTTTCTTTAATCTGCCCAGTATGCCATATGTCCACCGGTTGAAATGATGCTGGCCATTGAGGCAGGCTTAGCGTCTGCGGCGCAGTGATGTGTTTGAAGGGCGAATCTCCTTGCCCAGGTGCACACAGGTTCCACTTAGATGTGTTAATAAAGCTCACAAAATTTTTGCTAGTTACTCTTCCCGGGGAAGACTCTGCAGAGCGTGCACAGCTTATAGTCACGACATCTTTCAGCTGAAGGAAACTATAGCAGGGATACTACCTGCCATTTTATCTGAGATCTGGTATGGCTAGAATTATCAAGCATAGTACAGGATCAGAGGTTATTAAAAAAAAATACCGTCTCATAGTTTTTCTGAGCTGCTACCATGATCGTTTGAAAGTTCCCAGAAAGGTAATTTTCCACACAGGCAAAATAAAACAAGTGAAACGGACAGTGTTTCACTTCATGAGACTCTACTGAAATGTTCTAGGGGAGGGGGCCCTTACAAACTCTAGAGCTTTCGCTTGCACCCCTAGCCCAGCCGCCTCTTCAGGAGTGCTGTGAGTTGAGGTAATGCGGATGCGTTTGATGTGTATCAGCCATAAGATGACTTTGGAGAAGTCTTTTCATTTATGGAAGGTTGAAAATGTAGCACTTTTTTTATTTTTTTTTAAATTCGAGTGACTCAAGAGAAAGAGTTTAGGGGATCAGTGTGGGGTGATGCCATGGGTTGCGGAGCTCTAGCAGGTTGTTAACTTTTGTTGAAGGAATTAGGAGCATTGAAATGCCTCATGACATTCTTATTATGAAGTAATCCTTTCTGTGCTTTATGTAATGCATTGCGGTTTGCTTCAGGTACACTGCATTTTGATGTAATTTATTTGTGAAACATACAAGATAACCTTACATAAGGATTGTTACTTAAGCCCTGCGTCCATCCTTCCATCCATCAGTCAGTCTGTCTGTCCCTTCCATTCCTAACTTTCTACCCCATCCCCTTTAGAGACAGACTGGCCTTGTACGTGAAGTGATCCTCCTGTCTCCTGAACACTGGGATTACAGACTTGTAACACCAGGGTCAGACGGTTTCTTCATGCTTTAGTGTTTTTTACTTAACTTTAATTTTCTTGTCATCTGAAAATTTGAAGCAAAAATTTCCGTAACAAAATTTATATCTGTTAATCTTTTCTTTCTTTCTTTTTCTTCTCTTTTGGTTTTTGTAGACAGGGTTTCTCTGTGTAGCCTTGGCTGTCCTGGACTCACTTTGTAGACCAGGCTGGCCTCAGAGATCTGTCTGCCTCTGCCTCCCTGAGTGCTGGGATTACAGGCCGGGCTCTGTCACTCTTAAAGCCCCAAGCCCTTCCTGTGTCCAGTTTTCTGAAGATGAGAAATGGAGAGAGACTTGCCTGTTCCTACTGAATCTCCTCTCTATCCTGTGGGCTTACATCTTTTTTGCATTTTCTCCCAAAATTAAGATATTACATAAAAAAATGATATTACATAATTTCACTAGATGGTGTACCTGGTGCTGCTATCAACAACTTCATTATTTTAGTTTTATCATTATTTTTACTCTTACTATTATTCCTCCCCCCCCACCCCCCATGGCAGTGAATGGCTTCAGAGAGTTTTATTAACTAAGATTATTTGGAAGGACAGGGTGGTTTAATTTAAAGTGATAAAATTTTGAGTGCTTTCATAAATAATGTCAGTTTTGAGCTTCCTGGCCCTCTGCATGGTCAGTAATCCGGACCAGAGTGAAGATTTATTGGTCTGTGCTTGTGTAAACTCGAGCTTTTAGAAAAATGGCTGTGTTTTTCTTACAATTTATATGAACCAGGATTAAGATACTTGAGGGTATCTTGGACTTTTCCTTATTGTTTTTTAAAAACTCTGGTAAAGCGCATGTTTTAAAATTATGTGGCACTCACTGTGAATGGAGGCCTAGGTAGGTTTTCCCCAGGTTTTTTTTTTTTTTTAAAGATTTATTTATTTATTATTATGTATACAGTGTTCTGCCTGCATGCACACCTGCAGACCAGAAGAGGGAATCACATCACATTACAGATGGCTGTGAACCACCATGTAGTTGCTGGGAATTGAACTCAGGACCTTTGTTGAGAGCAGGTGGTGCCCTTAACCACTGAGCCATCTCGCCAGCCTGGTTTTCCCCAGGTTTGTGAAAGGGTTTTTTCTTTTTGTCTTGAGCATTCACTTAATACATTTTTTTGTGCTTTGCTTCATAAGGAGAGACGACAGGAGTCCTCCTGGCTCTGGTAGCTGGACTTGCTGTGATTGGGTGGCTTTTACCAGCTGTTGCACAGCTGTCCTTGATAAGCAAGGTTCTTACTTTACATAAGTAGGTGGGTGGCAATGATCTTGGAGAGTGAACCTGTTGTGGGGTGGCTCACACCTCCAATCCCACTCCAGAGGCTGAGACAGAGGATTGCTGGGAGTTTGAGGCCAGCTTGGTGGTGGTGGGGGGGGGGGAGTAGTAGAGGCAGAGGGAGAAAGGAAGAAAGGGAGGGAGGGGAAATTCTTAGGACAAGGGAAAGGGATGGTGACATATCCCTCCTCAGTGTCAGGAAACCAGACAGCACCACGCCCACTCCCCAACCTGAGCAGATGTTTTGTTTGGGGAGATACTTTGAAGAAAACACTATCTTTTTAAACTGCAGGAGTTGGAAAGCCGTCCGTTGAGGGGTGAGCCTGAGTTTATTTCACTCCTTTGCCCTTCAGCTTCTAGGGATCCCCTCTGCTGCTTGCTTGTGGCCTTTGGTGCGGAGTTGGGAACAGGGAGGTGAACAGGCTCCAGCCCTTCTAGGAAGGTGGCTTAACGGCACTGCCAGCCCTTAGCATGTGTGGCCACTGTGACAGAGCTGCCTTGGGGTCAGCTTCCTGGCTGCTCTTCACCGTCAAGCTGCTTGGTCAGTGTGCATTGTACTCAGGTTTAAAGCTCTCCTGTGGGCCAGACTTGGGCTAGGTGTGGTCTAATCTTCCAGTCCAGTTATGCCTTCAATTTGTTTTTCCCTCGTAGGGTCTCCTTATGTAGGCTAGCCTGGTCTCCACAATAAACACCCCTCCTCCTCCTCCTCCTCCTTCGCCTCTTCCTCCTTCTTCTTCTTCTTCTTCTTCCTCTTCCTCCTCCTCCTCCTTCTTCTGACAAGGGTTCTCTGTATAACAACCTTGCCTGTCCTAGACTCACTCCGTAGACCAGGCTGGCCTCAAACTCATAGAGATCCACCTGCTTCCGTCTCGGTGTGCTAGGATTAAAGGTGTGCTCCACCATGCCTGGCTTCCTAGCTTTAAATTCTGAAGTAAGTGGAATCTTGAACACTCTCAAATTACTGAGCTGGGTGTGTGAGTGGAGAGCTTTAAGTAGTATGCATTTGGGTTACTGTAGGAGCTAGACTGTATAACTCTCATAGCCTTCCTTTTTAAGCCCCTGGTCAATAATACGTGAACCACACAGAATGCACATTTGGTCACCCAGATTGAAAACTTAGGCTGGGAACAGGGCTGGGCTCTGAGAAGAGCAGACCCAGTAGGGACCTGTGAAGAGCCACATTGTTGATTAGTTTGTGACTTAAAATCTCCTGGGAAGCATTTCCGGTGTACTCACGTCGAGGAGCTCGAATCCTGAGAATCAGATGTGTTGCGTTTGAGGGTTGTGACTTCTTTCTTGGCAAATGGGAGGGAATGTGTTGAAATGGTATAAAAGTTTGTGTGGTGGCGCTGCCTTTAGTCCCAGCAGAGGCAGAGGCAGAGGCAGGCAGATCTCTATGAGTTCCAGGCCAGCCTGCTCTACAAAATGAGTCCAGGACAGTCAAAGCTACACAGAGAAACCCTGTCTGGAAAAAAACCTAAACAAAACAAACAAAACAAAAATTTGGGCTTGAGTTCAGGCTTGTGGCGCTATGGTCTGGATTTTTCATGCCTTCCCTGACCACATTACTCAATTTCTTCTGCAAATGTCTTCTGATTTAACTTCTGACTAGTCAGTGTAGACTTCTAGCGTGTTTTAAATTTAGCTCTGTTCCTACGAGGGCCCATCCACGGTATCTGGTCTCTTTTTCTGGGGATTCCCTTACCTCCGCTTGGTGCCAAGTCCTCCATAGGTACCCAAATCTAAGGCTGGGCGCTCAGGTTCCAGGCACAAAATGGCCTGTATTTGCATATAGCCCTCATGCATTCCCTGTGCGCTCTGAGCCATGTCTAGATTTCGAGGGCCACCCGGTGCATTCCTAATACAGTGTAAACGGCGTTTACCTAGGTAGCTGTTGGACTTTGTTCTTTAGGGAATGATAGCAAGTAAGAAAGCCTGTCCATGTCCGCTCTACCCATAGCTTTTCTGACCCACAGTTGGTTGAAGCCTTAGCTGGGGAAACATACAGGTGCAGAGGGGTAACTGTACTCAGCTGATTTTTTTTCAGAGCTAAGTTGTCCATGTGGGTTCCAGGGATCAAACGCAGTCCATCAGGCTTGGTGGCAAATGCCCTTACCCGCTGAGCCACCTCACTGGCCTTGTGATTTGTCTGTGTGTGTCCGTGTGTCCATGTCCGTGTGTGTGTGTGTGTGTGTGTGTGTGTGTGTGTGTGTGTGTGTGTGAGATAGTCAAAATACAGATTAGCCCTTTTCAGGTTTGGGAGAGAAGTTGGTTAGAATTTGGGGCCTGTGGGTAGCAAGGAAATAAATTGACATTATTTTGAAATATTTATAGTCATTTAAACTAAAACAAGACCTGAATATAGATTCAGGGTTATTTCACCTTAATGCAAAGTAGGTTGGTGATTCTCAAGCTGTGGTGCACCTTGACATCATCTGTGGGCCTCGTGAAAATGTGGCCTGCTAGCCTGTCCGAGAGTTTCTGATTTGATTGATGTGGGCTTCTTGAAGCTCTGGTAGGTTCCAAGGTAATGTGGTGCCGCTGACACTGAAAACCATTGAATGGACCTCAGGGACTGTACAAACATCACTGTTGATACGGCCTTCGGAGTTTGAAAGACGGTTTGGCCGTGCCGCTTCCTAGGACAGTGCTTCAGGCCAATCACACACACCCTTTGGTAATTTCATACATGAGCACAATGCAATTGGACTGTCTATATGCCTACTTTCCCCTTCTAACAGCACTTGGGCCCTGAATTCATCTCTTTTTCCCTCAGAGTCCACTTGGCGTTGCCTATGTGCGCATTGATCATATATGGCAGCATACAAGGGACCATACCCCTGAGGAGGGCAGAATCTCCCCCAGGCTCTCCTCAGCCTTTACCTGTGAAAGCTCCTCAGCTTGGGGCGGGTCCTCTAGAGACTCCCTCCTCTGTTCATGTTGGAGGGCTGACCGGCGGCTTGATCCTTCCCGTGCCGGCTTTTGACTGCAGTGCGCCTGCCACGACCTCTGTTTCTCATCTCCAAAGTGTGAATGCGAGTATTATAATGTTGGTATTAAATGAACTTTCAAGCTCCTAGACATGCAGTCAGGGATGGCTTTTAATCACAGAACTCAGGGTATGAAGCAGTGAGAGTCCCAAGCCTTGTAAGTTGCAGGAAGATTTTTAAAGAAGGGGAATTTTATATTTACCCTCATTTCTGTGCACCACACTGGGAAATAAGATGTGGATTCAATTACTGTTTGTGGACCACAGGAGCAATTTTTAGAGATGTAAAATGCTCATATTAAGGATATCTCCCTTCAGGGTTGAATTCATCTATTACTTTTTTTTTTTTTTTTTTTTTTGGTTGTTGTTGTTTTTGTGTGTTTTTTTGTTTTTTTCTTCTTTCTTTTTTGGGTTTTTTTCTCTGGGTAGTCTGGCTGTCCTGGACTTGCCTTGTAAACCAGGCTGGTTGCTTTATGTTTTGTGTATATATGTGTGAGTATTCATAATATACGTGGTATGTTGGTGTGGAGCAGAGCACATGTGACATGGGCAGCAGGCAGAGGCTCCAGCTTGCTCACACACTTCCTATGTATGTTGAGGATATAGCCCTCTGCGCACAGCACTGTCTGTGCAGTGTGTGCTCATGAACACTGTGTGTTCATTTGTGTGTGTGTATGTGTATGTGTGTGTGTGTGTGTGTGTGTGTGTGTGTGTGTGTGCAACCTTGGATGTGGTTCCTCAGGACACCCGCCTTGCATTTTGAGTGGTCTCTCACTGACTGGAGCTTACCAAGTAGGTGGCCAGCCAGCCTGGGATCCACCTGTCTGTGCCTCCCCTGTTCTGGGATTACAAGTGTTGACCACGTCCCCTGGATGGGGAGGCCTGGCGGCACTCAGAGGAAGGATAGCAAGTTACCAAGAAGAGACTTGATATTCTAAGAGCATATATAGGGAGAGGAGGTCTCCCTCAATCATAGACATAGGGGAGGGGAGAAGGGGGGAAGTGGGAGGGAGGGAAGAATGGGAGGAAACAGGGGAAGGGCTAACAATCGAGATGTAATATGAATAAAATAATAAAATGGGAAAAAAAAAGTGTTGGCCAACACGACGGGCGCTTTTCCCATGAGTACTGGCATTGAACTCAGGGCCTCCTGCTTGCATAGCAAGCACTTTCCTGACTGTAGCACTCTTAGTGTTTCTGAGGCTGGCCTGGAACGCTCCACCTCCATTTCAGTTTCCCGTATGCTGGGATTATAGGCGTGTGCCACCAAGCTGGTTTTTAAGTTTGTTCATCAGTGAAATTATAGGCAGTTCCTGGCAGTCTCCTCTTGGACACTGCCTACCTGTAGTAATTAGGGACAGCACTCCCTGACTTTGAATGCAGTTTCTAGGGCCACAGGTGGCATATATGCTTTATTAATTTCTTTCTGTAGATCTGAGCACCCCCATCTCTTCAGTGGTCTTCTGCCAAGTAGAATCCCCTTTTTTTACAACTGTTACATTCCTTGTTTTTATTTCCTTTGTGGCAGTTACCTTGCTGTCACCTTTGCCTAGTTGTCATTGTTTCCTACATCAGATTGTAAACACTGATCAAGGATGTTGCCTTTGATGTCGGGACCCACAGTAGCTGGTATGGGGGAGTTAGTGGCTGTTGGTTAGATGAAGGGATGTGTGCTTGGGTGTCCCTCTCTGGCTCCCTGTCCCTTCTCTGAGTCACTGCACTTGGTTGTGGCCCATGGTACACTGTCATCACTGTACAGGGGGCCATTTGCTTGCTGTTCTGTTTCCCTTCCTTGCTTATTCCTGTCCCCGTGTCTCTGTCCCCACTGACCCTGTGTGGTGTGGATGCCTTGTTTGGAAGCACTGCTGGCTTACGACCTGGCGTGGCTGTTCTGGCCCGCGCTCTCACCAGCCGCTATTTCCCACATTCTTGCTGGGGCTACACAGTTTGTGACTTCATCATTTTTTCCAATCCAGTGTGACAGGTGGAGCCATCCAGACGCAGGGGGACAGGCTCGCGTTCTCTCTTACTTGGATTTCTCTGGTTGCTAACATACACAGGCATATATTCTATCATACACTTCTTAACTATCTGGGGTTCCCCTTTCTCCCCTTTTTATTTGGGCCCTTACTCATCTTTACTAATTTTTCTACCAGAGTTCCCTGTCCCTTCCCTGCCTTTCTGTCCTGAGAAAGATGTCATTTTCTCCTTGGATTTTTAGATGTTTCCATTATGTTTTTCTCTAGAGCTTGCTCCCTAACATGGAAAAAAAAATCCTGTTTTACAAGAAAAGTTTTTCTTCAAAATACTATTCTGTCCCAGCACTTGGGAGGCAGAGGCATGCACATCGTTGTGAGTTCAAGGCCAGCCTGGTCTACAAAGCAAGTCTAGGATAGTCAAGGCTACACAAAGAAACCCTGTCTCAAAAACAACAACAAACAAACAACCTCCCCCCAAAAACCGTATTCTGAACAGAATTGCTCTCCATCCATTTTCCTCTCTTTCCATCTTGTTTAGAATATACTTTAACTTAAAAAGAAAAGGCATGCTTCTACATTTTAAAAGAAGTGACAAGGTTAAATTTTCTCAGTCCCATTTATAAAATAGCCTAGGGGGCGGTGATGCTAATTCTGTCCTCCAGCGAGAGATCTTTCTCCTACTCACCTGTCTTTAGGTTCTCTGTGTTGTTTTGATCAACTTGTTCCTGTTCCACACTTTGGCTTTCAGTGTTGTTACTGCAGTTTGTAGATGGCCGGAGGGATGGATGAATGGATGGCTGGACGGACGGATGGATGGTTGATGATAATGGGAGGCGGATGGACGGACGGATGGATGGCTGGACGGACGGATGGACGGTTGATGATAATGGGAGGCGGACGGACGGACGGACGGATGGATGGATGGATAGATGGACGGATGGTTGATGATAACAGGAGGCAGACGTCTAGAAAGACAAGTGTCTCTTGTGTTGGTTTTCACTGGGAAAGTGCCCATCACCTTCGTTAGGTGCCTGGTAGTGCTGAGCTAAAATTTCCAGTCAAGTTAGGTTGACTTGTTACTATTTCTTTAGTAGTTTCCCAAACACCATGCACTTTGGGAATATTTTGCGAGTGGAAAGAATTTTCAGTTGAAGTTATCTGCTCACTTATTTTTGTGAAGGTTCGTCCCAGTCCATGGCTGCTGCTTGCTTTGTCATTCTGTCTGCAGGAGCCGCATTCCTGGACTTTGTGGGCCTTCTGCCTTTCACTGTTGCTACACTGTTCACTCTTGGCTGCCTACTTTTTTCTTTTAGTTAACTATTTTTTATTTTAATTTTATGTGTATGGGTGTTTTACCTGTATGCATGTAACTACCTGGTGTCCATAGAGGCCAGAAAAGGGCATTGGATCCCCTGGAACAGGAGATAAAGGCAGTTTGTAAGCCACTGTGTGGTTGCTGGAATCGAACCCAGGTCCTCTGGAAGAATGGTCAGTCAGTGCTCTTAACCATTGAGCGATCTCTCTAGCCCAAGCCTGGTTTTATTTTGTTCGTTTGTTTTTGTGTGTATGTATTTACATGAAAGGTGTGTAGAGTTGCTAGTGTGCGTTATGAACTGTACATATCTATAGATACAATACATTAGGACATTTTAATACCTAAAAGAATAAGAACTGACCTAAATGTGTAGCAGTGGGTATTTATTATTTTCTGTGGGGATTGTTACTGCACAGCGGGTAACAGATAATAAAATCATGTACCTGGGATAATTCTGCCTTAGTATTAGAGTAAGTTTGTGTTCATATAAAATCCTCGGTGTCTATAAATAGCTTTTAATAAATGATTGCTATTAATATCCATAATCAAAACAGCTGAAAAGTAAGTTTAGTACACATTAAGATTATAAATGAAGCTGAGTGCTATGGTGCACACCAGTAGTCCCATCACTCTGGGAGGTAGAGGCAGGTGGATCTTTGTGAGTTTGAGGCCAGTCTGGCTGGTCTACAAAGCAAAATCCAGGACAGCCAAGGCTATGTAGAAAAACCCTGTCTTGAAAAACCAACGCGCGCGCGCACACACACACACACACACACACACACACACACACACACACTGTATTTTCCAGCGTATAAGATAAATGATATAGTATCAGCATTATTAATAGAGTTTGGAATATACTTGCCATATAAGACTACCCTTCTTCCAACTCACACCTTGTGTAGCAGACTTGGGCATGTGTCTATTTCAGGGCCCCGACTTTGGCACAGATTTTTTGGGTTTAAAAAGTTGTCTTATATGCTGGAAAATAGATACACATGTGCGCGTGCGCACACCCCCCTCCCCCGAGAGTTACTTTGTAATGATTGTCTGTTTTCCTAAATTTTCATAACATAATATTTTTTTATATAACATAATATTTTTAAAGAAAGAAAACAGTTTTAAAAACAACTGCATAATAACTGGGAATGGGAAAGCAGTGTGGTATCCTGGTTAGATTTTAAAATTTTTATCTTTTTAAAAAAATATTTATTTATTTATTGTGTATACAGTGTTTTGTTTGCGTGAATGCCTGCACGCTAGAAGAGGGGACCAGATCTCATTATAGAAGGTTGTGAGCCACCATGAGGTTGCTGAGAATTGAACTCAGGGCCTCTGGAGGAGCAGCCAGTGCTCTTAACCTCTGAGCCATCTCTCTCTCTCTCTCTCTAATTATTTGTCAACTTGACAAACCTGGGGTCAGCTGGGAGGTTGAGAAAATGTCTCTCTCAGATTGGCCTGTAACTAAGTCCATTGGGGGCATTTTCCTGATTATATGACTGATGTAAGGGTGCACAGCCCACTGTAGACTACAATTGTAAGCTGAAAAAAGTCCTTTTCTCCCCAGGTTGCTTTTGGTTGTGGTGTTTATCACAGCAGTAAGCCCATACCTAGGACAGGTAGTGAAAACAGATTGTGACCCGAAGATGAGTATGTGTGCATGGATGCTCACCGTACACTCTGTCCCCTCCACTGTAGTATGTGCTTTGACCTTTCCTGAAAGAGGACCTGAGCCAAGATGTACTAAGTCCTGCCAAAACCCTGCTGGCTGCAGGCTCCTAGCTTGCCAGCCATGGCTAGATACAGGATATTTTCAGGATGCTCTGTTGGGTGGTAGGTATACTCCCAGTCCGTTATTAGTCACGACTTTTAGTGTTTTGTTCAGAGGACAAAGCAGAGAATAAGGTCATGTCTGAAAGCTAATTTGAAGAAGCACAGCCTTGACCTCGGCTCTATCTTTTTGGAGCCAACGTCCTCCAGCTTCTGCCATCAGAATCACTTCACTCACAGTTATACAGTTGTCTGTCTGTCTGTCTGTCAATTTTTGGAACAGAGGTTTTGTGAGATTGAACCCAGGGCTTCATGCATGCTAAACACATGCTTCTCCAATGAGCTATACCTCCAGCTTTTTTAAATTAAGGCAACTTTGATTTGCTGGATGTCCTGAAACATTTGTAACAGTCTGTTGCAGGATATTTGATCCTGTTGTGAACCCCGAGATTGCGAACTGTAAAACCCTGTTTCTTGTTTGGCTGTGTAAAGCCCTAGTACACACCTTTAATCCAAGAGCTTTCTGGACACGGGATTTAATAAAGCTAACCGTAGGTCAAGAGGCAGAGCAAGAACCAGCTGACAGGGATTAAAGAGTAGGAGGGACTTTGAGTTGAAGGGTATTTAAGACAGGTGGATAAGAAGGGACTTAAGCAGGGTGAGGTGGCACACACCTTTAATACCAGCACTTGGGAGGCAGAGGTAGGTGGTTCTCTGTGAGTTCGAGGCCAGCCTGGTCTACAAAATGAGTCCAGAACAGCCAAGGCTACACAGAGAAACCCTGTTTCAGAAACAAAACAAAACAAAACAAAACAAAAAAACAAAAACAGAACAAACAAACAAACAAAATCAGAGGCTTTTGAGCTTTGAGCTAACAAGCTCAAACTGGGCTTTTAGTTTTTTTGCTTTTTTTCCTCCTGGGCTTACAGCTGAGCTAGCAAGCTTTTGGCATTGGGGTTTGGGCTTTTTGGTTTTTCCTCTGGCACATGAGTTAAGTAGGAAGGTCAGCTGGGTACTTTTTCTGCCTCTCTGAGCTAGTAGGTTTTCACCCCAGCAGCTGGCTCCCGAGTCTTCACTGGTAAAATTAAGTGATTGGGATTTTCATTCTTTTAAAATGACAAGGGTCCATAGAGTTCCCGGCCCCTTTGAGTACAGAGGGGTGATAGATAGCATCTTCTGTCAGGCCACTTTGGGAACAGTTCCTCTTCCTCATCTGTCCCACCCTTTCTACCAGCTGCTAAAGCCTGCTTACTGGAATCAGAGATGTGTTCCTTTTCACTCACCTCTGCTGTATTTCTGCAAGTGAAATTGTTATATATATATATATTTAGGGTGTATGTTTATAGTGTACATGCATGTTACGTGTGTGTGGAAGCCCAAGGTGACTTTGGGTCCAGTGAGGCAGGATCATCTCTCAGGGATAAGGCTAGTCTAGCTTGTCAGCTCTGGGTACCCCTTGCCTGTTACCTCCTCTACACTGAGATTACAAGTGGGTCGACACACGAACCTGATGGTGGAAACCTGAACTTGGTCCTTATGCCTGCTTGGCAGGTGCTTTACCCACTGAGTCGTTTCGGCAGCTCCTGAAGGGGAGCTTACAATGGCTAGAGAGACAGTGTCTCTGGACCCAGCAGTTCCCGACCCACGTGATGCTCCTTTTGCTGTGGTATCACGGTGAACTCTCTGTGAACACACGCTCTGCTCGCTGTGCTTCCCTGTGTTCACAAAGAGAACACATGAGATGTGGTGTCCCTTTGTTGGAGGCACCGAGGTTCTGTCACAGTGGCACCTTCTATAAGGAAAAAAGCCCAAGAGGCAGAGGCTGGTGGATTACTGTGAGGTCAAGCCCAGCCTGGTCTACAAAGCGAGTCCAGGACAGTCAGAACTAAAAGAGAAACCCTGTCTTGAAAAACCAAAAGACCAACTAAACAAGCAAACAGACAAACCAGAAAAAAGCCCAAGGCCGTGCTTCTGCCTTCGTTGAATGAAGGTTCAAGGTGTTCTATTTTAATTCCTGTGAGTGGAACGCTGATGTTGAGTTGATTCACTTTCTACTTCTTAGCAGAACTCTTACGCTGGGCCTGCGTTCCTGGCTGAGTTAGGGTCTGTTGCTTGTCTGTGATGCTCTGAGCACAGGTGGTAATCATTGCACCCTTCCTCAGGCTCCCCGCAGGCTGACGGTTCAAAATCCCTTCTCTCGTTATCTCTGAGATAGGTAGGAGAGAAAAAGCCGGCTAAATATTTGAAAAAAAAAATTTAAATTAGATTTCAATATAATGAGTTCTTCTGTTAGATTATAGAACACATCTGCTCAGGATGAACAAATTAAAATTGTCTCTACAACACTTAACGTGTAGAAAAATGCCAAGCTAAAAGTGCACTGGATTTTAGGGGTTATTGGAAAGGTTCATTTGAAGGGTGCAGGGGAAGGCCCCTGTGCTCTCTATGTTTGCTGGGATAAGTGACATAGACAGTCAGTGGAGAAAGGCTGCACAAACTTCTTAAAAATGGAAACCATCCGAAATGAATTTCAAAGGAGGGCGGCAGGGGAAGCTGGAGCACCTTTGTCCTAGTGGAGAGGGATGCGGGAGGTGTGCAGAACATTCTGGTTGTTAGGGCCCAGTTTGTGATTCTCTGGGAAGTAGCCTGGATCTGAAGAGCGTGCAGTAGTGGCTTGTGACAAATGTCTTGGTGTGAGGCCATTCTCTAGTGGCAGGACTTTAATGTGTCTTCAGGGAGGAGGTCCCAGGCCGCCGAGTTTCTGTTGGAAGGGAGTGCTTTACCAGCCAGAGACGCTTCTGAGCGCTTGGTGGACCAACCCCTGGACTCCAGAATCCTTCCAGACTTTTCTAAGCTCGGGCTTTATTAGTAGAAACTTTTGTTGTTGTTACAGTCTGAAAGTAGCTTATTTCATTTGGAATAAAAGTAATAGTAGAAACCTTTTAGGGCTGGTAAGGAAACTAGAGTAGAAAAAAATTAAAAGTTTTTTTTTTGTCTGAATTACATATATTATCTTGACATGTGTAATACATTGTATTTCCAGATTTCAAAATGTAAATATCTTTGTCTTTAAGGTACTTGTAGAATAAATAATAAAGTAGGAGAAACACTGACTCTGATTTCATATTTATACATATTTATGTGTATATATATGTGTATATGTGTGTAAATATAAATAAACAAAATTTAAAAACATATTATGCCCAAGGAAGAATCTCATTTTAGGACCCTGGCTGTCCTTGAACTAACTTTTCCCTCCCTCCCTCCCTCCCTCCCTCCCTCCCTATCTCTCTCCCTCCCTCCCTTCCTCCCTGTCTTCCTTCCTTCCTTCCTTCCTTCCTTCCTTTGATTATTGAAGACAGGGTTTCTCTGTGTAGTCTTGGCTGTCCTGGACTCACTTTGTAGACCAGGCTGGTGTCAGACTCACAGAGTTCCACCTGCCTCCGCCTCCCACTTTTACTGCCCTTGCTTGGCTTTGTGAGTTGTGGGGCTCTAGGTGTGCCCACTGGGTGCCCAGCTATCCCCTGATGCCCAGATGACAGGTGTGTTCACTGTGCCTGGTTGTTTAGATAGATGTGACTGACATTCCTGCTTCTCCACTCCTTGGAATGCGGCACCTTTAGGCGGATCAGAAAGTAAGATGTTCAAGGTGCTGTTTGGGTGTGGCAAGTCAGGTGGCTCTCAGGAGCTTCTGCTGGGACCAGGGAGTGAGAAAGGAAGCAAAAGCCGAGGTCTGCAGGCCCACACTTCTGCTTGCCTGATCTCTAGAACAGGTTTTCCCACCTGGGTCAGACCTGTTTTCTTTCCTCCCAGATCCCTCCTCCTAATTTGAGTGACTGCTGAATACACAAGTATTTACTTCCTATCTGAGGGAAGATTACATGAGCGCCTGCCTGCTACACTGGTTTTTCCTCTTCATTTGTCTCCTGGGCGCTTCAGAGCAGCGGCCTCAGCGGAAGTATTTTAAACCATCAGCCCGCGTGGCCTGCCTGCCAACCCTCTTCCAGGGCTATAGAGGGTTTTCATCCAAGTGCCTAGTGATTTCGATCTGACTGCTGGGCACTCCTCCTTTCCAAAAGGGTCCTCAACGGGGTAACCACGTGTTCTATTTTTGCATAGAGATTAAAGTACCTGCTGAGATAGTGAGTGGTGGGCAAAGACTGGTAAGTTTGGACTTGGCAGCAGCTTGGCAGTGCTGTAACAGACTGGGTGACAGAGAGCACCTGCTGCATGTCTGTTCCATGCTGTATGCCAGGAACTCTGCTGAGCAAGTTCTGCCTGGGTATGCAGACCAAGCTGGCCTCGAACTCACAGAAATCCACGTTCCTCTGCCTCCCCGAGGGGCTGGGATTAAAGGCGGCCCCGCTGCATTTATTACTCTTTACCAGCTCTTTAATGTTGTCTTTTTTTTTTTTTTAATTTTTTTTTATTTTTCAAGTGAAGGATTGTATCATGAATTGTATAACTGCTGGTCAGGCCAGGATTCAAACCTAAGTAGGCCACAATCAAGGACAGTGGGCGAGAATGGTACAACTGAAGTCATGTTGGACACCCCCGCCCCACAACACAATTTTTAAACAACTCTGTAATCTTTCCTCCTTTGGATCTGTACCACCTTCTAGACAGGTGCACAGCACACCCACATTGTCCGCTCTCTAAACTTGTTTTCTACCAGTGCACACGGCTTTAATATTAGAGGTTTGCCCCCAGAGAAACTTAAAGGAGGCCCATAAAATTCACTCACTGCAGTCATGAAGTTTTTCTGCAGTGTTTGCTCCCTCTAATGGATGGAAAATTGCTTCTCAGTGTGCGAGAAGATGTGAATTCTGATATAGTCCTACCCCTTTAGTCCCACCGGAAACCGTCAGCGTGAGGCAGAGCCTTGGAGCAGTGCACGTCAAGCGCGGAGTGCACAGTGGGTCAGGTTGGAGGTTGCACAGGTAGATCGATGGTGAGGATGGGTTGACTGAGGAGTCAGAGGGGCGGGGCGGGATGCTTAGCGGAGGCTTGGCCAGTGCCAGTCACAGCTGTGGAGTTGATAGCTGAATGCCATGTCTTTTCAGTTTCCTCTTGGTTTCTGGCACTTAGCAAAACTTTATTTATTTATTCACTTTGCATCCTGATTGCAGTCCCCTCCCCTCCTCCCAGCCCCCACTTGTTTTTTGTTTTTTGTCATTTTGTTTTGTTTTTTCGAGACAAGGCTTCTCTGTGTAGCCTTGGGTGTCCTGGACTCTCTTTGTGGACCAGGCTAGCCTTGAACTCACAGCGATTCACCTGCCTCTGCCTTCGAAATGCTGGGATTAAAGGTATGCGCCACCATGCCCGGCTCCAGCCTCTACTTGTAAGCCCCCGCCTCCTTCTTAGAGAAGGGGAACAGGATCCAAAGGGAGGTATCACAGTCAGAGAGGCCCAGCTCCAGTTGTTGGGGGATCCGCATGAAGACCAAGCTGTGCCTCTGCGACACATATGCAGGGGGCCTGGGACCAGCCCATGCATGCTCTTTGGTTGGTGGTTAAGTCTCTGTGAACCTCCATGGGTTAGTGGACTCTGTAGGTCTCTTTGTGGAGTCCTTGACTCCTCCAGCCCCCTTAGTTGTTCCCCCAGCTCTTCCATAGCACTCCCTGAACTCTGTGTAATGTTTGGCTGTGGGTCTGTGCGTCTGTTTCTATCAGCTGCTGGGTGAAGCCTCTCAGAGGAGTTATGCTATGCTCCTGTGTATAAGCATAGCAGTTTTTGTTAATCCTATGATTCGCCAGAAAAAACAACTCCACCATTTTGGATCAGTTTTAAAGCAAACATTTATTAAATATTGAATACTGACCAAGAGATGGACTCGGGTCAGGACCATTCCCTATAATTTCCTAGCTGGAATGGCCCCAAGTCATATGTTGCAAGGGCTTATAAGGACAAACCCATAGGCCACCATTCTTTCCCACGAGGCTTTGTTTTTTCCCCCTACTAACTACAATTCCCAACATTCCAGGAAGTTACCTGGCACTTGGGCAGGTGGGACTTTCAAGTGAATTTTGGGCATAATATTTTCTCTGAGTTGCTCCTGTTCCTTAATTATGAGACCTGAAGTTTTTTTTTTTAATTAATCTATTTATTATGCATACAGTATTGTGCCTACAGAGTAGAAGAGGGCACCAGATCTCGTTATAGATGCGTGTGAGCCACAATGTGGTTGCTGGGAATTGAACCTCAGACCTTTGGAAGAGCAGTCAGTGCTCTTAAGCTCTGAGTCATCTCTCCAGCCCTCCCCCCCCTTTTTTAAAACACAGCATATTAGTTACTTTCACATCACTATGCTCAAATGCTTGTCACAAAGAGCTTAATATGGGAAGGGCTTAATGGGCTCCTGGCTGCAGAGGGATGATAGTGGGGAAGGCAATGGTGGAACGCTTCAAGGAGAGCATGGCCACCTGCCATGCTAGCATGGCACCAGGGCCGTGTGTGACCTTCCAGGGCCAGCTCCTAGTGACTTACTTCTGCCAGCTGGACCCCACCTCCTAACAGCTCTACAGTATTCAATGTGGTGCCTTAAAATGGGCACCCAGTTCTAAAAACACAAGGTCATGCGGGCATTTTAGATTCACACACTAACATCCATCTGTTAGGGTTGGCTTGCACTGTGCTGAGACAGAAATGTACTCTGGGATGGGAATTTCTTCCACCCATGCTGTATAAATTGGCACGGTGGACTGCTTCATTGCATATGAGTCCATTTGGGACCGGTTTGCCCTTGTTACGTGACCTTCATTTGGTCTGAGTGGCAATGACTTGGGAGGTGGCACCTTCTTCCTCTCTGGGCCTTAGCTTGTCTTTTTTATAATTAAAAATATAAGAAATAAGGCAATAAGACAATAAGGTACCAGGCAACAGATATTAGAATACTTGCGATTTCTTAAATGAGCATGGGGAGAGAAGGAAAAGGCGGAGGGAGACAGAGAGAGGGAGAGAGAGGAAGAGAGGGGGAGAGGGAGAAAGGAAGAGTAAGAGTAGAGAGAGGAAGAGTAAGAGGGAGGGGCAAGGTAGGACTGTCCTTTTATATAGCCCTGGGCAGGGCCACGGCCCCGTGGCAGGTAGACAGTGACATCACAGGTAGGCAGACTGAAACAGAATCCTAAGTGTTTAGCAATCAAATTGCTGAGAAGTTTTACAGCTTTGTCCAGTAATCCAGAGAGTGGCGAGTAATGGTATCTTAGCATTAGCCCTGGTGAAATGAATTCTTTGTCTTGATATCTGAAGCACAGTGGCCCATATTACTGCTTTCTTTTTTACCCTAAAGCATGAGAGTATAGTGCATATGGCCAATAGTGTTCCTCCGTTTCTGTCCTTGGGAGTATAGGGGTCTTAGTAGCTGCTCAGAATGTCTTGCTGGCAGCTAGAAGTGCCAGATACAAAGTAGCAAGCATATGTTCTTGCTCTTGCTAAGCCCTGCTGTCCTGGGTAGGTGTGGCCAAGTCACCTGTTGTCCAGGGGCAGGTGTGGTCAGGTCACCTGTTGTCCTGGGGTAGCTGTGGCCAGGTCACCTGTTGTCCTGGGGTAGGTGTGGTCAGGTCATCTGTTGTCCTGGGGTGGGTGTGTGGTCAGGTCACCTGTTGTCCAGGGGTGGGTGTGGTCAGGTCACCTGTTGTCCTAGGGTAGGTGTGGTCAGGTCACTTGTTGTCCTGGGGTGGGTGTGGTCAGGTCACCTGTTGTTCTGGGGTGGGTGTGGTCAGGTCACCTGTTGTTCTGGGGTGGGTGTGGTCAGGTCACCTGTTGTTCTGGGGTGGGTGTGGTCAGGTCACCTGTTGTTCTGGGGTGGGTGTGGTCAGGTCACCTGTTTGTTGTCCTGGGGTGGGGGATGAGTGTGGCCAGCTCACCTGTTGCCCTGGGATAGGGGTGGCCAGCTCACCTGTTGCCCTGGGGCTCTGTAGCCAGCTCACCTGTGTTATTTAAGAACATTAGAAAAATCACACAGCCAAGGCTACACAGAGAAACCCTGTCTCAAAAAACCAAAAAAAAAAAAAAAAAAAAAAAAAGAAAAAAAAAAGAAAAATGATGCATGCATTCAGAAGGCAGATACAAGAGCACTGTGAGTTTTCAGGCTAGCCTGTGCTACATAGCAAGACTCTGTCTCAATAAAAGAAGAGAGGTAGGGTTGGGGAGAGGAGCAGGGACTACCTCAGTTTTTCCATTCCCTGGCTCATGGTAATAATGGCAGTTCTTTTTGTTTTTGTTTTCGAGACAGGGTTTCTCTGTGTAGCCTTGGCGTCCTAGACTCACTTTGTAGACCAGGCTGGCCTCGAACTCACAGAGATCCATCTGCCTCTGCCTCCTGAGTGCTGGGATTACAGGCATGCGCCACCAAGCCTGACTATAATGATGTCTTGAGTTTTCTTGGGGTGATGATGATGAGGTTTAATAGTAACAGATTGAGAGGAGGAAAGATAAATAGAACCATCTTGGAAGTCAGAGATTTTGCCTTTATTTTATTCCTAGTCTTTTCCTTGTATCCATGCATGAGTGGCTATGAATTAATAATTTTAGAATTAATTGGTTTATGTCTGTGTGTGTGCGTGCGTGTACATGTGCACCTGTACATACAAGTGTGTGCACATGTCACGGCATGTATGTGGAGATCAGAGAACAACTTGTGGGTTCTCTGCTTTCACCATGTGTGTCCCAGGGATCAAACTTGGGTCACAGTGCTGGCTCTGCTCCCTGAGTTGTCTCAGCTCCTGCCAGGACTGTGAACCCTGCAGGAGCATGCTGTACATTTCACAAGTGAGCAAAGACAGAAGGCCTGTGCAGAGGCCTTCACCTAAAGGGAAGGAGCTGTTGCCTTGTACAGCTAGCGTGTTGCTGGCCTTTTAAGGGATTGCAAAGGGAAGCCAGCAGTGCAGGGTGAGGGAAGGGGCAGTGGGAGACATTGGATTTGTCCAAAATCTCTTAGTGCCTCCTTCCTTTTTGAAGCTTCCTCTTGGCCTCCTCAGGGGATGGGGCAAGTATGTTTCCTTTTGTGTATAATGAAAGCCCTGTTGTGGGTTCACTTTGGGAGGAGGTGAAGCCAGGATTCCACTGTGCTAGTAGCAGCGGTCTATTTCGAGAGCTTTGCTACAAGTCCAAAATAGAAACTGGATGCTTGGTGAGGAAGATGTTTCTCTGTCTATCCTAAAGTTACGAGGCAGGATAGTCAGATAGGCTTCTGGGGCGTTTTCATCTTGTGGGGAATTTTGAGTCTTTTACAGATAAAGGATGTCATTCTGCAACATTGAAAGGTGGCAGGAGCACCCTGTTGGCCTCCACTGGAACATTAATGGTTGTTTATGGCTTGGTGTGTTTAGTTCAGATTTTCAATTCATGAAAGAAATGAAATGTATAATTGGAATCTACTCTGTTCCCCTTTCCAGCTGTGTTTCTCTTTCTCCCCAGAAATAATTGTTAATAAGAATTAGTATTTTTACTTTTAAGAAACATTTTGATACTCTCATTTATATGTATATATATATGAGAGATTATAT
This sequence comes from Acomys russatus, assembly GCF_903995435.1. NCBI lineage: Eukaryota > Metazoa > Chordata > Mammalia > Rodentia > Muridae > Acomys > Acomys russatus. Next base: position 37,343,489 of record NC_067145.1, read on the forward strand.
ATTATATACAAGTTTATTATACGTTGACATATAATAGCTTTGCATACCTATGGAGTGCAAAGTGATGTCATGATTTTTGAATACAACCTGGAACAAGCAAACCAAGCTGACCAACTAGTTCATCGCGTCAAAAAACGTTTGGCATCAGCCTTCCAGGGGCTTGTATAGCTCTCAGTGATCTGTTGAGTTCAGCGCTGTCCGGGAGTCTAGCTTGTTCCATGGTGGATCTGAGGGTACTGTTTCTTTGGTGAGTTTCTCCTGGGCTTCCTTGGTTTTGCAATGTGTGTACAGGACCTTTTCCTGTGGTCATATCTTCATTTTATCAAGTGATCTGTAGTGACCTTGTCATCCCCACCCCCCACGTTTCTCTTTCGGTGCGGATACAACCCTGTTGTCTTGGATGACAACGCCATGCCTAAGATTATGTTTGGCGGTTCTGATGCAGAGATGTTTGAAGCTGATGTAGAGACTGTGAAACCATCCGTGAGCAAACAATCTAGGGAGCAGACACAAAGCTGTTCTTCCATCGAGGGGCAGTGCGGCATGCATAGAAAGCTGGCTGAGCTGTGCTCCTGCCACAAACACGAACAGACGGGCAAGGCCTCCTGAAGGTTGCCCGGGCTTATCTGAGCTACATCAACCGTAGGGCTCACTCCAAATTCTAGTTGTACCGCCCTGCTTCTCACAAACCACCACCAGCAGCAAACCAATTGTATTCCAGTAACATAGTCTTCTTCCCTGGTGTCCTTTGAGTAGATTCCAGACCTGTGGCTGCGCTTCCTGCAGTATGGCAGGAATTTTCTCTTTTTCTTTATTCAAGAAAACTGAATTAGAGCCAAGTCAAGATCCAAAATGGAGATGCATGCCCCACATTTCCTGCTTTGGGGACCACTAGGCTTTCCATGCCTAAGACTATACTAACCCCAAATCCTAGCAGCTCTTTTTCCCTAAAAAAAAGAAAACAAACCAAACCAAACCTACTTACCTGTAACACTGTCCTGAATTAGTATCCTCCATTTTACTGCTCTCACCCTCATCTACTTGTGCTCACCTCATGGGCATGCCTTCAGTTAACCGCTCCAGCTGTTACGTCATCACGCAATCTTCGCAGAGACCTTCCTCCTTCTGACCTTTTAGGACAGCTACCAGTTACATGACCTTGAAATTGTGAACCTGTCTGAGGATTCCGTGTCTGAGCATGCCAGCTGAGGTAGTCATAACAGTACTCGGAGTATAGTGTTGTAGGAGGCTTGGTGCAGGTGTGTACTTAAAACGCCGAGGCTGGCGCGCGTGCTAGAGGCTGGCGCGCGTGCTAGAGGCTGGATGCTTTCCCCTGTTTCCCTTGTTCTTCTTGTCCCGCAGTCCTCAGCCTTATCCTTTTAAAAACACAGATCTGTTGTATAATCACATCTGTTTCTTTGGTTTTTTACTGGCCTGCCTTCTACGCAAACCCGAGCACCCACAGTGCCGAGTCTCTGAATACACACCTGCTTCGCTGCCGACATCAACAGGTTTCCACTGACCGCATGTGAAGTGCTGGCAGATGAGCAGCTTTGGGAGGTATCAGAGATGCACCTGGTGTTAAATAGGTGCCGGTGTGCTAAGGGAGCATGACACTTGGCTGGTACCCTGGGCTTGGGGTAAGGCTGGAGAAGTCAGTGTGAAGGTGATATTTACAATTTGTTTTGAACCCCTCTCCCCCTTCATGAGACAGGGTCTTGGCATGTAGCTCATGCTGGCTTGGAACTCACCATTCTCCTAGGTACCTCTTGAGAGCTGGTGTCACAGGCTGTGGTTCAGCAGTACCTCAGGAGGCTGCCTTATAAACACCTGGGGTTGCCTGATTCACCGGGACCCATTGAAAGACCTGGGCAAATACTCATGGTCTTAAGTGTAACCTGAATAGAAGGTGGTGGGAAGTGGACGAGCCATGTTGGACATGAATGCTGAGGGCAGTTTGTGGCTACTGATGACTTAGGATGTAGAGCTTGATTAGAAAGCCAGAGAGAAAGGGTGGAGATCCCGGCAGGTGACCGCTCTGCAGCCTGTGACGTGAGCCACGCTCTTCTTCAGTGTGAGAGAATGGAAGTGCTGTGTAAGCCCTGGTTCAAGTGTGTGGCTTATCTTTCAGTGTATTTTATCCACTTGGTGGGTTATGAAAACCCAACGGTTGAACTTGTTAAGAAGCCATCAGAAAGTCGGTAAAGTTTGTAAGCCATATTCCTTGGTTTCCTCAACACTAATGTGGGAGGTGCTTTTGAGGGTTTAGAACAGGGGGCAAAGTTCAAGGAGACTTGGTAACTAGAATGTACTTGAAAATCTGTGTGTGTGTGTGTGTGTGTTTGTGTGTGTGTCCTGTGTGCATATATGGGGGCTGGACCTGCTGGAAGTACAAACATTTGCAGGAGGCTCGGTTTTTTACATGGGCACCGTGATGGGAACTAAGTTCTTAACTACTGAGCCATCTCTCCAGCCACTGTGCCCCCCCCCCCCCCCCCCCCCGCCCCATGTCTGTTTCTGTCTTTATCTCTAGTGCTTTCTAATGAATATTCTGAAGTATTTGCCTCTTCATTTTTTTTCAGGAATAGGAATCTGGGGTTTTAGAGCGTCATGTGTCTGTTTAAGCTGGCACATGAACTATTTCAGTTAATCCTTTTTTTTTTTTTAATGTATATTTCTGGAGATAGAACTTAATTCCTGGCGCACGCTAGGCCAGCAATCTACCACTGAGCCAAACCTCCACGCCTAAATAATTCTTTGAAAAAAACCTAAAGTCTGGTAGTTAGAGGTTATAGTAGGGCCAACAGCTCCGCTTTGCAGTTGCTGTTCTAGTTCACGTCACACCACTCACTACAGTGTTGCAAAGACTCAAAAGCAGATGCTCAGTCCGGGCCTACTCGACATCCCACATCATCTGTTGGCAAGAGTGGAAAAGTAGCACACACTTGCTTCACAAGACCAGCTCGCTTTCTGTCATCACAGCAGGAGTTGCTCACGGGCAGGATCCATGAACTCCGCTCAGCACGTTTTCCACAATCCTATTTTAAAGCTTGTGGCTATGTGGTAATTTTTACATGCCTTTCCCAATAAATGCACCTGGTGCCTGCTGAACATTTAAGGACAGCGGAACAGAGAGCGTGGCCTCATGTCAGCAGGGCCCAGGAGATAGCTCATCCATCGGACGCCCATATGCCGCCTCTCAGTAGTCTACTAGAAGGAAGCTGGAGTTGATGTCTGTAATTGTTCTTTCTCTCTTTATTATTATTATTATCATCATCATCATCATCATCATCATCATCATCACTGTTATTTTACAATTACAATAATGTTTTTAAAAATTAAGAGCAGCGGTTCTCAACCTTCTGAATACTGCTGCCCTTTACTACAGTTCCTCATGTTGTGGTGACCTCCCCCTAACTATAAAATTTTGTTGTTACTTCATAACTGTAATGTGGCTGCTATTAAGAATCATAGTGTAAATATCTGATATGCAGGATGCCTTAGGCCACCCCTGTGAAAGGCTTGTTCTACCCCCAAAGAGACTCCGCCCACAGCTTGAGAACCACTGAATTAGAGTCTCAGAACCATTGGCTTCTTGAATGGCTGCTTGTAACCGTGTTTGGCACCCTGAGAACTTTGACCAAATGAAGAGTGGTTAGTGGTTTAGTGGGGTTTGGTTTAACGCCTTCCTTCCCTGTATTGAAATCCTCCTGTTTGGAACTATTTTGATGAGCTTCTGTCTGGAGCTCGCTCTTATAAGTGTACTGGCCACCGAAGAATCTAGTGGTATTTGCCAACCTTAAAGTCCCAGGATGAAGAAGCTGCGATGGATTTGGGGCACTCCGATGGTGACTTTTATTTAAGTTGTCAACTCGGTACACTCTAGAATCTATCTCTGGGAAGAGAATGTCAGTGAAGAATTGTCTAGATTAGGGAGACCTGTGGGTGATTGCCTCAGGTGCATTGGTTGGTGTGGAGAGGCCCAGCACAGTGGCTGGTAGGTACCATTCCCAGGGGTTAGGCCCTGGGCTGTGTGAGCGCAGCGAGGGGGCTGAGTGGGTATGTGACAGTGCCCAGCTGCTTCAAGTTTTTGCCTTGACTTTCCCCAGTGATGGGGAATAACCTGGAATTATAAGTTGCTTAAGTCCTTTCTCTTCTAAGTTGTCTTTGTTTCAGGGTATTTTATTAGAGCAACAGAAATGAAATGAGGGCAACCTGCCTGCCTGGCTGAGAGGAGAAAGCTGAGGTGCAGGGCAGTGTGGGCCTTGGATAGTGCCGTGGTAGCATTCCTTGGCTCCGTAGCCCCACTCTGCAGGTCTTTTTTAGTCAGGTTCCCTGTCCAGATATTAACATTCTTCCTTGGTCAAAGTTTGAACTGCAATTATTATTTTTTTTTCCATTTCTCCTTGTTTTTTGAGACAGGGTTTTTTCTCTCGATAGCCCTGGCTGTCCTAGAACTCTCTCTGAGACCAGGCTGGCCTCAAACTCAGAGATCCACCTGCCTGTGCCTCCCAAGTGCTGGAATTAAAGGTGTGTGCCACCACCATCTGACTATCTGTTTTTTTTTTTTTTTTTTTTTTTTTTAATGTAGTTTGAAGAACTAAGTATGATATATTTTAAATATCCAAAGTTTGGATACTATTTCTGGACTGTTATTACATTTATGTTGTTGGTGATTTAGGGAAGGCCATGATCGATCCTCATCTGTGGTTCTTTCTGAAGATCCTGGGGACAGGATGTGACCCTGGCTTGGGCCTTACATAACCTTGCTAGACTTGAGCACCTCACACTTAAATTCAGGCATACCGTGTTGTTGCGACCCTGCTGCTGTCAGTCACAGCTGGAGACTGAGACTCGGCCCTGTGCGCAGAAGCTGCTGCCACAGTGTTCATCGCTGAGGGAAGTGCACGCCGTCTGCACACTCGTGGAATGATTCTTCCTTCAGTGTCTGTGTGGGTTTCTGGGGCTGAACTCTGGCCCCCAGCGTTGAGCAGTAAGTGCCTTTACCTGCGGAGCCGCTTTGCCAGCCCTTTCCCTCCTTGTCCTTCCCACTCTTCTCCTTTCTTTCCTTTCCTCATCCTCCTCAGGGTTTCCTATCTAGTCCGGGCTAACCTATACCTCATGACGCTCCTGCCTCAGGCTTCTACGGGCTGAGATTATAGGTGTCTCCCACGATGCCTGGCGTCCTTCACCTAGTCCTAGCACTAGACCATAGCATTAAAATGTCCAGGGAGCCTTCTCATCTGCCGCCAGAGGTCCTAGGTCAGTCGGGTGGAGACATTTTTATGCAAATGAAGTATTTTATAATCACAGTCTCAACTGTACAGAGAAAACGCGCCTTACGTCCAGTGGGCGGACTAAAGTGGAATGAAGATGCTTGACCTTCCTGAACTCAGTCGGGCGTGTGTTAGGCTTGGCAGCCATAGCCAATGAGGACAAGTGAGGGTACTTACGGAGAGTGCCAGCCTTACCTGAAGGAGGTTTCAGGGGCTGCTTGCCGCTCTTACTCCTGCTTCCTCATCCCCGCGTGTATCCAGGGAGGCAAATGTCGCTCGTGTGCTGAGGTTTCATCTGTCCTCATTCTTCCTAGCGATGCGATTCTTAGGCGTTTCTGTTATATTTTCTGTGGCAATAAGAAATTAAAATTGTGAGGATCAAAACACCCTACTGAGAGTGTACTCAGGAGCTGGCGAGTTTCCACCTCCCTGCAAAGCTTTCAGCGGTGCACTGAGAGAAACATCCTGGGGTGGGCGGGCGCGGGTGTGTGTGTGTGTGTGTGTGTGTGTGTGTGTGTGTGTGTGTGTGTAGCGGGGCGGGGGGGGGGGCGCGGCCGGGGGCAGGGGGTGAGGTGTAAAAACCATGGCCGGATACTTCAGGCACCTTACTGAACCCGTGTCTGAATGTCCGTTTTTTAAAGCAGTTGTGGAGGGAGGGAGTTTATGTGACTAATTAGAACAGCTGTGCGCTTGTGAGACAGGGCCTCACTATAACCCTGGCCATTCCTGAGTGCACTGTGGAGACCAGGGCAGCTTTGAACTCACAGAAATTGGCCTGCTTCTACCTCCAAAGGGCAGGGATTTAAGGCATGTGCCTCCCATGCCTAGCTCTGGAACAGTTTTGTTTTTTCTCTTTGTTTTTTAAAAATAATAGTGTTACTGTTTTATGTTTTGGGGAAAATACTGACTGATACAAAAGAGTAAACGCTTTTTTATTTGTTATATAAAAATGAGGTTGGTTTTACCTTTCTTCAGGTACCACTGGAAGGAAACGTCACTTCTGTTTGTATTGTGCAGATTTGTTTGCTAGGCTTTGTTGGTTAGGGAGAGCTACAGAGTCTGTGTATGATCAGAGGGTCCGTGTGGAGCTGCGAGAGTGGTCTCCTCAGCAGTAGTGCTGTGTCTGAGGAGCCGAATGCTTTTCAGCCATAGCTGTGGTGTGGGGGTTGTCGTCAGTGCGCTCAGACAGGAGAAGGTGCCGTGGGAGAGCGGGTCCTTCCTCTGGAGTGGTGGACGTGATGAGAGGCGGAGCCCTTTAGCTATTATTTTACCGCCTTGGAAGATGGGGTGGCACAGGTTCTGATTTGCACTCTCTCGTGAGCTGTGGTAAAGAGCAAACCAAGTGTCTCTTATCTGTCTTCATGCACTTCACCTACAAAAGCAGAGGCCAGATGTAGAGGAGGCCACTGTGTCAATCTCAAATACGACTTCGTAGAATTTCCCATGTTTGTAATGAAAATGTGTTGTAGAAATTAAAATAAAAAAAAAATGGGCATTCACTTTGTAAGATAACTTATGAGGTGCTCCATACCTCATAAGTGTGACCCCCTCCCTACTCTGCATGTTAGGCAGCATTGCCCTTCTTTGGCTTCTCCTCCTCTGAACACGTCAAGTACTTTCCTTCCTCAGAGCGATGTTCATGTGGGACCCTCTGCGGGCCTGGCCTGCAGCTGCTCTTCTCCTTTTCCGAGTGATTTATGCCAGGGTTAAATTTCATCTTCCTGGAGAAATTTCCCCTTTCACCCAATGCAAGGAGATACACCGGCTCGCTGCTCATAGTTTTTACTCTCTCATAGAGCGCATTCTCTTTTCCTTCATTGCATATCTCATTCTAGAATATTCTTTACTTAGTTTCTTGGCTGCCTGTTTTGTTGGTTTAGTTTGCTGGACTGTGCAAGGAATAGGGCTGTGTTTACTTTGTTCTTCATGATAAGCCCAGAGCCTGAAGGCAGGAGCGGGTGTATAGTAAGCACTTTATGCTTGTTGACTCTCTGAGTGGGTCCACTGAGCTGTGAGGTCAGCAAGTATTCCTGTAAATAGCTAGATAGCAAATATGATCATGTTTTAGACCTTGTGGTCTCTGTTGTGAATGTTCTGCTTTGCCATGGAAATGAAGTAATGGCTCAGATGGTATGTAAATGAGCAAATATGGGTGGGCTCCAGGAATACTTAGTCACTAGAAACAATGATGGCCAACTCAGACTTAGGTGGCCTCTGAACTAAGCAGATGACAGGACATATTGCATAGGATGTACTTTAGCCCTGACATCTGGAGTGATATTGATGGGGCCTCGTGACTAAGGATTTAGGATGAAGCCAACCCACGCCAGCACAGCGATTGGTCTAAATGTTAACCAGCATGAGCGGAGACAAGGAATGGTTACTGATCATGTACTGCATGCTAGATACATGGAACCATATACAAAGTTAGAGGTAGGTGCTGGGCGGTGGGTGGCGCACGCCTTTAATCCCAGCACTTGGGAGGCAGAGGCAGGTGGATCGTTGTGAGTTCAAGGCCAGCCTGGTCTACAAAGAGAGGCCAGGAAAACCAAGGCTATACAGAGAAACCCTGTCTTGAAAAACAAAAACAACAACAACAACCACCACCACCACCAGAAAAAAAAAAGCTAGAGGTAGGCAAAGGCTTTGGTCCTTGAGTGGCTTCTGCCGGCTGGAGGTAGTGAGGGTCAGCTAGCAGTCAGTCATAGCATCCATAGAATGTACGGATAGCATCTCAGGCCAGAGAAGAGAGAAGCCACAGGAACAGGAGACTGTAAGACAATGCTTGCAGAAGGAAATAGCAGGAGGAGAGAAGAAGCCAGCTTTTACTGGGGGCCGGTCTGGGTGAAAGGTACCTGTGTATCCTGATAAAACTACATGAAGGCATCATGGAGACCCAGAGTGTAGAGAGGGGCAGATCATGGGCGTGGAAGCCTGACTGTTACAGTGCACTCAGGTCAGGTCCTCGCTTGGCCTATACCTTTCTTTACAGACTGGCATGGGGTTTGAACTCCTTGCTTGAGAGGGAGGCGCTCCAGAAGGTGAGGGGAGCGGTGTGAGCACCCGTGTTTGAAGGTGTGCAGGCTGCACTATGGTTGCATTACAGTAAGCATAGGTCTGAGTAATTCAGAGCCACAGACTTCCCACAAACTTGTTAGTGTCATTAAATGTTGCCTGTATGCATTTTTTTGCATTGTGTTTATGTGCAATGTGTGCATTGATGATATCTTAACATTCACACTGTGTTAATGCCACCGTTAGTTAGTCAACAGTGAACACAGTATTAACACTGAGTGGTCTGTACAGATCGCTGTCTGCCAAATGCTCCATCGGAGAGTTTGAAAGTGGAATTAATTCTTTGTAAAGATTGAAGACATTTTGGTGTGAGATGAACTTTAGTGTGAGTGTGTCCCTTGTACCATCCTCTGCTTCTCATTTATGTAGCTTGATTTCTTTAGCCTGTTGGCTACCCGTCTTTAAAAACAGCGACTGCAACCATGCAAACAGTACCTCTGTGTGAATTCCAGGCGCTGCCACTTGCCCCACAGTTGACAGAGGGCTCGTCTGTTTCCTTAGTGTGCGAGTGCTACATTTCCTACTACTTTTTACCACTTCTCTGTTGGGAGGATGCAGAGCCTTCTGATGGGTCACTTTTGCGATTCTCAGTGCCAGCAGCACATGGTGATGCAGGCTCTGCCTCCATCCTGAGTCTCCATTGATGTCAGTGTCCCTTTCCTCACAGTCCCCACCCCACAAGTTGAGTTTGTTTGTTTGGTTTTGTTTTTGATTTTTTTTGAGACAAGGTCTCTCTATGTAACAGAGCCCTAACTGTTCTGGACTCACTGTGTAGACAAGGTTAGCTTCGAACTCTCTGAGATCTACCTGCCTCTGCCTCCGAGTGTCAAGGCTCAGCTCTCCCACTTTTTCTTCAGTTACTTCCCATGTGTTTTATGCCAACTGTCAGAAACAGTTTCCTCACCACCACGTGTGCGCTTCCCACTGGCGTCGTTCACTCCTGCTGTTGCCATAGCCTAGATTAATACACAGTTTTGGTCAGACTGTGTGTGCTTTTCTTTAATAGCAGATACGATGGTTGCTATTCTCTGTCACCTTGATTGGGTTAGGGATCACACGGAGGAGCTGCACTCTCTGCCGGCCTCCCACTGCCTTTCCCTGGTTTTACCTGGGGAAGGATGGCCTGTCTTGAGACTGTGCAGTACCATCCTGTGGGCCTGGCTTCCAGGCTGGAATATCAATCCGCATGACTGCATTTTCCTGCCGCTGTTTCCTGGACTGTCCAGATGGGAGCAAACTCCTGCTGCCTGCTGTATGGACTGCAACCTCAAATGTGAGCAAAATAAATCCTGCCTCTCTTAAGTTGTTTCTTGTCACAATACTGATAAAAGAAACCAACATAGTTTGAAGTTACAATTTTTTTTTAAAATTTATCCCCTGCACCCTAGGATTCGGGATTCAATATTGATTGAAAGCTCAGTCTCCTCAGGGAGATTTTGCTGGTCACTGCCATCCCGTCCTTCCAGTCCAGTCTGTCAGAACTGAACAGGATGTTTCATGCCTTCATTATATACCAGGCAGGGTGTACCCGCTCAGCCAACTGCTGTTGAGAGAACTATTGAGAGATAAAGACATCAACATTGGATGCATACAGACTTGGTTTTCCTTGCTGTTATTTCCTAAACAACACAGGGCAATTATTTTTTCACAGTGTTTCTCTGCTGTCAGGTATTGTAAGTGACCCAGAGATGACTTAGCATGCACTGGAGGGTGTGTGCAGACCTGTGCAAACACTAGACCATTTGAAGAAGATAATTTGAGCATGTGTGGAGTTTGTCATCCATGGGAGTTATACATTGAATCTGCCTGGAGTACTGAGGCCAGCCTTTGCTCTCACTGCAACTGTCCCAGGCTTTGGTCACAATGGAGCTTGCCCCTAGGTCTTGTACTGTTGGTCTCAAGCATCCTCTTCTGGAGATGCAGTCATGCCCCTGACTTTGGGCCCAGAGCCAGTGGCTCCAAACGATCCCTTCCCAGATACGAGCATCCTGCCTACCTGATTGCTGAAACCATGGTTTCCCAGTTCCTTTCCTTGCTGGCCTTGTTTCTACACCGCAGACTTTGCCCGGTGGCCACCTTACTCCTTCAGCTGCAGTTCCTGGGCCAGATGCTGAGCTGGGCAGCCATGTGCGTCTGTCTTTTCCTCCTGTCTTCCCCCATCTGCAGATTTCCATCTACCAGGCTGTTCCCCTTCCTCCTGGCAGCTCAGGCCATGCTCTGCAACCAAGTGGAAGACTGCAGTGCTGATTTTATAGGGTTTGTTTTGGGGGAGGGGTCATTACCATCAACACTGAAGGAAATGTAACTCTGGGGAGCTTCTAAGATCCAGCAAGTAGAAGGGACACTTTAGGTTGGGCGTTTTATTTCCTCCACAGCGGCTGTCCTCTTAAACTGAAAGGAGTAATTGCTGTTTTCTGAGTTTGTGTCTTTCCTGAACCCATCAGACCACTTTTCTACTTTGTCCAATTCAGGAGCTGTTGCTGCTGCAGCTGGTTGCAGCTGTTTGTGCAGCCCGTGTTGATGTCATGCAGTCTGAGGACACGAGGCTGTTTTATAATCGCATCAGACATACAGGTGCTCACACAATCTGTAGAGCAGATGCAGTCTCAACGTTTCCTGTTGAATTGTGGGTTTCACCTTCTGTTAGCTGGAGTGTTCTGAACTCATGGCCTGTGTGGATGAGGTGTAGTGCTTGTCAGCCAAAGGAAACCGGGCTACCTTACCCCTGTGTGTCCCCGTGAGCTACCATTTTAAAGGGAACTCAAAGGAGGCTGGGTATACATCAGTAAACACTTTCCTCTGTCTTTAAAATATCTTTTCTGAGATGCAGTGGTAGTCTCAGAATATATTACTGCTGATTGAAAACATAACAAAAATAGACTGGATCCTTCCCACGTGGTCTTTTTTTTAGAGGTGATAGCAGTGTGATTCTGCGACATTGCTGGGGAAGCCGATCGAACATGGTCCTGGAGAAGGATGACTCCAATGTTGTGTTCCTTGGCCATCATAGATGACTTACTGCTGGCTGACAGTAGGTCAGACGTCTGATGGCAGTGACACTGTGAGGAAGGAGGTCAGATATTTGATGGCAATGACACTGTGAGGAAGGCGTGGTGGCCTCCACCAGGCAGGGCATGAATGCAGCCGAGCGCAGAGCTGTTGACTGACAGCCACTCGGAGTGGTCAGTGCTACCCGTTCACGTGACCCATCAGGGTCATGTAGGTACTAACGAAGCTTTTCTTTTGTGGTTTGAATTTTCATCAGTATCATCTCTAACTGTGATGCATAATGTCTGCACCTGGTGATTTCCTGTATCTGGATCGCCTGTGAATTTATTGCCTTTTTAAAAATAAAGGCTTTATTTTATTTATGTGCATTTCTCTCTGTCCGTGTGTGTCTGTGCGTGCATGTGTGGGTGCCTCAGAAGCCAGGAGAAGATATTGAATCCCCTGGAGCTGCAGTTGAGCCAACCAACATGTGCTCTGAGGACTTAACTTTAGCCCTCTGCAAGATCAGCACTGCTGAGCCGTCACTCCCCAGTCTCCTGACGTCCCTTCTGTTTTTGGTTTGCCTTCTGCTGGTTCCGTTTCTTGATATGTCTAATAATTTTTGGTCGAATATTGGACATTCTGGGGGCTCTGACAATGCCACCCTCTATAGGATTTCTTTAGCTTCTTGGATGTGTCAGACCAGGGACGCCACCCAGATCTCAGGTGTCTCCATCAGTCCCCTTTGATGTCGCATATAAAATCTGGTGGCATATAAAGTATCCTCAGATCTTGCTGGACACTGGACTCTTTTCTTCCCTCAAGGCTCTGCTCATGTCGTTTTAGCCCTTTAGTTCCCCTGGGCTTCCCTGTCCTGGTTTGCGTGGGATCCGTAGGCATCTTGGGTAAATGCTCTTCTGGCCGCAGCACTCCCCACTCCTGGGGGTCACGGGCCCCAAAGCCCTCTCTGCTTTGCTGCCTCTAAACTCCAGTTGTCACCTTCCCAGCCTGGTTGCAGCTCTCCTCACTTCTGCCTTTTCACCATTTTAGCCATTTTTTTTTTCATAGTCCTGGGATTTGAACCCCAGAATATGAGTCAAGTGCTTGATCTCAGAGCCACATTCTGGGCCTTCTATGTGGTTTTGAGAGGATGGGCTTTCTCTGCACTGCCCTGACTGGCCCTGAGCTTCTTCCTCCTGCTTCACCCACCAGCCTGGGTGATGCTGTGAGGGAATTCCTCAAAACACCGTTTTCCCCCTTTTTATCCTTTACCATTAGCACAGCTGATGAAAGGATGTGTGTGTATAGAGTGTAAATTGATTTTGTTCATTTTCTTGTTACATTTATATATGTCTGGCATTTGAAATAACAATTATACAGTCAGATTTTGGTGGAATTTTATAGCGACTTTTTCTTACGTAAAAAATTATTTGTTTCAGAAAGCAAATTATTGAACCTACTTAACTTTAATGGGATTATTACCTCTGAAGCTTTAGAAAAGTAATTTCCTCAAATATTCTTCATTACACCTGAATGCAATTTTATATAATTTACTACTTTTTCAGAATTTATTAAGTTCAAGAAATTTAATGCCCCCCCCCCCACTTTCTGTTTTGCTTACCGAGTAGCCTTTACAGCTTAAAAAAAAAAAAAGTGTTTGTGTTTGTGTTTGTGTGTGTGGTTAAAAAAACAAAACAAAACAAAACAAACAAACAAACAAAAACCCAAAAAACCCCCCAAAAAACAATCCATGCAATTGTTTCTTTTCTTCTACCATGTGGGTCAAAGGGATTGAACTCAGATTGTCAGTCCTCTTTACTTGCAGAGGCATCTTTTAACCTTTTAAAAACATTCTTTTCCCTCTGTGTGTGTGTGTGTGTGTGTGTGTGTGTGTGTGTTATGTACGCAAAGCTGGTTTCCTAACTCCATGTGATCGGAGCTCCACAGTGTGGGTGTGGAGATCAGAGGTTACCTTTCTGGCGTTCGTTCTTCCCACGGTGGACCCCAGGCATCAGGCTCAGGTGGCAGCTGCTGGTCTACCTGCTGAGCTGTGTTTTGAACCCAGCCTTCATCTCTCCCCAAGGAGCTATTTCACACATTCTTAAAATGAAGGTATCCTTACAAATATTGGAAACGTTTAGATTGTGAAAGCACAATGCCTCAAGTTTCTTTGCTGCTTTCTATTTTAAATAATTCAAGGTGGACAGGGCTGAATTCCTTGCACAGAAAGGCATCTGTGGGTTAGAGGTTGAAAGCAATAGGCTAGGAAGGTGAGCATAGAAACCTCAGATTAGTTTGTCATTAATGCTGTAGTAAAAGATGGCTTCACACGGGGGCTTGAGGCTGTTATGCATGGGGTGTTATTAAATGAGGCAGAGGCACCAGTGGACACCCCGCCACCCCCAAACACGGCTGTCTTCTGCTACGTGTGAGGTCAGGTTTTAAAAGTTGCAAGGGCAAAGCAGGACTTTCTTTGGGAGTCAGGCTCTAATCATACTGAGTTATGAAACTGGCTGCGAGGCCACACGGTCACTCACTAAGACCAAGTGCATCACGGAATTAAGAATTTTGTAATTTGACTGCTTGCCAGGAAACTCTGGGTACTGTGTTAGGAACCAGCAGTGGAGAAAGGAAAATTGAAAGTGCTTTACTTATAAAGCAGAGGTCTGTTTGACCTGTTGATGACAAGTGAGACTATATCCAGGGGAGGAGTAAATCGCAGAGTGTGAGGTCAGCAGCAGCCACAGAAGTGTTTGGTTAGCTGTGGTCCTTTGAATGCAAATGGCCTCCATAGGCTTGTATTTGAATGCTTGGGCCCCAGTTGGAGGATGCGTGTCACTAGGAAGTGGCTTTGAGTTTTTAAAAAAATATTATTTATTATATATATATATTTATATTATTACACATATATAAAGTAAACTACATACAGCAAGAAAAACCATGAAACAGTCAGGAATTATATTAATGTTACATTCGTAGTGTTTTGGCACTTGTATTTGGCAACTTTGAAGAAAACATCTTTCCTATCTTGGTTAGTCTAAAATTCTGAATGTAAATCAATATTTATCATATCTCATCATTATCAACTTAAAACATCTATCTAGACCTAAAAATATCGTAAACCCCTAAACAACTAAGCTTAATTGTAGAACTAAACTATCTGATCTTCAACTCATCAGAGAGTTGAGAAGGAATAGAATTAATTACCTGAGTAAACAGGAAGTGCAGGTTAGCAGCTTCCAAACTGGGGAAAAAAAAATGACAGAGACAGTTTGCTGCCTGAATAGTCACCCAAAACTCTCTATAACGTTGGAGCATCATCTTCAGCCTTCTGGCCCAGTATATCTGACATACATATTTGTGAGTCAGGAACTATTGAGGACTTTACACTGTCTTAGCAGAGTTTGGCTGTCGATTCTGCCTACATCCAGGCTTGCCCATTTTTAAGGAGAATTCTGTCAGGGTCGAAGTGAGTACATTTTTCCCAGTGGCTGGTTTGCCACATTTGAAGCCATCTCCAGAAGGAGGTTCTTCTATGCTCATCATCTTCTTTGAGGTAGGTGGGGCGTTGCCAGGAGTAAACCTGTCTTATTGTCAATGAATCTTTAAAATAGTGAAAACATCTTTAAATGCCATATTCTGTAGGTCTCTAGGTTTTTGAAGACCTTATCTAATGATTTTACCTTATCTATAGAATCATATCTATCTGTTAAACCTAGGACATATATTCTTGTAATGTAAATAGACTAGTAATTGACATGACCATGATTTGATCAACTAACGATAAACTTGTACAACTTATCCTAAACAGCCTGCAATAGCACTTTCAAAGTAGTGGAGGTAAACCTTGTATCCTACTTGAGTTGTATGGGTACAATACCTCATATTAGAGTAGAAATATATATGGGTGTGTGAAGAATAATCTTAATTTGAATTCTATACCAGTGTATCAAAATTAAACTTATTTGGTATTAATATACAAAATTCTATACCAATGAATTAAAATAACCTTGTGAGTAACAATTAAGGCCTTAAATTGAGGAGTAGATTCAATAATCTTTTTGTCCTATCATTTTTATATATTTCTATACCCCACTTCTTTCTTTTCAACCCCTGTCTCCAAACCTAAGAAAGGAAGATAAAGGAAAAGAGAGACATCCCTGAGTCCAACGTAGTTTTCTCTCTGAATAAGATCAATAGTAACTTATAACCAACTCAAAATGAAAATAAACATCTATAGCCCAAGAAAGCAACCAAAAACCTATCCACACCCCCTTAAAGGAAATGGGTATTGTTCTCTTAAGGTTTCTTCTTGCTGATTTGGGACAGACAATACCCTTGTAGGGGTGCAAGTAAAATTGGAGAAAAAAGTTAAACAAGCTAGGATTAGCATTTGTGGTCCAGTTTCTAAATGTTGAGAAATTCCAGGCTTAATTAGCGTCCTGTGTAGGACAGTCTGAAATACTGGACCAATTAGGGTTGGAAGCTTTCTTTGAGGCTATCCTGGGAGCTGTCCTGTTCTGATGAGGAACAGCAACTGAAGATTTTAAAAGCCCACACCACCCCCAGATAGCTTTCTCTCTGTTGTGTGCTTGGCTCTCAGGGTGTGCGCTCTCAGCTACTGCTCTGGCACCATGCTGCCTGCCATGGTGGTGACGGACATAGACTCACCCTCTGAAGCTGTAATCCCCTATAGACTGTTTTCTATGCGTTGTCTTGGTCGTGGTGTCTCAGCACAGCAATAGGAAAGCACCTAAGATAATACTCTTCCCTGGAGTCCTTGGAAGAACATTATTCACAATCTCTGAGTTGTGAGTTCCTTGTGGTAAGTGAATACTTCAGAGCAGATAAGATACTACAGCAGTGCCACACACGCTTGTCCTGATACGTTGCCACACTGGTAAGACAGGAGCCTGTTTTGGGAAAAAAAAAAATTTAAAATTTCCATTTTTATTTTCATTTGTGGAAAAGCCTTTATGTGAAAGCTTGCTAGCTCTAAATCAGATTCTTTTATTAACTGGTATCATAGAACTAATGAATTTAACAACCTCACCCTTGAATGTAGTACCCCTCCCCCATCGGATGGGACCAGTGTATCACCCTCTGCAGTTCTGAGCTGTCAGTCACGATTTGGAGACTAAGACCCCGCACTGTGGTGAATGAAATCCACTCAGGCAGGCAGGAAGGACATGGCTACTGAGTACGGAAAGCTGCAGGAACTGTGTAGGTTTTTATTTTTAACGACTTTTAGTAATTCAAAGCAAAAATTCAGCTTGGGAAATGTCACTTTAAAACCGGTTCCACTATACGTGGAATACAAAAGGATTTTTTAAGACCAACAAAACATCTGTTTGAAGGAAAACATTGAAGAACCGATGAATAGTTGGATTTGATTTCAAGTCTATTTGCTTTACCGTGAAACACATTTATTTTATTTTAAAAATCTATTGGTTTGTTTAAGGTAGGATTTCATGTAGCTTAGGTTAGCCTCAAATCACTATGTAGATGAGGAAGACAATGAACTTGTGATTTCCCTGTCTCTGCTTCCCAAGCTTGGGGGAATCAAAGGCTGTGCACCCCCCTCTCCCAGTTTATGCACTTGTGCTCAGCCTCGAGCATGCTTGTTTAGTGAATCAATAGTAAGTATGAACTCATTAAAAACATCCGACTGCATATAGAAAAGATTTTCCATTTTTATTTTCTCATGTTCACATGTGCCTTGGCCAGTCATTGCAGCTATTATAAACACAGAACCTGAGATAAAGAAAATGTTATGCTAGTGGAAATAAACTTTAATTTCTATGAAAACAACTGCTGTCTTCTTTGGTGTTTTGTATAAATGCTTTAATTTCTGTGATAGGTTTTCGTTTCAGGTTTAAAATCACAGAATACAAAGAAGTGTGATTTGTTTAACGAAGCCCACACTTATCTTCAGGGTACCAGAGAAGGGATATTATTGACAGCTTCTGGTGTGCCATGAGGCAGCGAACTGTTCTCCCTGCTTTTTAACATCCTGAGGGCTCTTCTGCTGTCACCTCCATGTGTGTTGTTTTGTGTGTCTGATTTGGGTTTCCAGGGTAGGTAAAGCTTAACCCTAGCATATGGAAGCCACTGCCAGAGTCTCACTGCCGCCACCCAGTGGGTGATCCTGTGATGGATATTAGATCTAAGCAACCCATAGAATTCCATCCTAAGGGACTGGGCGTTAATACTGTTTCTGAAGACCACCTTGTATTTACTGCATAGTTGTGGGTGGGGTGTGTATTTGTCTGTTTGCTGTTTTACTCCAAGAATCTCCATGCCAGGAACTGTGAAAGGTGATTGTAATTTGTTTAGAAGGAATGTATGGTCTAACGGAGGAGGCACAGATATGGACATATATCCACAGTAGTGGGTTAAATAGGCCTTGTGGTCTGTGAAACACATATCACAGTGTGTGTGTGTGTGTGTGTGTGTGTGTGTGTGTGTGTGTGTTGTTTGAAAGGTTGAAGTAATGTGTTGGGTTGTCTGTTTTTAGTTATCTGAAGTAAAATAATTGCAAAGTAAAAAAAAAAATATTATGGAAATAGTTTTGAAAATGTTAGTCCCACTCTATCTCTAAGCTCCCTTCCATGTCCCACTTTGCTTTGACCCCTTGCTTGATTTGTTCTTTGTTGACTCTGCCTCTTCTCCTGCTGTAGTTGGCTGCTACTGTTGCTTACATGTGTTGCAGATTGTATCTGTTGCAGACAGTCCTAGAGGCAGAGACCTGGCTCTGGTCTGTCTCTCCCTGCATGCATTCACATGTTATTAAGTTGTTAGATTTCCCAGCCTTTCTTTTAAGGCGGACTAAAAGTGCAGGCAGCCTGTGCGCACTGCTGGTTGGCCACGTGCCGGAAGCCACTGTCTTCTGGAAAGAATTCTGCCATTCACCCTGTTTTTTGTTTTGTTTTTGTTTTTCAGCTCCCCACATTGCTCATTCTTCTCCCTTCGCCTAAACTACCACTGCTCTCATGCCGCTTTGTGTAGACATAGCAAGCTGCTCCTGTTCCAAGACGCTGACCTGCTGGTAGGCACAGCCCCCTCTGATTGTCAGAGCAAAGAAAACTGTGCTGTGCATTTGCAGACAGCAGTATTTCTAGAGCTTTCCTGACTCCAAAGGAGAGTTGACTTAGAAGTGAAATGCCTGCACCAAGATGTCGTGGTTACCATGCCCCCTTCCTCTTTAACCCCTTTTACTGCTAGTGACAACTTAGGGATAGCTGCAGCTGCTCCCGGGCCACGTCACAAGTGTATCCCACCAAATACTGCAGTTGGGATTCCAGTAGGGACTCAGGAAAACTTCTCCAGTGCTGTTTCCATCTTAAATATTCCCCCCGCCCCTGTCCCCTCCCCCCAGAATATCTGTAATCTATGTTAGAAACAGCGTAAGAAATTTAGAGGACATGAATGCTAACACCTAGACAGTTTCCCCTTTGAGTTTTGCAGTAACACCTGAATAACCAGAAAAGCTGCATCAGTTTGTGACTATCATGTGTTTCCAGTATGACACTGGCACCCTTCCCTGCCATCATCTGTAACCATGCACACAGCCACGCAGCCCCTGGAGGCCCAGGAGTAACCCCCTTATGTAGGGCAGGTTTCCCTCTCTGTATAATGGGCTCCTTTCCCTGAGGTCACCGTCAGGATTTTTGGATGAATTCGGCGGGCTGCTTGACTGCCAGCCAGCTCTCTGCTGTAGGAGAGAAGCCAGTTTCACCTTGTTTCCTGTGAGCGCTCTTGTGAGCTGAATGGAGAGTGCAGCTAGCTAGCATGGTTAGTCAGATAGAACCCACCCTGCTTACACTGACGTGAACCTTTTTTCCGGCTGCTTGTGCAATATTCTTTTATGGGCACCTGGGCTAAGGCTGCCTGGTAGGTTTGACTATGTATCTCTTCTCTTTATTTACTGTTTAAGGTCTAGCAACTTATGGCCTCCTTGCTGTTAAAGATGGTCAGATCAACATTATGTCACAGATGGCTCAGGTCTCTTCTTTGCCTGCAGTGCTGTGCCTTGTAACAGTAATGCTCAGAGCAAAAGTCGGTGGTCCAGGTAATTCCTTTGCCATCAGAATGTTTGCCCTCACACTGTCACTTCTTCCTGAATTGCAATCTCTTTTTTTATTGAGCAGTGTCGCCCCCTAACCCCACATCTTGCCTATAGTCGTTTATTCTTCAGAGTACTCTCACAGCCTTGATTTAGAAGACAGTTTTGCTCAGCCTAATGTTTAGCTCTTGTACAACTGTGCTTTTTCTCTGAGACCTCCTGGCTAAATTGTGAGATTAAGGTTCTCAGGTGTGGGAGCAGTAGACCTGTACACCACCACACTGCTACTTTTTAGATAGTTCCTGCCATGCCAGGAGCAGCATCTCCTTGTAGCAGATACTTTGTGTATTTGGAGACTCAAGGTGAGCTTTCACTGGGAGTCATCACGTAGACCTGAGAAATTGAAGGAAGTATCAGTAGATGGTTTTGCAGAGTATGTCTCCACTGTGTGCGGAGACAGAGGGCACAGCTGTTTTCATCTTCTGATTAACCCAACTCTTGAACCTGGGTCTGCTCCTGACACTGCAGAAGTCAAGAGGAGCCCTCCCCCAACCCCTCCCCTCTCCTCCCTCAGCCCCTCCTCTCCCCTCTCCTCCCCTCAGCCCCTCCTCTGCCCTCCCCTTCCCTCAGCTCCTTCCCTCCCTTCAACCCCTCCCCCTCTCTCCCATCCCCTCTCCTCATTCATTTTTTTCTCATTTCTTATTTCAACTCTTTTCATTTCTTTCTTTCTTTTCTTTTTAAAGATTTATTTGTTATGTATACAGTATCCTGCATGTGTGCTTGCACGCTAGAAGAGGGCTCCAGATCTCACTGTAGATGGGTGTGAGCCACCATGTAGTTGCTGGGAATTGAACTCAGGACGTCTGGAAGAGCAAACAGTGCTCTTAACCGCTGAGCTTTCTCTCCAGCCCTCTTTTCTTCATTTCTTCCCTCGATCATTCTCTTGTGTTTCATCAGTATGACTTTCTACGTGAGCATTGTCCGCCACCTTTAAAACTGGAGTTGTAATCTTGACCACTAATTCCACTTCTGGGGTGGGGCTGGCAACCATTCTGATCTTGACAGACATTCGGATGAGAAAAAGTCCTCGCTAAGCAACTGGGGACGGATTTGGAGCGACACCGAGTAGCGGGCTTTTGCCTGAGGTGTGTGTGAGAAGGTGAAGGTGGGTTCTCTTTTCCGGGAGGTTCAGACTGAAGCAGTCCCCGAGGGTTTCCACTAGAGGGCGATGGTCTTGTCAAGCTGGAGAGGCGAGTCTTCCGCGGTAGCTTGTTTAGTGCACCTGTGGATCCCAATGGGCCTTTCTTCACTGAACAGAACGTGCCCTATCACTGTCTTTAGAACCAGACGACCTGGGCAGGGACACAAGCTTCTCGCGTTACAGCTCAGGCTTGAGCGGGCCTTACATTTTATATCACCCAAGAACCATTTTTTGTTCCCATTCGGCATTTTCTCCTTTTCAGGTAAGGATGGAATCTAGCCGTGTGACTATGATGAGAATGCGCAGGGGGAATGCTGTGTGGTCCAGGCGACTTGGGCCTCTCAAGTTGAGCAGAGTGGCAGAATAGAATCTGTACCCCCAGGTGAGCATTTTAGAAGTGGCCTTGGTGTTAAGATGACGAAGTCTTTGCAGTTTGCTACTCCCTGCTAAGCCTGTGCTGTGGCACCGTGCTCATTGCTAGCAGTTTATTTACTGCCCCATAAGTATAAGCAGTGCGTGTGGAAAGTCACAAAGCCAAGTGGTGTTGGGCAGTGTCAGTTAGAGTCAAGGATAGTTCTAAAATGTGGCCACTTTATTATTAGCCCCCTTTCAGTCTGGCAAAATCCGTCTTGAGAAGGAGGGAGGAGCTGGCTTAGAGCCCAGGAGAAGCCGAAGAGTGTGGGTGGGAAGTGGGAGGGGCGGGGGCCGTTGGTGTCTTCGCTGTCGCAGTCTGCTGTGACCGTTGTCTCCTTGTTGTAGCCTCACCAATTAATCCTGGGGTAACTTCCCTTCAGGTTAAACTGTTGGGCCAGAGTCTAATCACATGGAGCAGTTTGGTATATTATCACATTTTGTTGCTGTTTTTTTCATTTTAAATTATCTGACAGTTTCATATCTTTATGAAAGGAAATTTAAGTCACTTTCATCCCCAGAACCCTCTCATTCACCTTTGCTCTCCCTCTGGAAGCCTTCTCAGCAAGCCCCCTGCCCCCTCTCCTATTTCATGTCTTCTTTGTGTGAGTCCAGTTAGAATTTCTTGACCAAGTGTGGGCCGGGCTGTTTTTCAATGGCTGCGACACTCAACACCCTCCCCAACAACCCTTAACTGCCAGTAGTTCCTCAGGAAGAGGTGGGCGCCTCATGTCCCCTCCCCAGCTCAGGGTGCACGAATAGCTGCAGTGCCATTCCGATGCACTGGCCGAGCCACACCCAGAAGATGCTTGTTCCATGCCTCCATCATCTTGCCTCTTCTTCCATCCCTCCGTCATTCTTGCCTCTTCTTCTATCCCTCCGTCATTCTTGCCTCTTCTTCCATCCCTCCGTCATTCTTGCCTCTTCTTCCATCCCTCCGTCATTCTTGCCTCTTCTTCCATCCCTCCGTCATTCTTGCCTCTTCTTCTATCCCTCCGTCATTCTTGCCTCTTCTTCCATGCCTCCATCATCTTGCCTTTTCTTACATTCTTTCTACCCTCTCTTCCACAGTCACCCCCGAGCCTAGGAATGGGTGGATGTAGCTGTCTCATTGCGGGCGAAGCACTTCACCATCACTTATTCTCTCTCTTGCACTGCAGACCCTAGGCGCTTTTCTATAGGAATCTCCTCTGCTGAAGGCTGGGGCAGTACTAGCCATCAACGCTGACCTAGAGTCAGAGTTGGCACTGAAGTGTGCTATGATTCCTACCTCTGTGGAACCCCCCCCCCTTTTTTTGAATAAAGGACATGTTTGCTTATATGAGTTCCATATTGAGTATTTATTTTAAAATTCCTTATATATTTTTATGGGGTTTAACGCTTCACCTGAAGGTTGTGAAATTTGCTTTTCCTTAAAGTCTTCATTTTATTTTTGATAAATAAAATCAGGGCTCCCTCTGCTGATCTGGAAAAGAATTGCTGAGTTAGGAGTAATCAGATTTAGGAGCAGACTGTTTTCACTTAAGCTTGTGTTTTCCTTTGTGATGATGGCTGCTGCTTGCACTGTCTGTCGTTAGGCTTTGGTGTGTGTTGTGTGTGCGTGTGTGTGTGTGTGTGTGTGTGTGTGTGTGTGTGTGTGTGTGTGTAAAATCCCAGTGATGTGAGGAGGCTCCTGAGGGCTCATTGGCAACCAATTTAGCCTACTCCGTGAGTGTCATGCTTGTGAGAGACCCCATCTTAAAAACAGGTGGGCATCTCCTGAGGACTGACACTGATGTTGCCTTCTGGCCTTCACATGTGAACCTGCACAGACAGCTGCACCCACCAACACACATAAACGCGCGGAATTCATAACACAAGTATGAAGGTTCAGAAATACAAGAAGAACTACAGTGAGCACCTATTTGTCTTGTGGCATTGTGTTACACTTGTGCTTTCCCTGTCGTTGTCTGCTGAAGCACTTCTGGGTAAATTACTCTTACCATCACATGGCTAAATGCTTTAAGAAGCACATCTTCTGGAAAGGTTGCCAGAGGAAGGACAGGGCCTGAAGCTAGGAAGTCAGGTCTTGGATATAGAGATGGTGGCTCCAGTGTAGCCAGTAAGAAGATGACATTTGCTCTACAGTTACTAGCTTTTGGTTATCTACAGTTACTAGTTTATATAGTATTTCCATTTCTGAGTTTTTTGGAGACTGTTGTATAGCAAATGCTATTAAATTTTAAGCTGAAGCAAAAACAAAACAAAACAAAACCCCAAACAACAAATAAAACCCAAAAAGCTCCAATGCCCCCCCCCCAAAAAAAAACAAAGTTAGCTTTGTTTTGATTATGAAAAAAGCTCAGGAAGCCAGGGTTCTTAGCAGAGGGTGGCCTGGGTGAGGAGGGAAGCTTCCCCTAGGGAGGACAGAAATCTGGTTAGAGAGGTCACCAGACTTCTACTGGGGGGCAAAGACTGAGTCATCATCTCACCGTGCCAGAACCCGGACAAGTGGAAGTGCTCGTGAGAAGATGGGCCCACGCTGAGCACAGGTTGGCTCTGCTGTGTGCTGATGGTACCTGTGCCTCAGGCAGTAGGCTGGCACCTGCAGGGAGCGCTGGAAGAGGGGACAGGGAATGTCTGAGAGCAGAGGGTGTAGAGGTGGAGCTCAGTGTCCTCATTAGGCGAGGATTTGCTTGTTATACATTGGGTTCAAGAAATGCTTTAAGCTACTAAGGATGGGGATGAGCCATCTTCTTTGAGCAGAATTGGAGAGGGGGAGTGACTATTGTAGTCATGTTATGTTCTCCTAGCTGAAATGGGCAGCAGGGGGTCCAGCCCGCCTTCATCCGTCACTTCCATTCAGCAAATGACTCCCGGAGCTGCTTTTCTGTTGATCACTGTGAGGAGTAACCCAAAATGGAGTGGGGAGCAAACACAACAGAAGCCCCGCCCACCAGTCTGTGGTTTGCACTCTAGTAGGAAGGATGCATTGTAAACAGGATACTTGAAATAGACATGCAAATTTAGAAGCAAGGAGGGGTGATGCCATTGTAGCTCACCCAGGAGCAGAGACTTTGGTGTCACTTCCTGGGTTTGCGTGTGTGTGTGTGTGTGTGTGTGTGTGTGTGTGTGTGTGTGTGCGCGCGCGCGCACACGTGCATGTCTCCTCTCAAGAAATGCATGGAGTGACTCACAGCTGGCTTCCATATGATCTTAAACAGTTATTTATTTAAAATTACAGAATGCTCCCCTCCCCTGTTATAGTGTAGTTCCTTTTCTGGCTCTTAGATCTCTCTCTCTCTCTCTCTCTCTCTCTCTCTCTCTCTCTCTCTCTCTCTCCTACCTTCTCTCCCCTCTTCTCTCTCTACCCTCTGTGCCAGGCCAAGTGCTCTACCACTGAGCTATATCCTTGGTCCTAGATTTTTGCCATTAAATTTATCAAAATGCTCCCATTTTTATGTTCTGTCATTACAGAGGGTGTCTGCGAGTTGGCTCAGTGACTTTGTGTAGTTCTGTAAAATGTGCATTTGGCTACACATGTCCATAGCTTTTGGACAGTGACTGGCATGTTACTTTCCATAGCAACTTAATTTTTGTTCTGTTTTCACCAGACTGGAAATGTTAACTTTTTTCATTTTCTACTCACTTGATTCACTCTGGAAACTTAAAATACTCAATTTAGAGCTATGGCATATAAATTAAAAATTTATAGCACAGAGGCAACAGATTCCAGGAACTAATGTGAACAAAGGTTAAATAGTAATGTTCTGTGGAGATTACCCAGATCGCAAGACCCCCCAAAAAGACCACCAGGACTCGATACCGGTGCAACACACACGGGGTCCTGTATTACGGGCTCAGGGCTTCGGATCATCATCCTTCCTGATGCAGCAGGATAGGAGAGTGATACCGGAGCTTCAAGGGCAATGGGTTTATAAGGAAAAACTGTAATTAGGGGTGGAGGTCACAGGGAAGTAAGGGCAAAACTATAAGCAGGGGTCGTGAATCTCAGGAATGCAGTCCTTTAGGCAGGCTGGGTGGAGGTCGGATCTCCAGGGAAGGTTGTGAGTCTTAGGAATGTGGACCTTCCAGCAGGTTGGGTCCAGGAGGCTGAATCTCCAGGGTTCATTGGGTGTTAATTGTTCCCGGCAGTTTCTGGAGAGTGCAGCAGGTGTCATTCCCAGAACGCAGGGAGAAGGGCACCTAGAGGACAAGTGCCATTCTTAGGATAAGGAAGAACAAGCCTGGACTGAGAAGATTCTTCAAGATTTAAAACACACAGGCCAATAGGAAGAGTTCCCGTTAGCTCACTGTTCAGCCTTCTCTGTGCTGATGTTGGGGTTTGAATGTCTAAAGGACTTGTGTCCCCCTGTTCTCAGCTTTCAAAATCAGTACATCATGGAAAGAATCATGGGTATATGTTCCTGTAAAGGGCAGTGGGGAGTTTTTCCAAGCATGAGGCAAGATCACCGCGGAGAAAATCCAGTTAGGGCAGTCATTTATGACAAACAGGCAATGCTTCTGAACCACACACCATTGCACCACTGTTCACTGTTGATGTCCTCAAAAAAACACACGCTATAAACAAGGATCAACGCGACTATTTTGTGTTCATTTACTTTACCCTTTAGAGCTGTTGCTAATTTGGAGATACAGTTAATTTGGGTGTTTTTTGTTTGTTTGTTTTTTGTTTTAAAGACAACAATCTCACTATGTGGGGCTGCCTGGCCTAGATCTTACTATATAGGCCAGACAGGAATTACAAGCATCCATCATATACTGGGTAGAAAGGCTGTCTAATTCTTTGGTTTGGTTTTCTTTTCTGCTTTTGCACATTTCCATGTGTGTGGGCTCCTTCGTGTGTGGGTCCACGGTCAGGGATGTAGGCCGTGTGTGAAGCTCACCGTTGGTGTCTGCTGTCTTCCTTGATCACTGTGCACTTTGTTTATTAACACAGATCTCTCGCCAAATCCAGCACATGTTGTTTCCAGGTCATTTAGCCAGCTACCTTAGCCCAGAGGTCCTCTTGTCTCTTGATCTCCAGAGTACTGGGGTAACAGGTGGAAGTGTGCCTGCCGGACTTTAATGTGGGCTCTGGGGAGTTCCGCAGGAGAAGCAGCTTGTTCATAACAAGTTTATTTTTAAATTACTTCTACTTGTGTGTGTACATGTGTGCACACATGTATGATGTAATATGCGTGACTGTGTGCATGCCCTGGTGTGTGTGTGTGATGGTCAGAGGACAATTGTGTTGACTTGGTTTTCTCTGTATGTCCCTCTGTGTAGGTTCCAGGGATGAAACTTACGTTGCCACCTTTACCCAGTAAGCTGGACTTATCAGCAGGCCTGGCAAGCTTTTTTTTTTTTTTTGACAGCTATTATATATTGCCCAGGAAACTTATTTGTACAGTTTTGTTGTAGATTATTCAACATATAAAATTATGTTCATAAATATACTTTTCAGTTTTAGGTGATACTTTTGAAACTCTTTCTTTGAGTCATATTTAGAGGAATAAATCAGGCAAATGTTTTATTATTTACAAGTTATAGTATTGGGCGCTAGGAGATGGCTCAGTGGTTATTCTTGTTCAGGGCAAGGCTTCAGTTCCCAGCACCCACATTGAACTGCAGTTCCGCAGGAGAAGCAGGGCTGCCTGCTGACTACAGCCTCTGCAAGCCCATGCCAGAGCGGCTCGCCTTCTCCTTCAGTCCTGAAGGTTTATCCCCTCGTCCCCTGGGGTTCTTCCTTTCTGTGGCATTTCTTTCTCAATTTGTGGAAACTGGCAAACTTATTTTTTATTTTTAAATCAAGGGGCATGAAGTAAACACATGCTAGTTTCACAGGCTGTAATAATTGATCCTTGGGAGATATTTTAATTTTTATTTATTTATTTATTTATTTTTAGTTTCCATTTCTTGAAAGCTTGGATGTTTGGTTTTGCTTGTGTAGAGGACTTTGTGCTTCTGGCATCCTGCCACTTTGTCAGATCTAACAGGTCTAGACATTTTCTGTGTCGACACTCTTTTGTCATATGATGGTTCAGCAGGAGGAAAGCGAGGCACGCTGAGATGTGTGCTGTGCACCTTCAATTTCGCACTTTTCCTGGGTCTCTCGTACAATGCAGAGTGGTGGCAGTGGGCTACGGCCCTGGGGCCATGCATGCATTTGTGAGGTGAACCAGCCCACAGCCCTTCTGCTGTAGGAGTTGGGAGTGTTAGAGATAGTCAGTGTTTTGGCTTAATGCTATTTTCAGCTGACAACACACTTCTCAGGATTTAGTCCCATCATGGTCAAGGAGTGTCTGACGTGACAGAATCTAAGGCTCTTGGAATAATAAAAATGGAATTGAATTTTGATTATGATTACTGATATCATTTTAGAGACTTCTATATTATTTTGCACCCTAACCCTCCAGAATAATTGCAGTTACCTTTATTTGAATAATAACTAATAAAAATGTTACCAGAAGGCAAGCGCCTTTTAGGTTTTTTGTTGTTGTTGTTGTTGTTTAGTTTTTTGTTTGTTTGTTTGTTTGTTTTCGAGACAGGGTTTCTCTGTGTAGTCTTGGCTGTCCTGGATTCGATTCATAGACCAGCCTGGCCTCGAACTCAGAGATCTGCCTGCCTCTGCCTCCCAAGTGCTGGGATTAAAGAATTTTATTTTATTTTATTTATTTAATTTTATTTATTTAATTTTATTTTTAGTATTTTTTAGCTCCTTTTAGTATCTGCAAGAACCTAGCAGGAAGGGTGAGAAGATCCAGAACGGTCACCCGCACACGTGGCTTTTGAGTGTCTGGAAAGCACTCTAGGGACACAGTGGACACAGTAAGCTGAGACAGAGGCCAGTGGGCCCCAGACCTTCCGTGTTTACTGTGTGGCCTTCATAGAAGATGCTAGGCCTTGATACAGTCAGTCTGTTCTCAACATCCATCGTTGATCTCCAGACTTTTCTATAGTCTTAAAAATTATGACATAGGCTTGTGATTTTGTGGATGATACTGATCAATATTTAACATATGAAAGTTAAAAATAAAGAAATTGAAAAATTGTCTCAAGTAATAAAAATAACACTAACAGGCCTGGAGGGCCGGTAGTGCCCTCACTGGTGCTGGATCTGTAGAGCCATATATTTCACACTCTCATGTGCATGCACAGACACAGATGCACACATAGACAGAGGCACACACACACACACCATGCACACACACACAGACACACACCACGCGCACACACACAGACACACACCAAGCACACACACGCACATGCACACACAGACACACATACATCATGCACACACATGCATGCACACACACACCATGCACAGACACACATATGCACACACGTGCATACACTCACACCATGCACATACACCATGCATAGACACACATACACCACACACACACAGTGCACATACACACATATGCACACACAGACACACATATATCATGCATACACATGTACACACACACACACACACCATGCACATACATCATGCATAGACACACAGACACACATAATGCACACACAGACACACACCATGCACACACACACACAGACACACACCAAGGACACATATGCACATGCATGCACAGACACACATACATCATGCACACACATGCACACACACCATGCATGCACACAAACACATGCACACAAACCATGCATACACATAAACACATACACACACACATCCCACACGCACACACACCATGCACAGACACACACACACACACACACACACACCATGCACATATACATCATGCATTCATGGGCACACACCATGCATGCACGCACGCATGCACGCGCGCGCACACACACACACGCACGCACACACACACATGCATACACACCCAAATCCTTTCACAGCAACATTAGCTTACTTGTTAATGCAATGTTTTAGTCCCTCCCCAATATTTGCAAACATATTTAATTCTTGGCTCAACAGGACAGTTTTTTTCTCTCCTCATATCTCTGTTTGCTTCCAATGTGTTATTCCACGTCTTACTTAAGGGGTATGGGCACACTGGACTTGCACCTGCAGATGGTTCTCTAGTGTGCTGTGGACATTCTTGTTTCTTAATGTCAAAGCTCAGTGTGGCTGATTAAAATCCTGAGGACACACTAGCAAACTTACACTGGACGTGCAGCCAGCGGTTCTGTGTTTGCTTTGGGTGAATCTTAGCCATGTATGACTCTCTAACGCATGACCAGAAAATTGGAAAATGTTGCTTACTAGGTCTGCACGTCTTCCATGTGTTGACATGGTGGCAACACAAATCACATTTGCTGATGTCACCGTTGGCCTCCCCAGGGAGGTCTAGGAGCCCACAGTACTGGCAGAGTGAGGACTCAGGTATTCCCTGAGGAGAGTCAGACTCTACAGTCTGTGAGTATCTGCAAGCATCTGCTCAAACCTATTTTTAGCATTAGCAGCACAAACTGTTACTATGTATACTTTTTCTTGAAGTGATAGACTTGTTTTCAGGTAATCCAGTTCCCAGCACCCACATAGCAGCTTACAATAATTTGTAACTATAATTTCAGGTGATCCACACCATCCTCAGGTAAACATTGACATTTGCCAGAATTACCATAGTTTATTTTTCACCATCTCTTTTAAGTAAGACGCTTCTCTGGGAGCTGAAAGCTATCACACGTGTGTTTCTGATGGCCCCGCTGCCGTTATAGCGCGGTGTCTCACGTACCCTCTGCCTTCTGTCACAGATTGTTAAAAAGATGGACAGCCAAATGGGAGTTTCAGTGTCATTCTGTATAGAAATAGAGAGAGAAAAAAAAAGATTCTTAAATTCATACGGAAACTGAAAAGCAATCCTGAGCAAGTGAATACCACTGGAGACATCCCCATAACCAGCTTCAGTTACACTACAGAGCCGTGATAAGATAAACAGAAGCAGACACACAGGTCAGTGGAACAGAACAGAAAATCCAGATATAGGTCCATGCAGCTTCCACCTGATTTCCAACAAAGATGCTAAACATACACATAGGAGGAAAGACAGCCTTTTCAACAAATAGTTTGGGAAATTTTGGGTGTCCACATGTAGAAGGAGGAAACAAGATTCTTTAAAATTTTTAAAAATTATTTGTGTATATGACTATTTCATTCAAATGCATGTTTGTACACCGGGTATGCCTGTTGGATCCCCGGGAATTGGAGTTTACAGATGTTTGCCAGCCATTATGTGGGTTCTGAGACTCGAACCCAGGTCCCTTGCAAGAACAACTGCTCTTAACCACTGAGCTATCTCTCTGGCCCTGATATGAGATTCTTATCTCTCATGCTGCATAAAAGGCAACTCTAAGTGAATCAAAGACCTCAACCTAGAGCATGAGTAACTGAACAGTGTGAGTGCTAGAGTGAAGGTAGGGTGGGGGTACGTTGCCAGATGTAGGCTGGTGAGGGCTTTCTAAGTAGCACTCTGTTGCTTAGGAAGTAAGGCCAACAGTTGACGTTGTTTAGCAAAGGGAACTCAATCAGGCGAAGAGGCAGCCTACATGATAGGAGAAAAGCTTGACGAGCTAGCTGCACATCTGACAGAGGGTTCGTATTTAGAATATGCAAAGAACTCAAGACACTATCAACATGAAAACAAACAGTCCAGTCCAAAAAATGGCCCATGGACCTGAACAGAGACATCTC
The DNA here is from genome assembly GCF_903995435.1 of Acomys russatus. Taxonomy (NCBI): domain Eukaryota; kingdom Metazoa; phylum Chordata; class Mammalia; order Rodentia; family Muridae; genus Acomys; species Acomys russatus. Next base: position 37,374,151 of record NC_067145.1, read on the forward strand.
TAAAGAAGAACAAGCAGCCAATAAACTTTTGTTTATTTATTTCTAAAGATTTATTTTTATTTTATTTTCTGTGTATGAGTGTTTGCCTGCGGAGGATGCAGATCCCTTTAGTTGTAGTTACAGATGCTTGTAAGCTGCTACATGAGTGCTGGGAATTGGACCTGCGTCCTCTGCGAGAGAAATAAGTAGTTTTAACCACTCAGCCATTTCTCTAGCCCCTGTAATAAACACTTAAAAATGTTCAGCATCATTAGCATTAGGATAATGCAAATTAAAACTACTTTGATTTCGATCTCTAGGTATTCCATACAAAAAAGTTATTATAAACCAACCCAGGTCCCAGAGCTAGTGCCTAGACCTAGTTTGGCCTTCTGTACCTTTCAACAACTAGGCTTCCCAGGGGTCCACATTTGTGTCCCAGCCTAGTCCCACCACCTTCTCTTCTACTGTGGCCAATATCTAGGCTTCCTCCAGGACCCGCCCTACCTGCATCCACCCGCAGGACCCTTTGTACTGCCTCCACCACCCCACTCTATACCTAGACATCCTGAGTCCTCAGCCAGGGTGAGCTTTAGTCAGTAGTCCTGACCTCTTCAGCCATGCTGAAGATGTAGCCTGGGCCCTACAATCAGTCCATCAGCCTAAACTGGCCTTCCCTGCTTTCACTTGGAGGAGCTCTAGTCTTGGGTCAGGATCCTCTATGCCTGTCTGCAATACCACAGGACACTGCCACGTCACTTCATAGCCAAAGTTTCTACTCAGACCTATCTGCCCCCCACACTGCAGGCTTGCAACAGAAAGCACATCCTTAGTACCAGTCCGACTGCCCACCTGACTTCATTCCGCCTGCGCCACTTCCAACCTTTAGACCCGAGCTGCCCCTACATCTTCTCTTCTCCCCCGTACCGCTCTGTCTGTAAGAAACTCAAAAATAAAGAAGGGACTCAATATGCTCATTTCTCCCTGTAGGTGTGCTGAGGGTACGGATGATCAAGCCAGAGTTTTCTCTTCAAAACCTACCAGTCTTAGCCGGGCGGTGGTGGCGCCCGCCTTTAATCCCAGCACTCGGGAGGCAGAGGCAGGCAGATCGTTGTAAGTTCGAGGCCAGCCTGGTCTACAAAGTGAGTCCAGGACAGCCAAGGCTACACAGAGAAACCTTGTCTTGAAAAACCAACCAACCAACCAAACAAACAACAACAACAACAAATCCCACAAAACCCAAAACCTACCAGTCTTGTAGAAAGTCTTGTCGGGTGAGAATTACCTAGATGAACCCCCAGGACATACAAGTTAAAGGAAAAGTCATAAGCCTCCTCAAAGGCGTTTAAAGGAAACACCGACACCTCAGTGAAATCCAGGAGAAATAGCTTAGGAAGAGTAAGCGCCTGAGTGATGCTCCAGACAACATGCCCATAAGGCTGGTGGAGTGCTGCAGACAGTGCAAGGGGAGACTAGCATTCAAGCAGGAGACAGAAGGCACACGAAAAGATGAAAGCAAACACAGGAAAGGAACACACAGGAAATGTGGCACACCATGAAAAAAACCCCAAACCTTTGACTTACTGGCATAGCCAAAGGAGAATCCCAATTCAATGACACAGAGCAGATTTCCAATAAGATCATAGACAAAAAGTCCAAATTGTGGAAGGATGTAAATAGACAGATACAAGAAGCATGCGGAACGCCAAACAGACAAAACAGAAAAGAAAATCCTCATGGCAATTTCATAGTTAAAGCACTAAGTATATATAACAAGGGAAGTATTGAAAGTGGCAGGAGAGAAAAGAAAGGAAAAAAGAAAAAGAAAAAGAAAAAAAGAATAAAAGAAAAGCAAGTCATGTATAAAGGAGAACCTGTCAGAATAGCAGCCGATTTCTCAACGGAAACTTTGAAAGCTAGAGAGCCTGCAGCAGTGCATTCCACATCCTAAAGGACCGCGTCAGCCAACCTAAATTAATATATCCAGTAAAACCATCTGCTGTGAGCGAAGGAGGAAGACATTTTTTTTCCATGACTTAAGCAGCCTAAACATTTTATAAACAACAAAACAAACCTAAGGGAAATAGAGGAAGCACTGTTCCAGGTTGAAGAGAGGAAGGGGCATAGGAGAGAGACTGTGGTGCTAAATACAAAACTGTAATTATTAAACCCAAAATACCATGGAGAATGCAAATAATACCACCCCCAAATTAACAGCACAATTAACACATGCTTTTCAACAGTAACTTTAAATAAAAAGCAGTAGCTTCGATTCTTCAATCAAAAGATACAGATGGACTGAATGTATCAAGAAACAAAACTCAGGCTGGAGAGATGGCTCACAGGTTAAGAGCACTACCTGTTCTTCCAAAGGTCTTGAGTTCAATTCCTAAAAACGACTTGGTGCCTCACAACCATCTATAATGAGATCTGGTGCCCTCGTCTGGCGTGCAGGCCTACATACAGGCAGAGCACTGTAAATATAATAAAATAAAAATCAACATATCTTTTAAAAAAGAAACAATATTCACCTCTCTGCTGCCTACAAGAATGCATCCTAGTTTTAAAGTAAAAGAAGAACTCCAATAAAGTGGGACCAGGAAACAAGCAGGTGTTGCTATTTACAAAGTAGACTAAATCATGCTGGGCATAGTGGTTGCACCCCTTTAATCCCAGCACTTGGGAGGCAGAGGCAGGAGGATCGCTGTGAGTTCGAGGCCAGCCTGGTCTACAAAGTGAGTCCAGGACAGCTACATAGAGAGACCCTGTCTCAAAAAAAAAACCACAAAACAAACAAACAAACAAACAAACAAAACAAAACAAAAAACAAAAAGAAAGAAAAGAAAAAAAAGAAACCCCAAAACCCAAAGTAGACTAAATTAAAACTAATCAGAAGAGATAAGGAGGGACAGACACTTTATTCTAATCAAGGGAGCAGCTAACCAGTAAGTCAAGACTAATTTTTTTGTTTTGTTTTGTTTTTTTAAGACAGAGTTTCTCTGTGTAACAGCTTTGGCTGTCCTGGACTTGCTTTGTAGACCAGGCTGGCCCTGAACTCAGAGATCTGCCTGCCTCTGCTTCCAAGTGCTGGGATTAAAGGCATGTGCCACCGCACCCAGCTGTCACTACTATCTTAAACATAATATGCACCAAACTCAGGGGGCCCCAGTTTCATAAATAGTCTACTATTGGAGTTAATAACACAGATTAACACTTAATCCACTAATAGTAGGTGATTTAAATACTCCACTTTTTTCTAACAGACGGTTCATCTGGATAAAAAATAAATAGAGAAACATCAAAATTAATTGACACCATGCATCAAATGGATTGAACAGGTACCTACAGAAATTTCTATCCAAACTCCAAAGAACAAACATTCTACTCAGCAGCACATTGAAGCTTTTAATAAGTATACCATATCCTGAGACCCAAAACAAAACAAAACAAAACAAACAAACAAACAAACCAAAAAACAAAACAAAACCAAAAAACCCCCAACCTTCACAAAGTCAAAAAGATTGAAACCACCCCTTGTATTCTTTCTGACCACAATGCAATAAAAGTTAAAATTGACAACAAAAACCTTCTAGTAAATATGCAAATTCAAAATGAGATTTAAATAACTCATTACTAAAGAATGAAAAGGTCAAAAAAGAAACCAAGAAAGAAATAGAAACCTTTCTTGAACTCAACCTTTGGGACACATTGAAAACAGTCCTGTGAAGGAACTCTATAGCTCCAAGTGCCTAAATTAAAACGAAAACAAAAATAGAGCACAAAGAAATGGCTTAATGAGACAACTCAAACATTTGAAAAAAATAGGCCAGGAGAGATAGCTCATCAGTTAAGAGCACTGACTGGTCTTCCAGAGGACCTGGGTTCAATTCCCAGCACCCACATAGCTGTAACCCCAAGAGCCAACTCTCTCATATAGACATACATGCAGGCTAAACACCAATGCACAAAAAATAAAAATAAATTAAAAAGAAAAAAATTGGAAAAACAACAACCCAAATCTAAATACACTACATGGCAAGAAATGGAAAAACAAGAGTAGAAATAAGCTGGGTGAGGTGGCACACGCCTGTAATCCCAGCCCTTTGGGGAGGCAGAGGCAGACAGGTCTCTGAGTTCCAGTCCAGCCTTGTTTGCAAAGCCAGGGCTTGTTACACAGGGAAACCTTGTCTTGAAAACATATAAGAATCAACAAATCTAAGAGCCGTTTCTTTGAGAAGATAAGCGAAATCAACAGATTCTTGGCCCAACTAAGCGAAAGAAAAACCCAAATGAACAGTTAGTCTGTTAGCATTACAATAGACACTAAAGAAATTCAGAAAAAGGGAATGTTTTTAAAACTTGTACTCAATGAACCTGGAAAGTCTAAAAGAAGTGGATAATTTTATAGAGGCAGTGAAACCATCGCAATTAAAGGAAAGAAGCCCCCAAGCTAAACAGATAAATAAAAAGCTGTCTAGCCTTCTGTTCCGAGGATGACCCCGCTTGCTGATGCTCACACGCACAGGGAACACAAGCGTGAGTCATCATCACATACAGCTCCTCCCACCTCTGTTGTCTTTGATAGGGTGAGAACTATAACATCTACACCCCAGAGCTAATTATACTATAAATTAACTTGTTTAAAGCTATCAGCTACTTTTGATTTTCAGGTGTTTTGGAGGTGTAATTTTGTGGGTGCCATTTCTATTCTTTTACCCCCAGTGCTGATTAATTAATATGTGGGGTTTAGTTACAGAATGAAAACGCCTTTTTTTTTTTTTGTAAAAAATTATTAAGATCACCAGTCCACTGTAGAACGTTAAGCCAAGTGTGGACCCTGTGTGGTTCATGGGGCTAGTTCTGCTTGCTTACCAGAATTTCCAGGGATCCACTTGTCCATCTTTCGACTAAATTAAAAGCCACTCTCCTCCAAGTCTAAAAATTGACAGGGAAGTAAATGTAACTGATTAGTGAGGACTTGACTGTGTGTGCTGTTTCTCAATGCTGGCTTGTGTTAGTGAGCCCAGGACTCCTGTGAAAGGGACTGTATTCTTGTGCCAAGCTGCTTCAGTGGTTTGCCTCGTTCTCAATCTAGACAAATTGGAAGAAGAAAAAACTTCCAGCTAAAAAAAAAAAGTCCATAACCAGATGGATTCTCAGCAGAGTTCTACCAGTCACTCGCAGAAGATCTACAGTTAGGCCTTCTTAAAATGTTCGACAACAAACAACACAAACCCCTAAAAGGCCAATGTCACCCTAATACCCAAACCAGGCGAAGGCAAAACAACCAACAAGGAAAAGCACAGGCCATGAACATGGACTCAGAGTACTCAATCAGATACTCCCAAACAGAATTCATGCATCTAAGAGAGAATACACAATGACCAAGTTGGCTTTATCCCTGTCATGCAGGGATGCTTCAATATGTGGAAGCCAATAAATGTAATAAACTATATAAGTGGATTTAAAGACAAAAACCACATGGTCATCTCAATAGGTGCAGAGATAGACTTTGTCAAAATCATAGCTTCATGAAAAGCCCTAGAGAATATACGGCCAGAGGGAGCATACCTCAGCATAAAACAAAAAAACAAAACAAAAAAACAAAACAAAACAAAAAAACCATCAACCAAAACCAAAAAGACTATGTACAAGTAGCCCACAGCCGACATTATCTTACGTGAGAAAAACTGGAAGCACTCCACCTGCAACCAGGAAGGAGACAGAGATGTCCACTCTCTCCCTTCCTTCTCAATGCTGCACTCTAAGTACTAGCTGGAGAAATAAAACAAGAAAAGAAAATTAAAGGGATACAAATAGGGAAAGAGGTCATAACTATTTCTATTTGCAGATGATATAGTACTAATACATTAGAGATCTGAAAACTTCTGCAAGAAAACATCTGGAAATGATAGACAGATTCAGCAACATGGTAGGATACAGAATCAACTTGCACAAATAAATAGCTTTTCTAAAACCATACAACAAATGGGAAAGGAGGTCATGAGCAGCAGTACCATTCCCAATATAGCCTTAAAGGAAATATCTAGGAATAAACCTAATCAAGGGAGTGGGGGGTGGGGCTCTACAATTAAAGCTTGAAACCACCGAAGAAAGAGAAAGACTGGAAAATGGAAAGACATCCCATGTTGCTCGGTTGGTAGAGTTTGCATTGTGAAAAATGACCATCGTAGCAAAAGCTAGTTTACAGACTCAATACAGTCCCAATCAAAGTTCCCATCTCATTCTTTGCAGGAATAGAAAAACTATACTAAAATTTGTATGGAACCACAAAATACCCCAGAAATCCAAAACAACACTGAACCTAAAGAACAAAGCTGGAGGGATTGTAATTCTAGGTCTTAAAACATATTTTACAGCTGGGCAATAGTGGCGCATGCCTTTAATCCCAGCACTCAGGAGGCAGAGGCAGGTGGATCACTGATTGAGGCCAGCCTGGTCTATGGAGTAAGTTCCAGGACAGCCAGAGCTACACAGAGAAACCCTGTCTCAAAACAAAACAAAACAAAACAAAACAAAACAGAACAAAACAAAACAAAACCCAAAAAAACCAAACCGAACAACACCACATTTTTCAGAGTCATGGTAATAAAAACAATTTGGTACTGGCACAAAAACAGACATGTAGACCAATAGAACAAAATCAAAGACCTAAACATTTGTGTGTGTGTGTGTGTGTGTGTGTGTGTGTGTGTATATATATATGTATATATATATATTTTTTTTCAAGACAGGGTTTCTCTGTGTAGCCTTGGCTGTCTTGGACTCCCTTTGTAGACCAGGCTGGCCTCGAACTCACAGCGATCCGCCTGCTTCTGCCTCTCGAGTGCTGAGATTAAAGGCTGCACCACCACATCTGGCAAAGACCTAAACATCTGTACAAGTAACACCAGCAGCTTAATATTTGACAAAGATGTCAAAAAAAATATGCTGGTAAAAGGAAGCATCTTGAGGAAATGGTGCTGGGAAAACTGGATGTCCACATGCAGAAGAATAAAATTAGACCCGTAGCTACCACTTTGCACAAAAACTAGCCCCAGATGGATCAAAGATTTAAACCTGAAACACTGAACCGGCTGGAGGAAAACATAGCCAGTGCCATGCATGATATAGGTGACGGAAGGACTTCCTGAGGAAGACTATTTGCCCAAGGCCAAGAACTGACAAGTGGGACTTATTGAAGCTAAAAAACTTTGCGCAGCTGGATGACAAACCTACAGAATGAGAGAGGATCTTTGTCATCTACACGTCTGAGAGGTTTAATATCCAAAATATCCAAAGAACTCTAAAAGCAGAGTAATAAAAACAAACAAACAAACCCAACAACTGAAGAACAAGCAGCCCATTTGAAAACTGGGTTTGGCATTTGAATAGAGAGTTCTCAAAAGAAGAAGGAAGAGGAGGAAGAGGAGGAGGAAGGTGATGGTGGCAGCTAAGACACATCTCAAAAAAAATGTTACTCATCTCTTGTCAATTAGGGAAATTCAAATCAAAACAATTGTGTGATTTCATCTTACTCCAGTCAGAATGGCAAAATCAGTGGAACCACCAACAGCAAGTGCTGGAGGGGTGAGGGAAAGGGAACTGCCGGTGGGGTGCAATCTGGTACAGCCCCTGTGGAAATCAGTGTGGAGAACTCTCAAATGCTAAAAGTAGATCTACCACGTGACCCAGCTGTACCAGCACACAGGCTGTGATATCATAGCTCCCAGGTTCTTGCCCATCCGTGGTCATTGCCCTGGTATTTACAATAGCTAGGGAATGGAAACAACCTAAATCCTACAACTGAAAAACAGACACTGCAGATGTGGTGCACACACATGCTATGGAAGACTATTCAGTGCCAAAACAAAGCAAGACTGTGAACTTTGCAGGTAAATGAATGGAGCTGGGAAATGCCATCCTGAGTGAGGCGATCCAGATCCAGAGGGACAAACGTCCTACGTTCTCTGTCATTGCTGGCTTCTAGCTCCAAAGCTTTAGATGTGAGTACACAGCCGCTAGTAACTACAGAAGCCAGGAAAGCAAAATGGAACCATTGTCAGGGTATGGGGGCTTGGAGCAACAGAGAGGGGAATAGCAGGGTGTGAGGAATCTCATAGGGAGATGGGGAGGGGGGATGCTTAGGGAGGTAAATATACAAGAAGGTGAAAAGAGGGGTAAGGGGAGCAAATGGCAGGAAACACCTGGTGGGGGAAATGCGGAAGGTGGGGAGCTCCCTAGGGAGGAAGAGGGAGTTAAAGACAGGAGGGAGGTAGGTAAAAAAGCCACAAGGACTCACATTAGAAACTATTTACCAAAAACCCTCTAAAATGCATGTAATTTAGTATATAAATATACACAGAAGTATAATACTTTTTTTTCATTTAGGCTGACAGCTCTCCCGCCAATAGCCAATGCCCACTTCACAGAAACCCCAATACCAGACGCGAGAAGCCCCTTTTGAGTTGTTGCCCAGGGCTGACCAAGAGACTTCCCTAACAAGCAGCCTGTTGCTGTTGTGCTTGGCTGCCCCCTAGAGGTGGAAGGGAAGTCCCGATTCATCACTGAAGACACCATGCAGTTCAGAATCAGGGCCCAGAGACCCCTGAGCTGGGACTGACCTGAATGTGCCTTCCCAAGGACTGGCTTTCACGGACCCCAATCATTCCTTGGTACCAGCGATTGTACTGGATATTGAAACTTTGAAGGACATTATTGTTGCTGAGTGAATTAAGTCAATTTTTGCTTTAGGAGAAATAAAAAACCTACTTGGGCTTGGTGAGAGAGAGCGAGCGAGCTCAGTGAGTAAATATGCTTGCTGTGTGAGCCTGAGGAACTGAGTTAGAGCCCAGTCACTCTTGGTGAAAGGCGGGAATTGAATGTGTGCTGTAACATTCACGTGTCTTGCATACATAACACACACAGCACATCTTAGTCACCCGCCTCCTCTGTCTCCCCGTTCTTCCTCTGCCTCTCCCTCCTCCTCCTCCTCCTCCTCCTCCTCCTCCTCCTCCTCCTGCAAGCGCCTGCACTTCTGTGACCAGCCACTGGATGTCAGGAGTGCTACAGAAGTATCGAATGTAGCCAGAGTAGAATTGAACATTGTGAGCACGTAGCCCTTCATGTAGTTCACTGTTTCCACGTGATCAATGCCAGGAAAACCTGATACAGTGTGATATATAGAAGCAAGGTACAACTGGAATAGTGAAATTTCAAAAATAAGCCTTTTTAAAGGAGAGCTGTAATGGTCCTGTTGGGCATTGTAAATGCCTCAGGGGCACTTGATCCTGCTGCTGTGTTCCTGGCATTCAGGTCTTTCTCCTTTTTATGGAAAGATGGATTGAACTTCAATTTAAGACTACCCAGTAATCCCTCTCAGGACATACTGTAACAGCTGGTATTTTTGTGTTGTAGCAAATTACAACAGTCAGTAATAATTACGGCTGTGTTCTGACAAATTCCAAAGCATTTTCAATCAATTCAGCCAAAGAAAATAACATTATTACACAAAAATTTAGCCCAATTTGGAAGTTAAATCCAGCAAGACTACTTCATTCCACAAAGTGCTGAGCAGTTTTCTAGTTAGGATTATATCAAACTGCTTTTAAGAAATCTATATACTTGCACTCTTCTGGGCTACTAATTATGTTGTATAACATATACTTAGAAAATTAGGACTTTGTGATAAGCACAGTATTGGACTAATTTAACCTTGTCTGCTCATTTAACCTGGTCTGTTCATTATGAAGAGTACACGAAGTCCTTGCATGTGTGGTAACACTGGCTTAAAAATTGTTTTAAAGTGGGACATCAGGTTTTTGTCAATATTCCTGGGACGAGAAGGTACTACATTCTATCAAATGTCATTTTTTAAATAAAAGTATAAATTGAGTCATGTGACATATAGTTTATAAGCATGAAACTGAATTTTTGAGCGGTGAAAAGTTGGGGGGTTTTGCACGATGTGGGTAGCATAGAACGCATATGTAGAATGTGTATGTGGTGACTGTGCTGTGCAAATTCTGACTTCGAGTGGCCTAAAAGGCTAAGCTATATACATATAATAGAGACACTTGGAGTGCACCATAACTGCTCACATCAGAAGGAGGCATTGCCCTAACGGTAGAACGGTTTTCCTCCTTCCTTCCTTCCTTTCCTGTTAGTAAAACAAAAAGTCTGTCAACACTGTATTCTTTTTTTTTTTAAATAAGTTATTTAATTTTATTTTATGTGCATGGTATGGGGTGTCAGATCCCTTTGGACTGGAATTACAGACAGTTGTGAGCTGCCATGTGGGTGCTGGTAATTGAACCCCGGTCCTTTGGAAGAGCAGACAGTGCTTTTAACCACCGAGCCATCTTTGCAGCCCAACATTGTATTCTTTAACTCCATTTTTTTTTTCTGGTGCTCTCTTTGCATTTAAGTTACTTCATCTATCTCCTTGCTTTATGCAAGGAATATTTTCATGCAGTTAAATCTTAATCCCGATTAGAATAATTTATGAGACCAAAGCAAAGTTTCCTTTTAAGACTTTTTGGAGAAAAAGCCATGCCTGAGCTGGGCGTGAGTGAAGCCTGGCTTGCCCTCTCATTTTTAACTTGTAGCTCAGCGAGTTGTATTTTTACTGGGAATTTAAATAACCGCCATGCTAGTTTTAATTAGCACTTGTCTCTGTATGGGTGTGTATGATTCGAGGTCTGTGTTTGCCTTTGTTATAATGTAAAGCAGATGGTAAGACATCGCAGCAGATAATCAAGTCCAAGAAAGTCTATTTGATGGTGGATTTTTTAAAATATCAGCTTTCACGTTGACAATTAAAATGCTAATTTAGAAGGCTGTCCTGGAATTTTACAGTTGTATTTTTCGCAAGTAAAAGCTGGCAAGCTCGTTTGCCGTTAGCCTGTAATATGAATCAGCAATTTAGAGGCCGTAGGAATGGAAGTGAATCGTTTTCCAGTGTTTACAATGTCTGCTTTTCTTGTTGTCTTTAATATATGTTAAAGTATGCTTTTAAATGCCTGAATTTGCTGTATGGAGAATTGGGGGAAAATGCACTAAAATGCATTGTATAGTTATGATTTCAACAAAAATGTAACTGATGTGTATTTTCCGTTGTTAGTCTGCAGTGATCCAAATTTAAAACACATGGCGGCTCTTTCTTAGGTGCTAGGCTGGGTGGTTTGTAAACTCGCAGCTTTCCTTTATGTTTTAATTTTATAATTGTATTACCTGAATTAAAGAAATAAACTGCCACACAGCCAGCTTTTATTGTTTGCTTACTTGATGCAAGGCATTGCTGCATGTCTCGACATATTTAATTATCACGAGGTTCTACGTTATTCTCTTCATTTGCCTACAAGGATGTGAAGGCTTAATCAGATTAAATGAGTTACCCACAATTACAGCGGCAGCAGGATTAGAGGTCAGGGCAGGGCTGTCCTTGCACAGCTTTTACACTCTCTCTCCTTTCCTGCTTATTTCAAGATAAACTTAGACGAGTCATCTAAAACCACGTATTTTCCAGGATACATCCAAACTCAGTTTTTACTAAAAGAAGGTTTGACCTGCATTATTAACCAACAGTTCTGTGAATCGCACCAGTGCCCTGCTTTCAGCTGAGTAATTTTGTCAAAGGTAGGCCTCATCTGTGGTAGAGGGGCTTGCAGCCGCTGCCCCAGGATTGTAGCTGGCTGGTGACTCTGGTGGCCTTTGTTACACGTTGGGGAGAATCAGGGTAAGCCAGGGAGGAACCTGCTATACGGAATCTTCTGAAAGGCAGAGGTGCATCTGATCAGCACTCCTAGAGCAGATGTCTGTCTTTCAGAAGCCTTGACACACGCAGGGGCAGCGTGTTTTCACTTAGAAATGACATCAAACGCAGAAATTCTCCTGTATATCAGCCTGTCATTGCGGAAGAAAAACTGTAAAAGATTTATGATCTCTGCGGTATAGCCTCGAATAACAAATTTTGAATTACTTATAGGATGTTTAATTTAGTGGTGCTTGATATATATATATATATATGTTTAAATGTTTCTTTTCTTCCTAGCTTGCAGTTCAGCTCCCGGGCGAAGCACAGCTGCAGTTCACTGAATTCCCTGACGCTTCCTGAGACAAGAGAGTGGAGGGCGACCACACACCCACAGCCTGCATCATGCCAGCACTGTCCGCAGGATCTGCTGGCGACACGGGTATGAGAGCCTAAGGGGACAATTTCCCCTCCATCCTTACATCACTGTTGTTCTCAGTGACTATAGCACTGCAGGCGCAAATAAACCACATTTGTTTCTTTGTGACCAGCACCACAAGGGGCAATGGAGGAATTCCAATAAGCTCTGGGCTAGATGGAAGTAACTGGAGCATTCAGATGCCTCCTTCTCCAGGTGGTGGTGGTGCTCCAGGTGGTGGTGGTGCTCCAGGTGGTGGTGGTGCTCCAGGTGGTGATGGTGGTGCTCCAGGTGGTGGTGGTGCTCCAGGTGGTGATGGTGGTGCTCCAGGTGGTGGTGGTGCTCCAGGCCCGCACCCTTGCCTTGCCTTTGGAACAACACTGTGTGTGTAATTGCTTAAAATGAAGTATTTGAGAACGCCGAATGTTCTGGCAAATACAGCAGGCATGACATATTGCCACCTTTCATTTGGACCTCTTGCTTCTTATTTTATTTATCTGTTTTTTAAAAAAAAATTTTATTCTTTTTATCTGTCACCTGGGATAAACGGACCCGGAGGTCCTTACCCATCGTTAAGAATCTGTTTTGAAATTAAACAGTGAACTGCTGCTATAGCTCAATGGGTAAAGGCACTTGCTGCCAAGGCAGCCATCCTTAGTTCAATGGTGGAAGGAGATCCACTTCTGACCTTTGACCTTCACACTCCCACCATGCACACCCACTCACTCACAATAAGTAAGTGCAGCATCTGAACGTTAAACAAATCTTATTAGCTACAATATTTAGAGGCCTATAGAATAACTATTTCTTAAAACAAAACACGTCATGTATACAAAATCATTCTGATCTAATTTGCCAGTTATTTGGCTTCCTTGCAACCAGTGCCGCTGAAATATGGATTCCCAGATGCCTGTTAGACCTGTTCAGCATGGGGCGTGGGGAGCTAGGGCTGAAATCCAGTAGAGGGTGCGGCTCACGTGCATGGAGCACTGGATTTAATCCTCAAGACAAAGGAGAAAAAGGAGTGGGTTGGGAACTAGGCTATGCACTCTCCTTTTGTTTTTATCTGTTTGAGACAGGCATTTGCTCCGCGTAGCCTAGACTAGCCTTTCAGCTCCCACTCTTTCCGACTCAGCCACACAAGTGCTAGGAGTGCTCTGAGTGCCACCATGCCCAGGGCGCGCCATGAAATTTTAAGACTCCTCAAATGAAGTGACAGCATACCGTCACGGAAAAATGCCCTAAGTGTCACGATGCCTGTGGTAGCCCTGAGCTCAGGGACGGTACACTCTTCCAAGCCGAGGTATCTGACTCCACCCCAGCCATTTCTGTCCCAGGCACCATGTTCTGGTGGACATCACTGTTTCCAGTTGAGTCCCACTTGTGCAGTCAACCTCGTCCTCTTCCCTCTCCAGCAGCAGTGAAGCCTAGAAACCTGGACTGTGGCTATTTTATTTTATTTTTTCCCAGGTAGGGTTTCTCTGTGTAGCTGTTCTGGAACTCTCATTGTAGACCAGGCTGGCTTCAAACTCACAGAGATCCTCCTGCCTTTGCCTCCTGAGTCCTGGGATTAAAGGCATGCACCACCACGCCTGGATAGATTTTTGTTGTTGTTGTGAGGCAATTTTATTTTTGGTTATAATCTGTTAAATGTTTGTTTTTTTGTTTTTTTGTTTTTTTAACCCTCTCAGGACATTAATTTGGAAGTCAACTCCTTTGGAATTTTTTTCTTTTTAGTTTTTATATAGTTCCCTGTTTGATTGTATTATATAAAATGAATAATTGAACTTTTTGTAGTGACATGGTAACTATAAGTAAAATTTTTCTAGTCATAAGTATACTGAGGTTGTGTAGTGTATTTTATACTTCACTATTCAAAATTGTGTTAGCTTAATTGATAGCAAAGTATTGGTAATTACACATAACTCAAGGGCTGATGAAAATAAGCATTTGTAGCCGGGCGTGGTGGCGCACGCCTTTAATCCCAGCACTCGGGAGGCAGAGGCAGGTGGATCGCTGTGAGTTCGAGGCCAGCCTGGTCTACAAAGTGAGTCCAGGATGACCAAGGCTACACAGAGAAACCCTGTCTCGAAAAACCAAAAAAAAAAAAAAAAAAAAAAAAAAAAAAGAAAATAAGCATTTGTAATTGAGACCTGTTGGTCACAGAAAAGAGCATGGATGGCATGGAGTTTACAAAAAGCTTTTCCACACAGCTATGTCAGTTACAGCAGAAAGGCACTGACTTGTAACACCTGCTTTCTGGCATATTTTTAGCCTGTGTGCCAGAAGCTTTGAGTCAGGCATGGAAGACATGGCTGTTCCCAGGTCAGTGCACCCACAGAAGCCACCATGTGGTGTTTACATCGGATGTTTAGAGCCCATGCTTAGACTGCCTGTACAGGTGCAGCTGATACTCTTTTTACTAAGGTTGTGTTGCCTAGCAACATTGTTGATGTTATCTCGCCATTGAGTCTCCACAAGAATAAAGTTACAGTGACAACACTGATGGTCTCAGAAGAGAGGTGGCTGACTTTAGTGTGAGTGCTTGCTGTGCTCATTTGGGAGAAAGCTGTGTGTGTGTGTGTGTGTGTGTGTGTGATACCCAAATGCGTGTGTGTTTGGGTGTGTGTAGCCTTATGCACAGGTGGAGGCCAGAGAAGATGTGAGTGTCCTCTCTGTGTCCTTTGAAGTATCGTCTCTCAACGAACATGGGGCTAGGATGTTAGGCAGCCAGCAAGAAAACCTTTTTTATCCTCCTGTCTCCCCACCCCTACGGGCTCACATACGCACACACACACTCTCAGGGTCACGTATGCACCGTGTCTAGCTTTTTACGTGGTACCAGGGAGCTTCATGTTTACACAGGAAGCACCTTTACCCCTGGATCCGTTTCCCCAGCCCTGGAAATGATTTTTAAAGTAAAACCTGTGCACTCATCCTCTTCTTTGTTCTGCTCATCTCACCAAGGGGGGAGGCGGGGAAAAATAATTTTGTAAGTGCGACATGGAAACATTCCCGTCTCCTCAGTCTTACTTTCTTTCCCATCTTGATAAGTATTCTTCAAGGGTTGTGTGTGCGTTCAACATGTAACCTAGTCCAGATGTAGCTCAGCTGTAGAGTGCATGATTAGCATGTGTGAGGCTCAAGAGCCTGTTCTTAAAAAAAAAAAAAAAAAAAAAAAGACAGACTTTGTTATATGTGGAAATTATGCCATCTTTTTCTATCTTCTTGCAGCCTGAGGAACAGGGCCTAGACCCCTGTGCACTCCAGGCAGGCCCTTGACCTCTGAGCCATGTCCCCAGCTCTGTTCTGTAACTGCGTAAAGCGAGTGCTATTTCCTGGAGAGCTAAGCAAGCGTGACACACGTGCGTGTCCACTTACGTGCCAGGCGCACCAGCATCCTCTCCACATGACTTCACAGTGTCGTGGACCACGGTGCTGTAAAGGGAATTGTAATTTTTGTCAGTAGTTGGGCAGGGAAGATGCACATGCTCAGTGACGTTGTCAAGTTGATCTCTAGACTTGTTAGCCAGTTAGCCATACATGGAGTGCATTAAAGACCCCGGCCTCCATGATCTTGCGAGTGCTCAGTACTGTCAGTCTTTGTACTTGTCGTCTGATAGGCCACCATGGCGTGTAAAGTGGTAAAGGTGGGTTGTTCCCTCTGTGGGGCACATTTCCATGCCGTAATGTGCTTTCCTGCCTGAGATGTGTCTATTCAAGCCTGTTCTCCAGCACTGCGTTGTTCTACCATGTACTAGTTTATTTGCAGAATTTCTCATTTTACATTTTATTTATTAATTCTTTGGGCCATTTCTTATTGTTGGCCACTTATCCTATTTTCTTTTTTTCTTTATTAATTTATTTGGATTACATCTCATATGTTATCAAGATTTATTATTTTGTACACAGTGCTCTGCCTGCATGTACACCTGAAGGCCAGAAGAGGGCACCAGATCTCATTATAGATGGTTGTGAGCCACCATGTGGGTGCTGAGAAATGAACTCAAGACCTCTGGATGAACAGTTAGTGCTCTTAACCTCTGAGCCATCTCTCCAGCCCATCCTATTTTATTTTATTTTAACCTTCACTTAAGTAGTCCCATTTCTCTTACAGAGTGGAGAATCATGTAATCACATCTTGGTTATTGCTTTCCGCCTCAGCTTAAGTATGTCTCCCTTGCCCCAGAGCGTATATATTCTCCAAGATTTCTTTTCACACATTTAAAGGTTTGTTTTTACACATGGGATTTTGATTTGAGTGCAGTTTGAATCTAGGATGAAGCAGAGATTTCATCTTTTCTCATACAGACTGTCAGTCATCTTTGACTTAATGACCACATGTTCTGTTCTTCCCACTAAGTTGTAGTTTTTCCTTTGTCATTTATGAGCACCATGTACATTTTTAGTTTTCTTTCTGGATTATAATGACCTGTTGATTTCATCTTAAAAATTTTAAAATAGATTTATTTATTTATTTATTATATACAGTACTCTGCCTGCATGTCCACCTGCAGGCCAGAAGAAGGCATCAGGTCACATTATAGATGATTGTGAGCCACCATGTGGTTGCTGGGAATTGAACTCAGGACCTCTGGAGGAGCAGTCAGTGCCCTTAACCTCTGAGCCATCTCTCCAGCCCCTCATCTTACAATTTTTAATAGTCCATTTTTTATCAATCATTTTAGAGTTACAAAGGTAGTGTAGAAAGTTGCAGTGTACCTCACACACAGCTTCTTCAGTTGTTAACCTTCGGCATTCATGTGGAAAATTCCTTTCGGCTGGTGGGCTGACGCAGATACAGAAATATAACTAAACTCCACTCCTGTTTGTTTGCCTCTTCCCTCACATCCGCGCTCGCTTTGGTTCCAGGCTCCCATTTGGAACGATGTGCTGCTGCACGCACAGTTGCCAGTCCTCAGGCTGCTCTCGGTTTGATGCTTTCTTAGACTCGTCTTGACTCACAGACATCCTTAGTTATTTTGAGGGTTACTAGTCAGACATACTGGAAGGTTCTCTGCGATTGAATTTGTCTTGTGATTTTCTCATGGAAGGAACGGAATTATATGAGTTGGGGAATCAGTAGTAGAGCTAAGTGCCATTGTCATGAACTCACAGGAATTGAGACTGCTGATGCGGACATTTATCTCAGCTCAGTTCCTCCACTGTAAAGTTGCTTTCCTTCTCCTCTTTCATATACATATACACACACATATATTTACAGTATAATATAAATATTTCTATATTATTTCCTTGGGCATCTCCATGTGAAGATCACACTTAACTTGAGGTGTATTTTGTTCCCCCCTTTAGGGTGAACTCTATGTAAGTTTCTTGGCTTCTAGTCACTTTCTACTATTTATTCACTTGTCAATGTTGGTGTTGACTAGTGGTTATTTGGCGTGTGTTCGGGTTATAATCCAGCACTGTTTATGTTGTTACTTAGTTGGTTGGCTCCTTTGATGTGGGTACCATTGATGCATTCCTCCATGGATATGGGCTTACGTACTGTGCATCACTTTCCTTACCTCAGGCAGCCAAGAGTCACCTCCTCTTGAGTGATTCCTGCTCTGTTCCTCAAGTAGCCATTTCTCCATGGATTCTAGTTTCTTTTGGAAGGAGAATAGGATTAGAAAAGGTGACTTGGAGTTGGGCGTGGTGGCGCACGCCTTTAATCCCAGCACGCAGGAGGCAGAGGCAGGCGGATCGCTGTGATGATGTTTCCTCCTTTATCCTATTAGTAGGTAGGTTTACACTCTAACCTTTGCATATCTGTAAACTCCTCCTCCAGGCTGAGATGCCACCGTTCAGTTGCTTATTCACTTGGCACAGTTTTTATGAGTAGTCCTGGGATATGCCAGTCTTCAGCTAGAGTTCAGCTTACTATTTTCATTCTTGTAATGGAGCATGCTTTTAAAAAACTTATAGAACTATGCCTTTTCTGAATGTTAGTTGTAATTTTATAATTTCATTAAATATTATTTATATAAACATATAATGTAAAATATATTTGGACAGAAATGAATGTAAAACTTTTATAAGTGCAGCTTTAAAAGTGCTTATAACACAACAGCCATGTGACTGCCACCTACAGTTGGAAATTGGACACTTGAAAACACCAGCTTCTTGGAGAACACCTCCTGACAGACTTAAGTTCTCGCTGCATACCACACTGTGTCGTTTGTGATTTGCCCATGGAGTCCTTGCGGCACAGTGGAATTTTGCTGACTCTTGAACTTTGCAAATAGAGTTGCTTCATATTCATCTGTATAGACGGAAAGTTGACTATTATGTTGAGAAAAAATAAAATAATAAATTATACATATCACAAAGTATATATAAGCCATAAGCATTTAAAAATACAGGTATTTTAAAATCTGGGGGGGGTGTATATAATTTTATTAATTAATTACCAGACACACTTTTATAACGTTTTCTGTAATTTATTTTTATTTTTATTTTTATTTTTATTTTTGGTGTGTATATGTATGGTGTGTGTATATGTGTGTGTGTGTGTGTGTGTGTGTGTGTGTGTCTGTCTGTCTGAGGAGGCTAGAAAAAAAGTGTTAGATCTCCTGAAACTAGTGTAAAAACTGGTTGTGAGCAGTCTGAGGTAGGTGCTGGAAACAGTGTGAGTCCTCTACAAAAGCAGTGAGTGCTATTTACATCTGAGCCATCTCTCCAGCTTTTCTTTCTTTACATGTTTATTATGAAAAGAGAAAAGTAGAGCAACCCTTATAGTCTTTATATTTTTTTTTTCTTAACTACTGATAGTTTAAGTGCAGACCACATTCATCTTGCCCCAGAACGAGGCAACTTCGCGTGCTACTTACTGAGAAGAGACTCTTCAGTGGACCGTTACTGCATCTGCCTCAAAAAAGCTGACACTCACTGTGTCAGACCTAAACAGACTGTTCAGCACACAGTTTCACAGCTCTGAGGAGGATTACCAACTGGCTGGTGCCCTGGTCTGGCTCGGGTTTCCTGTCCTGGAAGCTGTGCGTGGCCCACGCTCTGGACTTGCATCCCCTGAGGAGTAGGAGGCCAGGGTAGCCAGCACTTGGCTGCTGTAGACATCCTCAACTTGCCTTTCCTAACAGCAAGTTAACCATAGACAGCACTAAGGAAGCGTGTGACTGAGCCCACTGCGTAATGACATTCCCACTAAACCCAAATTCAATTTATCTTCAGTGGCAACCCATCCCTAATTAGATTCTTTCAAGTGCCACCCCCATCCTGCACTCTTCCATGGCTTGCCTTCTCTCTGTGTGCACTGTCTTCTCTACTCTCTGCCCCAGAGTTGCTAATTTCCAGGCCGTTGAACCTTTACTTCCATTTTCCTTTAGGATTTACAGTCACTGGATTTTATTCATCAAATGTTTCCTTAAAAACAAGATTGTGAAGTTTAGGGACCTTTTCTTGTGTATGTATTGGATAGAGCATGAGCTCTGTTTCTAAATTAAGTTCTTGTACCGTTACCCTGTTGTTCCACTTTGACTTGGGATGGATGGTCCTTTCCCTTCGCTGGCAGTACCACTGTCTGGGACCTTTATTACAGTGTGAGATGAGTGTGTGAGCGCACTGCCTGTGGTTCTGGATCTCAAGGGGATCCTTTCAACGTTGCTTCTTTGTCTTGTTGGATCTGTTTATTTTCCCATGCAATGCCTCCTCTCCCATCGTTTTCAGGTGACCCTTTATTGAAACGTTTTCATTTGCCTTTCCTATCTCTCTGATCATCACTGTCACTTCTGTTGTCAACAAGGTAGTGCCATGAACTCCATAGCCCACACAGCCTAAGCTGTATAGTGGTTCCAAGAGTTCTGGAAGGCTGACGTTCCCCATGGCCTTTAATCAGCATTGCAGGGGCAGAAAGACACCCATTAGCCGGGCCTGTCTGCTCAGAATGGACAGTCACATTGTAATCTTCAGACTTTCTAGCCTCTTCTTGCCTTGGCAGTTTCATCAGCCTTTAAAAAGGATGCGTTTGAACAGTTTTATTTTAAGCAGTCCATTTTGGGCTGTTTATATGTGTATGCATGTTGGACAGATTCAGGGTGCTGATTTTGGGGGGGTCAAGACAGATGAGACATCAACGTAATAATTAGTGTACCTCAGGAATCCCGCTTTGACCTGTGCATGTAGAGGTCAGAGGTCAACCTCAGGCGCCAGTCCTTACCTGCCACTTTGACAAGGGGTCAGAGGTGGCTGGCATATGAAAAGAGTTGTACTTTGTCCTTTTCTGAGTTGCAAAAGACTCGCACATTTTTTATTATATTATAAAGGTTTCCTTTTATGCCTAGTTTGAAAATTACATTTTTTTCTGGCAATTAAAGAATTGTTAGCCTTCAATTTATGAGGGTTTTGTTTATACATTTTAATGAACGTATGATTAGTTTATAGAAAACTAATTAGTTTAAAAATGTTAAACTAGATTGCTTCTTAGAGAGAAACTCAAATTGGTCATGATTTATTACTTTTTAATGTAGTGAATTTTGTTTGTTTCAAGGTTTGTTTTCAGAGCGGGTTTAGCTTATAATTTCCTTTTTACCTCCTTGTTGTCATTGTGTTTATTATCATCATCATCACCATCATCATCACCATCATCATCATCACCATCATCATTATTATTTTGAGACAGGGCCTCACTTTATAGCTCTGGCTGCCTGGAGCTTGCTGTGTAGTCCGGGCTGGCCTTGACCCAGAGCTCTGCCTGCTCCCGGGGCTGGGGTTAAAGGCTTGTGCTGCCACTCCTGGCTAATGCTTCTTTTAAAACAAAACAAAAACAAAAGACAAAATGTCCTTCAGGCTCTCCGATTATAGCACAAGCTGGCTTTAATATCTGTTCCTCGGCAGTGCCAGGACTACACCACTTTGCCAGAGTAGTTCTCTGTCTTTTTAAAACCCATTTCTACAGCCTTGTGCAATGGGAGGACTCCCTCATCCTTTTCTGTGGAAAAATTACCTTTCCCAGGATAGAACCTTCTGATAGGCCACTTGGGCCTGGTAAGTATATATTTAGGACTCAGCGCATTTCACCAAAAATTTCAAACTTTTGGTGGTTAAGTTTTTCCTAGTAACACTGCTCCATGCCTGTGTTTTCTGTGTTGATGATTTTGATCTGGTATCTATTTTTGCTCTTCTGATTACAGCTCAATTTTGTCAGTTTGGACAGTTCTTAACCTTTCTGTTTTTATTTTATTAATTTTATTTTGTGGTGTGTGTGTGTGTGTGTGTGTGTGTGTGTGTGTGTGTGTGTGTGTGTGTGTGTACACACAGTGTTTGGGAGTTGGTTCTTTTCTCCCACGTGGGTTCTAGTGATGGAATTCTGATTGCTACCCACTGAGCCATTTTACCAGGCTCCATTTTGTTCTCATTTCATTAAGTTCTTAGGTCAATTAAAATTATTTTAAATAATCCCAGTACTCAAGGAGGCAGAGGCAGGTGGATCACTGTGAGTTTGAGGCCAGCCTGGTTTACAAAGTGAGTCCAGGACAGCCAGTGCTTTAACCCAGAAAAGCCCTGTCTCAACCACCCCCTCCCCAAAAATAGAAGAAAGAATTATTTTAAATATGTTATTTAGAATTTTTTTTAAAAGGCTTTTTCCAGTTGTTTTTCTGTTACTGACTTCTATTATTTTTTGGTCAGAAGACAGATTCACATGATTTTAATCCTAATGTATGTAAACCACTGCAATACAGAAAATATGTCAATTTTGTGAGTCATGGTTTTTCTGTTTTCCATTTCATTGTGTGTGTGTGTGTGTATGTATGTGTGTGTGTGTGTGTGTGTGTGTGTGTGTGCGCGCGCGTGTGTGTCTGCACGGAATCTCCTGAGTGTGTAGCAGCATGCATACTGTCCACACCTTGGGATGGTGAGATCAGTGGTCAGGGTTGTCAGCCTGATACACCCTGGCTGGAATCACCTTGGGACAGATTCTTAATGGGAAGTTACCTTGGTTCTGATGGCTGGTGGACAGGGCGGCTGGTGGACAGGGCGGCTGGTGGACAGGGCGGCTGGTGGACAGGGCGGCTGGTGGACAGGGTGGCTGGTGGACAGGGCGGCTGGTGGACAGGGCAGCTGGTAGACAGGGCAGCTGGTGGACAGGGCGGCTGGTGGACAGGGCGGCTGGTGGACAGGGCGGCTGGTGGACAGGGCGGCTGGTGGACAGGGCGGCTGGTGGACAGGGCAGGTGGTAGACAGGGCGGCTGGTGGACAGGGCGGCTGGTGGACAGGGCGGCTGGTGGACAGGGCGGCTGGTGGACAGGGCAGGTGGTAGACAGGGCGGCTGGTGGACAGGGCGGCTGGTGGACAGGGCGGCTGGTGGACAGGGCGGCTGGTGGACAGGGCGGCTGGTGGACAGGGCGGCTGGTGGACAGGGCGGCTGGTGGACAGGGCGGCTGGTGGACAGGGCGGCTGGTGGACAGGCGGCTGGTGGACAGGGCGGGTGGTGGACAGGGCAGCTGGTGGACAGGGCGGCTGGTGGACAGGGCGGCTGGTGGGACAGGCTATGGGGGGGACAGGGCGGCTGGTGGACAGAGGCCGGTGGGGGACAGGGCTGGTGGACAGGCAGTGTTAGTGCAGCTGGTGGAAGGGCAGGTGGTAGACAGGCAGCTGGTGGACAGGGCGGCTGGTGGACAGGGTGCTGGTGAACAGGGCGGCTGGTGGACAGGGCAGCTGGTAGGGTCAGCTGGTGGACAGGCAGCTGGTGGACAGGGCGGCTGGTGACAGGGCGCTTGGTGGGACAGGGTGGCTGGTGGACAGGCGGCTGGTGGACAGGCAGGTGGTAGACAGGCAGCTGGGAACAGGGCAGGTGGTAGACAGGGCGGCTGGGGACAGGGCGGCTGGTGGACAGGGCGGCTGGTGGACAGGGCGGCTGGTGGACAGGGCGGCTGGTGGACAGGGTGGCTGGTGGACAGGGCAGGTGGTGGACAGGATGATGGCTGCTGGCCATGATTGTGCAGCTTGTGGGATTGTCATGATTGTAATTGAAGTGGGCAGACCTGTCTGTCGCGGCAGTGCCATTTTCTGGGCTTGGCCTCTACACAGTAGACTAAAGAAAGCGTATTGTGCCTCCTCTGTTGATTGGATGTGGGCAGATGTTTCAGGTTCCTGCCTTAACTTCTCTGGTGGGATGGACTATAACCTAGAACTCTGAGCTAAAATAAACTCCTTCTCCCCTGAGTTGCTTTTTGCCAAGGGATTTTATTACAGTATCAGAAGTGAAACTAGGGTATCCCTTATTTTAGAATTATTTTACTGTGAAAAGATATGAAGTCTTAGAGAGTCAGTGTTTTTGGTGGCTGCAGCAGGAGAGTGGTGAAGGCGGTGGTTGCTGAAGTTTCCTCGAATGCGCGTGCGTGCACACACATACACACACACACACGCTCCCGCCCCCGCCCCTTTTGTTGCAGTTGATGCTACCTGGCAGCGGTTTACCCCAGGCTTTGCTGTTTTGCCATCTAAGTTCATGAAACATTTGAAATCTTTTATTGTCACGTTAACCACTGTTTTCAGCATTGCCAGCTAGGTGCTTTCTGTTTCATTCTATTTTGAACTGTACCAGATCTCCATCATGGCCAATATTGTTTTCTCTCGGCAGTGTTTGTTCTCTCTGAGGAGTACTGGCTTGCAAATATTTAGGCTATATACTTACTATAGGTGAGTCTGGTGAGGAAATCTTAGTGAATTATTTTCCAACACCAAAATCATGATGCTTTTATGCTTAAAATGGTAGATTCAATTTATTGAGGACACTGGACACATTGAGCGTCTCTACTAAAAGCAGCTAATTAGAATAATGAAGAATAGATGTTATCCCACTGTTGTCATAAAAATACTGCGTAACAGCTCATTTTAAAACAAACGAATCCTCAAGGAATAGTCAGAAGTGACAGAGAACACCCGTAGTCCTAGCACTTGGAAAAATGAGCCAGGAAGGTCATGAATTTGAGGCCAACCTAGGCCACATAACAAGATCCTATCTCAAAAAATAAGCTAGGCCTGCAAGGGTTACGTAGTGAGAGCTTGTCAAAAATAAAACATAAAAAAAAAAAAAAAAAACCAAAGAAATAAAAGTAAACCAAATCAACCCCAAAGCCACTGGTGACCACTTTCCCCCTTGATGGTTGATTTCATTGTGGAAAATCAAGTCTCAACTTGGGCGTGCTTTTCTTCCAGTAGCTTTTAGGGAAAGTACGCTGTACAGATCTGACTGCATCGTGTTTCCAATTTTCAGTTTGACTCCAGAGCCGAGTAAGGATTCCAGACAAGTGGCTGCTTGCTGGCCAATCTCTGTGGTGGGGAAAAGGCATGTGGAGACCTCTGTGTTTGCATTGCCCTTCTAACTACTGTTTTGTTGCTTCCCTAAACTCATTCTAAGTCTTTGATCTATGTTAGTCCCTGAGATTCGTGGCTCTCTGTAGCTGTAATTGTGCGAAGTATTAGTTTCCCAGATATACGTGACACAAACACTATGAGTGAATGCTATCTGAAGAGTGTTGATAAGTATGTGCGTGGCCGCGTGGCCTGGGGGACTTGTGTGGCTCCATGGGAAGGAAGGTAGTCACTCATGCCTTTGACCGGAAGAACGCCTTCCTCTTGGTGGGAAGGGTTCCTCTTTCATGAAGCACACTGTGTGTGAAGCCTGGAGGAAAGTGCAGCCACCTCCTCAGCCAGATGAGCCTGGGCTAGTCCACTGATGGATGGGACGGTACCTGCTGCAGCCATGGCTCCCACACTTTTTATAGCCTTGTGCAACGACCATAGGATGAACTTTCTACAATATTGACACTACTCTCACAACTTTCATTCATTGTGAACCCTTTCATTCATTGTATCATTATAATGGTTACTGCACATTCTACAAATTACCAGGATCCACTGACTTACCCATCATGCATACATGGGGCAGCAATCTACTCTTTGTCTCCTTGTTGCAGATTTGACTGTAGGTGACCAGAATCCACTCTTTCTTTGCTAGTGTTAAATTCCCAGTGAAAACACCCTGTGGACCTTGTGAGAGACCACTGGGGTCTCTCCATACACAACAGACCTCCCTAAGAAGCAAGCGTTGATCTCTTTTCTTGTATGATTTCCTCACAGAATTGGAAAGTGCCCTACTTGCCTCCTCAGCAGGTTCTTGCTTAAAAGAAAATGCTGTAGGAAGTGCCTCTTAAAGAGGAAGGTTAGGGAGTTGAGGTTGAACCCCCAGAACCCACGTAAAGTGAGCTGCAGTAGTATCTGTAATCCCATGGCTTCTGTGGTTAGAGGGGAACTGGAGGCAGGTGAGCCCCAGAGGCTTGAGGGTCAAGTAACCTGTCCTACACGGTTATAAACAACAGCAAACATAAGGCAGAAGGCCGGGATGGACAGCTCTTTGTACATACGCTGTAGCACACGTCCACCTGCACTTACACACAAATGTGCACTTACCTAAACGAGCCAAATCACAAGGCTTTATGTTGTCAAAGCACCCTCCCTGCCTGAGTTGAAATAGCACCTTAGCTTTCCCAGCCACTCTTCTGATCTTTTGAGGAGAAAAGGATTTGCATTCCCAGGTAGCAATGAGTTCTTTTGAAAGCAAAATTTCATGTGTTTTGAGAAGAGTTGAGTGTTGGCTGACAGGTTGGGAAGCATTGATCAGTCTGCTTGTAGCTATAAATTGCTGCTTTGTTATTTTTTAACACATGAAATATTTTGTTTACAGCTCAGATTCTTGGGGACGTAGTGAAGGATATTTTGGGGCAGTGCCCGCAGAGGGAAGCATCCCTGTGCTCTGCCAGAAGAGTTGCTTGCACTTGAGAGGGTAGGGTAGAGTTGCACAGGACACTCCACAGTCTGCTTCATGTGGTTTAGTTGCGGCAGCAGGTGGCAGGCATGGCTGCAGAAACAAGAAGTTGAGAGCTCATATCTTGACCAATAGCATGAAGCAGAGACAGCAACTGGAAATGGTGGGGTCGTCTTTCGGCTCTGAAAGCCTGCCTCTAGTGACATGCTTTCACCAATAAAGCCAAACCTCCTAAACTAACCCAGACAGTGCCAACAACTGGTGAACAGGCGTTCAAGTACATGAGCCCACGCAGGACATTCTTACTCCACACCCCATAACTTGTATACATAACCTACTCCATCCTTGCTGGCTCAGTGACTAGTTTGATATGATGTAAATGAGTTAAGGGTGGCTATTGGCCGTAGTCTGTTAGTTTTAGAAGTCATTTTTATTTTATTATGCCTGTATTTTTTTATGTGAACACTGTTTTTTTAAAAAAAAAAAAAACCATCAAAGTACTGTCATGCTTGCTTTGGTAGTACTGCAATCTTCTGTGCAAAGCCACAGGCTACTAACTTGGAGTTAATCACAATCAGGAACCTCCTTAAAGCTTAGAGATAGCTCCTAAACATGAGAGTTCTGTGTGAGTGTATGCACTTGCTTTCTATTAACTTGCCCTGATTTAGCGGAC
Source organism: Acomys russatus (assembly GCF_903995435.1). Classification (NCBI taxonomy): domain Eukaryota; kingdom Metazoa; phylum Chordata; class Mammalia; order Rodentia; family Muridae; genus Acomys; species Acomys russatus. The sequence goes on from NC_067145.1 coordinate 37,400,759, forward strand.
ATCGAGGGAGTTGTGTGAACTGTCTATTACTGTTGTTAACCAAGCTACAATATAGTAGTTACTTAAGTTGTTCTGCATATTTAAAAATCTCAGTGTGCCAAACCCTTTAATGTTTGAAGTTGAGGGGTAGTGCAATGAGGAGTCCGCTTCTGATGAATTCTAGTATTTTAGTCATATAGGCACTTTTGGGAAAAAAATCATGCTTTAAATGAGAAAAAATCGGGCCTGTTAGGAATGGCACTAAATACTGCTAGTTATTTTATGTTTAAGAAAGTGGAAAATTTACTTGGTGTCCCATTTTATTAATATCATAAAACTTAACAATGTTGTTCTGGGCGTTGATGTGCGTTCCTTAGTGGTTATTAGCCCCGGGTTATAGTGAAATGGTTTGGGTCACTGCCTGTCCATATTGTGTAGAATGCAAATATCAAAAATAAGAAAAAAAGCAAATGCATAACTGTCCCCGTTTGCCAAGTCCTTTGCTAAATGCTTTCTTTAAAAAAAAAAAAAAAAAAAAAAAAAAAGCGTTGGTTGCTTCTCGTGTCCAGGGCAGCTGAACGCTGTGGACATCTTTTTTCTCATTTAGCATAGGCTTATAGCTTCCCCAGACTCATGCTAGTAATGAAGCTATGAGGGATATGACAGGAATGAGGGCATTAAATTTCTCTAGACTACCAGTAAATGTTTCCACCCTGATGTCAGGAATGTAGAGCCTCTGGAATCTGCAAGCAGAGAGAATTGTTCACTGCAGGGACACTTTCATCAGGCCCTGAGCCCTTTATTCTCCCGGGAGCCACTACTGTCTTGTACAGAATGTTGTATTTCCACAGAGGTGTCTTCTGGGGCTGGACTCCTCCTCCACTCATGCTTCTGCGTTCGCTAGCGTTTTTCCCTTTTAGGTCTGTTATTGTTTTGAGAGTCAGTGCCACATTAAATTAATTTCTCTTGGGTTAGTAGCAGTAAGTTATATTTGACCAAATATAGTGAAAAGCAGCAGAAAATAAATAATTCTTAATAACTTGTAGTTTATGTAAATGGGGCCGTGGTCTAGGCTTTGCCGTTTTTCCCCTCAGGTTTTTATAGCATCTGTGATATGTGCAATGACACCTTTTATGTTGGCTATAGCCTGGATTTATTATTATTATTTTTAAATCAAGGGCTGTAGAGGGCTCAGAAGATGGCTCAGACAGTAACGTGCCGGCCACACAAAAATGAAGGTCTGAGTTTGGATCCTTAGCTCAATTAATAGCAGGATGGCAAAAATCAATAACCCTGGTATTGAGGGTGGAGACAGCCAGAGCCCTGGAGCTTTCTAACCAGTGAGCTCCAGGTTCCATGAGAGACTCTGTCTCAAGAAATTAGATGGAGAATGATTGAGGAAGACACCTGATGGATGTCCACTGCTGGCCTCACAGGCATGTGTACACGCCCGTGCCTGCGCATGCACCCCCGCTTCCCCGCCCCAAAGCAACAGAGAGGGAAAGAGAAGGAATTTTAGATAGTCTCTGTTGCTTTGCGTGTCTATGTGCTTAGTATATGTGGATTGTGGACTAGACTTCAGCCTTAGGTGTCATTCCTCAGGGGTCATGTCTGCACTTTTTACATTTTAGAGACAGGCTCTCTTACCAGCCTGGTGCTTGCTGGCTAGCTGGCCAATAAGTCCTAAGGGGGGGGGGTCTACCTATGTTAGCCTGTTCAGCCTTGAGATTTTAAGTTGTACCACCACAGTTTACATTTTTAAAACATTTTATTTACTTAGTCACTTTACAGCCCAGTCCTGGCCCCCTCCCTCCTCTCTTCCCAGTCCCATCCTCATGTCCCCTCCCCCTCATTTCTCCCTTCATCTTCTTCTCAGGGGAGAGGCCCCTAAAAAGTACCAACCTACCCTGGCACCTCAAGTCACAGTAAGATTAAGCACATCCTTTCCCACTGAGGCCAGACAAGGCAGCCCAGCTAGGGGAAAGTGATCCAAAGGCAGGTAACAGAATCAGAGACAACCTCTATTCCTATTGTTAGGGGACCCACATGATGGCCAAGCTACATATCTGCGGCATATGTGTAAGAGATCTAGGTCCAGCCCATGCATGCTCTTTGGTTGGTGGTTCAATCTCTGTGAGCCCTCATGGGCCCAGGTTAGTTTGCTCTGAAGGTCTTCTTGTGGTATCCTTGACCCCTCTGGCTCCCTCAAATCCTTCCTCCCATTTTTCGACAAGGCTCACCCAGCTTGGCCTGTTGTTTGGCTGTGGGTCTCTGCATCTGTTTCCATCAGCTGCTAGAAGAAGCCTTTCAGAAGACAGTTATGCTAGGCTCCTGTCTGCAAGCACAGAAGAGTATCGTTAGTAGTGACAGGGGCTGGCTCTCTCCCATGGGGTGGGTCTCAAGTTGGGCCGGTCATTGGTTGGTCATTCCCTCGATCTCTGCTCCATCTTTACCCCCAAACTTCTTATAAGCAAGACAAATTTTGGGTCGAAGGTTTTGTGGATGGGTTGGTGTCGCCCTCCCTCCACTAGAAGACTCACCTACTACAGGACATGATGACTTCAAGCTCCATATCCCTCCTGTTACGGATTAAACTCAGGTCTTCACTAGCTGTGTTATTTTCCCCGCCCCTACCTTTTTGTTGTTGTTGTTTGTTTCTTGAGATAGTGACTCATATAGCCAAAGCTGGCCTTGACTTCGCTTCATCCTGCTCCTGCTTCCTGAGTGATGGATTACAGACACCCACTAACATACTCAGTCTCTATTAGTTTAATTTTTTTTTTGCAATTAAGATTTAATATTAAAATAAGTGTCAGTATACCTAACACCCGTGCAGCTGCATCTCGTCTTCATACCGAGTGCTGTTCAAAGGCGACAGTTTACGGCCGGGGTGGACAAGGTCAGTGTTATAACCATCCTCAGTCTGAAGATTTAGTCTTGTTTTATGTTCTCTGTCCCCTACTACACCCTGCTCACAGCCACCTTCCAAGCATCCTGGTCTCATGTCATCCCAGACACTTCTGTCTTGGACTCTGTGGTCCCCTCCCCTACATTTAGACTATGAGGGGAGCTGCATGGTTAGTCTCAGTTTCCACTTCTTACTTTGGGCAGGCCTCCTGTGAGGTAAGAACATTACGTGGTGGTTGTCCCTGTTGGCCAGGCTTCTGGTCTACAGAAGCAGCAATGAGCTACCTCCATGCAAGATGTGCTGGTGACACCCCAGCTTGTGTGTTTTTGCAATGTAATTTCTTTGGGTTGTCCAGACCACTAGGAATTTGAAAGTCAGAGTCTTTCCTTTTGACTCCGTTTGTAGGTTGCTTTGATGTGGGACAGATGACTTGTCCTGACTTTATAGTCATCTTGAAGAAAAGGCAGCTCCTTGTCACTAGACAGGCGTGGCAGCCTGGGTAGTTTTCCTGTGGCTTTCTCACTTGTTGTCCACTTTCCTCGGCTGTAGTGGTCCTCAACTTTCCTAATACTACTGTTATAAATTATAATGTAAATATCTGGTATTCAGGAAATCTGATACTTGACCCTTGTGAAAGTGCCGTTCAGCTCTCAAAGGGGTCACAACCTACAGGTTGAGAACAGCCGCTCTGTCATCCCACCTCAGTGGTAGAGAAGACGATTGTAACAATCAGTATGAGTCTGTGCAGTTATTCCCACCAAATGACAAAGCCTCTTCGTGATTCTTTTGGTATAAATTGTTTCTTCCCTTCTAATGTGCATGTGTGCGTACATGCATGGTGAGTGTGAGTGTGTGAGTGAGTGTGTATGTATGTGAGAGAGTGTGAGTGGGTGAGTGAATATGTGTATGCATGAGGGAGTGTGTGTATATGTGTGAGTGTGTGTGTGTATGTGTGTGAGTGTGTAAACAAGAACGTCCTTGGGAGTTGTCCTCACACAAGACGTCTACTTCTTTTGATACAGGCTTTCTCATTGGTCCGAAGTTCACCAGTTAGCCTAGACTGAAGCCAGAGGCCGTCCTGTCTCCGTCTCCCCAGCACTAGGCTTACCAAGGCAGCTCAGTGCCGGGGACACTCAGCATTTAAGTAATTGGGCACTAGCCCAAAAGGCATGTCCCATGAAAGTCTTCACTTACCAGGAGATTGGGATAGATGTGAGGACATCCCTCTAGGACTCTAGGTAAGACAAATATAGGAGATGGGGAAATAGAAGGATCCAGAGGGTCCTAGAAACCTACAAGAAGAACATTGTGACAGGTAGGTCGGGGCCCAGGGGGCTCCTGCTCAAACTATTGCACTAATCAAGGACAATACAAGTAGTAAACATCGAACCCCTACACTGATCTAGCCAGTAGACAGGACATTTCTCCACAGTTATGGGGAGAGCGGGTCCATATTTGACCACCTCCCCTTGGTGGGGAGGCCGGTAACACTCAAAGAAAGAATAAGCAGGCTACCAAGATGAGACTTGATAGCCTATGACCATATGGTGGGGGAGGAGGTCCCCCTTGGTCATAAACCTAGGGGAGGGGAATAGGGTGAAAGCGGGAGGAAGGGAGGAACGGGAGGATACAAGTAATGGGATAACAATTGAGTTGTAAATCTGAATAAATTAATAATAATAAAAAAGTAGCCTCTGGGGACCAGCCACAAGGACTACAGGACTGAACCAGTCAGTCCTCTAGTGTAGCCTCTTGTGTAAGTTCCGGGGTGATGCTCTTGGAGCATGTTGTATTTTCATATGAAAGATAGTCTTGTGATAGTTCATATCCTAAGGTCTTCCCTAAAATACGGCATTTGAAATGGAAGATGAAAACAATCAAAACTTTGAAACAGTAAATAGGCAACTGTTAGTGGGAATTCTTTACTGTTTTCTTATGAATGTTAATTAAGAGCTTTTAGAAAAATGACACTAAAAGTCCCCAAATGAGATCTATTAAAATAATTCTCCTTGAGATGGTTACATCGCTCTTTTCACCATTTCTGAATAGAGCCTGGATTTTCTAAGTATCAGTTTGCCCTAAAGAGTGAGGATAGCACTGTTTATGCTTATGAAGCGATGGCCCTGGTCCAGTGAGCTGCTTTCTGCTGTCACTGGAGAAGTCAGTGTGTAGATCCGGGAGGACTCAATCATTTGAACAGACATTTGCTTGTCTGTTAGTCTTGTTCTGAGCAATTATTTCAGAAAGCCAACACTGGAATGCCGAGGTGGGGCAGCCCCAGTGTATGGTGTCCAGCACTGGCACTCTGGAGGGAAATGGAATTTATAAATACTTCTAAAGGATCATTTTTACCAGAATTGTGTAATATGGGTCCATAATCATTTTGTGTTTAGTGTTAGAGCCAAAGAGTTGGTTCTCTGGGGTCTGGGCTTGGATTTTGATATAGACTGCACAATGATATATTTACTTGCAGTTTGCATATGCTGATGTGTCTAGTCCATTTTAGTCCTTCACAGTAACATTACCAAAGTTTATGGATGTCCTTTGCAAATGACTTGTTGCATATCTGTATTAGTCACTTTTTTTTTTTGTTACCATTACGGACATCCGAGGAAGCAGTTTAAGAGGAATAATTAATTACTTGTTCTGCTTAAGGTTTTTCTGTCCTTCTTGTGGAAAGGAGGCAGAGAGGTCACCAGTCATCAGTGCTCTGGGAGGGAGGAGGAGGGAGGGAGGAAGGAGGAGGGAGGGAGGGAGGAATATAACCAGCCTGCACCAGCCAGTTCTCTCCTTTTCTCTCTTGTTTCTGTTGAGGCCTTTGCCTATGGCATGCTGGGCATACCTTTGTCCTTTCCAGCCCTCTGTTTGGAAAGGCCCTCCCCGGAGGCGGCTAGGCGTGTGCCTTGCTAACTCCACCCCCCCCCCACCCCCCGCATCTGGCTGAAAACATGAACTATCATGCCACCTATGTTGAAATTAAGCTGTTTGAAGACAGCATTGTCACTTCCCTTCCCTCCTGATCTTCACTATGTGAATATAACTTGACTCAGGTTGTGATCTGATCCTTCTTTCTCATCTCAGTTTCTTTACAAAATGCGCAGTAATGATTGCGTGTTTTTTTAAGTTTTATTTTATATTATGTGTGTGCGTGTGTGTCTGTCTGTCTGTCTGTCTGTCTGTCTGTCTGTCAGTCTGTCTGTCTATGTTTGGTTTTATAGTTAGGAATGCCGGTGCCCATAGAGTTCAGAAGAGGATGCTGGATCCCCTGGAGCTGGGGTTACAAGGGTGGAAAACCGATGCTCAAAGATCTTGTCTAGATGGCCCAATTGCGGAGTTAGTATTTTGTTCGTGCCACATGGCGTCTGCCTGTAGGCACGCTGCCCTACTACAGCCCCTGAAATGCAGTCCCGTTCTTCTCCCTGCGTCAGCACCCTGCAGGTGATGCCTGTACTTCGCGGTGGTCTCACACAGTGACCATGTCCTTAGGGAAGCCATTCCTGAAATGATTCAGATCACACCGGTCCGTGTTCCTGCCACAGGCCTCTCCTTACTGCCCATCAAAGTCACAGAGGTTGTTGCAATGTCTAGTTCTTATGCTGCTGTGGGGACAGCTTTGTTCTTTTCCCTTTCCACGTTCCCCAGCCTCTTCACGGTGCCAGAAATACAGCCAGCATCATTATTTAAAATGATGACAGGAGAGACTCAAGAGCAGTGGTTCTCAACCTGTGGGTCGCGACCCCTTTGGCAAACCTCTGTCTCCAAAAATACTCTACAATTCATAACAGTAGCAAAATTACAGTTATGAAGTAGCAATGAAATAATTTTATGGTTGGGGGGATGTGGGGAGTCACCACAACATGAAGAACTGTATTAAAAGGGTTGCAGCACTAGGAAGGTTGAGAACCACTGCTCTCGAGGGATTTTGTAATGTGAGGGAAATGGGAAGCTAGCCAGATGCCTAAAATCTCTGCAGTATGTCATGCTGCACTTGGAAGTGGCACATTGGTGTAAACGTGTCACCTAGGAGTGGAGCGTAGGCATAGGCATGTTGCCAGGTTGCGCTGTCTTTTGGTAATCTTGAGCTGGAAGGAGGGACTGTGACAGCTACTAGGACACTGGTGTCAGCTAGTACAGCAAATGCTGCCCTCTGTGCCTGAAACGACTCCTGTGGAGGCTTTGATCTCTGCACTGGAGAGAAACTATTTTGGACCACTACTCAGAATTTTAGCTTTAAAATTAAAATATCTGTCTTGAAAAAAAAATCCAAGGAAATATACACAGAAATAGACATAGTAGAACTGAAAGTAGTTGCCTCAGCTCCCCGTTTCTCTTCCTGCAGGTGGCCCTCTGTTCACTTAGAACTGTAGGGGACAGGCAGTAGAGGTGAATTCTCCATCAAATGGACTGCAAGCTTGGGGTGACCATCTTGCCGATAGTAAGCATAACATAGCGTGATATAACTCTATAAAAGTTTATACCTTTTGGGTCTGTTCTTTCTTCTGGACACACTGTCCAACCATTTAAAACCATAGCCAATCTCTGTTGGCCTTCCTCTCAGCAGATGACCGTGATGAAAATATTGGCACAAAGCAACGACCATGGTGTCTCCGAATATGCTCCTTATGTGCTGTCACCCTCTGGGGGGCACAGACAGCTACAGACAGCCCTACCTCCCCTCTCTGTGTGGTGTGTGCGCCCAGTGCCTCTCACCCACTGGGGTGTGACGCGATGGCAGCTTTCTCCCGCTGTGCTGTCTATTGCTGTTAGTGTGCACTCGTAGTGACTTGATCATTGATTGGTACCTGGAGACCATTTGGGCCTCATACCTTCTAGACAAACGCCCTCCCACCATGCTGCACCCCACCCTCCCTCCTTTCCTTTTTTTCTTTTTCTTTTAAAGATGAGTCTCACTTGGATGCTCAGGCTGGCCTGGAATTCACTCTAGCGCAGACCAGTCCTGAATTTATGATGATCCTCTTGAGTAGCTGAGATTACAGGTCTGTGCTACTAGGCCTCACTTCTATTTATCTTTTTTTTTTTTTTTAAATTACCCATATCCACTTAGAAATAACAATTTTCTTTTGTGCTCAAACTTTTTTTTTTTTTCTCGAGACAGGGTTTCTCTGTGTAGCCTTGGCCATCCTGGACTCACTTTGTAGACCAGGCTGGCCTCGAACTCACAGCGATCCGCCTGCCTCTGCCTCCCGAGTGCTGGGATTAAAGGCGTGCGCCACCACGCCCGGCTAGTTGTGCTCAAACTTCTAAGGGCTGCCTGTATACATTATCTCTGACATATTTTTTCCCTGATTTTAGCCTTCTTTCCCCAGTCTGCTCTGTCAAAGTGAAGTCCAGAGACCAGTTTTCGGGCCTTCTTGTCCATGTGTTTATAAGGTAGATTATTGATTCTTCCTAGATTTGTTTTTATGATTTCAACCATTGGTGTTGTTCTCTGATTACTTGTGGGTTCCTCCTTTCGCATCTTGCAGCCTTGGGGGAGGTGAGCATCTTTTGTGCCTTTAGCCTCACCGTTAGGGCTGTTCCTCAGGACTATGGCTTTGGATCTTTAGCCTATTCTGCTGTTACACTCCTAATGTCTGTGCCCACTGTGTGTCTACCTGTTGTTCAGTACCTGTTTCAGCGTGTCTAACCCTGAGCAGCCCCACTGTCCGCAGTGGCACCGTTAAGCCCTTGGATGTCCCCTCCCTCCATCCTGCATCCTCTCTGGTGCTGGTCCTCTCACTGCCTCTGCTTCTGCCATGCCAGTCTCCAGCCACTCTGATGCTTTCCCTAGGTCTATGGGGGCTGCACATTTATAGCCACAGGACTCTGAAAGTGGAGATGCGACAGCTTAGCCTCTGTACTGCCACCGTATCTTTTTCTTGTTTTAAAAATTACTATGATATAGTCTAGTGGTTGATTAACTTAAAATGTTAAGAGATTGGAGACATCGGGGATACAAGGCACATACCTAAACATAGTAAAGGCAGCATAGAACAAGCCAATAGCCAACATCAAACTAAGTGGAGAAAAACTTAAGTCAATTCCACTGAAATCAGAGACACGACAGGGCTATCCACTCTGCTCATATCTTTTCAATACAGTACTTGAAGTCCTAGCTAGAGCAATGAGACAACTAAGGGATATCAAAGGGATACAAATTAGAAAGGAATAAGTCAAAGTATTACTATTTGTGGCTGATATTATAGTATACATAAGTGACCCCAAAAATTCTATCAAGGAATTCCTACAGCTGATAAAAGCCTTCAGCAAAGGGGCTGGATAGAAAATCAACTTAAAAAAAAAAAAAATCAGTAGCCCTCCTGCATACAAAAGACAAGCTGAAAAAGAAATTAGAGAAGCAACACCCTTCACAATAGTCACAAAAAAACCATAACATATGTTGGTATAATTCTAACCAAGCAAGTGAAAGACTTACATGAAAACAACTTCAAGTCTCTGAAGAATGCAATTGAAGAAAATATCAGAAGATGGAAAGATCTCCCATGCTCATGGATTGGGAAAATCAATATAGTAAAAATGGACATCTTACCCAAAGCAACTTACAGACTCAATGCAATTCGCATCAAAATGCCAACATAACTCTTTACAGACCTTGATAGATCAATTCTCAACTTCACATGGAAAAACAAAAAGCCCAGAACAGCTGAAACAGTCTGTATAATAAAAGATCTTGCAGAGGAATCTCCATCCCTGATCTCAAGCTGTACTATAGAACAACGGTAATAAAAATGGCCTGGTACTGGCATAGAAACAGACTGATCAATGAAATTGAATCGAAGACTCAGAAATAAACCCACACACCTATGAACATTTGATTTTTGACAAAGAAGCCAAAACCATACAGTGGAAAAAAGATAGCATCTTCAACAAATGGTGCTGGTCTAACTGGATGTCTACATGTAGAAAAATGCAAATAGATCCATATTTATTACCCCGCACAAAACTAAAGTCCGAGTGGATAAAAGACCTCAACATAAAACCAGACACACTAAATTTGTTAAAGAAAAAAGTGAGGAAAAGCCTTGAACTCATTGGCACAGAAGACAACTTCCTGAACAGAACACCAACATCTCAGGCTCTAAGATCAACAATTAATAAATGGGACCTCATGTAACTGAGAAGCTTCTGTAAGGCAAAGGACACTGTCAACAGAACAAAACGACATGCTACACACTGGGAAAAGATCTTAACCAATCCTATATCTGACAGAAGGCTAATGTCCGAAATATATAAAGAATTCAAGAAATTAAACAACACCAAACCAAATAATCCAATTTAAAAATGGGGTATAGGCCACACGTGGTGGCACAAGCCTTTAATCCTAGCACTCGGGAGGCAGAGGCAGGTAGATCTCTGTGTTAGGGGCCAGCTTGGTCTACAAAGTGAGTCCAGGACAGCTAGAGCTAGCAGAGAAACCCTGTCTCAAAAAATCCAAAACAACAACAACAAAATGAGGTACAGAACTAAGCAGAAAATTCTTAACAAAGGAATACTGAATGGCCAAGAAATGCTTAAAGAAATTTTCAACATCCCTAGTCATCTGAGTTTCCATCCTACACCTGTCAAAATGGTTAAGATCAAAAACTCAAGTGACGCTGGGCGTGGTGGTGTGCACCTTTAATCTCAGCACTCGGGAGGCAAAGGCAGGTGGGTCATTGTGCGTTTGAGACCAGTCTGGTCTACAAAGTGAGTCCAGGAAGTCAAGGCTACACAGAGAAACCCTGTCTTGAAAACAAACAAAAACAAAACAAAACAAAAACAAACAAAACCAAAACCTAAAACCAAACCAAACCAAACCAACCCCCCCCCCCAAAAAAAACCTCAAGTGACAACACATGTTGGTGAGGATGTAGAGAAAGGGGAACACTCCTCCATTGCTGGTGGGAGTGCAAACTTGTACAACCACTATGGAAATCAATCTGGTGCTTTCTTAGAAAATGGGGAATAGTGTTACCTCAAGACCCAGCTATACCACTCCTAGGCATATACCTGAAAGATGCTCCACCATACAACAAGGACATTTGCTTCTATGTTCACAGTAGTTTTATTTGTAATAGGAAGAATCTGGAAACAACCTAGATGTCCCTCAACTGAAGGATGGATAAAGAAAATATGGTACATTTACACAGTGGAATACTACTCAGCTATTAAAAACAAGGAAATCTTGAAATTTGCAGGCAAATGGATGGAACTAGAAACAATCATCTTGAGTGAGGTAACCCAGACTCAGAAAGACATACATAGTATATACACATTTATAAGCAGATATTACCCATATAATATAGGATAATCCTACCACAATACACAGACCTAAATAAAGAAGCTAAATACCAAGGAGACCCTAGGGAGGATGCTTAGTTCTCATGAAGGGCAAATAAAACAGACATCGGAAGTGGTTGAAGAGAAGGAACAGGATAGAGCCTACCATAAATGTCCTCTGCAAGACTCCAGCCAGCAGGGGATCAAAGCAGATGCTGAAACTCACAGCAAACATGGTGGTGGAGCACAGAAAGTCTTATGGAAGAGTTGGGGATAGAAGAACCTGGAGGAGACGGGAGCTCCACAAGAAGACCACAGATGTGGGCCCAGGGAGGGGGTGCAGAGACTGATGCACCAACCAAAGACCAGGCATGGAGAAGGCCTAGACGCTCTGCTCAGATATAGTTGATAGGCAGCTTAGTCTCCATGAGTCCTTATAATATGCGGATTAAAGGCTGCCTCTGATATGGACTCTGTTGCCGGCTCATTGATCAATTCTCCCTCAAGGGGCGGCCTTGCCAGGTCATAGAGGAAGAGGATGCAGACAGTCCAGATGAGACTTGATAGGCTGTTGTCAGGTGGTAGGGGAGGAGGGCTTCCCCTTTCTGAGGATTAGGGGAGGGGGTAGGGGGCTGAAGGAAAGAGGGTGGGACTGGGAGGAGATGAGGGCAAGGGCTACAATCAGGATGTAAAGTGAATAAATTAAAAATAAAAATTAAAAAAAAGTTAAAAGATCTTATTAACTAAGGTGATGATACTGTGTGAACATGTTACAACCTCATGTGGACCAGATGTTCATTATAATCATAATTTTATTTTTTTTGAGACAGGGTTTCTCTGTGTAGCCTGGGCTGTCCTAGACTTGCTTTGTAGATCAGGATGGCCTTGAACTCACAGCAGTCTGCCTGCCTGTGCCTCAAGAGTCCTGGTATTAAAGATGTGTGCCACCATGCCTGGCTATAATTACGATTTTTATGAGTTAAGTCAATGTTTCTGCCTTCCCCAGTCCCTGATCAATCACCCTTGAAATAACTAATTGATGACCTGAATCCAGTCTGAGGGCCCACATTTGCCCTCTACATTTGCATAGTAGCACTCTTTCTCTCTGCTCCCCTCCCCTCCCCACCCTTCCCCTCCCCTCCCTTCCCCTCTCCTCACCTCCCTTCCCCTTGCTCCTCTCCTCTCCTCTTCCTCTTCTCTTTCCACCCTTTTCCCCCTCCTCTCTCTCCCTTCTCATGTATGAAAAGCAAATGTGATAAAAATAGACAAACATTTTAGATGCAAGCCTTTGATTTAGTAACATTTCTGCTTTAAGGCTGTGAGTAAAGCCTCAATCCTCACTTGTCAGTAACTTTAATTGTATCCCAGTGTGAAACAGCAGAAAACCACCCCCACCTCGAAAAAGGGAGAAAGGCAGCCCCTCCCCCAAAGAAGAGACTCACTCGGTAGATTTAGCCAGTTACCTTTACAGCCTGGGCTGCAGATAGCCTGGTCTGCTCTAAGCAAAGTTGCTGTCGCCTTGAAGGACTTTCTTTTGCCACTGTCAATGATACATTTTGTCAGTAGAGGGCGCTGGCTGGACAGTGCAGCAGCAAGAGGCTGCCCTTGATCTGTGGTTTTCATTTGCAGAGTTTTGCTTCTATCCTGGGCTTCTTAACAGCCCACGTGGGAGTCTCCAGTGGCACTTACCCACTTTGAGTTTTAGCAACACGCCCACAAAGAGATTACTAGTGAGCTTTATAGACGTGCCTGGGATGGCTTTCTGGGGTCTGTGTACCTGCACACATGTGGGGTGTCCATTGTCTGCTGCTCGGCACAGTCTTCTGTGGCTGCTGGTTATTTCTAGTTTCTCAGTTCTTAGGGGAGAATGCCATGTTTGCAAATGCTAGATACTTAAAAGATAGGCAAATGGTTCCATTGTAAAGACAATAAAATGTGCCCCCACATGAGAACAGCATGTGCAATGCAGTGCCACACAGGCAACGGGAAAGAGCCAGATCTTACACAGTGTACCCAGAGGTTAGAGTGACAAGTTCTAATTCTAAAAGTGGCCCCAAAGCAAGGAGGTCATCGTGCAACCTTTAAATAAAATGGTTCCACAAAACATATGAAGGTGGTGAGAGTAGGACATCTACATTAATATACCTTTAGACATTTTATTTGTGTGATAAGAAATGAATTTGATGCAGCCGGGCGTGGTGGCGCACACCTTTAATCCCAGCACTCGGGAGGCAGAGGCAGGCGAATCGCTGTGAGTTCGAGGCCAGCCTGGTCTACAAAGTGAGTCTAGGATGGCCAAGGCTACACAGAGAGACCCTGTCTCGAAAAACCAAAAAAAAAAAAAAAAAAAAAAAAAAAAAAGAAATGAATTTGATGTTTAACTTATTAGCCACAATGACAAATTAATAATTATGTATATTTTCAGTTTAATTATGTACTTAGAAGACATAGTTTAGATATATATTGTCTGGGGGAAATAGGAGATTCTTATGTTTATGGCTATTTCATGCTTGGCATATCCACCTATCTGTCTGTCCTCAATCTCTCTTGTATGTCATCAGAGATCATAACAATGCAGGGAGCAGATAGATAGAGAGAGAGAGAGAGAGAGAGAGAGAGAGAGAGAGAGAGAGAGAGAGAGAGAGAGGAGAGAGAGGTTTTCTCTATTCAGTTAGCTAGTGAAGTGATACCAACATAAGACTTCATAAAACGTCGATTCTTAGGACTTTGCTTTCTGTAGTTTCCATTATCTACCATCAACTGTGGTCTATGAATATTAAATGGAAAATTCCAGAAATAAACAATTCGTAGGTTGTACGTTGTGCACCTTCTTCAGCGGGTAATGGAACGTGGCAGCAGCCTACCTGGAGTGTGAATTGTCCACGCTGTGTGTGCCACCTGCCCCTTCTAGTCACAGCGTCATGGTGTTTTTGTTTGTCATGTAACCTCTGTTTTATTGACTCATTATCACCTAAGCCACAAAGGTAGACATAGGAAACAATGCAGTAGTGCGCACATTTGATACTGTTTGTGGTTTCGCACATGCTCTGGGGACTGACTAATTCATGGGAAAAGACACTTATCATTTCATGGTTCTGAAGAACTACCTGAGCACTGATGGAGCAGTAGTAGCACAGCACGGGGCAGGCCTTCCTGCGTCATTAGGTGATGGAAGGGAGGGGAAGGGGGAAAGAAGAGACTGGCAAAGCAGTGGCTGAATTTGCTTTTTATAATGAATTTTCACCTACCATGGAAGGAACTGACTTAGATGATGATAGTGTTAATTCCTTCAGGCAGTGTCTTCATGGCCCAGTCACCCTAATTTTTACCTCCCAACTTAACTACCATTGGTGAATTTCCAACATGCGCTTTTGGGAGGACGAAGGGACTCAAGTCATAAACACATAGCTCAGGTGTTTCTTCTGTCCCTATTTCTTCTTCCTCTTTGCCAGAATTGATCCACCTTTCCCTTATGCTTTGCTCTGAGACCAAGAATAGGTTAAAAAAAAAGTTAAAGATGTGCCCTGTAACTTTCTAGTTCTGAAAACATTCGGTTGGACTTCAAAGGCATTCTTCACTGTTGGGACTCGAAGGTAGGAATGTTTTCAGTCCTGTGTCGGAACCGAGACTCCACTTTGCTCACAGCCTGGGGATATCTAGAGCCTGTGTTGCCTTCTCTGAGACTGCACGCCTTTGCTTCTTGGCTCTCTCACCATGCCTTTAATTTATGCTTGACACTAGCCTGTCTCTTCTAGCATTGGCTGTGGCTTCCAGATCAGGTAGCTGAAGGGGAGCAATTGCGGTTGTCACTGGAGTGCCAGACTGTGGTGGTAGCATATCAGTAACGATTGTGTAATGCTAGAAAGACCAGAAAACTCAGATTTATGACCCTTTGCTAGCAGGAAAATTATTTTTTAAAACCTGAAGTATCAAATGGCATGCTTCACAAAATATAAGCAATCCTTGTGTAGGGTAACACTTTCCATGTGTAAAGGAGTGTGCTGTTGCATCCACTTGGGATGCCTGCCAAAGTGTTCCGACTCTGAACCTTGGAATGCAGTGGTGTTTTGATCTAGAGGAAGGTGCATCAAGGAAAGAATGTTATTTTATACCAAGTATGTTGGGCTTAGAGCCCCGTGATTCCATTGACATTTTAAGACAACCATTTGACCTTAATATTTTTGTGTCGCCACTTTTATTTTGAGATCACTATAGATTCCTGTGTGTTGTTGTAAGAAATGGTATGGATCTGTGTGTCACCCATTTCCTTCCAGTGTTAATATCTTGTACTGACCACAGCAGAATACGGCAACCAGGAAGTTGTTATTGATACAACTTGCTGTGATTTGAATGTGTTCCCCAAAGTCCATGTGCCAGGAGCTTAGTTCCGGTGGGGGCGTTATGAGGGAAGTGAGGCCTTTCTTAGGAAGTCCGTCCAGTAGGATTCTTCCCTCATGAACTAGTTAATGTTGCTAGTGCAGGAGTGAGCTTGTTACACATGAACGTTCTATCAGGCCTTGCTCACTTGCTCTCTCTCACTTTTCTGCTTTTTACCGTGGGATGATGTAGTACAGATCCCACATGAAATGCCTCGCCTTCATGTTGGACTTTCTACCCTCCAGACCTGGGGCCCAAGTGAACTCGGGTTGTTCATAACGGATCCAGTGAGTGGCATCTGCTATAGCAGTGTGAACCAGTCTCCAGCTTGCCTGTGACCTTGTGTTTGTACATGTTTAGTTAGTTAGTTAGTTAGTTTGTTTTTTGTTTTGTTTTTTTTTTCCGAGACAGGGTCTCTCTGTGTTAGCCTTGGCTGTCCTGGACTCGCATTGTAGACCAGGCTGGCCTCGAACTCACAGCGATCTGCCTGCCTCTGCCTCCCGAGTGCTTGGGATTAAAGGCGTGCACCACCACCCCTGGCTTGTGCTTAGTTTTATGTGTACAACTGACCCTTTGTGTTTAAACACAGAGGAGGTAAGGCCCAGATGAATTATGCTAACTGCTTTAAACGTAGACACGGGGGTCAAATATGGATCTATCTTGGTTTTCTGTAAGAATAATGACTGGTAGCCAGGTTTCACTGGGCTGTGTATGGGCTAGAATGTGTACTTACCACATAACAGGGCCTTCTGGTGTTTTGGCTTATGGAACCTTCTAGCATTTATACCGTGTAAGTTAGATCAAAGTTGGTTTACTCTCCTCAATTAAACCTGAAGTCATTTGCCAAGGTATAGGCATTTTTTTAAAAACAACTTCTGAAATCAATAACACATTCCACCCTTTTAAACCTAATTTTTCTTTGTGATTCTTTGAGTAACCACTGTCCCTGGCAGTTATTGAGTATGGGGATATATCCCTTTGTGGGAGTGGGGAAGGGAGGGAGGCTGGGCAGGTGAGTACTGTATTATAGGTGCAGTCATGGTGACATATTTTAAAGTCTTTATTAAATTGTAAAGAAGAGCTGGTTAGGCAGAGGGCCAAGTTTTTAAAAAGAACTAATGGAAAATACCAAGAATACTTAGTAATAAAATTGGAGTTTTTCATAGTCTAATTTAGGGTTTTTTGTTTGTGTGTTTGTTTTGTTTTGTTTTGTTTTTTTCCTCCCTGAGACAGGATTCTTCTGTGTGGCCTTGTCTGTCCTGGACTCACTTTGTAGACTAGGCTGGCCTTGAACTCACAGAGATCCACCTGCCTCTGTCTCTCTGGCTCCCAGAACCCAGAGAGATGTGAGCCACCATGCCCAGCTATTCTTATGACTTGGGGGTGGTGGTAAAGACAGCTCCAGGGATGTTTGGATTTAATCAGATATTCACCTCCTGCATTGGCTTGTGAATTAGGACTGATATGTTAGAAAGATAATAGATAATGCTAATCAAGAGTTCCCAATTTTCTGTTCTTTGCTTGTTAAATCTCTTGTAAAGCTGTCTCTATGATGAATGGCAGCCCTTACCCAGACTTGGAATAACAACAGCCTCCTGTGTTGCCTACCTCAGGAGGTCTTGGTGTTTTTGTAGACAGCAGACAGAAGAAGAAGAAGAAGAAAAAAAAAAGGAATTTTGTCCTTTTTACCTCATGTAATCCTGCTGGAAAATGCACCATGTGCCGAGAGTTGATACTGAGTTCTGCCAGGTCACCTCCCTCAAGAGTCATGAGCAAGCCTGCTGCAGCAGTCTGGCTGCCTGTGACCGAGCTGGACGGCTCCTGTGAAACACTGCTTCTGTCTACCTCTAGCATCTCTTCGAGGTGTTGCCACAGCAACCTGCATCTGCCACCAGAGGGGAAGCAGATAGGCTTCATACACCCCAGATGTCAACTCCATTCTGCACAGTCCTTTTGACAAAGGCACAGTCCACAGTGGTAGGACAGCACGTGCATCAATCACTGTGTGAGGTGGATTTGATCCTATGTGGTGGAACTTTATTTGCATCTTAGATAATGCAAGTGTTTTGAAGCCTTATGCTATTAGAACTTTCTTGCAGACTACCAAGCCTTTTTGCAGACTACTATATCCATTTTCTCTTAAGGATGGTTTTCCTCCTTATGACTCATTCGCCTCCTTGGCTGACAAGAGGGGAATGCAATAATAGTCAAGGAAAGGAATGTATGCCTTTTCTTTCTTCTTTCTTTCTTTCTTTCTTTTTTTCTTTCTTTCTTTCTTTCTTTCTTTTTTTATTTTGGAGTTGCACGCATTTTCTGTCCTTGGTTATGTAAACTTGCCTGACTGCAAAATGTTGACAAGCGTGAAAGGTTAAAAAAAAAAAGGGCAGAAAGAAACCCGACTTTCATACACACACACACACACACACACACACACACACACACACACTTACTTCTTTGGAATTTAAAAATCAAAACACTTCCTCTGCTTCTTGAGAGAACTGTTTTGCTAGATGGCCCAGAATACAAATCCAGTAAAAGTGACATGCCCAGCCGTCATTTGCACCTACACCTTCAGTGAAATTAATGAGATCACCCTAAGATTACACTTTGTGTTTTATTTTCATTTTATAGGTCTGTATGAGCTGTTGGCGGCTCTGCCCGCCCAGCTGCAGCCACATGTGGATAGCCAGGAGGACCTGACCTTCCTCTGGGACATGTTTGGTGAAAAGAGCCTGCATTCACTGGTCAAGGTAAACCACGCTGATGTCAGGTTCTTTTTGCAAAAAACATATGGAAAAATATTTTGAGCGCCATCTAGTAAACCAGAGATGAAATTGTTACTGTCTGAAAACAAAACAGCCTTGTTCTATTTCATGGTCGGGCGTGGAAGTTGTTAAAGATCTTACCAAAAATACATAGATGACTTCACTGTAGGGCGGCGATGTGGCAGAGCATGCTAATGCGGCTGCATTCGCCTGCCCTTGTTTAGACAAAGGACGAAATAGTGGCAGGAAGGTTGAGACTCCGTTATGGTCGACTTTTGTGAGCTGGAATTTCACTTAAATAAACAAATGTTCACAGCAGAAATTAGAAGGAATATGTGTTCTGAGGTCAGAAACGGCAGCAGTCCAGAAGCCACATTGATTTAAAATAATTTCCTTTAACAAAGTCAACTGAAATTCTAGTAAGCTGTTCCTTTTATTGGCCTGACTCCATTGAAATGGTATTTTGTAGATAAATACAGTGGAGCTAAATACGAACCAAAACAGTTTTTGGAGACTGTTTTAGGGAAAGCATCCCGCCACGGAGAACCATCGGCCCCTGGGAAGCAGATCCCATCTTACAGAAACTCTGGGAGTGACCAGCACTCTTAAAATAGTAAAATGAGAACAAGAAATTCACTGGAAAACATGCCACTCCTGCTTCTGGAAATCGGAACTGCGCTTTCTCTCATTTAACTCAAGCTGAAAGAAATGCCTAGGAGGGAGATGCCCTTCCCTCCGGGGATCTAGACCTATGCTTTATTCAGCTATAGCTTTGTTATGGTTGTCTGTCCCCATGTGGGAGGCGGCGGTGGGGGTGGGGTGGGGGGGGGGGAGGTGGGCTTTAACTGATACAGAGTATTTGAAAATTCACTCCTGAATTGCCCCATTTGCAGAACAGGGATAGTCTATGTGTTTCTCTCCCTGAAATTTGTCTGCTTTGAGTAGCAACTGGACTCAAGAAGCTGCAGTCAACCCTGGCGCTACCCTGGCAGCGCGCTTAAAGCAGAGAGTATTCATTCATTTATGTTTTTCATAATGCACACTTGCCAACATATCTTTATGCGTAATTCATTTTAGGCAGCTTTAGCTAATTTCTTGGGGTGAGTGAGAAATGGTCTTTGGACTACAACTGGGGAGTTTATGCCTTGGTGTAGTAATAATAAAAAATGCTTCTGTGTTGAATGCAGGGAAGTGGCTGCAGCTGTCTGCACACTGGTTTAGCTTTTGCCAAAAGGCATAGCACGTATTTGAGTTGGCATCATTCCTGGGTCAGCAAGTAAGCATTCTCCCGAATAACAGATGCATGTTTATTTCCATCTATTTCTAACATAGCTATAATTTCATTACCTAAAGTGGAAGTCAGAATGGGTGTCAGCAAGCTGACAATTTCTGTAAAACTGTGATCATCTTGGTTTTTGGATCGCTATGAAGTCAGACAGACTTATTAAGTTTTGAGGAAAAGGTTATCAGAGCACATAAAAGGTCAGAGAACTCTGGACGTGGTGACTACTGTTCTTAAAAGGATGAAACTAGCGCGTATAAGGCAGTTCTAGTGACATTGGTTGGTGAGCCTTAAGCAGAGGCTGCTTTCTAAAGCATTTGTAAGTAGCAAGTGGGTAGGAAGCATCCAAAGGAGTGCTAGTGTCTGGCTCCCTAAAACCATGAGGCAAATGGCCGGATGCTCAGCATTTAGATGGCACAGTCGACATGTGCACGGCTTCAAGTGTTCTCAGTAATTGCTATAACATGAATTTTTCAAAGGAGTCTTATTTTATACCGTTAGCGTATTTGTGATTCTCTGCCTCCAACTCTGATCAGATGCAGGCCTCAAGTGTGTCCTCTGACTGACCCATTCTATTAGTTTTAAATATGTAAAGTCTACGATGCCTCCAGGAGGCAAGCTCATGGGATCTTAGCTTAAAACAGCTGGAACAAACCAAGTAACTGTGTTCCAAATGCCTCTGTTTAAGGCTGGGGACAGAAGCCTTTAGCTTTTGTACATAAATCTTGCTAGAGCCAAAGGAATTTGTTTGAAAAGATTTGTTATAGAGTGAACCAAAATGTGCTTTGGTTTTATGCTCTTGCCTGAAGTTAAAGCCGTTAGTGTGTGATTTAGAACTGGAGAATTTGATTTTTATCCTAGCACAGAATTTTCATGGTTCTTGCAGGGTCTTCCCCCACCTCTCTCTGTGTATATGCATGTGTGAGTGCTATAAATTGGCACACAATTTTAAAGGTTTAACATACTTGTAAAATATACTCAAGAGTAGGCTGCACATTGCTGTCTCACTGACAGGTACAGTGTACTACTTTAGGATGTTGAGATTGTTACTGGAAAGAAAGGTTGATCCTTGCAGACTTGTCCAACTTTTTTGGACAAAGCAACCCAATATTACCATCTATAAAGTTGATGCCCAAGAGGAGCACAGCTGAGCTACCAAAAAATCACACACACAGACACACACAGACAGACAGACAGACACACACACACACACACACACACACACACACACACACAGACACACACACACACACACACAACCCTCAACATTTTAAATATATTTATGATTTTGCACTGGGACGTATTCATAGTTAGATGTCTTGGCTGATGATAATTTTTAAAAGGAAAGCTTTAGGTAGAAGAGCTAAAGTGGGGTGGTGGTGGCATGTACCAGGATCCAGGAGGCAGAGGCAGGTGGATCTCGCTGAATTCAAGGCCAACCTGGTCTGTCAAAACAAAAAACAAACAACAAACAACAACAACAAAACCCACGAGGGTGACAGTCTGTCAGTCTTAGGAGGAAAATGGTCCTGAGAGGCTCTGAGAACTGTCATGTCTGCTTAATAGGAACCTGCACAGGTGGACAACCAGGGCACACCACTTACTCAGTCCAGTCCCTGTGAGGGAACACACTGCCGACACATCTTTTGCTAATGCATGGGGTCCATGGAGCATACATTTTATGCCCTAACTTTATTTCTAGACTTATCTTCTGTTCTTACCACTTTTCAAAAAGAGAATGAGCTCTTATTACTTAATTTAAATTTTGTTTAGTTGTGTGTATATTTATAATTGGATTTAAATTCAACTTAGAACAAGATAGGACACGAGAACTTGTTTAAATATTGCATTTCTTCTATACTAGTTTGCATTTGTGTCTCCTCCAGAAACTTGCTTTTAACTCAGAGTCACAGGCTCTCTAGGATGAGAATAGCCAACCGTTATGACTGTTGAATTGTTTTATTTTTTATTTTTGACTGCTACATTCTTGTACATGCTCCTTGTACTCTTTCAGAGGGAAAGTCAAGAAAAAGAAAAGACATTATTGGAGCTTTATGCTTTTTTTTTTTTAAGACTCTGGAGTATTTGCACAAACACACGTTTTGTATTTTAAAGGAGATTTTCCTTGTACAATAGAATTAGTGTATGCTTTTTTTCTGGGATTTCAGTGTTTAAAACAATAATGCTGAGAGCTGTGGAGATTGTCAGTGAAGTGCCTGCCTTAAAGATCTTGAACTTGATTCCACAGAACCCATGTTAAACTAAACAGATCTGGTATTTTGTAATGCTACGACAAGGCAGGCAGAGGTAGGCTGATCTCAGCGGTTCACTGGCTTGCCAGTGTGGGCACTAGGAGCTGAGCTGAGGTCCTCTGCAAGAGCAGTGCAGCACACTCTTAACCACCAGGACAGTCCTTCACCCAGCTTTCATTTGGAAGCAGATTGGTGTACTGCAGAGATTAGATGGGCTTGGGATTTCCAAGCTGAAGGTGATGACAGACAGCAAAGCATTGATGTCTAGTTTGAGCGGGATGCTGGCAGTGCGGTTCCCTAGCAAACTGAGACTCCTGCCCTGTGATCTACCCACCAGCGCCAAGCTGTTCAGAGTTGGGAGGGGACTCAGGAGCCAATCTCTGGGACCCCTCTACAAGGATATCACTTCTCAGGCAATTCGACTCTCTCCTTGGAGGAAACGAGAGGTGATTTTAGATGTTTTAAAAGTTTGCTCAGTATTTAGAGCATAATCAAACAACTAGACTCTCGAATCTAGCGTTGAGGATAATTAGGCTCAAGGTGGTAGGTAATAGACTTGGGTAGAGGGCTGCCAGATAAAGTACCGGACATCACCTAAATCATGATGTGGCTGTTAGTGCTCAGTTACATGTATAGCTGGTCTTGTAACTGGAGAGTACCTGATGATGTCATAGTTGGCGTGAGTATTCACTGTGGTGTATGCATGATGAAGACAGTGTAGGTCTTAGGATGTGTCCCCATGTGGAAAATTTCTCCATCATTAAACAATGCATGCTTGCATATTTAAACACTTGCGACCAAACTCAAAAATGCCTAGATTTTTTTTTTTCTTCTGTTATCTTTGAAAGTCTTAAAATTTTATGCTACAGTTAGGCCCATTAGTTAATTTTGTTGTGGATGGTGTGAATCCTATGTGAGAGTAAAACTTTACACTTACAGTTCCAGAGGGATCACTATCCAGGCGGGGACAATGACAGCTGGGAGGAGGCAGGTCAGAGCTCATACCTCAGCCCAGGCAAGGAGCAGAGAGGGTGAACTGGCATAGCACATGGCTTTTTAAATCCAGTGACATACTTGTTTCAGCAAGGCCACACTTCCCACTCCTACCCCAAAATGCCCCAGATTGGAGACTGAGTATTCAAATGCCCCAGACTATGGGAGCTATCTCATTCAAACTGTCACAGGAATGGTATGTGTAATTTCTGTTTTCAGCTCTTCGTTGTGTGTATAGAGGCAAACTGTTGACTATGTATATATTAAGCCTGAGTCATGTATCTTTGCTTAAATTGATTATTAGTGCCCAGGTTTTATCGCTGTTGACGCTTTAGTATTTTCAACATAATTATGTCACCTGTAAACAAAACTTTTTTATGTTCAATATGTACTTTTTATTTCCTTCTTACGTTTTATGACATTTGCTAAGGATCTTGGGCGGTACTGAAGAGCAGTGGTAGGACTGGCCATCTTTGCCTTCTTATGTAATTTAAGGAGAAAACAGTGTCTAGTTTCTCACCATTTGAGTGACGTCAGTGAGTTGGAGAGATGGCTCAGCAGTTAAGAACACTGTCTGCTCTAATAGAGGACCTGTGTTCGATTCCCATCAACACAGAGTGGCTCATGGCCATCTGCAATTCCAGTTCCAGGGGCTCCAATGCGCTTTCCTCACCTCCTCAGGCACAAGCATGCATGTGGTGCGCAGACATACCTGCGGGTGTTGGGACTTCAAACTCAACTTGTCAGACTTGTTGGTAGGTGACTTTACCTGCCGAGCCACCTTCTCTGACTTATAATTGCTGTGCTATAGCTTTGATATAGGTTGTGCTTCCAAAGGCTCATGTTTTGGAAGTATGGCCTTCACTGGGATAATGCTGAGTGCTGGTGGGACCTTTAAGAAGACAGTCTGAGCTGGGCGTGGTGGCGCACACCTGTAATCCCAGCACTTGGGAGGCAGAGGCAGGCGGATCTTTGTGAGTTCGAGGCCAGCCTGGTCTACAGAGAGAGTCCCAGGACAGCCAGGGCTGTTACACAGAGAAACCTTGTCTCGAAAAACCAACCAACCAAAGAAAAAAACACCTGTAAAGAGAAACATTAAAATGAAAATAAATTAAAAAAAAAAAAAAAAAAAAAAAAAGAAGACAGTCTGGTAGGATCTGAGCTAGTCAGTGAATGTACTGCCATCAGCAGGTATTAAGGCAATTCTTTAGCAGTTCTGCTTAGTTCTCAGTGAGTCTGACCCCTGACTTGCACTCTGACTCCCTCTCTTGCCTCACAGTGCCTCTTTCATGTGGCATTGCTGTGACGTCTCCTGAGTGTGGCATCTTACCAATCTCTGGTGAGCATGGCTGATGAGGTTGACCTCTATATCTGAGAAAGCAAACCTCTTTTGTCTTTAAAGCATCACCCTCAAAATGTTCACTGTAGTGATAGAATGGGGTCTGTTCAGACCACTCACCCTTGACATCATGGTTTGTGTACTGGGCTGATATTTATCATGTCTCCGTAGCTTTCGGTTAGTTTTAAACTTTGACCACACTCTTTATTTTTCTTCCCTATGTTTAGTTGGACATTTTATATTATTCCAATTACCCTCTTAGCATTTTGGTGATCTTTCCCCCCTGGTTAACATGGATCTGTCTTCAGATACGGTGGTAGGCACACTTGCTGCACCAGAGCATGTTCAGTTCTCCCTGCCCCCCCCCCCCCCCCATCTCTCTTAGTACTCCTGTCACTTACCCCATGCTAGAATCACCCTCTAAGTTGTTAGGGACCATTACTGCTTTGCCTTAGCCAAGCGATTCAGAGAAAGAAAAACAAAGGGTTGTCATTTACCTTCACATACTGCTTTTCTGTCACTCTTATGTGTTTATGTAGATCTCAGTATTCGAACCTGAGATCTACGCAATCTTTTTTTTTTTTTTAATCTCTGCAGAATGTTTCTTAATACTCTTTGGAAGACAGATCTACTGGGAACAAATTCCTAGCATTTTTGTTTGGATGAAAAGTTCCTACTTCTCCCCCCTACTTGTGACACATTTATTTCACTGGATACAGAAATCAAAGAGTGGTGTTTTCTTTTTCTTCAAACATGTAAAATATTTCACTCAGTTGTTTCCTTGCTTGCATGATGAATTCTGGCAGAAGGCCAATGTTAGTCTAATTCCAGAAAGATAAGGGTCACTAAGATAGGATGGTTCTTGTGCTATCCACCCTCCCCCCGACCTTGAACCCTCGCTAACGACTTCTCTTTACTTTTGGTCCTCTGTAGTTTTAATGTGATGGGCAAAGGTGTGGTTGTTTCAGGATTTGTTTCCATTTTTACGGGTTTATTTACTTATTTTTAGAGTCCCATGCTTGTAGTTTGGTGCTTGTCATTGGTCTTGGACAGCGCTTGGCTCTTGTCCCTTTAGGTGCTTGTCCCGCCCTCTTCTCCCGAGGCTTCCCTTCTGTGTCACCCTTTTTCTCATTGCCTCCCAGCTCGTAGATTGTTGTTTCTCTGCCCTTCTTCATTCATCCTCGCATTTGCATTTCCACAGGGGCAGGCAGTCTTCACCTTCCCTGGTGTGGGGTTTGAGTGAGAATGTTCCCCACAGTTGTTCATGTTTGAACCCTTCATCCCCAGTTGTGGTGCTGTTTTGGGAGATTCAGGATCCCCTAGGAGGCGGAGCCTTGCCCCACTGCCGTTGAGCTCCTCTGGCTTTGTGCTGGGCTGCCTCCTGCAATGCCTCCCCTGCTTTCATGGATTCTTCCTCTAGAACATAAAGCATAGTTAGCTCTTCCTTCAGTCAGCTGCTTTCGGCCCAACAGAAATGTCAGTGATACACCTGGCTGCTGTGCCCTTTCTGCCGATAAGCACTTCACAGGCAGCGTTTGGTTCTGCACAACCATTCTGCAGTTTCTCTAATTTTCTGTTGATCACCAGTGTCTTCAGCCTCTCTGGTCATGGTACCTGCTGTGGTACCTGCGCTTTCTCCGTTTGAATGTTCAGCATATCGGATGTAGATATTTTAAATTCCTTGTCTCCTTTGCCAGACCCACAGTGTCTAGCTTTCCTTGTTACTTGGTTCATCTTGTTTCCCTGTTGTTATCCTGCCTTACAATTTTTTGGTGAAAACTGGATTTGACTTAATGGGATAATGGGAACTCAGGGAACTCGGCCTTAGCTGTGAGCTTCTGTGTGCATGGCTTGGAACTGGGTGTGTAGATCAGCCCAGAGGTTTGCATTTCCTTTGTGCCCTCCTCCTCTAGCCACTCAGCCCCTTTGTCTTGGGATTTTCTTTAAAAAACAAAAAAACAAAAAACAAAAACCAAAAACTTCATTAGAGTGGTGAGGCAAAGCCTTCACTTCTAATCCATTGGTGGCATCACCGCAGACTCATTGGTGAGGGTAGGTTGTTAGAAAATGATTCAGTAATCTTATTAAATGCCTGTCTCTTGGGTGTTGTTTTGTTTTTGTTTGTTTTTGTTTTCTTTGAGATGGGTCTATCTGGGCACATGTGTTTTAAGAGTAATTGCTTTGTCTCCCTCCGACTGAGATTCCAGGGTATCACCTCCCTGACTTCAGCCGTATGAACTGGCGGCTCTTATGGAAGAAAGTGTGGGAGACTCTTCTATGACAGGGTCCCCCAGAGATTTTAATTCTCAGGCCAGTCTCAGTTTGTAATACAGACTCTCGATAGCACAGCAAACTCCATATAGTATATATAACTCTGTATCTGTGTACATATGCAGGTTATAGAGTGATTACAAAGGGTTAATTAGGCCTAGAAGCCAAAGTGGAAAACCAATAGGAATATAAGAGTCCTTATATTGGTAAGGTAATAATAAATGTTGATAAAATGTAGTGATAAGCTGCAGGTGAGAATCTGAAGGAACACAGTGGCCACGGACATCGACATCACAGAGTTGAGAGGGAAGCCTCAGAGGTGAGCCCCACTGCGGAGACTCGGTCAAGATGCAGGAACAGGTGCAGAGATGGATGGCAGGGCCAGCAGGGTGAACAAGGGGACAGGCAGGTGACACTGGAGTAGGTCATGATTCCTTCACCCGCACACGCTAGCTGGCCAGATGACAACTGGACCCACACTGTTCCAATGCTGAGTTTGGCCTCTTTCTGGGCTCCATGTGGGGTAGTTACACCCTTGCTCTGATGCCCCCCTACAGCACCAGTTCACCGTGATACATTGTATAGTGTGGCTTTCTTTCCACTCCCAGGGAGAGCTCAGTTTTAGTCTTTGGGGCACCAGTTGTGTTGGACGTATGGAGGAGTTCACGAGTGCATCCAGGGGCAAGGTCATTTGTCATCTAAAACTGGGGCCAAATACAAGAGTAGGGTCTCTCAGGGCAAGGCACTGTCATTTCACACAAAATGGAGTAGCATAGGCAAAGGTCCAGCCTGGCCTCATCATCTTCTAACAAACTTGTTTTTGAACTTGAAAATGCTGCAAAGTAATAAAGTTCTTGGCTGACTGGATTTATTCACGTTTGTTGGAGAAAGCATGGAGGAGGAAGAGGTCAGGACCGTGCAAAGATGAACCTTTTTATCCCCTAACAAGTGAAGTGCTGTGGCTATCAGTGCTTTTTAAACCAGCGATACATAAAGTCAGTTTAGGTGGTATTTCTTTTTTCCTTTTTTTAAAGTTTTATTTATTTATTATGTATACAGTACTCTGCCTGCATGAATGACAGAAGAGGGCATTATAGATGGTGTGAGCCACCATGTGGTTGCTGGGAATTGAACTCAAGACTGCTGGAAGAGCAGTCAGTGCTCTTAACCTCTGAGCCATCTCTCCAGCCCTACGTGGTATTTCTTGGTACCACGACAGTCCTGTTTGTCCACCCCTTATCCTAGTTAATGGAGTATTTTGAGGTAACACACATTTCCATCTTTGTGGTTTCTCTTTGGCTTCCTTTCGGATCTCCAGTCCAGGTGATGGCCATTAAACCATTTACAGGAGACACTTAGGGTGTACTGTAGAAGGTTGGGTTTCCTACAGAGTATAGCAGGCCACTCTGAGGCAAAAGAGGACAATGACTAAGGGTATAAGTTTACATTTACAGCAGACTTGATTCTATTTCTACTGTCTCTGGCACAGACAGCCTCCACCCAAGGTGTTTTCTTACTTGTCAGACTCATTTTATCAACTCTTAAGGGAATAGACAAAGCTGTTGACTGTGTTCTTTATTAGAAACCTTCTGGCTGGACACTGACCTTAGGCCTTGCCAGCCATTCAGGATGCAACATCTCTACCCAGGGCCAGAGATACAGCACACATTCTATTCTTTTAGGTAGCACTAGAAGTGTCCTGTGGTCCCAGTTCTTGGTTTCAGAGGCTGCTGGTTTGGAGAGAAGGGTCCATCTTCATGGCTCTCCAAGCCTGTTGAGATGTAGTTAGCTACCTATTGGTTTTCTAGTCTTTTCTATTCAGTTACTGTCAATGTCTCTCATTTTTATCAAGAAGCAATTAGAAGCTTAATGGCTGTCATTGGAGGTGATATTTCTGTGCTAGTGAATTAGATTCTGTGCTGAGATAATTTTGTAAGATACTACAAGTTTAGGGCTTTTTGGAAACACGTCAGTCTGTGTAAGGAGGGCGGAATGGTGTCATGTTTAGAGAGCAAACCCCTTGGGGGAGGTTATGTTACTTGCCTCCGAAGTATTGTTTGCCTTGGGTGGGAGGAAAAAGAAAAAGACAGCCAGACACTGTGAATGATCCACGGGCCACCTGGTCTGACAGAGCCGTTCCTTGGGCCTCAACAGCTGGTAATGCTCCTGGGCCAATCAAAGGTAATCGTCCAGCCAGCCCTGTTGGAGAAACCAGACAGAGGTATTTCATATGTTACAGGTTACACTTTTCTGGGCACAGAAACACGTACAGCCTGCTGAAGATAGGAATTCCTGAGGCTCTGGGTAAATTGTTGTCTTTGTAATTCATACTCTCAAAACAGTGGCCATATGTAGCCCGCCGTAGGTATTTGCTGGGGAGGGGAGGGAGCGAATCAGAGCCAGGTTTGTGAACCCTTGATGGAGCCATGTCTTCCTCCCAGCCTGAGTTCACTGTCACGGAAGAGTGTCTTTTGGAAGTTAGGGTGCATGCAGATGACACTTCAAGAACAACCACCTAACATGTGTATTTAGCCATAACTTAATGGGAAGGAATCTATTAGTCCCGCAAAAACATTTCTTTCCTAGAAGTACTACTGCCCTTGCGAACAGTCAGTCATTAGAATGCTTGAAGTCAAGATGGTCTCTAATATTTTCATTTCCTTTGTCCAGAAATTCCTGTTACTCCCTAATCCCAGAGAATAGCAATTCCAGAGAGCAGGAAGATAGCCAGCTTCCCTAGAGAGTGTGCTCAGCAGGGCAGAGCCACAACCAGAAGCTGTGCTCCCAGGCTCAGGAGGTTTTGCCCGATTGCTCTACCGAGGATCGACCATACTGGGGGAGGCGGGCCTACTGAAACATGCATTTGTAATTGTACTGAGGATCAAATGAGAATTACAGGTAAACCTCTTACATGAGCTGCTTTGTTCTGAAAGACTGGATAATATTCCCTGACGTTTAGTTAGGTTCTGCAGGTCCTTGTTCACCACCACCATGAAAAGAAAGAGCTGGAAGTCCAGTGTGCAGCCCGAGGTGGGCTAGGTCCCAGTCAGGAGTGCTGTGTCTGCAGGACAGCGTTTGTGACCCCTCTCCATTGGGTTCCAGCCCATACTCTTCCCTTGTAGTCATCTCCTTCTCATAGCTAGCACCGTGGAGCGCTGGCTACAGTGGAGTCCTTGTTTCCCACCCGGTAGTGTTTTGTGTGTTTAAGCTCCACCACCTGCCAAGATAGATCTCAAATCCTAGTTCAAATCTGGCCCTGTGCACTTCAGTTGATGGAGTTGGATTCTGGCTTTACAGGGGTAAAGAAACCATGGCATCACCTGTGTTCCCACTGTCATAGTGCTGCAGTTGCTTTATGTGCGAAATAAGTACTTGCTTTGCAATGCTTATTGTCAGGATTGAGTATTAATGACTCAGTGAATCAAATTCGAATTAACAAATGAATATATGAAGTATTCTTTAAATGCTGCCTGGTGAGTAGTGAGTCAGTTAGTATCGCCTTCACCATACCTGTTTTTTTAAAAATTTAATTTAATTTAATTTAAATTTTAAAGATTTATTTACACCTGCAGGCCAGAAGAGGGCATCAGATCACATTATAGATGGTTGTGAGCCACCATGTGGTTACTGGGAATCAAACTCAGGACCTCTGGAAGAGTAGTCAGTGCTCTTCACCTCTGAGCCATCTCTCTAGCCGCACACCATACCTGTTTTAAAGCTATTTTTGCAAGCCATGCTCATTGATGCACCGTTCTTTCCAATATCCCTTTGGCTGCCTGGTTATTTTTTTCACAATGATGTTTTCTGGCCTTACTTACACTTTGGGAAAAAAAATGCCTTTTGTTTTTTATTTTTTTGTCCTATTTAAAATTGTAGCCAAAATTTGATAGCAAAATGTGATTAGAAATTCTTAGCAAAAGTTCTTGAGTTAGTCAAATGTGGTTTCTAATTTTTGCGTCAGTTACAAATGGTACAGAACATTTGGGGCATTAGCAATGAGAACAATGAATTAATCACCCCTCCTCTTGTCTTATGGACTAACTCATAGTTGGTGGGAGTCTGACCCCCTAGCTCCCAGTAATGCTCACCCTGCGTTTGTGGTCACAGCAGTGTGGGATAGTAGTGTTTTAATACCTTTTGTAAGTAGACTTTACTAAACCCACTCATATTTCTGCACCCAGCTTTTCTTTCCTCCTTTTTCCCTGGCCATTGGGTGGATGTATCTGTGGTACGGGTGCGTCCATCCATTTATTCTAGTGGGGCACTGTATGGTGAAGTCATCGGTCTACTTTCCGTTAATGGGTATGTGTGTTGAGAACTGCCCTGCAGGCTGGAAGCCCCCTTCCAGGTACTGCACAGACCCGACAGTGACTGAATGCTTACATTTTCTTGTTTTGCTGACAGGATTGACTGGAAATGACATCTTTTAGTTTTAGTTCAGCTTCATTCGAATGATAACGTGTTTCTGCGCCATCTCTGTTCCTTTTTACACCCTTTGCCTCCCTGCCCTTTGGTGGTTTGCTTTTTCTTAGTTGGTTTATAGCAGTTACCTGGTGTGTCCTGATCCTGGGTCTTTGAAATGCAATGTGTTTGCTCACTTTGCTCTCTGTGGAGAGCTTTGACACCCCTGCCCCCAAGCTGTCATAGATGTAGAAGCAAAAGAGTTTATTTCCAAAACAAAATCCTCAGCTCTTGAGTCTGACTGAGTCTAAAGTGTTTGTAGCCTCTTGCCCTGCCCTCAGGCTCCCGCTGTGTGGTAAGAAGGTATATAATGCCCTTTTAGCACCTTGGGCACCTATGGGTATGCTTGTTCTTTGAGTGGAGTCCTTTTGGGCATTGTCTGTGTTCCCCCTTCCCTTTTTCTTTTCTTTTTACATTTTATTTATTATAATTTATTCACATTACATCCAGATTGATAGAACTAGAAAGATCATCCTGAGTGACATAACCCAGACCCAGAAATTCATGCATGGTATATACTCACTTATAAGTATATTGGCTCAACATAGATGCCCTCTGAGAGACTCCACCCAGCGGGTTATTGGGATGGATGCCGGGACTTGAAGTTGTTCCTTTCTATCCCACATTGTTTTAAAAGTGTTGGAGGGGTTTGAAAGAGGTTGCTAGATGACAGGAGATGAGAAAACCTGTGTTTTACCTTAATTTCATAAAAGCTTATTAGGCCCCCTTGAAGCACAATGATGGATTTTCACAACTCACTGTACTGGTTGACCGACTTGTAGCTGTTGGTAGGCAATTGACTTAATGTAGTTTGGCTTTTTAGTCAACTCAGGTTGGGGTATGAATTGTGTTATTTTTCTTACAGATAGATTATAGTTCATGAAGGCTTTCTTTATTAAACTAGCTTAAAGTGGAAGTTATTGTTAGTATTTTTATTACTGATTTCAATATGTCATTTTGTATATATCAGCAAAAATGTCTTTTGGTGATGTTATCAAGAGAAAAGGCAAGAGTTAGATTGGTTTAAAATTCTTTCCGTGCTACCTATGTTTAAAAAAAAAAAAAAGAACTTGTAACATCTTCAAATGAAATATTTTTAAAAGTTTAAAAACACTTAAAAGTTTTGAAGTGAATCTATCAAGTAACAGCACATGCTGGCTGTGTAGAAAGGGGAACACTCCTCCATTGCTAGTGGGAGTGCAAACTTGTATAACCACTTAGAAATCAATCTGGCACGTTCTCAGAAAATTGGGAATAGTGCTACCTCAAGACCCAGCCATACTACTCCTGGGAATATACCCGAAAGATGCTCCACCATACAACAAGGACATTTGCTCAACTGCGTTCATAGCAGCTTTATTCATAATAGCCAGAATCTGGAAACAACCGAGATGTCTCTCAACCAAAGAATGGATAAGGAAACTGTGGTACATTTACACAGTGGAATACTACACAGCTATTAAAAACAAGGAAATCTTGAAATGTGCAGGCAAATGTATAGAACTAGAGACGATCATCCTGAGTGAGGTAACCCAGACCCAGAAAGACACACATGCTATATACCCACTTTTAAGTGGGTATTAGCCCAACACAGATACCCTCTGAGAGACTCCACCCAGCGAGGGATGGGGACAGATGCTAGGACTCGTTGCTGGACTCCAGGTGGAACCCTGAAAGTGGTGTGGAAAAATGGGGAGATGGAAGGACTTAGAGGGTTCAGGAGCCCCACAAGGAGACCATCAAGGCTGGTAGATCTGGACCCAGGGGGTCCTGCACAAACCCTTATACCAACCAAGGACAATGCATGCAGTAAACCTAGACCCCCTGTTTAGATATAGCCCACGGCTGTGGGGAGAGAGGGGACTGTCTTTGACATGAATTCTGATGCCCCCTATTTGATCACTTACCATTGGTGGGGAGGTCTGGTGGCGCACAGAGGAAGGGGAAGCAGGCTATCCAGATGAGACCTGGTATGCTGTGGCCTTATGGTGGGGAAGGAGGTCCCCTTCTGTCAGAAGTCCAGCGGAGGGGAATAGAGCAGAAGAGGGAGGGTGGGAATGTGAAGATACAAGTGCAGGGATAACAATTGGGATGTAATCTGAATAAATTGTAATAAATTAAAAATTAAAAATCTAAATATAAGATTGTAGCCCTTTCTTTTTTCCTTCTCTTTTTAAGGCAGGTAATAGCCCCCACTAGCCTGGCACTCCATATGTAAGTCAGGCTGGCCTCAAAATTACAGAGATCCACCTGCCTCTGCCTCCCAAGTAGGGGCGTTAAAGGCGTGCACCACCATGCACGGTCTATTTCTTTTTGTGCATAGAGTGGCCTACTCTCATTCAGAAAGCTATTTTATATCTTTCTCCACTCGTCTATCCTAATCTCTGTCTGTCCATGCTGTGAGAATAATGTTCACGGAAGAAAACTTGACTGTCCTGCCCTGGATGTCAGTCATGGCCGTGGGTCTGTGTGCTGATTGAGATGTGTGTGGATGTGGGCTGTTTCCCTGCGGGCAGAAGCAGAGCCAGCGAGCTGCTTTCCTCACCTGTTCCCCTCTGTCCTCCTGCTGTGTAGTATTTCAGACTTCGGGCACTCTCTCTGCTTGCGTCTGAGCACATAAGGCTCAGGCTCAGGGTTCTGTGAGGACATGCAGTGATGGGGGCCGGGGGGGGGGGGTCCAGTTAAAATATAAACCCTCATTGTCACCAGTCACTAAGACTTCAGGATTTGTTATTCGCACAGTTTAGCAAGCTTTAATTCTAGCAAGTGTCTTCACCGTATTACATTGCAAATCTGTTTCCCAGATGGAGCTTGGTTGGCAGTTCTGTAGAGCCCATAATGAATGCAGTCATTCACATTGCATGAAGTTAGGTATTTGTGAGTGATTGCTATGGTCTGACAGCTGCTTGGTAAAACGTTAATACTCATCTTCTTGCCAAGACATCATAACTTCCTTATTTTCTTCCTTGATAAAAACGCTCCTGAGCAGTGTGTCGGGGTTAGAGGAAGAATGGCGTCACTCTTGCTAGAGTATCGCAGTGCAGTGGACTAGCAACGGCTAGTTATGATGGCTTCATGGCCTCTCCTCAGCAGTAGAATAGAAGACTCCTATTTTTAGCTTTGAACATGCATCCCTGGGACATCACAGCTTCCTTTTTTTTTTTTTTTTTTTTTTTTTAAGTTGGTGTATGGGAATCACCTGGAGTGTCCTGTCCCTGGGTCTTTGTTTATATTAAATGTGTTAAATCCAATTGTGCTTACCCAGCTTTTCAGAAAGTAAAAGCTGAAGGAAAAAAAAAAAAAAATAGACACTTATTCCAGAAGACTCATCTATGTCTGCCTAAAAGGACTGCAGAAATGTAATCCTGTGGAGACAGTTGTTAGGATTAAGACTGCGTGAATACAGAATCTTGACGTTTTAGTGGTTTGGGACAAAAATGCCTCCTTCTCTCCTCTTCCTCTTTTTTTTCTCTTTCTTTCTCTTTTTCTTTCTTTCTTTCTTTTCTTTTCTTTCTTTCTTTTTTTTTTTTTTTTTTGAGACAGGGTTTCTCTGTGTATCCTTGGCTGTCCTGGACTCACTTTTTAGGCCAGGCTAGCTGGGAACTCAGGGCGATCGGCCTGCCTCTTCTTTGATATCGAAGATGCACACAGGTGCCCTCTTTTCTAAGAGAAAGCAAAGTGGCCTTGGCTCCTCAGATGCTCTTGTCTGCGGCGAGTGCTGTGGCTGTGACCCTACTCTAGCTGCTTTGGCCCTCATCATATCACACTCATTTCTGTTTCAGTTAGAAGCTAAGTGAGGCTAGCCAGCAGCGTAAACTACATCCTGTCTCTTGATAGCCATTTTTCAAACAGTTCTTCGTGATGCAGATGACGAACATTTAATTTCTGTTTCTTGACAAAGAAGATGTGCATCACGGTCTTTTCATTCCAGTAAACCCTGGCCTGGCCTCTGTCCTGGGCGCCTTAGAGTCAGGCTGTCTTAATCTTTAGATGTCCACTAGATGGCACCATTCCTTAAGAAATTTGACACCCTTGCTAAAGGAACCTGTCCATTTGTCCTTGATGGGTTAAAAAAATAAAAGAAACAAATCCAGGCCAAAGCAGTATGAAAAATGTGTGAAATTTTCTTACGTCATGCAAAGAGTTGTGGAGCTTGAGGTAGAGGTATTTGTGATTGATAATGTATTACATTTGGAGAGAATCTGATTTATGATTTGGCTCTTTCATGTAAAACGTATATAAATGTACAGTGTGTTAGGTGATGATGATGATGCAGTGGCAGAAATGGGCTTGGTGGTCTTTTGTCATGACTCGGGGGATCCAGATCAGTCATGCCAACAAGTAGATACAGCTACTGCTGTTGGAGATGTGGTACCCTCATCAGTTCATCCTTTAGGGTCCCCATGAATGGAGGCTGACCTGACAGCTCAGGCCACTACTGCCCTATCCATCACTGCTCCTGCTGGTACTCAGGGTTGTCCACCCTTGGCCCATGGGAGCCCCCCACCCAGAGCCTTTTGTTTTGTTTTTCAAACAAAACCCTGAGTGTAGCCCTGGGTGTCCTGGACACAGGACCTTGCTCATCACCTATACTTATATTTTCATTGTTATTGTTTTTCTTTCTTTAAAATTCCATCAAACTCCGAAACTATCATGCCCACCACAGTTGCTGGCCCATTTCTGACTTTCTGAGAGTAAATCTCTATTCTAACTTGAAGCTCTGTGGAAGGTTGTCCTGTTTTAGGAATTTCTTAAATGTATCAGTGTAATATCTTAGATTTCTAGGTTTTTTTTTTTTTTTTTCCGGATTATACTTAAGCATAGCATGTTCAAGTCTTAGACATTTTGGCTTTGATCAATCAGTCTTGAATGCTCAGGGCTGAATTCAAGGACTTGGGCATGCTGGGCAAGCCTTAGATGGTTAGCTCTGCATTCTCATGTTGTATTGAGGACGATAATTATTTACTTCTTTACTTTACTTCTGTTGTATGTAGACTTGGAGAGTTGTTTCTTTTCAACTGCTTTTATACAGAGGAAGGTTTTATAGGAATATACTTGGGAATGGCCCTGCTATGTGACAGAGTATGTTTTATATTTTTGCTTTAGTTTCTGCTCTCATAAGCAGCAGCTGGCTCCTCATGCTGTCCCACACATGCTCTAGGTCTGGGGAAAACAGGGCTTGTTTCTGTTCTTGTGGTTAAGTCCACTCTCAGTAATATTTCTTTGGCTTAAATTTGGAATACCAGATGAGCAGTAGATTGTGCCCTTTTCATTCTATATTGACAATTTGGATATCCTATGAGCTGAAGCACTTACCACTTTGTAAAAATTCCTTTTCAGCGTGCGTGTGCGCACGCGTGCGCGCACACACACACACACACACACACCCCACTCATGGAGGAAGCATCCTGACAGCCCTGTAGCATCAGCTTGTTCTTTAGTCCACCGTATCTATGGGTTCTGCTTCTGCATCATTTATTCTGTGTGTTCTGTATTATGTTGGTACCGCAATACCCTGTAAAGGAGAACATGTGAGTTTCACAGGACGCATCGTGCATCTGGATATTCATAACATCATCTCTACTACCAATTTTTGTACAATTTTCCATTCATTTAGATTTTTAATTTCTTTCAGGAATACTTTATACTTTTCTTTTAAAGATTTTACATATCACTGATTACGGTTTTTCCCTAGGCTCTACAAATTTAACTTTTAGCTGTTTGGTACTAGTGCACTGAAATCTGTTCTGTTGTTCTGACCCTGCTCCTCCTGTTCCTTCTGGCTTGCCCCTCCC
The DNA here is from genome assembly GCF_903995435.1 of Acomys russatus. NCBI lineage: Eukaryota > Metazoa > Chordata > Mammalia > Rodentia > Muridae > Acomys > Acomys russatus. The sequence goes on from NC_067145.1 coordinate 37,437,461, forward strand.
CTCACCCCTCTCCCCCCCCCATATAAGGGTTTGTACCTAGTGTTGTCTTGCTGTTTAAAAGTATGGCCTAATAAATATTTATTATTAGGCTTATAATTATTACAGTGGTATTATTTAACCCGATTTGACAATCTATAAAGACACAGACACATGCCCCTTATCACCTGGGGTATGGCAGATATTAACTCCTAAGCTATCTTCCATTATCCTCCAGCCTCCATCCCATGCCATCTGCTTCTGGTAATTTTTATTTGATTTACCTCACATTCATAATCCCAAAACACTTGCTAAGGTTGTACATCTGGGCCATTTCTTTCCCTGTAGAACTTTAGCGTTCTTCCTCCGGGCCCACTTGGCTCTTTCCTATCCCATGGTGGTTCTCCTCCTCCTTCCTCCTCCTCCTCTGGTACCCTTCTGGTACCCTTCTACTTCTCCTTCCCAAGATCCTTCTCTCCCAAAGCCCTCAAACTTTGGCCACACCCACCCCATTCTGCCCTGCCCAGGCTTAGGCCTTTTACTCAGCCAATCAGGAATAATTTCTTAGGCAAGATTAAGCAGCAATACTTGGGGTATGTGACAGTTTGCTTGTAAACAGTAAGAATCTCAGGGTGCAAACAGTGAACAAATAGACAGCTCCAGACCACACTCTCATTGTGCTGTCTTGAACAAAATCTCAATTGTTCAGTTTTTCCAGTGAAGACTTGGGAGCCAGATGCCGGGGTAAAAGCCTGCCAGCTCAGAGAGGCAGAGAAAGCACACGGCTGACCTTCCTCCTCAGTGGATGTCCCAGAAGGAATGCCCCTCTCCCATGCCTTGTCAATCAACCATCTTCAAACTCAGTGATCCTCCCTTTTACCTCTTGTATGTCTCTCTGTCCATCCTCCTGACTTCCTCTTTCTCTATGGTTTTTTTCCTTAGTAATCTTATGTTCACTTCCTATGAACTGGTTGCTCACTCCCTCTCTTGATCTGTGGCTGACTTTATTTAACCTTGTTTATAATATTCAAGCAGAAAGCTCTTGGGTTAAGGTATGTGTTCAGGCTGAGCCACACCACAACTGTAAACAGGTTTTCCCCAGTAAATAACACAATCTCGAGGTTCACAGTGTGATCAAATATCCTGCAACAGCCTAGTCTTATTGTAACGTGTTATGCCATGTTTGGCTGACATCTCTGCAAGGCCTCCTCTTTTTGGAATGGGAGTGGAGGAGGAGTGGATCTGGGAGAAGGGCAGGTGGGATGGGTGCTGGGAGAGGCGGACGGAGGGCACACTGAGGCTGGCATGCATTGTATGAGAGAAGAACTTAAAAATCACTTAATTCTTCAATTTGATTGTTTAATTCAGAACTTTTATTATTTTATCTACATATTCTTTAATTAACATGGCAACTTTGTTTCTTCCATTACATTTTTTTCTACTTATTACCTGATGTTTATCTCTATTGGATGAGCTTCCCACTACCCTTGGAAGGGAACTTTTGTCACCTTTTTGTCCTCTCTTGGCTTTTTTTTTTTTTAATTCAAAAACTTTGTTTTAAAGCCAAGGGGTAATGGGTGTATGCTTTTAATCCCAGCAAACAGGATGCAGAGGCAGGCAGATCTCAGTAAGTTCGAGCCTAGCCTGGCCTACAGGGTTAGTTCCAGGACAGTTAAGGCTACACAGAGAAAGAAGAATAACAACAAATTTTTAAAATTTCAACTGAACATATATATATATGGAGTATGGGAATCATAACTTTTAGAGGATGGCTGTAAAGGTCTAAGAGGTCAAGTCTGGACCCAGTAGCACTCGGTACGCATTGGCATTAGAATTATTAGTAGTCATTGGAAGGCACCATGTTCATTCATTCAGCAGAATAAACACCTATTTGAGTAAAATATCAAAGTTGGCAGTGATTAAAAGAAATTATAGAACTGAAATTAATTTATTGCTAGCCTGACTCATATTTTGGCAGTCATATAATTAGATATACGAGAGGCAATCAGTAGTATAACTGGTATAATTTTTATAACCTAAAGTGTTTTTAATATTGAGTTCCTTAATGATATTAGCTTTATTTTTAATCTTTGGAGGTTGATGAAAGTATTATTCATTTTAGTTACACAGTCCCTTTCTGCTGTCCCCACTCCAAATGCATGGTATGCTTGCAATCTGAGCCTATGGAGTAAAATCTGGATCCCTCCACAGTAGTGGCTTTGGCAGAGGTAGAATTTAATACATGTGTGTCTGGGACAGGGCAAGTGTCTGCAGTGGACAGTCTCAGCACGTGCTATGTGGAGTTGCTTAGTTTTCCTGTGTAACAGAGTGGCAGAGGATTGAATGGGATCGACTTAGGTATGTTCTGGAAATTGTCGCATAAACTTCCAACAGTATTTATTTCTAAATCACAAAGGTTATTGGGGCCGGAGAGATGGTTCAGAGGCTAAGAGAGCACTGACTGCTCTTCCAGAGGCCCCGAGTTCAATTCCCAGCAACGACATGGTGGCTCACGACCATTTATAATGAGATCTGACTTCCTCTTCTGGCCTACAGGTGTATATGCAGGCAGAGCACTGTATACATAATCATAAATAAATCTTAAAAAAAAAAGTTACTTCCTACCACACTTATTCTTGCTAAATTTTAAGTTCCACAGCATGGTACAGTCTTAATATGCATTTGCATGAAGTGACACTTTGGAAATTCACAGGACAGCTTGATTTGGCATCTTGCAACTTCATGAAAGTGGCCTGCCAGAGTCTAGTCTGTGATGTGACCTCATGCTCTCTGTCGGCCAGTGAAGGCACATTGCGTCATTTGAGATCTGGCAACCTTGGGGGCTTGCAAAGTCCTTAGCATAGGCTCTTGTGCTGTGGAGTAGCTACGGCTGCTCCTTTGGTGAGGCTGTCGAGTGCATCTAAGGAGTACCTCTAGCATGTGGTGTAGCCGCTCAGCTAGAAAGATGCTTAGGCTTTGAGTAATTGCATGGCACCGAGAGAGCAGCCGCTTTCACTGTGTGCTCTCAAAAGAAAGACATGCAGGAAAGGGAAGAAATAAGTAAAGTGTAGGACGTCTGCTGTTTAGAATGAGACTGTGCAAAGAACAAATACAGCTACAGCTAAGAGCACTTGCTATTCTAGCAGAAGACCCATGTTTGGTTCACAGTACCCACTCGGCAGCTCGCAGCCACTTGTAACCATTTGTTCTAGGCGATCTGAGGCTCCTTCTGACCTCTCCTGACTCATGCAGGCATGTGGTGCCAAGACGTACACTCGGGCACACACTCATAAGCCGTACAGAAGAAAGTGATTCCATATATTTGTAGAGAATATTAAATTATAGTTTCTCTTTCCAGTGAGATAACATGTTTTTGCTTTTCAACATCTCTGGGTTCATTTGAAATGTCCCCATTCCTATGGTTTGGCCTCCTTTCTGTATTGCCACGGAGTCTACCCAGCAATTTTTCTCCAGCTATTAAAATATAAGCCCATAAGGAAAACAGGCTTTTCCCACAGCAGAGAACCCTACAGTTAAAAAATGTTTTAAAAGAAAGTAAAAAAGACTTGTAGAAAATGCCTTACTTTTCAGCTTCTGGTTGTCATTAATTTATCTGTTTTTAGGACATTGATTAGAAGGCAAGTTAGAGTGACAGTAGTTAATTGTGATTATTTCCCAAATGCCAGTCAGGTCCTCCACAGACAGTAAACTTCATGATAACAGGGCGTGAGTTTGTTTTTATCCCTTCTATCCACTTAGTACTTAATACTAGTAGACACTTCCTAAATTGGACCTTAGTACACAAGTGACATTTATAGAATTAAAAATATTTTTTTCAATTTATGTGTATGTGTGTGTGTGTGCCTGACTGTTTGCACATCTGCCATGTGCACGTAGGTGTCTGTGGAGACCAGAGGAGGGTATCAGATCCTCTGGAACTAGAGTGGCCGGTGGTCGGTCACTGCTGGGTGTGAGTGTTGGGAACCCACCCAGGTCCTCTGTAAGTGCTTTAAAAACACTAAGCCATCTTTCCAGATTCCATTTGCGAAATTTAAAACTTTCAATGTACCCCTCGGAACCATTGTGAAATGGCTGAAGTTGTATAAATGAGCGTGTACTCAGAGCGTGTAACTGTTATAATATAGCTGTTATTTTATTGTGTGGGAGACTTGCATTAGCTTCTCACAGAAATAGGAAAGGAAAAGGGAGAAACCATAAAGAGATTGTGTTATTCAAGGGTGTGTGTGTGGTGTGTGTATGTGTGTGTGTTATGATATAGACATGATATATACTAAAAGGGGGATTTACTAAGTAGGCATACATGATTCTGGCTGGGTTCCCCTATAATGGCCATCTACACCCTGGAAAGGCAAGAACTGTGCTGTTTGGTCTGTGAGGTTGGATGCCTCAGCACCCGCAGTCTGGCAGGAAGGCTGGAGGATTCCTGGAGAGCCGCTCTTCTCAGCCCACATTAACACTTGAAAGCTGAAGAGCTTGGGTTCTGATGTCAGGGAAGCTTGGCTAGCAGGTGGTGAAGGTGGGCAGGCAAAAAGCAAAAAACATTTCCCTCAAACTTCCTTATGTCTGAGCTGTGGTGGAAGGTGCTGCTGACTCCGGTGGTGGTGGTGGTGTATGTGTGTGTGTGTGTGTGTGTGTGTGTGTGTGGTGTGTGCGTGTGTTTGTGTGTGGTCTTTCCTCAGTTAATCCTTCCACAAAATCCCTCTACAGGCAAGCGCATGGATGTGTGGCCCCGTAAATGGCAGATCCAGTTAAGCTGACACCCACGGCTAACTATCCTGGATAAAGAGGGCCTAGTCCCATGGGGAGCTGCAGACAAATGATTTGGAATAACCTGTCATGCATAGTGAAAACTTTAACTTCAAAAGTGTACTTACGGATTTCAAGGCTTGAATTACAAGTTCCTTATAGCTGAAGAAAACTGATAAATATGAAATATGTCTTTAGAAAGTAGCAGGAAGGGAGATAAGACACAATATACCACAACTACACAGTTTTTATGCTTAAATATATAATGGGTGACAGAGAACATGAAAAATACTACAATGTGCAGGGCGTGTTAGAGCCGTGGGTTGTCGTGGGCTGGAGTGTTAGTGCACCACATTAGACAGAGTAGCTCATGAGCTGGGAGGGACGTGATTGGACTTGAGGTGTGCCATGCTTACAAATGGTGGGAAGATGCTGTTTGATTGTGTGGGACTTCAGCTAAATGTATGCATGCAGCAATCCGAGGCAACTCTGCATGATGGAATTTATAAGCTTCAAACCATTGGTACTGGAAAAGTAGAAAAAATAAAAGTGCAACAATACTAAAGTGAGCCATTTAGTACCCACACAGTAGCCAAAAGGGGGAAGCTATAAGAGACAGAAATCACTTAACTGTTTAGTGTTCAAAAGTCAAAACTTGGTCATATAAGAGAAAGGATAAAAGGAATGGAGACTTGGGCATTGTGGTGCACGCCTCAAATCCTACTACTCCAGAAGCTGAGGCAGGGGCGTCATGAGATTGAGGTCAGTCTGGACTACACAGCAGACAGTGTCTTGAAAAAGAAAAAAAAAAATTTTTTTTTTTTTGCTTTTTGTTTTTTGTTTTTAGAGACAAGGTCTCTCTGTATTAGCCTTGGCTGTCCTGTATTCCCTTTGTAGACCAAGTTGGCCTCGAACTTACATGATCTGCCTGTCTCTGCCTCCGAAGTGCTGGGATTAAAGGCGTGTGCCACCACCACCCAGCGCGAAAAAAAATTTTTTTTAAGGCAATAAGCAAAGCATCCATCTTAAGGGATTTTAAAAGGGCAACAGAATAGTGACCTGTAGAAAGGAAGCCCTGTTCTAGGGGAGATGGGGATTGATGACGGAGAATGAAGAGACCCAGCGAGTGACGGTGGGCTCCACCAAAGGCTTAGGGATCCGGACCTCTTTCTGACTGGGTTGTTTGAAGGGAAAGCAAAGCAAGGTGGAAGCAGTGTTGGGAAGGAAGAAATAGTCACAGTCACGGGGTTAGGAGGGACTTAAAGCCTCCTTAAGGCAATGCTGTGAACACCTTCAGAAAGCCCATTTGAAAATATAATATGTCTAAACACTACGTAAGGATTTCTAGAAAATTAAAACCACAGATGAAAAGAAACAGAAACTCAAAGTCAGAGACACTTCTGGAGTAACTGTAGAAACCAGGAAAATGAAGAAGGAACATTGCTGGGGCAGGGGATATGGGGAACAATAGAGAGAAGAGTAGCAGAGTACGTGTGATCTGATTGGGGAATCTGGAAAAATACGAGGTTCTAGGTAGGGGTAAGGGAGATAAATACAGAAGAAAGAGGGAGAAGGTAACAGTGAGGATGTCTGGGAAAGTCATAAGAAATCATACTATCAACTATCTCTGTAAAACTATATATAATACACATAAGTCTGTGAATACATACATACATACATACATACATACATACATACATACATACATGAATACACAGTGTAAATGAAAATATCTCATCTGGGCTGACAATGCTCTCTCTAAGAGCCAAAAATCACCTAACAAAATTGTCTGTACCAGGCATAAGAAACTCACTTTTAGTTGTTGCTTGGTGCTGTCCAAGAAACATTACTGGCTACTGTCTTTGCTTGCCCACTAGAAATGGGAGGTAAGTCTCTATTGCTACAGGTACCATGTATTTCAGACACGGGGCCAAGAGGCCTCTGAGCTAGAACTAACCTGAATGCTTCCTTCCCTCAGAACTATCTTTCACAGTACAGAAGGCACCATGGAAGCTTCCAAAGGAAGGAAGATATTAATAGTCCTACCCACTCACTATGAGGCCTATGAACCACCACAATAATAACTCTAAGGATGTAATAGTGTCACACATACCTTGCCAGTAACCAATGCTCTCTCACTCACTCACTCATCAAGAGGGAAATTATGTTTGGTGCTGGCAACATAGCCAACCACCTAATGCTAAGGAAGTCGTGGATCTTGCAGAAGAACCAAAAACCACCACTTTGCTAAACTAGCATAATTGCTAACTACATTATAAATATTTATACCTATAGCCACAGATAAATGTAGTTCTTATCCCCCATTAAAGAAACTTCTCCTAAAACAGATGTAGACTGTTACAGGAAAACAACCAATCAAAATGTAGGATTGCGGCGCTCACTGTCATAACTAAGGCTCAGGGAACATGGCAGAAGAGGGAGTGGAAAGATTTTAAGAGCCAGTGGCTCAGAGAGTATGCCATGAGACTTAGTAATTTGAGACACTACATCCATAAAGTCTTACCAGCATGACTGCTTAAACATGCGGATCGAGGACAACAGCACTAGACGTGCCCAAGTGGATGAGGGAAGGCCATGAGGACTCAATCTTACATGAAGAACTCCAGGCAGCTAAGGGTACTGAGAGTGGGAGGGGAGTAGTCTTGGAAGAGCACACCAACTGGTTATCCAGTGCCAAATGGTCAGCCCTGAAAAGTGTATGCACAAGTCACATTATACAGATCGAGCAGGTTATATTTAAAAATACATATGCATATATATATGTGTGTGTATATATATATATATATATATATATATATATATATATATATATATACATGTAAAACAATTAATGAAAAAAGAGGCCATGATTTTGAAAGAGAGCGATGGGAATGGTATATGCGGGAAGGTTTGGAGGGAGGGAAGTGAAGGGGAAATGATATAATTATAATATATTATAATCTCAAAAATAAAAAAAGAACATCTGCCGGGCGTGGTGGTGCACGCCTTTAATCCCAGCACTCGGGAGGCAGAGGCAGGCGGATCGCTGTGAGTTCGAGGCCAGCCTTGTCTACAAAGTGAGTCCAGGATGGCCAAGGCTACACAGAGAAACCTTGTCTCGAAAAACCAACCAACCAACCAAACAAACAAAACAACAAAAAAAAGAACATCCTAGAAAAATACCATAAGAAACTTTGAGAGGAAATTAAAATAAAATCTCCCAAACCAGAAAAACAAATCAAAACAACAACAACAACAAAAACAGATAAACCACCATGTGACTTTCCTGGGTATATTTGACCAAATATTTAAAAAGCCATTTACTCCCCCCCCCAAATTATTACAGAAAATAGAAGAAGTGATGAGTCTCTCTTGTTCTCTATAACTTGATATAATACTAGAAGAAGATAATATCCAGTCTGAAAATGGAAAATTGTAGGTCTATTTTAAGTCATTTTTAAAAAAAAAAGGAGAAGGAGGAAGAGGAAGAAGAAGAGGAAGAGGAGGAGGAGGAAGAGGAGGAGAAGAAGAAGAAGAAGCATTAGCAAAGGAAAAACCAGCAGCCAACTACATATAATATCTGCTATGGTGAAGTCAAGCGCCACACCCAAGCCTGTGGACAAAAGTCTGGTTCCTTGGCACTATTGGGAGGTGGTGAAACCTCTAAGAATTGAGTCCAAATGATGGTTCCAGGTCATTGCTGTCGAGGGCTCCTGGAGTGTGTGTAACCCTGATTTCCCTGTCTCTCTTTCTTTTCCTAACTTACCTAAGTGAAGGATTTCACTCCACCATGTGCTCCCAGCACTGTGTTGCTCAGAGCAACAGGGCCAGCCAATTATGGACTGCGGCTTTGAAACCATGAACCCAAATAAGAGATTTTAATAATAAAATAAAATGTACCCCAGTTTATTTACCCCTTCTTCGGTTGAAAGAGGGACATCTACAAGACAAGACTCCTAGTAGAGGGAACACCAACCCACCCACAAAAACTTTGATCCAAAACATACCCTTCCTACAAGTTGTGTAGGGATAAAGATAGAGCAGATAGACCAGAAATGGAGGGAGTGCCTGGCCCAACCCAAGACCCACCCCATGGAAGAGAGCCCACCCCGACACTATTACCAATACTCTGCTATGCTTGCAGACAGAAGCCTATTAGAGTTGTCCTCTGAGAGGCTTCACCCAGCAGCTGTTTGAAACAGATGCTGACACTCACTGCCAAACATTGGCGAAGCGCAGGTAGTCTAGTCAAAACGTGGGGGGAAGGATAAAAGGACCTTGAGGTGACAAGAGCGCTACAAGAAGACCGACAGAGCCAGCTAATCAGGGCCCAGAGGGGCTTGTTGAGTCTGAAGCACCAACCAAGGACCGTGCATCGACTGGACCCAGGCCCTATATGTAGATGTAGCGGGTGGGCAGCTCAGGCTTCATGTGGGTCCACCAATAAGGAGAGCAGGGGCAGTCTCTGACATGGACTCTGTTGCCTACTTCTCCCAAATTCCTGGAGTTTAACAGTCTTCACAGCTGCTGCTGGGGTCCAGAATGACAGGCACTGGAGGTAGGCAGAGCTCCAGGGGATCGGGGAGTTGACTCAGTGAGTTTTATGAGGCACTTGGTGTATTCTTTGTCTCTGTGTGAGTGAACTTGTTTTGAAAGTGCACAGTGGCGCACACCTGCAATCTCAGCACTCTGGGAGGCAGAAGCAGGTGGATCTCTGTGAGTTCAAGGCCATCCTGGTCTGCAGCTCGAGTCCAGGACATCCAGGGATACACAGAGAAACCCTGTCTTTAAAAACCAAAAACAAACAAACAAACAAGCAAACAAAAACCTTTTACTATGAATGTAACATATATATAATTCCTGATTGTTTCGTGGTTCTTCTTGATGTAGGTAGTTTATTGTATATATGTATAATAATATAAATGTATATGTAAAAATATTTAATAAAAAAGCTTAAAAAATAAAAAGAGAAGGAAGAAGGAAGGAAGAAAGCTACCTGTCATTTCTTCTCAAATAGCAGGATCATGGTTTTATAGACAGGCAGCACCTGACTGTGAGAGTGTACCCATGCATGGTTTTAGGCAGAATGGGACATTATGAAGAAAGCTGACCAGGTGAGAGTATTCGCTGACTGTACCAGCATAAGAACCAGCTCTGAGCTGCACTGCCATAGGAAGCGCACTGTCGTCCTTTAAATGTGATATGTGCGAGTGTTCAGAGGTTGTATAGGATCGTCCTAGTTTGAACGGTATGTCTTGTGGATCCCCAGAGCCCCTGAGACTGCTTTGTGGAACTGAAAGTCAAAGCTGTCCTCCTGAGAAGATCTGATGATGTTTGCTGCTTCTCTGGTTGACTTTTGTGTTGGTGCTAAAAAGTGCTAAGGTCAGCATACAGATCAAAGCTTGGACCCCAAACAGTGTTGGTCCTCACACCACCAAGCACACCCACTTAAAAAAACCAAACACCTGTTTCAGTAGTGTGCTGCTGAAGCAACAGAGGTTACCGTTACATTTCTTCTTAGTTGTTGAGTTCTTGTTTGTTTTATTAAATCAGTTTAATATAGAAGAAATGAAAAGGTGTTTTTGTTACTGGGGACGCTGATTATTGTAGATGACCGAAAGATGGGTTTATAAGTATTGCGCTGTTTCAGAATAAAGCAGGTTACTTAGACTGTGTAATTCAAGGTGATTTTTCATTGTTGTTGACTCACCAAAAGCTTCCCAAGTATTCCTTGGCTACTTAGAGTTTATTCTGGGAACTGGCAGAATTCCTTCTGTATAGAATGTTTGTTCTAAGGAGTAATTTCAAATAGAATCATCACATTTTCACCTAGCAAAACAAAGTTGACCGTTTGATGGGTTTTAATAGTTTCACTTCAGCCTAAAGCCTGTCTTAGTACTTTCGCTTCTTAGGGTTTTGTAAGCATGTTCTTCCCTGACTGCTCATCTGCAGTCACTTTGCCCTTGCCTGAAGGCACAGAGCTCATTGCTTCCAGCTCTTCCCTGCAGAATACTTTTTATTCCTGGTGTCGTCATCACCGTCTTTCAGAACAGCTTTGTGTCTCTGCTGTGCTTATAAACACGACGGCACCCGTCTCGCTCCCTGTGCTTCAGAAATCTACCAACAAAAGTCAGTTAGATGACTATTATTTTCAGTGCTTAAAGAAAGGCAATGGCTGAAGTGAAGCACAGAGGAAAAGTACCTACCAGCATATTAGCAGCCCTGGGTCCAGTCCTAAACGCTCAAAAAATGTGAAAGACTCAGGTGCAGGCACAAGTGCCCAGAGGAGTGAGTCACAAGAGCAGACGGATGCATCACTCAGTTTGCTTAAGTTCTTTTTCTGGCAAAGAAGTGTTTTTTGTTCCCTTTCATAACAACACTGTAATAAGTAAATTAACTGCTTCTCTGGTGGAAGCCAGAGATAATTTGCATTAAATTGCAAACCTAACCTTTTAATTCCTCCAATATTTAGAAATTATGGGTAACTGCAAGCTGTTTTAATTTTATGGTTTAATATTTTTTATTTATTATTAAATATTGCTAGCAATGTAAACTGTACTACTGTATTATCAGTGTTAAGGGAAGGGCATGGTTTCAGGTTTATTGATTATGGCTTCCCCATAGCTGTTATAAAAACAACAGTATTTGTGCCTACAGTTTTCTTAGTATTGACAAGTATTGCTGTAATACATTGCTAAGTTTAAAAGAAAGTATAGTAAAAATATGAATTGCATACTGTTAACTGCTTCAGCTTGCATTGTAGCTGCTGTGTAGGGTTCTGGTCAGGGTGGGTGTGGGGCTCACTCTCCTGAAACCTAGGCTAGGCATAGGTGGAGAATTGTTGTTAAGATACACAGAATTTGCTGACTTGCTATGGCTACTCTATCAATGATAGAAAGTTATGGAAAATTCTCCCCCTTAGGGAAATGAGAAGAACTGTGCTTCTGCAATATAGAAGGAAGAAAAGATTCTGCTATAAGAATTTTAACCACAGACCAGTTGGTCCCATGGCTTGTGATTTTTTATTTATTTATTTATTTATTTATTTATTTATTTATTTATTTATTTATTTTTCATCCTCCAAATCTGGCAGTTTTGCACTGCAAAAGCACCAAAGTCGGTTGCTAAGATTATAGTTACCCAACAGAAGCTAATTAAAATATTTCTGAAAGGGTCTACTATCATCCTTGGAGGCCTTTGTAGGAAACCCCATAAAAGGCCCAGCTTAAGAGAAATAAGTAAACAGGAGTTACAAGAATGTTGAGAGATAACAAAGTTGGTTTCGTATGGAATCCAAATATCTAGGCCATGTCAGAGAACGAAGTCCTGGCATCAAGAATTATCACAAAAGGAGAGTAATTATGGCTCAATCAATCAGCATAGAGTCTAGCTAAAAGGTTTATTCATTTTACAATTTACTTTTATTTGAAATTATTTTTAGACATATGATATCCCTTTGATGCCTAGGCTGTTGGTTTATATGTTGGGGAAGCCCCAGCTGGGATGCAGGCAGGTGCACTGTGCCCAACAACAGCAACAACAGTGTGTGTGTGTGTGTGTGTGTGTGTGTGTGTGTGTGTGTGTGTGTGTGTTTATGTGCAGGTGGCTCTAAATGCAAGCAGGGTCAGATTTCCCTAGAGCTAGAGTTAGTACAGGAGATACAGTGACCAGTGTGAGTACCGGAAGCCAAACTTGTGTACTTGCAAGAACAGTAGGCGTTCTTAACCACCGGTCTCTTGAGCTCCTGCGATGTGACTTTTAAATAACATTAAAATCAGTGGGAAAAGATTAATTAGGTGTCTTGGTTACCCTCCCCACCCCACAGTTTCTGTGATTAAATACCTGACAAAAACAACTTAACGGGAAAAGGTTTTATTTTGACTCACAGCTCAAGGCTGCCATCGCTCTTGGCAGAGGCTTCACAGCCCCAGGAGCCTAAGGCAGCTGGTCACATTGCATCCTTCCTTCCTCCTTTTCTGCAGTTCAGGAGCCACCGTGGAATGCTGTCACCCAGAGAGGACATGTCTCTTCTCACTCTCCATCCCATAGTCATGCTTAGACGCTGGTTTCCCAGGAGATTCTGGATCCCATCATTTAACAGCTGAGGTTAGCCATCACAGTGGGGCTGCCTCCTGAGAAAAGATGAAGCCAGAGCCGGTCATGGCTACATAGGAGAGGTTTTGAATGCAGTGTCACTGTTACACGGCCAGGAAGCCACAGGAATCCTTCTGGTCTTAGGGTAGAAATGCACAGTGCACAGCCAGAAAGAAAATGCTTACAGCACTTAGCTGCATTCAAACAACGACCACTTGTCTAGGACCACTGTGCTATTTCTAACAATTTATCAGTACAAGTTTTTAATTTGTGCCCCCACTCTCTCCCTGCCCCCCTAATCTTTCTCTTCCTTCCTTTCTCTCTTTCTTTCTTGTTTTTTTGAGACAGGGCTCTGTGTGTGTGTGTGTGTGTGTGTGTGTGTGTGTGTGTGTGTGTGTGTGTGTGTCTAGCTCTGGCTGTCCTGGAACTCACTTTGTAGACTAGGCTGACTTTGAACTTGCATAGATCTACCTGCCTCTGTCTCTTAAGTGCTGGGACTGAAAGTGTGCACCACCATGCTCAGCTAAATGTTCATTTTTAACTGTACACATTTATGTGTTACAGCAATATCTACTTTGAAGACATGCAATAACAGATATTATTTATGGATACATGCTTGCAAGTATATAAGGAAGTATATAGGACCTTTGGCATAAATTTTCCACTTGGAAGACATGAAGAAAGAGATGGGAGGCTGAGTTTTCAGTCATCTCTCTCATGGCTTATTTCATAGGCTGTCTAAAGTATGTATATGAAACTAATGTCCGTTTGATATTAATGCTATGTGCAAATGTTCCATTTTCTTTAAATTTGTTTCTTTTAATTAACTTTTGTTTTTTGAACTGTGATTACACTATGTTGCCCAAGATGGCCCTAAACCTGGGAGCCTCTTACTTCGGTTTCTGTTGTGTGAAAATTACAGGTATCTGACACCATACTTGGCTGCCTTCTTTTCTTTAAGATCAAACTCATTTCGGAAACAAAATGCTATACTGGCTACTTTTTTTCATTGCTCTGACAAAATACTGACAAAGAGCAATTTAAGGAAGGGCGGGTTCATCCTCACTCTCAGCTCACAGCCCACAGCCTGATGGTACATCCTGTCATGGTAGGGAGGTCCTGGTGGTGGGAACATGAGGCAGAGGCTCACGTGGCACCCATAACAAAGAAGCAGAAAGGGGGGGGGCGGGCGGATCTGAGCACTGTCGCACAGCTCCTCACTCAAGTGTGAGTGTGGGACACAAGCCCATGTTTCGCCACCTTAATTAATCCAACCTAGAAGCTCCCCTCACAGACATGCCCAAAGCTTTGTGTTCTAGATGATTTCAGATGCTATCAAGTTGACTGTATCAACCATTACACAAACTCAAGCTTTGTGTATGCAATTTTTGGGGCTCTTGTTTGTTTCTTGGTATAGGACCCAGGGCCCTGAATGTGTTAGGAAAGTATCTTCCCCTAAACCACATTGTCACCTCTGGATATGTTTGAGAAACTTCTAAAGGAATGCTGGAGGTGTAGCTCAGCGGTAGAGCACCTGGCAACATGTATGGGCTCCTATTCTATTCTTAGCAACTGTCCCCCCACCCCTACCCCCCATATTTTAAAGCTTAAGAGTGGTAGGTATATATGACTAAAATGAATATAAGAAAAACCCCTGTGGCAGCTTCTGACATTCCTGACCTTTGTATATGTCTCATGAATGGAAAGCAGAGGTGAAAATGGGAGGAGAGTGTACGTTACTTCAGTTGAGGGAGGGTGCTGTCTACTCCATCTCTTTGTCACTTTTCCCAGTGCAATTGATTGTGTGCTGTACTGCTGTTCTTATGTAGTTCTAAAATGATGACAGAAATCAAATAGGCAGAAATGTGCATGGTAAGGATTGTCAGCCACTTCCATGCGTAAGAAACACATTTACCTGCAGCATATAGTATGTGTACGGTGCTCAAGCTAAGTACAGGGAGTCTGCGGAGGGTGTGTGCACTCCCATTTCCTGTCTTCTAGTTGCCTTCACAAGTTTTTTGAGTGCAAAAATTAAAGGTACCTACACTCTTCTCCCCCTGCCCCCCTCTCCCAGACAGAGTTTCTCTGTGTAGCCTTGGCTGTCCTAGACTCACTTTGTAAACCAGGCTGGCCTCGAACTTACAGCAGTCCACCTGCCTCTGCCTCTGAGTGCTGGGATTAAAGGCGTGCGCCACCATGCCCGGCCCAGTACCTACACTCTTGAGACACGTTATTTTTAGATTGATTGAGAAGCCTCATGGAATGGATGTTTCAGTCAATTATGCTTTATAAACAAGCAGAATTCATACAGATTATTATGGTTTATCTTTTATTTGCTAATAATTTCATGATGCCCATGATTTAACTTTAAGGTTGATAGAAAGAGTTTAAGATAAAAACTTAAAAAGAGAGAGAGAGACTAGAAATGGTAGAATGATTTAAGAGGTGCTCCCTGACAGTATAGCAAACTCCATGTTAGTCAAGTGAAGGAATGAAAGGCGAAGTAGAGATAAGACCAAGCAGAAATTGTCATGTAGAAACGGAGAAAAGAAACTTCAGTAAGTTTTAAGAGTGTCCTTTCCCTAAGGAGATTAGGTAAATTTTTAAAAGGCCAGATGAGAAGTGAGTTGTTCTCTCCGACATACTGATTTCTGCAACTCATAGAAGAGGGAGGAGCCTCTTCAGGGAGAACTACAGAAACAAATTGCAAGAAATCAGGTGGAGTGGAAAAGACCTCCCCGAAACAGACCAGACCTAGTGATTCTGAGACCAGCATTGGAAGGAAAGAGGAGGAGAAGGGAATGCAGGAGGCATTTTCAGAACACAGAAGATGGACTGCTTTCATATTTTAAAAACCAATTGTTCTAGTTACATTTCTGTTGCTGTGATAAGCCCCACGACCAATAGCAACTTTGAGGAGGTGTGGGTTTATGTCAACATATGGCCGGTGCACCGCTAGGAGAAGTCGCTGCAGGAGCTCAAGCAAGAACAGAGGAAGAAATGGTGGAGAATATTGCTCACTAGCTTGCTCTCTGGTCCATGCTCAGCTGGGTATTATTATTACAGCCCAGACTCTCCTGCCTAGGAGTAGGTCCACCTGTAGTGGGTTGGACCCTCCGACATCAGTCTTTAAGCAACACAGTCTATCACAGACATGCCCACAGGCCAGTCTGATCTGAGGAGTTCCTCAACTGTGGTTTTTCTCTTTACATGTGATTCTGACTGTGTCCAGTTGAGGATAAAACCAGCACACTAATAAGTGTAACTCTGAGTACTGAGACTCAGTGAAGACAGAGCCAGAAAGCAAATGTGGATCCCGAGACGATCAACAGGGAAATTGTAAGGAGAGTATAAAACATAAGAATTCCACAGCACGGTAAATGTATAGTGTAGCAATGTTGGCTCAAGAGACAGTATGTTGAATACTTTTAAATATTTTTGATGGACTTATAAAGTGGAGTTCACATGATAGCGTGTACTTAGTACTCAGCAAGGCGATAAAGTATCACATTAAAATAAGGATGTGGATTCTCATCAGTTTTATTTTTTTGGTCCAAACATAGACTATTAGCAGCATCAGATGTAAAAGGGGAACATACAATTGGATTGTTGCTTTTGCCCAGTGGCTTTGTTATATTTGGGGGATGTAAGCTTTCCTTTCTATTTTTTTCCTCTTGAATTTTCGTTACTTTATTTAAAAATAGAGTTCCTTCATTGCTTGAGAAAAAATCCTACCATGCCTAATAATTGCAGCTCTTCCTTGATGTATTTTTTTTTTGTTTTTGTTTTTATTTGTTTTTTATTTTTGAGACAAGGTTTTTTGGTGTAGCCTTGGCTGTTTTGGACTTACTTTGTAGAATAGGGCACCCTTGAACTCACAGCGATCAGCCTTCCTTTGCCTCCCTGAGTGCTGGGATTAAAGTCATGTGCCACCACGCCTGGCTGATGTAATGTTCTTTCTAATAATCAGGATTTCCCTACCTTCCAAATCTATATTTTAAATAAATACAGTAGCCAGGGTAGTGGTCCACACCTTTATTCCAGTATGTGGGAGACTCAAACAGGAGAGCCACAAGCTCGAGGCCAGTCAAGGGTTACAAAACCTCTCTGAAAACAAAATGGCACAAATGACAGCAAAACCAAAGAAAGGAAGCAGAGAAGTCTGTGTGTGCAGGTGTGCACTGGCAGCAACACACTATCAGCGCAGAAGAAAAATTAACAAGCAGGCAGAACTAATGTACTATATAATGGAACAATTTTCTTAATTTTTAAGATTATAACATTTCCTCCTTTTTTTTCCTCTAAGCCCTCCCATGTACCTTCTTCTTAGCTCTTTTACAAGCTTTTTATTCATGGCCTTCTTTTCTTTAATTGGTGGTGTGGAGGTGTTGTTGTTGTTGGTGTGTGTGTGTGTGTGTGTGTGTGTGTGTGTGTGTGTGTGTTTGTATCCCTAAAGACATACGTATAACCTGCTCATCCTGTATAATGTTACTTGTATCCTTATGTTGTCAGGGCTGACTGTTTGGCATTGAACACCGATTGGCGAACTCCTCCCTGGGGAAGACTCTGGCTCTCAGCATCCCTTAGGTGCCTGTAGCTCTTTGTGTAGGGCTGAGGCTTTGTGAGCCCCACCCGAGTCCACCTTAGTGTGTCCATTTGTGGCCATCCTTGTTCAGAAAGCCTTATCAATATGGCTGCCTGAACATGACCTGAGCAAGAGTGAGTGTTTTTCAATAGCTAGAAACAGAGGTCTGGCTTACTTAATCTCTTCCAGATGACTGGGATGCAGTGTCCCTCCTCCCAGTGTAAATGCCTCTGTGCAGTCGTGGAGGAGTTCAGTTTCAGTGATGGCATCGCAGTGACTTACTATGCTCTCTGTGTAGTTTGATGACTGAAACTTCATTTCAGAACGTTACATGCATGACTGACATCAGACATTGACACCAGATTTCTTTACTGAAAACGAACATTCACTTTAAAAGTGTGTCCAAGTGAAAGTGACAATAGCTTTCTTTTACAAATCGGATGCATATAGAAATGAACATTGCTTTGCTTGAAACAGTCTCAGGCACCCTGGTTGTCCTCCAACACTTCCTGTAGCTGAAGATGACCTTGAATTTCTGACTCTATTAAATGCTGGGATTAGAGGTGTGAGGCTAGACAACACGAGTTTCATAATAGTCTTCAGTTCATGCACTGTGGTTGGATGTTACTGAGCAGCCTACTGCTAGGTAACTGTTTAAATAAAATAAATTTAGCTTTCAGTGTGCCTGAGTTTTGCTTCAAATCATAGTTTCATGGCTTAAATTGTTTCATTTCTTACATTCTCTACAAATTGTGGGCTTTTTGTTTGTTTGTTTGTTTGGATGGTTTTTCGAGATAGGGTTTCTCTGTGTAGCCTTGGCCGTCCTAGACTTGCTTTGTAGACCCGGCTAGCCTCGAACTCACAGAGATCCACATGACTCTGCGTGTCCTGGGATTAAAGGCGTGCACCACCACACCCAGCAATTTGTGATAAATATTTAAACTTCAGGATATTAAATAAAAAAATTTACTCTGCTCATTCTGGTAACGCCATAACTGTCATCAACCTTTCCCTGATGTTCTACTTTCTATACCAAGTTGCCAAAAGTAATAGGCTTGCTCTCAGCAGGAGCGTCTGGCTAATCAAAATAAAATCTATCTTGCAGACTGTTACAAGGGGTTGGCTAGCTTTGAATATAAGTAACAGGGCATGTTGAGACACTGTTTTTCAAACACAATAGAGAATGGTCCCCTTGCCCCCACTCCAGAATAGTTTTCTTAACTAAGAATAGCTAAAATGAGTGCTCAAGTATTTTAAATGCTAAGGAAGAAACATAAATAAAAGTGATCACTATACACATAGGTCAAAGACAGTTTAACTTACTGTACCACAGTGCCTGCTTAAAGATTTATTTTTTATTTATACAGTATTCTGGCCGCATGTGTGCCTGCACGCCAGATGTCATTATAGATGCTTGTGAGCCACCATGCAGTTGCTGGGAATTGAACTCAGGACCTTTGGAAGAGCAGATGGTGTTCTTTACCTCTGAGCCATCTCTCCAGCCCACATGTTTAAAGATTATATTATTTTGCTTATGTTTTTATGTGTGGGTAGGTTTGTATGTGAGTGTGCCAGGGCCATGGAGGCAGAGGTGTTGTGGTTGTAAGATGCATGATGTGAGTGCTGGGATTTGAACTTGACTCCCCTGCCAAGAACAGTATGCACTCCTAACTGCTGAGCCATAGCTCTTGTCCAAATAGTTTAAACGAAACTCAGTTTGCTTAATAGTGCTTTAAAACACATTCTTGCTTGTGTTTCTTAGCTCATGATGATGGAACATAAAAGGGCATTTTATTATTATTTACTTGTTTTAGTGTAGTGAGAGTTTTGGTTTCTTAAAAAAAAATAAGTTATGTTATGTGAATATGTTTTTGTTTTATCCCAGATGTGGGGTAAGAGGCTGCTTCACAGCAGGTGATTAGAATTTGCCTCCTGCACCAGCAGGGGTGTGATCTTTGCCAGCTGCAGATGGTTTAATTCAGGGGACTCTGGAGAGGGTATAAATGGGCGAGCCCTGAGAGGGCCTGTGGTAGCTGCTGCTGCCCCTGCTGCTGTGGTGTTTGTTATTTTTGGATTGCTGGGTTGCTCCACTGCTGCCTATTCTGATGATGAAAATTGGACTTTCCTCAAGGAACTTTATGTGCCTAATCAGCAGAAAGCAGCCTATAGACTTCTGTGACCCCTCTCCCCTCTAACCTTCTTGCTCTCCTACCTAGTGTTGGGGAGTTGGAAGGGATTAGGGTGGAATAAGGGTTGGAAAGCTGGTAGGTGTAAGAACCCAATAAAATAGCTAAACAAATGTGACAATGTTTTATAGTATGGGGCCTGGTGTCATTTAACTTGAATAGTGAAGGTATCTGTAGTCAGAAGTCCTTCCTTAATTTCATTGAGATTTGAATCTGGGAAGTGACAACAGTGAGGGCAGGTGGATAACAAAGCGAGTTGTTGGAACAGCATACTGGGTAAGGTGTGTGCATGTGTATGGTTTCGGCAGCTCCTGCAGAGCAACCTGTCACAACAGGGCTGCTACTTTTGGTTTGCTTTGTTAATAAATGATGGGTTTTTGTTGCCATTTGTTGCTTTGATGTTGTTTTGTTACTGCTTTGTGAGGAGCATAAGCTACAAATGATACTTGAAATCGGGAGGCTACAGTGTAGCTTACAAACAGTGGGCTCTGTCCGGGAGGAGAAACAGAGCCTTAGCGTTCTTATGGGGTCGGTTTGGAAGATGCTTTTGCCATTTGACTCTGGGTAGTAATTGGTGGATTGCGTACATCTCCACTGTCATTGGGTTGATTTGAACGCATGACTTTAAAATGATGGAGAGACCTGATTCTGTTCAGGATTGTGAAAGTAAAGTATCGACGATGCTTCGCCAGCAGGTGAACTCAATACTGCTCTCATTTTCCTCCAGATTCACGAAAAGCTTCACTGCTATGAGACGCAGAGCCCAGTGCCCATTCTCCATGGTGCAGCAACGTTGGCTGATGATGTAAGTATGCCTTTCTGGGTTTGCGGGAACCTGGCCCGAGCGGGACCCACCCCATTGCAGACAGATGTATGAGATCCTTTGAGTGAAAACTAGAAGAAGTTGCAAATGTTTCCCAAATCCCTGTCATCACCAAGCTTGTGCTGGCTATGTGGATTTCTAGCTACTTTCTTTTTCTAAAATTGTGCCTAAAGCCACCCTGGTATTATGCCTTGGTGACTATGTAATAGAAATTGTAGGCTTCGGCTTCTATGCAAAGAAAAGCTGTCTGACATCAGTGGTCTGTGAAAGTCACACAAGGAGAATGCTTTGGAGAAATAAAGACAAATGAGATAGTTACCTTGCTGACAGTACCAAAAAAACGACAGATACTAGGATAGGAACTGGGCATATTAAATTCATAAAAGGCAGGATTGTTTTAAAAATAGATTGTAGACTATAGTGATGATTTATGGATATTAGACCATTCCAAATTACCTTCGTAACCAAAAAATAAATTTTAGAAGCATTTGGCATTGATGGAGTAGTTAATTTCCTGTCGCTATAATTTTATTTTAAGCCTGGGGAAGGGGAGCTCACTTGCTGATTCCCACTGGTAACTCTCAGACTCAGATGAACTGAGAACACACCTGGATAAACTGTAAAGGTGCAGGGCTGGACAAGAGCGTGTTGCTGTGTGGTGGTGGTTGCTACAGCTTACTTGTCGCTTTTCAGTTGTGCCTTTGTAGCCATAGAGCAAACCATAGCTCAGTGCTGTAGAGTGCCAGGGCCCCAATAAAACAGACAAGTCCACTGTCTTCCAAAGTTGATGTTATATCATCCTATGTAACTAAAGCCCCTGGGACTGGCGTCCCAGTTGTAGGCTGATTAACTTGCAGACATGTCCCTTTGTGTTCTCTGTAGATGTGAGTGTGTTCTAGCACATGTCCCACAAAGAAGTATATTTGTAGCACAGAACCCACACTTTTAAAGGATGAATACGGGTGTAAAGACAGTCATACAAGTTGCTGCATTTGTAACTTGAAAGAACCTTAAGAACCAGTATCCAAACACAGAACACACAGCGTTTTTTTTTTTTTGGAAATATTTGTGTAGAAACTAATGTCCCTCCTCCCAAGCAAATTATAGCAATTTCTTTTAAAGACATGTGTGTGTGTGTGTGTGTGTGTGTGTGTGTGTGTGTGTGTGCGCGCGCGCACGTGCGCCTGTGGGGACCAGAAGGGCTTGTTGGATCCCCTGGAGCTGAAGTTACAAGTGGTTATGTGCTGCCTGATGTGGGTGCTGGGAGCCAAACTCAGGTATTCTGGAAGAGCCACAGACACTCTTTTTACTGCTGAGCCATCTCTCCAGCCTCTAGTTTTGCTCTTGATTGTTAAAAAAAAAAAAAAAAAAAAAAGAATTCAAAGCAGGGAGTACCATTCAACACGAGAGTGTGTCCCAAGAATGTGACACGTGGATTCAAGGTCCAGAAGCTCCAGAAATCAACACATTCGAATCTGTGTAGTTACGAGAGACCATGGTGTTTAATTCACTGGAGTACTGCATTCAAATGTTAAAACCCATGTATGTAGTGAGTAAAGAGCTGTTTGTGTAGGCTAAAAGTTAGGTAAAACAATTGTATCCTAATAAAACAAAAGCAGTTTTGTAGTGTAATGGATCAACCTATCACTTTTCTCTGATTTTGCCTTCTATGTATATTGTACTTTTTCAGAAAGCCCCTCTTCCATAGATAAGAGCCGCCTTGTCCTGCCAGCACAGTGAGGACAGCAGAGGCTAGTGGAGCTCCATGTCATGTTTTAAGAAGAGATATTGAATATATACATTCTAATAGCACACCATATATTTCATAATTCTAATCCTTTTTTGCCGTTTAAATCTTGTTTTGTGTGTGTTTGTGAATATAATGTTTCTTAAAAACTAAAATTGACTAGAAATCTTGCTGGGGAGTTTTTTTTTTATTACATTTTACCTTGTTTATAATTGACAAATGGCAATTATATATTTATGGGTTGTGATTTAGTACCCTTGCGCGCGCGCACACACACACACACATTTCAGAAGCATTAACTCAAGGCTCTTAGTTTGCCAGCCACCTCAGCATACTTCGTTGCAGTGAGAACATTCTAGATTTCTTCATAGAGAACATGAGTCAGGCTCACAGTTCGAGTCTTTTCTGTTGAACCAACAAGTTGTCATTCTTGATGGTTACGATAAAGTACTGCTGGCATTTTTGGTGCCATAGTAGTTGCTGAATTTTTCTGAGTTCATGGTGAACTGGCTCATATTAGACAGACTTAGTAGACTGCGTACAGACACATAATACAAGCCGAGGGCCATTGACTGTTAGGAGCATTCGAGTTCTTTTTACCCCAGCTCTGAACAGCACCGCTACTGTGGGTCACTGGAAGTCCTGAGGATTTCATCACCTCATCCAGAGCTGTCTTTTTTCTTTCTTTCTTTCTTTTTATTTTTCTCTTTTGCACACTGTCAAAGCTGATCCAGCCCTTTTTACAAATGGCCCTTTGTCTGTGTGCAGGAGACCGTTCACGAAGATGAAGTGCTGGGATCTGCCCTCCTGGCAGTAAATCAGAAGGTGGCTGATGGGATTACTCCAGCAGCACTCAGTCTGGGCTTGGGTCTGCTTTGCTAGGGGCCTGTAAAGAGGAGCACGGATTGATGGCTTGCTTTATTCTGTGCTGCCTTATCCTGTAGCTCTGGAAGGCAAACAGATTCAGCCGTGACACAGTGAACCTTATGGCACTCCACAGATTGTTACTCACATTGATGTAATCTCCCTTGCAGCTGGCTGAAGAGCTACAGAGCAAGCCACTAAACAGTGAGATCAGGGAGCTGTTGCAGCTGCTGTCAAAACCCAACGTGAAGGTGAGGAACCTGCTGCGCCTGTGTCATGTGCCTTTTCAGAGGCTGCTCATGGGCCTGGGGGCCAGTGGCTTCATGTTTCTGTCTTCAAGGAAATGCTCACTCAAACAGTATACAATGTTCCATCACCCGAAATCATATAGAGGGAAAAGAACTGATCTTCTTAGAGATTATGATGACGTACTGAGCTGAAAAGGACTGTAATTAAGGACTGTAATTGCAAGCCAGGCTCAGAGTTGACAGGTATGACTTACTTTGAAAGTCAGGTCTTCATTTGATGTAGGGGGTACAGAACAGAGACCCTGTGGTGACTTTAGCCTTTGGCTAATTGATGACAGGCGCTTCATTACAGGAGGATTTCAGCATTTCTAGCCCTCCGTCCATAGTGTCCCCACTTCCCATTCGTCAGGCTGGTCCATGCTTTAGGATTCCACCCCATGTTACAGAGCAGTTTTCAAGTATAACATATTAACAGAACACTGGTAGCCAAACCTCACTTCTCTTGCTTTCACTACCTCCTGATTTTATCACTTATCTTTCCTCAAGTGGGATGTATCTAAGGCGATCCATAGTTTTCCTGCTCTTGTTTTTAGGCCGTGAATATACAGGACCTGATTGTGTGAAGTTCCTGTAATGTATTCATTTTGGACTTGACACTGTTGCCATTATGTGTAAAGTACATCTCATCTGAATTCCATAATTAAATGAAAGATTATCTTATGATGATTACTGATAAACACAGGATTTTGAGTGAGATTTCTTTTTTTAAATTTATTTTTAATTCATATATTCACTTTACATCCCAATTATAGCCCCCTCCCCCGTCCCAGTCTCTCCCTCCCACCTTCCTCCCCCATCTCCTCTCCCCTTCTCCTCATACAAGCAACCCACTTCAGCACATCAGGTCACATTAGGACTGAACACATCCTCATCCACTGAGGCCAGGCAGGGCAGGCTGACTAGAGGGAAGTGACCAAAAGCTGTCAACCGAGTCCATGTCATAGACAGCACCTGTTCATTTTACGAGGGGATCCACGTGAAGATGAAGCTGCCCATCACTTACATATATGAAGGTGGCCTGGATCCAGTCCATGCATGCTCTTTGGTTGGTGCTTCTGTCTCTTTAAGCCCCCTTGGGTCTTCTAGGTTAGTTGACTCTGTTGGTCTTCTTGTGGCGTTGTTGTCCCCTCTGGGTCCTTCTCTCCTCTGCCCAATCCCAAACTCTTCCACAAGACTCCTCAAGCTCTGCCTAATGTTTGCCTGTGAGTCTCAGCATCTGATTCAATCAGCTGTTGGTGGGGCTTCTCAGAGGACGGTTATGCTAGGCTTCTGTCTGTAAACATAGTAGAGTGCCATTAACTGTGTCAGAGGTTGGCTCTCTCCCATAGGGTGGGTCTCAGGTTGGGCCAGCCATTGGTTTGGTCTACTCTATCTCAGAATATATTGTAGGCAGGGTAAATATTGGGTCGAGGGTGTTGTAGGTGGATTGGTGTTCCCCTCTCACCACTATAAGTCCTGCTTGGCTAGAAGGTGGCCTCCTCAGTCTCCATGTCTCCCATTGCTAGGAGGATCAGCTAGAGACACCCCCATACCCTCTCTGTAGCCTACCCTTGTCTCAGTGATGCCCCTGACCTCAGTTTCCAATCCCTCTCTCCTCCCCTCCCAACACTCCCCATATCTGATCTCCCCACCTCAGTGTTTCCCTCCCCGCCTTTCCTACCCAGTTTCTTCTCTTCATCTTCTTCCACTCTCTTATATTTCCTCATCTGAGTGAGGGCCTCCCTCGGGTCCTCCTTGTTACTTAGCTTCTTTGGTCTGTGACTTATAGTATGGTTATCCTGTAATATGTAGCTAATATCTGCTTATAAGTGAGCACATACCATGTGTGTCTTTCATGATTTCCTTGTTTTTAATACCTGAGTAATATTCCATTGTGTAAATGCACCATATTTTTTTGATCCATTCTTCGGCTGAGGGACATTTAGGTTGTTTCCAGATTCTGGCTATTATGAAGAAAGCTGCTATGAACATAGTTGAACAAATGTCCTTGTTGTATGGTAAAGCATCTTTTGGTATATGCCCAAGAGTGGAATAGCTGGGTCTTGAGGTAGTACTATTTCTAGTTTTCTGAGAAAGTGCCAGGTTGATTTCCAAAGTGGATGTACAAGTTTGCACTCCCACCAGCAATGGAGGAGTG
Organism: Acomys russatus; assembly: GCF_903995435.1. NCBI lineage: Eukaryota > Metazoa > Chordata > Mammalia > Rodentia > Muridae > Acomys > Acomys russatus. Next base: position 37,462,948 of record NC_067145.1, read on the forward strand.
TTTCCCTTGCTCCACATCCTCACCAGTATGTGCTGTCACTTGAGTTTTTGATCTTAGCCATTCTGACAGATGTAAGATGGAATCTCAGAATTGTTTTGATGTGCATTTCCCTAGTGACTAAGGACTTTAAACATTTCTTTAATTGCTTCTCAGTCATTAGAGATTCCTCTGTTGATAATTCTCTGTTTAGCTCTGTACCCCATCTTTTAATTGGGTTATTTGGTTTGTTGGTGTTTAATTTCTTGAGCTTTTTATATATTTTGAGTATTAGCCCTCTGTCAGATGTGGGGTTTGTGAAGATCTCCTAATCTGTAGGCTCCAGTTTTGTTCTATTGACAGTGACCTTTCCTTTACAGAAGCTTTGCAGTTTCAAGAAGTCCCATTTATTAATCGTTGATCTTAGAACTTGAGATGTTGGTGTTCTGTTTAGGAAGTTGTCTCCTGTGCCAATGAGTTCAAGAGTGATTCCCATTTTCTTTTTTATTAGAATTAGTGTATCTGGTTTTATGTTGCAGTCTTTTATCCACTTGGACTTTAGTTGTGTGCAGAGTAATAAATATGGATCTATTTACATTTTTAAACATGTAAACATCCAGTTATACCAGCACCATTTGTTGAAGATGCTTTCCTTTTTCCATTGTATGGTTTTTATTTCTTTGTCAAAAGTCAAGTGTCGGTATGTTTGTGGATTTATTTCTGGGTCTTCAGTTTGATTCCATTTATCTACCAGTCTGTTTCTATGCAAGTTCCATGCAGTTTTACTACTCATTGAAATCAGGGATGTAGACACCTCCAGAAGTTCTTTTATTGTACAGGATTGTTTTAGCTATTTTGTATTTTTTGTTTTCTCATATGAAGTTGAGAATTGTCCTTTCGTGGTCTATAAAGAGTTGTGTTGGTACTTTGATAGGAATTGCATTGAATCTGTAGATTGCTTTTGGTAAATTGGCCGTTTTTATTATGTTAATCCTACCAATCCATGAGCATCAGAGAGCTTTCCACATTCTGATATCTTCTTCACTTTCTTTTTTTCAGAGTTCTTGTCATACAGGTCTTTCACTTGCTTGGTTAGAATTACACTAAGATCCTTTGCATTATTTGCCGCTATTGTGAAGGGTGTTGTTTCCCTAATTTCTTGCTTGGCCCATTTGTTGCTTGTATACAGAAGGGCTACTGATTTTTTAAAAATTAATTTTGTATCCAACTACTTTGCTGAAAGTGTTTATCAGCTGTAGAAGTTCCTGGTGTAATATGTGGGGTCACTTATGTATACTATCATATTATCTGTGAATAGTGATACTTTGACTTCTTCCTTTCCAATTTGTATTAGAGAGAATGGGCAACCTTTTCTTGCCCCTAATTTCTTTGGTTGTATCTTCTACGTCTAAGATTCTCTCCTCCATCTCTTGTATTCTGTTGGTGATGCTTACCTCTGTAGTTCCTGTTTTCTTCCCTGGGTTTTCCATCTCCATGATTTCTTCAGTTTGTGTTCTCTTTATTGTTTCTAGGTTCATTTTCAGTAATTGAACAGATAAGTATTATCATGTGGAAAATATGTTAGATGACCTGTTTAGTTCTAATGTTTATATAGCAGTACGACTAAATCCTTGGATGCAAAGGTTAGCATGAAACATGCATGTCCGTGAAATACACATGGGGAGTGGATTGGAGCCAGGCATGGTATTTCAGTGAGCAGTCTTGCTCTGTGGCCAGCCAGACTTGTGAAGAGAGCATCTTTCTTCCATCGTCTTAACATTTGAAATTGGTCTTCTTGGAGGAATTTAAATAGCTCTTGAATGTCACTTTAATGGGCAGTTCTTTTAAAAAATTCATCTTTAAAACAAATTTTAGGTTTTTTAGATTATAATCACACAATTCTACTATCCCATGAAGCAAGATAAGTAGACTACAGTATCTAATTTGCAATTTTGATGTAATGTAAACACTTCTTAAAACTTTAGTGGATAAAGGAAATTACTTAATTTTAAATTGCTGTTCTGTTTTAGTTACTTACTTGACACTACTGAGCTGAGACTTGAGGTATACTCCCAAAGTAGTCAAGACTGCATTCCCCAAACACACCAATATATGCTCAATCAAATACATAATCAGTATAGAATAATAATATATAGACCTCATAGGTCTGCTACCTTCTTCTTGGGCAAGTTTCATAGCTTATTTTTGGTAAATTGCAAATGAAATGAGATGGATCTTCATCTATTCTTTTTTAGTTCTATTCTGTGCCTGTTTTATGCTAACTTGTGTAGGTATAACTTGTAGAGGGCCCATTTTTAAGTAATGAAAGTAGTTGGAAATGACTAACTTGGGTTGGAAGCAGTAAGTGAAACAAACCATTGAAGAAGTGGCATTGGGTGTGAGGTAGACAGAGAAGGGCAGAGATGTCCATAGTGGGTTGGAGGTGGAGTGTGAAAAGTAAATGCTTTAGGCAAGTTTGAATAGTACCTGAAGTCTTAATAAGAAGAGGTTGTAGAGCTCAAAGCTACAAAGTAAAGTCCATTGGACAGACAGAACTGTGTGCTAGAGAACAAGCTAGAGCGTGGAACTAAGCTTGCCCAGTGTGGCCTATAAATCTGGTGTTGTTTTTAATGTCTCTTTTCCTTTCATTGGCTACTCTATTAGGGAGACGAATGATATGACCACGCTAGTTGTAAGCCTTTTAAGAAACCAGGATTTCATTCTGAGCACAGGGGAAAGCCATTGAAAGGACTTATAAGTAGAAAAGTGACAGTAATTTTCATATATAGAGTGCAACTAGAAAACAGAATCCATATGGAGGAGGAGAGCTGGGCGTCTGTCAAAAGGACTCAACTGCAACATCCTGGTGGCCCTGCTTGAGGCGGGGCATGGGCCATTTTTCCAATATAACTCAGCATATACTATTGGGATACATGGATAACCAGAGGCAAAAAGTAAGAAAAATCACACTACAGTGAATTCCAAATAGATTCAAGCTATATATGACGAATCCTAAAAATATTAATGGGGTTAGAGGTCCACTTCAGTGTGGAAGAGTGCTTGCCTAGTATTTTTGAAGCTTGGGAGTACACAGGCATGCACTCAAGCATGTGCGCATGCACACACATATACACACTCACAGACAGACACACACGCACACACACACACACACACACAAGAGCAGTTTTTAAAACATGATGAATACATTATGTAAATTGTTTAGATATTTATCCTTAGTAAGATAAAGGGTTAATTGTTTACCTCTGACTCTAGCACTGTTTTCACAAGGGGAATTTCAAGTCACTTGAAGTCAGTGAAATCTATGCAGTGTTTGGAATTTTTGTTCCTTTGTAGTAGTTTTGTAAGTCTCCTCTTTTGTGTGCTTGTATGTGCATATGCCTTTACGTGCGTGTGCTTAATTGTATGTGCATGTTCACTTGTATAAAGGTGAGAGGATAGTCTCAAGGCAGAGTCTTTTGTTTGCAGCTTCATAGGCTAGCTGACTGCAGACTCTACTTTCCACCTCGCCATCTGAGTGCCCTCCGCTCTGTCTGGTTTGCTTGGGTTCTCAACTCGCACAGCATGTGCCTTATCCATGGAGCCTTTCCCCCAGTTCCATTACACGCTGTCTAAGCTGCTCTCATACTCTGGTCATCTCACCTTTTGTCATCTCTCACTTCTGAAGAGGGCTCACTCCTTCTCCTATGACCTATGGCTGCAAACCTTTCATAATGGGGGAACGATTTGTTCTGCTGAAGCATTAACTGTACTTGAGGACTGTCAAAAAAGTGAAGGATTATGCCCAATAATATCTGATCTATCACCATCCAAAAATAAATTATTCTAATCAGCTAAGGTGTACAAAACCACTTTTAAGAACATACAGTCTAGGAAGAGCAGTGAAATGCATGAAAGAGATGCCTGATAGTGGGAAGGTGAAGGCCGTGAGGTGTTTGCTGCCAGGTTGCATGGGGAAGAGCCTCGCTCATGAGCCCTGAGCCCCAGGCGAACAAAAGCAGTCATCAGTGAAAGCCAAATTCTACACACACAGCTTCTTCAGTAAAGGTAAATTAGCCTGAGTCATCCTGGTGCTCAATTTGATAAAACAGTGATTCAGGACACTCTCTGGACATGGTATTGTGATTTAGGGTGTCTGGGAAAATTAGGCAGATTAAGAAAAAAAATTGTTTCAGATTTCCAGAACATTTACTTACCAGAAATCACTCAAAGCTTGAGCCTGAAAGGATGGGTGAGGCTTCCTTAGAGGAAGCTAGAGGTAAAAGTTGAGCTTCTTTCTGGAGGGATAAATCTTGTCCTTCTTCCTAATGAACAAGCATTTAGTTATGCGCACCTGACAGACACTCAGGCATAGAGTTGCTTCCAGGGGCCCACAATGGTGGCGAGTACTCAGTTTCTTGTGGGTGCTTCTGAGCACCAGGGAAAGCCATCAGTTGTGACTGGTGGTTATGGTGCATGGAAACACAATTTTTACTTAAGTTCTGCCTTTTGAGAAGAAAATCTGTATGTTGAATGAAATCACCTCAGTGAAAACAGGAAGATGGAATGTGAAATGACTTCTCATTGTCCGAAGTACAAAGTGTTGCTAAGCAATGATATCCCTAAAGCAAAGCTGTTAAACGATGAGCTTGAAATCTACAAAATTCCACTGGAGTTTAGACGTGGAAACGAGTCCAAAGCCAAGAAGATAAACAGCTGCTGTCCTTAATATTGTAACTATATTATTTTAAAATGTTTTGATTAGCTATCTGTTGTTCTCACCATGTGGGATGTGGACATACATAGACACGGAGATAGTGAGCGTTTTATTGCTGGTATCCTTCACGGCTTTGGGTGGATTATCAGCTTTCTCCCATCTAAAAGACTCCCTATAACATTTTTTCCAAAGCAGGTCTGCTAGCAGTTCATTAAGAACTCCCCTTCTCATTGAAAAGTCTTTGCCGCTAAGAGATATTTTTGCTAGGTATAGAATGTTAGCTTGACAGTGTTCTTTTCAGGTATTTTAAATTATGTTGTTCTGTTGCTTAGTGCGTCATCTTATCTCTGATGGAAGTCACTTTCATCTTCACTCTTTTATATGTAATGTGCTGTGTTTTTTTTTTTTTTTTTCTGGTGCATGATTTTAGAATTTTCTTACATGTTTTAAGCAGTTTTATTCATTTAATGCTCTTTTCCATGTGTTCAGCTATTTGACTTTCATGAACACGTGATTATTATTGTCTCACTAAAATGGAATATTTTCTAAAAAATAAATTGTTATACTTCTGAGCATGAGAATCTGAGTACCCATTTTAGGCTATTTAAAATCCCACAGTTACCTATTACTCCATCATGTGTATAGGTGTTTTGTAATTTTTAATTTTTTAATCGAAGTTTTTACATATACATTTATATTATTACACATATATACAATAAACTACCTATAGCAAGAAGAACCACAAAACAATCAGGAATTGTGTGTGTGTGTGTGTGTGTGTGTGTGTGTGTGTGTGTGTATGTGTGTGTGTTCCATAGGTATATGGGTATTTTGCCTGGATATGTGTGCATCATCTGTTCTGGTGGCCCTGAGAGCCAAATGCTCTTGGAATGGAGTTACAGATAGATGTGAGTCATTATACAGGTACTGGGAATTGAACCTAGATTCTCTGGGAGAGCAGCCCATGTTATTAAGGGCTGAGCACTCTCTTCAGTCCCACCCTTAATATATTTTTATTGTTGCTTAATTGTGAATAGTTTATATCAGTTTGTCTTCTGCAGAATTACTTTCTCCTTACATAAATATGATATGGGGTGCGTGCGTGCGTGCGTGCGTGCGTGCGTGCGTGTGTGTGTGTGTGTGTACTCCACATATGGAGGTTAGAGGACAATTTTCAGCAATTGTATGTCACCTTTCACCTTGTTTTGAGGCAGTGTCTCTATGTTGTCTCTGATGATTCACAGCATGCACCAGACTAGCATGCCCACAAACTTCATGGTGATTCTGCTATCTTCACTTTGTGTCTGTCCAGAGGAGTACAGGGATTACAGATACTACCATATCTGGATTTCCCTGTGGACCCTGGGGATCTTGAACACAGAGGTCATTGAGCTTGTACAATATATAATTTTACCTATGGGGCCACTTCCCTAGCCCCCAGTAGTAGCTTTTGATATCCTTGACTACTGTGTGTTTATACCTACTTATACCTTTGAGTAATTTCAGTCTTTTTTTTCTTTTGTTGATTCAGTTTTTCATCGTTACGAGTAATTTTTTATTTATTTTTTATTTTTTGGTTTTGTGAGACAGGGTTTCTCTGTGTAGCCTTGACTATCCTGAACTCGTTTTTTGTACCAGGCTGGCCTCAAACTCACAGTGATCCTCCTGCCTCTGCTTCCCAAGTGCTGGGATTAAAGGCGAGTGCCACCACCACCTGGCATGAGTAATTTTTTAAACCTTCTTTGACTTTTGGCATGCCTGGTAAGTTTTGAGTGAACTGTAGTCATGTGTAGTTGACATTGAGTACAGTAGTGTTCTTACAGACAGTATCCGTGATGATTTTTGTCATACAGTTAAGTTACTTGGAAGAGTTTTGACCCTCGGGGGTTACTTTTACATTTTGTTCAGTCAGCACATCACCACTTTTAATCTGAGTTTATTTTTAACCTCTTGCTGAGGTAATATATGTCTGGCAGCTCTCCCAAGTTGCGGGGATTCCTCTGTGCTTGTCCTTGCCCTGTGGAAGCAAGCTTCAGAGACTGTTGTAGGCTGTGCAGGATGATGTCATCTTTTTCCTGTTGCTGCACGAAATATTGAAGCTGGGTGTTTATTTTGAAAAAAGGAGGCGGGGGCTGATTCAGGTCAGAGTTTTAGAGGCACATTCCACCAAGGCCTGGTTGAATATGTTTGAAAAATGTTAAGCATGTCCTGCGCACATACGAAAATTGCTTTTGTCACCGTTTACCAAATAGCACAGTATGGCAACTGTTTCCATGGTGCACTGAGAGAAAGTAATATGCAGGTGTTCTAAAGTATGTGAGATGATGCGCATAAGCTATGCACACATCTCATACGATTTTACATGGGAGCGAGCATGTCAAGACTCTTAGAACCAATCTTCTGAGATACAACGGGACAGTTGGTTACATATGTTAGAGTCATTAAAATTGTTTAATTTAAAATTTGACGCCATTTTGCCATCCCAGAGCTTCTGATTTCTTGATAGCTGATATCAACAATGGAATGATATAAAATATTAAATATAATATATGTATAATTATGTATTTCTAATGTGTGTGCCAGCAGATGCAGTGCCGAGGTCAGGAAACCATGGCATGGGGCTGAGGAGATGGCTTGGTGTTTAAAATGCTTATTCCCCCAGAACCCATGCAAGCCATATGTTACAATCTCAGTGTTCTCACATCGAGGCAGGAGATGGAGATAGAAGCATCCGGAGCTGGTGGCTAGCTAGAGTGATATACATGGCAGTGAGCAAGTCTGTCTCGAGCAAGGTGGAAGGCAGTGACTGACACCAGATATTGTCTCCTAATGTCCACATGCATGCCGTAGTACATATGTCTGTACATATCATCATACATACAAGCACGGGTAAAAGTAAAATAATAAAAGTAAACACACTGTTTAAGTACATCAAGGAGCGTCCTTCTATAATAAATGTTTTGGCCAGGCCTCGGTGAAAATGAATTATTTAAGATGAAGGAAGAAGGAAGTGGTAGATGGTTGCATGCTAGCGTGGATTCAGCTCAGAACGTAAGGTAGCCTAAGAAGAGCGCTGACCAGCCAGCACTCACTCTGGCTACACTGTGAACTGTAAATTTGAAATTGGGCTGGAGTGATGACTCAGAGTTTAAGAGCACTGGCTGCTCTTCCAAAGGTCCTGAGTTCAATTCCCAGCAACCACATTGTGGCTCACAACCCATCTATAATGAGATCTGGTACCCTCTTCTGGTGTGCATGCTGGCAAAACACTGCGTATATGATAAATGAATTTTTAAAAAGTGGGTACATCTGGGCCATACAGAAGCTATTACAGCGCCCTGTGCAGGCATGGCAGTTTGCGATGTAGAGTCTGTCCCATCTACCCACCTTGCTGTTGTCACATAACAGAAGCCATAGACAGTGCAAGAATCCACTAGTATGACAGTTGCCATCAGAGTTCACAGAGCCAGGTAGTGTAGTTTACTGGTCTTTGAGTTGGACTAGAAAAATGGAAATGCATTTTAAATATATTTGGGAAGTATATTTAGTAAGTTACAGGTTGGATGTTGGGACTAGAGGGGGAGAGGAGGGCAGGGTGTCTAGGCCTCCAGCTGGAGTCAGGTACCCATAGTCAGCAAGTGAGGGAGATCTTCCAAGTGCATTCGTCTGAAACACGATGTGCAAAGTTCCAGCACTTTCTCTCCTCTTTGATGTATGTGAGAAAATGTTAAAAGACACTTTCATTCTTTTATATATACCCATTACACAAAATATGTAAAACAAAACAAAACAAAAACAATGAAAAATGGTGTTGATCAATATCTGGTGGTAGTAGAAAAAATTTAAATGCACACACATAAGCATATGAGGGCGAGAGGGGATGTTATGTCTAAACTCATTACATGTGTGGAAGGATGGCCTTGTACATCTGATTTTCCTGCCCCTACCTACCTCCTGACTGCTGGGATCAGAGGCACACACCACCACACCTGGTTTATACAATGGGAGCCAGCCCAGGGCTTCATGAACACTGAGCAAGCACTGAGCTACATCCCCAGCAGAGGGGAAAAAAAAAAAAAAAAACATTTAGAAACCATATGGCTCAGTGGGTAAATCACAGTGACTGTGAGAACCAGAGTTTAGCTCCCATCACAAGGCGGGCAGAGAGGAGGTCCCCCAGGAAGCTGGCTAGCCACACTAGCTGAAACACTGATCTCTGGGCTCAGTGAGAAGTCCTGTCTCCCTACATATGGTGGAGAGGGATCAAGAGAGACACTTAAAAAAAAAAAAAAAAAAGATTTATTTATTATTATGTATGCAGTGCTCTGCCTGCATGTACACCTGCAGGCCAGAAGAGGGCATCAGATCACATTATAGATGATTGTGAACCACCATGTGGTTGCTGGGAAGTGAACTCATTACCTCTGGAAGGGCGGTCAGTGCTCTTAACTGCTGAGCCATCTTTCCAGCCTCAAGGAAGACACTTGATATTAGCCTTAGGCCTCCACATGCACACAAGGGCACCTGGACCCTGTGTTCACTCACATACATATGTAGAAACATCCATCCATGCATTACGTTGCATGGTCATTTTCAAAAATGTTTTTAAAATATAAAGAAAAAATGGACAGTGTCTCAAGCTTCTGTCAGCTCATGGGCAGTGTATCAGTAAAGTCTCTCCAAGAGGAACATCTCTGACCTTTGCCCAGCAGGTACCTTATAGGGATTACTAGAGAATATATAGGTTAGAAGCAATTTAATGCAGATTGCATCATATGTCAGTGGTACCAGAAGTGGAGGTGCGGGGGCATCTGAGTAGTCTGCCTTCTGTCATCGCACAGTCTGCCTCTGCCCCCACTGCCCAAGCCGAAGACGCCCTGCTGCAGCTGGTTTCCGTACAATCAGCATGCTAACAGGGTAATGCTGTTTCAGCTTTGTTCACGTGCCAGTGGATTAGGGCTTTTGTATCTGATGGAGTCTCTGTGGAATCTTTGGTTTTCCAGGCTTTGCTGTCAGTACACGATACGGTGGCTCAAAAGAGTTACGATCCTGTATTGCCTCCCATGCCTGACGACATTGACGATGAGGAAGATTCTGTGAAAATCATCCGCCTGGTCAAGAACAGAGAACCCCTGGTGAGACTGGTCCGCGTGGTGTCTTCAGACATGAGTAGATCTCACAGGGAGCCAAGTCAGATGAGCTAACAGTGCTCACACTCCTAAGATACACTTTTTCTGGGTCTCTAAAAACCAAATGGGACATTTGCATCTTGAGGATATGACTTAGAGCAGCTAACAAAAATCAAAATAAAATAATAGGCATTCTATTGTTTTTTAAAAAATAGTATTAACCTTGAAAATATAGCCTAGTGACATTTGTAAGGGAAAACTTAACATGTAGCAAAGTATGACTGATTGGAAATTAAATGAGTAGTTGAAAAATAGTGCTTTAGGCTGCTCTGGAAAGCTTATTTATTTTAAGTAGTGAAGAGAAATTAACCTGGTATCTAGCATTGATAATACAAACAGAACTGTTTATTTTGGCACTAGAATTCCCATAGTGTTAAACTGCATCAAGGGACCTTGGGCTGCCGCAATAACACCCATTTGCACCCAAAAAGTCACAGCCTAGTTCCCAGAGCCCTGAACAGACGTTCCATGATTCTGCTATGGATCTCGAGCAGAAAAACATCCTAGGTCACCCAAAGGGGTATTTTGCTTGCATATATGTATATCGATGCACCATGTGTGTGCTTGGTACGTTGATCTTCTGGGACTGGAGGTACAGCTGGTTGTGAACTGCCATGTGGGTGCTGGGAATTGAACTTGGGTCTTCTGGAAGAGCAGCCCATGCTCTTAACCACTGGGCCATCTCTCCAGTGTCCCATCGTGGGATATTTATACATAAGGACAAAATGAAATGAGATAGTATCCCAAAAGTAAAGCAATACAAGATGGGTAATTTAAAGGAAAAAAATTGTTTTGCATGAATTAGAAGAGATTTAAGATTTCACCAGTCTTTAACTTGTGCTGAAATACCAGGGGCTCTGTATGTAGCTTGAATTCGGTGCATTCTAAGGAGGACCCAACGGACAGGTCTTTTTCCTCCCGATTTGTTCCTTTCTCTTTCTTGTAGCTTCTAGTTGTTATTTCACATCTCTGTCTTACAACCCAGTTCACAGATCCGCCTACAGATGTTTTTTGTTTTGTTTTCTTTTCCCATCTCTGTTGCCTGGAAAGGGCGCCACCATTAAGAAAGATGAGCAGACTGGGGCAATCCTTGTGGCTCGCATCATGCGGGGAGGAGCTGCAGACAGAAGTGGTGAGAGCTTTGTTGGTTGGCTATGGACAAATCTTATTGTGTTCTATGAGGGAATTCTGTAGGATACAAGATAGCAGAACCAAGAGCAGGCATGGTTTGCTGTGTTGAAATGTGGACACTGTGCAAACAAATGATAATAGATGAATCTCTCTCTGTGCTCTTAGCTTATACAGTCTTCCAAAGACATGGGATTTTCACCTCACAGTACTGATGGTCAAGCCTATGGCCTCAACCATGCTAGTCAAGTGTTCTATCCTGGAGATACTGCCCTCGCCACCTACAAGTTATATTATGAACCATTTAGTTCTTTTTCATGTGAAAAATATGTACTACTAATACATGCAATTTAAAAAATAAATTTATAAATTACTTTAGATGCTGGCAGAATAGCTCAGTTAGCCAAGTGATTGCTGTACATGCGTGAGGACCAATTTTAATCCACAGCACAGACAATGAAATCCAAGCGAAGTGGGTGTGCTTAGCATTCTCACTTTGCGGAGGTGGAGGTCACAGGCCAAGCAACATAGCTGGATCTCAGTGTCCTCCAGGCCAGTGGGAGATCCATTTCTCAAAAACAAGGTAATTTGCTCCTGAGGAACATGCCAAATTTGACCAAAGAAAAATAAGTAAATACTAAAAATGAGTTATTTTCTAAGGTGTCAGTAATGAACATATCTAGATAGAGACCTAGTTACTGCTACTGATGGTGCCGTGTTCATCATGAGAGCACTGTTGAATTGGAGCACGTGAGGTGTTGAGGCCTCCTTTTCCAATACTTGAGTTGCCTCGAGGAATGAGTGACACTCGTCTGTCGGGAACAGTCACAGACCACAGTGTTGTTTTTTTGTGACACTGCTGATTTACCAGGTTTCCTGTTTGTCAGGTCTTATTCACGTGGGTGACGAGCTGAGGGAAGTAAATGGGATCCCAGTGGAAGACAAGAGGCCTGAGGAAATAATACAGATTTTGGTAAGCTGTCACATCATTGTAAATCTCAGTGAAAATCAAATCACCGTACTTTCAGGCTCCTCAGTCTGATTTGGACTCACTCCTCCAGATTCAGAGTGCTGCCCACATACTGAGAAACACTTTTGCCAAGGTTCTCATGTACAAAATGAAGGTGACAAAAGTAGCGAGCTGCTGCTGTGCTTTGAGGGTTGAATGGGGTCATAATAATAGCTGCTGAGTTTCAGGTCGGTGTGAAGTGTGTCTGCTGTGTGGTGAGGCTCTTGCTTCTGCCCCTCTCATGAGCGCTAAAACTTGAATGAAATTTTCTTAGGCGTGGGAGTTATTAAAACTTAAGTTCAGGTATAGGGGTAAAACGGAGGCCGCCCCTTTGTATATGAGCTTGCAAGCCTACAGCAATAGAGAGATGAGTGAGCACCTCCAATAGATGTCTTCATAAATGCCCATTCACAAGGAGGTCTGTCTTGGTCTGAGATAATCAGCAAGCATCTGTGGGTCATGGAATTGCTGTCTTCATTAAATTTGAGTAGACATTCTGTCTGTCTTTAGACCTCTCAATGGAGTTGTTATATGTGCTGTTTACCTAACTGCCAGAAGAAAGCCAAGCTGGCTATGCTTGGTTGCTTTTGTTGCTGCACGTTGCTGCCAAGTGAATCCCGTATTCATAACCACAGAAATGATGTGTCTGGTATCAGCTTTCAAGTTCACCCAGTGTGGATGCCAGCACTTAAACACCAGGATCTCGTCTCTGTTATCTGTTCTAGTCATTGGCTGTTGTGTTCATTTCAAGCCTAGTTCATATCGCTCATGTCTGCTTCAAGGTAACCTAGCTTGGATGGCAGTAGGTGTATTGAGACCTTGAGCACACAGGGGGTGTAAAAGTGTAAATGTGGTCTTGGGCTGACTTGACCCACTTTAGAGCTTTCTCATGTTTCTGGACTCTCTACATAGTTTCCTGGCGTCTTCTAAGTGGAACGCCAGTCCTGTACACTCCTACCTGCGTGCTGTGGTGTCTCCTTGCCTTATCTCACTAATGACCTTTTCTTTGATCCCTGATGCCAGAGTCAATCCCAGGGAGCAATTACATTTAAGATAATACCCAGCACCAAAGAAGAGGCACCTTCTAAGGAAGGCAAGGTAAGTCCTTAAAATACTGTTTGGGTTGGGGATTTAATGTGTTTTTCCCCCCAACTAATACATACCTGCTTTGAAAATCACTACTTCTTTCGTCTACATTGCAAGAATGAAGACGGCTTTTTCATTCACCTCCCCCATTTATTCTTGCTTTCCAGATGTTTCTCAAAGCCCTCTTCGACTATGATCCCAAGGAGGACAAGGCCATCCCGTGTAAGGAGGCAGGGCTGTCTTTCAGAAAGGGAGACATTCTTCAGATTATGAGCCAAGATGATGTGACGTGGTGGCAGGCGAAGCACGAGGGTGATGCCAACCCCAGGGCAGGCCTGATCCCCTCCAAGCATTTCCAGGAACGGTAAGCCACTGGTCCAGCGCACAGTGACCTTTCAAAGGACTTTCCATTCCCTGCAGAGTGTTACTCTAGCACAGTTATGATAAAAATGATCCTTTAAACCCTGCCTGCGAATCTGTTGTCTGCTGGGTTTGGATTCGGAGCTGTTTTGTCTAGCTCTGTGACTAATGACCAAATGTAATACGCCAGGGCCAGGTCCTCCTGTGTTTGTTGTGAAACAAGCAGACACCTAGCACACTAATATCTGGGGGTGTGCTTCAAGGAGAGGTGGAGGCGGGAGTCGTCACTTCAGGAAAGGGGGCAACTTTAAAACGTGAGCAGCAGCGGCTTTGGCTCATTCGAGCAGCTCGTCTTGACTCTCTTCAAGGTCTTCCTTACGGATTTTATATTTTGGTGCTGTGTTAACCTTGAACCTGGGCCTGAAAGTTGATAGGCACATTGGCCTTTTCTTTCCCCCAGGAGATTGGCTGTGAGACGACCAGAAATAGTAGTTCAGCCTCTGAAACTTTCCAACAGGAAATCATGTAAGTTTGTTAATAAGAATGCACGGTAACCCGATCCCACTGTTGGTTTTTGACTGTGAAAGCAGGTGCTCCGGGGAGGAGGGGGGGGTCATATTATCCTGCAGTAGCTCTTGGGCCATCGTGTCTCAGAAACCCAACACAGAAATAATTCACAGTAATGTGATATCTTTGCAAGGAAAAAAAAAAAAGATGTGGTAGGGTGTTCATTGTGCTGTGCAAAACTCACTGTGTGAAACAGTCATCAGTAACTTTCATGCTTAAAGACTGAGTAAGGAGCTTACAGTACAACTCTGTTGTTGTTGTTACTGTTGTTGTTTTCCCTAGGCCAGAAGGCTTGGGGTAAATATTTCTCTGTAAAAAATAGGGAAAAAGAAAATAAAACTATCATTTTCTTGGGCACAAAAGCATTTGTGCCTAAGAGCAACCATGCTTAATACCTTCTTATCTACCAATCGCGATCGAGTACTTGATCCCACCTGCACTGTGTTCTCACCAGACCGAAAGAAAGGAAATGAGAGTTTTAAAAAAAAAAAAGGCCGTGTAACACTACTGAAAGAGAGTGGGCTTGGGACATTTTTTTTTCTTTATTTCCTTCTTTTCGCCTTTTTAGGTCTCTCTAAATGGTCTGTGTGTCTGGGCATTTTAAAAGGGGGGGGGGGAACCCTAGTCCCCACCCCTTAAAAAATAGTGATTGTATGTTAAAAAGTGAAATGAACAAACAAATGGCCCTGAAATTTTATACCAACATCTGTTTTTAGTATTGTTGCATTTTTCACATCTCCTGTTATTTCCTTCAGTTTGTAGGCACTTACAGCCCAGGAATCATGTAGTAAGAAAGCCAGACTGCAGCTCAGAGTAAATCTCCCAGCAGGCCGGTGCACCACTGAACGGAAGCCTGCTTGCTTTTGCTTGCAGTCCGGGTGCACGTGGCGTTCTGAGATGTCAGAAGGCCTATGGCTTAAGGGTGCATTGTTTCTAAGTGTGGACACTTCTCACTGTCAGCTCCTCCAGCTTTGAGGAGCTGAGCCTGGGCACTGAGTGGAGATTTGCGCTGCTGGAATATATTCAGTGCTTGTTAGATGAAATATGCCGCTACACAGTGAGGGAAACAAGACTTCACTCAATTTGAAGATGTGCCCAGCTTTGAACTGTAGGCAGGTTCCTTAGAACCTTATCATTTGAAATAATTAGGGAGTTTTACTAATTTGAAAATGTACTAAGTATATGTTTCTTTAAAGAGCTGTAAAGAAGGGGCAGCTTCTTAATTGCTCTCTCAACTTGATATAGGTGTGTGTGGACTTGCGTGTGTGTGGGTGTAAGGGAAGAGTGCTGGTGTGAACATGAGTTGTAATGGAGGCTTCTGCCCATTGTTTGGCATCATTTTACTTTTATGTTAATATTTAAACATTTGGATCTGGTGTTTATTATAGGAAGTATCTTTACCAGATTACCATCTTTATTGGTTTGGGTTTTTTTTTTTTTTTTGGTTGATTTTTGTCTTACCACTTGAGTTCCATTCCAACACTCTAGGGGCATAACTGTGGCAAAGCATGCGCCCAGCACTCAGCCTGGGCTTCCTGTCCTAGCACTACATACAAGAAAGAGACAGAAGTGCACTTGTTGTCCTTCCTGCTCTTTTCCTTTCTCCCCTCCCCCACTCTTCTTGGGTATTTGAGACAAGGTCTCTCAGTGTGTCCCAGTGGAGCGTCAACCTTGTGTGCTTTCTGTCCCACCTCCCCAGTGCTGATGCGAAGGCCTGTGCTTCTGATTTTCACTCTTTTTATACCTTGATTTTTATTCACTAAAATGTGTTACCCACTAAGAGATGGGTAAATTGGCCCCAGGTATCTAAGTAAACCAGCAGCATATATTTTAAAATAGCATTGCTCAGAGAGAGCAGGTTTCCGTGAGACTTGAAGCAGGCCAGGGTCTTCTATTCTCTGAGATTGAAGTTCTGTTTGAAATTCCTTGGCCACTATCTGCAGAAATGGGTTGTGTTAGCTCTGAATATTTACAGTGACCTTTAGAAGCACGTTAAACTACATTGCTCTTTTTTTCCCTCTGTGTAGCGTTTTGTAAGGCCTGCCTGGCTCAAATACTGGATAGGGTTTTAGAACGAGAAACCTTCATTGTCACAGTCTTTCCCAAGTTTCAGGAAGAGATCTAGGAAGGAAAATAGAAGCTGATAGAAATGATGTTAAATGCTTGAAGGAAAATAATCGATAGGGCTTGTGAGATGGATCACTGTGTAGGGCATGTGCTGCTCTTGCAGATGACAAGACTTAGTTCTGAGCACCTACCTCATATAGCTCACAGCTGCCTTTTACTCCAGCATCAGGGATCCAGCACATTCTTCTGATCTCCTTGGGTACCCACAGACATCTCACAGACATCATCCCACAGATATCATCCCACAGACATGCCACAGACATCATCCCACAGATATCCCACAGACATGCCACAGACATGCCATAGACATCCCACAGACATGCCACAGATATCATCATCCCACAGACACCATCCCACGGAAATCCCACAGACATGCCACAAACATCATCCCACAGATATCATCCCACAGACAGCATCCCACGGAAATCCCACAGACATGCCACAGACATGCCACAAACATCATCCCACAGATATCATCACACAGACATCCCACAGACATGCCACAGATATCATCCCACAGACAGACATCCCACAGACATCCCACAGATAGACATCCAACAGACATCCATTAATACCCCAAAATAGATCTTTTAAAATGAGGGATCTTCGGGGTTAGTGATTTGTAACTTTATGAACAAATACAATAATGAAGCAAACATTTTGCGGTAGGGGCCTCCGTAACCTAGGCAGGCTTTGGACTCTCTGTGCAGCCAAGGACAACCTTGAGCTCCAGATCCCTTCTGCCTCCACTTTCTGAGTGCTGGGAACGCAGGTGTGCAATGCCTCACAAATAGTTCATGAAGTGTTGGCATGGAATGCAGGGTGTTACGCATGCTAAACAGCACTCTACTGACTGAGCTATATCAGCAGTTCCTAAAAATGTTTTAACTAAAAATTTAAGTGTACTTGAGACCCAGGGAAGTGCAGCATGCTCTGACTTTGAAGTGCTAAATTTCCCCACATGATAACACATTAAGTCAGTTGGTTCCCTGTTAGCACAGTGTGATTGCTGTGTATCGTAGTAACTAGAAAAAGTTCACGGAAGATAATTCTAGAATCGCACAGTGACTAGGTTAAAATCAACACAGAATGCAAAGGAAGGCAAATTCTAGTCATATGTCTTTGCATTTGTTTTTGTGCTAGAGTTTTTGTTCCTAGCTCCAGTGAAAATCAAACCAAGAAGATATTGATAAGCTCTCTGCATTTTGATGCCAGCGTTTTTATACAAGACTCAGTGTATGCACAGGTGGCATTCATCTTTGATGTTGTATCCAGAACTCTCCTTAATGACAATGCATATCCAGAAAGCGGGCGTCTCAAACAAGAATGTTTGCTTCCTAAACTTTCCCGAAACCTGAGACAGAACTCCTGCAATGAAAATATTCTAAAAGCTTGGGAGCTTGATGCAGGGATCCATCCCCTCTTTGCTCTGTTCCCTATAATAGAAAAATTTCTCACTGTTTTCTCATAGTAGCTCTGTACTGGTAACCCAGACAGAGCTAGATGGATGTCCGATGGGTCTTCTTTGCTCTGGCCTGCTGTGGGTTATTATACCCAGGAGGCAGCTGCTTAAGTCCCGGGCGTGGGTGTCTCCTGTAGCACGTGGGAGTAGTTGACGGTGGAGAGTTGGGAGCCTGTAGCTCTTATGTATAATTTATTTTGTGTTTCATTTGCATGCATGGCTCTGTTGTACCAACCCCCTACACTCACATGCACACTCCGCGCTATGAACGGAACCCGGCACTTTGTGTTTACCATTGAGCTATGTCCTCGGAGCCCAGCACTTTGTGTTTACCATTGAGCTATGTCCTCACACCTCGATTAGTTTGCGATAAAGACATAGAAGTTTTAAAAATATGAAATATTGTTCATTCCTCGTCTGTTGAAGTACAGACAGGCTAGCTACGAATGGTCTTCCTAATTGTGTCCAGATAGAATTTATGTTTAAATCCAGTGTTTGTGGCCTTTAGAAAAGATGGATAGGGAAACCTCTTTTTCACATAGATTATTTTACAGTAGAGGATCAAAGTATGATTTCTATATTTAGTGCCTAATCTATTACAGTTATCAAAGTATAAATAACTCGAGTTCTCATACAGCAAACTGAATAATATTCATATAAATTCTTCCCTTTAAAAATAGCTCTATGGAATTCTTGGCATGAGATAAACAAATGTGCGAAGGTTTTGATATGTTAAGAGTTAGAACATAAAAATCGCAAAACATTTTAACTACAATCAATTTGGGGCTCGTAGACACAAAAGAAACTACTTAATTTCAGATGAAGTGAATGCAGGTAGGATGCACTCGTTATGGATTGGCACACATAGTATCTGGTTAAAAGAGCTTTAACACTAAGTAAAGCGGTGCCATTTTCTGTATGGGCTGCCGGTATTTCGGGCCACACTTCAGATTCTGCATGTCGTTGTCATAGCGTCTTTCTCTTGAGCACACACCTCCTTCATGCCACCTGCCCTGTGCTTAGCAATTACGCCGGAGTGTCACTTTATAAGCATTGCATGTGCTGCTAAAAACTTTTGCATATCTAAGCTTTGTCAAGCATTTTCTTAGTGTCGGTAGCACTTGTCGTTAATAGAAACACACTTTTTAAAAGGTCTTGCCAGGATCTAGAGCGATCAGTCAGCAGTTGGGTGCACAATGCATTGTACAGGCACCAAGTTCAGCCCTCACACCTGTGTCAGGAAGCTCAGGACTACCCGTATCTCCAGCTCTAGGGATCTGACACCTGTGGTCTCCTCAGACGCCTGTGTTCACATGCACACACCTACACACAGGCACATAGCTTAAAATACAAATATATAAGTCCCTCTGAATAGTTTCCCTTATGGTAGCCTCCTTAATAAAAACCTGGGCTGATGAGTTTTATAAAGAGAAGGTTTATTTTTGGCTCAGTTTTAGGGAGTCCAGTCCCTAATCACCCGACCTCCTTGTCAGGAGCCAGTAGGGGGGAGTTCTTTTGTCCCCTTCATGGGCATGGTTCTGGGGGGGAGAAGTCCTCTCCCTGGGCTCCCTTTCCTCCCATAGCTTGGCAGTGTGGACCTTTGGCATCCTGGGTCCAAGCTGTAACACCTTCATTTCACTGCTGCTGTTGGGCAGATTCCACAGGTTTGGGCTTTGTGGAAAGAGGTGCTAGTGAGCAAGGCTGCCCATTTTACATCCAGTAGTTCACACAGTGCCGACCCAGTAAATTCTGGGTATGGCTGACGGTCTCTTCTGAAACAGTCTTAGGAAAGACTCTTCTAGTTTGAAAGGTTCCAAGCCATGCTATCTTTTGCAATTCTTCCTGGAGACCTAATGACATGCTGGTAAGGAAGAGTCTGTTCATGGTTAAGGGTCTGATCTGTGGTTATGGCATATCCACACTCTGGGAAGGCTACAGTCAGTGCTAAGGGGATGTAGGCAAGCAGATGTAACCTTGCTGACGGAATAGGAAGCTGCCTGCAGTTTGCTGTACACAGCTCACAGCATCCTCCCCTCTAGCCTTCCCAGTCTATCTTCTGGTTTCCTTGGCACCCATTCCTCTGTGGTTTTATAGCTCCCTTGTCCTGTTCTCCAGGGTTCCAAGCCAGTGAACCAGCGAATCCTGATACCATGGAGGCAGGGGCTAGCCTTCCCAGGCTCTTCTGGGAAGTCCATGGGGCTGCTGAGGTTATAGGGAAAGTACAAGAGGGACAAGTGGTGGAGGTAATGGTGGTGGACGGGGGAAAGGGAGGCAACACTGAGACCCTGATCCCTCACTGGTGGTGTTTCCTACCTCATCTTGAATAGTCACAAAGTGGCTCTGGTGTGAAGGTTTGGCATTTGTAGTTAGATACATGTGGCCAGACTTCTGGGTCCACATCCTTTGTATTTCACTACGTGCGTGTGCTTTCATTTGTATAATGGGGCTAATAGTCCTGTCCTCATGGAGTTGCTGCAAGATTAAATAGCTTACCCCATTTCCTCGGAGATCAATACTTTGTATATTTTCTCTCATGTTTCAAAGCTGTCAATTCTACAGGAATCCTTTGGTTTTTCCACATGAGATTTACTAAGCACAGACTTAATATATATATAGTTTTACTATGCTTAAAAATCATACCATTCTTCCCAATAACTGTATGGAGAAATAATTGTATAAATTTATACAACATATGAATTTCTGACCTTTTATTGGAATATGAAATAAGCATGTTATATGTTATGTTATATGTAACATAAAATGCTTATTGTGGGTTGATTGTTGGCATTTCAAGTTTTTGTTTATCTCTGTGGCCTTAATCATCCCGATTATCATGATACTGAAGTCTTTAGCCAGGGGTCTATTATTTACTTATTCTATTATTCCTGTCAAAGAAATATAGAGGATTTAGCAGTCTACTTTATAATAGAGCTCATGATAATTTTACAGTGATGGATTTTTGTTCTTGTTGTATTTGTTTGCTTGATCAGGTAGGGTCTTAGCATATAGCCCTGGACTGGTACTCACTATGTTGCACAGGCTGGCCTCAAGCTCAAATCAATCCTCCTACCTCAGCCCACTGCATACTGGATTACAAGTGTGTCTTGCCACGCAGAGTGTAGTGATTCTCAAGTTGTGTTGTGTGATCTCTGTATGGCCCAATGCCTGGTCTTGCCAACTCTGATCATGCAATTTATTCTTTGTTTTCTGATCATTTGTTTTGGATGCATTTAGCATTTCAGAACTACTGAGAAATATGCATAAGCACTAATTTGGGATGTTTATAGTATGAACCTGAGTAATACTCCTTGCTTATCATATTTGCTAACAGTGGTCAAGTAGAACCATCATAGCTTGATAACCCAGTGGTGTTCCCTTTTCCTGACCCGCTTTCTATGGCTACTGTCCTGTAGCTTCGGGAGGTTTTATTCTCATTCCTTCTATATAGGCATGCCGTGAAATAGGTTCCACCTTGATTCAAGGGTGAGATTTCTTTGGGGTATGCTGCCATTACATTTTCTGTTCTTTCCTGGGGAGAAGTCTCCTGGTCAACCTTTTAAGTTGCTATCTAATTAGTAACTCAAGACTACAAGCTTCTTTTTTAAAGCACTTTTTGTTGTGGTTCTTCAAAAATTAAAGGCAAGTCTGGCATGGTGGCACATGCCTTATAGTCCGAGAACTTGGCAGAGAGAGAGAACAGGACCCTTGTAAGTTTAAGTTTACCTTGCTGTACCTAGTAAAGTTCGGGGCTGCACAGCAAGATTCCATCTTTTAAATAAACAAACAAATAAATAAATAAATAAATTTCCATATCATCCAGCTGTACCACTTCTTGGGCAGACATCTAAAAGAATGAAAGACGATGCCAGCAAAGTGACTTAGTGGGTAATGGTGATTTGCTATACAAGACTGACAACCTGAGTTTGATCTCAGAACTCACAGAAAAGTGGAAGGAGAGATCCAACACCGTAGAGTTGCCCTCTGACCACCACATGTGTGCTGTGGCACACACATGCACACAATAATAATAAATAAAAATTATTTTTGAAAGAATGACACTCGCTGTACAGAGAGCTTGTATTCCATGTTGATTATGGTACTGCTCAGGGAATCCAAGTTGCAGATTCGGTTTTGGTGCCCATGAAGAAATGAACGGGAAAAGGAAATGTGATGTGTGTGCACAAAGGCCCTTTCTAAGTCATAAAGAAGAATAAAGTGATGTCATTTGCTGGAATAGAGGATAGAAAAAAGATTTCAAAATGTCAAGTGAGACTAAACCACTTCACAAAAACAGATACAGCATTTATTTTCTCAGTTGGAAGCTAGGGGGAAACAAAAAGGTAAGAAACTAAGAGGGGGCAGGGGATATGCCAGATGTGGACGAGAACAAGGTAGAGATGGACAGGAAGTAATAGAGGAGGAGTGAGCATGGTTGAAGTGCGTCATGTGAATGCTTGCCTATGCCATCATTAAGTCCCCCTTTACAGTTGATACAGGTGAATAGAAAACAGCACAGTGGCATGCACCTATAAATAGTCCAGCACCTGAGAGGCAGAGCAAAAGAAGCTCTATGAGTTCTAGGTTACCCTGGTCTATAGAGTGAGTTCTAGGGCAGCTAGGTGTATACAGTGGTGTGGCACAAGTTAAAAACAATTAATAAAATATTCTCCATGAAATAATGTGATAATTGCCTCTTCAGGATACTGTTGAAATTACAGAATACTTAGACATTTTCAGAGCAGACTTGCTTGTTTCCAAGATCTTTTCTTCCTTTGATATTTAATTTTCATGAAGCATTTTTCAATGTACTGATAATATCGAATTATAAGCCAACCAATCTATTAAAAGAAATAAAATCCCCTTATTCACAGTATTATTTTCAGTAAAAATGTTGACAGTTTTTTTCTAGTTATTTTTGCCCATTTGGTCGCTTACTATAAGCTGTATGGCCACTTCATGTCTTTACTAAAATGTATACATTCTGTACATGCAGGCTTCAGCACAGTCTACAGTTGTATTTACTGACTAATAATTCAAATGTTTACATGTATGTGTTTTCCCTCCTTCGGCTTTTCTAAGATGAGGAAGCAGTTGAATGTGGTAGGTAGATTTTATTTTAGTTGTTTTTACTTGGATCTTCCTATTTTGTTGTATTTTCTGTCTTTTTAACTGTCTGCTTTCTCATTTTCTTTATGCTCCTCAGAGGAAATTAAAGGTACATGTGTGAAAGTCTTGCTGTGTGGTTAACAAGTTTATTTAGTGAGAAGTAGTGCAGGCTTGAATGGACATGCCAAGCACTGTTTAGATGCTCTTTATGGGGACAAACTTCCACTTCCAGTACCAAAAATCATGGCTGGACTTTGTAACTCGTAACCTTGGTCTACACAGTGTGCTTGTGACTCTGTCACTAGTCTTAAATAAAGGCAAACAGAAGAAGCAGTGTTGGTCATACTTTCGTGTGGTGACTGACAGACGTGCGCTCTGCCCTCTCAGAGCCTTGGGGTGTTGTTTGTGTGAATGTTCTAGGACAAACACTATTTCACTGCTTTAAAAGAAGCACGGCTCAGAACTCACTCGATTTCCCCAAACAGTAGCACACTGTTTAATTTTAAAGGTTTTATTTTATTTTTTAATGAAAATAGAATATTATTCTTCTATTCCTTCCCAACGTGGGATCAGTACACCTATCAGCAAGGGTGATGCTAGTCTCACCTTTCTGTCTACTCCAGTCAGCCAAAGTAAACGCTGTATTTTACATAGTATCAAAGAGCTGATTTATAAAAAGTAAATTTACTTTGGGAGCCACTGGTGTAATTTTCTTTACTGTGAAAATATAAACATTTCAGATAATTAAAAAAAAAAAAAAAAAAGATTTTCTTTGGAACTGTAGCAAGGAACCTCTGAAGAAGGTTGAAAGAAAGAAAGAAGCCACCCAGTAGTACGAGGTCTTCAAAATACTCCAAGAAACATAGTAAACAAAATGTTTCAACCCAAGAAACATAGTAAACAAAATGTTTCAATCCAAGAAACATAGTAAACAAAATGTTTCATAAGGGTGCCGTCGTCAGGGCTGCTCCGTGCTGTGTGGTACATGACTGCTCCGGTAATGGGCTTGTGGCGTCTGTGGCTGGGCTCCTAATCGTTTTGCTTTGTCTCCTGACTCCTGCTGTATTGGCTTTTACCTTCTACCCAGAGGATGCCGGATATGACGGTAACAACAGCGGAACCTACATAGGTGAGCAATTGGCCGTGGTGGAAGAAGATGTTTTTTCTTCTGCTGCTTTCTTTAACATAATCATATTATTTCCTTTTAAATTAGCATGTTTGCTTGAGCATGCTCCAACAGTCGGGCAAGCAGGAACCTTTTTGGACAGGCTCAGCAGGCACTGTGGCTAGTACGCAGGAAGCACTCCAGACAGCTTTTTTGATAGAGGAATGAACACACGCTATGCTGGCATTGATAATTTTGCTCAATAGCAGTTTCGGGTCTTTTCTGAACAATTTAGTTTGCTGGGATTGCTCAAAGCTGTTCCTTCTCTCAAATGACTTCTTCCTCACATTTTCTTACGATTTGTTATTTCCACAGCTGTACAAACAACCACAGATAGAGTCAAGTCTTATTACTAGTCTCTAACGTATGGTTTAAAGAGCTTCTTTCTCATTTGGAGATGCTGGGGGATGTTATAGATGGAAGCAAAAGTGTCTAGAAACCATTAAAGGCAACAAGATTGTCTTCCTCTACGTTTCACTCACAGCCTCTTCCACCCTTGCTTTGGTTCACCGGCAAATTCTGTGCTCAGCACTTGAGGGGGGTGTATGGGGAGGGCGGCATATGGAATCAAGGGCCGAGCACGTACCTTCTAGCCTCCTTTGAAGACTGTCACTCTCATGCATGGTGGTAAGATCTGGTTACTGAGGAAGTGGGGCACATGCTGTATGAGGTACCTGGTGGCTGTAGTGTCCCCAGTGCCTCAAGGCTGGGGTTGCCTGTCCATCCTAAGACAATTAGTCATGAGTCTCCAGGAAGCATATGGTGCTCACCTAAGAACCAAAAGATACAATGAATGCCTCTGGGTTCATCCCACATCTCTAGAAAGACAGCTATGATCGGCTTCCTGGCAGCTGGCTTCTGGGCTTTGTTTTGTTAATCATACCAGAAACTCTGAAACACACAGGATTCTCATTTCATATCATCAACCAAACTAAAATTTTTGTTTTCTTGTCTCCCATCACCTGAGTTAACAGAAAAGTCTAATATTTGGGGGGAGCAGGGAGGGGTTCCACCTCCATCGCACTGCACCGAAATTAGGAGACAATGTGACCTGTGTTCTGTGGACTGTCACATCTCTTTTATACCTCAAAATCCCTAGTGACTTTACAGAGCGAGCTCTTAGGCCTGTAAGTCTGATGTCAGCCCTATGGTTCTGCCCAGGCTCTGCTTGCTGGTTCTTTGCAGTCCGGTAGCTGGGGTCTATCTCATTTGTTTGGAGTTTAACTCGGTGAGCACATTGGCTACATGTGGTCTTTGTGTGTATGCATGTGCAGAGATCTTACCACATGTACATGTGAGTCCCTGCATGTGAAAGCCCGAGGTCAGTGTCAGGTGTCTTCCTCATTCACCCTCCAAGTGACTTATTTTTTGAGTCAGGGTAGCTCACTGATTGGCCAGAGTCAGCTGGCCACCAAACCTTCCCTGCTTACCCAGTGCTAGGATTACATGTACATGCTACCATGCCTGGCTTCTTACATGGGTACTGAGGACCAGAACTCAGGTCCTCTACCTGCTGAGCTGATTCTCCAGCCCCTTGTGTGGTCTTTCACTCTCTAGGAAACTCCCCAAACTTCTCAGGGGTACTCAGGGCTCCTGACTGCAGCAAGAGGAAGCACTCTGAGAGTGTTCCTGCAATTGGCCTTTTAGTGACCAGAATAGGTCTCCTGGCCAAGACATAGTGTGGGGGGACTGCCTAAGGTCATGGGCGCTGGGAGATGGGAAGAGATGCACAGCCGTTACCTTGTGTTTTTACTCTCAAAAGCAGAGACAAAGATGCCACTCCAACTGATTGGAGAGTTTGTGCTCAGCCATGTGGCGAGGGTACAACATGAGCAGGGTATACAGTGTGGCAGTTCACACACAGAGATGCAGCTGTCAGCCTGAGGTGGTCAGAGATGCCATTCTTAATAGATGCCCTTGGAACTGTTGCCAGGTGTGGGTGGATCTGAAGTTAGCAGGAGGGCCTAGCTGTGGGCCCAGCCATGTGGGAGAGGCGGGTGTTGGTGAACACAGGGTATACGTAGGTTTGGGTGATCTGTAGGTAAGTTATTTATTAGTTTGGTTACTTGATAATATGAGATAATAAACATCAGACCAAATAACTTACACTTACTAGAGTTTCACCTGGTTTTTATACTCGGCATCATTTTGTATAAAATTGTATCCAGATATCAGAATATGGGTTTTTAATCTGTGCTTCTACTGTAGCATATGGAAAATTTATAAAATGGATATTTAATCAGTAGACACGAGTTAAAGGTCCCAAAGCAAAGGGGCCATAAGCAACATAGATTTTTCTCAGCCAGCACAGACTTCTGATAAAATGCCTTTACGATCTGGCACCCAGTCTAGAGTTGAGAAGCTGCCTGAAAAGCAACTATTCCTGTAAGCTAACCCGCAAGGTGTCAAGGGTAGCAACTAGACTATGAAGACAGCAGTTGAGTTCAAGGCAGGCTTTCTGCTTATGTATATTTTATTATTGACTCTTCACTTTTTAATTTTAACACATTAGTGTGTTTACATGTGTGTCTGTGTACCACATCCCTCAGAAGCCCTGGCAACCGAGTTGCAGATGATGCGAGTTACCATGCAGGTGCTGGGATGCGGACCCAGGTCTTCTTAACAGCTGAGTCATCTCTTCCTCCCCGTCCAGGTAGTGTTTTAGGTGGGGATAGGGATATTGCAAATGAGAAAAGAGAATCTGATACCTTCTGTAGGAACTGCTGAGGGAGCCTGCGGTAAAGGATTGCACATCCGAGAGGAAATGGCTGGGTGAAGAGACCCAGCTGAGACTAGAGCTTGGATTGACTGGTGAAGTGCAGTCTACGTGTCTCTTATGAGCTCTCATGATAGCTGCTTTGGGGTAGTTAGACGGCTTGTGTTTGCAAGACACCATTCCGCTGTAGATCAGCCAACTACAGATGAGAGGAGGGAGCAAGTGATTATTAAGGAGCGGAGATGAATAAATAGATGACACAAGCCGTTGGGAGTGGAATACGGCGATAGATGAACTATGCAGTGCTTATATTGGACATAATCCAGTGGCTAGAAGTAGGGTAGGTAAGTAAATGACAGAATTATTGGATCATAAGATGTGAAATTCACCGGGCATGGTGGCACAGACCTGTAATCCCAGCACTTAGGGAGGCAGAGGCAGGCAGATCTCTGAGTTCGAGGCCAGCCTGGTCTGCAAAGTTAGTCCAGGATAGCCAAGGCTACACAGAGAAACCCTGTCTCAAAAATCAAACAAACAAAAAAGTTGCATTAAAGAAGCAGGCCAATGAGTGGCCTCCCTGAGTAGTTCGTGTATAGTCAAAATGCTGAGAGGAGCATTGTGCAAAATCTAAGTAGTGGGATAAACATGGCACGAGACTAAGGCGGAATGTCCGCGGCACCCAAAGGAGCCTGTGCAAGAAGGCCGCTGTGGCTTGAGCAGAGTGTCTAGAAGGGAAGGGGGGCAGGAATTGAAGTCTGTACAACAGGGCATGCCAAACGGGGCAAGCGTTTATGGAAGATGGGGCATCATTGGCAGGTCCTGGGCAAGGCAGAAACATGGTCTGACTTGTATGTTTCAAGTTCCCCCTAGCTGGTGGGTTGAGGATCTGGAAGGGAGCAGTACAGAAGCAGAGACGCACTGTAGTAGCTCAGGTAAGAACTGGGATGTCTCCCCTGGAGGTAAGGAGGAAGCCAGATCCTGGACATATGGTTTGGGTCACTGTGACTCCAACAGTGGAGTTAAATGTTTGCTGAGGTCGAGGGGCTGAAGGAGTGGGCTGCCCAGGTGTTTCGGTTTGGGCATAGTATGTTGAAGACAGCTGTATGGAATTGGCAGTGGGGACAAATATGTGAGGCGCTGGAGTCGAGGCCATCAATTTGGACGTTTTGCGCATTGGAATCTATTAAAACAATGAAGTTACATGACACAAGCAAAGGGCTAAGTGGGAGTCCACATGGGAGAAGAGCCCCAAGGCAAGTGGGGTAGACACCAGGAGAGGCTGGTGGAAGTAAAGATTCAAGGAGGAAGGAATGGTGCCGCCACGAAATCAGGATGAGGGGTAGGAGCAGGCGGATAGCAGTTAGCTGCGATGGAAAGCACTTGCCCGGGGTCCAGCACCTTTCACAGTAAAAGCTTAGAAACCATCTGGACAGGAAGGTCTTCAGCGTGACTCAGGGAATCTCAGGATGTTGCTAGTGTCCCATATCACCTAAGTAGAGACAGATCACTCACGTACTGACCTGTTTTACTACTTCTAGGACAGATATTTTGAATATCATTGTTTTGTACCAAGAGGAATTTCCACAATAATCTTGGCCAAATATCTGAGCAATGTGGGAGGGAAAAGCATTGTTACCTTCTGTGATATGTGATTTTTTTGTTTGTTTGTTCCTTGGCTTAATTTTTTTTTTCCTTTAATATTCTGTGTACGGTGTTTTGCTTGCAGGTATGCCTGTGTATCAGTGCATGCAGTGCCCTCAGAGGCCATAAAAGGATAGCAGATCCCTTGGAACTAGAGTTGGGTTGTGAGCTGCCACATGAGGGCTGGGAATTGAACAAGGGTCCTCTGGAAGAGCAGCCAGTGCTCTTAATTGCTGAGCCACTTCCCCAGCCCCTTCTTTTCCTTTTTCTGAAGCAGAATCGTGCTCTTTAGCTAGCCTATCTCAGATTTATGATCCTCCCTGCCTCAGCCTCCTAAGTACTAGGGCTATAGTCATGAGTTACACCACTTGGCTTCTGTAAAGCTCTGTCTGTGGTAACTGTTGCTTTGAAGAGAAAAATCCTTTTTGGAGAGTTCATCTATTTTTCATGTCCATTGTTTCTCTAATCCAAATGGTCTGAGTCAGCCAGATGAAACTGGTTCTTAGCATCTCAGTCGTCGTGTGTGTACCTTTAAGGGATCACAGCATTCTGTGATAAGACTGTCCCAGTGCACAAAGCTGCTTCCCAAGATGGGCTGTAGTTAACTTGTCTGAAAGAGCATTGGCTTGTCCAGGAGAGCTTTGTGTCCATCCTTGCCCCGTTGCACACATTTATCTGGCCCAGAGACACCCTGCAAAAGCACCTAGGAATTTGATCTTCCCATCTGACATTTTCCAATGATTATTTAGAGTATTGGAGGCTGCGGCTCGTTTTAGGACCTAACCCTTTTCTGTCACCCGCTTCCATATCCAAAGGAGGAGGAAAAGCAGACGTTTTCTCTGTTGCAGAAAGGGTATCCCTGGAGCAGTGTCTTTGATTCCTG
Organism: Acomys russatus; assembly: GCF_903995435.1. NCBI lineage: Eukaryota > Metazoa > Chordata > Mammalia > Rodentia > Muridae > Acomys > Acomys russatus. The sequence goes on from NC_067145.1 coordinate 37,492,077, forward strand.
CACAGGCTCGTGGCCTCATGTGCTGTCACAACCCTGGGAAGACATTTGGTTATTTTCACGTTCCCTGACGTATGTGAAAATCAAACATGAGACAGTGTATAGGTAAGCCCTCTAATCCTACACCAGGATTCACGTCCTGAAAGCAGGCTGGGGAGAGGGCTTAGCAGTTAAGAGCACATTGCTCTTGGAGAAGACAGAGCTTCTGTTCCCAGCACCCACATTGGGTGGCTCACGAGCACCCATAACTCCAGCGCCAGGGGAGCAGTCACGCTCTCTTGGCCTCTGGCTTTGGTCTCTGAGTGCTGGAATTACAGATGTAATCCACCACCCCCCTTTCCCCACACACACACACACTTGCACCTTCAACCTGCATTGCCAGAGGTGTCGCCAGTAGGGCTTACTGTGCTGCATAAGCTGACTGGCACAGAACCAGTTTCTTAAAGGTCATCGGTGAAAAAGATTTGTCCATCTGATTGGGAAGCACGAAGAAGCTGGCTGGATGGACAGTCGATATAAGCTATTTGTAGTCTGTGTAACGTGCTATAATTACACAAAGTGCACTGTAAAGAGAGCTTGTAGAAGGTAAGGCATTTTAAACTTGGAGTCCTCTAAGTCAGGAGCTGCCCTCATTAAAGATTGCCATTGATACATGCATGGTGCATATATCTCTATGCCCTACATGTGTATATGAGCTATGTGTGCATATGAGCTACATGTACAGACTGTCATCGGTTGCTATGTGGCATTCATGTGTGTTTGCTGCATATGATGGATTGAAGGTCTGGGTAGCTCTTTCACTTTGGTGAGCGATGTGGAAGCTGTTACGCTAGGCTTTTGTACTCGCTCCCCAGCAGCAGAGTTTAAAAAAAAAAACAAAACTATTTCTTCTCTTGCCTTAGCCCCAAATAATCAGTGTAAAGCAATTTTCTGACATCGATGTGAATCACTGGCTAGTTTCCTCCAGCTAATTCACTGCAGGACTCTTGTTCTGATCGGTGCAGGAGGCGCTGTGCGTCAAGCATGTGCTTTCTGGTATTTTGCTGCAAATGGTTTCCCAAGGAATTGAATGCTTGGTGTTCTGTCCTTGCTAGAGCACATGCTGCATTCTTTTAAAACAAGATCAGTTTTGGGACCCACACTGTCCTTTCTATTTAAGCAAAGTATTTAGCCTACAGTTAAATAATAAAACCAGAACTCCTGTGGTGTTACTTTTTAAAAAGTTGTTGTTTATCTCTCTCTAGGTCTGTGTGCTTTTCCCAGGGCTGGTTCTTATTTCTTCCCATGGTTCTCGTGTGCTGAGGAGCACAGCTGATTTTGTACGTCGACTGAAAATTCCCATTTAGCCGAGTGCTCTATACCCTTATTTAAACATGCTGCGTGGGGAAGTATCGCTGTGTTTAAATCATGGACGTGAAGTTTTCTAAGATAGAATTTGTGCAAAGAGAATATTTAAAAGCTTTTTCCCCCCAAAAAGAAATACAGGTTCTTTCTTGAACAGAAAAGACCTCTGCAAAATATCAACATGTCTGGACTCCTGCTTGGAAATATTTGTTTCCTGACAGAAATTATTCCAGCTCGGAGCATTTTAGGTTGTAAGGATAATCTCAAGCTAAGAAAAAAAATTACTGAAGTTTCAAATCCAATTTTTCCCTCTTTCCGAAGCTATAGTTTTTAAAAAAATATGTGCATACTGCATTTTGTCATAATTTTGAAAGTGTAAGTAAGAACTCATTTTTTTATTAGCGGATTGGCAGAAAGTTAAATTCCCATATAGTTTTTCTGTGTCTCCGTGTGTGTGTGTGTGTGTGTGTGTGTGTGTGTGTGTTGATGTTTTAGTGTACTTCTAGTTGTTTTTCTGAACAATAAATTTGAGGTGTTAGTGTGATTGGGAAATCTTAAAGTAGAAGTTTTTTTTTTCAGTTGGCAATTGCACTTCGTATCTTAGTTTACCTCTTGGGAATGTGCTGGGGACTTTGAGTTTTTGTTTTGTTTTTAACTTAAATGAGCCATTGTGGATTTGGACACAACTTGCCACAAAGGAAGCTGTGAACTTGTAATGTGCTGGAGTGGGTTTTCTGCTAATTGGTTCAAAAGCCTCCCTCCCACCCTGTACAGTGAAAACTCACGGTGTATGTATAGCTTATCATAACTGTGACGTCGCTCTTTCCTTGGTGATTTTCCTGGCCCCGTGAGATGGCTGGAGGACTCACACATCCAGCTCCTCTCCATTCATACCCGAAGCCCCGCAACTCAAACCTTCACACACACCCCCACCCCCAGGTTTGCTACTTTAAGATATGCTAAGTTGTCACTCATCATCTCTGGGATAATGTTGAATTGACCCACTGCCCAGCACCAACCCAGCAGTGAAATCTTGAAGTCACGTGACTGTGTGGGCATCTCCATCAGTGGTGTGGAGCCACAGCCGTTTCTCTGGTATGCCATGTGTCTGTGTAGACTTGCTAAGGGCGCCGGCCTGAGGACCAGAGTGTGTTTGAGGCATCATTCTCTCTTTTCTTGTCAAGAGCCTAATGCTGTAGAATAATTTCCAGCTGCTTAGTTTTTATTAGTGTCTCCATGGGGTTTTAAAAATATTCTTTAAACACTCGTTTATAGTAAAAATGTACTCTTTCTTATAATTTAGATACTAGGTAAATATTTGCATGGTTAAATAGTTCTGATTTTTAAGATGCAAAAAATTTTTTTCATATGATGTTTTTGGCAGTACTCCCAGTTTATAAAAATGGGACCTATATTTCATGTATATTTAAAATGGAGATAAAAACTATAAAGTATAACAACAACTGAGTTGTAATCTGAATAAATTAATTAAATAAAAAAATTTTAAAAAGCTGTAAAGTACTTAATTTTAGGCTCCTTTTAGGAAAAATTGAATATTTTGTTTTGACTGTGTCTGCATCATGATACGTTTACTCGTACATTAGGAGGTTGAGAGTAATACTTCTGTAAGTCTCTTGAATTTTGAGGTACTCGTGACACATTTGCACTGAACATCTGTGAAATGTAAACCTAGGAAAAGCTTGTTTAAACATTAGCAATGCAGAGGGTCTGATGTTATCGACCAGGGGTTGGTTATGTAAAACAATTGAAATCAGTTACTGAAACTGTCTTACCCAACACATCGCAGGTGGTGACAAGATGGCTTGATATTTGTTTCTCTGAGTAAACAGAAAGCCAGTATACACATCCCTAGTGTCCATGTGTGAGTCTAAAGCTGTCAGTGTCATTTGCTTGGCCTGAGCGACTTCTGAGTTAATTATGTAATCATCATTTTAATGACGTGTCATCCTAAAGGGCGCAGTTCTGTTAAAAAAAAAGTGAGATCATAAAAATTAAAACATTTGCTTTTCATTGAAGTGACTTATTTGTGGGCGCAAACAAATATGAGAGTTTGTAATAAACTCTTTAGTTGTTTTATTCAACTTTGAGCTTTTGAAACAGTGGATTTCCTTTTGTCTTCTGTTTTTGTTTTATTTTGTTTCGCTTTTTGCTGGTTCTCTGTCCTCTTGATATTGATTTCTTAATACTCCATTATGTTTTTTATAGCAGTCCATTGGTTTCACTTTCGTTGTTTTCTGTGTATTTGATTTTATTGGCCATTTGCAACTGTCATTTACATAGAAACTTGGTGTTTCGTGTAATCACTTCAAAATATAGGAGACTGGAACCTGCTCCTGAAACAGGGAATGTACTTTGTGCCTCGTGTTGAGAGAGCCAGACAACTACTTCTGTCTAGGTCTGATTTCATTTGTGTGGTCGTATATTATAAACTGTTTTTGTTTTCCTGTCAAGTTGTAAAGTCACACGGGGTAGTAAGTTTGGATAATAAAGTAGATGCCATAGTCCTCTGTGACCAGCAAAGCCGTTGTTTTTCTCTCATGTGTTTTCTTTTATATTTGTAATACTTTTTGTAGCAGTAAAACCAAAGTTCATTGTGTTAAATGCAATTATTGTGTCCTGTCTGGTTCTTCTAATTATTATTATATTACTTCTATGGTACTTTATACCTTTATAACTTTAATGGTTTCAACCCTATTTTTCCCAGAGGAGGTTATTTCGTCATTTAACCATTCCTATATTTCGGCTTCTTGTCTAAAGTATTTTTACTGTTAAAATTAATATCAGTGTATGGAGTTGTGGAGTGGAGTAGAGAGATACGCTGTTTCCTACAGTGTTAAAGCTTATTTTAATCACAAACGCTTCTTAAATTCCACACCCCAGTGGTACACTTGATACTCTTGGCTGCTGTGCTATACAGTGCGAGGCAAGTTCTGAGAATGACCAAATTATAGCCGAGGTTTTTTTTATATATATATAAAAATGGTGAAAGCCAAATCAGACATTCTAAATTTATCAGAGAGTCCCGAGATACAGTGAGGATCCCGTACTGTGAGAACACTGGGAACTATAAGTGTAGGGGACAAACGCTTTAAGTCCCGGCAGGATGGGTAGCTTCTTGAGGCCAGTGACACAGTCTTGTATTTTTGTGTTTTACAGCTCACCTTAAATACAGAGGGACATAAATGCTTACTTAATTTGATAAAAAAGAAAAAAAAAACCCACTCTATAACCTTTTAATCTGTAAATTAAACCGGTGCTTTTTTCTTTCTTTTCTTTTTTTTTTTCTTTCTTTCTTTCTTTCTTTTTTTTTTTTTTATAGTTTCTTTCTGTTAAGTTGTGTCAGGGGTTCGTCTTTTTCCCTGCTCCACATCTGTGACTGCAGGGTGGCATTTCTCCCTTTGTCTGTGACCTCATTTTACTGTGGAGTACTTAAGCCATGCTTCAGCTATCACTTTTTATTACAGTGAAGGCAGTTCACACTCAACTCCCCTCCCAGAGTTGCTAGGGAAACTGAATAAGTTAACCCACATCAGGTGCTTTCAGAATCGTCCGTCACCTGGTAAGTTCTCAGTGAACCCGTCTGCTGCCGCCACTGCAAGATTGCAAGCATGTTTTGGTGACAATACAGTCCAGAGAATGAGCTCAGCTCGGATCCAAAATCTCCCCCTTGTTTTTTGTTCTGACGTAAACAATTCGAAGCCTTTGCACATGTGTCTCAATATGAAGTTATATAGGGTCCTTCTCCTTCGGGATTCTTAGAACCATTGGTTAATTATTTAGAAAAATACAAAGTTACAGCCACACTTTACAGACTTGATGTCATGATTACATCTGAGTGATTCCAGATGGGACTTAAAAAAATTAAGTATAAAGCCATGCATTCCCATTTGTTAAAATTTAGAAGAATGTAGGGGAATATTTATCAGACGTAACAGGAGCAGAGTCCTTAAAGCACTGAGGAAAAAAACAAAAGCAAAGTTACAGATTCCAATACACGATCGATTTAGGCTCTCTTTAAAATCAGTTCAAAGTTAGGAGAATGGCGAATACCTCTGGGAAGAGGCTCACAAGCTCGCTGCTTGCTGACGTATAAATGTGTGCATCTGATGATGAAGGACTGACTCAAAGCTTGATCAGTTGTCAATCACCAGGCAGGGACAGAAGAAGTGAAAAAGACAAAGGTTAGTGACGTGAAAATGATCAAATCCCACTGCCACCCTCAATAACAGTGATTGACATACAGCTTTACAGCGGCCACATTACTGAAGGTTTTAAAGAAGCTGTCCTGGGAGAGCAGTGAGATAGGCAGCTTGCTAGCAGGCCCTGTTATTAGCCCATCTGAGGAGTCCTGAGCCAGAAGCACCCCACCTCAGCTGTGTATCCCCATGAAACCACAGGTTATTGATATAGCTGAACCTAGGGATACTGACTAGACGTTTCAGATAACAAGCAGTTTTCTGTATAGTCACCCCTTCCTGGCTAATGTCTTTAAGCAGAGCTTGCAGAGTTAGATGAAAGATTGGCACGTCACTGTGAATTGTCACTACTGCAAAGTATCAGATAAGCCATGTCTTGCAGCTGCATCCTGCTCCGATGTCACTTTTCTGTTGTAATGAAACCTGTTGGCCCTTTCAAAGAGAAAGACTTCGAGCAGCTGTGTGTAAGCCTCCCTGGAAACAAACCCGTCCATAAAACCGTTGACCCATTATAAATGACAAAAATATGAACTGTAAGGAAAATACATTCCGGGTGAAACTGTTCCCGTATCCTGAGTTCCTTTCCGTGTCTCTCTGCTTCCAAAGCCTCCTTGCTGAGCAACTGTGACTGACTGGTAATTTACCCAATGCTGTGTTACACACTTGATCTGAATACTAGAATCTCTGCTAACTTTTCCTTTAGCTTCATGGTGCTTAGGCCCCTTTTCATAAGAGAACTAAGAAAACTCCAAAGTCGAGAAGTTCCTTGTTTTTAGATAGGGTGTAGTCTCCTGGAGACTCAGCCTCGGGGTACTGACAGGCAAGCCCCTCATTTCTAGCTGGATGTTGGAAACTACAAGGTGTGGAAGGATACGTTCTAGCTATACAACCTGAGTTCAGGTGTGTGCGAGTGAATGTATGTTGGTTTGTGAGTTCCTGTGTGTGTGTGTGTGTGTGTGTGTGTGTGTGTGTGTGTGTGTGTGTGTGTGTGTTTGGTTTGGGGGCTTTTGCCTGAAAAAAAAAAAAGATTACAGTAACACAGTTGGATTTCATAGCTTGTTAATTGCTGATTCTGAGCTGAAAATTTTTCCTGTTTTTACATGTGTATGTGTAGAATATATACATAAAGTGGCTAGGCAAATAATACATATACATTTATGATGCAGAGAAGCAAGTAAATAAATAAAAACCGTAAGACTGGAGGGACAGATGCTCTTAAAAAGTTTTTTATTCCTAGAAGAGAGCGTGACCGAAAGAATAGCCAGGACACACTTAGCCTCTCCGTTGTGCTTCTTTACAGTGGCAAGTCAATAAGGCATTTGAAATAATTGTTTGTTTCTAAGTTGTAGCACTGCGGCCTCATGGAAGTCACGTGCTACACTACACAGTCACACCTCAGCCCTGATTCACGTATTTAAATCTGGCTTTCATTTTTACTGATTTTTCTCTTTTACAAGAGCCCATTTAAAGTGGATTAATGAGCTTCCAGATGTACTTTTCTCCTTTTAGAGAGTCCGTGCTGTTGGAATGCACATGCTCGCCCTAAAGGCCCAGCTAGGTAGTGAGAGACACAGTACAGAGGAACTGTGAGAGGCTTACGGGAGTCTTTGCCACGCACCCAGGCTGTGAGTGGCCTAGCCTTCACCACCCTGGGAGGGAGATTCTGCTGTTTAGCTACAGAAAATGAGCCTTACAGAAGGTTCTTGAAACTGCAGAGATAAACAGCTGGTGTGGCAGGGCAGCACTTCCAGGCCGTGTCCTTCACTTTCCACCTACGGCCTTTGCAGAGCTCCTGCTCTCCCGAACACCGTGGCCACCTCCTCTCCAGAACTCGGTGACTACCGGACTGCTTTTGTTTTGTAAAGGGAAATTTTTGGCAAGGCAGTTCCAGGAGATGGCTTCTGAAAAGCTGAGGGTGGGACTGTATTCCAGGGTAATCATCCCTGGCCCATGCCTTGCAGAGTTCTGCCCAGCTTCAGGTCTGAGGTAAAGTTCCCCTGACGTCCAGCTTTCTTGGTTGCCATTTTCAAGGGTGGAACAGGGTGGGAGTGGACTTGTAGTTGATGCTGCTGTCTTTTAAAACTGAGTTCGGGCAATTCTTAAGTACCAGTTCTGTGGGAAGCACCACAGAGAAGGTGCCGTCACCTATCCTGTGGAGTGCGCTCCCCATAGTGTTGCGTCTTATGAGAAATCAGCTTGTCCTCTCCCCTCCCCTCCCTCTCACTTTCCTGTTTATAGTGGGAGTAGAAACACCAGTAGGTTGTAAAAGACCCGAATAGGTAAGCAGTTTCTCAGAAGTCAGGATTCAGTTACAAATTTACAGATCAGAAGTTTCTCCCCGTTTTAGCTGTAGGACTTTGTTAGTGTTGGATGATGCTTGTACCCAACATTTCTAGTAAGTTCCATGCCAGAAAGAACTGTGAAGGGATTGGGATCCTAGAACTGCAGATAGAACCCTGATCAGGACGCCAGCATCCCACCTCTTTCAGTCAGAATGATCAATCACAAATCCCATCATTGTCAGCGATCACAGAGTTAGGGGCACAGATAAGTTAGACACTGCCAACTTGAGTGGGGTTGAGCTTCTCACAGAATGCTGGATTCTCTGCCACGTGCCTTTAGAATACAGGTGTTTTCCCCTCCTGGCCAGGGTGGCATGCTTCCCTCTGCCTCCCTTGCGTTTCACTCGTTCTCTGAAATGCAATGGGTTTTGTGACTGGTCCTGCTCCCCTCTTTGACTCTGAGGGAGCTAAGGTGAGAATCTTCTTCATACCTTTCCTCCCAAATAACCTAGCATTCACCTCACAATCAGTTACTCTTAGAAAGTCCCAGAATGACTCTTAATAAGTATTCAGAATATCTTTGCTGACTTAAAACTTCTTGTTAAACTATAATTTTACTGCCCATTGCAAAAGTATTTGCTGGCTTTTTTTTTTTTTTTTTAAATTAAACTCTGACTCCAATAAGGTGTTTCAGATAATGCCGTATTTACTCATTGATTGTCACCCTTTTGTTGTTGTTGGGACTTGGTTTCATGTAACGTAGGCTGGCCTCGAACTCACTATGTAGTCATGGATGACCCTGAGCTTGTTAGATTGCACATGCGCAGCACAGAGCCATTTTGCCCAGTGCTGTGCTAGGCATCCAACCTAGGGCATCCTGCGTGCCAGACAAGTACTCCACCAACTGCACTTGAAGCCCAGTCCACTTTAGTATTGCCTTTCTTTTGATTTCTTTTACTTTCTCAAACCCAATGGGAATAGTTACTCACTTCTTACGTAGTCTCCAAAAATTCATGCATATATATTTTCACTTTTGCACGTTGTAGAAAAGCTCAAGGTATTCTACACATCCAACTATTACCTTTTATTTTTAATTTTTATTATATTTTGTTTATTTCATGTGCGTGTGGATATGGATGGGTGTGCACGTGCCATAGCCTGTGTGTAGAGGTCATGGGCAGTTGAGGAAGTCAGTTCTCTCAATCAATCATGCACATTCTAGAGATGGAACTTGCCTCAGCAGGCACTGTCCTCATCAGCCCTCGGTATTCTTTTTAAAGCAAATGTGCTTTTGTTCATTTATTTAAAGAACATTTGAGTTTTATTTTATATTGTGGAGCTGACACGAAGGATTTTAATGGTTGGTTTGGGAGATTTTAATATTTAGCTTGAAATACATTAAACATTTTCTAAAAAGATACGTATGTATATTTTTTTTTATTTGTAGCTGGTTTTAGAAGAAGTTTCCGTCTTAGCAGAAAAGATAAGAAAACAAATAAGTCCATGTATGAATGCAAAAAGAGTGACCAGTATGACACAGCAGACGTGCCCACATATGAGGAAGTGACCCCCTACCGGCGGCAGACTCATGAGAAATACAGGCTTGTTGTCCTGGTTGGTAAGTGTTTGCTTTCTTTGGAGTCCTGAGCAAATAAGAAAACACTAAAATTTAAATTTGAAGCTTATTGTAGTTGAAATTTTCAAGCAAAAATTCCCTACATCTTCAACATCTTGTGTAGTCTCTACGGTGAAGTATCTGTTGGGCTGTTTATGTGCCCTGGTGCTTTGGATCTATGCCTCGGGACGGGGTGGGGGGGGAGTGGGGGCAGCCTGGCCTGCTGTGGAGTCTCTGCCGGAGACTGGTCAGTGGGTCCACTGTAACCCAAGAAGCATCAAGAGCACCGAATATTTGCATATTTGTTAATGGATATTTGAATATTTGTTGACGAATGTTTGAACATTTGTTAACGAAGCTCTTCTCGATTTGTTTTGAGCCAGTGTCTTGTGCAGCCTTCATGATGTGACCCCCGTGACCTTATGTTCCTCCACTCCCTGCCCCTCATGGTGTTTCTTTTAAGATATGGTGAGATCTGTGTCGGCTTCCAGGATTGAAGCCAGCGGTTTTTCTGAAGTCTTGCGGGTAGAGAAGCATAGTGTCTCTTGTGAATTCTTTTTTTTTTTTTTTTTTTTTTATTCTTGTTACATCTCAATGGTTATCCCATCCCTTGTGTCCTCCCATTCTTCCCTCCCTCCCATTTTCCCCTTATTCCCCTCCCCTATGACTGTTCCTGAGGGGGATTACCTCCCCCTGTATATGCTCATAGGGTATCAAGTCTCTTCTCGGTAACCTGCTGTCCTTCCTCTGAGTGCCACCAGGTCTTACATTAGAAACTCACGATGCTAGTTTGGGGAACGAGGATAAACGGAAGGGTGAGGCATCGGCCACTTTAGTATGTTTGTTACATGTTAACTGAGACTTGCAGTGGGTGGTTTGCGGGAAGTGATATGGTTTTCTCTTACCTAATGGCACCAGAATTGATCATTTACTTGGAAGATACTGGACTTATTTGTGCTATATAGAAATACACAATCGCATACTTAAAGGAAATTCAAATTTTCCTTTCTTAGTAAGGCCTACTTTTTTGTAGTCCTAGCCACACTTGGGAGGGGAATTCTATTCATCTTACCATTTCCACTGTGCTTATAGCTCTCCAGATTCCAGTCCACACAGCACCCAGAGCTACTTGAGACCTCTTACCCAACATCTTCTGGCCCCGTTTTCCCTGCTGTCTCTCCTCCCTCCTAGCATTCACCTTAACAGTCTTCCACCACTCCACTCCTGTCTCTGCCTCAGCCCAGGAGCCGTGCAAAGCGCTAAGGTGGAGAATAGCGTGGTTTTCCATTCTTCCGGGCAAGCCTCACTCTTGGAGCTAGACTGCTGTTGTAGCTTTGCTCTTTCCTTTAGGGACTAAAAGGAAGAGGAAGGAACTGTGCCATTTTTCTTCTCCTCTGAGCCCTGACCCTAAAACCCTCTCTGCAAGGGCTGGGAGAGAGTCGGTGGTTGAGTGTGTGTTAGATCTGTGACGTAAGCCAGAGAAGAGTGAAGAAAGTCAAGGTGGAGGGCACTTGAGGATGGTCGATGGTTCTGGAAAAGAAATAGCCAACCAGTAAGCTCCTTCAGAGGGCTAGGGAACAGAGGGAGCTTGTGCAGGCGAGACAGTTCCATTACACAGTACTCTGTGACGGAGGATGCCACCATCCTGGACTTAGCTTAAGAGAGGATGGGCTAGCAGAAGGATGCCATGGTAGCCTCCTAGCATCAAAGTCAAGTGCTTGAGATAGTTCACTAATAGAGATAAAGGTTCCCTTGGGTCACAGCCGTAAGCACCAGGATAGTGCCATGAGTGGAGAACCTCACCTGCCTCCAGGTAACATGATATCCTAGCACAAGCGCCCCTAAGCATTGGGTAAAATGACCTTCTGCTGTGTGCTGCATCTGAAATAGAAGTCAATCTCAAGTGCCACTGGGCCTGGCGGCAGGAGCATTTGGTAGGGCAGAAGTGCTCATCTTGCCAACAGTGAGCAAAAAAGAGAAGAAGGGAGCCCCTGGGAGCTCACCCAATAGTCTGCCTGTCCACAGATGTTTCCTCATCCTCAGTTTCCCCATCTGAGAAGCTTTGCTAGAAGAGCGAAGACTTAGACTTGCTCCTAACACGTACTAAGGTCTAAGTAAAAAGCCATCCTTATATATTATCTGAAAATATCTTCAAAAGAAATATGAGGTGTTGCAGTCTTAGATGCCTGCTGATTTCGAGCCTCAGCGTTGGAATAATGTTAAGTTAGATTACTTGGCAGCCGACCCTCAGAAAGAAGCACTTGGGTAATAGGTGTATGGCTTGGGCATTCTGCTTTGTTCTCAGTTAACTGTTGCCTTTATGATTGCATGCCGAAGACATGTTTCCTTGACTTCTCTGACGTGTGTGGGAGGATGGGAGCACAGCACTGTAGCTTTTTTAACCCACATTGTCAGAGCCATGGGAGTAATGACCTCAGCCTACAGAGTCTTAGGTAAATGTCACTGGGAGACATACAGAATATTTTCTCTCAATAGTGTTATGATATGGTTTTCTTAGACGCAGTGTTCAAGAAATCAGAATAAACCTTAAATTGTTGCCATTCAAAAATATGACATCTGAGAGCTGTGCGACTTGACCAGAAACACTAGATTTTTCCCTTCTTTGGGCAAACATATTGTTCCTGGGCCTTATTTTAGCCACTGATACCTCAGTGATCTTTCTGTTAAATTCCCTTCTGTGTTTAAGAATATTTCATAAAAAGTGATAGACCCAAATGCTGCGGCATTAGCACATTGTCCTACACAACGTGTCATATTTCATCTTTAGTAAAACCTGACTTTTTCTAAAGTAAAGCAATGAAGTCAAGCGATGCATGTAGGCTCACGGTGAGGAGCAGAAGCAAGCTGTGGCGCTAAAAGCCACGAAGGCCCTTCTTGTGGACTCAGCCACAACAAGGGCAAAATTCATCTTGTGGATAGTCAGACACTCTGCGACTTGTTCTGTCTGGTTGCTCTGCACAGGGAGGAAAAGAACAATAAATCTCTGTATCGTTCACGTTTATACTGCGAGCAGGAAGTGCGATTTGGTCCCTCTTTGGGCTGAATTATACACATTGCCCGAAGCCTGCTCTGCCAAGATGCTTTGGATAAATGGACAATTGTAAGAATGTCGTCATTTCCCCACAGAATGATGGCAGTGGCACAGCTGCATAAAGCTGAGTAGAAAGTGCGCCGTTCAGAGCTGGCTGGGATCATTAGAGTCCCTGCTGCTTTTGTTGAACTGTGCCTGAAACCTTGTGGCGTCTGTTCTGGAGGAGTCTATATGGCTACTCTAAAACTGAAAGTCACAATCAAATTTATGAGTGTGTGGTGGGCTTAAAATTATAATCCTGAGTAAGGAGACAAAGATGATCTTTATTGGAATCACAGTTGGCTTTTTATGCCTATAGTCTATCTGAACTATTTATACGTGGGACTCCTTTCTGGCATGAGGCACAGTTCTTTTCATTGAACTGGATTTTAGTGAGCAGGCGCTGCTCTGACCATCAGCTCTCTAGGTTACAACAGGACCGTTTATCCTCCAGCCCCATCTATATTGCCGTGGGAGGAGATGAACCAAAAATCTACTCAAAGCGGCAAGTGCTGACAGATATGGTCACTGTAGAGCTACTAGAGGTGACATGTGCCACTGGTTCAGGGAATTGTGAATTTGGGGCTAGAACAGAATGGATTTTGAATAAGATCTCATTATTCCAGTGAAAGGCCACCTTCTGAAGGGCTGGGGAGGAAGTCACCGTTACCATTGTCCTTTGCTTTGTTAAGGAAGGTGACTGTGGTTAGATCTTAACCTTCCGTTGTTTTCTCAGCATAGCTGGGGTGGAGAAGGACGAAACCATAAGTGGGTCCACAGACCTGCTTTAGAGTGGTGTGCTTTCAGCAAACTTTTTCTTCTCTTTTTCTTCTCCTCTGTTTTCATTTAGTGCTTCGGCATTTGCTTTATGAGTTGATGCCTCATTAAGAGCATTGCTTCTCCCATTGTGGAAGTGACAGAAGAAATGAGCTCTGGTTTGATTTGCCGTGAATACAGCTCTACTTTGGAGAGTTTGATTTGTCGCTCTTGAACACAAAACTCGAGCCACCCACTAATATGACCATCCCATGGTCACGGATCAAATGTAATAGCATGGCTGTTTATATTTTATGCCTAGAGCCGTAAAAGAGCATTGCCACAATACGATAAGTAGACGTTTTATAGCATGTGTCTGACGTCAGAGATACCTAGGGGGTTGGTTGGGTTTATCTTGCAGTAAATCAAATGAATGAGTGTGGGTTTGGTTGTTTTGTTTTGTTTTGTTGTTTTAAGGAAACAATGCAGTTTGGGTTCCTACGGTAGACTCCAGTAATTCTGGTATTTTTTTCCTGGATAGTAAAGAGTAACAAGTCTGGCCAAGTCCAAAAAAAAAAAAAAAAAAAAAAAAATGTCTGTAGGGAAATGCAGGATTTTTGTGTGGCGCAGTGTAAGTACACTGGGGTTGAGACATAACGGAGGCCGCATCCATGCCAGTAACTCTGTGTGTAATCGACCATCTTTGGCTTGGGCCAAGACGTACAAAGAGCAGGAGAAAACATAAATAGTACTTGGTCAGAGCCACACATGTCCTTCCAATATTCCACTTAATATTGGCTATAAATCCAAATGTTAGAAAGAAGTGTGTATAAACAAGGAGGATTTTATCGTTAATGTGTTAGTGTGGTAGTTACGTGAGTGGTTTGGCCATCTCTCTTGACTTATCTTTCCCTGTATAGTGACTTTTCTATTAGATTGTTAGCATGATAAGTCGTTCATCTACAAGGCACTACCTTGATTTAAATTACTAAATTGAATGCGATACTGACCAGCCCTAAAAAACACTATACACAGTGGCTGCAGGTTGCTCAGTGGATAAAGCACTTGCTAAGCTTGAGGACTGAAGCTCAGATCCCCAGCACCCAATACACACACACACACACACACACACACACACACACACACACACACTTGCAAAACACACATACAAAAAGGAAACATTATACTAATATTCTATGGCAGAAGTCAAAATCATCTTGTGTTCACCCTTAGACTCTAAAACATATATATGTATGTATGTGTGTCTATACCACATTTCACTAATTTGAATTAAAAAAACTTATTTTCACCATAAAACACATCACCATTATTCTGAAATAGCACTGCCACATGGGACATGAGGTTTCAGCATAAACCTCAACCCATTTTATCATTATCAAGAACCATTGAAAACCATAAAGTCGTCTACTTTCCTACAAATTAGCACATTTCACCATATATGGTAAAAAGTTGACGTACTGCAGGGCACGGCAAGTCCTCTTGGCAGATAAACAGGTATGAGTTAGCCTGTTCAGATCCCTGTGTTATCTGCACATAGATCATGTGTTCAAAATACACACTCTAACTGGAGCCGGCTACAACTGATGTGATTGTACCTGCTCGTAGAGGGTTACAGAGCACAGATGTGACTGTGAGTTTTTTAAAAAATCTAATTAATTTATTCAGATTGCAACTCAATTGTTACCCCATCACTTGTATTCTCCCCTTCCTCCCTCCCTCCCTCTTTTACCCTATTCCACTCCCCTAGGTCTGTGACCCAAGGGGACCTCATCCCCCACTATATGGTCATAGGCTATCAAGTCTCAGTAGCCTGCTTATTCTTTCTTTGAGTGCCATCAGGCCTCCTACCAAGGGGAGGTGGTCAAATATGGGGCACCAGAGTTCATGTCAGAGTCAGTCCCCACTCTCCACATAACTGTGGAGAATGTCCTGTCCATTGACTAGATCAGAGTAAGGGTTTGATGTTTACTGCTTGTATTGTCCTTGGTTAGTGTGATAGTTTGAGCAGACCCCCCTGAGCCTAGATCTAATCTACTCATCACGATGTTCTTCTTGTAGGTTTCTAGGACCCTCTGAATCCTTGTATTTCCCCATATCCTATATTTCTCTTATCTAGAGTCCCAGTAGGATGTCCTCACATCTATCCCAATCTCCTGGTAAGTAAAGACTTTCATGGGACATGCCTTTTGGGCTAGTGCCCAATTATAAGTGAGTATATACCATGTGAGTCTTTCTGCTTCTGGGTTAACTCACTCATTATGATCATTTCTAGTTCTATCTATTTGTCCACAAATTTTGGGATTTCCTTGTTTTTAATAGCTGAGTAGTATTCTATAGTGTAAATGTACCACAGTTTTTTTTATCCATTCTTTTACTGAGGGACATTTAGGCTGTTTCCATGTTCTGGCTATTATGAATAAGGCTGCTATGAACATGGTTGAGCATATGTCCTTGTTGTGTGGTGGAGCATTTTCTGGGTATATTCCAAGGAGTGGAATAGCTGGGTCTTGAGGAAGCCCTATTCCCAGTTTTCTGAGAAAGCACCAGATAGATTTCCGAAGAGGTTGTACTAGTTTGCATTCCCACCAGCAATGAAGGAGTGTTCCTCTCTCCCCACATCCTCGCCAACATGTGCTATCACTTGAATTTTTGATCTTAGCCATTCTGATGGGTATAAGATGTGACCTCATGAGGCTGAGAAGCTTCTGTAAGGCAAGAGACACTGTCAACAGAACAAAGTGACTATGAGTGTTTCCTTGGGGGAGCTGCCGTGTGTGAGCAGTTTTGTCATCAGGATGATTTGAAAGTCTGTCCTTTGCAGATCACAGTCTAGATGAATCTAAATCTGAGGAAATTCTGACAAAATCCTTTCCTCTGGTCATGCCTGGGGTGAGTGGGTGTGACTTCACGGCTGGTGGCTAGAGTTGGTTTGTGAGGGTGACATCCTTAGTTGTCAGATGGGACTGAATGGGACTGTGATCAGATTTTAAGGGTGCCCTCCTGGCCCTGGCGTAGCTTTCCATACTAAGTCAGACACATGCAGTTTTTTCTACTGGGTTAAGATAAATCATTACTTTTGGAAGCTGGATGGGGGGTGGTGTTTGTTCTTTGTTTGCTCATAATTTGTGTAGAGTATGAAATAAGGGAGGTCTGTTTCTCCTCAAAGAGTATTTTCTTCTAGGAAAAGTTTCAGATCTGAGAGCTATGAAAAAAAATTTTTCCCACCACTTTCTTTTTCATGGAGCAGGCTTTATGTGTGCTTTAGTATTTGGGGGACATAACTGACTGGGTTCACTTCATCTATACATGAAAGGTACACATAATAGTATTCCATTAAAACACTTTTCCTTTTTTCCTTTCAAGAGTATATTTGTCTTATTTTTGAGCATTAAGGTGGATGGGATACATAGCTTTCACGTGGATCCAGAGACACCATCAGTATGTGCTGTTTGGCATTCTTCATGGGATCTCTCTTCCTAGTGTCGGATTTTACCTCTGACCATGTGCTCAGGGGTCTCAGCCTGTCTTCCTTAGTGCATTGTGCCTTTTGTCAAGATACAGAGAACCAGAGTCCCTTCCTGAAGCTCCCTGCACCTAACACACTGTGTCCCTCTCTTACTGGATCGCCTGACCACCATCCGGCGGACCTAGGTGCTGTTTAACCGCAGCTTCCGAGCCTGTGGTTTGCTCACGTTTTACCCCACGGCAGCATAAAATTTAAATAAATGCCCTAGGCACTCAGGATATGGTGCACTGGTAGCACACCTGCCTAGCACGTGTGAGAGAGACCCTAGGCTGCAGCTCCAGTAACACGGAACAAACACAGGAGTGCCTGTAATTTGCCAGCTGTGGAAATAGTAGATGTGTGTGGGGAAGGAGGTGTCTTTGTATTCATGGACCTCACAGCCAGTCAGAGGATCAAGGCAAGTAAGCAGGCATGTGTAATTAGTGTGGAAAGCCCTTTGAAGTGGGAAAGTGTAGGAAACCCAGGAACTTGGTACATAACCCAAAGTTAAAAGCCAGCCTTCTGTGGCATTGGATCGACTTCCATCGCTCAGGTTAAGGTTCTTATGCTGCCCTTAAGATCAAGCCCACTCATTTGTATTATTTCACTTTGATACACTTGACCTGTTGTCCTCTTGTCAGTTAAGGTTGCCCCTCTCTTTCCCTTTGTGTTAGTCACCTCAGTCACTATAGCAAAATACCTGAGCACAGCTTAAAATGAGTCCAATCTATATGGGCTCACTGTTTGAAAGTTTTCAGCCAAGGGCAGCTCACTCCATTGCTTGGAGGCTCCTGGCAATGCAGAAGCACTAGAGAGGAAAGGCACCGGGGGTGGGGGGGGGGGTGGACGAGATGCTGCGCGTTTCATGGGGACCAGGATACAGAATGAAACTGAGAAAGGCTCCAAGGTCAAGGTATGCCTTCCAACCCGGGCGCCACCATTCAGCCATCGATTAAGTCAGAGCCCCCATGGTCTAGTCACATCAGCTGCCATCTATGCTTTTAGCATAATTTTAAGGAGGTCACAGTAGCAGATCCATGACACTTTGTGTTCAGGTAAACCTGGTCATGGTTTCTGCCCAAATGCTGGTGTCTACTCACCTGTACCATTGGGCCTATTTTTCTGTCCTTGCTTCTACACTGAGGCTCTCCAGCTCCTTTTTTTTTTTTTTAAGATTTATTTATTATGTATACAGTGCACATTAGGTCACATTATAGATGGTTGTGAACCACCATGTGGTTGCTGGGAATTGAATTCAGAACCTCTGGAAGAGCAGTCAGTGCTCTTAACCGCTGAGCCATCTCTCCAGCCCCATGCTCTCCAGCTCTTACATATGAACTACTAAGTGGATGCAGACATCTGACTTTGTTGCATGCTTTCCTTCTGGTCATGCCAAGTGTGTAAATACAAGCTGTGTTGTTAGAAATTACACTCCCTCCTTTCTTTGCTACGCTTTTCCTAGGAAAGCATGTTAACTTGGAGAGGGCGACTCTGTGTTCTAGGAAGTTATACTAACTGTGAAAGTTGCTTGAGCATATCACTGAGTTCCCATGGAGTCCTGGAGAACAAAGGGGAGCTGACATAGAAACAGGCTCCTGACAGCCATGTAGGAAGGTAAAAAGCAGTAGTGGGACAGTGCCGGTGGGGAAGGAAGGTCTGGTCCCAGTCCTGCCCCTTTGCCTTTCCACACCTGGCCCGGGCTCGGCTGTGTGCCTGCAAGTGCCTCAGTATCCCTCTCCTGGGATTCTTGTGGCCCACAGAGGAGAAAGAGGTGGGGGGGATGCTCAGTCATGCCATGCTGTACTGAGCTCTCTTCCCTTCTCCCAACAAAGGGAGTGTCGCCATGCAGCTTGAGAGCACACCTGACCTTGCTGGGGCTGGGAGTGTGTCACCTTCTTCAGTGTCACAGAAGGAAAAGTTTGCATAGGATCGAATGGGGACCCAACTCAGGGCTGGCTGGCTTTGGGGCCTGTGCTCTCTCTACTGTCTCTATAAAGTTCATCCATAGACTCCAACCACAAGTTGTGTGATGTTTAAGATGAGGAAGGGACTGCGGTTGTGATGCTGAAACCCTCGTGACTTGATTTCAGGCTGGTGTTGGCAACCACTCTGGGATGGTTTTGTTTAGCCCCCGTGTCTTCAGTAACTCATCCTGTTCTTTCAGTGCAGTGTATGTCTTTAAATGCAGTGCTTATCTGCCATCTTTCGTTGTCACAGCACATACCATTGGCCTTGCTCATGACATATTCTGTGAGTATGTATTTATTTGATTGATACAAATGTGTAAAGCCTGTGGCAGCGTTCAGATGCTTAGGACTGCTTGAAATTATGCGGACTAGGAGGTCATGTCAGCTCTGTGTGGCTTTGCACATTTGAAGTGCATAATTGGATTTGTATCCAAAATGAATTAACGACCAACAATTTTCTTTTACTGAAACCTAAAAAAAATATATTTAAGAATGAGGTGATCACTGAGGACTGCAGTACAATTTTAGGTGATTGCATATGAGTTGCTTGGTAACATATCCGTCTATTATTGAGTATGTTTACTTTAAGTTCTCTGGAAAAGGGTGCCTTTTTTTTTTTTTTAAAGGAGCTCTAGGAAGCCCATCCTTTTCTTATAGAGAGCTTAGCTTGCTTGGAACGGAGGGTTAGACTCTTGTTCTCAGTGTCTGCTGCCTTGTTTTTCAGGTCCTGTCGGGGTCGGGCTGAACGAGCTGAAGAGGAAGCTGCTGATCAGCGACACGCAGCACTACGGTGTGACTGTGCCCCGTGAGTCCTTACTGCTCGAGGACACATGTGACGGTTGCCAGCCGCTTAGGGCGCTTGCGTGGTGCTGACCACTGCTCTCAACGTTTCTCCGCTAGGTCACCCTCAGCGTTGCAGGGAACACAGTGCTATCACACTGTGGTACCAGAGAGGGATCTGAGTGGTCCGAGGACCCACCCTACACTGAACAGATTATTAGCGGGTTATTTCTTTACCTACTTGAGACTTTTACGGTGGCTTTTAATACATGGATGACACCAACCTGTAGTTATAAATTATCTTCTAAATAAAAGCCTTACTGTTCTGTTCCCCCAAATAAGTGCTAGTGTTCTCTAGAAGCTTTTTTAAAAAGCAGTTTTATGATTAGAAAGACCAAACCACAGAAAGCTGGGGGAGACCTCTCATAGCACCAATGTTTCTTAATTATCTTTTATATGTAGTAATTGGCAGGTAGCATTTCAAATGAGCTTTCCATAGCTTAATAGACCAAACATGGTAGGCTTCTTTAGGGTACACAGAATTAGATCTATTTTTATAAAAATGGTTTTCATATGCATTTTTACAAATGAAATACGATACTTGAAACATTTTGATCTCCAGAATAAATGCCATTTGACTACTTAATATGTTGATGTTAGAAGGGCTGTCTGAAAGGCCAAATTGAAATGTTGGCTGTTTCAAGTGGTTTTAGGGCTGCGTTTAAGAAAAATCATTTGTATATTGCCTGTAGCAATGTTCTCTCATTTTGGAAGCGTTCAGCAGTGTTTTAAGTTACACTGCTCTGCTACCTCCAGTTACTCTTGTTACTACATTTTTCCAAATTACTGTTTGTAATCACTTTTAGCTATAAGTGAGGGGACTTCTGGCTTTCAGCAACTAAGATGAAAGTAAAGGAACATGTGGAGTGGTGCAGGGGTTTTTCCCTTCATTTTTTTTTCTTTCAATTCTCTTCTCTTACAGATGTTGAATTCTACTGTACAGATAATTAGAAAATTTTACCAAACAGTTGCTAACCTTATCAGGTGCATGATTGTCAGAGAAATCTAGAAGGTTCAAAACAGGTTGCAAGGGGGAAAGTAGCTTTATCATTTTCCTCATCTGTCCTGATTTATATAAACTCTACAAAGCAGCATAGAACAGGGTGTATTTTCTCCAGTTCACAGAGGAGGACCTGGGTACAGGTGCCTCACTGGGAGGAGGACCTGGGTAAAGAGGATGCTTCACTGGGAGGAGGACCTGGGTAGATGGGATGCTTCACTAGGAGGAGGACCTGGGTAGATGGGATGCTTCACTGGGAGGAGGACCTGAGTAAAGGGGATGCTTCACTGGGAGGAGGACCTGGGTAGATGGGATGCTTCACTGGGAGGAGGACCTGGGTAGATGGGATGCTTCACTGGGAGGAGGACCTGGGTAGAGAGGATGCTTCACTGGGAGGAGGACCTGGGTAGATGGGATGCTTCACTGGGAGGAGGACCTGGGTAGATGGGATGCTTCACTGGGAGGAGGACCTGGGTAGAGAGGATGCTTCACTGGGAGGAGGACCTGGGTAGATGGGATGCTTCACTGGGAGGAGGACCTGGGTAGATGGGATGCTTCACTGGGAGGAGGACCGGGGTACAAAAGATGATTCAGTTGGACTTGGAAGCAGGCTCTATGACATCATTTCTCGAGGTAGTTTAGTTTTGTTCAGAGTGAACATGGTACCTGCTAGTACCAACCTCAGGGACCAAAGGAATTGATTCCATCCTGGTAGCAAACGCATGGCAATGGTCATGTGTGGCTGAGCCTGTGCACTTGATAGAGAATCCGGAAGCAGAGAGCTGGAACTGGAAGCCAGCCTATACTTCCAAAGACCTGCCCCTGCTAATCTATTTCCACTAGTCAGGCCTCACCTCCTGAAGGCTGCAACCCTCAAAGATGGTCCTGCCAGACATGGAACAGCAGAATACGCGCTGATTAGGATACCTAATGCTCAAAGCAAGACACTTCTCATCCCCTCCTGTGTAGCTCTGTTCTTTTAAACTGCTGTATCCAAGTGAATGGTGCAGCTTAGTTTCTTTGGAAGAGAAATGCTACCTTTCAGATATAGCCTTCTGTGAGAGTTGAACAAAGCTTTTGGCCCCAGTTTCACCAGATACTAAGATCATATCAAGAAGTCCCACCAAAGAGTCCCTCTTCATGCTTTTAAACATGTTAGTGCCTAAAGACTCCTGTGCAGAGTGTCTCGCAGGTTTGGTGGGATTCCCCCTCGGGTTGTAGGAAAGGGGGCACTGAGTTCTGAGTCTATAGCAAGCCTCCCTAGTGCCTTGTGGTGTCAGGTACGTGCAGCCAGAGCACCACCTTAGTGTTCTAGGTAATTCAAGAGGAATATATTTGAAGATAGATTTCACAGTTTCAGATTGTATTACTTTACAAAATACTTTGGGCAGACCCTGGAATTTTAGAGAAAGCTTTCTGATTTGAATATTGTAGTATTCTGTTTGATACATGCCTCTATGATGTTCTTTTCTGAAACATACATTAAATATCCATTAGAATTGGTGTATTATAAGAGATATGGAGCTATGTAACTTTTGTGCATTGACGGGAGCTCAGATTAACACTTTGGAAAACTACGTACTATAAAACTACACAAATACCAGAGGAGCCACGAATTTATTTTCACACCCAGTGGAAATGTGTGTGAAGTCAACAAAAGACATGTACTCTGATATTCTTAGAAATCGTCTTTATAAGTATCTCAGGCTAAAAGCTACCCAGATGCCACCAGTAATGGGTAGATAGGTAAGCATGACTTGTTTGTGTAGAGGATGCTAGAATGCCAAGGGATAGCAGTCTGCAGCTGCTGGGGCCGCCATGAATTGATTCCATAAAGAGTATACTGAGGAAGAGTGAAACAGATGCTATGAGCACCAGAGCTTCCCAGCCCTGGTGCACATGGTCTCGGGGATTAGATAGATGGCCAGACACTGAATATTCCCGAAAAGACAACCGAGTCAGTGGCTCTTGAGCTCATTGTCTGTCGTTACTACTAAAGACATGGATACATGAATGTAAGCAAAGTGAAAACAAATTTTATTTAAGGAAAATTAAGAGAAAGTGAGAACTAGGTTCTTGTTTTGTTTGTTTGTTTGTTTTATGAGGGAAGTAGGAGGAACTCTAGAGAGCAGGGGGAGACCCCAGAGAGGAACAGCCATCGAGCTGCTGGCCTAGAGCCTTTCACTGGCCTTACAGCAGAAAATGGGCTAGGCTATGGGGATTCCTGTTAAGATTGGCTAGTTCTCTGAGTATGACATGACCCAAGCCGTGTAGCGAGGCCCACTCACCCACCATGCCTATTCCCTTGACCCAACCCACGGAGATGATAACGTGCTGTATTGGGCTGCTTGCCTGATTAGGTGGGCTGGTAGATTAGCTTCTGGCCTTGGCTGTCTCCTGGCCAGTAGCCCCTGCCAGATTACAGCCCACTGGCCTTGCAGGCACCGCTGGCCTCTGACCTTCCTTGCAGGGTCTTCTGCACATCATTTAACTGTGCTTTCTTCTTGTGTTTGCATGGCCAGATTGTAGTTTTAGCATGGGCCATCTTTCTTTACTGTCTATGAGAGCTTGTTGTTGTTGTCTCATATTTAGTTCCTGTCAAGCCTGTCTGCTGTCTGAAAGAAATGGGGGCTGCTTTTAGAAGCTGCTCTTACTTACAGTTTAGTTTGTTATGATTAGCTGCATTAGAAGCAAATGTATGCAGAAGGCCAATGGTGACATGTGTTGTCCTCGGTGGGAGGTCATGAGAATGGAAGCCAGTAGACCTGCTTAGACTGAAGGCCCTGTGTTCCGCCATCTTGTCCTCCTTCATATCAGCTTAGCTTGGCCAGCTCATATCCAGCTGCAAGGCCTCTTATTTACTTTCCTTGGTGTTTCCAGCGTGCATTCTCACCTACACCCCTTTTAAAGCTTACATCTGTTCTCACTGCATCAGAAGGGCGCAGGTCCAAAAGAGACCATCTGTTAAGGCTTCAGCAGCTGTAGTCTGTGCCGTTAGAGAACCTGTGGACACGGGTTAGGAAGGCAACTCAAGTGGAATTCATGGGGCGTGGTGTTCTGCTGCTTGTTAGAGTACTGGCCTTATGGGTGTGCTGATCCATGGGATTTCATTAGTCTTTGCAATACACACACACACACACACACACACACACACACACACACCCCACACACACACACCCCACACAATTTCTACACACATTGATGTAAGACTTGTATGTCAACTGTTTTGTGTTCTAGTCTGGTTTTTTTAAATGTTAAATAGAACTCTTTGTAGTTCAACAAATTGTAATTCCTTGACATCTGACATGCTGGTTTTGAGGCTATATTATAATTGTGCAAATATTATTGGAGAAAACTGAATGACCAGGATCGGGCACCTGTCTGTGCTGTTTTTATAACTACTTTTGAGTGTTTCATATTTCCACTTAAAAGGCAGTGGAAGTACTCATCATGAGAAGTGTGTCCTTTTGCGGTTTTATCATTTGAACTGTTTACCATATAACTAACTAAGCTGGCTACAGTGTCACTAGATAATCTGCAAGGCCACCGTCGAGTATGTGTTCCCTAATATAAGATGTCATTGTGCAGCATGTGGCAGTATTTTAAGGAATACTAAGTCTAGTAAGTGCTGCTATTCTTGGGCTCAAACAGTTGCAGTGCCGGTAACAAAAGGTTCTGTGGTAGGTAGGTATTACATTTGGATCTGTGGATTCCAAATCCTTAGCCTGGCTTTGCGCACCCTTCATCTTCGCCCACATCTCCTCTTTCTGAGGTTTCCCATGCAGGCATGGATCGGTGCTTTCATAGAGCTCAAACTATCCATGTTCTAGAAGACTAAGCTGTCTAAAGGATACCTCACTTGAGATTTTTGCTAGATTATGACAGCCCTTGTCATCATCTCACAGGCACGTGAGGACTCCTACAGCGTTGTCCTTGTTAGACATGAAATTTTCTACAGCAAAAGGCCAGGAGCCATGGCTAACCCTGAGAGCTTCCTGAGTGTCCTGGGTGTCTTACTCACTTAGCCGGTGTACTTCTGAAAGTGTCTAACTTAGCGGAGGTGGTTCTGTATAGGCCACTGATCCTAAAAATGTGTGCTGTATGTGCTTGGTCATGGTGTAAAACTCCTATAGTTGGGCAAGCATAGTCTTTTCTTTTCTTTTCTTTTTTTAAATAAATCTCTTTTTGGTTTATTTGTTATGTATACAGTGCACATCAGACCATATTATAGATGGTTGTGAGCCACCATGTGGTTACTGGGAATTGAACTCAGGTCCTCTGGAAGAGCAGTCGGTGCTCTTATAACTGCTGAGCCATCTCTCCAGCCCCTCATAGTCTTTTCTTTATTGCGAGCAAATGAATGCAGAGAGAAGTCTCAGTTTAGACTTCTGTGTTGTTGGGCTTGATCTATGTATGTATGTATGTATGTATGTATGTATGTATGTATGTATGTATGTATGTATTTATCTTACTTTTGGGTAAAGGAATACCAGCCAATGTAGCCCCATTTCCAAGGCATAAAAAACTACTTATCTAAATATTGTTTCTGCTCTTGAGTATGTATCATGTCGTGCACACCCAACAAAATATTTTCCTACTGTGAAATGTATTGCTAGTTTTCATGAAGGAATAAAATTTATCAGTCCTTAATCCTGCTTTGGAAAGACTATGGCATTCCTTCCTGTGTGCTCTGCCTTCAAGCTCACTAGCTTTTTTTTTTTTTTTAGACCTCTTATACTGCTGGGCCTTCTAGTGGTTTGTTTCCGTCTGTTTTGTTTCTTTTTAGTTATAGCATTTCTACTTACTCAGTCATAGTTTGTGTTTCTATGGCAAATTTTCCGTTTCAATCCAGTTCAGATGTTTTCCTTTCTGAAGTACAGTTACAATAGTTGCTTTAAAGTCTGTGACATTCTCCATTACCCGATCATTTGAGGTCGTCTCTTATCTTTTCCCTTGAGACTTGGTAATGTTTTCTCATTTCTTTTATGTTGTATAGTTTTGGATTATATTTTTATATTGTGAATATATTAGTGCTGTCTCCTGATGTAAATTCTGGAGACCCTAACAACATTTATTCTAGCACATTCTCAGCTATGTTATATTTAGACACTAAGTTTCATTCATTTGTATGTGCTGTGGGTTTAGGATGCCTTGGCTCAAGGATGGATATGAGGCCTGTGTGCATGGCGCACATCTCAGTGTGTGTGTGTGTGTGTGTGTGTGTGTGTGTGTGTGTGTGTGTGTGTGTTTCATCCCATTATTCAGAGCTTAGACCAAGGACTGGGTATTCTAATCAAACTCATAAATTCCACTGGTTTGAATCTGAGCTGTATACACAAGGGCAAAACTTATTCTTAGGCCTGTGTTGGTTCTAAAGATAATTAATGTATTCCTTTCTATGCCTTCTCCACTTTTCCACGTTCTTTACTCATGCCCAACCCCCCACCCCCTTGTTGGTTTTGCTGAGCGTTTTTTTCTTCTGCAATGACAAGATCTTTTTCAACCTGGGTGCACCTGCACAGGGACTCAAGCGCTCCAACTCAAAGGTCTCCAAAAGTTCACTGGGATGGTGGCTCTCAGATTTGCTGCCTCACCCCAGTGAGGACAAGACACAGGCAGATGGGACCAGGGGAAGTGGAAGGCAGCCCTTGCTTAGGAATGAGGAAAGAAATCCCCACAGTCCAAGGGCTTCCAGGGCAGGGGAAACCCAGGAGCTGCTTGCCCCGGGCTTTCCGTAGGTCTGTAGCAGAAACTGAGCAAAGACTGGCACGGTTTCCATGGAGAATGGTTCATTCTTGGAGCATACTGAGTGTAAGCCAGTGGACGGCCCACGTGCTCTCCTGGTCCAGCCAGGTTGGCGATCAGACTTTGTTGCATGCATGCTGCCCGCCCAGCCGAAGCCCCCACCCCATTTTATCTCTGACTTCTGCCTTGTTAGGTGTGGGTATTGACTGTGTGCTCTCCCTAACGGAGTTAGTCATCTGCCACTGTCAGCCTCGCAGCTGTCACACTGCTCCTTGTTCTCAGCGTTCATGTGTCCAGCGCGTGTTTCACCACGGGGAGGCGATAGCCTTAGCAGAGCTACCAAGATGTAGCCTCAGTCTTTCTTAACTATCCAGTACATCCCTCCGTATCTACGGGGGCGATCTGGAAGAGTCTCTTCTCTGGACTAGGGGAAAGCTCATTTAGTAGAAGCCATCCCCCCCTCCCCCCCCCGTTTTGTCACTTGCGTTTAGCTTCATCAGACGCGTGAGGCTGTGAGAGGCCGGCGGTATCTTGTGTACAATCCCCAGGGTTTCACGGGAGTCAGTCAGCCAGCTGGCCTGCCAGCCTTGACCTTGCTTCCTAGAGCCCCTGCCCTCTCTCTTAGCTGCTCAGAGTTTGGCTGCCTTACACCCAGCCACAGTCCCTCTAGTTGCTGTTCCTTGACTTCACTACCTCACTCTTTTAACCCCAGCATTTCTTTTAAGTCCAATGTATCTTCAGCATACCATTTGTATTTGCACGTGCAGTCTCATTACCAGCATGCTACAGCTTCTAAGAGAAACAAATAAAATCAGCCTTCCCCACCCCCCCAAGCAGATTCGCTTCCTTCCATACCCTTCCAGTTTTGTGTATTTGCTTTGTTTTTATTTTTTTCAAGACAGGGTTTCTCTGTGTAGCCTTACTTTATAGATCAGGCTAGCCTCAAACTCACAGAGATCTGCCTGCCTCTGCCTCCAGAGTGCTGTATTTAAAGGTGTTCACCACCATGCCTGGCTTGTTTTATGTATTTTCAAGGTGCTCAGATAACTGACAGGGATCCAGGGGTTTCAATTGTGAGAGCAGGAAGGGTAGGCCGCAGTAGGGTTTGACTGTATAGCCACATTGGAAAGCATTGTGCTTTGTCATTGTTTTTCACTATCCTATATTGTCTGTCCCTTTCATTCACTCAGAAATAAATAGGCAACACTGTGACAAGCTTGCAAGCTGAATCCTAGACTAAGGTGCTGTTGTTAATGACTTGGCAGGAGTGCAAATCACACATTGAGGTATTTGGTTTCATTCAGTTAGGAAAACAGAACACAGAAGGCACCTGCTGTGTGCTCTGTGAGGAAGGCTTTACCATCCACCTTGCCAGCAGTATGCTTACTTCAGCAAGTAAAGGACAGCAAGTGATATGCTAAGCATTTTTTTTTTTTCCAAAAGAAAGATGATTGCCTGGGGAATGTGTTAAACTCTACTTTTATGTTTTTACTTGTATTGAAGATTCTTCAAAGGTATGAATAAAACTCAGACCCATGATGCAATTAGATCTTCAGTCTTAACATTGGAACGACAGTGGAAAAGTCTGAATTTATACTCCACTGTATTTTAGCAGCTAATTTGCTTTCTTTTTTCCTTTTGCGTGTTTTAAAATCTTGTATAAGAAACTGACTTAATGTCCTTAATTTCCTTTTAATACTTTAAGGTAACTGAAATAGGATTTTCTCACCTCGTTTTCTGTCTTGTTACAGACACCACTAGAGCAAGAAGGAGCCAAGAGAGTGATGGTGTGGAATACATTTTTATTTCCAAACATTTGTTTGAGACAGATGTTCAAAATAACAAGTATGTGAACATTTTGCAGAATGTTTCTATTACTGTTGTTGTTCAACTGTTGCCTATTTATCTAGTCTTAGACAGCCTAGAGTTCCCTTCCATTTGAAATGCATTTCACTTATTAGAGTAATATTTGAAGCCTTTAAAAAGTGGTTGTTCTGTTCACAATTACTGATGTTTACTTTTATTTTTTTTTTAAAGTATCAGGAGCTGCTATGTCTTTGTTCAGCTAAACCCATATTTTAGCACAAGAGAAGCTACCCAGTGTGTTTCTGTGACTTTTTTTCCAGTCCAGTAATTGAATCTCAACATGTAACTTGCTTAGGACCTTATTTTAAAAATCAATGGCTAGCTATATGATATGTTTGCCCCCAAATCTTTCTCATACACACCTTCGCCTCCCATAGGCACTTTACAGCAGTGGAATAAAGCACACGCCGAGGTGTCCTCCAGCTAGCTCCTACTCCACGCTCCCTCAGTTTTCCATTGCTGAGGTGTGGCTACTCCAGGGCGTCAGAAGCAGGGCGTGTTTTAACGCAGTATTGTGGGATTTTATTGAAACATCAAAATGCTTTCTTCGAGTTTGGCCCCATGACTGTGTTTTTATAGCACATAATCGCTGCCCTGGTTCCATTAGGCACCTCCCAGCTCCTGTGGCTCCAGTGCCCAGCTCTGTTACTCTGTAGTGTGCAGTGAAATTCCAGTAGTTTCTATTGTTTGGCTCACTCGCTGTTTTATTGCATTGCATTAGTTCTGAAAGGGGTGATGGAAAACATTAGCACTCTACTGAACTAAAGTACTTTTTTGGGCTTAAGTGTAATACAAGCAAGTGTTAGTGATTTGAAAATGTAGAAGATTTTTTTTTAAGTTGACATTTGCTGAAATGCTTGGCTCTGTTTATTTTATTAAATACAGCAAAGAAATGACATGTTCAGCAAAAATATCTTTCGCCTATGAAGTATAACTTGCCTCCTGTTTGTCTCATAGTCAGAAACCATTCAGATGAGTGTCTGATTTTCTACAGGTTCATTGAATATGGCGAATATAAAAACAACTACTATGGAACAAGTATAGACTCGGTTCGCTCTGTCCTAGCGAAGAACAAAGTTTGTCTGTTGGATGTCCAGCCTCATGTGAGTAAACCAAACCTCCCAAGGCATCGCACAATGGGCCTTATATGACGTCTGCTCATTTAAATGTAGGTTGAGACATTTCGGGTGGAGAAAAAAAAAAAAAAGGCGTAATGTTATTAGAAGAGAGGAAGAAACCCGAGGTTGGAGTTTATATCTCTTGTTTGTACTCAGTCAAGTTCGCTGGCTGTTACGTGCTTATTTAGGGTCTTTTAATAATGTATTACATTGCTGCATACGTAACATGTTTTGTGTTATGTCTTATTCTTAGTGTTTATAGGCCGACAATGGGCATTTTAGATCTTGGTTCTGCTTTTCTAACTTTGGTCTTGGACGCAATGTAGACATTTAAACCCCAGCAGAGCTATGATGCACTGTTCTATAATGCCTTGGCTGAGGTGCTGCAGGGGACCTTGTGTATCGCCCAGGGGTCTCTCGTGGGCACTTTGAATGAGCTAAGCAGGCCAATAGGAGAAAACATTCAACTCCTACATCAAGCTACTTGTCATCTGATTGGTACCCAAGCCCAGCATTGCCCTAGTCCTTGGGAGCCACAGATTCTCCTTCTGTGATGGTGGTACTCAGGGATGCTTAGCCTCCCAATTTCAGAAAGACTGCCACACCTCTTAGGGATGGAGAAGCTGGAGTCAGAGAAGCCCTAGCATCAACGTGGAAGCTGTCTCCTGTCCAGGCATCAGGAAGGAGTGCAGCATTCCTGCTTGTTCTGAACTCCCTGCCTGTGTACTGGACCCAGACTCACTGAAGGCATTTTCACCTGCATCTCTGTGCCTTCCCACCCCTGGCATCCCCTCCCCTGTCCTCACTGTCTTCCCCCCCCCCCCACACACACACACACTTGGAGCCCATCTATATAACGTCACAGTGGGACTTAGGGAATATTCAGACTTTGG
Source organism: Acomys russatus (assembly GCF_903995435.1). Classification (NCBI taxonomy): domain Eukaryota; kingdom Metazoa; phylum Chordata; class Mammalia; order Rodentia; family Muridae; genus Acomys; species Acomys russatus. The sequence goes on from NC_067145.1 coordinate 37,522,334, forward strand.
AGTAGAGAGGCCTCATGAGGAGCAATGTCTCTCAGTTCTGACCCTTTAGTCCATTTTCCTTGATTACAGCTCAGTGTGCAGAAATCAACACTTGAAAACCCAGGTGTGATTGTAGGAGCCAGAGGGGTCAAGGACACCTGGAGAAAATGGCCCGCAGAATCAACTACACAGGGCTCACATGGGCTCAGAGACTGAAGCAGCAATCACGGAGCCTGCATTGGTTGGCACTAGGTCCTCTGCATATATGTTCCTGCTTGAAGTTCTTGTGGGATCCCTAACAATGGGAGTTGGGGTGACTCTGTTGCCTGCTCTTGGGACCCTTTTTATTCTGCTGGGTTGCTTCACCCAGCCACCCAGCTTTGACATGAAGGCTTGTGCATAGTCTTATTGTGATTTGTTATGCCGTGTTTGTCTGATGTTCCTGTGAATCCTGCTCTTTTATGAAGGGAATAGGGGAGGAATTGATCTGAAGGGGAATGGAAGTTGGGGGGTTGGGGAGGGAGACAGGAAGGGATTGGGGGAGGAGAAACTGGTTGGAATATATTTTATGGGAGAAGAATAAGTTAACAAAACAAACTGGTATGTTGGTACATACCTGTAATCCAGCACTCAGGAACCTGAGGCAAGAGCATTAGAATTCCCCGGCAGGCCTTCTCCACACGATGGGGGGTGCAGGTGGGGGACGGGGGTTGGGATGCTGGCAGGCCTCAGGGAGAGCAGAGGCCTCTAGACTATACCTTTAGGCTGCTAACAGAGTGTGAAAGAGCTGGGACAGCTTACAGACAGGAAATCTTTTAGAGCCTTCATCTAGAACCTAGTTTTCTGATGTTGTGAGCCACTGTGTTCCACATTAGAACGTTTAAAGTGGAAGTTGCATTCTCTGGCTGCTTATCCGGGAGATTGTCATTTAATTGTCAAGAATTGTTTGAATAATAACCTGCTTAATTAAAGAATAATTTTAAGACATTTTCTCCTTAGAAAATCAAGAATACATGTGATTATGAAGAAATATGAAAAAAAAAAAAAAACCCCAACTTTTTTCCCTTGCAGACAGTAAAACATTTAAGGACACTGGAGTTCAAACCCTACGTGATATTTATAAAACCTCCATCCATAGAGCGTTTGAGAGAGACAAGGAAAAATGCCAAGATTATTTCAAGCAGAGATGAACAAGGGACTGCAAAGCCCTTCACGGTGGGTGTCAGGATTCCTAGTCATCATGTGAATAGAACCTAAACCCTGTATAATTAGTGTACTTAGGGACACTCTCACAGACCTGATCCAGAGCTCTCAAAAGGAAGATGTGTTTTAGTGTGTGCATTTATTTTGAACAATGGCATTATAAATTTTTTGTGTTTCTGTGATATGACTTGATGTTCATATTAAATGGATCCTTGACTCCTCTGTGGAGCTGGATATGGCACTGCACTCCTGTCATCCTCAGCATCCAAGATGGCAGGGTAGGAGAATTGAGAGTTAGCAGTCATTCTCTTCTGCTTGACAAATTTGAAACCAACATGGTCTACAAAGCAAGACTCTCTCTCAAACCAACAGCTACAATGGTAGTAGCAACCACCAGGTTTGAGGGCTTCCTCGCATACACCAAGCTCTGGGTTTATTTCTAATGCCACCAAACAAAACAAAGAAAAAGAAGCAACAACAACAAAAGTATGGTATTGTACATGCATGTTGCTTTTTTTTCTAAGCCAGTCATTTATATGAGACAACTTAGTTTTTATATTTGATTAACCCCTTTTAAAGCATAAAGTCTCTAAGTCAGTTTCTGTTTGTTATTAGTAGTCTAAACAAAAACTGTAATTATTTGCTTTGTCACCTTTTAGTACAGAAAAAGTAGAGGCACCATTTGGGTCATAGAATCAGGAGGCTAAACTGTTCCCTAGCGATGTTTGTATCTCCTACAGATGTCATTGGATGTTACGGCTTCAGAGGTCCATGGCTGTCCTTGTGTTAATCCACGGAATGAGAGTAAAGACCATTACCCAAACTCTTTGGTTAAATTATTCAAGCTTTTATTTTCTGTCAGAAAGGCGTATCTCCCCACATCAGGGTTTGAGAAAATATCATGGAACATAGGAGAAGACAGCTTTAAAAAAAAAAGTGCAAGAGTAGGAGATTTTCAAGGGTTGGGGGATTTCCAGAGGAATTTTGGTTACATAGAACTTGGCTGAACTTTTTCAAATTACTTGGAGAATATCTTATCAAGGTAGAGGTCAGGATATAGGCTGTGGAACATGTAAAATTCCAGAAAATTGGTCAAGACCTGGTCAAATTTAAGTTTTACAGAAAACAGGAATGAACTTATTTTGACCTCGTAAAAAGATGGCTTCTAATCTTAAGATAGAGTCAGGCTGGTCCATCACTGGCTCCTGGCAAGTCTTTCATTGTTTTTGTTTTCATTCTTCTCAAATTCTACCTTTGAGTAAAAAAGGAACAAATAATATTAAATCCATTTTTTCTTTCATCTGTTTAGCTCCTCTTTAATTTAGTCTGGGTTAATCTGTGAACTGTTGATTTTAGTTACGAAGCATGAGTCATGCTTTTGATTCCTGGTGGTTGCTCTTTGTTCTAAAATGGTGACCTTTGTCCTTGAGGGACAGATGTTGTCACATAGTTGCTTTAAGTTGTTGACTAGCACTAATGTTATCTCTCGGTAAACATAAATTGTAAATCATGGCATATTTTCAGGTTGTGGCTTATACTTCTTAATGTACTATCCTGAGTTTTGTACCTAGCTAAAATAGCTCCTGGAATTTAAAAAAAAAAAAAAAAAAAAAAAAAAAATGTGGCCCTACAGGGTTGAAATACTTCTATTGAACCACAAAAGGGGCATTTGAACTATTGTTCTGTAATGCTTGAGAAAATAGTTTGTGCTATAAATTATTTCTTGTGAGCAAACACAATACTGCCACGAGCCAGAGCATCAGACTCAAGAGCAGCTTTCATATCTACACTAATAGTGATGTGTCCATGTAATGGTGAGATGGTGATGACCCTGAATGGAGTTCAGTTAAAGGTGGCATTAACAGTTAAAACCTCCCAAAAATTTGTGATGGGAAAGGTCATTTTGTTTTTGACTTGGTTTACCATCTGAAAACATCATAGCTTTACGTAAAGTCATTGAAGGGTGTTTCCATTGATGTGAAATAATACAGTAGCCTGATTACTTAATTTGTCCACACTTTTTTTTTTTTATAGGAAGAAGACTTTCAAGAAATGATTAAATCAGCACAGATAATGGAAAATCAATATGGCCATCTATTTGACAAAACCATAATAAATGATGATCTCACTGTGGCATTTAATGAGCTAAAAACAGCATTTGACAAATTAGAGACTGATACCCATTGGGTCCCAGTGAGCTGGCTACATTCGTAACTCAGGGAAGTGTCCTAATTGTCATTTTACAGAGTGCATAGTTTGTCAGCTACCATGTTTTGGGTGTGATTTTTTTTTTTTTTTAATAATCTGTATCACTGTCACAGATGTAAAATCCTCATAAAATTTCAATGCTGGTTTTGTTTATGTCTTTTACACCCTTATCTGCAGCACATGGCTGTACAATCTAAAAGCCAAACTCTGCACAGTGCTGTGTTCTTAGCAAAACTTGAGTTTCCTGGTTGTCTTTAATCCATCTCTGGTGTGCGAGACAGTATGCTTCAGAGTTCATTCCTCACTTGTGCTCAGATGTGCTCACAACCCTTTTCTTTGCACACTTACAGTTGAAAGCATGAAGCTAGCAGCCTTGAGCCCTTCCCCAGACTTAACTGAGCTGGAAATAAGATTGTTCTCTCACCGCTTCTGTGCAAAACATGGTCTCAGTGTGCACATTTTAAAACTGAGTAGGAACGCATTTTTTTTTTTTTTTTTTGAGGAAGTGGCTCACATATTATTGCTTAGGAGGTCCTTGTGAGTGCATATCAGTGATGCTGCAAATATTCTATAAGGGAAAATCTGATTCTTCTCTTTATTTTAAATTTAGAGTCTCACTATGCTGTCTACACTGGCCTCAAACATGACAGCCTTCTGCCTCAGCCTCCCAAGTACAGGTACATGCCACTGCATCCGGCCTGGAAATGGACTTAAATAATATTATAGCTGTAGATAAAAACTTTCCCTCAGGGTTTAGTAAAAATGTCTTAGGGCAAGAAGTGGTCATGCAGCGCCCCAGTTTTAGTCTCTCTCTTCAAAAGACATTTCTGGAGTCAGAAAGTTTTCTTCTCTTGCTTTGGTTTTTTTTTTTTTTTTTTTTTAACAAATTAGAAGAGTGAAATAAGTATTCTGAGACATACAACACACATGTTAGAGTACAGTTAAGGAAGAGGTGATCGTGTTTCTGATTTGTGCAGTCACCACACATTTAAATTGTGCTAAAATGTGTTTTAGAAACCTGATATTGTGTTAGTGCTTTGTCACCAGCGTGATCAACACTGGCAGATTCCAACGCAGCCTGTCCTGAAGGAAAATGCATGTTAGATATTAGATGACGTCCTCCTTTTCCTCTTCAGGTCTCTGGCAAGTGAATAATTTGCCATCCTACAAATATCCACAGTTCAGTAGAAAGCACAATCTGCCAGTCCTGTGAGCAGGACAGTTTAGCTAATAGAGAAAGCATCACATCTGTGATTTTCATACAAAAAATTATTCATAAAAATATTTTTGTTGCTTTGTAAAGAGTTTAAATTTCATGTTTAAAGAAAAATAAAATGTGGGGAAATTTTATATACTTGTGAGATATTTGAAAGGCATATTTTTAAATTATCAGATAAGGCTATTCATAAAATAAATTGTATGTAAAGATATCATAATTTAAAATAGTAATTTTATAAGCAAGGTCAACATTCCATGTAAATATTTGACCTTTTGGCAGATAAGTCCACATGCATGTTACATGTTCACTGCTGTCCAATACTTAATACCGTCCACGGCAAGCTTTTCTTAAGTCATGTCAAATTTCCTTGGGAATTGGAAGCAGAACTGTTCTAGTGACCTCGTTATGTGTTCAAGCCCATGAGTCAGATCATTAGAATAATGAGGACAGTCCACGCAAGTTCGGCGTTAAGTAAAGCCATGCAGTTCAAACACAGATGGAAAGATTACTAGATTCCTCTTCTGAAGCCAGTGCCTTGTGTGGCCTGTCTAGAAGCACAAGTCTTAAAAGAATTGGTTTGGGTGAAACATTCTGTCCTTTGGGCAATGCCTGCATTTGCTGTAAAGCTAGGCTCTGTACCGAGGATGCTGGGGAGTGTATACCAGCATAGGGCATTCTGGGGATGGCACTCCTCAGATATCTTCTTTAATTGTTTTTCTGTACTCTTAAAATTGAACCTAGTATGGAATGCTGCTCTTCTTTTCCAATTAGAGTAGCCTAAAAGTAAAGAGATAAAATTATAACAATAGCCATGGTTTTACTGAGTAGCATGGAAACTTGGCGTCTATAAGGCTGACATTCCTGGGACTATATAATCATTGCGTGTACCTAAACTGTAGTCATTTAAAGTGAGAAAACATGTAAAGTCAGAGTTACAAAACGACGGAGTCAGAAATGTCCCTAAAGATACAGATTTTTATTTATTTTCCTTTGGTCTATGATGGATTTATAGATAAACGTAATGGAAAGTTTTTTATCTTAATAAAGTATCTTCAAACAATATGTCTGCTTGAAAGTTGTTTAGCACTTGAATACACTATAATTGTTCTACCCTGCGTTGCTTTTTCCATGGTGGAACAGATTCCATCCTTCAGTATGATGTAATTTATTTGATCTTTCCTTGCCTAAAATGAAACATTACATTTCTCTTCAAATCATGCTCTCATCAAGATTATTGGACAGACGGGATTCGCAGGACTCGGTCCGTAAGCAGCAGCTTGAAGATGTGCAGAGGCACAGAGAGACGGCGGACGCTGAGTGCGCTGGGAACACCCATTCTCACCCTCCGCTCCCTTTCCCCATCGGGAGTCAGGTGCTCCATCCTCCTCCCCACCCAGTTACACAAACAGAACTTGTCATCTGGGCCTAGGAGAATCAACACTGCCTTGCTTCAGTCACTGGCAAACTGCTAATGTGTCAATCATTAGAGGAGTGTTCATCTTCATAAGCCTGTGTGGTTTACACGTGGTCTTCTCAGTTACCGTTGCGGTGATCACATGGACTTGGATTTATGTATTCTTATATGGGCAAGCTACTCTTCGGAGAGTGGGTGTCTCCAGAAGCATCCATGTCTATTACAGAATGTGTGCTTGTCCCTTTGCTCCACCTGGGCATATGGATGTTAGAGTTGGTCTGAATCAATCCTAACAGCCCTGCATGTTTGGTGCAAGTTAACCTGGTCCAGGTTCCATCTCCCTCCTGCACTAAAGCTAGGAGAAACATTTGAGCTAACACTTGTACACAAAGTGCTAAGTCCATACACCCCCCACCCATTCTTCCTATCTGAGACACTTGCGTGATTTTGAAGTGTTTATTAATAGAGGCACCTTAGTTCTAGCCCTGAAGTAAAGGATAAGGAAGGCCAGTTTGAGGATGACTGACTAGACAGAACAAAAGACATAGCACCTTTGAGTCTCCATGTTAAATAAAGCTAAGTCCCCTTGGGTTCCTGCTGCTAAAAGCACTCCTAGCAAGAAGCAGACCCAGGAGTGATGCTGGCTGACCTCTAGGCTGCCCCTGCTCAGCGTTCACGGCCTCTGTTGGCACATTGTTGGACTTGAAAAGACCCTGGAACTTAAAGAGGGTGAACTAAAGCAAGAAAATCCATTTGGATTTATGTACCTTTGTAATCTTCCACAGTGTGAGTAAGACTTAAACTTCGAGGTTTAAGTTTATTTTAAAAAGAGCGGTACTTTAATTTTATCGGTCATTTAAAATATAAATTAAAAAGCTGACCAGACATTAGTTGCCTCTACCTTGTACAAATCATACCCGTCATTGTTTTTAGCTTTTGCATTGTGCTAAGAGTAGTAGTTGTAAATTGTGATTATTGATTACATTAAATATGGAAAAATTCAGGGCCAGGGAAATTGATATGCATGGGTGATCAGCTGAGTTCTATCTTTGAAACTACATTATAAAGCTGGAAGTTGGGGATGGAGAGAGAGCTCAGTTAAGAGAGTGTCCTGCTCTTCCAGAGCACCCACGTCAGGAATCCAGCCTCGGGGCATCTCCATCACAGGATTAAAATTACATCCTTTTTTTAAGAAGCCAGATGCAATGGCACACATCTGTAATCTAGCACATGCTATGTGAGTAGAAACAGGAGGATGACCCAGAGATTGTCAGATCATCTAGCATGAAATACACAGGAAAACAGCAGACTCAGGAGAGACTCTGCCTCAAAACAAGGGAGAAGGTGACAACTGTCCCCTGAAAGTTGTCCTCTGACTTTCACCTGTGGCTACAGCATATGCACACCAACACATAAAGTTAATTTTTTTAATTTATGGAAATATATTGAACAGTTGGCCTTATACAATAAAATTATGACAAAGTTAATTTTTATGGTAAAAAGTAATAGCTTATCAAAATACATTACTATTACTCTAGAAAGCACTACAAAATTGGTAATGGAAGAAAAGGGACTAAGTCAAATAACTATTTCTTAAGAATTTGGACGAAGCAAGTCACATGTCTCTTAACACAATGTTAAGTAGCATAAATCCATTTACTATGAGACGAGTTTTCTACTACATCAAAACAGAAACAGGGTCCCAAGTTGTGCCTCTTTCAGGAACATCGGTTTCTGGCCAGGGAAGGATGGAACACCGAATGATGGGATCCATGTGGAGGATGTCTGGTCCAGTCCAGGATTGTGAGAGAAAAGGAGATTTTTCTCCACAATAAGTGTTATTGCTCTTTTAGCCTTGCTGTCGACATCAGACCAGGTGACAGTAGGTAGCGCATGGCCCTGAGACCCAGTCAGGTGGCAATGAAGGCCCAGTCAGCTTGCTCCTGCAGATTGCGGATTGGCACGGCAGAAGCTCTCAGTGGCCGGATGAGCTCTACTGGCGGCTGGGGATGCTCTATGGAGGTTCTGCAGAGAGCGCCTGGCTGGCAGTCAAGTCCGGCGGTCTAGTAATGAATTCTTCAGGGAGAAGGAAGACCCTTCTTTCCCACAGTGCCACAGCTCAGAACAAGCAGCCAGTCTCAGACATCCTCGGTAAAGTAGGTGGTGCTCATGTGAAACAGGGCTGAGTCTTGGGGATGAATCTTGTCTCATCAGCTGGGATTCAGGACAAGGGCCATGCTTTATTTGCACAGGGAAAGGTAACACATGACAAGTTCATGTGGCTGACCACCTTTAGCCACCTGGGGGTTGTGTCACGTACCCCTGAGCCAGGCAAGGAAACAGGAGAGCTTTGTCCCACACCTTCCATTCTCAGGATGAGATTTTTTTTTTTTTTTTAATCTCAAAATTTGAAATTTCTGGGGTTTGAACATGCTCCATCTCAGCCATCCCATGCCAGTTCCTCAGGAGGCATGGTCTGTGAGGCCCACATTCCATGTCTGCCTGATAGGAGTTCCTTCAAGGAGAAAAGTTAAGCTACACTCAGGAACTAGTCCAATGAAAATCACCTTCCTGAACTGAAGAATCTGGTATAAAATCTCCACCTGGTGCCCTGCAGTGGTGCTGCAAGATGTAGCGCTTCTTAAAACACATGGCCCTGGGAAGAGAGGAGAGTGAGAGAGGGGGGACAGGAAGGAGAGAGGAAGGGAGGAAGAAACACCCAGCGTAAGGGTTTCATCCATGCATGAGGACTTAGCCTGTACACTTTTAAACGCTCCACAGCAGTCTCAACTCCCGTCCCAATACAACAGCAATAAACCTTTATAAGCTTTCAGAGGGAGCATCCAACGTGTAGCCATTTGTATTGGATATGTGTATATATAACTCTGAACCCTGCGTCCAGTGGGGCCAGATTTCCTCCGCCTTGAGTAACTCAGAAGCAAACACCTGACAGTTACTCTATTTCAGAAGTCTCTCTTACCCACAGTAGTAGCTAAGCTCTTCCAATTAGATATAGATTTTGTTCTTCCCCAACCCCACACCCCTCAGCTTCACCTAGTGTCACATCCTCACTAGTTTCTGCCTGTATAATTTTCTAAAACATAAACACAATTATGCCACATAAACTCCCCAGGGTCTTGTTGATAAGAACGGGCTAAGATTTAAACATGCACCCCACAAAAGTAAATCCACAGACGTGTCTGTCCTAAGTGCACAGAAAGACGTTCAGCTTCAAGCAACAGAGAACGGGAACTGAAATCACACGGAGATGCTCCTATATACACTTGCTGGCCAAAAAACACAGACGGACCTTCAGCCAGGATGTGAAGCAATTAGAATTCTCACTGTTGGATGGAAGGAAGTGGGTGCAGGAAAGCAACTCTGTTGGTGCCATGCACTTATGCATTTACGTATTTACGAAAGAGAGGTGGTGCATCTAGTCATGTAAGGACTTCTACACACAAATATTTATCTTAGTGTTATTTGTAATAGTACAAACTGAAGTCAACCTAAGTGCCTATAAAATTACAACCTGTCCATTCAATGGAGTAAAATGCCACATTAGAAAGGACTAAACCAATGAAGTATACAATAATATGGGTTACTATTATTCCAGATATCCTGAATGGAAGAAACAGAACAGAAAATATGCTGTGTGATGCTGCTTATAGAATATTCAGAGTAATCTACAGCAGCAGAAGGCAGATGAATAATGGCCGGGCACGGGGAAGGATGTGACAGAGAGTGGCACAAAGAACTTGCAGGGATGGTTGATTCTGTTGGCCATTTGAACTGTGGTAACGACTTCTAAGACAGATCAAGCTCTTCAAAATATACTTTCATATGTTGTGTGGTTTCTCATAATTCAATGTATATCCATAATTTTTTTTTGAAAGAATAGATACACATACCAAAATCAAAATTAAAATTGAGAGTAGAGACCTGGTTCTTGGGCAAGACAACCTAATTCTGTTTTTAAAATGCGTTTTAAAATCCTTTCCCTGGCTGGATATTGAGCCTTCCCAGAATCTCATCTGTGTCCATAGCGGCTAGCAAGATTGCATCCTAACCATTCACTCTTTGGTTGATCTACTCCTGCCTCCTCATCTCTGAAAGGTAAGCGCAGAAATATTGAGTTGCCACGGTTTCCTCCCTCTGACCTGCAGCGCATGGCATCCGAACAGTCCCTGGCAAGGTGAGAGAACCGAGGACTACCCTGAGCCAGACCGAGCAGGACCGTTGGGCAATCTGGAGAGGTCTGGCTCTTGGCACTGATATTTGAGACTTACAGATAGGAAGCACACTGGGGTGCGTTAAGCCATGCCTGGGAGAGTCCCCTCTTCTGTGTGAGATACAGCAAGAATTCAAGAAGCCTCGATCTTAAATCAGGAGGCAGGGTTATCTGTAAAGAGTAAGCTCTTGGATAGTTTGGTAGCTTTACTTTTACTTACTGTTATCCCTACTGACTGGCGTAGGCTAGCATGTGAATTCTGTATCTTTGGTCTCATGGATCCTGATACCTTGGCCAAACTGGCTTGTGTGTAAACACGGTGTACTCTTATGTCTGAACAGCCCAGGGAAGATCCGGCTTGAGGTGGTGTCTGGTGGCGGTGGCCAGCAACACTATCAAGACTTGGTTGTCAGTGGATCAAGGCATAGGGCTTGGCCCTGTCCACTGCTTTTCTTCCATAAGCTGGCTTTTTTTTTCAGACTGGTTCTCCATTAGAAGTTGCAAACCAACTGGACCAAGAAACAATTCCAACAGCTGAAAGAATAGTAGGTTTTTGGAAACTTGATGAAGACCTGATGCTTGCTTGAACTGACAAGAGTGTTCTGGCTTCCAACCCCTAAGATTATGGAAGGGAGTGGCTCCCTGAGACACTGGTACTTGAATTTGTCAGAGAGCCTGTTAAGACACAACTTCCTGGCTTTTGGGCCCCACCACAGAGGGCAATTCAAGGAAGTCTGGGAGCTTGCATTTTTAGTGAGGCTTCAAAGGATGCTGAGACTGTCCAATCCTAGAACCACCTCTGAGCTTTACTGCTTTGTGAACCTGAAATAAGAGAATACAAGGGGGATGATGCTCGGCCTGGCTGGTGTGAATTGTATGCCTCTAAGTCAGACTGAAGGCACACCCTTAGTCACATGGTCTTTGGAGATGGGGCTTTGGGAGAATGAGTCTTCAGAATTGGGCCATCCTGTCAATGTTAGTAGCCTCAGAGGATGACAAGAGCATCTCTGTGCACGGGAAACACAGCATGCAGGGATCTGTCTACAAACCAAAAAAAAAAAAAGGCACATGCCAAGGACTCAACAGATGGGCACTTTCAGCTTAGTTACTGGCTTCTAGGACAGCGAGAGGCTAGTGCCTGTTGTCCAGGCTGCCCAGCGCTTGGCAGTGTTTCAATGGAAGCCCAGGCACGCTGACGAGGATGCGGAAAAAAAAAAATGAAAACCATATTGCCAATGAGCGTGTAAAATGCTACAACTACTCTGGAAAACTGCAGTATTCAAAGCAAACACATGAATACCATAGCACTGAGCAAATGCACTCCTGGCTACTTATATCAGAGGGGAAAAAACTGTGTCTACACGGAATACAAAGAATACATTCTAAAATGTGGGGCTGTCTAAGAGAGCAGTAGAGGTTAACCAGAAGAACTGATTCTTTATTGCTGGTGGGGAGTAGGATTGGCTTCCAGCTTCACTCTCCAGGTCCCTGCCTGCCCTGCGTATGGCTTACAGGGCAGTCTCATCGCCATCCTCATGAACCTCCATCTCAAAACCTAGGATGCAAAAGACCTGGCACTGTAGCACACCACCCAGCCAGGGTACCACACCTCCTCCTCCAGGGCCTGTAGTGGTCATGTATAGGCCAGAGGACTAAGGTGGGGATAAAGAAGCAATGTATGCCAGCAGCACTCTGCACTTGCTCTCTGCTTCCTCTGCGAACCCTGCTGCATTGCTCTGTCCCCTCATCCACAGTGTCATTGTCCACATGACCCTGCTATTCATCTGGGCCCTGGGTTAAGGGTTCTTGCCTTTAAAACAGCTCTGCAGCTTTTTACCAGTGAGCTTGTTGATGGTCCTGAGGACCATCCCAAACCTGCAGTTCTGGTTGTGATCCTGTGCTCTTTTTATTGGTCATATCTTTCTCCTTAGCCTACTGTAGCATCCTATTAAGGCCCTTCATAGTTTTTGTGGGGCCTCTCTGTTTTCTTCATCTTATGACTGAAGGGAGTCTAACATCTGCCTGGGGAGCTTGGCACCCACCTACTTACCATGTTCCTTGGGAGACTTGCTGTCAAGGTGGCTGGTTCTTTTATCCTGGTAGAAGAAGGTTGAGTATTTGCCATCAGTTTTGTGTGGTGAATCCTCTCTACCATGAAGTCCCGAGGGTATCCCTCCCCCCGCCCCTTTTCTTGTCCCAGCTTTTGTACCCAACTTGCAACTTGTTTCTTGTGTCTGCTCTAATCCTGCGGTGCTGGGACCCTCTTCATTGAATCTTCCTGCCTTCTCCTCTTTTTTCTTTCTTCTCTTCTTCTGCTCAGGAGCCTTTTTTTCCACAGCCTTGGAACCATCTGCTTCAGGCCATATCAAAGTGAAAGGCAAAGCAGGAGCCACTCAGTAAGCACCCTGGCAACTTGTGCTTTGGCCCATGCCATATACTCGATGATGTTCTGGAAGAAGAGGGAGGAAAGCCAGGGGCATCAAACATGCACTGGCATTGAGTCCCCAGTTAGGTCTTCTCACAGGCACCCATAGTCTGAAGCCATTGGCTGGAAGCTTTGGGCATCCTGAGTCCCGCTCTGAGCCTTTGGACCAAAAGTGTGAGGACCATGTACACACAAGGTAGGTATCATATTGGCCCTCATAGGCCATTTCCATATCAAGCTCACTTCAGGTACAGCTAGACCAGTAGAAGGTCACACTCACCCAGAAAAGCCCTTGGGTTAGACTCTTAGGAGTCTTATCTCTCTTCCTAAGCTGTACATGCCTCCTTGCCAAGCTGGTTGACCCCACAGTTGGAACCATATTTGTGGGCAGTGTGCTGACTGTTGCCATAGTTGTAACTGTAGCTCTTCTAGCCTTTATTTGGCCCAGAGTTCCACATTGTGTATCCATAATCTCAGGTGGGCCCAGCACTGGTGTGCACACATATTGACTGCAAGGTGATTTGAGATTCTTGGATGAAGCCTGTGTAAGTCAGGCAACTGTGACGCTGGGCCCTGTGATGTTGGAAGCTGCCCGGCCTCTCCTCTTTCTGAATCTGAGTTGATAACCTTTGTATGTTTTAGCACAAAACAAAGCAAAGCAAAAAGCTCTTTGAAATCCATTTGGAATTTTATTTCAAGACTTTGATCACATATCTACCAAGGCTGCCATAGTGTGACAGCTGGAAAACAATCAGGATTTGGGAGACTTTAAAAACATCTTGTGACCTTTCAGTCAAGGTCACTGTGAAGAATACAAGCTTGGACCACGAGCTGCGTTCCTGGAGGCATAGAAAGCAACACAGTGATCAATGCTCTCACTGATCTATGCAGGACTCCAGTGCTTGGCTGCCTCATACCTGGTGCTCCTTAGTCTATTAGGAAGCCCACAGTCCTCAGCACGGCCTTAGCCTTGGGCTCTCCCCTTAACGTACCAAGCTTTCCACCGTCTGACCTTTATGCCTAATGAAAGTTCAAAAGCTCTCCTATTCATTATACGTACTGCGGTATCAAGCTAAATACTACAGAGGCACAGAAAGCAGTGCATCGTGGTTGTGAAAATAGTAGGGTTTTCCCTCTATGCAAAAAAAAAAAAAAAAAAAAAAAAAAAAAAAAAAAAAAATCAAATGCTTTGGGAAGATTTGATGAAAGCCAGTTCTTTTATAGCTGTTCTCAAACTATAAAAGATACGGGAAATGTAGACCGTAAATAGAAATGGAAAAGGATTTCTCTCTCATATACTTCACAGAATCTTTTAAATTCTCACTTCACTTTACAATTTAGAAAAAGAGGACCTTGGGATGTTGCTTAGTTGTAGAGCATTTGACGAGCGTGCAAGAGGCCCTAGGTTTGGTTCCCCACACCTCAAAAATAAAATTATAGAGAGGCCAGCAAGATGGCTTAATAGCAAAAGCCTCATGATGTGAGATCAAACCAAAGGACACACACAGTGAAGGAAAAGAACTGAACCCCACAAGCTGTCCTCAGATCTGTACACAGGCACCATGGTATGTGTGCGTCATTATGTGTAAACACACACACACACTTTAAAAAATAATATAATAATATCAAATACAATAAAAGATAAAAGGAGCATGAAGGTCTCATATGCCCTGATACTAACATGTATGTGAAGAAATATTTGGAAAAGACCATGGATTCACACAAAATTGTGTTGGTGAACAAGAGATGAGTTAAATATTTTCTAATATCTTTATCCTTTTACTTTTCTTTCCGAATCAGGTTGACTAGCAGGTGGTCCAACTACATTGGAGAAGAGGTTCTATGTCTGTCCTGAGAGACCTTTTTACTGATTGGCCAGCGGCCTGGGTATTCAATCTGCAGGAGCCTTTCAACACTGAAAATGCTCAATTATTCACAAGCAAAGCTGGAGCCAGAGAAAGCAGGAAGTGGGAATTGCTGTAAGAGCAGAGGACTCAGGTCTGAGCCCCACTGCTCATCCATCCTAACCCTTAGGTCACGCATTAGTGACAAGACAAATGGGAGACAGGATACATCTGTATTTGCAGAGAAGCCATAAAACTGGCAGATTAGTATTGATGAGCCTGGGTGTCTAGTGCTGATGAAAGGGGCACTCTCACCTCCTCCCAGGAGCTGCCCCACCAGTGTGAGGTCGGGGGGGGGGGGCGGGGGAGGCTTTGGTGACCTCACTGCACCATGGATCAAGATTGGAGTTTGCTCCAGCAAGTGATTTTTAATGACATGACCCAATACTTTTTCCTTCACTGATGGGATTTGGTTTTCTATCTATTTCCAAGCAGATACAAAGAGCAACCTTTTTGCTTGGGGTCTGGTAGGAGGCAGTGTCTAAAAGTGAGTTTAAAAGCTCAACCAGGAACTGGAGAAATGGCTCAGAGGTTAAGAGCTCTAGCTACTCTTGCAGAGGACCAGGGTTCAATTCCCAGTTCCCACACGGCTGCTCACAACCATCTATTACTACAGCTCTAGGGGAGTTCAATGCTTTCTTCTAACGTCTCCAAACACCAGATACATGAGTGATCTACAAATATATGTGCATCCATACCCGTACCAAAAAACAAACAAACAAACAAAAAACAAACAAAAAACCAAACCCCACACCTCTCAATGAGACAACCTGTTTGTCTTCTTCCTTAGAGAATTTTTGAGAAATATGTTATTGCTTTTTTTTTTTCTAGCTATTGGCATTTCAAACACAGATGTTTTAATGCCCCACTGATCTTTTAGTGCCTCTCCCTGGCTGATGCCATCAACAACTGCCCAGCTGGACTTCCACTTATCCTGCCTCTGATGTTATAAGTTTGCTCTGCCCAAAAGCCAGTGGATGACTTACAGTAAGCAGCCAGACTATAAGCCAAATGGGCCCTTTTAAAAGTGCGTATTGATAAAATGAATCCTCTCTACATACGGTGGCTGAGGGACACTGTCAAGATGGCAAAGGACAATCAGGATTAATTGACTGGCTGTGAGCAAAGCTACTGTTTGGGACACTCAGAGTCCCATGGTGACATAGTTACTTCCCAATAGATCACACTAGAACACAGGCTACATCTGCTAGCCTAACAGCCCTGGTGCTGCTCATCCTGGGAGCTGTTGCTCACCCCCTTCCCCAACCATGCTGAGCCAATCCCCAAGCTCAGGACACAGATAGTTTCTGGTGGGACATGGGGGCAAGAAGGTGCGGGGGCGGAGCTAGGGTTTCCCTTCTCCCACTCTTTACCTGGCTCACACTACCTCTCTCTGAATACTCTACTGAGGACCTTGGATCTTGGTGTCCTGACTCTGAGAGAGCAGAGACAGTGGTTTTCTGGGACTTTAGCTCTCTGCCTTGTCTCCCTGTTTGCCGTTGAGTAAGTTGGTTTGGTGACGAGCTTCCTGCACCAGGTCCCTCAGTTTTAAACACCCTTGGCTTCTGTTCTGTTGTGATTGGAGCCTGACTTACGCAACAGGAATCCCAGAACCACAGAAGGACGAGTTGAGATATGTGGCTGCGCCGCTAACGTGTTGCTGAAGGTTTTTGTCTGTCCCGCATTTAATAAGTGTGTTTGTTATTATTTTCCTTGCATTCTCAACATTTCTTCTGACTTGGAGTTACACTTCAGCTTGTAAGTGGAGTTTCTTGTTTTCTAGTTATTATATCTTAGCATGGTACTTTCCAAATCCCATTTTATTATGCTCCACACTTAAAAACCCACCTGGACACACTCCCCTTCTAGTCTTTTTGTTAAACTATCTTTAAGCCCCCTTGCATGTTTTTGTAATGTGTAAGGCAGACTCTGTTACGACAGAAAAGTTTCAAAAGACTTGTGCAGCTGGGAACTTTTTGATGATTTCATTTTATAAGTCCTTTGGAATGAACGTGGGCATTAAGAGGCACAATGAATACAGTATCAGTTTAACAAGATTCGAGTGGCCTTATTTTTACAGAGAACTTAACATTTCTAGACATTGTGATTCCACCCAATGGCTTTCTCTATAATGTTTTAAAAAAATGGAATTTAGCAGACATATAAAATGGGAAAAATACAAAAGCTGTCATAAATCTTTTGTATTCAAGTGTTTTTCATTGATTCAGAAGGAAACAGGACAAGAAAGCCCAGGTGCTGTTTGTTAGAGCTGAGGGCTGATGTCTCCGCATCATGAAGAGATGTAATGAAAGAAACCAAAACACGTGGATCACATGCTTGTGGGGAACTTTGAGAAATCAGACCCATCTGGCCTCTGCATAAAGCCTGGGTGCAAAAAAGTGATGGAGACTGCACGGAGAGGCAGAACTCTCTGACGCCTTCTCTGTGGCAGGCCAAGGCCTGCCCTCCTTCCTGGCCACCGAGCTTCTCCACATGAGTGGCAACTGGGCAACCTGAGAGTCAACCACCTACACTGCTTCTCCATGCTTCTGTGACTGCTCACTATGAGGGTGAACTCAGCTCTTAGGACCACCATCACATTGTCTCAAGAAAGGAGAGAAAGTGGCCATATCACCGGGTCTGGAACATTAGATCTCTAAGGTGCTAGCTCTCCTCAGGGTGAATGCTGGGTACACTGGTTATCAATTGTGCTGTCTTCCTCCCTCAGGAATGTCTTCTTCTGTCTTGGGGGATTTGATTTGGAAGATTCTCTTCACTTTAATATCTTGACTTAGAATATTTCCATATATAGAAAACTTTCCCTGTTAGCCAGTGTGCTCTCTCTCATCTCTTTTATTAGTGGTACACTAGTCCATCACATGAGTATTAAAAATTTCTCTCAGCCAGGGACATATTAGTGCCTATTTTGGGTATTTACAGATTTTTGCTAGTACCATGCACTGGTGATGTCTACAGGCATTTTTTATTTGCTGAGATTTCTTAGAAGTCTGTGTGTGATGACTTTCTATCCCAGAGACTTCAAGGGCGTATAGGTGTTACATGTTGGTAAGTATTACTACAGTGTGATCTTGGAATGTTTTAATTTATATTCACACAGATGTAAATAATGCTCATACAAATCATCACTGCTTCCCCTTAGAGTTGGGAGTTAATGTAACTTTGTTATTTAACATTAATATTAAGGTGGATGTTTCCTAGCAATTCATTTCAAATTCTTTTTGTTTTCCGAATGGCTTGGTGGGATGGGTGTAGTAAGTAAGCTTAGAGGCAGAGGCGCGGAATAATTTCCAGAGAAGGGAAACCTGGAGGGAGAGATAAGGAATTCTGGATGTCACGCACTATAGCAAAGCCTGGGACCCATGGAGGTGTATAGGGACCGATGAAGGACAGACGGATGACTTTGCTGGCAAATATGTGTAGACAGCACTCTGGGACAGAGAGGTCAGTGGCATCCCCAGATTCTCACTGTGCGATGGGTGCTAAACTTCTGTTCTGTGAAGTTGTGCATAAGCTGCATTAGTTATTTTTTGAGGTGCTTATCAAAGAACAAAGAGTAGAAGTGGGACTGTGAATTAAAATAAAAA
Organism: Acomys russatus; assembly: GCF_903995435.1. NCBI lineage: Eukaryota > Metazoa > Chordata > Mammalia > Rodentia > Muridae > Acomys > Acomys russatus. The sequence goes on from NC_067145.1 coordinate 37,540,522, forward strand.
AGGTTATAATTATGGTATGTACTAATTGTAGCGTGTCACATTGCTTATCATATGGAATGGCAGTCTTTTTATTTATTTATTTATTTATTTATTTATTTATTTATTTATTGTGCAGGGCTCTGTTCATATATGGCATGTCTATCTGCGTGTATGCATGTTTGTATGTGTGGGGACACATATGTGTGAAGGTGCGTATGTGCACTGGTGCTCATGCATGTAGAGGCCAGAGGGTCAGGGTCACTTGTCTTCCTCTATCATGCTCCACCTACGATCCTGAGATTGAGTCTCTCACTGAGCCTGGAGCATGCTGGTCCAGCTACTCTAGCTAGCCAGCTTTCTCTGGGGATGCCATCGCTGACTCACAAGCTCTGGGATGATAAGCAGACTGCCAAGCCCATGGCATTTATGCAGTTGCTGGAGATCCGAAGTCTGGTCCTTCTGCTTAGTGCTTTACCACTGAGCCATCACCCCAATCCTCATCCTGCTGCATGATGCTTTGTAAATTCGACATTACTGTGGGTGAGTATACTTATATGCAGAGTTACAAGATGAATAAGTGAGCTTTTTATATTCGTGTTGTCATTATTACTCACAAATGTCATTGCTCCTAGAAGTAGTGACAGACATGTGTAGAGGTCACTTGGATCTTATGGTCAGATCCAAGTCTATTGCAGGATGTGCTAGAGGAACAAAGATCTGGCAAACTGCTCAGCACAATTGATGCCACTTTTCTCTCTTGCAATAGAGTCTTACTATGTTGTCCTGGCTGGCCTAGAACTCACAGAAATCTGCCTGACTTGCCTTCCAAATGCTGGGCTTAAAGGCATGCCCACATACCAAGTCTTGATGTCACTTTTAGTTTTTCTAAAGCAGTATAAGCCTAATTTGTTCCTTCAGTTTTTTTCAGACCAAAACTCATTGTATTTTGAATATGTTGAATTCATTTTTAAAAATTATTTATTGTGTATATGGTATTCTGGATGCATACAAGCCTGCATGCCCGAAGAGGTATCCTGATGTCATTATAGATGGTTGTGAGCCACCATGTGGTCGCTGGAAATTGAACTCAGGAACGTTGGAAGAGCAGCCAGTGCTCTTAAGCTCTTAGCCATCTCTCCAGTCCCCTGAATTTATTTTTAATAGGTACCAAACACAAAAAAATTCAATCTGATTGTACAAGTCTACATGAAAAAGAAAGACTATATTTTCTTCCAATTCTGGCATTTTCCAAAAATGTAGCTTCACTTATTGAATTTTGCCATCTATTGATATTTCTATGTATTGATTTAAGTACAGAGTCAATTATTCAGAACTGAGTAGGCACTTTGCTGACATACTGCCACAGAATATACAGATTGTTTACATTGTGATGTAAATTGTCTTAGAAGTGGCTGCTTGTCCCTAGAAGACTAAGGGATTTAAAAATATAGTCATAGGATTACTTGCATGATATATAAACTATGATAATTGCATACAGGCACAGTAGTTATTATGACTTACACATTTGTTGCTATAAGATGCAGGAACTTTCCAGTTTTACTAAGTTTAGGGAATGATTTTAGGCATCTGCAGGAAAGCTGACAGATCAGCCTTGGGGTAGACCAGAAAGCCAGTCCTGCATCTCTCTCTATGCTAGTGTCATCCTGGTGCATAAGATTCCTGGATAAAGTGTAATCATGGCACACTTCTGCTGCCCCCTCCAATCTTGCTGTTCTCTAGTAGTTCAGGAGTCCTAAGTTCCAGTTCTCGGCTTCACCTGGTTCATATAGTGGAATTTGTAAAGTCCTTTTCTGTTTGCATCATCTCTTCTATTCTTGACCTTTTTGGGCCCTGGATAATACCCTGTCCCCAAAGCCAGACAGTCCTATACCAGATTCCAAATTACCTGATTGCAATGACTTAGGAGGAAGGACTGCTAGTGTCTCTCACAACACATGAAATAAATAAACTTTTACTCGACTTAAGAAGCCAAGGGTGCAATGTTTACTAGTAAGTAGCTCACCTTAAAGAAGACATTCAATCTCTTAGGACATCCTTGTGTATAGTTCTAAAGACCCTTTCCCTCATCTTGTCTTCTTTATTGTAAATGATCAAATAAATCTGCTTTAAAAGTAGAATCTAAACGTTTGCAACTCAAAGTTTTATGTATCTACAACAAGAAGTAGCAGCGAACACTAGACACTGAAGTTTAAAGAATGCTCAGATTAACCCGTTGTTGCAGGGAAGTACAGGGTTTGTTCAGGATGTATTGTCACTTGTTTTGTTTGTAGACCAGATTTGGGTCAAGTGATCATACTGTTTGCTAGAAGATTATTTGGGAGAGTTCTAAGAAATCTGATTTCTACATTCTGTTGACTTTTGAGTTCTTTTAGGGCTAACCAATTTTCTTTTTAAACTGTATGATTAGATTTTTAGGTAATGCCATATTCCTCTTTTAAGTAATCTATCAAATATACATTTATGAAGTTGTGTGAATTCCCAGTTAAAACACAATACATGTAAATAATGAATAAATATTTAGCACTAAGTGCAACGGCATTGATAATTATTAATCCTGAGAAATATTCGTAATAATAATTCTAAAGTATTAGTATTTAAATAAACACTATGGCACTAAAACGGTATTTAGACACCTTCATTGTTGTGCCGTTTTGTACCAAACTTGTTTTTGCAGTAGATGGGACTGATATGAGGAACTTCTGGTGCCAGGTGAAAGCTCTGTCACCCTCAGTCATCTTCAAATTCTCATTTTGAGACAGGGTCTGGATAAGTTGCTTAGGTTGGTCTTGAACTTGCTATGTGGCCCAATCAGGATGTGAACATATGCTAATCCCACCTCAGCCTGCAAAGTAACTGGGGTTCCAAGCCTGAGCTGCCAGACATGGCTCCTTTTTACTATTTTCCCCAGTTATTTCAACATACAAAGTTGACTAGTTCCTCACACATTGTTAAAACCTATAATAAGTTTCCATAGTTACGATCACTGCTTTATAATTGTCCAAGTCTTGCTCATAACTTTACAAGAAGAATTGGCTGTGGAAGGCAAGTATGACTTTTTTTTTTCAAAAAACAAATTTGAGTAGTCATTTCAGATAGTAAGCATTTCCCCAACGTATAAAATTAGTGCCCCCTCAAATTCCAACACTATTTAAAACTCTTAAAAAGTAGCTTTATGACATGTAAATATAACTGTTGTAGATAAACGGAGATGGAACCACCAATGGAGATCTCATTGCCTATGGAACACAGGCAATTTTTAAGGAAAAAGTTTCTTTGTAATAATTATCCCTCTAGTAAAGGGTTAAAATTTTGACTGGAAATAGCCCTCCAGTTGTTAGGTAAGGACTCTCCAACAGTGTTTTAAGAGACTAACAGATTTAATTTTCACAGCATTAAAATATACAGCTACTACTGACAGTTTCTCTGGCCTCAATTGGAATACACATAGTTACATTTCAAGTAAAGCATTCACTCACTGAGTTATGATGAAAGACATTTAGCACTAGTTTATACCAGCTTGTATTCATATTTGTAAAGTACTTTTGTGTACAATGTTTGAAAGAAACACTTTTACCCTCTAAAGTTTAAAGACCACCTGAAACTTTGCAATTAAATGACCCCCCCCCCAAAAAAAAGCATAAAAATGGCCAAAGTAAATGAGCATCCGTCTCACAAAGGGGAAAAGGCAAATAGTTGGTAAATGCCAGCAGTAGTATTCAGCCACGCCGGCAGTTAAACTTCAGCAGGAGTGAGCAATTATATTCTCATCATGAAACAACCGAGGACACTGAGGGCTTTCAAGGCGGTAGCTATATACTGACCAACTCTGAATAGATTAAAAATGGAACCCTTTATAAATCACGTGCAATATTATTTTTGAATGTTCAGATGCCCCCTTTCTTCGCTATAGCAGTCCTGCTTTTAGTAATATAGCCATGTCTAAATCTACATTCTTGTGTGTGTGTGTGTGTGTGTGTGTGTGTGTGTGTGTACGTGCGTGCGTGTGTTGAATAATAAAAGCATGGAAAGCTGTAAAAACACACATTTGCTGTGATACTTACTTCTAATAGACAGAGTCTCACTATGTAACCCTGGCTATCCAGGTACTCACTATGTAAACCAGGCTGCCTCTGCTTCCTGAGTGCTAAAGATATGTGTGCTACAAGGCTCACCTAGTAGCAATATTTTATTAATTTTAGGATTAATAAGTACATATTATTGAAATCTATGCATCGTTCAGTATAATACAGAGATTAGTTGACTTATAATGATAAACATTGCATGATTTATTATTAAATTTAAAAAATGACCAAGTGGACAGGTAATACCTGAGCTTAGCCTAAAACATGTGGTATGTCATGTTGTCTTCCAAGCTCCCTAAGAAGCAGATTATTTTTCCCAGTTTTCAAAAGTTTCCTTCAAATATAAATTCTTGAGAAAAATGATCATCTCACAAGTAAAAAATTATTTCACACATAGTCAAACAAGGTAGAAGATAAAGACAAAAAATTGTGGCTTTCAGAAATAAATCCCAGTGCTTTAGACAGTATTTTTAGACACATGGAAAATTTGAATAAAGACCAATGAAGCACCTAGAAAATGAAAATATTGTAATTGAAATGAGCAAATAGCCCACAGTGGGTGAGCTTTGCCGTAGATTAAACACAGCTAAAGAGAGGATTAATGATCTTAAAGACAAGTTGTCACAAAGAAATGATACAAAATGCCACATGAATGAGATTCAGAATGTGAAATGAGTAAGGAAAGGTGGGTGGGATAGACATGGTCTAATTGTGGATCTAAGGTGAAAAGAGGGGGAAAAGAGAAACAGGAAATATTTTAGAATAAAGTCACTGAAAAGCGTCTTTCTCCAGGCTGAATCTGAAACACAGTAAAAATCAGGTAGGAGAGACACTAAGCAAATCCACCACTAGATAAACCATGTGCAACTGGACAGGAGGGGACCAAGACCAGATCCCTCCAGATGAAACATTACCTCTAACCAATCTACAAACTGATGTGTTTTCTCTTGACGGCAGTGAAGAAATCCAGGAGACTGTGGACCGATGTATTATGTGCAAAAGAAAAGCTTTTATTAACCTAAAGCTCTATGACTAAAAAAAAATTGTATTTTCTGCATGAAACCAAAGGACGACATTTCAAGGCACAGTGACTGAGTGGAGTTTTCTGTTAAGCCAAAGCTGCCAAAGGAAACTCTCAGCCCTGCTAGAGACTGAAGGAGAAAGGTGTCACATTCAGTCCAAAATGCACACATAGGCACCCAGGATATAGCAACACAGTTGGGACTGACAATTTTCCCTGAAACACTACTACCATTGTGAATGTACCAGCTAATTGGAAAAGGCAGAAGCTATACATACACACACACACATATATATATACACATACATAAATACATATATATATATATATACACACACACAAATAGATATAGATAGATAAATAAATGTAAATACTAAAGCAACAGTACCAGAATGCAAACATTCAAGAAGTAGAAGACAAAAATCCAGTTAATGCAGCCAGCACCAGCTGTGCTTAGTGGGATAAAAACCAAAACCGGATACAAAGTTACATGGGTAAGATGTGGGAAAGGTGTGAGTAGGTGTGGATCTGGGAGAAGTTGGGGGAAAGATGAATATAATCAAAATATATTGTACTAAATTTTATGAGCACTAATAAAAAGGAGAAAAAAAGTAAAAACAAAAACAAAAACTCAATAGACCATGGTGGCGCATGCCTTTAGTCCCAGCATACACACTCAGGAGGCAGAGGCAGGTGGATCTCTGTGAGTTAGAGCCTAGTCTACAAAGTGAGTTCCAGGACAGCCAGGGCTACACAAACAAAAGGTAAGATACCACAAAATGTAAATAAAATAAATATGCCTTCACTGAACAGAAAGACTGTCAGGCCATGGTAAGTTAGCTGTGCTCTGTGACATCAAAGAGCTCTCTGTGTTTAAAGTAGAGCAGAAGGGGCAAGGGTGGAAAAGGTCCCAGGCAATGTACTAAGGAGAAAACTGTTGTACTCTGGAAATCACACAAGTGGTGCATGTTCAGGGAAAAAAAGAGCTTTGCTCAAGGAGGAAAAAAAAAAGTGACTTTATAAGGATGGAGAGGAAGAAGTACCAGAAAAATATGACAAACTTAAATTTCTATGCACCTACTAATATGTTTCAAAATATACAAAGGAAACAAATTGTGTGTGGTTAGTTTGGCTAGTGAAACAGAAACAGTTCACAGGCTTTCCTGTGGTTTGCCTTTCACGGTTTTCCATCCCTGCTGGTGTTGATAGCTGGACAAGGAGTAGATCCTAGGGACTTGAATGCCTGGTGGGAAAGAGGCTGGGTTGCACAGAGGCTGGAGTGCAGAAGCTTCCGCAGAGAGCTTGACTGTCATCCGCAAGCTGTTCACAGCTCATCGGGAGTCATTAGCCTTTCTCTGTTCTGGAAACCCTAGCCTTTGGAGTCTGTTTCTCTCACTAAAACTTGATCTTAGATAAACTGGAGTCGGTTTACTGAAGTCACAGAAGTAGATGCTTCAGGAAAGGAAGGAAAAACCAGCCAGCCCCATGTGTTCCAGAGATATTACTGTAACACCTAAGCACTCAAGCCAGGAGAAGAGAAAGCACTTCCGTCAAACGGCAAGCAGAGCAATGAGGCGTATGTTTTCTTAATCTGTGTTTCTGTGCCTATGCTCATCTGATTAGCAATTAAGAAGGAAACAGACTGTTACAAGATTAATTTGGTTCATTTAGACTTCCTCTCCCTCTGCCCTACTTTAGACACTTAATATCTGCGGAAATCGCCAAGTGGTCCATTTGTGCTTGATGCTCTCTCTATAGGAACTTCTTCTGATTAAAAAGAGCATTCCTCCTCAAGCACACACATTTCAGTTCTCGTTCTAGCACATCTGAATACAATCTGCCTGCATCCCTTAGCAACTCGCTTTTTGCACCAGTATAGCCACAAGTCCCACAGAAAAAATGGCTAGAGAGCAAAGGCTTGCCAGGTGACACAAAGATGCAAAGGTCAAAGGAAGTTTTCAGTGTGGAGGCAAAAGGCTGGTGACCTCACCAAAGGCTCCTTCTGATGCCGTGCCTGAAGCCAGCAGGCTCTGGCAGACTCTGGTTCTTGAGATCCAAGATGGAGTTAATCGGAGAAAATGGTTTTAGGGCCCAAAGGCCTCTGGAGCATGGCAACTCCACTATGGGGGCACCTGAATGATCTTTGAAGGAGGTGTGGATGGAAATGGTTTAGGATAATAAATTTCCAGTCTCCAGATTTTTAACAAATCAATCTATTTGTGAACGTTCCTAAGGCAGTGTCACACTGACTTCCTTGCACTGCCTCCCATTGTATAATTCTCCCCTCCCAGGATAATTATATCAATTATATTCAAGACGTTAGGGTATGGGTTAGACAAGGTAGTCAACAGATAACTATGAACCTTACTCTGTTTATTTTTGTAAATGGATAAATCACATTGAATGGCAAAGTGATTTTCATTGCCTACTTTATTCATCCTTTCATTACTTGGAAAAGCGAACTGGCTTAGCTTTTCCCTCTTTAATGGTACTGCAAAGTTGAAGGGGGAAATGCATCTAGTCACATAAGAACACTTCCTTTCTCAAAATCAGACAGACCCTCCCTTAGGCATGTTCGTGTTTGCCACGGATACATGATTTACTGTGCATCTGGAAGCCATTCTCCCAAGAAGTCTCCGTTGTTTCCTTGTGTGACTGCGAGACATCACCCGGATATTATTAATCCTTGGTTTGTTTTTCCAAAATATCAAATCTCATATTCAATCCTTTATTCTGCATGAGGGCTTCTGGAGGCATCACGACTTGGCCAGACCGTGAGTTTTCTATATCAAATAACCCTGCCGGCATTCCATCGTGCCTTGCTCCTAGTTTGTACTTTTAAAACATCCAGAACTGGACACACAAGGGTTTTCAAATTTTGTTACACTGTTCTGTACTCTTATTAAAATAAAGGAACTTAGAGTAAACTACATTTCATACATATCGATTCACTTTAAAAAGATTTACGAAAACTATATTTTAAAAGAAACAAAGTTGGTTTTTTTTTTTTTTTTTTTAAGTTTATTCAGGTCGGAGAGATGGCTCAGTGGTTAAGAGCACTGTCTCCTCTTCCCAGCATCCGTGTGGCACCTCACAAACTCTCTGTAACTCCAGTTCCAAGGGATCTGACACCTTCACACTAATGCACACAAAATAACATTAAATAAGTTTTTTTTAAAAAAAGGTTTATTTTATTTATGTGTCTGTGTTTGTACAAGTGTATGCCAAGTGTGTACGGATACTCAAGGGGGCCAGGGGAGAGTGCAGGACCCCCTGCAGTGGGAGGTACACGTAGTTGAAAGCCACCCGATGTGTGCTGGGCACTGAATTCAGGTCTTCCGCAAAAGTAGTATTTGCTCTTAGCCAGTGAGCTTGTCTTTAGCCACAAAGAAATTGGAGCATTTAATTGCATTATTCACTCGAGAGCCTCTTGGTAGAGGCTGACTGTAACAGAAATGATAGCTGTGATGGGGATGCCTTTGATGAATTAGTGTTGACATGAGCTTGCACATATTGAACTAGTATTTTTAATAATTCTCTATGCTTTTATAGTGTTGTAGTCTGAACAGGAATGGCCCCCATAGACTCATGTGTTTGCCTGCTTGGCCACAGAGAGTAGCACTACTAGAAGGTGTGGCCTTGTTGGAGTAGGTTTGGCCTTGCTGGAAGAAGTGTGTTACCGTGGAGGCAGGCTTTGAGGTCTCCCAGGCTCAAGCTACATCCAGTGTGGCACCTAGTCTCCTTCTGCTGCCTGTGGATCAAGATGTAGAACTCTCAGCTCCTTCTCCAGCACCACGTCTGCCTGCATGCTGCCATGCTTCCCGCCATGATGATAATGAACTCAACCTCTGAATCTGTAATCGAGCCCCAGTGAAACATTTTCTTTAAGTTTCCATGACCAAGAGTTGCCTTGGTCATGGTGTTTCTTCACAGCAATAAAACCGTAACCTAAGACACATAGTGACACTATGTATCTGAACATTTACCATGACCTTGTGGTGGACACAGATTTCCCCCATTGTATTAACCTTCTATTACTATAATAAAATGCCTGAGATAATCAAATTAAAAAGAGAAAAGGCTTAGTTACCTTTACCATTTTAGAGGCTTCAATCCATGGTCATTTGGTCACATTGCTTTTGGGCTCTGGTGAGGGGGCATATCAGCTCAGTATTGGGATGGAAAGTGACAGAGAAAGCAAGCATGGCTATGTAGTTCCCTGTGACAGCATGACCACAGTACCCTCTAACCTTCCACTAGGCCTCACATCTAAAAGTCTCACCACCTCCAAACAGTGCAAATCTGGGGATCAATCCTTTAACCCGTGAGCCTTTGAGCGACATAATACAATGATATCATTTGACCATTTGACTTTAGACTTGGCCGCTTGACTTCTTGTGGTCAATGAAAAAGCCTGTAAAACAATCCACAGGACAAGAGCATGCAGCAGGTGGCCATGGCCTCGGTTTACCTCAGGGGATGAGTCGTGTGGAGGAGAACTGCTTTAACAGTGGCTGTCTAAACTGGAGCCACAGTAGCAGCACTAAGCAGAGACTCTGCAACCTGCAGCAGGAGCCACTGAAGCTTCTGGAGGATGGTATAAATGTACAGACCCCACTGAGCTCTGAGCGCCGAGAGGAGCTTTCTTATCATGAGGACTGGACACACCTTTGTCGCCTGACAACTGGCTGCTCCTGGAGACCGATGAACAGAGCATAGGCAGTGAATAGCCCTGGGTCCCCTCGATATCCTCAGTTGTTCCTCCTGGTTTTCTTTGTTTTTCCTTCCTTTCTTTGTACCTTAATTGTTTTATTAACACTTGGTTTTCTACATATATATATATATGTTTTATAATGATGCTTTCTTTCAATAATATTGGTACATTGAACATATTCATTATCTGTAACCTCCATTCCCTCCTCCATCCTATTTTCCTCTTAAAGGAAATATTCTGTTCCTAAGTCTCTCACTTCTATATCCATGTCACATATATGTATATGTGTGTATAGTATATGTGTATGTATGTACAACACACACACACACACACACACACACACACACACACACACACAACCTAGAATGGATAAATGAGAGAAAACATAGTATTTGTCTTTCTGAATCTAGCTTATTTCAATTAATATTATGATATTCAGTAGGACTCATTTTATAAAAAAATAAAATGACATGACGTCATTCCTCTTTATGAAAACTCTATGGTGTCACTGCAGCGCCTTTTCTCTACGATTTCATCTGCCAATGTGTCCTTTTTCTAAAATTCCCTGGAATAAATTACACCCAAATGCTGTCTTCCATATTGCTCAAATATTTTCATATTCCTCAAGAATGTGCTTCAACTGTGATGGCCGAGCACATTTCAGAGAGATCATCACTGAATTCTACTATAGAGAAGAGGATAAAGTCTGCTACTGTCATGTCTCTTGTAATCACACTTTCTTCTTTCAGGCCCTGCATCCTATTGTCGTTAGCCTTAGTAATACAAAATAAATTCTGTATAAAGACGTGTTAATGCTTTATTGTGTAAGGAGTTATTAACTAGAAAAAAGGCATATCCATACTCAGAACAGAAGCAATGCTTTAAAAACATAGATACTTTTGAGAGAGGACTCACTCAATAATCTTGGCTGGCCTGGAACTCACTACATAGACTAGGTTATCCTGGAACTCACAGATATCTGCTTGCTTCTGCCTCCAGAGTCTAGGCATCAGAGGCATGTACCACTATGATTTGAAGTATTTCTGATGCATAGTTGGTTGAACCCATAGATGTATAACTGGCAGGTTGGGGGCATCAAGATTTGATTGCAAGGCCCTGAAATGTGACCCTCTGTTGGCCTTTGCTTTCAGGCTGGCAGGTCTCAGATCTTCTTCTTGGAGACAGAAGGATGGCAGAGAAGAGGGCCTGTGTGAGTGAGGGACTCCACACTCAGTGTCCGTGGTCCTGGAACATTGAATTTTGCTCAGGACCCAACTTACAAACCCTTCTGTTGGAGGAAAAACACGTAGGACCCTGCTACTGAGAACACACTGCCCTCCTGCCTTCAGCCCACTCACTCCCCAGACTTCAGACATAGCTCTGAGTCTTCCCAGGCTCTGTGACACACAGTTTTTTTCCCCTGTTGGCTTTTAGTCTACTGAGCTGCTCAGTTCCAGTTTTCTCCTTTCTGCTGAGCCACTGGAACTCTTATCTGTCACCCACAATTCATGGACATGTTTCACCTAGTGTAGTCCCTTCCACTTTCTTGTTCCACTATCATTTGAGCAAATTTCGAGTATGTTCATTTGACTGGAGCTCCATGGTGAGGCAGGAGGGGATTCCCCCAACCCGAGTTAGTGGTGCAGGATGAAGGCTGACAAATTTGATAATGATCCTTCCCAGCCAGGTCAGTGGTGTAGAATGAAGGGTACCAGGCACATCAATGACCTCATCACTTACTTATTATTTCAGACTGGGGAAAATAGCCAGTCCATTTCTTGTATGTGGCTTTGAAGCTTGTAACATGTTCACCTGTTTACCCTGCACACCTCAAACTTCAATTTAAGATAGTGGCCATTTGATCATTTTCTTGCTCACATTTTCTAGTCAAAGAACCAACTTTCTTCAGAACATGCGAATGCCTGAGAAGAGATAGATGAAATGCCCTTCTCCCAAGAATTTATTTCAACTCAAAAGTCAATTAATGGTTCTAAAATAAAAACCATTTTTTTAGCTGGGCGTGGTGGTGCACGCCTTTAATCCCAGCACTCGGGAGGCAGGGGCAGGCGGATCGCTGTGAGTTTGAGGCCAGCCTGGTCTACAAAGTGAGTCCAGGATGGCCAAGGCGACACAGAGAAATCCTGTCTCGAAAAACCAAAAAAAACAAAAACAAAAACAAAAACAAAAACAAAAAAAACAAAAACAAAACCATTTTTGTTTGATTCATATAAAATAATCTATATACTAGCTACTTGACATATAGCCCAAGTTTAATTAACATATAATTAGTTTCTATTTACCCACGTTATATATCTACTGTCTTCTGTAGCCTTTTAAATTCTTACCACAGAAACATAGGCTCATTATGATGGGTCAAAACATAAGGAGGTGTTCAAATTTAGAAAAATTATTCTTCAACCATTGTCTCTCGAAGGCAATGCATGTTCTTGATTTTCTGCGTTATTGTCCACAGTTTGAACAAATATCTGAGAAATAAGTTGTAGAATTATTTCACTAACTCAAGATACAAATTACAGCCAGTCATGGTGGCGCACACCTATAATGCCAGACTCAGGAGGCAAAGACAGGATGATGGCAAGCTGAAGCCATGCTGAAACAGACAGTAAGATCCTTGCCTCAAAAACCAAAACCAAAACCAACCAACCAGCCAAACAAAGATGGAGTAGACAATTCAGTCCAGAATGAGGAATAAATCCAGGCTATGGGACTGTCAATCTTTGAACTGGAAAATCAATTACCCGAGTTGCCAAAATGCTGTGACCAAAATACCGTACAGTAACAGTGTAGGGAGGAAGGACTTGCTTTAGCCCCCGGCGGCATCTAACGAATAGTCCATCAGGAAAAGAAGAGTGTGGCCTTTGGTCCATGCTGGCGGACATTTGTAATGGCAGCTGTCCTCATGGCATCAGGGCAGGAAGTCGCCGAGCTGAGGAGCCAGTGGAAGACACAACCTTCACTGTCTCCTCGTGACATACTTCCATAGCTACAAAAGCCAGGAACAAAGATTGAAAACATAAGACTGTGGGGGACATTTTATCCCTGAGCAATAGCAATCAGACTGAAGTTAGAGAAAACAGGATGGTGTCCACAGAGGAGCTCTTTGGAAAGAGCCTGGGTGACTATTTCCTCTGTCCTCACCGCCCTCCCATACCTCACCTCAACTTGAGAGAGAGGGAAAACGGGCACTTTAGTGGGAGCACTCAAGGCAAAACTGTGTCCTTTGAACCCTGTGTGGTGGGGTTGGCGGGGGCGGGGGGAGGTCAGGGAGTTAAGGAGATACTCATACCTGAGGGGGTCCCAGGAATGAGAGACTGAGTGCACAAGCTCCAGTAATAAACAGTGGAGAAAATTCTGTGTGCTAGGACAAACCTTGGCTTGATTGGGGGTAGTTTGCCAGGAAAAGATTAAGTACTTCCTGAAGGTCAAATTTACCCTGGGTCAATGGTAGACGTAGGGGACAGAGGTTTAGGATGCTGGTGGCCAGTGGTAGGACTCCGGCTGAAAGAAGACATGGTTCCTGGAACTAGGGTCAGAACAGAGAAACTTGTTTGGGGGAATAGAGTAAATTCTGGGAGAAAAGAATCAAAGAGGGGCCAAGAAAAATGTCCACAAGAGACTGGACCAGTGGGATGAAGTTACATACCATGATGCTGATTTTACGGGATGCTGGGGATTGACCCTAGGACTTATCACATGATCAGCAAATGCTCTACCAACTGAGCTACAAGCCCAGGCCCTTTTCCTCACAAGTCATATTATACCTACCACTCCTTGCTTAAAATCTCCCTGTAGAGACAGCTGTGGTAGCACACATCTGCAGTTCTTACACTGGGGAGGTAGAGGCAAGAGACACATGCGTTTGAGGCCAGAATGGGCTATACAGAGAAAGCCTGTCTCAAAACCAAAACTAGTATCAACCAAGGATCATGCATGGTGACGGCTTAGACCCTCTGCTCAGATGTAGCAGACAGGCAGCACAGTCTCCTTGTGGATCCCATAATATGGGGAGTAAGGCCTGTGTCTGACATGGAATCTGGTGCCCACTCGTTTATTACTTCCCCCTGGCAGGGCAGCCTTGTCAGACCACAGAGGAAGAGGATTCAGGTAGTTCAGAAGACACTTGATAGGCTGAGGTCAGATGATAGGGGAGAGGGCTCCCCCTTTCTGAGGACTAGGGAAGGGGGATGAGAGGGAATGAGGGAGGGAGGGTGAGACTAGGAGGGGATGCGGGAGGGGGCTACAATTGGATATAAAGTGAACAAATTAAAAATAAAATAACATTTAAAAGCCCAAACTATAAGAAAACAATAACAAAAAGCCTTTCAATAACTCACCCCCTCCTTTTTCTTTTCCTCCTCCTTAAATAAGCAGGATCCTGGTTTAAAGGACCTACCACACACATCCTGCATTTCTCCTGGCCTTAAAGATAAGTTAACTTACTGAAGGACACGTGCCTGTTCACCCTTTTCTAGGCATTCATCTTTGCGTGCTGTGTGTCTTGACACGAGTCTTTTTCTACTTTGGAGTCCTGCTTGGAGATCACTGGACTCTTGCTGTTGTTGAGCAGGATTTTGAGTGCTAACTTCTCAGCTCCAGCTGACCAGCATAATTGTACCAGTAAAACAGTGCTTTTACCTTAGCGGTTCTGGTTTCTTGTTAATCACAGTTGATTCATCAGCTCCAGCTGGCCAGATACCACAAGTGACCAGTGGAGCAACGCCCAGCACACGATAGTCTTAAAAAGCGTTTATTGGATGTATACAAGCTTTGTCTCTAATCAGCCACAACTTTATTGCCAAACCATGGTTTGGTGTTCAGTGTACACCAACAAGAAATAACTTAGGCCACAGAGAGTCAGATGAGGCTGGACTCCTTTGAGTCTTTGTGTCCTGGCTTGTTTTACGTCAACTTGACACAAGCCAAAGTCACCTGAGAGGAGGGAATCTCTGTTAAGAAGATGCAATACAGGCAAGCCTGTAAGGTATTTTTTAATTAGTGATCAACAGGGGATAGGGCCCAGCTTATGGTATGTGGGGCCTTCCCTGGGCTGGTGGGCCTGTGTTCTGAAAGAAAGCAGCCTAAGCAAGCCATTAAGCAGCAACCCTCCATGGTGGTTGCTGTTACCTGCTCCTGCCTCCAGGTTCCTGCTTGGCTTGAGTTCCTGTCCTGACAGCTCTTGATGGTGTGGAAGTGTAAGCTGAATTAACCCTTTCCTACCCTAGTTGCTTTGGACACGCTGTTTCATTACTGTAGCCATAGGTAAGACATTTTGTGAGAGAAAGCAGGATCTGGGGTTTTGGTGGGTGTTACGAGACTTCATGCGGTTTTCTCTCCTCAGAATTTCTACTCACACCTCTGAAGTCTCCTACTTTGAAATGACCGTGGCCCATGAAACCCAGCTTCAGTCTAAGTGACTGTACTTCCTTCTGCCATATCCATGAGCATCCTAGTCTGGTTAAGATACTGAACACAAACCAACCCTGACTGTGGTGGTCTGGGAAGAGCCACATTACCAGCCGTTCCCACACACAAATGTGTTCTTAAAATCTGACGAGCTGTGAATTTGCACTGAGTCTCCAGTCAGAACTAGAACATCTAGGATAAAGTCTGAAGTCCCTGGACCTCTAATGTGATCTTAGAGGATATAAGGGGTTTTTTGTTTGTTTGTTTGTTTGTTTTGTTGTTGTTGTTGTTTTGTTTTGTTTTGTTTTGTTTTGTTTTTGCGAAAGCAATCAAATTAAAATTAATTCAGTGGAGAAAACTCTATTCCAACGGGAACACCACCACAGGGGCGGACACACAGAGAACATGCCATATGAGCATGGTCCTCCGTCTGTCAGTCAAGGGGAAAGCCCTGGCACAAGCCCCTCCTTCCTGACTTGATTTAACCCTCCAGGTTCCAGAACAATCCATCTAAGTTACTTGTAACACCGGGTCTGTGGGTCTCTGCTCGGAGGGCCCTACAGATCCAAGGCAAGGACTTGAAGTCTACTCTCTCCCAGAGGGGTTGGCTCACCCCAGCCAGTGCGGATGGTTTAAAGGAAGCACGGCTGGCAGACATCAAGTCTTCTCCTGAGTACCAGGAAGATCTCCACTCATATTCCCTGGGACAGAACTGTGCTGTGTACCCATGCTCTGAGGGGGTGGGGGGAGGTCACATATCAGCTATCCTGCATATTAGATATTTACTTTACAATTTATAACAGTAGAAAGGCTACCGTTATGAAGTAGCAATGAAATAACTTCCTGGTTGGGGGTCACCACACCACGAGGAACTATATTAAAGGGTCACGGCGTTAGGAAAGTTGAGGACCACTGCTCTACAGTGTAGAGTGTCTACACGAAGGCAGTCCAGGAAGGCCTTTGTACAGCGCGCTCCCCGCTGAGTGGGCTCTTACAGTTGATGGTTGTTTTCTAAGAACACAGCTGCTTAGAATCCTCAGACAGGTGCTACCAATGTTATCCAAAACACTGAACCCTCGCCTTTCTAGGGGCTCGTCCTGCAGAGTCAAGTGACAGGCCAACCTTCATTAGGTGCCTCGCCAATTTTATTCCTTGTGTGCCACTCCCACGCCTAGATCTTAGGGACACATGTCTAAAGGAAACAGCATTTTTTTTTCTCCCTGCCGTTCTCTTGCAGTGCTAGGAGACAGGTGACAAGGCACAGACAAGTTATAGGAAGTCTTTCCTGGACTGATGGGAGTTGAGAAAGTCTGTTTAGATCCTTCACAGGTGAAGGGTCCGTTGAGTAAACTAGTCCATCCTCAACAGCATTGATGCTTTCAAAAGAAAGGAACTAAAAGCTTCTACCGTCGGTCCCCAGGGGTCTGTACCTGAGCTGATAGTGGAGATTCCTTTGCCCCTTTGACGTCTGGGAATTAGTCCAGAAACTGTTCAAAACTGTCTTGCACTTGAATCCGTCTACTGCCCCTACACGTCTTGTCCCCTCTGACAGTGTACTGCTCCTTCCCCGTCTGCTACCAGGGTTGTCTTTTTCCCCACTCTCTAAGTCCCCAGGGGTTCCTTTTTAGTAGAGTGTCTGTCTACAAGTGGGGTCAAGATCATCTTAATGGAGTAGTGCCCCTGCAGAGGACCAGAGTCTACCAGTACCACAACTGCCCAGCCCTGGAGGGTCCTCTGTTCTCTTTTGGCGCCTGCACTCACCCGCTCCCCACATAATTAAAAATAGACTAAATCTTAGAAAAATGTATTTTAATGAGCAAAGGCAATACTTTCTTACACAGATGGAAGAGAGGTTTTCATTTCATTAGTTTTTCGCTGTTGTTGAGTATGTTCAGCCTTGTGAGTCTGAGTTCTACCGCAGTTACTTTAAGAATAAAAAGCTGCAAGCCTTAAAAAAAAAATACCCTAAGATAGTCCCAGTGCTTAGAATGCTGTCCTCTGGAAGCCTGTGAAACATCACAGAATATTCTAACGCCTCTTTTCTGAGCGCTTTCTGTTCCGTTTTCGGAGCCCCTCTGCGTCCCTGCACTGAACTGGGAAGAGCCGAGGGGTTCCGCAGGCGCCAGGGTGCAGGACTGAGCAGCTCGAGGGTTCCGGCAGCTGCTGCGGGAGCCCCGGGGCAGGGCGTGCTGCGTCCCCCGCAGCGCGGGCGAGCGGGTGTTTACCGGTGTCCTAGCAACAGGGCGCGCGGGCACTGGCGTGCCTGGCGACACCGCAGGTGAGTGGTCGTGGTGGTGAGGCGCTCCGAGGTGGGGTGCGCAGCCTAAATTTCTTTCGGGCCTCCTGGTCCTTGGCTCTCCTTTCCTCTAGCCTTTCTCCCATCCCTCTGCATTCCTCCCACTGTAGTGCCTCTCCAACTCTCTCAAGTCTCACTCACCTCTCCCGAGTCTCTCCAGTCCCCAGCTGTACTCTCCCTACCGCCCTACTACCTTCTCGGCCCTTCTCCCTTCACACACTTTTCCTCAGGTTCTCAAGCTGGCCTAGGGTCCTCTTGCCTTCCACTTACTCTGACACTGCCCACCTCCGCATTTCCCGTCCCTTCTTCTCTTCCTAGTCTTCCCGTGCTCAGCTCTCTGCTTGGCCTCCTTCTTGCACTTCGACCTTTTGCCTTCACCTCCGCCCACCTCTTCTGGCATCTCTACCAGTGCATTTAGCGCTCCAGCCTCAGAGGCTCAAGCTTGAATTGTGCCCTCCCGTTGTCACGGTGCTTGTGTTTTCATACCACAGCGTGTCTAGCTAAATCGCACCGTGTTCATGTTAGTTCTGAAATTCATTCTTTTGCTAAGGTGTGCGGAGTAGTTTCTTCACGCACAGAAGATTTTACACTTGGAAATTTACATAGCCTCCCGAAGAACTGAATTGTTACAGAGATTATTTCCAAAACTGTGGCATTTTGTTAATGGTAAAGAAAGCTTGGAACTTAGCATAAAAGAAAAATTCTGTTAAATGAGTTGAGAAAACTAGCAATTTTGCACGTGTGCACACACATGAGCACACATTTGGTTCCTTTATACCTCTGAATTTTTTCGTGGAAACTTTAATTTAAAGATAATGTGACGTGTATTTGTCAAAGTAAAAGATATAATGGAGTGGTGATGATGGGTCTGGGAGAAACTTTTGATAAGATGTCATAGTTTTGTTTGTTTGAACACCACCTGCTTTCTTTTTTCTTTATTTTTTAAAGCTCTCGCTTTCGAGATTGTCGCAGCGTCTAAGGCATTCTTAGGGCTCCTGCTAATTCGAAATAGAGGCTGTTCGGTTTCAGGGCTCCTCTTCATTGACTAAGAAAAGGAATTTTCATAGATTTAAATGTGAGTTGAATTGATATTTCTATAAATATTTTTATGAACAAAAAAACTTTCTGCATGTCTCAGTTCCTTTTAATGTGTCTTCTAAGATGTCACCATGGTGTTGCCTGGTGACTGCCATAGACTTGTGTAATCTGTAAAACTCAGTTTTATTTAGAAAGAGTGAAGGAAAGAAATGGTGCACACGCTGCATGTAAGCGATCTGAAGCAAAGATTATTAACAGTTAAATCTGGCCAGACTGTCCACTGACACTTTCCTGGATTAGTTGAAGCATTTGCACATTTCTGTTGTTTATACTTAGTCTCAGAACACTAGAAAACTAAAATGTCAGACGAACATGCATTTGACACCAAAGCACTTTCCATCAATTAGCAACAGAAAAAAAGAAATCACAGAAAAATCTGTATATCGCATTCTGTTTCACTGAGACCTAACTACCTCTGTATGTCTACGTGTGTGTCTGTGTGTGGTGCAGACACACACACACACACACACACACACACACACACACACACACACACACACACACACAGAGAGAGAGAGAGAGAGAGAGAGAGAGAGAGAGAGAGAGACACAGAGAGAGACAGAGACAGAAACACACACAAGGAAGTGGTTTTCCACAACATCTGGATTTTGTAACATATTTTGTAATGACATATTTTGAAACCAAGAGTACAGATAATATTCTTACACAGATAATATAATTTTAAATTCTATTAATGTTCTGTGAAGGAAAAAATTGTAAATGTTTAGGTACTAGCATATATAGGGAGTGATGCAACCTGGGATGGAATTACCCGACGTGGTATGTTTCCAAACTCAGGCTGACACGGTGGTGTGTCAGGCTGTATTTTAAACTTTGTGGCTGAGATTGTCATCACAGTGTGATTTCCCAAGATACTGAGCTCTTGACTAAAGTTCTATGTAGAGCAAAATATGCAAAATTTTGTTTCATTTATATGACATTTCCAATCCTGAGATATCCAATGTATGTTGACATTGCTTTGTGACTTTCTTAAAGCGGGAGGGACATTTTAGGCTGCAGTATTACTTACCTGACATCTTCCGAATACCAGATGCCTACAGGTCTCAGCAGAGCTCTTCCTGCTGGGCACTCTTATGCATAAGATGAGTATTTGAGTCCTTGGCACTCATCACTAGATGCCACCAACGTCTCTCTCTTTCTGTCATTTGGCAACTATTAATAGGCTTGTCCACAGTGT
This sequence comes from Acomys russatus, assembly GCF_903995435.1. Taxonomy (NCBI): domain Eukaryota; kingdom Metazoa; phylum Chordata; class Mammalia; order Rodentia; family Muridae; genus Acomys; species Acomys russatus. Next base: position 37,560,355 of record NC_067145.1, read on the forward strand.
TGCTGTCTCTGTCCCAGCGGGAAATGGTCCCCTGGAGAGGAGCCGCTGAAGTCCTGTTATTGGAGTTTGCATTTTAATATGGTACTGAAAGTAAAATCCCCACCATTTGTGTCAAACCTTGTGTTTCCAAGCCTTTGTTAAAATGGCAGATAAGAAAAGCTCAGTTTATTTTGTATTTACTTTTATGACCATCCAATATTCTGGAGGGAAGGTTTTAACGGCCAATGGCATTCCAAAAATATAGATGATCTTTAAACAATACTATAATTGTTAATACATTGTTACTTTGTTCTTTTAATTTTTCAAGTAAAGTCATCTTTTTACTATTAATTTCTGTTTAGCCAAAGTGAAACACATTTTATTTGGATTTGTTTTAAATTTTACTGCTACACTGTTTTAATAACTGGTTTAGATAAATAGGCTAAAAATCTCTGCTCTGTTCCTAAGCAGTCACACTTACTCTTAAGAAAGCAATATTTCTATTTTGCGTATGATCTATGAGCAGGGAATGTAGGGCTCCCTTGGGGGCCCTGAATAAGCACAAATATTGTACTAACTTTTATCAAGAATTAAAATGACAATTCACAATCACACTTTGATCCTAGTGGAACTCAAGGTCCTTGGGAGAGGACTTGCCTGCCTTCAGATAGTGTGAGTCTAAAGGGCTCAGAACAACAGGTTTCATTTAATTGCCTAATTCTAAATGACGTGTGGCTCAGATCGAGTGTGCCTTTCTTACTCAAACCCCCAGCCTCCATCAGAGCTGGGAAGCAGCACTCTCACTGCCAACCTCCTCCGATTCTGTTTTTCCATTCTTAGAGTTTCCTTTTGAGCTTTCTGCCCAGCTGTTCTTTTTCTTAGGTTCTTGGAAATTAGAAATACGTTATTAATTTTAGGGTAGGCTGATACTGGCAACTCCTTCAATACAGGTTGGGTTTTGTGTAGCGATGCTTAGCTGTTTTAATAGCACTGAAGAACAGCAACATTGTTAAATATTCGGACTGTAGCTTAGATAGTCCTGGTCTAAAGGCTTGACAGTGTGGAAGCCTCTAACTCTCTCTGTTTTGCTGTAGTGTGTGTTCAGAGCTTGGCTCAGAGCATTGACAGCACCATGGGTGTGGCGTTGACCAGATCGGCACAGTGGACTGCTGCGGGGTATGGGACTGGAACCCTGGAGATGACCCCTCTGAATGAGTCAATATTGAATGAAATCACTAAGTTTGTGGAGTCTTTTAGTTATGAATACCCCCAAGAGGCAAAATTTATTTTTGTAGAACCACTTGAGTGGAAAACAAATTTGGAACCCTCAGCATTTCAATCAGGTTATATTGTCAGGTAAGCCACATAATTGCTTTTAGAATTTAATATCAACTTTATATAGATTTTCATTGACTGGATACATATTATCCATGATTAGATATACATATATGTATTACTGTGTGCTGTATTTGAGTAATAAGCAAGCACAGGTATGTATTTACTTGGGGGCACACCCTCGGCTAATTATGCAGCTTGGTTATTCTCTTTTCTGTCACCTGCCCCTTTTTGAGGTTGTATTTTCTCTCTTAAAGGCTGATCTCATAAAAAGCAGCTTCCTAGCTCACTGAAGCTTCCTGCAGTCAGCTTCCTTCTTTCCCTTTGGGACTGTTTGGACAATGAAGTCAATATTTCATTTTTACAATTGCAAATCCATTCCTGAACTGCATTGAGAAGCTGTTTAGTGACATATCTCCTTTTTCTGAATTTTTTAGTTTTTAAAAATTTTTTTAAAAATTTAAATTTTAATATTTGCCAAGGGTCACTATCTGCCCCAGAGCTAGTCATTTGTAGATGACCTCCCAATTCTTGGTTGCTCCTACCTAAGTTCAATATTTTTTCTAAACTTTTGAAAGATGGATTCATCTGTAAAACCAATTAGAAACATGTTAGCTACTTTGTAAAAGATGGTTTTACATCAGATGACAGAAAAACTGTCATCATATCTGGCCTCTGCATCACTCCTATGTGCCAAGTCCAAACATGACCACATCTGTCTCCTTAGTTGGTGTGGATGCACCACACTCAATTGTGTCACTGTTTTTCTTTCTCTTGAACAAATTATTTTGACTTATTTTCCACATGTGGCCTCTGCCTGTAGTCTTTCTGCATGCCGTCCCATTCTAAGGGAGATGCACTGGCATTTTGGTGCCATGGATGTCTTGAAACAACAATCCCTTACTACTTTACTTCTGTCAAATCTATGAAACTTTTCTCTTTTGCTGTCCACCACTTTTGTTTCTGACCTTCACTGAAGATGTCTTTGATGTTGAAAGGGATAAGAAAGGTCCAGTAGTATCAATTACTGGAAACTAAACCATGCTTGTATGGCTCTGATGAAAACCAGATGGGTACTGATTGCCTTTTAAAAAGGCAAGATTTATAGATAAGATTTTATTAATAAAAAAATAACAAAAATTATCTAAGTCTTTACACACCAAATTAAGGAATGTTCAACAAACTATAGTCACTTTTCTGTTGCTGTGACAAAATCCCTGAGACATCAACATGAAAGGAGGAAAATTTTTGTTTTGGCTCATGATTTCTGATACTTCACCCCCCCCCCCATTGTTTTGGGGCTGTGGGGAGGTAGCAGCAATATGTGGTGGAAGAAACTGAACTCACCTCATGGTATCTGGAAAGAAAAGAAGTGAAAGACACAAAGCCCCAATCTCTTCAAGGGCATACCCTCTGGCATGTTAGTTTTCTTTCCTGTTACTGTGATTAAAAAGTAGTTTGACAATTAAAGGGAGAAGGTTTATCTGGCTTATAGTTGCAGAGGAGTGGAGCTGGGCAGGAGGGGGAGCTAATCACATGTCTTGAAGGCAGGAAGCAGGGGGAGGTCAATAAACTCAGTGCTGCTGCTCAGCTCCGGTCACAGTTAACTTCTACTCACTCGACACAAACTAGACACACCTTGCAGGAAAGCACGCCTTTAATCCCAGCACTCGGGAGGCAGAGGCAGGCGGGTCGCTGTGAGTTCGAGGTCAGCCTGGTCTACAAAGCGAGTCCAGAACAGCTAAGGCTATACGTAGAGAGACACTGTCTCAAAAAACCACAAACAACAACAAACAAACAAACAAAAAGAAAAAAAAAAAAAGAAAGAAAGAAAAGAAAAGAAAGGAAGGAAGGAAGAAAGAATCTCAAGTGAGGAGTTGCCTCCATCAGTTGTACTTGTGGGCATGTCTGTTGGGGGACACATGGGCAGTGCCATCTCTGGGCAAGTGGGCTGGGCTGTATTAGAAGGTTATCTGGGAACTCCAGCAGAGCCAAGTCAGTGGCAGTTCTGGCACCGCCTCTGTGTCAATTCTCACCTCTAGGATGTAGCCCAGAGCACCTGCTATGGCTTCCTTTGATAACAGACTGTAACCTTTATGCTAGATAAACCACTCCTTTCTCGGGTTTGTTTTCGGTCAATGTTTTATCACAAAGCAGAAGAGAAATTGGTCCAGGGAACATGGGGCCACTTGGCTTTTATTCCTTGGACTATCCTGGGAAAAAGGTGGGGGAGGGTGTTGGAACTCTGGGCTGTTTGAGTGTTCAGAGCCTTAATGAGCTGATGTGGGAGCTTGGACGATAAGAATATTAAAAGAAATGCAGAGGATGGGGGCTAATGAAGTTTCAGGGGAATGTTTGAGTGTCCCTCAAATATTACTAGGGACATTTGTGTAATACTTTAAATTGAGAATCTGTGGTTCCTGGTCAGCTGGGGCAGCAGAATCGCTTGTGATTAACAAGACACCAGCCCCACTAATTTGAAACCTTTGATGTACTGGGACAATCAATGCTGGTTAGCTGTAGCTAAAAAAAAATCTGTAGATTAGTAAGAGACCAACATCATGGAGGTGAAATCTTCTGGGAAACATTTCCTCAGGGTTAGCACATAGAAGCTGTGGTCCAGAGAGGCCAACATTGCACCTCAGGCTGGATGCTGAACTTGGCCATGCCTGAGTCTTTCCCAAGGGGTGTGGGTTTTGAAGGCACGGAGGAGTCAGAGAGCGAGAACCTGAGGGTTGGTGCCATGTGAGACTCGGAGAGGGCAATGCTATAGGTGCAGTCCTAAGGTAGAGTCCTCAGGATTGAAGGGGTCAGTGTCATAAGGAGCATCCTGTGGCGGTGTAGTTCTTGCTTTTCCACTGAATGATAAACTTCAGCTGGTGGGCAGTGAGGGACCCCTCCCCAACACCCCTTTTCTAGTTCCCACCACCATCCCCAGTTGTATGGCTTTATGTTCTTGACAGTCAGTCAACCTATGGCTCAGCCCTGCGGTCATCTATTTAGTATTAAATGACCATGCCTTTAAGTGAAGTCACCTTTACAAATGTGCTTCATCCTAAAGAGCATTCCAGGAGCTTGTTGTGTAGAAAACACTGTTTCTACACAGATGTCATGGGCCAAGTCCACAAGCATGTTGTGCATCCAATTATCCCGCAGGTAGTTATTCCCCATCTTCTAGATGCAGTTACTGTTTGAGGCACTGGGGGTAGAGCCAGTATCCATGGGTACCAAGCAGTACCACACTGATGGAGATCCTGTGGTAGCTACTGATGTTGCCCACAAACGGCTACAAAACCAATCACTTAATTAAAAACAAGTTTAGTATAGTTCTGGTAGGCAGGGTCTAAAATGAATCTGCAGGGTTAAAAAAAAGAAAGGGGATCAGAGTACAATAAGGGCACCTTCACCCAGAAGATTCCCTTTCCCAGCTTCTGCAAGGTTCTTCCATTCCTTGGCTTGTGGCCACACATAGCTGTCAAACCAGCTTCCAGTGCCTAGGCAGAGCTGTCTTCCTTGTTAGTCCGCCTGCTTATCTATTAATTTACTCTCCTTTTATCCCAAGGGGAGTATTTTGGAAGGCTGCTATTGTCTTCCATATTGTCTTCCAAAGTCTCTTGCTCTGCTCGTGTTTTAATGACATAGTACTGTGGCTCCCAAAGGCTTCTGTGGTAAAGCCTTGGTCATCAGGGTAGAGCAGTTTGGATGCAGAAGGATCTGTAAGAGATGGGCCTATTGAGAGATGGCAGGCCATTGGAAGCATCAGCTGAATAGGGATGTCAGGGCTCGGTCCCTCTTCTTCCTTTTCACCCCTTGGCCTGTATGGTACATGAGCCGCTGTGTGCTCTCACCCACACGCATTGCCTGGCTATAGTCCCAAAGCAGCAGGGCCAAACCGCTGTGGACTAGAGCCTTACAAACCGTAAGCTGAAACCAACCTTTCCTGTCTTGAGCTGATAATGTCAGGTATTTTGTTATAGTAGCCAAAATTAATTAATACAGCGCCAGAGGCAAATAATCTGGATCTGTCTGATTTGCGCTTTATGGCTAATCAGGACAGTTCCACATCTCTTTCCCCACAAGGCAGCTTCGAATACACTGCCGGGTCTTCACATGCAAGCAGCTCTCTCAGGGATATCGCTTGTAGTAAAAACTAATGTAAGCAGCAGCTAATTTAAAAACGACACGTTTAATTTGTGTTGTAGGTTATAGCAATGTACATCAATGTCACTCCCATGAAACTCTTGAAATACTTAAATCCCTAACCTAAAAGCAAAAACAAAAGCCCAAGCATTAAAAATGGGTGAAATCAGAAACCTGGGAGATCTAACAATTTCTGATCTGGGAAAGGCTATTTAGGCAAATTGGTTACTGTGCTAAGGAGGAAAGAAACTGAACTATGGTGTTTAAAGTGGAGAGATAATCCGCAGGAGGTTCTGCTTTGCCTGCCTGCTCATGAACACAAAGTAGACAAGAATATTTCCTAACCACTAACTACTACGGTGCGAAAATTTTCCAAATAAAGTAACTTGGGAACCCCAGAGTGTGAGTGCCTTGCGGGGGAAACTGGTGGGCTTTCCAAAGACACCCAAAACAAGTATTTCCTTAGAGAAACGACCCTGAAAACTGTGGTGAGTTTAGTTCGGAGCACCAGGAACCGTGGGGGATCGTGTCCCACCTGGTGCTCACCGCGGTGGGGTGAGTCACAACATGAGAGTTTCCAGAGGGAGCAAGGGAGAGCTTCCAGATCGTGTCTTCTGGCGCGAAGGTAACATCAGCTTTCCTCTCCCCCATTTTGTAGTGAAACAACAGCCACATCGGAAGAGGTTGATAAAGAGGGACAGCCCCTGCTGCTTCTCTCCGTGCCTAATATTAAAGTCAGGAGCTTTGGGCAGCTGTCAAAGTTGTTATCAATCGTCAAAGGCAAGAAGGTGCAGGAGGCACAAGCCTGTATTGAAGGTGATTTGCACTCTCCACTTTGGGGGAAGGGGCGGCCTTAATTATATTTGGTTGAAAAAAAAATTCTACCATGTAAAAGATAAAAACGTCATATGTCCCACTTCCTGAGCCTTGTTGCTCACTTCCCTTGGCTGAACTGCTAATGTCCACATCCAGTTTCTGCTTAAAGGAAAGTCCGAGGTGCCAGTGGTGTTCTAGGCTTCTCATCTTAGCATATGGCTTCCAGAAGGCCCAGTGCCCTGTCTTCTCTAAGGTCATGCTAGGGACAAGTGGCAGGTACCAGCATCGGAGTCTGTCTCCCCAGGCATGGCAGTCTATTAACTCCTAGAGGGATTTGAACTCTTCATTTGAGGCCATGACCCTTTTTATGCTCCTTTCTCATCCCTTGGCCATGCTCCATTTGTGACATCACAGCCGTCTGTGCATAATTAGGTGCATTCAGCACCATAGGGAACTGCCCCTTTTACTTAGGATACACACTGGCTTCACGATTACTCATTCATATGTGTCTAATGTGAAAAAAAATACTGATTGATTGCCTCTTACACTTGTGTTATGGACATTTCCCACCAGGAGAAAAGCCTGCTCATGGACAATGATGTATCCTATGTCTTTTGTGGGCTTAGAACAGGTGACTGAATTTTGCCTACTTCTATGAGGTGACAGGATGCTTCTTAAAAATAAAGATATTAGGGCTAGAGAGGTGGCTCAGTGGTTAAGGGCACATGTACAACCATTAGGACTTGAGTTCAAATCCCCAAAGTGATATAAAATTCTGGCCATAGTTGTGTCTGTCTGTAACCCTAGCACTGTAAGTGTGGACACAGGCAGTGGGTTTCGAGCTTGCTGGCTGCCAGCCTAGACCCATATCAATAAGGAGAAGAATGATAGAACAGGTTACTGATATCCTTCTGTTACCTTTGACTGTGTGCAACCCACACATATGTGTGTATATACTACACTACATTAAACACACAGACACCCTCAGCCTCGGAGCAGCAGCTTCATTTTATCTCATTCCAACTATTCATTATGTGCCACCTATCAACAAAGTTAATTAGGGATGACATTTCAAGTGCACACCCAATTCAGGACAGCTGTTAGCACAGGAGACACAGTCTCGGGACCAGTATATGCCTGCTCTGGCTACATATTCATTCTTCACTGGATTTTTGTCCTTCCTGCAAGGGCTTCATTCAACCCCAAACTTCATAGCACATGACCATTTGGAGGACAGGTCCTCCCCTGCACGTCATCTTTTGTGTCTTTTTAAAAATCTTCATTAGACACCAGCTGCAAGGTAGGTAAGTTGAAGGGCTGGATATGTGGCTTGTTCCCTGGTCCTATTTTTTACTCTTACATAGGATTATACCAGACAGTCTTTTGTGGTATACCTCCCTTCCTGTTGGAGAGTTAATGTCATCATTTCAGTCAATTCTCATGGACATTGTCTGTCCAGATCCCAGTATTTCAATTTTCATCTTTCTCGAATATTCAATTCTAAACAAAGTTTGTTTTTTCATTTTCCTTACTCTCAACTGGATTATTTTTAAATTTACAAACTCCATTTTCTGCATCTCTAGGATCTGGTTCTTTTTCTTTTCTTTGTTTCTTTGTTTCTTTCTTTGTTGTTTGTTTTTGGGGGACAGGGTTTCTCTGTGTAGCCTTGGCTGTCCTGGATTCACTTTGTAGACCAGCCTGGCCTTGAACTCAAAGAGATCTGCCTGTCTCTGCCTCCCCTGAGTACTGGGATTGCAGGTGTGCACCACCATGCCTGGCATGAGATCCGGTTCTTATCTGAATCATTTTGGCTATGAGTTTTCACTTGTCCTTCACAGCCTTGACTGGCTACATTGACTTAGCATGAAGAGATCAGGCAATGTGCACCAAAAGGCACTGACGAGAAGCCAGGCCCTGCAGGCAGGTGGGAAAAGTACAGCAGACCTGTAGAGTGAAGGGAGCCTGCTAGGGAAAGAAAAGGCTTAGGACTGAGGAAGAATGGTAGGCACAGACATGGATGCTCATGGTTTTGAGTGTTGGGTCTAAGGAGAGGCATTTCCCTTCAGATCAATTCTGAACATGCTCATTGACTGCATGGACTTCCCACTAACTCCCACAGACTGTGAAATAAGGGAGCTGGTCTTGGTTTTGGACTTCCTAGGCAGAGGATGTACATAGCTGACATAATACAAGGAAGAGCATGTGAAGAGGCATGGGATAGATCCTGGTACAATGGATTCTCAGAAGGAGGGAGGAGCTCTAACAGGCTTGGCCAGAGGAAGCTGAATGCAAGGAACCAACTTAAGGAGAATTGGTGGGATTTCTTAGTCTTTGTTGCACTGGATAATCTTTATTACTTATGTTGATGATTTTGTCAGCTAACAGAGACCCTGTTGTGAAAATCTTGGGTTCCGATTATGGTGAAATGAAAGAGGAGTCTACCACCTTATCTATCCTTGATACGATCACCAAAGATGATACGTCATATATTAAAAGGAAGGTTGCCATCCTGCTGAAGCAGCTGGACCTGCATCTACTCAACCATTCCCTGAAGCACATCTCACTGTGAGTGTTAGAGAAACATCTCAACCTCAGTCACGGATGTGCATCAACATCTTAAGCAATACAAGAGGGTAGCAGTTACCACTGCTGAGTTAGTGTTCCCATTTACAGGAGCAAAGTGTCCATTCTATTGGATTTATTTATACCAGTTCTAATGACACTTCCAGTTACTACTGCTAGGACATACTAGTGGGCTTTTCTCTAGGTCAGAAGGCTATCTTCAAAGACTCTTTAGATAATCACACATATTATTACGTGATAGCACAATAGGATGTAGAGTTTGTGTAGTACGAATTGTGTTCATGTTTCTAGAATTTTCTAGGAGTATGATACCATTGTTATGAAATAAACTCTGGAAGGCAGGCAAGATGGCTCAGCAGGTAAAGATGGCCGAGGCCAAGCCTGATGACCTAAGTTCCATCCCATGGTGGAGGGAGAGAACTGACTCATACAAGTTGTCCTTTGACCTTAACACTCGAACTAATGCATGCCGTGCATGTGTGCCCACTCACAGATACACCAAATAAATAAAGAAGTAATTTTTAAAAAATTAATATTTGTGTTATTTAATGTTATAGTAAATATGAATTTCCTTTCAATTTACTTTTTAATATTATTTTTTTTGGGCTTTCAGATATGAATGTACTGTATGTTTAGGACATTTGCTTTTGTAGCTCCATTTTAGAGATGCTCTTACCCCTCCCACTGGTCCATTGGTCCCTTTGTTTCTCTGGACATTTTGTCTTTTACTTTCATGCCATACATGTGTGTGTATAATGATTTTCTTTATTTATATAAAACCTTGACCAATGTGAATTTCTTGATATTTTTGCCAATAATGACATATGAGTCTAACATGGCTAAAATGAACTTCAGCGTTACTTACACATAGGCAGGTCCCCCTGACATAATGGAGTGTATGCACGTCTTTCCTTTAGATTCTGGCTCAAAGCACTTGATTTGTTAATGTTTGTTTCAGAGAGATCCGTTTGAATCCAGGGGTGTTTAAGAAAGATATTGATCTGCTCAAACGTTTCTCAGGAAAAGGGGAACACACGGTTCTGGAGTCAATTGATTACACTTCAGGTTTGTGTCTTCTCAGGTTCATGTGGTCACTTATATTTTCATAATTGTCCAAATCACTTTCCCAGAGCTGAACTCCAGTTGAATATTCAAGATAATGAACTCTCTCATTTCACTGAAGATCTATTTTATTGAACCTTGTAGAGGAATTTTAATTCAGAACACAGCTATTCTGGCAAGAGATCATACCCAAAGATCTTCTAGGTCTGTGTGATCCGGCTGGGATACAAACACACCTTTAATCCAGGAGACAGAGGCAAGATGATCTGAGTTCAAGGCTGGCCTGGTATAGAACAAGTTTCAGATAAAGAAAAGCTTAGGTCCAGGCATGGTGGCGCATGTCTTTAATTCCTAACAATGAAGTAAAGTTAGTTTGTAGAAGGGGGCACCATGTTTAATTCAGTGGCAGAATAGGATATGCCCAATTCCCATGAGAAGAGAGAGGAAAAGGAAGCTACTTACTTAATGGGCAATGGAGAGTGAGAGAGAGAGAGAGAGAGAGAGAGAGAGAGAGAGAGAGAGAGAGAGAGAGAGAGAGAGAGAGAGAGCAATTTTACCAGGAAAGTTTTACAGAGAGAGATTCAATGGGAGAATAAGCTAGACACAAGTGAAGATGGAACAAGCCAGAAAATGAGAAGGAGCCAGAAGATTACAGCAGACTGCTAGAGCTAGTGTGAGACCAAGCAGAGCAATTCAGAGGCCGAGAGAAAAGCCAGATTGAATAAGTCAGTTGGGAGAGGAGTTTGAGCCACAACACCTGAGTTGAATCAGCCATCGCAGAACTCAGAAAGAACAAGAAAGGGTGAGCTTATTAAGCAGTAAGTCCCAGAGGCTAGACGCTTCCAGGACTAGGCCTGGGTTAGTAGACAGAGGCAGTAATCCTCTGAGACAAAGATTGAAACAGGTCAATCAAGGTTCTTTTATAGAAGCTGATATATTTTCACCTCATTAAACTGAGCTCCTCCTGCTTATGGTTTCAGATTATGAGTTTTCAAATGGGTGTCGTGCCCCACCATGGAGACAGATTCGAGGGGAAATCTGTTACTTGCTGGTGAAGCCACACGATGTAGAAACCCTGTGGATCACCTGCAGCGCAGAAGGGGTGTTTTTAAATGGTGTAAGTTCTCTTTAAAGAAACAAAACCAAGCCTTGATGTCTGGGGTTCTGTGCTGTGTATGTGAGGGGTGGCTTGAATCATGGGGTGTGTCCTGACGATGGCAGAGAAAGGAGCATTGCTCTGTGAGACCGAAGCCCCACCCTTTTAGTGCACCTCTTGGGCAAATCCCAAACCATTTTAGAATTACAGCCCTGCTGGTTGTCACTGTAGGCTGGGGAGTCAATCTCTGGAGAAACAGGCTTAGAAGCAACCATTCCTACTTTTCCAAACTGCCCCTTTAACAGAATTGGTTCCCAGGGTAGCTGCACACGGATTGAAGGTAGAATAGGACGGGGGGGGGGGGGGCGGCGGGGACAGGCAACTTTGGAAGGAACAACTGTAGCTCCCATCGTGAGAGTTAGGCAAGGAAGCAGAGAAGCTCTTCAGTGAGGAGCTAGGAGCAAGAGCCTCAGCAAGCTGGGATCTGGGCAGCTGGGGAGGGGCCTCTTCTGGCCTTGTACTGCCTCGGGTGGTCTTAACAAGCAGTCTTGGCTTGGGGAGTGGATACTGCCCAGTTTATGCTGATACTGCAGGAGGTGGCAGACCTTGGTCCTGTGAAGGCAGAGCACCAGCCGTTCACTAATATGATGCCTCAGAGAGCCTGTGAGAAAAGGAGAAACTGGACATTGGAACCAACCAAACACAGAAGAAGCACGGGAACTCCCTACTGGGGTGGGGGGCACGTTAGAAGGAGGGACATTTTTCTTTTTGTCCTTGTTGTCTGAACTGAACCCCAACCCACCAAACCAGACATTGAATTTAGATTCCAAGATCAAGGATTCCCAAAGGAAGTTTGGACAGGTGCCTCTGCGCTGAGAGACAGACAGCAAGTAGCCAGTGAGAGGGCGGAGGCAGGGAGAGTGCACAGCCCATGTGAGCCCCAGGTTAGCACACGTGAAGTCTGATCTCTTTTTGAGTCACTGAACTAGCCAGGAGGAGCTCAGCTGCGTCACCAGCAACATTTCCTCTGGAACCTTTCAGTATGAACTTGGGACTCTCGGGGCCTGACTGAGAATCAATCCCACTGTCACAGGATGTGCTCTGCAAGGACTTACACATGGCAAGTGTTGGCTTGAGGATCCTGGCACCAGCTCTAGGATGATGGCCTTCTGGAGTCCGCTGGCACCTTTGAGTGTTTTTTTTTTAAAATTAGCATTTAACTTGACTTATTTCTGCATAGAGAATGTAGGCTCTAATTCTGGCTATTGATTTGATATTTTAGAAAAGTAAAATCTCTAGTTAGAATAAGAGAAAAGAAGGACCTATTTATTTCTTTGACCTTACAGAAAGGATCAAGCAGTTTTTGTTTCTGTCAGAAATTATATTGGGAAATGTTAAATGTTCCTCTCCGATTTAAAAGAAAAACTCAAAAACTGAGCCCCAAGCAGAACTTTTGATAATTTCAAAATATTAAAGGCGGTATAGTTGTGTGTTTCTGAGGCAGTACAGCAGAGAAAGAGGTGGACCGAAGGCAGAGCTGGTGGGAAAAGGCACAAGTGCAGAGGGAGGCGCGACAGCAGGTTCTCTCATGACATTTGCCCTCGAAAATGAACTCATCCCAGTCTGCTAGGTGCAGAGTGAGATGCGCGTGTGATCCAGACACTTGCTTTTCTCTACTGAAGTTCTAAGCCTCAGGCTGTTTGTGACTTCATCAATTAAGGTTCTTCAATTACAACAGAGGAAAGTCAGGACTTCCCAGGCTGGAAAGGAAAGCTCTACATTGTTCAGAAGACATGCTCAAATGTGGTGAGAGGTGGATGGGTGGATGGAGGATGGATGGATGGATGGATGGATGATGGCATTAAGTCAAAGGGAAGAGCTTTGCCTATACACATCACACACAAAGTCTGCCACAAGAACCTTTAGAAAAAAATGACCATGAGGGTTTGTAGGAAGTAGAGGGACTGGTTGGAGTGGGGATGAGGCATTAGAGGGTGGAAAGAGGAGTGATTAAAATGCATTCATATTGTATAAAATTGTCAAAACAAATTTGACAAAATAAATACAACCACGAACGCATAGCTGTGACATTCTATCTAGTCCCTTGATTGACTGCTGATTTAATCATTCCATCAAACCTTTCCTCCCAAAGGGCAAAAAAGAAGAGGAGGGGGAAATCAATTATGAGAGGCAAGGTGAAATTTACAAAGACCTTGTTACATGTTTAAAGGACAAGTCACCAGTATTTTCAGAGAATATATCTAAACAGGTAAGTTCTAATAATCCTTTTGTATATCACTCGATTACAACTTTGTATGGCTCTTTCTGTATTTTTTTTCTCTCTAAACTCAAAGTATATCCCTGCTAAGCAGTAACATCACACCCTTCCTTCTTCCCCTGACCTCTGGTGAATACTAATGCATTTTGTTCTACAAGTTTACCTATTCTAGATGTTTCATGGACTCATAGGCTCCACTTACTATCCATGCCTATATAAGAGGAATCACACTGCTGGACACTTGACCTTTGTGGTTTACTTGCTTTCCTTCACGTAGCACATTGTCTCAGGTTTATCTATCATGTTTATACTTTTTTTCCTTCCTTTTTATGGCTTCATTTAATTCCATTTACGTGAATGCTATCCATTCTGTTCTTCATTTCTTATCACTTTGTAAAATATCCCCAACAAAAGCAACTTAGGGGAGAAAAGGTGTATTTTAGCTCACGGTTCCAGGTTAGAAAGGTGGTATAAATGTTATGTGTTGGGACAATGCTCTCCTACTCTCATTATTTTTATGAAATTGTCAATCATTTCTTGCATTATCCACCTTCTGTCTTAATACACTGCTGCGAGTTCTTTTTTAAAGAAGCTTTCTTTTTGCATTTCTCTATTCTCCAGAGATAAAGACCAAGAGGGAGGGAAGAAAAGAGAGCAAGAAAGTGAAGAAGAAAAGAAAAGAGGGTGGGGAGAGGGAGAGATATTTTCAGAAACTGGCTTATGTAGTTTTGGGGGATCAGCAAGTTTGAAATTTGGAGGCAGGTCAGTCTAGCGGGCTGGGGCACAGACAAGCACAGAAATGGTGTCTGGAGCCTTTAATCCCATGAGTCAGTGTGCTGGTGTTTCCAGCTCAGGGAGAGTTACCTCTTTGGGAACTCTCAGTCTTTCCTCTTTGGACCTTCAATTTCCTGGGTGAGGTAGACTCACATGCAGAGGGCAATCTACTTAAAGAATCTACCATTTGAATGGCAAGCCCTGCTAAAAGTACTTTCTCGGCAATATTTAACTTGATATGTAACAAAAGTGCTAGATACCTTAGTCTAACCACACAGACACCTACTTCTGTTAGTTTCCTTACCTCTTTGCATGTTTTTGATGGTGTGAAAGCGTCAGTGTCAGCCCCTCCCCAAATCCTCCCCCTCTGCAAAGCCAACATTGCCTTCCTGTGCTGTGTTATATTCCTTTTTGCTATCTGACAACACTGGAGATTTTTTTTTTGGCTTGTTTCATGAGATAATATCTTACTGCATAGGGCCAGCTTTGAACTCACGGTTCTTCTGCCTAACCCTCTAATTACCTGTATGACAGATATATGCCATCATCCCATTCCATCTCCACAACCAGGCTAGTTGGGATTATAGATTCAAACTGCTATGCCCAGCTGTATGTAGGCTCTGGGATTTGAACTCTGGTCCTCATGTTTGCACAGCAAGTGCTTTTCTTATTGAGCTGTCTCCACAGCCCCAATTATGAAAAATTTAAACATGATAAAGCCAGAAGAATTGTGCAACAATTGCACAAAATTGCACAACCAACATACATGGATCCAAAACCTACTTCCACATCAACACTCCATGTATTTAAGAATACAGTTTACTAATGAATGTATTTTGAAGTAAAATACATCTGGTGTGTGTGTGTGTGTGTGTGTGTGTGTGTGTGTGTGTGTGTGTGTGTGTACATTCACTTGTGTGCTATGGTTCGAATGTGGGGATCAGAGGACTCCCTTTAGTGTCAATCTTCTCTTCCTCCTTGTTTGAGGCAGGGTCTCTTTGTGGGTTTACACCAGGCTAGCTGACTCATAGACTTCTAGGGATTATCCTGTTTCTACCTCCCATCTCCTGAGAGGAGCATTGGGATTATAGATACTCAAACTATACATCCAGCTTTCACATAGATTCTGGAATTCAGACTCAGTGCTCTAACCGTAATTATCTCTCCATCCTAAATTCTGATTTTTGCTTCTGTCTTTTATTTTATTTTCATTCTTACTTTTTTTTTTAGTGTGACTTAATGGAGAACTTTAGTAGGTTTCTTCTTTTCAGTACTTTTAAGATGCTAATGGCTTTTCTTTTGCTTTGCCTCATTTGTCATAAGATGTCTCAGCACTTTTATGTTTCCTTATAAATGTGTGTGTGTGTGTGTGTTCGTGTGTGTGTGCACATGCATGTGGAGGCCAGGGGCTGATGGAGGAAGCCCTCTTCCCCACTGTACCGGGATTACAGGTTGTAGCACCACGCCTAACCAGCTTCACATGGGTGCTGAGATGTGAACTCAGGTCCCTATGCTTGCTTGACACATTATTTATGCATCTGTGTGGGCACACAGATGAGTGATGGTGCCCACAGATGTCGGAGGAGGGCACTTGTTCTGGAGCTGCAGTTACAGGTGGTTGTGAGCTGCCCAATATGGGTACAGGGACAGAATTCAGTTCCTTTACGAGCAGTAACCACTCTGTGGTGTTTGAATGAGAATGGCCCCCATGGGCTCATGTATTTGAATACTTAGTGTGACCTTCAGTTACTGCCCCAGTGCCATGCCTTCCTCTCTACCACCACGTGCTCCACCATGATAATCACAGACAATAACCCTCTAGAACCATGGGCCCCAATGTTTTCTTTTTATAAGTTGCTGTTGTCATGCTGTCTGCTCACAGCAATAGAAAAGTAACTGAGACACACTTTTTTTCCCATGATCGTCTCTCTATATTAAAAAAAAAAAAAAACAACCCAACAGAATGACAAAATAAAATACAATGAGGTAACACAAAACCCATCATGTTGAAGTTGGACAAGCCAAGCCAACAGAAAAGTAAGACCTCAAGAGAAGGCATGAAAATTAGAGAGATCTATTTGGAGACTCTTGGGATGGTCTTCATATAGGAAATTTCCACTGCACTGGGTTTCCACACAGTTCCTCAAGTACCCTTTAATTCTAGCTGTCTCCCCTTTATTACCTCCATCAAACTCATCTCCCTTCCCCTTTCCTACCTGACCCTCTTGTCCTCCCTGCCCGACACCTGTCCACCCATAAAATCTGTCCTATTCCCCCTCCTGGAGAGATCCATGTGTTCCCCCTAGTCCCTTCCTCTGTGCCTAACCTCCCTGGCTCTCTGCATTGTAGCTTGGTTATTACTTATTTAACAGATAATACCCAGATATAAGTGAATGTCTACCCTATTTATCTTTCTGGGCCTGGATTATCTCACTCAGGATGATTTCTTGTAGTTCCATTATTTGCTTGCAAATTTCATGTCATTAAAAAAAAAAAAAAAAAAAAAGAAAAAGAGCTGAGTAATATTCCACTGTGTAAATGCACCACATTTTCTTTATCCATTTATCAACAGAGGAACATCTATGTTGTTTCAAAATTCTGGCTATTATGAAAACTGCAACAATGAATGTGGTTGAGCAAGTGTCTTTGTAGGACAGAGAGTCCTTTCGGTATAGCTGGGTCTTTAAGTAGATTGAGTCCCATCTTCCCGAAGAACTGCCACACTGGTTTCCGTAAATGGCTGTACACACTTGCAGCCCGCTAGCAAGATTGAGTGTGCCCCATTCCACACCTCACCAGCTTAAACTGTTGATTGCTTCATTGATCATAGTTGTTCTGACAGTGTAAGATGAAATCTTAAGGTAGATAATTTCCATTTGCCTGGTGACAAAGGATGTTGAACATTTCTTTGAGAGTTTCTTAGCTATTTGAGTTTCCTCTTTTTGGAATTCTTTGTATCCCATTTTAAAAATTGGGTTGTGGTTTTTGATATCCAGCTTTTAAAAGTTCTTTATATATTTTGGATATTAGCCCTCTATCAGGTGTGGAGTTGACAAAAATCATTTCCCATTTTGTAGTCTGCTGCTTTTTCCAAGTGATGGTGTCCTTTTCCATGCAGAAGTTTTTCAGTTTCATTTCAGTTAAATGATGTCTCATTTATCAGTTGTTTATCTTAGTGTCTGCGCTAATGGTTCAGAAAGTCTTTTCCTGTGTCAGTGAGTTCAAGGCTCTTCCCCACTTTCTCTTCCATCAGCGTTACTTTGTCTGGTTTTATGTTGAGGTCGTTGCTCTATCTGGAGTTGAGTTTTGAGCAGGGTGATAGAAACGTGTCTAGTTGCGTTTTTCTCCATGTAGACTTCCAGTTTGACCAGCAGCATTTGTTGAAGATGTTCTCTCTTTTTACAACATGTATTCCTGACTTCTTTATAAAAAAAAAGAAAAAATCAGGTCTCCATAGGTATGTGAGTTTATGTCTGGGATGTCAATTCAATTCTGTTTATCAATGAAAGGTAACTGAGGCCCATTTTAGTCACCGAGTAATCTCTACGGGCCCACAACGTGTCTTTTCTTTCTGGTTACCTTCAAGATGCTTCTGTTACGCTTGATTTGTATAGTTTCCAGTCAATACGGGGATGGAGTTTTGATTTTTGGAAGGGGTTTGTTTTGTTGGTTTTCAGTAAGGTTTGGTGAGGAACAGGTAGACCTACGTCTGCTGCCATAAAGCTGATTTCAGAAACTTCACATAGCTCCGTGCCTGACTCTAACAAAGGTCTTGATCTGGAAGGCGCCCTTATTCAAATTGACTTGTCAAGCCACAGCAGGTCGATGCATATGAGACTTAATTGGCCTTATCCAGCCCTATCTTCAGGTGGCATTAATTAGCCAGTGATGATGACGCACTTACTAAAGATGGACTGAGTAGTTCGGAGGTGATGTCACTGCAACCATGACTCCTTTTTTTTTTTTTTTAATGAAGGATATTCAAATTACTGAGGAGCAACAGAAGGATAATCAGATTTATGAAAAACCCAAGACAGAAGACTCACCGGTAGCTGATTCAGAGAAGAGTAAAATGGAAAAGAACCAGATTAACTTTGGGAAAAGTCACATGACCAAGAGATTGGAGCCAAGCTTAAACTGGAGAGCAACTGTTGATTACAAAGAGTATGTGGTTGTTTGCGTGTGTTTTCTGATGCATCTTTAATCACTATGTATTCCCCTAATTTTTTCCTGGAACTGGTTGCTGTTAGACGACAGAGTGTGTGTTCCCTGTCTTTCTTTTTTGATTCCTTTTCCTTCTCTGTATATGCCAAAGGAAAGATGAAGCAGGAAGAGTGCTTGTGTTTGGACCGCTATGATGGTAAGAGAAAAAATACAGGTTACTTTTGTGTAGTGGGTGAGTAAGGACAAGCAATTATTAGACCAAAAAAAAAAAAAAAAAAAAAAAAGATGCTAAAATGAATGGAGAAATAACATGGAACATGAAAATGTAGCGGTAGGGAGAATTATTTTATGATTACAGTTACATGGAGTTCATCAGGATTTTTTTTTGTGGCAATAGTTCTGTAAATAGAACTTGAATACTGTAAAAATAGTGGGGTCTCAACCCCTCCCTGTCTGGGAGTCTCAGGATTAAGAGTGTGGCTTGTTCTAGAATTAAATGCAGATTTATGTAAAGTGGATACTAAGATATTGTCTTAGTTATGGTTGCTATTGCTGTAATGAAATAACATGACCAAAAGCAACTTGGGGGGAAAGGGTTTATTTTGCTCACAGTTCCATATAACAGTTCATCATCAAAAGCAGTGAGGGCCAGGGGAGGGTCCACTCTGGCCTGAGCCCTCCCTCATCAATCACTAATTGAGAAAATGCCTCAGAGGTCCACAGCCCAATCTAATAGAGACTTTGTTTTTTTCAATTGAGGCTCCCTCCTCTCTGACTCTAACTTGTATGAAGTTGACATGAAATCATCCTGTACACATACCAAACCTAAATATAGTGAGTAAAGACTAAAAATTATTGCTACTTAAAGGCTGAGAAGATGGCTCAGCCAGTAAAGTATTTGCCTTGTAAGCATGAAAACCTGACTTCAATTCACAGAACTCCAAAGCAAAAACAAAACAGAGCAGACACAGTGGTATATGCTTGTAATTCCACTGCTGGGGGAAGGGGGATGGTGGGTCCCTGGAGCTTGACATAAGCACCTCTCACCAGATTTCTCCTTTTAAAGATGCCATTGATTCACTATAGCAATATCTCAGAGTTTTTCTTCTATTTTTCTTTCTTTTTTTTTTTTCTCTTTTTATTTTGATTAAATGGAGTGTCATGCTATGTCCTATGTTGACTTCTGGCCTGTGATAGTCCTCTGTCAGTGTCCTTTGGGCATGAGATATGTGTTTGGCTGGCTGGTGTCAAACCTCTATGGGTATTCTGAAGCACGTTATGATCCCCCACTAGGGCCAGCACTTTGTAAGACTTAGCCAGTAGATTATAAATGCCATCTTATAGTCACCGCTACCTTCACACTTGCACTTGTATTCAGTGTGACACGGTTGGTTTAAGAACTGGCTCTTGTTCGTCATAGCAGGACCCCTCCCTGTCTGGGAGTCTCAGGATTAAGAGTGTGGCTTGTTCTAGAATTAAATGCAGAGAGTTTTCAGGAGGAAGGCTCCTTAGGAGGAGAAGCGGCCCTCACTTTGCTGATTTTCACTGGCTTTGTTACACTTGGCCTCTGTAACTATGCAGAAAGACTCTGAAAATGTATATGAGTCCTTGTTGATGGGGCAGTCTTTTTTTTTTTTTTTTTTTTAAATATTGCCCTTTAAATTTGAATTTCCGCAATAAGTATTTAGTGACAGCTGACTATATGCTAAGGCCATGCTAAGCCTAGGCATTCCTGAAATCCAGGTGAGGCCCTAGTGCAGTGTTGGGCAGGAATGGTGAGAGGCTATAGCCCCTGTGACTGAGCGCTGTAAGCGTGCAGAGGGGAGGGGTAGGGTGATGAATTCACTCAGCCATGGCAGCCTGTGGAAAGCTGTCCTGCATAGCTTAAGGCACAAAGGGCTGCTGCTATTTTGTTTTGTTTTGTTTGTTTGTTTTAAGATGGCATTTGGAGCCCCAGCTGGCCTTGAGCTTGGTGTCCAGAATGCTAGTGTTAGAAGTGTGCAGCATGGCCAAATAGCACTCAGCACCTCTTCACTATATAAAACACATGGCTGTGCCTGGAGAACGAACAGGCATCCTGAGTGTGAGGCAAGGCTGGAAAGTGCTAGTCAGTGTCAAGAAAGTGCCAGGGTCATCCGTCTGTACCTCTGTCTTTTATGTCCTGCTCGCCAGCACAGCATACTAAAGCTCAGATTTGTTATATGTTTATTTAGCCACAAGAGCTCTGTAAAGGACAGCCAAGAGGAAAAACAAGGAAAATTAGAAAAGTCATCGGCATCTACTTCCTCCGGCCGTGCACAGTTACTTCGGTACGTTTCAGTTTGTATAACCTCATCCTCAAGGCCGCCCATACAGAACAGCCAATGGCCAAGCTGGTTACAGGCCTCAGCCCTATACCAGGCTGCAAGGGTGCCTAACATAGCCATGGTTACTAGTGATGTCAGTAAAAGTGAGGGTGGTGGGTTGCTTTAGATACTCTATTCCCGGATATGCTTCTAATGCAGTATGGGGCTCACAGGGAGGCTTGCTTTGTACTGACTCTTAAAGACAGAGATACATCCAAGGCAAAGGGCAGAGAGCTGAGAGGAGGATGCACTCCCAGCTCATCTCAGCTCTCACATCCCAGCAAAGGGGGACATGTGTCTGGGTTGTTCCTCCAATTATATAGTGACACATGTAGTTTCCAACGAAAACGATTAACACAAGGATAGCTGTGAACACTGGGCATGCTTTTCAGCTTAAACAAACAAACAAACTAACTAACTAACTAACTAACCAGAGGGCTTGGCCATTTATGTTGGAGGCTTTCATGGTGGTGGCAGAAAGTAGGGGAGAGATTCTCATAGAAAAAGTTGCACAGTTGAGCTAAAACACAATCCTCAGACCCTGAACAGCATTGATGCTAGCTTTATTTTTTTGGCTCACTATAATAAATGTGTTCCGTGTGTTTAAGGGCTTTTAAAGGCAGTGTTGTCAGGAGCCTCCACTCAGCTTTTCCAATGACAACACAGCATGGTGACACCACCAGGATATGAGCATGCTTCAGCATGTGTGTCACTTACTCATGTCTGGTGGGGCAAATTTGCCCCATATTGTAACAAACACAGGGATCAGAACACAGGTCTTCACAACACATGGGACTCCGTCATGTTACCCCATCACATCTGTAACTCTACCCAACCGTTCTTCTGGTTTCAAGGCTACTAATTGGTGTTTAAGGCTTAAGTGCCATCTCAAACACTATTTTCTGTTTATCTCTACTATTTTCACTCTTTCCCTACATTTCTGTGGGTTGCTGAAGCATTTTGATTTGTCTGTAGTCTTTTTGGATGCATCTCTTTTTATAGCTCGGCATTGCCTCTGCTCCAGGTGGTGTTTTGTTTTGGTTGGTTGGGGTGTGTGTGTGTGTGTGTGTGTGTGTGTGTGTGTGTGTGTGTATGTGTACCTGTGTCTGTGTGTGTATGTCTGTGTGTACATGTGTATCTGTGTGTTCATGTGTGTGTACCTGTGTATGTGTGTGTATGTGTGTACATGTGTGTCTGTGTGTGCATGTATATCTGTGTGTCTCTGTATGTGTCTGTGTATCTGTGTGTGTATGTGTACCTGTGTATGCATGTGTCTGTGTGTGTCCGTCTGTGTGTCTCTGTGTGTGTGTATATCTGTGTGTCTCTGTATGTGTCTGTGTATCTGTGTGTGTGTGTGTATGTCTGTGCATGTGTGTCTGTATGTGCAAGTGTGTCTGTGTGTGTCTGTGTGTATCTGTGTGTCTGTGTGTGTCTCTGTGTGTACCTGTGTCTCTCTGTGTGTGTGTGTCTGTGTGTGCGTGTGGGTCTGTGTGTATACCTGTGTCTCTCTGTGTGTGTATATGTGTGCTTGCCTTCCTTCTGAGGCTCCAACGACACTGCTATCATCTGCTGTTCATATGTCAGTGGCTATATGATTGCTGCAGTCCTGCTCACACTGTAGCTCACACTGTGAACTTGTTACTGTTCTTAGTAAGGGTGGCGAGAAGGTTGAGGAGACTGTCAGTGAGAGCTCCTCAGAGAGTGAGGAGGATGAGGAGCCACCGGACCACCGCCAGGAAGCCAATGCCGACCTGCCATCAGAGTACTGGCAGATTCAGAAGCTGGTGAAGTATTTAAAGGTAAGAAAATGTTCCATGCTACATTTACAATATTAAGTGAAATTCTTTTCTAAATATGTGTATTCACCTTCTAAGTTTATGGCATACCTCTTAAGAGCAGTGCGCCCTGTGGTTGTCATTTCTGTATACATAGAAGAAGGTCTTAATATTCGGAGGAATCAAGCATAGACCTCTTGAAGCATGACCTGACTCGTCTGGTGAGTGTGTGTGTGTGTATGTTTGTGTGTGTGTGTGTGTGTGTGTGTGTGTGTGTGTGTGTATGGAATGGGGGCAGAGGTTGATGTGGTCAACAGCAGGTATTGACTTAATCTGTGCTTTCTGATTTTCATTTAGTGTGGTAGAAAGAGCTTGATGTAGCTTAACATCCAAGCTGTGTCACTGAGTAGGAGAGGGGCTATTTCAGGGTTGTGAATTGAGCCTTAAAAAGCCTCAACTTGAGCCAAGCACTGTGGTGCATGTCTGTAATCCCAGCACTCAGGGAGGCAGAGGGAGGCAGATCTCTGTGAGTTCGAGGCTAGCCTGGTCTACAAAGTGAGTCCAATATAGCCAAGGCTATACAGAGACACCCTGTCTTGAAAAGCCGAATCAACAAACAACAACAACAACAACAATGACGACAACAACAACAACAAGAGCTTTAACTTGTCCAATGCATGGATAAAATGCCTGTACTACAGAATCACATTTGAAACACATATCATATATAGCGTCTCATACATTATAGGTGCTTAAGATATGCATTGATCATTTCCATTTCAGTCTCTACTCAGATGACATGAAAATACCATACGTGATGACCAGCCAGCCCATAAAGGGTATATACATTTTTGAATGGAGGATGGGGCAAGAAAAACGGGGTTGTCGCAGCCCAAATTAGCATTCCTTGCTGTTACATTGAAGCCTTGTTTAAAGCTGATGCCCAAAAGTATGGGTGAAAAAAATGGGACAAAACATTTTGACTACCTTATGTTTTTTTTTTTTTTCTTTTTCATATCGTTGGGCAGATTGGCCATGGGTGGTGTTCTTTAAAGGGTATTGTCTCATAGCCTCAAGGCAGGATGTAAAACAGCTTTCATGCATGATTTTTACAAAGGCCTTCTGAATGCATGGTCTTGAAGATGGGAGATTATGCAAGAAAAATGAGCTCCCCTCCTCTAAGGGGCATTCCTTTGGTTAAAAACTGCCAGAATTTTTTAGATAGAGAGAAAAAAAAGTTTTCCCGAATCCCAAATATCCAGAAAAATTGTGAAATGTATTTTAATTTTCCTTTGGGAATTCTGGTTCTCAGTCTCCTCTGATGTGAATCATGATTATGTTATTGGTTAGAAGGAAGTAATTGAATAGATAAGAGCAGAATGCTTTGATAGTCAAAGGAAAAGGTCCATATTGGAGCAATAGCAACCACAGTCTACTTAGCTTTTGTGTGTCTGTTTTGTGCTCTGAATGTGTATCTGTGGCTAACCTGACTCGTTCTTGCAAAAATAAGTACATTTGGATCCTTGGAATCTATGAACAAGCTAGACACAGTCATGTGCATCTGTAACCTGAGGTAGTGGTGCAGACAAGCCAATCCCAGAGCTTGTTAACCAACCAATGAGTGAGCCTGTCTCAAAACATAAGGTGGAGGCCAAGGGAGAAAAACAACAAACAGTCTTACTTACTGAGTTGTAAGACCTATAACTGAAAAAGCTACTGGCCTGGCAAGGTGACTCCAGTGGAGCAATAATGGCACGTTTTACTTGGGGCTAACAAATATCAGTATAATTGTACTTAAGACCTCATAAATAGGAAGGGGTTCATGCCAGACACTATAAACCCAATCAACTACCAATGACTGGAGAGGCCGTAGACCCTAGAGGAGAGCCTACCACTGACATTTGCCTTAACTAGTATAATTTCTTTTTATTTTAATTTAATTTCTTTTAGTTTTTAAATAATTTATTCAGATTACATCCTAATTGTTATCCCCTCATTTGTACCTTCCCGTTTCCTCCCTTCCCTCCCTCTTTCACCCTATTCCCCTGCCCTAGACCTCTAAAAGAAGGGGGTCCTCCTCCCCCACCATATGATCCCAGCCTATCAGGTCTCATCTGAACAGCTTGCTTCTTCTTCCTCTGCGTGCCTACTGGGCCTCCCCACCAAGGGGAAGTGATCAAATCGGGGGCACCAGAGTTCATGTCAGAGGTAGTCCCTGCTCTTCCCACAACCATGGAGAATGAACTGTCTATTGGCTAGCTCTAAAGAGGGTGTCTAGGTTACTGCATGCATTGTCCTTGGTTGGTGAAACAGTTTGTGCAGGGCCCAGTGGGTCCATATCTGCCAGCCTTGATCTTCTTGTGGGGTTTCTGGACCCTCTGAGTTCTTTTATCTCCCCATTCTTCTTTTTCTATTCTTACCTGGAGTCCAATAGCAAGTCCCAGCATCTGTTGGATCCCCTGCTGAGTGAAGATTCTCAGAGGACATCCATGTTGGGCTAATATCCACTTATAAGTGAATATATTCCATGCATGTCTTTCTGGGTCTGGGTTAACTCACTCAGGATGATCATTTCTAGTTCCATCCATTTGCCTGAAAAATTCAAGATCTCCTTGTTTTTAATAGCTGAGTAGTATTCCATAGTGTAAATGTACTACAGTTTCTTTATCCATTCTTTGATTGAGGGACATTTAGGTTATTTTCAGATTCCGGGTATTACAAATAAGGCTTCTATGAACATAGCTGGGCAGATCTCCTTGTTGTGTGGTGGAGCATCTTTCAGGTATATGGCAAGGAGTGGAACAGCTGGGTCTTGAGATGGCACTATTCCCAATTTTCTGAGAAAGCACCAGATTGATTTCTAAAGTGGTTGTACAAGTTTGCATTCCTACATGCGATGGAGGAGTGTTCCCCTTTCTCCACATCCTAGCCAGCATATGCTGTCACTTGAGTTTTTGATTTTAGCCATTCTGATGGGTGTAAGATGGAATCTCAGAGTTGTTTTGATTTGCATTTCTCTGATGACGAAGGATGTTGAGCATTTCTTTCAGTGCTTCTCAGCCATTCAATATTCCTCTGTTGAGAATTCTCTGTTTAGCTCTGAACCCCATTTCTTAATTGGGTTATTTGGTTTTGTGGTGATTAATTTCTTGAATTCTTTATATATTTTGGATATTAGCCCTTTATCAGATATAGGGTTGATGAAGATCTTTTCCCAGTTTGTAAGCTGTCATTTTGTTCTGTTAACAGGTTCCATTTATGAATTGTTGACCTTAGTGCCTGGGCTGTTGGTGTTCTGTTCAGGAGGTTGTCTCCTATGCTAATGAGCTCAAGGCTCTTCCCCACTTTTTCTTCTAACAGATTTACTGTGTCTACTTTTATGTTGAGATCTTTAATCTACTTGGACTTGAGTTTTGTGCGGGGTAATAAATATGGATCGATTTGCATTTTTCTACATGTAGACATCCAGTTAGACCAGCACCATTTGTTGAAGATGCTATCTTTTTTTCCATTGAATGGATTTGGCTTCCTTGCCAAAAATCAAGTGTCCATAGGTGTGCGGATTTATTTCTGGGTCTTCAATTAGATTCCATTGATCTACCAGACTATTTCTATGCTACTATCATGCCGTTTTTAAATTACTGTTGCTCTATAGTACAATTGAGATCAGGTTGAGACCCCTCACTTGTGGGGATCAAGGAACCCTTCCCTGGATCAGGCAGCTGACCTGGGTTCAGCTCTGGGGACTTCGCTCCACACTTTGAGCTTCCCACTGGTCCAGCAGGCTCAGAAGCTGATGCTCTGCAGCCCACTGTTCAGTCTGGGAGAGAGTGCCAGGACAGCACTCTAGCCTGTGTTTGGCTGGGCTTTGGAGAATGTCTGCACCCACCTGGGCCCTGGGTCCCGTGGACTGGCGGGATGGTCTAAGGTTAGGTCTATCTCACATCCACACTCTGGGCTGTACCCTGGGCCAGCAGACACAGACACTGGTGCTCTGTAGCCCAAGGTTCAGTCAGCGAGAGAGTGCAGGTTCAGCATGTTATCCTGCATTTGGCTGGGATTTGGTGAGCTTGCCTGATGCCTTCTGTGGATTGGCGAGGTGGTCCAAGGTCAGATCTACCCGTTTTGGATTCTCCCTGAGCCAACAGATCCAGACGCTGGCACTTCACTGCTCACAGTCTGAGATAAAGAGCATAGATGCAGCTCACAGGCAGGTATGCATCCAGACTCTGGGGACTGGCCACTTCTCACTCATGGCTCTCCAAGTCTTGTGGTTTGTAGCTCCCAGCCCGATCCCTAGGCTCAGTCCTGCTGATCAGACACAGTGTGTGGTCAGTGCCGCCATCTTGGATGTCACTAATACAATTTCTAACTACTCTAAGTACTGACTGTTATACCCAAACATGAGTGTGTTTTTGCCTTTAATCATACAAACTTCTTTTTTCAGCAGGATCCACAACTGTTCATAATATATAAAATAAGTAACCAAGGGATGGCCATTCCCTCTTGGTACATATTGGTACATCTACAATGTAAGCCCTATACCTAAGGCTTAGGGAAAATTGTGGAAGATGGGACAGAAAAATAAGAGCCAGAAAACCAGGACACCTGCAGTGAGATAATGTATGATAGCCATGAATACACTTTGTACCTATGAAACTGTAACTATAAGGCAGCTTAAACATGTTCTACATAGTACCAACACTAGCTGGCATGTCAGCATGGATGAGAAAAATCGCAAAGCCCTCCCTGCTTAAGTGGAGAGTTGCAGCTGTCAGGTACCCTAATAGGTTATTCAGTGCCAAAGAGGTCATCTCTAAACACATGTATGTATTAGTATCACTAAATGTTGGTGATACACATACATATGTAACAATAGTTAAAGAAGAGGTCATAAATTTTAGAGAACATGGGAAATCTTAGAGGTAGGAGGGGAAGGGGTGGAAAATGTAAATACAGGACTCATATATGAACTTACCAAAAATCAAATTAAAGATATGTGGAAACATGATATTGGTTGTTTTGATGTTAACTTTTAGCCTCACGCATTACACGAGTACTACATACAAAAAATACACTACATGTAAGACTAGCAGTGATTTTATATACGTGGCATGCTTTATTTAAAATCTATTAGTGGTAATTCAAGAAATAAGAAATTTTAGAGTCAAAATTAAGTCCTTCCATTTGAAATTTGGATCTGTATCTCTATTTTTAACCTACGATTCTATGTGGACTTATCACCCTCTCTAGGAATAAGGAAGGACACATTATTTGAGGCACCTTAAGTAATATTTGTTATCATTTATCATTGCCTATTTACAGTATTATGTATTACATATTGTAATTCGTTTATACTTTTGTGGGTAGTTTAACAAAAGAAATGCAAAGACAATAAATGCGGTGAAGCATATTCTGCTCTAAGAGTAAACCAGAGCCCAAATTAGTAAAATTAATTTAAAATCTAATTACCAATAGGATGTCCTCCCCTCTGTCCCAGTTTCCTGGGACATGCCCCTTGGGCTAGTATGCAGATATAAGTGAGTATATACCATTTGAGTCTTTCTGCTTCTGGGTTAACTCACTCATTATGATCATTTCTAGTTCAATCCATTTGTCGACGAATTTTGGGAATTCCTTGTTTTTAATAGCTGAGTAGTATTTTAATGGCTAAATCAAATGTAAGGGTCAGCAAATAAAAACATTTCACTCTTTCTACCTAGCTATATTCAATGCTATCAAAGCTATACTAGTCAAAACATCAGGATACAGCTATAAGAACAGATACAGTGGCCAAGGGAAGAGAATGGAGCCAGGTGACAGAGATGCTGAAGAGCAGCTCTTTGCAGCTGGTGGCTTCTGGCAGAGGTATGGGAAGGAAAGGACTAAGCTCTGTCTAAGGGTAGGCCACTAAGAATTTGATCATGTTCCAGTGAGTATATAGATAGCACAAAGTGGATTTGTTGTTGTTTTTTTATTTTGGGGGGAAAGGTCACAAGTTGGGGTAGACATAGAAGGACTGGAAGGGACTGTGATCGGGGTGCATGCTGTGAAACTCTCAGAGAATCAGTAAAAGTGTTATGTGGAAGAAAAACTCACAATGAAAAAAGGATAATCTCTAGTCACTTGTGTTGGAGCAACTGAAGATATACCTGCAAATGAATGCGATCGAAGAGACTGTGGGTACATCTCAGTGAGGAAAGAGCTTGCTGCACAAGTGTGAGGGCTGGAGTTCATGTCTTTAGTGCCCGTGTAAGGACCTGGCAGGTGTACAGACCTGCTGGTAGCCCAAGAGCTTGGGAGGAAAAGACAGAGTCCCTGGAGCTAACTGGGTAGTCAGACTAGCTGTGAGACTGA
Organism: Acomys russatus; assembly: GCF_903995435.1. Classification (NCBI taxonomy): domain Eukaryota; kingdom Metazoa; phylum Chordata; class Mammalia; order Rodentia; family Muridae; genus Acomys; species Acomys russatus. The sequence continues at coordinate 37,589,059 of NC_067145.1, forward strand.
AGAAGACGGCACACATTATCCTGCGCCAGAGACGCAGTCATCATGGCCTCCTGCAGCGAGTCGGGGGTCTCAGCTTCTCCTGCTTAGGCCTGCCTATGCCAAACTAGAACATCCTACATCAGTCCTATAGTGGAGAATGGACAATTCAACCCTGCTAGGACTTAGTTCTCTCTAAACAATGTCAATGCATCTACTGAAAGAACAAAGGTGACTTGAACAAACAAGAAAGAACGAGTGAATGCAACCAATAAATACTCCAGACATGCACAGAAAAAAACACCCATGAAAAACCAAGACTATGAATCTCCTCCAAAAATATTAGTCCCATAATAATGAAAATGACCTGGAAGAACTTCCAGAGAAATAATTCAAAAGAATGTTTGTAAGTGCGTTCAGACAACTCAAGGGAGACATGCACATATATGACTACAGAGCATGAACAACAAGATGAAAGCGATAAGAAAACTAACCCAAGATATGAAAATAGAATTTATTAAAGAGAATTTCTGGGGGAAAAAAGAAACTTGAAATGATGTTGGAAGTGAAAAATTAATAAGCCAGTTAAGAACCTTGGTGGAAAGCCTCTGGACAGTGGGTCGTGTTGGAATCACGGAATTGGGCTGGAAGGAAAGTGAAATTCGATGAGAAATTTGTAAAAAGTGAAGAGAGCCTGGGAGAGCTTGGAGACACCATAAAAGCCCTGACTTCCAGATACTGGGCATATAATGAAAAGAATACCTCAGAGAAAGCATAGAGAATATTTTCAATATTTTTATGGAAAAGAAAAAAATCCCCAAATCTAGAGAAAGTGATACTCATCTACATACCAGAGACCTACTGAAATACAAATAGGACCAGAAGAAAACTCTCATGACACATTAAAGTTGCAAATTAAAAATGCAGAATAAAGAAACAGTATTGAAAGCCACAAGAAAGATCAAGTCACTTAGAAAGGTAGGCTCATAAGAATAAGACCCAATTTAACTGAACAGTCAAAGCCAGAAGGGCCTGGAAAGATGTATTTCAAGTTCTGAAGTATCACAGTTGCCAGTTTATACTATTATACCTAGCAAAAGTATCTATTAACATTGAAAGAGAAATAAAAACTTGCCATGATACAATGCTAGTAGGAGGGAAAATTGATGCCACCATGGACATCAATGTGGAGGTTCTTGAGAAAGCTAAAAATAGATTACCACACCAAATTTATAGTTCCTGAGCATATTCTCAAAGGATCTTATATCCCACTGTAGAGATACTTATTTCTCCAATCTTCGTTGCTTCTGTGTTCACAACAGCTCGGAAGTGAAACCAGCCTAGATATCTATCAACTCATAAATGCATAATGATAATGTGACACATATAAACAATGGAATATTATTTGGCTATGAAGAAGAATAAAATTATGAAATTCTCAGGTAAACAGATTAAGCTGGAAATAATCCTTCTGAATGAGGTAACATAGACCCAGAAAGACCAATGCTGCATGTTCTTGCATAGTAGATCGAATCTTTAGATGTGTGTGTGTGTGTGTGTGTGTGTGTGTGTGTGTGTGTGTGTGTGTATGTAAATCAGAGTAGCCACAGAAGGCAGAAAACTAGTAAGGAGACATAAGAGAGATTTCCTGGGAATGGGGATAGCATGAAGGTGGTTTAACAAAAAAGTGGAATAAAAGAAAATGGGTTAAATTAGGTGGGAGATGGCAGAGCAGGATGGGGCAGAGGAGGGAGTGTGGGTGGGATAAGTCACAATGAAGACTTTTGAAAACGTCTACTGAATATAGAAGCCTTCTATTGTAGAAACTTTCTAAGACATAGACACATGTAAAAGGAGTTTAAAGGAAATTCCTCTCCCCTGCATTGCAGTACTACAGTACAAGTTATGGATAACTTGTTTCAGGAGTTTGTCAGTGAAGTCTCATACCCTCCTGAAACATTGCAGAACACTTCCATTGCTCATGGTTACTGTAGAACTGATGATAAAGACCCTGTTACTGAAGACACCATATACTTAAGTCATAGAACACTGAGAATTGAAGCTTGTACCAATCTGCACGCTTCATCCCTACTGGCTAACTTTCACAATTTTGAAACTATGCATGTGGACCAGGGAAGAAATGTTATCAACAACCTTACCAGAAGTGAACCCTACGAGCTATAATAAGGCCTGGCAAGATATGCCGCTGGTTCAGTAATGGCATGAATGTTATGGAAGTAACCAAACACTTTCTAATTGGATTTACCTTCTCCTGAAGAAGAAACGTATGCCTTGTGTCATTGACTGGATCAAAAATTCGTGGTTGGCTAGGTCACAGGTGCTAAGCAGGATCTAATCATATTCTTCTAAATGGAAATATTATTAAACTTTCTCCTAAGTTCTTGTTTTTATATCTAAGGATTAGTGTGTCTCTCAAATTTTATCAGAAAAGGTTCATTTTGAAGCAAATGGTGGTTAAATGAAACAAAGACCCACAGCAGTTTGACATGCACAGAATTAGTTACTGTAGAGCGCTCATCTCTAAATTGGAAACCTGTATCACACTTTATCCCCTCAAGGCTCAAGTACGATCAGCAAAGATTGGGTGTAAAGATTGTAAGAGCCAGAAGTAGTGGATTATAGCGGTGAAATAATATTTGTCAGACATGACAGGACTGTTGAACACATGAGCTCACAGCCTCTGTGACTTCCTGCATAAGATCAAGCCAGGAAAAAAATCCCTTCATGGATGTGGAAGGGCCTCATGAAGACCGACCCCTGCAAACCGGAAATTGATGGCTTCTGGGGAGAGTCAATCTTTTACAGGGACGTTGTGCTCTACCGTGTGGTTCTGCCTCCATACACACAGTGGGCTCAGAGTTCTGTTATTTGGTTTTCGCTGTTATTTTTTTTAAGGGTACGGGGAATTTGAGAGGAATTGAGAGGAGGGTAATGACGAGTTGGAGATGAAGGACTGTGGAAGCTGATCAAAACACATTATAGCCAGATGTGAAATTCTCGAACAATAAAAAGAAAAAAAAAATCCCTGTATTAACCTCTAGTCTCTGCAAACATGTTCACATGGACAGGCACAGATGTGTATATCCAAGTTCATATGAACAAGGCCATATACACACATACATGCAAAGATAAGGTGAGAGTTGACTCTGTACACCATATACAAAAGAAACTGAAAGTGGATCACCTGAAATTACAAAGCTACTAGAGAGAAGGAGGGCTGTTCTCTTGGGTAATGGTCTGGGCAGAATTTCTTTAACGTGGCTTCAAGAATGGAAGCATGAAAAGGAAAACAAATGGACCCGAGTTAAACCGAGGAGCAAAGGTGACACGAGAGTGAAGCGACATTTCGTAGCTTGGAAAAGGTGTTTGCCAACTGTATGTCTGATGAGAGACTAACACACAAAATATATAAAGAATTCAGTTCAGTTGCAAGAAAGCAATCCATTTAACAGACACATGATCTAACGGGCATTTCTTCAGAGCAAGCCTATTATTCAGTGGTGAAGACACATCAAAAAAATGGTCATCATTACTAAGTATCAGGGAGATGAAAAACAAAGCTGTAAGATAGACCCTCCTACCTGCCTGAGAGACTGTTGTCACAAAGAAAAGATAATGCATACTGGCAAGGGTATGGAGAAAAGGAGACCCTTGCACAGGGTTGGTGGACTAATACAGCTATGGCCAAAAAATAAAATGGAGATTCTTGGATAACTGAAAAGAGAAACACAGCCCACGCATCCTACTGTAGGGCATGTGCAATGGCTAATCTTGGCTGTTCCTTTGACATGCCTGGGAAAGGGGAACCTCAAGTGAGGGCTTGCTTCCATCAGATTGGCCTGAGGGTCTGGGGCGGGGGACAATTTCTTGATTGCTAACTGATGTAGGAGAGCCTAGCTTACTGTGCCTTGTGCCATCCCAGGGCGGGTGAGCCTGGACTATATAGGAAGGGGAGCAGAAAATGACCCTGGAGGCAAGACAGCCAGTGGCAATACTCTGTTATTATGGTTCTTACTACTTAAAAAAGTAGGAATAGATTATTAGGGAAATACGGAATACCTGATGATTTGAGGAGTTTCTGAGAAGTTCTACAAATTTCAATTGTGAAAAAAAAAAAAAAAAAAAAAAGGTCCAATCTTGAAAATTCTTGTTTTTGAGGGGTGACATTTGAAAGTGCTAGCGGAGTACAAGTGGATGTGTGGCACACACAGCACAGGACATTTTGCCAGGATTGTGCCTGCTCCTTGACCTAGCTACGGATCTGCCCAAGCCCTCTTCTCTTCATTTGTCTGGGGGAGAATGGGGTCTCAGTAAGTAGCCTAGGCTGGCCTTGTACTTGTGACCACCCTGCCTGTACCTTCTGAGTGCTGGGATCACAGGCTCCAGCCACCATGTCTGATGCCTTTTCTAACTCTTACTTTTTCGGCCAGGGGAAAACTGGCATCAGTCAAGGTTGCAGCCCATGAGACTAAAGTGCCGTCCTGAGTATAGAAGGCCGTTCATGTTCAAACATGGCCTTTTGGAAGAAGAGTCGGAGGAGAACCTTGATGTTTTCTCAGGGTCCAGTGTCTTCTTTTCCCCCCTGAGTCAAAGGGGGCAGAACCATGAGAACAGCAGAGAGGCAGAGCAACGAGGTAGGCAGAAGCATGGTTTTTGATGGTGGAAAGGTGTCAGTGGGACTCTACACACCAGCTCAGCAGTTTTGGGTGGGGTGACAACACTTTCATCAATTTCACTTTCCTCATTGGTAAAGAAGGATGAAAGTGTCCAAATGTTAGGACCAAGATGGATACTAAACGCAACATAACACACCTCAAGTGCTTAGCACGGAGTCCTCAGTAACTGCTGACAGTGGTAGCTATTTTTGTGCTGTGTGATTATGACCATAGAAGTTGCGTGGTGTGGCACTTCCCACACTGGCCCAGGGGGTACTCGAATTTTGCTTTAAATGTTCTAGGAAAACAATCAAAAGAGGAAAACACAGTGAGTTAATATATTGAAGGATAGACTTACCGTCGTTAAATAAAAAGAAGCAAGTTACCAGTGATTCTGGTGCTAAGAGCTGGTAGAATTTTGGCCCTTAGGGTCAAATGGGAAGGCACTGGGCATGGAAGCACATGGCATCCTGCTGGGAACTAGCAAAGAATGTCCTAATAGCCTGGGTGTAGAACGCTACCTTGAGTCATTCGGCTACTTAGGATAAATCCACATAGCATTTGGGCCAAATGGGGATGTGCTGTTTCTGTCCCAGAGCAGCTAAGGAAAACATTTATTGATGAAGTGCTACTTAGGCTCACACAAGTTATTCATCAGGAAATCATGTGCAAATGTGATACTTTTGGCCAGACACTAAATTGCTTGGAATTCTTATAGCTCCCACAGGTAAATACTCTTAACATAGCCAATAAAAGGGAAAGTGGATCTACAAATGATTTCAAGGTTTTTGACACAGGTAACTGTTTTATTCAGAGACACAAAAGGATATTAAAAAGTCTCTGAAATGCAAAATTAGATGTCCCTAGGTAATCTCAAAATAAATACACCTGACATTTTAATTTATAAAATTATGGCTCCAATGTAGGCTTAAACTAGCAGAGAAATGGCAATCTTGACATGACTTTCTCCCTACCATTTTCTAAGGATAGAATGTCTGTGATGTTGAAAAAAATTGATGAGCTCATTAATATTGAAACAGGTCAATGGACTGTAGCTTATTATTTATCCAGTGCTATGAGCTCAGATCCTGGCACATAAGAAAAGGGAGTTGATATTGAATTATTTGGCTTTAACCTACATTCACTTCAACTTGCAAAAGTTTACACACATGTGCACACACACACACACACACACACACACACACACACACACTCCTGGTATTTTAGAACAGAACCTTATTTTTTTATTTTTTTTTTTTTTTAGTTTAAGGAATATGCTGCATTTTTTCCACACGTCAACCTTCCAATCCCTTTCATCTGCTAGCTGATGAGTTTGCACACAGTCTCCCACCCAAGTACCACCCAGGCCAACCCATCCTAGCTCCCAACTTCATGCATGTTCCGGGTGGAATGGCCATAGGCTGTACTCTAGTTCTAAAGGAAGTGCCACACTCCTTTCAGCAGTTCCTGATGAGTACACCCTGTACTCTGCTGCCATGATGGCTCAGGTTGGCCAGCTTCTTGACTGCTTCTTCTGTGCAGAGGTGCTACTTAACTCGCTTCTGTATCTGCAGGCTTCCTTGCTAAGGATCATGAGCTTGATCTTGAACGTCTGCCTACACGGTGCAAAGGAGTCTGAGGCTCCTGGTGCAGCTCTCCTCTGTCCTTACCCCCAGCAGCTCATCTTGCCTCCCAGTCAGAATCCCTTCAGTGGATACTGCTCCTCCCTCTCCATCTTTTTAGCTCCCTTTCTCCTTATAGATAACCCTTTTATTTTTGCATCTGCTGTCCTGATACAGATACCCTGTCTTCCACTGGCTAACAGTGTTTTATAATCTTGCAAGGCAAACATTTTCCCAATAATTAAGAGGCAACGGTTTGTTAATGTCTACACTCTCTCTCAATTTCTTCTGAGTCCCTGGTGTCACATTCACTTCTAAGTGATGTCTCATTCACTTCTAAGCCTGATATATAGGAAAACTCCTGAAATAAGAGAACCATTTGTTGTGGGAAGGAGGGGTTAGCATTCATAAAAGCTTTTGTAAATTGAGACAGATGGATTGTCTCTGGTAAAGCTGGGTGGGACATAGGAAAGTAGAAATACACAAGCTTGTCTTTGAAAAACATTAATCTACATGGCCTTAAACTAAAGACTTCACCCAAGGATAAAATATTGTGAGACTCCATTTCTGTATGGATCATGTCCAGAATTTGGCTTGAAATTGAAGAGGAAATGAAAGCAGTTAGGGTAACGTGAAGGGCATGGTGGGTTACAGTAAAAAGGGTGATGGTACAGTGTCCTCTGGTAGTTTTCAGGGGTTGCTAGAGCATCTGGGATCATGCTTTTTTCACCTGTTGGTGTTAGTGGGGTTATTACCTGGGGAGAACCTGTCTCACTCTGTCCTCAGCTATAGGTTCAGTGAGGGATGTTAAGAAGCAATGTGGGAGTCACTGAAGGCTTGTGCTCAGCAGGACTGACCCTTGCACACTTATATAATAATAGAGGAATGCAAAGTGGGTTCCCAGGGCCATTTCTCCAGATGTCTGTCCCTCTCCCTGAACAGTTTTGCTAGGAGAATGGGCAGGTTGATGATAAAAAGCATTAGGTTAAAAAGATGTGTCCAGTAGCAAGTGAAGAAAAAATGGTGCTGAGTGGAAAGGAACAGGCCAGTGACTAGGGGTTGCATTGAGGAGAGAGACTTTTCAGCATCATACACAGGAGGTCCACTCTCCATCATTAAATTCATAAAACACCTGTGTACATTTCATTTCACAGACCCACAAACCATGGCAGTTACTCTTCTGTTCAGTTCAGTATCCACAAGTTCAGAATTTAAGAGCATGAAAAATAAAGGTTCCTGGAAGTTCTCTAGGTTAATAAGTAAGAGAACTGACTTCAGAGTAACATTTAAATATATTCGTATTGCAAAGGCCACTAGGCTATTGCTTTAGGGGAGACACCCAGGGCTCCATAAAGTGAGTTTCTTGGCAATAAATATGTTTCTGGCTTGAAAACTTTGTTGACAATACATTATTGGGGCTCTGTTACACACACACACACACACACACACACACACACACACACACACACAGAGAGAGAGAGAGAGAGAGAGAGAGAGAGGAGAGGGAGGAGAGAGACAGAGCTCCTAACTAGTTAACAAGTTCGGAGTGGTAATTGGGAATTAAATGGGGTTTTTTTTTTTTTCATCATAGGAATTTGATGTACTTTGCAATCTATTACACTTAATTAAATTCCATTCCCATTACTTGTGTCTTAGGTTTGGAGTGGCAGGAGGTTTGATCCTTGTTTCATTGGTGGAAAAGCTGAGAAATCCTTTTGCCTTAGGCCACACAGAAGGCAGCTGCGGGCTGGGACCACATCCAGCTTCTATCTTTATTGCCTGTTGCCTGGTGATTCTGTCCCACTGTCAAGAAACTCAGGACCCACCAGGCCTGTAGACATTGCTTCACCATCTTCTCTCTCATTTGCATTGCTGCATTTGAGTGAGAGGCTGAACGGGAGCCTCTTATAAAGGGAATTCTTGGTATTCATTTTTGGAAGGCAGCATTGGTGCGTTCTTTGACTAGGTTCTTCAGAGAGCGAGAAAAGTGATGGGCCACTTAAAAAGGGCCACTTGAGAATGGAAAGCAGTGGTCACTGTTCACATACCCAGCAAACTATAGCTGCTGAAGAAGTGTCGCTGTCCAGAGTAATAATTTTAAGGTTGTACGTGTTATCTCACTCATGTGGGTTACCTTTAAAAACATCAGTGCTCAGAGACAACATGAGTAAAAAGCCATTAAACATGACCTGTTGGAGCATCTGGGAAGATGGCTCAGCTGACTGTGTTTGCTGTGCAAGCCTGAGCACCTGAGCTTGGATCTCTATATAGTGGCGTAATGCTGCAAGCTCAGGACTGGAGACTGCACAGAGACAGATGACTCCAGAGGCTCACTGGCAGCCACTGTAGCCCAAAGAGAGAGCCTTGTGTTCAGAGAGAGACTCTGATTAAAAAAATATAGGGAAGGGTAATTAAGGCATTCCGATGTCAACTTCTGACGTGTACATATTGCCTCCCCTGATATTACCTATTATAAATCATACTTAAATCCTATTATCTATAAAATTTTTACAGTAGTACACATTTATGTATCCATAAACATACCTTTTAGACCTACATGAAATGTGTGTTATCTATAAGCTCAGATTGTTCAAACATTTTCCCCATTGCAATGTTTCACTTACTTATTTGTAAGCGGCACAATGTAGGTTTGGAGGTCAGACGGACAACATGCCAGACTCAATTCTATCTTTCCACCCTGTGCCTTGAGTTCAAAATGATGTTACCAGGACTCACAGGGTTTTTTTGTTTGTTTGTTTGTTTGCTTGGTTTGGATTGCTTGTTTGTTTGTTTATTTTTAATTACAAAAGGCGATGAAGGGAGGAGAGCAAACCTTCCCATTGTGAATCTGCACTGTGTTTAGCTTCCAAGGTTTTATCCTTCTTTCTTGTTCTGTCTGTCATATAAGGGGTGGGTGAGCAGAGGAACAGGTGAGCTCCGTGACGCAGTGCTGCATCACCACGGCAGCCTGGCTACTAAAAAGTGACAATGCCAACCATTTCCTGATGGGCACAGTGGTGTATGCCTGTGCTTCAGTGACTCACTCCATCCTAGGAACTGGATGTTGTCAGTGAGGGCAACATGGCAAGGCCCCGTGTCAAAAGCAAAGATCAAAACAAAACATCAGCAGAGAGAGGGAGAGAGGGAGGGGGGGGGAAAGGGGAGAGAGAGAGAGAGGGAGAGAGACGAGATAGAGAAGAGAGAGAGAATACAAATCCCTACAAAGTGCTAGACATGTGCTTAGGATGCTCAAGGCTCTGGGTTACATCCCGCAACACCCTCTCTCTCCAAGTAGGAAAGAACATCTCAGGAAAAGTCCGCAAGCTTTAACACATTTACTAATTCATTCATTCTTTATGTGTCTGTTTGTGAGCAGATAGTGTGAGCTAGCTGTTTAGCTTTTCATAAGATGTTTGTACTGCAAAAATTTGATATTTAAAGCAGTTAATGTAACGATCTGAACATGTAACGGATTTTCGAGGTGATCCACTCCCTGATGTAGCTCTTGCACCATATTTATTCCTAACACTGTGCTTTTCTCCGAAATCTGTTCAACTGCAGAAAATTTCCTCTGGCTGGTTCCCAGTTTGTGTAATGTGAAGGACTGCTTTGCTTGTTGTTTTTAAAAATATGACTTCATGTTACAGACACTTTTATAGTAAAAAACTAAACAGGAGTGAGCGGCACCCAACTTGGCCTAGCTCATGCACTTTACATCTGCATATAGATAGCTCTGCCATAACCATTAGTAGACACTGTGTATTTGCAGGAAAATAGGAGCTTCAAGTCCTTTCCTGGTCCACTAGCCTTTGAGATTTATGCTGGCAAGGCTCCTTTCCCAGTCTTGCTCCCTGGGTGGGTGTGCCTGTCTGCTGTGGCCTGCCAGTATTTCTGCAGTGTGCCAAACAGCAGCATATGTGGGATATGTGTGTGTGTGTATACATATATATCCCCTATTTGGTTTAAGCTCTTAGAAATTATAGAAATAGTGCATGCTCACTATGAAGACCCAAGCTGGGTAAATAAAGACTTCCTTATAGATATTTCAGAATTTGCACAAATAAAGTCACACTTCTTTGTTTGCTTTTTGAGACAAGATCTTACTTGCTAGACCAGGCTAGCCTGAACCTCAATAGTTAGCTTGGGCTGTCTGTGCACTAATGGCAATGCTGGGCACTGACACTGTAGGAGCAAACCATCATGCTCAGCTTACGTCTTTCTTTTTATATTTAATATTGTGCTTTGTTTTGGCCCTTTTAATTACTATGTAGTGTTTCCTTATAGGTAAGCATTTATTTGTTTAGCAGTTCCCTTAGTGTTAATGTATAAATTTTACTCTAGTTATACTGCAAATATCTGGGTGCATTCCTTAGATACATGCACTACTTCTGTGGGATGGATTCTTAAAAAGGTAGTGTGGGAATACAAATTCTTGAGAATTCTAATGTGGAGTTGTTTAGTGTGTGGGATTTTTTTTTACTTAAATAAGAGGTGAACAAATTTTAGCCCTGTATAATGATACACACCTATAATCCCAACACTGAGGAGGCAGAGGCAGGAGATTGAGTCCAAAGTGTGTCTGAGTTATATAGCAAGTTCAAGGGGCTAGCCTGCACTATAGAGCTAGACCCTGTGTGGTAGTTAAACTCAATTGTCTACTTAATGAGATTTGGAGTCACCAGGGGGGACAAGCCTTGGGCATGCCTGATTAGGTAAACTAAAGAGAGAACCTTCCCTGTTGGTGGCTCTATTCTCTAGACTGGGGCTTAGGCCAATAAAAGGAGAGTGAGCTGAGGGCATGAATTCCTTTCTGTCTCCTGACTGTAGGTGTGATGTGACCAGCCACTTCAAGCTGCCATCTGGTTGGTCTGTACCCTTTGTCTATGAACTTAAACTTCTTATCCATGAAACTGCTTTTGTTAAGGTGGCTTATGACAGCAGCTGAAAAGACTCTGAGGTCCTCTGTCTTAAAAAGAAGTAATAAGAATCTGTACAATATGCACACACTTAAGACATTGAACAGGTTTGGGCTGGGAAGATGGATTGGGGCTAAAGTACTTGCCTTACAGATCTGAGGACCTAAGATTGGACCCCTAGAATCCACCCCTGGCACCCACATGAATCATCAAATGTACATATTAAATATGTACAAATGTTTGCATATCAACTTTTTCCAGAGCAACATTAGTTTTGGGAGTGCGTTTCATGGATATGTTCGTATTGGTGTGTGTACATGTATGTGTGCAGGTATACAGGTGTGTCAGGCAAGAAGTCAACACTGTTTGTCTTCCCACATTATGAGCTCCAAGGTTCCAATTGTTTCCCCATGGTCCCAGTGCTGGGACCCCAGGCTCCCAGGTTCAGGCCCTTGTGCTTGGGCAAAAGGGACTGAGCCACCTCCCCAGAGTCAATAAGGTTACTTTCAAAATGAAAGAACATGCTCAGCCTGAAGTTTGAGAAGACTTACTATTTTTTTTTCTTTTAAAGGGGACTAATGATGGAAGTTTTAGTGTACAGAAAAGAAAATTTGTTATGTCTCTGCAATAAACACATGTCAGCATTCTACACTAACAGTGTTTTCGACTCTCGATATTGAGTTGAACCGTTCAAGGGTGTTAAGATGAAAGCAAACAAACAGCAAACCCCAATGCCCAGGCGGCCGTTCACGTGGGTTTGGTTGAATTGGTCTGAGATGGGGTCTAGATACTGAGTCTTTAAAAATGTCTCCAGGACAATGAGGTCCTTCATCGGGGGTTAAAATCGACGGCTACAAGGTCTCATGAGTTTTCAGTGTTTTTCATTTTTGCTAGTGTGTTTTCTTTGGGCTTGCATATTGCTGACCACTAAGAAGGCTGTTAATTGTTGTCATTTGTCATATGACATTGTATCATATCTTCACCTTTTGTTTTATGCGGCATTTTATTCTTGATGACACAAATGAACCCTTTGGCTACTCTACTGATTGCTGGCATCTTCCATCAAAGTATCACAAAACTTCCTATCTACAATTTGTTTCCTTAATAAGGCTTTAATAAAGCTAGCTAAGGATGGCAGAAATATTTTTACTTCTGGTGGACATCTGTGTGTGTGTGTGTTCAAATTTTATTTTACTTTATTTTATTCTGTTGTTAATATTTTTCTCAGTTTTATAAGCTCTTTGAGAATTTTCTAAGTGTGTTTGATCACATTCACTCCTCCACTAACTCCCCCCAGATCCAGCCCCTTCTTCTTTACCTGCTCAATTTCATGTCTTTTTTCATGTTTTAGGCCCATCAAGTACAATTTGTCCTTCCCATATATTCTTAATGTGCGGTTTTGCTTGGAGCATAGTCAACCTACGATGGGCTGACTCTTAAAGAAAATGGAACCCTTCTTCTAGCAGTTGCCAATAGCTCCCTGCTAGGAGTGGTACTCCTTGCCACCTCCCATCTCCAGGCCGGTATTTTGTGTGACTTGAGCTTGCACGGCTCTTGTGCATATTGTCACAACTGCTGTGGGTTCACATGTACACCTGCCCTTCTACGTGCAGAACACACTGATTCCCTGTAGTCAGCCATGGCCTCTGCGTAGAGTACCGTAATGAAGGCATAGAGCATACCATCAGTAAAACCACACAAGACAGGATCTCAGACCTGGAGAAACATGTGTCCGTCCAGCTACGAGAAACTTACAGGGTTTTTTTTTTTTTTTTTTTTTTTTTTAGCTTTTAAAATAAGCCCAGATCTAACGTATTTGGGTTCGCAGATATGTATTATAGGCAATATCCAACTACTTTTTGCCTCTGTTAGTTGTCAACACAGGCTATTGGCTCATCTGCCCTGCCCTGCAGTGGCCTTGTACCACCACTAGAGACATTGTCACGCTCAGAGGAGTTTCCTGCTTTATTTAGTGCCTAGGCTGGTTCCATACTGTACGGCTTTGATGTATTTTAGTATTTGCTTGTTTTCAGTATTTAAAAAGCAATTTTTGTATATTTCTATTTCTACTATTTTTGTTGTTGTTTTGCCATAGGATCACACTGGATAGGTCAGATTGCCCCAAACCCATGACTCTCCTGCCTCATCTTCCAGTCTAGCTTCACACCTGTTACCTTCCTGTCTCAGCCTCCGGAGCTCAGGGGTTCCTGGCGTATGCCACCACGACTGGCATCAGGTCACCTTTATAATGAGTTAAGAATCATGTTTAAAGGGAAAAATGTTTGAGATTCCAGTTGATTCACATGAATTTGTAAGTTACTATTGAGTGAATTAATTTTTTTCTTTTTCTTTCTTTCTTTCTTTCTTTCTTTTTTTTTTTTTTTTTGATTTTTTTGAGACAGGGTCTCTCTGTGTAGCGTTGGCTGTCCTGGACTCACTTTTGTAGACAAGGATGGCCTTGGACTCACAACAGTCCACCTGCCTCTGCCTACCAAGTGCTGGGGTTAAAGGCGTGCGCCACCATGCTTGGCTGAGTGAATTAAGTTTTTAATAACATCGAGTCACCTCATTTAAGCTTGGTGTGACCCTCTAATTCATTGTCATTTTCATTCTTCACTAAAGTACAGAGCTTTCCTCTATACATAGTAAACCTTTCTTGTGAGATTTATTCATAGATAGTTCTACTGTTATTAATACCAACATGCGGATTTTTTTCACGTTACCTATTTTGATTTATTATTCTGGGGCTATGGGTGCCAGGTCATTCGTTTTATCCTTGTCTATAGCTACTTTACTGAACTATTCTATTAAATATTGTCATTATTGAGTTCCTTGTCTTGTAACTTTTTAGGAAGGCAATTACATTTGCTACAACTTTTCCACAGTGTAGTCACTAACATGATCCAGTAAATTGTTAATTTCCACAAATGTTCCTCGGCTATTTCAAAGGAATACATGTAGAATCCTAGCATCGCTGCTTACCCATTTTAAGTAAAGAAAAAAAAATTAGCAAGCTTCTGCAATGACAGCCTTGAGTCTAATTTTCATTAAAGACACACACACACACACACACACACACACACACACACACACTTTTCTTTTTCCTTTAAAAAAAATAAACATTATTTTCTCTTTTTCCTTGGGGTTCTGTCAAGTCTTAAGTTTACGAGTGCTGACGCATCAGTATAAAATAGATTTGCAAATAAACAGAAGGCCAAGCAATGGACTTTTACTGCTTTGACTCACTTGGTCATACGCCAGTCACTTGAATACCTTTTGCTATTTCTGATCCTGGGAGACGTCTCCAGGCTCTGCCGGGCTCTGGGCCCTCTGTCATCGTTAACGAGCAGACGCTGAAAGGAGTTGGGTATTTTTTTTTTTTTCCTGAGTGGTATTTTTGGAGGGAAAATGCCGAGAATATCCAGCGCCAGCTGCGTGTGCTGTGGTGGCGATGTGGCTTCTTTAACAGGTAACCCTCTACTTCTTAATCACAGGAGGTGGGGGGCGCGACAAGAGAAGCGTCTGGTGGGATTGTGTCTTCCTCACTGTCCCACTGGGCCGAGGGGATCCCTGACAATACATGCCTACGAGGACCCTGCCTGTACATTGCCCTCTGGGGTTTCCTCTTATAGTACCCTTTCCCGGACAGAGGAAAACTCAGCAAATTCAATTCTAAAGTCCCCTTGTGGTACATGCTGAGTCGCTTCAGCCACTCCAGACTCCGTCTCTTCTCTGGAACTTTTTGGTAAGCCAGATGTTTCTGCACGTACGCGCTTAGCTCTTCCAGCCGGGAACTCCCACAGCTGGGGTGATCTTTCAGAGATGTCGTTGGCTCATCCTGGCCGATCCATCCTGGTGTGGTGGCACACGCCACAGTCCCTCTGTTAAGGAAAGTAGATGCCCGAGGAGTAGGAGTTGAAGGCTGTTCTTGTCTGTAGAGTGAGTTGAAGGCCAGCCTGGGCTACTGAGGGAGACCCTGTCTCAACTTATTAAAGATTACAACCTCCAGGGCGGCCCCTGGGCAGGAGCTGCACTTGCCCACTTGGGTTCCTGGCTCATCACGTCCCACATGACCACTCAGGGAATATTATTCCACACTGACTCTAAGAGACCTTAACCAGGCCTCACTCCACGTCACACGGGGCTTCCGCACATATATCACATCCCCTCCTCTGCTACCAGGGAAAACTCCTACCCTCCACACAGATTTCTGTTTAGACATCCTTCCTCTGTGTCAGGGTGGCACAGGTTCATCCATGCTGCGCATGCTCCTGCTTTGTGCTACTTTCCAGACAGCATTTCACTCGTTCTAAACGTAAAGCAGTCCTCTGAGATTTGTAGACGTTGAGTTTGATTAATTTCAATGTGTAGGGGTTTTTTATTTTACTTGCAAACTTTTATAATAAAGTTTATTTTTTTCATTCAGGTGGGCTTTAAAAAAAATAAAACTCTTTCTCTTCTGTAACCCCTTACATTCCAGGAGGGCCAGGAGCAGGTCTGGTTTTGTTTATAGGCATCTAGTGTTTGTCACCAGGCTGGGAAAATAGTGAGCGTGTCAATCACAGAATACAAATTGATTTGAGCTAGCTTGAAAATAGTTATCTCAACACACTGAAAGCTTATTTCTTTCTCAGAGTCAGCGAGAGGGAACATTACACTTTACTGCAGATAGTATAGTATTTCCTTATTTCAAAGATTTTATTGTTTACAAAAAAATAGCTTTATTTCATGCTGCCTTTCAAAAAGAAATGCTGAGTTGGGTAACGGCTCAGTGGAAGCAAAGCGCTTGCTATGCTTGCATGAGGCCAGGAGATAGGATCAATAGTGTTCATGTAAATGCCAGACAAGTTTGGAAACCTGTGTATATATCTTCCCAGCATATGGGAGGTGGAGTCAGGGGATCCTAGAGCAAGCTGGTGAGCCAAAGTATGTGGACTGGCAAGATCAGGTATGGGGTCTCAATTCAATACATGTAAGATGAAGAGAGATCAAGGAAGACAATAATGTCAACGTTTGGCCTCTACATGCATGCACACATATGTGCACCTACACACATGTGAGCATCCATACACCTGCAAAAAAGAAATGTTAGATCAGGTATTAATTCTGTTAAGAGCTTTTACTGCAGGCCAACAGTTTGCTCACTGTAAAGGAATAAAAGCAATTCTTTATTTTTTTTATTTCTTTAGTGCACATGAAAACCAAGTATGACTTGCTTAGCAGTTCCCACGACCATTACTGGAGCATTTATCTTTCCCACCAAAACATGGACTGAAATTGTGGCTTGGGTGTATGTTTAGTATGAGAAGGGCCATATCAGTCCTCAATACTATAAACAAACAAACAAGCAAGCAAACAAAAAAACTGTATAGTGTTCATAATATTATATAAGAGAATAGTAGAGAGAGGTGAGTAAGGTATACAAGTGCAAGAGAGCAGCAGTCATTTTAGCTCTGCACACTGTAAGCTGATTGTGACAGTGGACAAACACCTTCTGGGTGAAGAGAGAAATTTAAGCTGCAGGAGATGGAGGCTGAAGACGGCTGAGCAGGAGCCAGGCCGGAAGTCAAACCAGCAAAAGAATTGCATTCATTTCAGAAATGGAAAAGTTCGCAGGATACATTTCTGAAAACCCTTCAGAAGCTAGTAAAATATATTTTACTATGTTTTCTCCAGCTTTTAAAGCTCTACAGATGCAAGTGTGTGACAAAAAAAAAAAAAAAAAAAAAAAAAAAAAAAAAAAAAGAAAATAAGTATCAGCAGCTAATGATGTTCTTGGCAGATTTAGTTGTGAAAAAGAGACAAAGGTGTGTGGCTTCTGCTCGGCTGGATGTGCACGGGGTCTAGACAAGCATCCAGGATCCTTTACAAAGCTGGTGTTTAGAAGAACGGCAATGGCCAGCGTTTGTGGCTCCGTATGTTGGATATTTTGGCTCCCGTCTTCTGGTATTCATTCTGAAAGATTTATAATCCTTCTGGGAGTGTGGTCAGTGACAAGAGTCGAAGGAAATCCTGAAATGTGGAAAAACTAACTTTTCCTAATATAAAACTGTTCTAAAAAAATCCCTCAAGCTTGTGAATATGTTTCCAGATTTTCAGAAAAAAAAGGCTGATTTACAGAAAGTTTTTTCTATAAGGCTCTAACTTCATACCAATAAATCTGAATATTTTCTTTGATTCTGACATTGGCCTAGACATAGATAATTCAGAAAAACATAAGATCGCACCTTTTGGGCACTTCGTGTAATAAATGGCTTTTTAGAACCACGTATGCTGTTGATTATAGTGAGTGTGACATGATGCTCAAAAGAAAGAAGAGGCTGGAAGGAGAAAGTCAGCAAAGTGGACAAAATACACAAAGACTGCACTGAATGTTAATCCAAAAATTCTACTAAAGAAAAACAGCTGTCAAGAGAAATCTGGATTATGTGCAACCAAGAATGTCCAGACAGTGCAGTCGGGGGTCCCATGTCAGGGTCTCTTCTGCAGCCATGCCTGTCCAAACTCTCCCTGAAGACTTTTTTTCCACCTGCAGCTCCTGGCTTGACTTTCTAAACACGCAATAGAAGAAGCTGGTTCGGAGTCGTCAGCACATCCTGGGCCCGTCTGCTGCCTTTAGCCACGGGAACATTTACTTCCGCATTGGAAGGATCCTTCCTCCCTTGACTTCCACCTTTCTGTGTGTCATTCTGCTTCCTTTACCTGAGGATGAACTAGAAGGCATGTACACTCCTCTGTGAGGTTTCTGCTTCCTTTCTGTCTGTCTTTTCTAGATGGAAAGTAGAAATCAGTTGTACATGAGAGCATTGTGCCCTCCAATAATGGGGCCATTAGCCCAATGCTAAGGAGACGAGGTTTTTAATTTTATACCTTGAAGCTGATGGTAGTTAAATGGTGGCTGTGTTTCTCTTGATAGAAGAAAGAGACATGGAACTATAAGTCATTTCCACGTAGGTGGTGAACTGCTCTTGTCATTATAAACCTCCTCTTTACACAAGGACAATCTGGCGTACCTAAAGGGAGGGAAAACGGCCAGCACCACCTGCACCACAGGGCGTTCCCTTAGAACAAATAAAGCAGGCCTCTGGATCTCTCCCTCTTTGCCCTTTGAAGTACACCATTAAATAATTCCCCCATAGTTTCTTGTCTTACAAGTAATAAGTTATATTAACTTCACAGAGGAATTGTGTATGTGCACGTGTGATATAAGGAGGAATCTTGCTGTTTGCTATTTCTATTCTGTGTAGCCTTTATGTATTATCCATTATATAAAAGTGTATCTTTGGTTGCTAATTTTATCTTTATATGTTAAAATATGGCTAAGTAGAAAGTATAAGTGCATCATAAATATGTATTTTAACATAAATGTACAATGGTTACATTCTCTCTTTCAGTCTGTTAGTCTGTTTTATAACAGTTTGACACACTATCAGGACTTATTAAAGGAAAGACATTTATCTCTCACTATTTTAGAGGCTAGTAAGTCATCCAGCACCATTATTGGCATCTGGTAATGGCCTTCTTGCTCTTTCCATTGGGCAAAGGGCGGCCCATGGAGACAGAATCCACACTCATGCTAACCAATCCAATTCATACTGGTCTTAATCCCTTAATGAAGGCAAAGTCCTCATTACCTCATTAATATCTCAGGTGGTTTTTTTTTTTTTTTTAATTCTAAAGAAGGGCACTTTGCCATCTGTGATAAGTCTCAGTGATTTTTCTCTGTTGGACCACTTGTCTGTTGAGTCACTTACAGCCATGATGTTTCTATTTCCTTCTAAGCTGCACATCTTCAGGTCTTAGAGAATTACTTTCTGCTTCCCCCACAGCCCTCCCAGCCCCTACTCTAGGTTCTGATGTTCTGCTACTTTCCATATTGTCTCCCTCTCCCCAGTTACTCTGTTCTAGAATGTTCCATGTACATATGTGAAGGAAAAACATTTTTCTTCTCCTGTCACACCAAAAGTCCATGTCTTCCTCCATAGATGTTTGCAACTTCAAAGAGTGTGAGGGCTTTTACCCTACAGAAAAACGCCTCTTCTGAAACTGAGGGGCTCCAATGGAGGCTCCTCAAAATGGCCTTCTCTTGTGCTTCTGGTGCCCATGACAAGGCCAGGTGTGAGCCCTGCTCCTCAGTGCATACACACAGGACTTTCACAACACTCCCATCAAGTTTGATGACCCTTCTAGAACCCCTCACAGGCCTCAGGAAAACATGTTCACTGCATGTTCTAGCTTGTTTCCTATTGCCGTGAAAAACACCGTGACCAAAAGCATCTCAGGGAGGAAAAGGTTTGCATCATTTTACAGCTCACAGTCTACCATGCTGGGAAGTCAAGACAGAAACTCAGGGCAGGAACCTGGAAGCAGGAACGGAAGCAGATGCCATGGAAGAGTGCTGCTCACTGGCTGCTTCCTCATGCCTTGTGCAGCCTGCTTCCGTATGCAGCCTAGGGTCACTTGCCCAGGGGAGGCACCCAGGTAGTGAGTGGGTGGGCCTTTTCACATCAACCATCAACCATTAATCAAAAACCACACCTCACACTTGACTACAGGTCAGTTTGATGGAGACATTTGAGGATTTCTGCTTCCCAGATGACCCTAGCTGTGTAAACTTGATCATAACTAACCAGCACATTGGTTAGTTACAAAGAATGTCATTAAGACTTGAAGAGTTGTATCGGGCAAGGGCTTCTCTGCCCTTTCTGGGCATACTCCTCCCTCCTCAGGAATGCCATCTCCTTTGGGATTTTTTATGGAGACTGTTTGATGAAAAATTTAGCCATTACTGACCAACTTAACCTCCACGCCTGCTCCTTTTCATACAGCTAACTGATAAAGTTGCAATTCCCAATCCTTAGGGTTACCTTTTGTCCTCCTTTTTTCCCTAATTTTTTAAAATTATATTTCTTTTTTACATATACCTTTATATTATTACACATAAATAAAATAAGCTAAATATAGCAAGAAGAACCATGAAACAATCAGGAATTATATAAACATTACATTCATAGTGTTTTGGCTCTTTGTGTTTAGCAACCTCAAAGAAAACATCTTTCCTATCTTGATGACTCTAAAATTCTAAATGTAAATCAATATCTCTCATTTCTTATCTTTATCAACTTAAAACATCTATCTAGAACCTAAAAACATCTTAACACCTAAACTACTAAACTGAATCGTAAGGCTAAACTATCTGGTCTTCAGCCCCATCAAAATCTTGAGAAGGAATAAAACTTAATTACCTGAGTAAACCAGAAATGCAGGTGAGCAGCTTCCAAAATGAGAAAACGACAGAGACAGTTTGCTGTCTGAACAGTCACCCCAAACTCTCTATAACGTTCGAGCATCATCTTCAGCCTCCTGTCCTCTTGAGCACAGCCAGAATCCTGACCTCAAACAAAGGAGACCAGCCAACACAATAGCGTGTAAAGGACATGTATCGCTTTGAAGATTACAAGGATTTAAGAATTGTGTGCCAGGAAACTGGGCAAAGACCAAAAGAATGCATTTCTCAATCTTAGTAAGGGAAAATTTCAGAAGTAAAATTCATTGCCCAGTGCACCAATCAAGAACTGGGGGTCCACTTACTGCCTCAACATACAACTTCCATCCTTCAGTAACTCTCTTAAGGTGCGCCCCTGGACTCTATTTAATGCCTTCATATCACCCACTGTTGTAGCTGTTTAAAAGGAGCCCCCACTGTAAATGCAGGCGTTTAATTGGAATAACATTTTATGATGCTCTGAACAGCCTTTCCATACTTTGGCTCACCATAATTCATTTAACAAATTATAACCCACTCAGAGAACTTTTAAAATTTTTATGTGGTGTGTATGGGGAGACTCATTTCCTCTCTTGCGGAGTCATCTGTATGGGAATGTGGCTTTATTTAACCTTTATATGGCATTGTATCTTCCTAGGGGGGAAATCAGACAGCAACGGTGATTGCCTTGTGTTCCATGAGGGATTTCAACTTAGCTCAAGAGACCTGTCAGCTGGCAATTAGAGACGTTGGAGGTCTTGAAGTCTTAATCAATCTGCTTGATACAGATGAAGTCAAATGCAAGGTAAGGGCTTTGTCACAATGACTGAGAAGGCCTACGTCCTCTCACAGCTCTCTTGGAAGCTCTGGGCATTTGCTACATCTTTCTATCTCTTTGCCATTTACTGTCATTGTTGATGGTCGGTTTGCTGCATTTTCTTTCCTTTCTCATTTTCTTGTTTCTCTTTCTGTGAGCTGCTTGTGCCTTTGGAAGGAGAACTGTTTGTATATATAAATGAAGGAAAACATAAAGGATGTGTGTAACCATCAGGGATGGAAACTATTTCTTTAAAAACCTTAATTGGGGAAGGCTTTTAGGTAGACTCAGACTATTTAAAAAGCACAGTGCTGGGCATATATTAAACTCTCAACCATCTGTCACTTTTTTCCCCACCATGTAGATTGGTTCATTAAAAATCCTGAAGGAAATCAGTTACAATCCTCAAATCAGACGTAATATTGTTGACCTTGGGGGCCTACCAATTATGGTTAATATACTCGATTCTCCACACAAGAGTCTTAAGTGTTTGGCAGCTGAGACGATAGCAAATGTTGCCAAGTTCAAGAGAGCCCGGCGGGTGGTGAGACATCATGGTGGCATCACCAAGCTGGTGAGTACCACTACAGTCTCCAGACACTAGCAGACATCCTCACAGCCTTGCCTCCTGGTCTTACCTGCTGCTCTGTGTTCAAGTCATCACGATGTATGGCCCAAGAGTCTTTTTTAAAAATTATTTTTGTAACATGTCTTTAAGAATGATGTACATGAATTTACATTAACAAGGGCCATAAATCAATGTTCAACCCAATTTTCAATAATAGAGAACTTAAAAAATACTGTTCCAGCTGGTTTCCTATTGCTGTGTTAAACGCCATGACCAAAAACATCTCGGGGGTTTGTATCATTTTACAGTTGTTCTGGCAAGAGAGCACATCCAAAGGCCTTCTAGGTCTGTGTGATCCAGCTGGAGTACAAACACACCTTAATCCAGGAGACAGAGGCAAATAGAACTGAGTTCAAGGTCCGTCTGGTATAGAGCAAGTATCAGGCAAAGAAATGCTTAGGTCCAGGTGTGGTGGTACATATCTTTAATCTGAAACAAAGGTAAAGTTAGCTTGTAGAAGGAAGCACCCATGTTTGAAATGTCTAATTGAGTGGCACAAAAGGTGATAAATAAGAGAATCTTTAGGCCGGGTGTGGTGGCGCACACCTTTAATCCCAGCACTCGGGAGGCAGAGGCAGACATATCGCTGTGAGTTCGAGGCCAGCCTGGTCTACAAAGTGAGTCCAGGATGGCCAAGGCTACACAGAGAAACCCTGTCTCGAAAAACCTAAAAAAAAAAAAAAAAAAAAGAGAATCTTTGACAGAATAGGATGTGCTCAATTCTCATGAAAAGAAAGAGGAAAGGGGAGCTTACTTAAAAGACAGTTATTCAGAGAGAGGCAGTTTTACCAGGACTGTAATAGAGATATGGGTTGCAGAGAGAGAACTCCGGTAAAGATGGAATAAGCCAGGAAATGAGATGGAGCAGATGGCTGAGTTAGTTTGGGCCAAGCAGAGCAATTCTGGGCCAAGAGAGAAGCTAGAATGTGTACGTCAGCTGGGAGAAGAGCTTGAGCCAGACCAGCTGAGCTGAACCAGCAAGCCCAGAGCTCAGAAAGAACAAGTAAGGGTGAGCTTATTATGCAGTAAGTCTCAGAGACGGAAACATTCTAAGCCTGAAAGCTGTCAACTGACCTGCACACATGGGCCTTGGCATGCGCATAACCATACAGCCACACATGTGCACACACCTACAACACACACACTTAAATAATAAAAAGTAGAAAAGGCGTCTGTGTACATTGTGGACATCTATTCTCATAGGTTGCCCTATTGGACTGTGGACAGAATTCAACAGAACCGACTCAGCCAAGCCTGTATGAGACCAGAGATGTAGAGGTAGCTCGCTGTGGTGCCCTGGCACTCTGGAGCTGCAGTAAGAGTCACTCGAACAAAGAAGCCATTCGTAAAGCTGGGGGCATTCCCTTGCTGGCTCGGCTGCTGAAGACTTCTCATGAGGACATGCTTATTCCCGTAGTGGGAACACTGCAAGAATGTGCATCAGAGGTGCCTGAGCCATCCTGCTCTCTTTGCTTGTCTTTCCTTCCCTCCTCCTTTTCCTCATCCCATGCTTTTTATGTATGTGCACATGGTTGTGCATGTGTACATGTGTGGTCACATGTGAGAGGGCACATGTGTGCACAGTTAGGCCAGAGCGTGACGTTGAATGTCTTCCTGGATTTCTGTCAATTTTATTTTTTGGGGGCGGGGGCAGGGTCTCGATGCACTCGGGGCTTGTGAATTTGGTTTGTCTAACCAGCTAGCCTGCTCTGGGAATCCCATCTCTGTCTCCTGAGCACTGAGATTACAGGCAGGCCCCTGGGCCTGCTCACCTGGCTTTTAAGTGGCCACTGCTGATCAGAATCTGTGCTCACACTTGAGTGCTAAGCCGGGTTATTCACTGAGCCTTCACCCCAGCCCACTTTTTCTTCCTTTAGTTAACAAAACAATCTTAAAGCTTACATGAAAGCTAAAGGGTCCTCTTCCCGAGACATCTTAACTAAATCAGAACTTGTGACATTTTGCTTTCAGTGTCGGGCAGTTGTTCTATCATTGGGCAAGTATGGGAGGCTTGGACTCTGATCAGTTTGTTCCGCATGGTCATTCATAAGTGAAAGTGACTATAGTCACATCATGCACAAGTGAATACCCATATCTTTATGTTCCCAGGAAAACTACCGAGCTGCCATCAAGGCAGAGAGAATCATCGAGAACCTTGTGAAGAACTTGAACAGTGAGAACGAACAACTCCAGGAGCATTGTGCCATGGCCATCTACCAGGTGGGGCCCGCTCTCTACCACAGCTCCCCTTCGCCTGTGGTTAAAGGCAGGGCTTCTAAACACACTGTCTCCTCCTCTTACCCACTATGTTCTCTTGTGTACTGTGTCTCAAGTACCTGGCAGAAACTGAAGAGGAAAGATGGATTTGAGTTCATTGTTTCAGACCGCCATGCTGAAGTAATGATTGTAGAGCAGCCCAGGTCTACAGTGGCAAGGACTGTGGATGAGGTCATTCTGACAGGGAAGGAGAAAAGGAGTGGGGGGGGGGGGAGAGGAGAAGAGAGAAGAGATAGAGGAGAGAAGAAAGAAAAGAGAGAGAGAGAAAGAGGGAGACAGGAAGTGGACAGGAATAATACACTCCTCAAACACCCTGTCAGTGACCCTCTTCTTCCAGTTAGTCCCCAGCTCCTAAATGATCCCAGCCTCCTCTTCACATAACGACACAAGCACGAGACACAGATAGCAGAGTGTGGATTTCAGAGCCACAGCTTCATTGCCAACACTTGGGAATCTGCAGTTTTAGCAAGGATACCAGGGGTCTTCAAGACCTTCAACCCTTATAGGGTTGAGAACTTTTATTACTGAGATGGTGTCAGATTTGCTCAAACATGTGCCAGTGTGTCAGCTAGTCTGATTATTTTCATTCGATAAGACGTATCTTCCTCACTGTCTCTAAAATAATTTACTTAGGGTAAAATAGCTCATTAGTATATGGTGACCCCATGTTGCTTTACACAGGTTCTATTTAAAGATGGCGATCTTGGGAAATTTTTCTTCTACCAAGATCAGATGAATGAATGTATTTGCATGCTCTCATTGAGTGTTGGTGTCCGTATATACCTTTTTTTTTTTTTTGTTATAAGTTCACTTATTTCCATCTCCATTAACTTAACTTTTTGTGGACTGTCTTCCAATATACCAGAGAACATATTAGAATGGTCAGTGGTGACTTTGAAAAATGAATGTCTGGCTGGTTATAGCCACACCAGCTTCTCTCTAATCAGAGTGTACTACCCAAGGAATTCATTCTCTCTCTCTCTCTACACACACACACACACACACACACACACACACACACACACACACACACACACACATTTCTTTTTTCCAATATGTTATATTGTATTAGCTCTTGAAACAGAAATGATACTAATTGAAAAACATCTGAAATACAATAGCATCTGCAGTTTAGTTGTACAGATGGACTATTTTACATTTTTTTACTTCTTAAAAAATGTATTATAATTTATTCAGATTACATCCTGATTGTTTTCTCCTCATTTGTACCTTCCCGTTCCCGCCCTCCTTCCTTCTCCAACCTTTTCCCTTCCTCTAGACCTCTGACAGAAAGGGACCTCTTCCCCCACCACATGACCACAGCCTATCAAATCTCACCTGGATAGCCTGTTTCCCCTTCCTCTGTGTGCTGCCTGTCTTACCCATGAAGGGGAAGTGATCAAATCGGGGCCACCAGAGTTGTGTCAGAGGTCGTCTCTGCTCTCCCCACAACTGTAGAGAATGAGATGTCCATTGGTTAGCTCTGAACTGGGGGTCTAGGTTTACTGCATGCATTGTCCTTGGTTGGCATAACAGTTTTGTGCAGGCTCCCCTGGGTCCAGATCTGCCGTCCTTGATGGTCTCCTTGTGGGGCTCTTGAACCCTCTGGGTCCTTCCATCCCCCTATTTTTTTTTTCTGAGACAGGGTTTCTCTGTGTAGCCTTGGCTGTCCTGGACTCCTTTTGTAGACCAGGCTGGCTTTGAACTCACAAAGATCTGCCTGCCTCTGCCTCCCGAGTGCTGAGATTAAAGGTATGTGCCACCACGCCGGGCTCCCCTCCCCCCCCCATTCTTCCATACCACTCTCACCCAGAGTCCTAGCATGTCCCGATCCCCTGCTGGGTAAAGTCTCTCAGAGGACATCTATATTGGGCTCATATCCACTTATAAGTGAGTATATACCATGTGGGTGGACTACAAACGAAGTCAGAAACCCCAGGAATTACATTCATTTCCTAAGGATTCTGCTGCTAACCACAAACTGGATGGCTTCAAAAGAGTTTTGTTTCCTGGAGTCTAGATGTGGGTGATCAAGGTGTCCGAGGGTAGTTTCTTCAGAAGCCTCTGTCCTAGTCTTGCAGTTGGCTGCCTTTTCCCTGTGTCTCTATGCCATGTTTTTTCGTGTATCTGTGCTGTAACCGCTCTTAGAGAAAGGGCAGCCATCTCTTAGTTGGTCATCACAACTTCATCTCACCTTTACTTCTTCTCTAAACCTTGTTCCCTCACACAGTCATATTCTGAGGCACTGGGAGGTAGATGCTCAATTTATGGAATTTGTGAGAGTATAGATATATACATATTAAGGACACACACGCACATGCACATGTGTGTAATTAATCACCACTTAACCACAGTTAAAAATCACAGGAGAAGGCAGGTTCCAGGTAAAGGACTTGTAAAGATCAGGACCCTCTGACCCAGTTGTCATTTGTACCCCTGGCCATTCTCAGCTCTGTCCACATGTCTCAGCCTAATTCTTCACTCTGTGACACAAGACCCCAGTGGGCTCCCTGCAACTCTGATGCACACTGCTATACAACAGAAAGAGCTTGCATTGGAGAGCTGGCCCTCTGTGAGCCTCGCTGGCCATCACTGAATGCTTGATGCCTTCGTCTCTGACTTTTTGTGCAGTGTGCTGAAGATGAGGAAACCCGGGACCTGGTTAGGTTGCATGGAGGACTTAAGCCCTTGGCCAGCCTACTCAATAACACGGACAATAAAGAACGCTTGGCTGCTGTCACTGGGGCAATCTGGAAATGCTCTATCAGCAAAGAGAATGTGATTAAGTAAGTAAGTAAATAAGTAAGTAAGTAAGACATTTGCTGCTGCATAGTATTCTATAATAAAATGCAGCCAAGTGGTATTTCATAAAGGGTTGTCTCTGACTGTCAACCGTGGTGTGCATTGTTAATGTGGATTAAGGAGTAGAAATGCAGAGATTATTAGGAATAAAAGGCCTCTCCTGACCCTACTTCCCAGAGTTTATGTGTAACAGGGGCTGACATGAGCTTTCTGTGTGTGTGTGAACCGGTTGCTCTGCATATTAAAAGATATATAAATTTTAAAATCTTTCTTATGTTCTCTCTCAAAGTGAGGACATCTTTACAAGTAAAAGTGGCCTACACATACTTCCTTATTTATTAACTTGGCGTATTCTTCTCGCACACAATACATCCTGACCATAGTTTCCCCTTCCTCCACTCTTCCTAGTATTCCCCCCACTTTCCTCCGGATCTGCTTCTCCATTTTCTTTCAGGGGGACAAAAAAAGGAAGCCTCCCAGGGATAATTTTAAAAAATTATTTGCGTGTGTGTCCATGTGTCTTGTGAGTGTGTGTGCAAGTGTGTGCATCTGAGACTGGAAGAGGGAGTTGGTGTCTTAACCTGTTACCTTTCCTATTCTTCCCTGAGTCTGGGCTGGCATTTTTTTTTTTTCCAGCTTGATTGAAGCCATCAATCCCTACTTGGAGCTATGGCTGCTGGACAGCACTCACCCAGCTGGTGTGTGCTTGTGTCCAGACTCAGGCTCTCATGCTCGCACAGCTAGCATCATTAGCTAACTGCTGAGCCATCTTTCCTCCCTAGTTTCCATTTTCTGGAGATCAGTGACTCAGCTGAGAGGCTACTGACACTCTTGAAGAGCAGTTAGTTTCAGTTACGATTTAATCTCATTCTGCTTTAATGTATTTGTAAAGGTTTGGGATGTGGGATGAGATCCAAGGCTGTGTGTGCTTGACCAGCAAGCACTCTACCACAGAGCTACACTTGACCCTTACAGTTCTGTGCTTTCTTCAGTAAATTACAAAATATTTTATAAATTTGTATTCATTTTGATTTTTAAGTTTGCCTCTGTGTCTACTTAGAATTCACACTCCCTGTGAATATTATGAGGCAACTTTCTTCTCTATTTTGTATTTTACTTAAGAAATTTGCTTTTTCTAACAGAAAATAAGCTTGCTTAAGAGTATACGATGGACTTGGTGATACACTAAATGTAACCCCCATTAATGCAAACCCTATAATGGCAGAATAAAAACTCATCTGCATCATTATTTTTAATTATTTATTTATTTATTTATTTATTTTTGTTATTTTTTTCTCATCTACATCTTGATACGTAACACTAATGAAGCTTATTAGAAAGGAGACAGAATGTTACGTATAGAAACAGGGATTCTCAAATACAGGCTTTTATACCATGCTTCATTTGATTTAAACACACACTGAAAAGATCAAAGTGAAATTACATGAAGACAGATTCTAAAACTAGTGATTAATAATGAAGTGGCCGGAGAAGACCCATTGAAATGCTTTATTTAATATTCATATATGTATATAACATGTTTAGATACTTCACCCCTATTCTTACATCTCCCATTCTTCCTTTCTATAACTCTTATGTGCTCTTTCTATTTTTTAATACCCACTGAATCCATTTAGTGATGTCTATGAGTGCATGAGTACAGACTATATGCATAGCCTTGTAGAGCCATACCCCTGAAAAGAACTGATTCTTTCTTTCCCAGTAATCAATGCCAATAACTTCTTATATTGGGTTGGCATGCATGAGCCACTCCGCTGTCCATGATGACTGGCTTGATTGTATCCAAGTCTTGTGCGTGAAGTCCCAGGCCATGTGAATTCATGTATACAGCTGTGTTGTTATGTCCAGCAAATACTATTTCACACTAGACATCTACTCTTGGCTCTTATGGTATTGCTGGCCCCTCATTCATGATGATACCTGGGACTTGAGGAGGATATGATTTAGAACTGAGTATGCCACAGTAACTTGTTCTGTGCTCATTGACCTGTGGTGGGTCTCTGTAGCAATCAGCATCTACTGCAAAGGAAGAGTACAGTTTAATACTACATCTGTTTAGCAGAATAGTAGTCATTGTTTCTTCCCTGGGGCATATGGCCCAGCCAGTCATGGGATTTGGGCCCAGTTAATTTCATCTCATCTCTTTAAAACCTTGTTAACATCCTTGTGTTTTCCTGATTTTAGTAAAGTGTTTTGAGCTTTTGTCCATGTAGTACATTTTGACTGTCATTGTATATTGCTTGTATTGTGTTTAGATATGTCCCTTGTAGTCCTAGATCCTCAAGGACTTTCCACATGAGGGGATGTTGGTCTTTTTCTGCATCTAATGAGATGATCACATGGTTCCTATTCTTGAACTATTTGGTAGATTGCAATTACTGGTTTCCATGGGTCAGAGCAGATCACTTAAAAATCTGAGTTGCATCACACCTACTGCTCATTCTGAAATAGTGATGCTATGCACATGTAAAAAAGGGAAAATATAGTGAAATTCATTTCTAATACATGCTTAATATTGTTTGTGTAAATTAATCTCTATGAGAAGAAAAAAATCTCTATGAGAAGATTCACAGATGCTAAGATTCATATATGATCATAGCTGTTTCAGAGGCTAGCTCATGTCATGGTGCAGATGCCGTCAGGTAACAGCCTTACTACTAGCAAGCTTTGGATCAGCCATCTGATAATGGAGGTTAAATGGGTCCTACTCAGTAGGTTTGTTATGTGGGTCAAATGAGCACTGAAAATATAGTACATGGCTAAATTACTTAATATAAATAGCCATTTAGTATAGCTGTTATGTTCTGAGTATCTTTCCTACTGGCTTTGAACCATAAACAGCCTCCTTTCTCTAAACTTAGGTTTCGAGAATACAAGGCCATTGAGACCCTGGTGGGACTTTTAATCGATCAGCCAGAAGAAGTGCTCGTGAATGTGGTTGGGGCCTTGGGAGAATGCTGTCAAGAATATGAAAACCGGGTCCTTGTCCGGAAGTGCGGTGGCATCCAACCTCTCGTGAACCTCCTGGTTGGAATAAACCAAGCACTTCTTGTGAATGTCACAAAAGCTGTGGGCGCATGTGCAGTAGAACCAGAGAGTATGGCGTAAGTGGCCCAGACACGAGGAGGTTTTTACCTCCGAGTGTTATGGGGAAATGTTTGGGTGGTTGTAAAACGGTCTGTCTCACCACTTAGGATTTATGTGCACATATGATGAACTCTGTGTTACCACATGAATATTCATGAATTACCTCACCAGAATATTACCTTGAAAGAGAAGTGGACCTGAGCTGGGTACTGGGGGGAGAGGGAGGGGTTTCCAAAAGTCAACAATTCCATTCCCCCATGTGGAAACCATATGCAATCAACAAAAAATGTCTCTACCTTCTAGAGAACAATTATGTTTCCATCTACAGTATCATATTTCTTACTTCTGGCCAATTTAGAAAACACATTTGCATCACTTCTAAAGTGCAAAGGAAATACCAAGGATTCTAAGCTTAATCCTTGAACAAATTATTGTGTGTTTCAGAAAGATAAGACTTAAATGTGAATTGAAAATAGTTGGGGGAAAGGTACTGAAATACATGAACTTTTTGTTCTTCTAGCTATAATGTGACATCAATTTATATGGTGTGTATATTTATCTAATATTATACAAGATCTAGAGGTGATATAACGTCTACAGGAGGATGTGCCTGGAGCACATTCAGAGACTGCATCTCTGTATGAAAGGGGCTTGCACACCTGCATAGTAGTTTGTGGGAGATCTTTAAACCCAGCCCCAGTAGACACCAGAGGTCAGCTGTCTTTCTTTATATATACTTTATATACATAATACTTACCTACCTATATTCACCTATGTACGTATTTATGTTTGCATCTACCTACCTATCTGTCTATAAGAGAAAAGTTTATTTTAAGGGTTTGCCAATTGTGGAAGCTTGGTGAGTTCAAAATCCAATACAGGTTGGGTTGCAGACGGGAGAGTCAGGCTAGCACTATGCTGGTGAATTCTTCTTGTTCAGGGAAGGCCTGGTGATAGGCGTATGTGTGATGAGGGGAACGCCATTTTTAGCCTACAGCCTTAAGTATTAATCTCATGCAAAATATCTTTGATAGAAATATATTGCACAATGCTTGCTGAATATGTGGAAACTGAGGCCGAACCAACTTGACACGCAAACTTAAGCATGACAAACACACTCCTGATTAGTTTGGCACCAAGATGCATGTCTGTGAGCTGATTTTAAGCTATATAGGAAGGCAATAAGGAGGTGTTGCTTTTGTCCTTGCGTGATTCCCAACTCCATGAACAACTGGAAATGCATCCACCATTCCCACAGAGTTCCTTGGCGGTTGTTCTTCTTTTCAATATCCCTGAGCTCAATCACTATTTATGTAAAGTGAACAGTACTTAGACGCAAGGATATAAGGTTAGTGAATCTCATGTTATAGAGCGAAGGAGATAAGGGAAGGGGGAGGTAATATATAATTCTCCATAAAACGTAACAAAATAAAGAAGACATCTTCACGGTAGCTGCAGTCCTTCTTGTTACTGGTCACGTGATCACAGTTCTTATTATAGTCTTCCCCTGCTATCCTGAGCAAGCTTGTCACCCGGATGTGATTCTCTATCTGTTGAGTGACTCAAATGTGTACTCTTAAAGGGTCTGGGGGCCTTAGTTGTTACCCTAGTTACTTTCTATTGCTGTAGTAAGACACCATGACAAAAGCAATGTCTAGCAGAAAGAGTTTATTTGAGGCTTTTCATCTCAGAGGGTGGATCCCTGACCGCCATGGTAGGGAGCATGGCACTGAGGCACTAGCTGTCTATCCACCAGCTTGAGGCAGAGATGCAGAGGGCTCTTTGAGAATGGCATGGACTCTAAATTTCAAAACATCAAAATGGAAATGGAAAGAAAATTAAAAAAAAAAAGCTAGGCTTCAAATGATTGAGTTCTGGAAAAGAACAAGTGAAATGAAAACTTAAGAGACTGACTAAAATGTCAAGAAAAACGTGTCTATGAGTCAATCTATGAACGAATCAATCTACAAAACCCTCTGTGGACCTTCAAGAAAGGGTTGACTTATAGTAGAGGCTATAAAAACTACAAGCCACTAAAACCTTAGAAATAAAACATATTTTCCCAAGCAAGGAAGTTGTCAAAGCTACAGATCTGAAACCGTGAGATACATCTGCCAAAGGTTGTGAATTATTGACCTGAAAGTAATGTACTGGGGCTGCCAACCCATCCCCCTCAACCCCCCGCTCAGTGTTTCTGGGACAGGGTTTCTCTGTGTAGCCTTGGCTGCTCTGGACTCACTTTGTAGACCAGGCTGGCCTCAAACTAACAGCAATCAGCCTGCCTCTGCCTCCCGAGTGCTGGGACTAAAGGCGTGCGCCACCACACCTGGCGCTGCCAAATCTCTTTAGGCTCCCCGCCAAACAAACCTCATACGTGTCCAAAGCACAGATAGCATTGGAGCAGATTGGAGAAATGAATGGCCTTGAGAGAGTGTAGAATTCCCTGCAAGGCTCTCAGTTATGCGTTATAAACATCAGAAGAAATGGTGTCAGGAGAATCATGTGTCAAATCACTGTTGGGGGTGCTGAACGGGAAGAATGTGGAGAGAGAACTGTCAGATTCCTGCGGACTGAAGCTCTAAGCTAGGAGTAGACCAATTTACCTGCTAGAATGTTCAGAACTGGGTAGAGGTGTGGTCCCTAGACAAACAGGAAGGAATGTTTTATGGAATTCTGTGAAGAAGCCTATCACAATGGCCAGTAGATAAAGTCGTATGGTTTTTTTTTTTCTGCAGCCAAAGAATGAAAGAAGTTTTCCAAAACAAAGAAAACAAACAAAAGATGTAATAAGGCAGCGTAAACCATTTCAAGAAGCAGGTGGCTACAGAATAAAAAGAGGACAGGGGCTGAGGAGATGGCCCAGTGAGTGAAGTGTTGTTGTAGAAGTGGGGACATCTGTGTGTGCGTCCCCAGCACATGCAAAGAAGCTGGGGTCAGTGGTGTGTTTCTGTAATCTCGGCACTAGGAGGTGGAGACAAGAGCATCCTGGCCTCCCATTGGCCAACTAGTCTAGACAGTTGGCGAGCTCCAGTTTCAGGGAAGGACTTTGTCTCAAAAGCTAAGGTGGAGAATGGTGGAGGAAGCTACCCAGCATCCACCTTTGACCTCTCCCTGCACGCACCACTGTGGTGCATGGGTGTATACCATGAAGACCCATGTTTGTTCCAGAATGCACAACTTAAAGAAGCTTGGCACAGCAGTATGGGGTTGTAATCCCAGCACTGGGGCTGCAGAGACAGGTGAATTCCTAGGCTCTCAGCAGGCCGGCCTAGACTACTTAATGAGACCCAGGCTAATAAGAAAGCCTATCACAATAACAGGTTGTCAGTATCAGAGGCACAACACCCAAGCTGGCCTCCGGCCTCCACATGCACAAGCACATTTGAACACATCTACATGTACACTTGAAAGAGCCAAAAAAAGCAGAAAGCAAAAGGGGCTTAGGAGATGGCTCAGCTGCTAAAGTAGGTCTCAAGTTGGGCCAGTCCTTGGTTGGCCATTCCCTAGTTTCTGATCCATCTTTATCCCTACACTTCTTGTAGGTGATGGATCGAAGGTTTTATGGGTGGGCTGGTGTCCCCCTTCCTTGACTGGAATTCCTACCTGCCTACAAGAAGTGGCAACTTCAGGCTCCATATCCTCTTCTGCTAAGAGTCTCAAGTAGGATCATCCCATATGCTCCTAGCAGCCTCTCCTGTCCCAGAGATGCCCCCCCCCCACTGATTTCTATTCTTTATCTCCCACCGCCACTCTCCCCACACCTGATCCCCACCCAGTTCTCTCCTTCCATCTACTTCAGATGTCTGTTTTATTTTCCCTTCTGAGTGAGATTCAAGCACCCTCCCTTGGGAATTCCTTGGTTTCTTTGGGTCTGTGTATTATAGCATGGTTATCCTGTAATTTATGGCTATGATATACTTCCGAGTATATACCATGTGTGCCTTCTGGGTCTGGGTTACCTTACTCAGGATGATCTTTTTCATTTGCCTGCAATTTTCATGATATCCTTGTTTTTAATAGTATTTCATTGTGGAAATGTACCACAGTTTCTTTATCTAGTCTTCTGTTGAGGGGCATCTAGGTTGTTTCCAGCTTCTGGATATTATGAACAAGGCTTCTATGAACATAGTTAAACAAATGCCCTTGTTGTATGGTGGAGCATCTTTCGGGCACCCATGACTGATATAGCTGGGTCTTGAAGTAGCACTAATCCCACTTTCCTAAGACAGCACCAGATTGATTTCTAAAGTGGCAGTAAAAGTTTGCACTCCCACCAGCAATGGAGGAGTGTTCCCCTTTCTCCACATCCTTGCCAGCATGTGCTGTCACTTGAGTTTTTTTTTATCTCAGTCTTTCTGATAAGTGTAAGCTAGAACCTCAGGGAAATTTTCATTTGCATTTCCCTGATGACTAAGCATTTCTTTAAGTGCTTCTCAGCCATTAGAGATTCCTCTGTTGAGAATTCTGTTTAGCTCTACACCGTTTTTAATTGGGTTATTTGGTTTGTTGGTGTTTAATTTCTTAAGTTCACACTTGAAATCCCAACCATCGAGGCAGCTAGATCCCAGAGGTTCCCGGTGTACCCAGCAAGTACCCAGCAACCTGGCCTTGTCTCAATAAGGTGATAACAGGTGAAAGGGAAAAACTGTTGCATGCCATAATTCTTGGACACAAAGAAAATACAATAAATATAACAAAATGGTCAGGAACATGGTCTCAACAATGTGGAGTGAATGAAAGTGAACGTTGCATATGAGGAGATCTAGTAAATGACTGTGTTCAACTTGGAGCACTCTGCCCATGATCCTGGGCTGGGAGGATAGATGGCGTGGCAGGTGTGTCTCAGCCGTGCAAGCATGGCGCTCTGAGTTCTGATACCCAGGACTACTTGACACAAAGCAAAGTGAGGCAGCATGGAGCTGTATCCCCAGTGCTGGCTTGGAGACAGGGATAGGAGGACCTTAGGGGCTCACGTGCCAGCCAATATAGCCAGAGTGGTGAGCTCTTCTCCAGGCTTTAAAAACGAGCCTCTCCTCCCCTGTCAGTCTCCATCGTGTTTAAACCTCTCTGTATTGTACTGTTTCTGGCTAATGCTTTTCCTCTCACCTTGAGACCCACTGTGACCTTGAGACTCTCTTTCCTAATACATTGCACCTTCTGAAGGGAATTAACTCACCAGCTTCCTGTCTGGACCCCACCTCTGTATTCATCAGCACTGGCATGTAAAGGAGAAATTGTCACTCAGGTCTTTATGTGCTATGCCAAGTTTGAATTTTGTTTTAAAGTCAAGCGAGAGCCATCGAATGTTTCTAAGCTGAATAGAGACAAAATATCATAGAAGATAATTCAAGTCAGAAGCAAAAGCAGCTGATGCTAAGCCTGTAAAATATGAAGTAATGAGGAACAGAGGAACTGACAGGTTCAAGAGTTGTGAAATATGAGATGACTGGATATGAGTTGGAATGAAGAGTGGGAGTTAAAGACAGCAGTCAAATGGTCCACTCCCAGATGCAGGAAATACAGCCAGGGAGAAGGCAAGGGAGCCTGAACTTCACAATGGGAGACGGTTTGTTAATTATACGTCAGAAGCCTCATCCATAGCCAGGGGTAGGGTAGCCACTCAGCAGGCGTTTACCACCTAACGAGTGATGGAGAGTTCAGTGGCAATCGTGTAGACAGTGAAGTCCCTGTGGATCCAAGCGGCCAAGGCAGCTGGTCAACCTGATGTTCATGTCTAAAGCTTAGAGGGGAGATGTGAGCTGGGGATTGAGGATAGCTATGACTTAGGAACTGAATCAAAGATGACATGTGAAAGACTTCAGGAAACAGAACAGTGAAAAGTGAAGTGAGCCTGTCTTTTAGGGGAAATGATAGTGGGGGAAAGATGATAAGAATAAGCCAAGAACTGTGAGGGAAACTAGATGAAGTGTTGAAGTAAATACATAGATAGATAGATAGATAGATTGATTGATTGATAGATAGATAAATTGATTGATAGATGAAATAAAAAGAAAGGAAGGAAGAAAACATAAAGAAAAGAAATTGATCAGAAGTGTCTGAATTGCTTTTCTTGTACAACTTTCTGTGCACGCTCTGGTTTTCCCACAGTGTTTTTTATAAATACACTAAGGCAATTGTAGAAGACAGTATTTTGAGTTTGGTAGAAATCCAAACAATATTACCCTTGGCATCATATTTCAGACATGGCTATTATTGCTAGAATTTTTTGATTTATTGCTTCTTTAAGCTATAAGTTGAATGTGAGGAAATGGTAAACATGTCTTTTCTGTGCTGATTGTGTATAATTCATGGGTTAGGAACTTGTTTTGATGACCAGCAGCTGTATGTGTTAGTGATTCATGGCTGTGGCTTAGTCTCAGGTCACATAACTGTCTAAACACGTACACTCTCCGCAGCTTCGCTAACTGCAGTGGAGTGCATGGACAACTCAGTAAGATGAGAGATGTCATCTTAATAATACCAGTCTGCTGACTGAATCATGTGACTTTTCATGAAATGCCGACCTTATAAAATTCCATTGACTTTTTTTCAGTACTACAGGAAGCTGTTGTGAAAATAACCACTTGCGTTGTTTCATATTGATTAGATGTCTCCTCTGGATGTGTAAAGTAACACAATAGATATTACATCTGTTGATAAGTATACTTGTTTGTGCTGAATTTTCCTTTCTTTCTTTATATCTTCCTTGATGTACATGCAGATTTGTGTGTGCAAATATCACTGTGAGCGTGCAACAGCATGCATGTGAAACCAAAGAACCTTAGCATGGGTCAGTGTTTTCTGAGACAGGGTTGCTCATGGGCATGGACATTGGCAGGTAGAGTAGCCTCACTGGACAGAAATCCTCAAGGGTTTATTTGTCTGCCGTCTAGCATTTTAATTATGAGCACACACCACCACACACCCAAGGTTTTTTCTTTTGACATGGGTTCTAGGGATCAAACTCAGGTCCTCCTGGCAAGAGAAACACTTTCATGATGTTGTAGTCACTTAGGCAGCATGGCCAAAGCTAATTTGAAAAGAAAACATTTATTGGGCTCACAGCTCCAGAGGATTAGAGTCCATAATTGTCCTGGTGGGCAACGTGGCAGCAGGAAGGCATGGGGCCAGGGCATAGCTGAGAGCTCACACCTGATCCACAGGCAACAAGGCCAAGAGTGAGAACTGGGAATGTCTCCAGTCTTGTGAAACCTCAAAGCTTGACCCTCAGTGACACACCTCCTCCAACAAGGCCACTCATCTTAATCCTTCCCAAACAATTCCATGAGTTGAGAACCAAATATTCAAACATGAGCCTATTGGGACCATTCTCCTTCAAACCATCACGCTCCAAGCCATCTCTCTAGCCATTGATGGTTTCTCTCTGTCCTAATAAAAGAGGCACCTCTGTGAGTCTCTGCCATTGGTATAAAAATGTAATGACATATTCTAGGGTTTTAAGATCTTTTCTTCAAAGCTGCTGTGGCTTAGGTCTTCTCAGTCATTAATTTTTTTGTGTGCATTTAATTTCTAAAACTGAATCTGAAACTGTTTTAAAAAGCTTTCTTAGCTGGATGCTCCTGTCTGTGTCTTCTTTCATAAGGTGTAGTTTTGTCTTCCTCAGACAGAAGCTGTATTATTTGGTGCATAAATTCTAATTATTGCAGGTTGTGGCTTTAAATACTCATATTACTGTTCTTGCCTCACGTTTAATGCATTTTGTGTGGTTTTATACTTTGCATGGCACCAAGATGTCATCACTGCTTTCCTAAGTGTTTGGCTATCACATCTTAGGCTAGCCTTTTCTGTAATACATTTTATTGGTCTTTTGTATACAGTATATGAATATGGATCTTGTTTGGTGAGCTGAGTCAAACAAATATTTAGTTTGGTAAGTGGATTAAACAATTTAAAGAGGTTTATCAACATGACTAAAATGTTTGGGCTTAATAAATATCAGACTTTTAAATTAGCTGTATTCTGTAGCATTTGCTATGGTCCTTTATCAGGTTTGCAGTCTTTACTGTTTGTTGTTATTTAGGATGATTTATGTTTTTGTTCAAGTGCTTCTTATTATACCTACAAGTTTGTTTGATGCTCTTTTCTATTTTAATTGGTATCTTTGCTCTCTGTCATTTATTTATTTATTTATTTATTTATTATTTATTTATTTATTCTGAGACAAAGTCTCTCACTAGACTATGAGCCCACTGTTCTTTCTAGACTGGCTGGCTAACAAGCCCGTGGAATCTTACCTGTCTTAACTCCCCCAAGTACAGGGTTATAGACATGCCTGATCAAGTTACACCATGCCTGACTCTTATGTGAATCCAGGTGGGTCTGAATTCAGGTCCTCATGCTTGTGAAGTAAACACTATAGCAACTGAGCCATCACCGCTTCCCCTACTGGTATCTCCTTATTTACAGTCTCATCTATGCAATAATCAGTACATTTATTTTCTTTCCTTCTTCCATCAGTTAATCGCATGGTATACAGGGTTACTATTCAGACATTATTCTTCTAACCTGTGCTCTGCCGTTTCTGTAATTTTAGATCGATGATTACCTGTGTAATGTGTACACATACACACACACACACACACACACACACACACACAAACACACACATATATGTATATATGCACATAACACATATTAGTCATGGGAATCTTGCTGAAGTTCTGGTCATATCTTAATTATTTAGAGCTTGTCTTCCATTAGAATCATCAAAGTATCATCCTGCTTGAATGGGGGAGCCTGATGAATGGAAACACCTTTGGCTTGCACTCTCTTTCACTAAATTTAATTATGCTGCCCTTGTTACCTTGCCAGAAGCCCAGGACTCCTATTGCTGG
Organism: Acomys russatus; assembly: GCF_903995435.1. Lineage (NCBI taxonomy): Eukaryota > Metazoa > Chordata > Mammalia > Rodentia > Muridae > Acomys > Acomys russatus. The sequence continues at coordinate 37,628,001 of NC_067145.1, forward strand.
ACAGTGTCCCCTAGGCATGACATGGAAAATGAACCCATGAAATCTCAGCATTATGATTGTCTGAACGAGACTGCCATAGTAACACCAGGTGACATGACAACATGGACAGGTCCTACCCAAGTAAATAGATAGTAACATTTTGAGTACAGTATAGCCATGCATGCTATTCTGTGAGCCTCATATTTTGTAGTGTGAGTGCTGGCTTTGGTAGCTTTGGTGTAATGGTGGTTGGCCTGAAGGACAGCTCATACTGAAAAGGCAGAACGAAGCATTTATCTTCCCCATGTAATATAGAACCAGCTTTAAAATACACAACTTGCTAGAGGTCTCCAAGAAACTTCAATAGCAAAAAGATCTTTCTTTTCTTCTTTCCTTTTTCCCCTTCTCTACAAGAAAAACAGGTTATGAACTCAAGCATCTTCATGATTTTTTTCCCAGTCCCTAATGGTTTATACAAAGTGCCTAGTGTGCGTGTGTGCCACAGTGTGCTGAAATCCTGATGTTCTGAATTTCCCCTTGTATCAAAATAACCTCAACATTTAAAGGTCAGCTTTCAAGCATAAGTATGTGCTGTAAAAAAATTAAATGTCATGTTCTTTAGAAGATACTATGGTGAAGTCTGACATACCCAGAATTCTAAGAAATTTTGCCCAACCTTTACTTAGCTGGCACACAAATTTCCCACAACTTATCCCATATTTTCCTCCCACACATAGTAAAATGAACATTTGTTGAGCTGACTGTCACAGGGTCCAGGGTCATGTGATCGGGTAGTGAAAGCCTCTTTTTACAGCACACACACGGATAGAATTAAAGCCATGATGGGACAGGCGAATTCTGAGTTTCCTATGTTCTGTGGTTCAAATATAATTATGCTGCGTTTATATGGCTTTAAAAGATTTTTGCATTGGGTTTATTTGTTCTTTTTAAAGCAAAAATGTCTAACTATGCTCATATATATCCAGAAGAGATTTAATGCCTCTGTGGCTTCCCTGATAGATACCCTTGTTGCTGTAAAACCAATGTCTGTGAGCTTTTAGGGTTCGTACAAAACATACGGTATATGACTTGTTTGTAGTCTTAACATTTTTCTTTATTATGCATTTTCTTCATTTTTGATTTGCATGTTTTTAAAAGCATGTAGATTAAATTTAAATACAGAAATATAATCACCCACTCTTCCAATTTTTATTGTATTTTATTTTATATGTATGGAATGTTGCCAGCATGCAGGTCTGTGCACCACTTGTGAGTCCGGTGCCCACAGAGGATAGAAGAGTATGTCAGATCCCCTAGAACTGGAGTTATGGACTGTTGTAAACTGCCAGGTGGGTGCTGGGAATTGAACCCAGGTCCTCTGGGAGAGCAGACGGCGCTCTTATCCTCTGAGCAATCTCTCCAACCCAAATTTCATTATCTTTAAAAATATATTTATTTTATTTTTCTTTAATGTGTGTGTGTGTGTGTGTGTGTGTCTACAGTGGTCAGAAGTGGCCTCCAGTTTCCCTTGGAGCTGGAGCCCCAGGCACCAGATGTGGGTGCTGGGAACTGAACTGCAGTCCCCTGGCAGAGCAGCAAACTCTCGCACTGCTGAGCCATCCCTTCAGCCCCTCCAGCTTCCTTTTCAAGCAAGTGCTGGGGGCACGTTCTGCTGGAGGAGTGAGTAGGCGGTGTTTCTGCACATGAAACACGCTCAGCTGTGATGTGTATGTAGGCCAGCAGCTGCATAAATGGCTGATTCAGAAGAATCCTCCTCTTGTGGGAGAAGACGCGTGCACAGAGTGAAAGAAAACAGTCAGCTCTTACCCTGTGAAGAATGACACGGACAAAGAAAGTGCAGCACCCTACGTATTGGGAAGGGAAGCAAAGAATTACAGCGCTGTCCTTTCCTCTGCTGACTGGGCCACACCCTCCCGGGACGAGCCAGCCCTGCATCTGTGGTTTCCTTCTTGCTTGTCTCCCTGGCAATTTGCATCTGGCTAGTGTTTAAGCAGCTCCACAGACTGACTTCCTTTCTATTCCCAGCATGTGTGAGAGGAAGCTATCCAGTGTGCTGGCTTTGTCTGTTTTTTTTTTTTGTTTTGTTTTGTTTTTGTTTTGTTTTGTTTTGTTTTTTTTGAGTTCCAAAGTGATGGGTGGGTTTATGTTTATTCAGTTTGATGAATTTTAACAGCTGCGTGCATGCACCCAGCCACCAGCAAAGAGTGGACATAAAACATGTCCTTCACCCCAGAGGCTTGCCACTGGTGTTTAATTAGATGTTATTCTGGTCCTAACCAGCCCCTGTTTGATATCTGCCTCATTTTCCACATCGCAGTGTGGCATTCATTCTGTTGTGGAGTAGACATTTAATTGTTAGAAAGTGGCCATAGAATTTTACACTGTCCCCTCCGCCCCCCCACTCCTCCCCTTGTGTCAAGCATTTAGCATTGTAAGTTTTCTTTTAAATCAGTCTACTTGCATGAAATAGTATGCTGTTTGTTGTGCTCATTTTTATTTCTGGTAATGATATGGAGTAATTTTCTTCTCTTAAAAAAAAAAAAGTGTGCTTATTTATTATCTACACAGTGTTCTGCTTGTACACCTGCATGCCAGAAGAGGGCACCAGATCTCACTATAGATGGTTGGGGGCCACCATGTGGTTGCTGGGAATTGGACTCAGGACCTTTGGAAGAACAGCCAGTGCTCTTAACCTCTGAGCCATTTCTCCAGCCACTGGAGTAATTTTCTTTTTATCCACATGTAAATACTTGTTTCTGTAGCTTTCATGTTAATTTGAGCAAGTCGTTAATATAGCCTGGATACATATCTATTACTACATATGTGTGTCATTGTGCACTCACACTGCCTTTTGAATAGGAATTTGTAATTTAGCGAAGTTGAATTTATCACCTTTTAATTTTATGGCTAGTGGAGTTTATAATTTAGAAATGAGCTAGTTTCTTGTTTTAAATGGAAAAGGTTAAAATTCATTTTTCATATAACACCCAGTTGTCCCAGCATCAATTGTTGACAGTGCCTTGGTGCCTTGGCTATGACGTAACTGGTTAGGAAGACAGGCCTCATGCAATTGTGCCCTGGTTTTCTTGTATTTGGTTTGCTGGTGTTTCATAGTTTTTTAAGCTGGGTATGTTGGCTCGTGGTTCTATTTTCTTGTGATATTTCCGCCAGGTTTTAGACCTTATCCAGGCTGGCACTTAAGCAAGTAGAGGAACAAGGCCCCCCCCATGACTTGCTTTTGTGTATGTGTGTGCAAAAGCCACACCGTGGCTTTGCAATAAATAGTATGAATCCTTCAGCTTTTGAGATGCTTCGGGCTATGGTTGAATTTCTAGATAATATTTTGTATAATTTTAATCTAAATTTTTATAAAGTTGCACAACTTTAATAACTATTGCTGGGAACCTCTATTTAGTTGGGAAAATGTTAAAAAAAAATAATTTTTGAAACCAGAACATGTTCTGACTGATAGTTGAAACCCTCCAGATGAGCTGGGTACCACAGCAGCCTCCTTCGGGGGTCAGACTGCTGATCCTTCAGAGAACCCATGTCCATGTCTGTGATAGACAGTCTTCAGTCACCTCATTTGCCAGCAGCTTTTGGCCTCTCAGCCCTGGCACTCAGTGATGCCTTCTCTTGCAGTGAGTAAGGCAGCTACTTTCACTGGAGGTCAACTTCTGAAGGTGGCGGCCTTAGAGCCACAGCTGGGCACAAATTGTGCTGCTCATCGGGAGGTGTTTTAAATGGCTAGGTTCTCTTCGCCATCTTCTGCTGCTCATGACAAAGAGATTATTGCACTGAGATGGCACTGAGACTGCGAACATGTCTACAGTATTGCCACTCATCTGGATGTTTAGTTTATCACCGCAATATTTTCATAGATATTAATGTAGAAAATATTGTATCTGTTTATGTCATGATTAGAAAAACCTTAAAAAATCTTTCCCCAGCAGTTGTAAGCTTTGTTTCTTATAATTTTTGGCACATAACATAATTGCCTGCACATTAAATCATGTTATCTACAAGAGGTTGCTTCCTAAACCTCACCAATCTGTGTGCCTTTCAAATGCTATTTGCTTTTTATTTATTTTTCTTGTCTTATCAAACCTTCCAGAACTTTATTTTCTATGAAGTGAAAACAAGCCTTTCTTAACTGTTACTGAATTTGAGGAGAAAATATGAAAGTCTCCAGATTTTGTGTGCTGTTGTATATTTGTGTTTTGTTGTTGTCTTTTATAATGCTCAAATTTCCATACATGCCTAGAGTCAGTCGGTTTTGGCTTTGGTTTGTAAATCACAAATGGATTTTCAATTCAGCAGAATAGTTTTCTGCCTTTACTGAGATGGTCAGATCCTTTTTCCTCTGCTTGTTAATTGGTTGACTTTGAGGAAGTTGTGTCAGTCTTCTATGCTTCAGGCTATCTTAGCTACTTTTCTATCACTGTGACAAAACACCTCAAGCAAAAGCAGCTTAGGAAAGTTAGGCCAGGAACCTGAAGGCAGGAGCTGATGCAGAGGCCATGGAGGGGGGCTGCTTACTAGCTTGCTCCTCATGGTTTGCTCAAACTGCTTTCATATAGCACCATTGACTAGGAGCCACGGGGTGGCCCCACCCACAATGGGCTGGCCCTTCCTACAATAATAACTAATAAAGAAGATGCCCTATAGGCTTGACTACAACTCTATCTTATAGAGGCATTTTCTCAATTGAGAGCTTCTCCTCTCAGATGATTCTAGCTTCTGTCAACAAAATGCCAGCTTTCAGACACACTGACCACACAGTGTAGTGTCCTTTTCACATATTCTTGCATCTAGTTTGATGGTATTTAATATTTTGCATTTACACATGGGTGCATTGCTTCATTTTATTTTCTTATAATATTTAATCAAGTTTTTGTTTCTGCATTATGTAGGCTTTATAAAGACGCTGAGAAAATGATTTCCTCCTTATTTCTGATAGAATTTGTATGTGATTATTTATTACCTAACTATTTGATATAATTTACTAGTGCTTGATTTTGTAAATTGTGAGTTCTTTGTTAGATGTGGTACTATTTAGGTTTTCTATTCTCTCTTTAGTTAGTTTTGGTAACTTCTGTTTTTTCAAGAAATATGTTCATTTTATTTGTTTAACTTATTGGCATGAATTGTTTATTCTCTCTCTCTCTCTCTCTCTCTCTCTCTCTCTCTCTCATCTTGAAGGCTCATGACCCACTTACCTTCTTTTTTTCTTAACAATTTCATATACATATACAACATATTATAATGATATTTTCCCCACACTACCCTCTGGTATTTTTTTCTCCCTTTTGCATAAACCAGACTGCTCTCTAGTGGCTACATTATTAAACAAAATGCCTGCCCCTCTTAATTCAATTATTAAGTCAATAATAATGCCCATGACAAGTGGGAGCTCATGAGTACTTCCTCTAGTCATGATGGAAGTTGGAAGCCTAAAGCCCACGCAAGTAGCCGTAGCTGCTTTGTGTCCATGATTACAACTGCTGTGTCATATCTGGATGACAGAGTTTCATGACACTTCTTGCCATCCTTTGGCTTTTAAGTTATTTCTATCCCTCCTTCTGTGATTTTTTCCTGAGTCCATTGTATATGTGTGCACATGTGCATGTGTATGTCTATTTGATATAGATATTCTATTTGGGGCTGAGTGCTCAGTAGTCATTTATTTTCAGCACTTTGGCCTGATAGGAGTATCTACATTAGCTATCACCCTAGAAGAAGAAGAAGAAGAAGAAGAAGAAGAAGAAGAAGAAGAAGAAGAAGAAGAAGAAGAAGAAAGAAGAAGAAGAAGAAGAAGAAGGAAGAAGAAGAAAGAAGGAAGAAGAAGAAGAAAATAAGAAGAAAAGAAAGAAGAGAGAAAAAGAAGAAGAAGAAGAAGAAGAAGAAGAGAAGAAGAAGAAGAAGAGAGAAGAAGAAGAGAAGAAGATAAGAAGAAAAGAAGGAGAGGAGAGAGAAGAAGAAGAGAAGAAGAAGAAAGAAGAAGAAGAAGAAGAAGAAGAAGAAGAAGAAGAAGAAGAAGAAGAAGAAGAAGAAGAAAGAAGAAAGAAGAAGAGCTTCTCTGCCCCAGGCTGAGCACTGTATGAGTCTGAGTATAAACATAAACATTTAGAAGGCTGCTTGACAGGGTATCCACTGTGAGGGACAATAGTCTGCTCTTCCTTAAACCCATGGCATCTCCATCAATAGGCTTATATTATTACCAGATAGGTCTCAAATCACAAAGTGGTTGTTTAGACCCCAAATAGCTACGCCACTATTGTACCAGGGGGCATATCTATCCTGACAATTACCCAGCTTTAAAAATAAATTAAATTCTACGTGATTGCTATATTTCTTTGTTATTTTATAAAATAGGGAATATATGGCAGAATCACATGTTACCAACAAAATCTTAAATGTTTGTTCTCTGGCCCTTTACAGAATAAAGTTGTCAACACTTACACTGCTCTAGTAGTTTACTAGTAATATTTATCTTTGACTGCTAATTTTTTTATATTTCTGTTCATTTATTAATTTTGCCTTAATTTTTATTGTTTATTGTATTTAATTTGTTAAAGTTTTGCTTCATTTTCTAGCTCTTTAAGGCAAAACCTACACTGTTACATCAAGTCTTTTCTTACATAATTGTTTAAAGTTTTACATTTTAGCATCATCTGAAAATTTAAGTTCCGTTTTAATTTTCAACTAATTTGAAATATTCACCATTATTTTCCATTTAAAATCCTTAAGGTTAAAGAAAGTATATGGGTGCATAATAATTGCACACTTTTACGAGGCATAGTATGATGGCTCAACAACGTGTAGTGATGAAGTCAGGGTAATTATTTTTTATAACTGTTTTTTGAGATTTGTTTTATTTTTGTATATGAGTGTTTTGCCCGGATGTGTATCTATGCACCACATGTGTGCTGGTGCCTGTGGCGTTCAGAAGAGGGTGTTGAACCCCTTGAAGCTTGGGTTACAAATGATTGTGAGCTGCCATGTGGGGTACTAGGAAGCCAAACCATGTCCTCTGCAGGGACAACAGGTGCTCTTTGTCACAGAGCCACCTCTCCAGCCCTGAGGCCATCTCTTGAATATGCATCATCTCCTAGTGTTGGAAGACATGAACACAAGAAACTTTCCTTCTTTGTAAAGTACATATCGAATTACTGCAGACAACAGACAGCGCACTAAACACTGGAGCTTATTCTTCTTGCCGAACAGTATTGGGGACCCGTCATCTGACTCCTCGGTATCCCCCTCCTCCAACCCCTAACTAGAACTATTCTAGTCTCTACTTGCATCGGAGAACACTCTCAGTTGTTTTTCTATATATGGTTGAGACCAAGTAACATCTTGTTTCATCTATCTTATTTCCCTTAATATACTTCTCATATTTCCATCTATGTTGCTGAAAACTATAGCCTTTCATCCCTTTTTATAGCTGAGTAGCATTTGCCAGCGGGATGGAGACTTACCTTTCCTATTGGACCACTGTACACAGTGCTGTGATAAACACAGGTCCACACATTTCTCTTTGATCTCTCCGATAACGCCATTTGAGTTTTTTCTTGCACACAGAAGTTAGCCACTGCTGCTTAACTTCTAAAACTTTCAGCATTTCCCACATACCATGCTCTTACCAATGTCTGCTTAACACAGTAAGGGCATTTTCTGTGGTTTCAGGCTTTTTTTTTTTTTTCTTTCAGTTTTAGCTTTATTGCCCAGGGACATGGTCTACTTTTGTACTTTCACCATGGAAATATATACTCTGCTGCAGTTTTGTGTATCATTTATGAAATGATTAGGGATGGGGTGTGGCTGAGCAAAAGCACTCGCCTAGTGTATGCAGGGCCCAGGAATTCAGTTCCAGCTAAATAAACAACAAAAATACATGTTAAGTCAGACCAGAGAAATGCATTGTTTGATATTATCTATATTTATATTGTTTAAAACTCCTGAGAAAGGGCTTGTACTTTTTTTTTAAATCACATGGATTTAGTTGCCGTCTTTTTCTCTGTCGTGCTTCTTTCCCTTGGCCAGCGTTGAGTCCTCTGCCGTCTTTCTTCCTGCACTCTTCAGATTTTCCGTCTCCCGCAGTCTCCTCCCTTTGCAGATGTTCTACTCACTGTTCTGGGACACTGACTCACCCTCAAGTTATTCAGGTTTTTGTTGTAGTGACAAAATTCCTGAGAAAAATAATTTAAAAAGTGGAAAAGTTTATTTTGGCTCCCAGGTTCCATAGTCGTCTCCACCACTTTTTAAGCTATTGTGAAACACAGCAGCGTGGTCCCGGACACGCAGCGGAGCAGAGCTCCTTCTTCCGTGGTGCCAGGGAAGGGAGAGGCAGAGGACGGAAGAAAGAGAGGAGAGGGCCCTGTAGACACGATGGGCCCTTCAGGAATGCATCCCTTGTCATCTGATTTCCCCAAACAGGCCCCACTTCCTAGTGTCTCCTACCTCCCACTAATGCCACCACATTACAAACCCACAGTTGGCTGCTAATGCGTCAATTAGGCCAGAGGCTTCGTGATCTGGCTACTTGCCCCAATCCATACCTCTGACTATTCATTGACCATGCCTTTGGGAGATGTTCCACATTCAAATTGTGAGTACCCTGACGGGTTTTCCAGATAGCACGTGCTCTTTCTAGTCTGCCACCCGCCCCACCCACCCCCGGTCAGACACTGGTACTCCATATTGGTCTGTCCTCCTCACCCTGCTCAGCCTCTGATGTCCCACAACGTCCGAACTCTCTTCACGGTGTCCGGACTATCATCTTACCCGGCTAATTCTCAACAATTCTTTCTCTTTACACGACGATGTTTCTTTCCCCGCTTGGATTTACGTCCAAAGGTTGCTTTAATTACCCTGTCTAGAATCAGAGACTTGGTGACTATTTCCTGTACACGGAGGAGCTCCCTCCAGGGTCACTCTTGGTTCTGACCCTGTGCTGGGTTGAGGCCACACTGCCCTAATCTACCCTACGTGAAGGCTTGCTGTGCCTCTGTGGTGCTGTAGGGCTGAGACAAGGGAGAAAAAAATGTTACTGTTATTTTCTGGATGATATTTTTCACTGGACATAGAAGTCTAACTTGATAATTTTCTTCCCACGGTTTTTAAACGTCATCCTAATGTCTTCTTGTCCGTTTTCTGTTGAGAGGCCGGCTTCTCTGTGTATCATATTACTTTTTTGTTGTGTTTGTCTGTTTGTTTTGTATCATACTTGTTTATTCATGACGTTTTCAGGCTGACTGTCTGTGTCCTTACGAAGTCGAAATGTTGAAATCTAGTCCCCGTGTGAGGGCGTCTGGAAGTGGGACTTGGGGAGTGCCTATGTCATGAGTTTGGAGTCTTCATGGTGGAATCTGTTTAAGAGACCCCAGAGAGCTCCTTTACCTCTTGTGCAATGGAAGAGCAAGCCTCTGTGAGCCAGGAAGCAGGCTTGCACTGAGCGCCAGAGCATTGCACTGGGCTTAGCCTTCCGAGCTCTGGGGAATCCTGCTACTTAGCTGCTTAGCAGTCAGCCCAGGTTCTGGCACCTGCTATTTCAGCCCTAATGGACTCAGGCATGCCCTGTTCCCTCTGTTAATTTCAAGACCTCTTTTGTATTTTTATTTCAGTAATTTGATTATGTGTGCCCAGAGGTGGGTTTTAAACAATTATTATTGTTTATTCTGTTTGGGGTTTACTGAGATCCTTGGGCCTGTGAATTAATATTCTTCATCGATTTTAGAACAATCTCAATGGTTGTCTTCACAAATATCCTTTTTTCTTGCTACTCCAATTATACATATATTGTTTCCTTAAAAACATTGCACCGGCATTTGACTCCTATTTCTTTCTTTCTTTCTTTCTTTCTTTCTTTCTTTCTTTCTTTCTTTCTTCTCTCATTTTTGTCATGTTTTTCCCTTTGATTTTCAGTGAAAATGCCTTTAATAGTCTACAGGGTTCCAATGCTCTTCCTTGCTGTGACCGGTTTGCTATAAGCCCATTACATGAAGTCTTTAGTTCTAATAATTAGTTACTATTAGCCTAGCGTTCTATTATTATTTACATACATACATTATACAAATTCCTCTTAAAAAGAACAAGGAATCGTATTCAGTAGGTTACAGACTAAACCAAGCACAGTTCTGGCAGAGGTACAGATAGGCAATAGTAAGCCATGCATACAGTATACAGATGTAGCTATAGTATACAGCTGTATATATATATATATATAGCTAGATGTATATATGCATATATAGGTATATATAGGTGCATATATATATTAAATTTTAGGATAAAAACAATTATTTTTTTATGTAGGAGAAAAAGCTGCTTAAAGAAAATTCAAGTAATTAAGAAATTATGAGTAGAGCACAATATTAAAAAAGCAAAATATTTTGTTATTTGGAGGCACAGAAGGCTATTCCAAAGATATGCTAAAGAGCAAAATCACAAAGTAGATAAGTGATACACTTAATGACATGAACTATAAGTAACAAAGAAGAGTTAAGAAGGAAGAGAGTGTGTTGCTCACAGCAGAGTCACAGCTGGCACTGAAACAAAAAGGATGGACCGCTCAGCCGACGTGTTAGGCTCTGAGACGAGCTGTAGTTGCTGGGGGGACTACAGAATGTCCACTGCTCAAGCTGAGGGGCGCAGAGACTGTGAAGACTCTGTCCCATAGTTTCCAATAAAAGAATTCAAGATGCCCGTGCTGCAAAATACAAAAGGGCTGCTGGGCAGGCCTGTGTGTGTGTGTGGGGGGGAGTGCCCAGTGAAAAGGGAACAGAACCTCGCATGTTCACCATGGAGGGTCAAGGGTCGCCAGCATCACTAAACAATGGGCTGAGCTTTGGAGGCTGACCGATGAAGCGTCTCTCAGAGCTGTGACATTACTGCGAAGCATGCAGAGTTCTGATCTCAAAACACATTTCCCCCCAGGAAGAACCATTAGCCTTACCCATGCCCATGATGCAAAACTTGTTTATATCTGTGGCCTTGTTGGTCAAGGGAGCCAGGCAGACATCTTCTAGTTCTGGTAGTGTTAATACAACGCGGGAGATGGGGAAACAGAAGCAGCTGCAGCATTTTCAAATTTGAGTGGTGTGTGTGTGTGTGTGTGTGTGTGTGTGTGTGTGTGTGTGTGTGTGTGTGCGCGCGCGCGCGCGCTGGGTTGAGACAGGGTCTCATGTACTTCAGACTGGCCTCATACACTCTGTGTATCTGAGCTTGACCTTGAACAGCTGACTCTCTTGCCTTCATCTCCCAGTACTGGAGCTACAGGCATGTGCCACCAAACACGGCGCTGCTAGTAATTGTTTTTAAATCCGTAAATTGAACACCTGGTCGTCTCCTTAGCGCTGTGATTCTGCCACAGTTTGACTTCTACGGTGAAGTAGGAGATTCTGAAAATGCCCAAATCAGCTTTGTCTTTGTGATGCCAAGTGCTGAAGATAAAATTCCCTTTATATCAGAATGAGGAGAGCCACCGCTGCTGGAAATGAACTCAAAACAAGTTGGCAGTCAAATTTAAGAGCTACAAAAAGTGCATAAATGCATAGAAAATGGTTAGGTATTTAAATTAATATCACCTCTGAGACCACCATTGTTTCACAAGAAGCAATAAACTTATAAAGAAAAATTTTTTTTTATAAATACTGGCTTAATCTAGAGACAATTTCAAATAAAAATATTACTGGTTAGAGTTAGAATGGAGGCATGTGCCTTGTGAGTGAGAGCCTCATAAGGAATGCACTTGGGTTGGGAGAGGCTTCTCTGGTTTACTGAAAAAAGAAACAAGCAAAAACTGTCTTGTTTCAGATGCGCTTAATCAGTATCCTAGGCTGTGGTCACAGGCCTGCGCATGGCATGCCTTACAGAGTGCCTCTGTCAGGGAGATTGCAACACACCATGACAGGCAAGGCAGTGAGCTGAGACATTCTGACAAGAAACTTAGGGGAAACCAGTAGATTCGTAAAAGGAGGGGGTTGGTTTTTTATTTTTGTTTTTGTTTTTCTCTTTTCCCAAGACATGGTTTCTGGCTTAGCCATGGCTGTCCTAGAACTCACACTGTAGACCATGCTGGCCTTGAACGAAGAAGAGCTCTGCCTGCCTCTGGAGTGCTGAGATTAAAGGCGCGTGCCACCACCGCCCAGCCCGTTTTGCTTTCCTGTTTGTGTTAAGGCATCTCCTGTGCAGTCTCAGTTGGCCTGGAACTCCAGATCTTCTGCTTCAGGTCTCCCAAGTCTGAGATTTTCAGGTGATGTGCACATAGGCCCGGAACATTGGATCACACTGGCATTGCCAGCGAAGAAGAGCGGCTTCCCTGTGCTCTGTAGTTGCATCATCTCTGAGCACTTGGTACATACGCACGCACTTGTTTCAGCAGTGGCTCCTGGTCCTTCCCCAGACTGTACTTCTCTCAAGGACAGTTAGCATGCAGCTAGTCCTCCTCTCTGCAGACTCTGTGTTGAGGACATCCTGTACCCTATTAATAAGTAAAGATGAATTACAGGGGCTGGAGAAATGGCTCTGCCGTCAAGAGGACATGCGGCTCTAGGAGAGAATCTACATTCAGTTCCTAGCACTCATGCTGGCTCAGCCACCTGGTAACTCCAGCTCTGGGTGTATCTGATGCCTCTGGCCTCCAAGGACACCTACACTCATGTGTACCTATCTCCCCAAATTAAAAAGGAAAGTCTTTAAAAGTTACGACCACCTTTTCATTTTTATACTCTGAGGTTTGGTCATGGGAAGACACAGAATATTTCTGAGCTATTTAGGGCATATGTCTGGCTGAGGTCAGGAAAGGTGACAGTCTGCATTTATTTATATTATTATTATTATTATTATTATTATTATTGTTGTTGTTGTTGTTGTTGTTGTTATTATTATTATTATTATTGTTATTACTACTATACATGGGGTCTCAAGGCCCTTCTGCTTCGGCTTCCCAGTGCTGGTGATGACATGTGTTGCCTCCCCGCCCCATGCCCAGCTGCAACCTGCCCTCTTATCCTGCGAACAGTTGTTCTTTTGGCATCTCTTTATGCCATGTTAGTGTACTTTTGTGCTTTGCACCAGTGATGATGCTGTCATCAAATGCCCCTAAAGAAGAGTCTGAAGCATCATCCAGAATCTGTAGGCACCAGAAAGCTGCACTGTGCCTTTCAAACACTCACACTTGATGAACGTTGTCTGAGGGCGAGCTAGAATGCTGTGCGATATTTGCTCAGTAGCTATCATTTTAAAACATACGTAGGACAGGATTTGTCTGGTCAACTAACGAAAATGCATGCGTGGGGCAGAGGCTCACAAGAAGAAGCCTTTTTGCACCAGCCCAGCCATTCAATATTTGCTCATGTGATGCTTGTGGTGATTTTTGAGAACATCGTGAACTCTAGTAAGGAGAGTTGAATGTAGTTATTATTTCTGAATGCCTAGTCCTTAGTGTTTAATAAATAGTTACGAGTTTTATGAGCAATCGTTTGGATAAGAGAATTGGAAGGAGTAAATCAGTTTTTTTGGAAAAAAAAAAAAAGTTAAGGAACTAATACTACCCAGGCACCAGGGAGCCATGGGAAATGATTTAGTCCTGAAAAGATCTTTTGATTGTGAACTGCTGAACAGGGTTGACGGGTCACTGTTCATAGGGAGTGTGTGCAGAAGTTCTGTGCAAGCCTTCCAAGGGACGTGTAGGGGGAATGGGAGTGGAGAGAGGCTAAAGACCTCAGACCAAGGCATGTGTGTTCTGCAGCAGAGCTGATGGCTGAGCGAAGACCAGGAACAGGCAACAGCGACCCCAGGCTGAGGAGGGTGCATTCATGTGTGAGGGGCGGGGGATGGGTGCGTGGGGGAGGGCTAACCTGTGCGGTTTGCTTCCCTTGCCTCAGTCCCATTTGGTTTTGGCGTTTTTCTCACACCATGCTATTACTCTTCTTCTATTGAGACTCTGAGACTACAGAGTGAAAGAGGGGAACAGTGGATCCCCTTTTACCACGGACAGCAAAATTTTTGTAGCTAATTGCAAAATTTTGTTTGGGGGAAAAAATGTCTTAGGTGTGTGTGTGTGTGTGTGTGTGTGTGTGTGTGTGTGTGTGTATGTGTGTGTGTGTGTGTATGTTCATGCATGTGTATAATATATACACATGCTCCTGTGTGTGCACATGTCAGTATGTATTTGGAGGATAGAAGTTGACATAGACTGACTTCCTGAATTGCTTTTCTCCTTATTTATTTTTAATTACAATTTACTTTAAAAAATAGGATGTATGCCCATGTGTGAGTGGCCATGTTCCATAAGAGATTGGTAGATCTCCTGGAGCTGGAGTTACAGGCAGGCAGTTGAGAGCTATCCAACTTGGGTACTAGAACTGAACTGGAGACTTCTGGGAGAGCAGCAAGGGTTCTTTAGTGCTGAGTGACCCTCAGTAGGAGGAGCTATTTTCTTAAGAGCAGTTCCTAAAAAGAAAGAGAGGGAGTGGGGGTGGGGAGGAGGAGATGGGGATCAGTTTCTATCTTACCATAGGCTGTTTGCATCGTTTCACAAAGCTGCCTATGACCCGCCTGGAACTGTTGGATAGTACAGATTCTTCCCCTGGCAAACTCATCTGGAGTAATCAAGAACCGTAGATTTCTTCAAATGTCAACTGTACAGGAAGAATTTGAATGGCATTTTAAAAGCTATAGAATTTTACTCTGTTTGGGCCTAAATGCTGCATGTGTTCAACTGAACTGGAGATTAAAAGTCAAAGGAATTGTGACGGTCCTTATCTTTCCTCATCTGCTTTGAGTTTAATGCATCTCTGTGAACAAAGCGGTATTTGTGAAGGACATTAAGGCTTGTTTGGCCTTCTGCTCCAGCCCCAGTACTCTGTGGACCTTATTGCAAGGCTATGTTCCCTGCGCTGATTGATACATAAACAGAAGACAGATGGCGCAGAGATGGCTCTGATGATAATTCATTTTTCAGCTAGTCATGAAGATATTTTGATTACAGTGTGCTTAAGTAATTACAACACTGTCGGCTGTGCTAGGCTCGCTGAGAGGGAAGCACATGGAAAACAAGTTATGTGTTATTTGTGCCCAACAAAAGATGCAGTGTGCTGTGATGACTTTAAGTCCTAATGCTAGATTAGGACTGAAGGAGTTTAAAATATATCAGACTGCAAGGTAAGTCAATTAAACACAGGCCAAATAAGAAAGGTATGGGCACAACTCTGAGGCAAACGTATTTTGCTTTGCAGAGTATTTAGATGTTATTATGTGGAAGAAACCAGTATTTTTACATAAAGTTAACAGTCTGTGTACAGCCAATTAAGACATTATGTGGCTTGATTTTAGTTTCCATGAGTCATAATTATCATTCAGTGTGCTTTCCGAGTCATGAAGCTGAAATCAGTGGACTTGAGCATTCAATAGCGCATATGTCCAGCTGTTCTGGGAGTACTGATCAAAAGAGACCCCAGAAGAATGTCTGGGGGGAAACTAGAATTGTGTGAGCCAGGGGGCCTCTTGAATTTTCCCACCTGTTCCCAGACTATAGTTCACACCACTGTTTCTGGCTTCTCCGCAGGATAATTGATCGCTTAGATGGAGTTCGGCTGTTGTGGTCCCTGCTCAAAAACCCACACCCAGATGTGAAGGCCAGTGCAGCATGGGCACTCTGTCCCTGCATCGAAAACGCAAAGGTAGAAGAGATTGCACACTGGTTTGTTCTAGAACTTCTGAACACTTGAAAAGTGTCAGTACAAGCTAGACATTTATATGAACTCACTTTCAGTCAGATTGATCTTGTAGAAAAGGACAACTAAATATTTATGCTTTCTTCTGGTCGTTTGAAAAATAGCACACGAACCTAGACAAAAGTAGCAGCAATGTAGTCCTGTGCTTGTCTTTGAGGGCATGAGACAGTTGACTGCATTGCATTTGGTGGCTGGTTTCCCAGGGTTACAGCAGCAGGAACAGCAGGGTGTCCTCGCAAAGATCACTTAACAAATTAATGGCAGGATCAAAAGTTTCTCCATTTGTTAGAGCAATCTATTTGTTAGTTACTTTGGTTTTCACTTGTACATTTTATTATTTTCTTCAAGTATCTCTTTTCAGCCTGCTTCTCTTATTGTGGCCCTGGGATGGAGTCTGGGTCTCATGAGTACTATGGAAGTGCTCCACTACTGAGCCTCTCTTTTTTATTTTCTTTTGCTCACTGCCAGGCTGACCTCAGCTTATAGGCAGGCCTTGAACTTGGAATCCTATTCCCTCAGCCTCCTGAGCAGCTGTGACTTTAGGTATGTGCCACCATACTCAGCCTGCTTCTCTTGCCTTTACTTCACATTTTCTCTTAAAGACACTAAATATTTTCAAAGGGATTAATTTCTATAAAGATTCAATGGCCTAAATGTGAAAAAAAAATGAGTTGTGAGGTTGGCAAGGAGTAGATTTTTATTCTGCTGCTATAAAATCATTAATGAACCATATTTTTATAACAGTAGAAATAAATGAAAAATGATAAAGGTATCAAGTGTTCATTTAGAGGAAAATGGACATTAGGATAATAGCCAGCTCATACTGCATTAAACAACACAGCAATACAAAATAAATTTATTTAAGCAATGCGGTCATCAGTGTCATCATGTCTCACAAAAGCTGCAGTAGGCATAAATATGCTTTCTATTAAAACACTAACAAAAATGGAATATAAAATTTAAATATTACTTAGGAAGCAAGAAAGTAGCCTATGGGTTAAAAATTATTACATCATGTGCTTGTAGGGTAATTCTTTTTCTTCTTCTTTTATTTTTTCTTTTCTTTTTTTCTTTCTTTCTTTTTTTTTTTTTTTTTTTTTTTTGTTGGTTTTTGGCTTTTTGAGACATGATTTCTCTGTATAGCCTTGGCTGATATGGACTTGCTTTGTAGACCAGGCTGGCCTTGAACTTACAGAGATCCGCCTGTCTCTGCCTCCCCTCCCTGAGTGTTAGGATTACAGTGTGTCTGCCCTGCTATAGGGTAACTCTTTGCAGTTCCTTCATCTGTCGTCCCAGCCCCTCATTTATAAATGTTCATAAACAATAAAACAATAACAAAATGTTTAAAAAATTTTAATGGGGCTTGGTGTGGTGGCATCATTGGTATTAAAAGACAAATCAAGATTAGCAGAACAAATTTTAGAGGATACAGAGATAATGTAAGGTGTAGAATATATTCTTAAAAATTTTTAAACTTAATATATTTGGAAATATCCAATGGAGAACACTGTGTCCAAATATACCTTACAACAAAAATTCTGAGTAAGAAAAGGTTTTATTTTTGTTGTTGATTTTTTTGAACAGTAACTTGTCAAAACAAGCCCAGCATGGTAGCTCACACCTGTAATCCCAGAGCTTGGGGAGCCTGAGGAAGGAGGTTCACCATGAGTTCAAGGTCAGCCAGGACTATATATTAAGACATCAGCCTGGGCTATGAAATGAGATCTTATCTCAAAAAAGCTTTCAAAATGATCTAATAAAACAATCCATTTAGTAGAAGGAACATTCCTCCTAAGGCTGGTATGGCTGGATACTTTTCTGGGAGATAAAGTCTAGTAATAGCCTAGAATGTAAGAAGTAAAAAGAAGGTAGGACATAAAGGCACGGGACAAAGGGAAGAGGAAACTGAGGAGAAAGCTCAGTCATTGTTGCTTGAAAAAGTTCCATAGACGAGGCACTCTCGAAACTGGAAAGATCTACAAGTGCCAATCAGGGAAACGAACAGGCCACTGTCTGTATACCTTACAGAAATGTAAACATTCTATCCCAGAAATTAAAGGAACAAAAGAAAACAATCACACTACCATTAGGCTTGACAACACTTTTTTGTAATTTTTCATTAATTCTTTGAACATTTTATATAATGTGTTTTAGTCATATTCCGTCCTCCTTCAACTTCTCCCAGATCTACCCCCTTCCACACCCATCTAACTTTGTGCCCTCTTTTCAAAAAATCCATCAAGTCCAATTTGTGCTGCCTATAATGTCCTGAATGTGTGGCTTTCCCCTTGAACATGGTTGACCAACAAGGGGAAACACCCTTAAATAAATTTATTCTTCCTTCCCCGGCAGCTCTCAATTGACAAGTTTTTTATCTAGCTGTGGAGTTTCATGCCAATACCCTGTTGCATGCTGGGATTTTGTGTGGCTTGAATTTGAATGCTGTCACAGCTGCCATAAGCTCATATGGGGAACCGCTCTTCTGTGTCCAGAGGCCACTACTTTCTTGTACTCATCCTCTGCCTCAACTCTCACAGTCTTTCTGTCTCCTCTTCCACGATGATTCCTGATCCTTGGGAAGAGGAAGTGCAGCATAGATGTTCTATTTATGGCTGAACATTTCATAGTTTTTTTTTCCTGCATCATGAGGGGTTGTGGGTCTGTGTCCATCACCATCTACTGAAGAAAGAGAGTGGAGACACGCTTTATCTATGCTGATAAGGATAAAGTCATTAATAGGGAGTTTAATATGTACACTTAGCAGAGGAATAGCTATAGATTCTCCCATAGAATCTGGCCACAGATTCTTGGCTCTGATAATAGTGATCGGTATGACTTTCACCTTGTGCAGTAAACTTCAAATCCAATCAGAAACTGGCTAGCTACTCCCATGACATTAATGTCTTTGTTGTACCAGAGTCTCGTCAAGCCAGTCATCATTGTAGCTCTCGAGATTTCACAGTTAGGTAAAGTTGATTGTTTCTTTTCTCCTCTGTTAGCATGCGTAGATCCTGCCAGCACTAGGAGAGCTAGCTAGCAGCGATGAAGAAATGGCAGCTTAATTCATGCACATTCTGATTCAAGTCTGTAGTGTCTCCAGCAATTACGTATGGTCTTACCGTCATGCTCTGGAGCATAACGCAGATCATCACCAATAACCTGTAATGTCTGGGATCTCTGAGAACTCACTGGCCAACATTCTGAAAGAGGTAACCCATTATCAGCACTGAGCTTTTAGCCTGTAGTATCTAGTAGGAGCTTTGTTGGCCTGTTATAAGGTAACTCCATTTAAACTCTTTTTATATATGTGTGCATGTATATATTTCAGAAACTTCTACAGTAGTAGATTTCCATATGCTTTTTTCTGAAGCTTTAATCTAAGTTATCTTTTCTATACTCTACCCCAATTTAACTCTTCCTGTTTCATTAGTTCCCTTTAAGTCTTTTACCATTGCATTTTATCTCCCCTCCCTTGAGATCCGTCTCCTCGGGCTTTTACTAATGTTTATGAAATGCACACATATCTGAAGACTCAAATAGAACATCACAAAATAAGAAAAATCACATTTGTCTTTCTGGGTCTGGGCTATTTTTATTCAAAATGATTGTTTCCAGATCTACTCATTTACCTGCATACTTTATAATTTCATTTTTATTAGTAGCTGGGTAACATTCCACTGTTTTAATGTACCTCACGTTTTTATTGTCACTTTATCAGTTGATGGATAGCTAGGCTGTTTCCATTTCCTATTTTTAAGTGAGCAAAATTGGCCATGGATGAGCAAGTGTCTCTGTAGTACGATATAAGGGTGCTTTGGATCATGTGGTAAATTCTTTTTAGCTTTTGGAAGAAACTCCGCACTGATGTCCTTAGTGGTTGTAACAGTCAGCACTTGCACCAGTAAGTGAGTGTTCTTCTTTTCGACACATTGATAGCAGCATTTATTAATGATCATTGTTTTGAGCTTAGCCATTCTGACTGGGATAAGATGAAGTCTCAGAGCAGCTTTAGTTTGTGTTTCTTTGATGGCCAAGGATGTTGAACATTAACAAAAAATTCCCATCCATTTGTGGTTTATCCTTTCTAAACTCCGTGTGCCATACCACTCCCCATTTAATTGGGCACCTTGTTTTCATGATGCTCACGGATTCTTTGTTTTGGTGTTTTGCTCTTAATTCTTTGTATATTCTATATAGTAAGTAACCTCCTGTCAGATGTACAGCTGATAAAGACTTCTCTACGCTGTGGCCTGCCACTTCATTGGAATTATAGTGCCATTTGCTCCACAGAATCTTTTTAACTTAATGAAGTCCCATTTATTAATTGTTAGTCTTAATACCTATGCTACCAAGGGTCCTGTGCAGAAAATCCTTTCCTATGTCGATGAGTTTAAGAACATTCCATACTTTCTCCTCTATCAGATTCAGGTATAAAGTCTTATTTGAGATCCTTGGTATTTCTGGAGTTGAGTTTTATAAAGAGTGATAGATAAGAAATGAGTTTCCTTCTTCTGTACATAGCTGTTCAATTATCAGCACCATATCTTAATATGTAGTCACTTTCAGAGAAATTTCCATGGACTGCTGAGAAGAATGTGTGGGTGTGTTCTTTGCTATCTGGGTGGAATGTTCTGTAGGTATCTGTTAGGTCCATTGATTTATGTCACCAAACTCCACAGGCTTAGTTTTCATCCAGATGATCAGTCTGTATGTATGAGTGGGGTATTGAAATCATGTACCAACACTGTGTTGGGGTTAATATGAGGTCTTATCTTTAGTAATGTTGCTTTATGAAATTGAATGTTGCCGTGTGTGGTGTGGATATGTTTATGAGTGTAATATATATGTACATGGTATGCATATGTTTATGGGTGTAATATACGTGTATATGGTGTGCATATGATGAATGTGGTGTTTATGTATATGGTATTAGTGTAATTTATACATTGTGTATGTGTTTATGGGTGTAATGCATATGGTGTGTATATGTAATGGGCCTACCTTTATAAAGGCAGGTGACTTGACTTTTTCTGCAGTTTTCGATACATTTTTTATTATGTTTTTAACATTTTAACCAAAATGTGTCATAGAGAATTTCTTTTCTGCTCTTTTCTACTTCTAAGATTTTATATTAATTCTTAGTGATCACTGAAAACACCCAGTCTGATGGGTATGCCACTATTTTACACAGCTCCCTCATTCATTAAGGGAGAGGTATGTATGTCTATCATCTACTTGTATTTGTTACTTACCTGACCATCATCTATCTATTCAACTGTCTACTAAATTATCATCCCTCCATCTATCATCGGCCTTTTATTATATAGACAGAGGCAGAGCGAGCTCTGCTGTTATTTCTCTAACCAGAACTTTCCCCACGTGATTACACCCAGCTTTGCATTTTTAGCCAGAGTTTTGTACACTATTTTATGGTGTGTAGATGAGTTGAAATTTTTTGCTGATCATATCATAAATCCCGAGGGATGGGTAAAGAACTTGGCTGGAGTGTACCAGGGCTTTTAGTTTGCAGTAAAAGAAGGGAGCTGGAAAAAACCTGGCAGATGCTTCCTGCCCACTCCCCTCCCTAGGTCTGCCCCTGGCTCTGTTGTCTAGTAGGGAGCATTTTGCTCCTTTATTCATGTGGTATGGAACCTGCTTTCAGTTGTCACAGGTAACACTTTTGCAAGCAGCTTTAGATTTACTTGCCCTGAAGTACAGGATTTGGAACCATTGTGAAATTAGTAACCTCACTGTTTGGATTCATGGCTCTGACAGTCATTGACAGTCATAGATCAGAGCTGAGGGACAAGCCCCAGCCCCTGCTTTCAGACAAGCCATTGCTATGCCAGGAACCTTGCCATGCAACTCAGATGTCATGAAACCCAGGGGAAAGGTAACTGTCCAAAAGAGATGGTGCCTATTTTTGGACTGCTAGAACATATTCATTAGAATAAGCGATTGATTACTTATTCAAGAAAGTGAGATGTTAAATTTGCTTCTAGTGAATGTTTTATGTGTAATTAGAAACTACTTAACTTCTCTGTATCCATGAGGCAGCCAGTCAGCAGGGGCCCAGAATCAAATCCTTCTGTAATGAGTTGTGGATGACTGAGGTAGTGATTTATAATACATGCTGGCACTGCACTTGTGCTACAATTTTGCAATTATGATATACATAAACAAATGTGCTGGATTTTTAAGATAATAATAAAAATTATTGACCTTTTCAGCAGCACACAAATGTCTTTTTCCTCCATGTATGTATGTATGTATGTATGTATGTATGTATGTATGTATGTTTGTATGTGTGTATGTATGTATGCTTGTATGTATGTATGTATGTATGTTTGTATGTGTGTATGTATGTTTGTATGTATGTATGTATGTAATCACTTTACAACCTGATCCCAGCCCTCTCCCTCCTGTCCTCTCAGTCCCACTCTCATGTCCCCTCTCCTTATCAGAGAAGTGGTGGCCCCCAAGGGGTACCAACTCAACCCTAGCACTTAATCACAGCAGGACTAAGTGCACTCTTTCCCACTGAAGCCAGAAAAGGGAGCACAGCTACACGAAAGGGATCCACAAGCAGGCAACAGAGTCAGACAGCCTTTACTCCCATTGTTGGGGGACGCACATATACACATCTGCTTCAGAGGTGTAGGGAGCCTAGGTCCAGCCCATGTATGTTCATTGGTTGGTGCTTCAGTGAGTCCCCATGGGCCCAAGCTAATTTACTCTGTAGGTCTTCTTGTGGTATCCTTGACCCTTTCAGCTCTTCCTATCCTTCCTTCCACTCTCCCACAAGACTACTCTCAGAAGAGAGTTATGGTAGGCTACTGTCTACAAGAACACAGCAGAGTATTATTAATAGTATCAGGGATTGGCTCTCTTCCATGGAGTGAGTCTCAAGTTGGGCCAGTCATTGGTTTGTCATTCCCTCAGTCTCTGCTCTATCTTTATCCCTACACTTCTTATTGGCAAGAAAAAATTTTGGATGGAAGGTTTTATGGGTGGTGTTCCCTCCCTCTACTGGAAGTCCCACCTAGGTACAGGAGGTGGTGAATTCAGGCTTCCTATCATCCCACTGCTAGTAGTCTCAGCTAGGGTCATCCCCATAGACTCCCAGGAGCCTCCTTTGTCTCACAGATGCCCCTCCTGCTGATTTCCCTTCTCTCTGCTGACCCTCCTCATCCATCATAACCCCTCGCTCTCCCCACACTGGATCCCCACCCCTTTTACCCTCCACCATCCCCTCTCCCACCCAGATCTGTCCTTTCATCTACTTCAGATAACTATTTTCTTTCTTCTTCTGAGTGAGATTCAAATATCCTCCCATAGGTCCTCCTTGGCTTCTTTGTGTCTGTGGATTATAGCATGGTTATTCTGTACATTAAGGCTAATATCTACTCATAAGTGAGTACATACCATCTGTGTCTTTCTGAGTCTGTATTATTTCACTCAGGATGATATTTTCTAGTTCCATCTATTTGCCTTCGTTTATAATAGCTGAGTAGTATTCCGCTGTGTAAATTTACCAAAGTTTCTTTATCCATTCTTCGATTGAGGGACATTTAGGTTATTTTCAGATTCTGGCTATTATGAATAAAGCTGCTGTGAACATAGCTGAACAAATCTCCTTGTCGTGTGGTGGAACATGTTTCAGGTATATGCCCAGAAGTGGTATAGCTGGGTCTTGGCAGTAGTACTATTTCCAATTTCCTGGGAAACCTCCAGACTGATTTCCATAGTGGTTGTACAAGTTTGCACTGCCACCAGAAATGGAGGAGTGTTCCTCTTCTTCCACATCTTTGCCAGCATGTGTGTCGAGTTTTTTTATCTTAGTCATTCTGTCAGGTGTAAGATGGAATCTCAGAGCCATTTTGGTTTGCATTTCCCTTATTGCTAAGAATGTTGAGCATTTCTTTAAGTTCTTTTCAGCCATAAGAGATTCCTCTGCTGAGAATTCTCTGTTCAGCTCTATACCCCATTTTTTAGTTGGATAATTTGGTTCGGTGGTTTATTTCTTGAGTTCTTTATATATTTTGGATATTAGTCCCCTATTGGATGTAGGATTGGTAAAGATATTTTCTCATTCTTTGGGCTGTTGTTTCATTCTATTGACAGTGTCCTTTGCCTTACAGAAGCTTTTTAGTTTCATGAGGTCCCATTTATTAATTGTTGATCTTAGTACCTGAGCTATTGGTGTTCTGTTCTGGAAGTTGTCTCCTGTGCCAATGAGTTTAAAGCTCTTCCTCACTCTCTTCTATTAGACTTAGTCTATCAGGTTTTATGTTGAGGTTTTAGATCCATGTGGCCTTCTGTTTTGTGCAGAGTGATAAGTATGAATCTATTTACATTCTTCTACATGCAGACATTTGGTTATATCAGCACCATTTGTTGAAGATGCTTTCTTTTTTCCATTGCATGGTTTTGGCCCCTTTGTCAAAAATCAAGTGTCCATAGGTGT
Organism: Acomys russatus; assembly: GCF_903995435.1. Classification (NCBI taxonomy): domain Eukaryota; kingdom Metazoa; phylum Chordata; class Mammalia; order Rodentia; family Muridae; genus Acomys; species Acomys russatus. The sequence goes on from NC_067145.1 coordinate 37,652,205, forward strand.
GTGGGTTTATTTCTGGGTCTTTGATTTGATTCCATTGATCTACCAGCCTATTTATATGCCAATACCATTTGGTTTTTTATTACTATTGCTCTGTGGTACAGCTTGAAACCAGGGATGGTGAAACCTCCAGAAGTTATTTTAATGTACAGCATTGTTTTCACTATTCTGGGTTAGTTTTTTTGTTTTTCTTTTCTGTTTTTCATATGAAGTTGGAATTGCTCTTTCAAAAAGGACTGTAAATAATTGTGTTGGAATTTTGATGGGAATTGGATTGTATCTTTGGATTGCTTTCGGTAAGGTGGTCATTTTTATAGTTAATCCTACTGGTCTATAAGCATGGGACATCTCTCTATCTTCTAATATCTTCTTTAATTTCTTTCCTCAAGGTCTTGAAGTTCTTGTCATACAGGTCTTTCACTTGCTTGGTTAGAGTTACAGCAAGATATTTTATGTTATCTGTGGCTACTGTGAAGGGTGTTGTTTTCCAAATTTCTTTCTTAGCCCATTTATCATTTGTATACATGAGGGCTACTAATTTTTTTTAGTTATTTTGTATCCAGCCACTTTGATAAAGGAATGTATCAGCTATAGGAGTTCTCTGGTAGCACTTTAGGGGTCACTTATGTATCCTATCATATCATCTGCAAGTAGAAATACTTTGACTTCTTCCTTTCCAATTTGTATCCACTTGATCTCCTTTAGTTGTCTTATTTCTCTATCTAGGACTTCAAGTACTATATTCAATATAGCAGCCTTGTCTTTTCCCTAATTTTAGTGGAATTGCTTTAAGGTTCTCTTCATTTAATTTGATTTTGGCTATTTGCTTACTGTATTTTGCTTTTATTGTGTTTGGGTATGTGCCTTATATCCCTGATCTCTCCAAGACTTTTATCATGAAGGGGTGTTGGATTTTGTCAAAGGCTTTTTCAGCATCTAATAAGATGGTCATGTGTTTTTTTTTTTTTCCTTTTGGTTTGTTTCTATGGTGAATTACAATGATGAGTTTTCATATGTTAAACTATTCCTGCATCCTTGGGATGAAGCCTGCTTGATAATGGTAGATGGTGTTTTTGATGTGTTCCTGAATTTGGTTTGCAGGTATTTTATTATTTTACATCAGTGTTCATAGAGAGAATGGCCTGAAATTCTCTTTCATTGTTGAATCTTTGTGTGGTTTAGATAGCAGGGTGACTGTGGCCTCATAGAATGAGTTTGACAATGTTCCTTCTGTTTCTATTTGTAGAATAGTTTGAAGAGTATTGATATTAGCTCTTCTTTGAAAGTGATAGAATTCTGTACTAAAACCATCTGGCCTGTTTTTGTTTTGTTTTGTTTTGCTTTTGGTTGGGAGACTTTTAATGTCCACTTCTATTTCCTTAGGGGTTATAGCCCTGTTTAAATTTTTACATGATTTAACATTGGTAAATAGTATCTATGAAAAAACCCATCCATTTCATTTATATTTTCCAATTTTGTGATATACAGGTTTCTGAAGTATAACCTAGTAATTCTTCTTCTTCATTTTTTTTTAAAACCTAGTGATTCTTTGATTTCCTTAGTGTCTGTTGTAATGTCTCCCTTTTCATTTCTGATTTTTTTAACTTGCATGCTGTTTCTCTGCCTTTTAGTTAGTTTGGCAAGAGTTTGCCTATTTTGTTGATTTTCTCAAAGAACAAGCTCTTGGTGTTGTTGATTTTTTGTATTTTTCTCTGTGTTTCTAATTTATTGATTTCAGCCTTGAGTTCATTTACTACAGTCTACTCCTCTTGGGTGTGTTTGCTTCTTTTGTTCTAGAGCCTTCAGGTGTGCTTTAAATTGTTAGGATGAGATCTCTACAATTTCTTTATGAAGGCATTTCATGATATTAGCTTTTCCCTTAGCATTGCTTTCATGTATCCCATAAGTTTGGGTTTGTTGTGCCTTCATTTTCATTGAATTCTAGGAAGTCTTCAATATCTTTACTTCTTCCCTGACCCCAGTGGTCATTATCAGAGAGTTGTTCAGTTTCCTTGAGTTTGTAAACTTTCTTTTGTTTCTGTTGTTGTTGAGTTCCAGCTTTAATCCATGGTGGTCTGATAAGATACAAGAAGTTATTTCAATTTTCTTGTATCTTTTGAGGCTTGCTTTGTGATTGACTATGTGGTCAATTTTGAACAAGGTTCCATGAGGTTCTGAGAAGAAGGCATATTATCTTGTGTTTGGATGGAATGTTCTGTAGTCATCTGTTCGTTCATAACGTTGGTTAATTTCATTATTTCTATGTTTATTGAAGAGAGAGGAGGTATTGAAGTCTACTATTAATGTGTGGGGTTTGATGTGTGATTTAAGCTTTAGTAATGTTTCTTTTATGAATGTGGGTGCACTTGCATTTGGGGAATAGATGTTCAGAATTGAGATGTCATCTTGGTGGATTTTTCCTTTGTTGAGTATGAAGTTTCCTTCTCCATCTCTTTTGGTTAATTTTGGTTGAAAGTCTATTTTACTAGATATTAGAATGGCTACCCCAGCTTGCTTCTTGGGTCCTTTTTCTTGAAAAACTTTTTTCCAGCCCTTTACTCTGAGGTAATGTTTATCTTTGTTGCTCATGTATGTTTCGTGTATGCAGCAAAATTATGGATCTCTTTTTCACATCCATTCTGTTAGCCTGTGTCTTTTTATTGGGAGAAATGAGTCCATTGATATTATTTTGATGTTGGTGGTATTAGTTTCTCTCTCTCTCTCTCTCTCTCTCTCTCTCTCTCTCTCTCTGTGTGTGTGTGTGTGTGTGTGTGTGTGTGTGTGTGTTGTGTGTTTGCTTCCCTTCTTTTGTTTTTGCTGGCATGGCATTATTTATTTCCTGTGGGTTTTTTTTTTTTTTTTTTTTTTTTTTTTTTTATGTAGTTAGCTTCCTTTGGTTGTAGCTTTCCTTTTAGTGTTTTCTATAAAGCTAGATTTGTGGATATATATTGTTTAAATTTGGGTTTGTCTTGTAATATCTTGTTTTCTTTATCTATGGTGATTCAGATTTTTGCTGTGTATAGTAGTCTAGATTGGCACTCAAGAAATCTGTCCCGGCCCTTCTAGCTTTTAGAGTCTCTATTGAGAAGCGGTATCTAATTCTGTTACTGGTGTAGCAGGCCTGGAAGTTCCTGGGGCCCTGCAGGTCTCTCAGGAATGCAGGCTATGGGGCTTGGAGGACAGTATGCAGCCTTTGTAAGCTACTTGGCCTTTTTCGCTTGTGGATTTTAATATTTTTCTTTGTTCTATAGATTTAGTGTCTTGATTATTATGTGATGGGAAGATTTTTCTTTTCTGGTCCTATCTAATTTGGTGTTCTGTATACTTCTTGTGTCTTCATAGGCATCTCTTTCTTTAGTTTGAGAAAGTTTTCATCTGTGGAGTTTGTCAAAAATATTTTCTGGTCCTTGGAGCTGTGTTTTTCACCTTCTTCTATTTCTATTATTTTTAGGTTAGGTCTTTTCATATTATTACAGATTTTCTGTATGTTTTGTTTCAGGAAATTTTTAGATTTAACTTTTTTTTTTTTTTTTTTTTTTTTTTTTTTTTTTTTTTTTTTTTTTTACAAATGTATCACTTTCTTCTATCATATCTTCTATGCCTGAGAGTCTCTCTTCCATCTCTTGAATTTAGGTGGTGTTGACTGTGTCTGTTGTTCTGTCCTCTTCCCGATGTTTCCCATCTCCAGGATCCCCTCAGTTTGTGTCTTTTTTATTGTTTCTACTTCTATTTTCAGGCCTTGAACAGTTTTATTCATTTCCTTCCCCCGTTGATTGTTTTTTTCTGTATCTCTTTAAGGGATGGATTAATCTCCTCTTTAAGGCCTCAATCATCTTTGTAAGTTTGTGTTTAAGTAAATTTTTTGTGCTTTGGTTGTGTTAGGATGTCCAGGGCTTGCTGTAGTAGGGTAGCTGTGATTTGAAGGTGCCATATTGCTCTGGCTCTTGTTGATTGTGTTCTTACACTGGCCTTTAGCCACCTGGCTGTCCCTGATGTTCCTGGTGCAGCAGGCCTGGATGTTCCTTGGTCCCTGAAAGTCTCCTTAGGAATGTGGACTATGGGGCTCAGAGGACAGCATGCAGCTCATCTCTGCTGACTGTTCACACACGTGTCTTAATGCAAACCTTAAACTTTTTATTTCCTTGGAAAGATAAGATTTTTGACTATTTAGAGCTATAATTTACCAGGTGAAACGTATTTTTTCCTGATTAATGATTTGCTACTCATTGTTCGCGTGATTGAAACTTTAGAGTGTGAGCTCTCAGTCTGTCTAAATCTGAATGAACGCCTAGGGCAGGGGGTTGCTTCTCAGTGTTCCTCAGTCTATGAACAGAACCTGGTTACAAAAACCCTCACTACACCCTGTGTTAAGGAGAAGTATTTAAAAGCTTATTATTTATAATGTTTTCCACATGGGGATTTGAAATTTTTTCCAATTATGACCAATTAAAAAAAAAAATAGAGCTCCTAAGGTTTGGCCTCTGAGTGACATTATTTAGTCCCTTCCATGAGCTGAAAAGCTGGCAGCAGGACTAATAACATTTAAAACTCTGCAAATGCAAGCAGAGAGCTGTTGCTTTCAAGCTGCGTAATCAAACACATCTTGAGAGGAACCAGCAGCTGAGTAGGTGTTCAGTGCTGTGAAGTTGTAATGTAAAGATAGCAACAACTGAACCTGGCAGATCACATAATTCAATTCTTAGTCCTTATGCAAAATGCCCTGTAGTTGCCACTCTATACTCTATTGAAAAGTAACAGAAATCCATGAAGGAACACATAGTATTGCCTTTCTTGATTCTTCCTTAATGAATTGGACAATATTTACAGGAACTGTATTTTTTCTGAACAGTCATATTTTTAATATTTCTTTTGAAAAATGTCACTAGACCAGTGGGTCTCAACCTCACTAATGTTGCAACCCTTTTAAGCAGTTCCTCATGTTATGATGACCCCAACCATAAAATTATTTTTGTTGCTACTTCATAACTATAATTTTGTTATAATATAAATAACTGTGTTTTCTGATAGTATTAGGCAACCCTGTGAAAAGACCATTTGAACCTTGCCCCCGAGAAAAAGGGGTTGAGAACCACTACAGTAGGCAATATTTAAAGTGGCTTTCTTAATTTAGTTTCTTTTCATTCATAAGTTTTAAGTTTTCACTGAGAAAGAATGAGAGTTTAAATATATTTACTTTTCATAAGCAACACCATAATTCACAAAAGTGTGAATTATATAATTCATATTAATTTATAGTAGACAAATCTGTATGCATTAAATAGGAATCAGATATATTTATTTCAATAAGCCATAAAGATGCCAGTTATAGAATTCGGAAGAAAGCTCCACAACTGTAATGTGTCCATGAGATTATTTGATCTCAAGGCCTCCTTAAGCCTGATTTTGGCTCTTGTTTAGAAAAATACTGTCTGGCTTTGAATATTGATCTTGGAGGGTGGAGGCAAAGATCTCTAGTCTTTTCAATTCCAGTCACATAAGGATCGGCTCCAACAGAGAAGTCAATGAGAGACTGTGGAGTGCAACTCCCCCAAGGAGAAGCTAATTTCGGTAAGGCTGAAAGACATGCTTGGGCAATTTTAGCCAGGAATGCCCTGAGTGTAGACAGAGCCAGCTTCCTGACCACAGGTGTGACAGAACACAGCTGACCAAACAGGGCAGGAATGTGACATCACTCTGTTTAACTTCAGATACCCAATGAGCCATGGCCTCTCGGGGAGCCAGGGTGAACCTGAAGAAGGCCTGTGGGGGGCTCAGTTTCCTACTACTTTACATAAACACAGCCAGGAGCTTCAGGATGGCCAAGCTTGGCCCACAGAAACGCACAGCTAACAAGCCTCATTAAAAACATCCAAGCCTCTGGTGAATATACTCTGCTTGTGTTGTCCCACAGGTTTGGGGCTCTGTTAGCATTTTAGCTTATCAAATCCTTCTAAGAATGCTCCTTTCTAACCTCATCTTATACAATCTTTAAAGATGAAAGCAAGAAACCATATTTTTCTTTCTTTCTTTCTTTTTTTATAGCAGATTTTCAGGTATAGACATGAAAATAAATGCTAAGCATGGGTGCTTAAAAGCCTATCATCCAACATGAATATGCGTTATGAGTTCTACATTTGAAAAGATCATCTTCAGAGCACAGCTGGAAGAGCCACCTGCAGTAAAGCTTGCCTGTGCTTCCACCTGCGTTTCCATTATACAGACCTCTTGCTTCTTAGCTATGATGGGTTTCGGGGTCTAGCAAGGATTGGGATATCCACAACAAAAAGTTAAGACTACACAAGTGACCTATTTCTGATGGTGCTGTGTATACAAATACACAAGCTGTGTTCCCACCACTTCCCACTTACGAAACCAGTCCACCCTTTCACTTAGAAAGCATACTTGGTGATCCTTTATGAAATTAACTATCATGTCTATAACATTGGTCCTATAATCCTTTCCAACCCAGTCCCAAACACCCAAGACCTCACGCCTCCTAACCTTTCTAATCCTTTCAAATAGTGCCACTTCCTAGTGACTAAGCATCCAAATATGTGAACCCATGGGGGCCGTTTTTTATTCAAACCACCACACATAGGTTCTGAGGAGCTGACCTCTGGTTCTCACTATTGTTTGGCAAGCACTGTATCCACCAAGCCATCTCCCCAGGCAGTGCATTAGGATTTTGGTGGATTACACTGAGTCTGTAGATCACATTGTGTAAACTTGACATGTCAATCGTAAGCATAAGAGTTATTAGCCCCCCTGTACTAAGTTTTATCTTTCTTGTTGTCATATGCAGAAATGTTTTCCAGATCTTCATTTCAGATGGTTGGCTGCTCCTGTTAATGAGTTCTCCTGCTGTATAGACAAGCAGCTGATACGTGTAATGCTTCTTTTCTTTTTCACTTGGTCCAGTCAGTTGTCTGTTCTAGCAGCTCTCCATTAGCCCTCAGTTTATGGGTGAGATCTTGTTACTGTGAGCACAGCTGCTGATTTCTCCTACTTTCTAATTTGAGTAATTTTTGATTTGCTTTCTCACCTCACTATTATGAGCACATCTGTGCTCTGTTGGATGAAACTGATGAAAGTAGCTATCTGTTTCCTGTTTCTGACCTTGGGAGAAACGTCTCATCACTGACACATATGAACTGTATGGTTCTCCATAGTGGGCTTTTAATAGTTTGAGACAGTTTATTCTCAATCTTGTCTATTTTGGAGTTTGCTTTGTTAATCATGAAAGAGTACTGACTTTTGTCAGATATTTCTGTTTGGATTATACATATTTATTTTACTTCATTTAACCATCCTCTTGTTCTAGGAATAAATCTAGCTTTGCTGTGATGTGGCAATTTTTACACATTGTTTTGAGTTGGTGTGCTAGAACGTCACTGAAGAATTTTATATCTGTGTTCATAAAGGATGCTGGCTAGTGGGATAGGATTTTTGTATGTATAGAGTTTAGGCTCTGCTGCTACAGTGCCAGCCTTATATATTGAGCTTGATAATATTACTTTCCTTTTAATTATTTGAAAAAGTTTAAGAAAATTGATGTTAACTTTTTGAATATCTTATACAGTTTACCCACAAAGCCATCTAGTTTTGTACTTCTCTGTTTGGTACATTTTTAGTGACCAGTCTCCTTAGTCATTATCTATTCAATCTTTTATCAAGATATGTCTTTCTAGGTTGTGTGTTGCTAGGAATTTGCCCATTTTGAGTAGTTCTATTACATTTCAATCTGCTGGCACATAATTGCTCATATCTCTTCTAATCTTTTTTTATTTCTATAAAATTGTCCTAATACTCCTTCTTTCATGACTGATTTTACTTGTCAGTCTAACTCATAATTTTTCTTTTTCTTTTCATTTTCACATATGCATTTATATTATTATACATATATACAATAAACTACCTGCAACAAGAAGAACCACTAAACAATCAGGAATTATATAAGTGTTACATTCATAGTGTTTTGGCTACTTGTATTTGGCAACCTTGAAAAAACATCTTTCCTATCTTGGTAAGTCTAAAATTCTGAATGAAAATCAATATCTATCATATCTCATCTTTATCAACTTAAAACATCTATCTAGACCTAAGAATACCTTAAGCCCTAAACAACTAAGCTTAATTATAAAACTTAACTATCTGCTCTTCAACATCATCAGAGACTTGAGAAGGAATAAAATTAATTACCTGTATAGACAGGAAGTGCAGGTTAGCAGCTTCCAAAATGAGAAAACAACAGAGACAGTTTGCTGCCTGAACGGTCACCCAAAACTCTCTATAACATTGGAGCATCATCGTCAGCCTTCTGGCCCAATATAGCTGAAAGACATATTTGTGAGGCAGGAACTATTGAGGATTTGCTTACCCTGTCTTAGAAGAGTTTGGCCTTGGACTCTGCCTGCGTCCCAGCTTGCCCATTTTTAGACAGAATTCTGTTGGTGGCAGAACGAGGACATTTTTCTCAGGTGCTAGTTTGCCACGTTTGAAGCCATCTCCACAAGGAGGTTCTTTGGTGCTCATCATCTTCTGTGAGGTAGACTGGGTGTTGCCAGGAGTTAACCTGTCTTATTAACAGAGAATCTTTAAAATAAAAACATCTTTAAATGCCATATTCTGTAGGTCCCTGAGATTTTTGAAGACCTTATCAATTTTACCTTATCTTTCTATAGAATCATATCTATACAATTAACTTGTATTACTTAATTATCCTAAGCAGCCTGCAATAGCACTTTCAAAATATTGGAAATAAGCCCTGTGTTATAGTTGAGTTGTATGGGTACAATACTTCATGTTAGAGTAGAAATATATATATATATTGTATGTAAAGAATCTTAAATTTGAATTTTATACCAATGTATCAAAATTAAACTCATTTTGCATTAATATACAAATTCTGTACCAGTGAATTAAAAATAACCTTGTGAGAAACAATTAAGGCATTAAGTTGATGAATAGATTCAATAATCTACTTTTTATTCTATTATTCTGATATATTTCTATACTCCCCCTTCTTTCTTTTCAACCTCTATCTCCAAACCTAAGAAAGAAAGATAAAGGAAAAGAGAGACATCCCTGAGTCCAACCTTTCTTTCTCTCTGAATAAGACCAATAATAACTTATAGCCAACTCCCAATGAAAATAAACATCTAAAAAAAAAAAAAAAGAAGAAAGAAAGAAAGAAAGAAAAGAAACGAAAAGAAACCTTATAGCCCAAGAAAACAACCAAAAACATACCCAAACCCCCTTCAGGGAAATGAGGCACTGTTCTCTTAGAGTTTCTTCTGGCTGATTTGGGACAAATAATACCTTTGTAGAGGCCCAACTAAAATTGGGGAAATGGTTAAACAAGCTAGGAATAGCATTTGTGGTTCCGTTTCTAAATGTTGAGAAATTCCAGGCTTAATTAGTGTCCTGTGTAGGATAGTCTGAAATGCTGGACCAATTGGGATTGGAATCTTTCTTTGAAACTGTCCTGGGAGCTGTCTTGTTCTGGTGAGACACAGCAACTAAAGCACTTGGTGCTGGAACATGAAGGATGCAAGATGTCAGTGTCCAGCATGCTGAGAGGAATGCATCCTGTCAGGTCTGATCCAGTGTCAGTGTCTGGTTCTTCTGTTGTGAAAACATATAAGTTCTCACAGGCCTTATAGAGTCCTAAAATTATAAATGTATGAGGTGTGCATGATGTGCATAAATTTTCTTAGTCTAGCTCATGGATTTTTCAATTTATTCTTTTTAAATAACAAGCTCTTATTTTCATTGTTTTATGTATTTTTCTATTTTCCTTGTGGTATATCTTCTTTGATCCATACATTATTTGTAGATGCATTATTAATTTTCACATAATTTGTGAATTTTTCCATTTCTTCCAACATATTCTACATATTCTACTTTCCATAAAAGAATCCTTTATATGAAGTAAACCTTTAAAAACTTTAAACACTCGCTTAGTATCCTAATGTGGCTTATCTGGGGAACGTGTGCTATGCACTTGGGACACACATGCATGCTGAGGTTGTGGGCACTGCTTGCTGCATTGCTCACCCAAGTTCTAGCCCTGCTTGTCTAGTTCTGCCCATGATTAGAAGTGCAACGTTTACATTCTCTACTGTGCTTGTCAATGTCTTTTCTCTCTTCAAGTCTGTCAAGATTTGCTTCATATATGTCAGACTTCTGATATTTGCTGAATACAAGTTTGTCTTTGTTACATCTTAGTGAATTGATGCCTTAGCCTTTCAAAAATGTGTGTTTATTCCTATGTATGTTGGTGTTTTTACCTTCATGTATGTCTGTGCACAACATGCTTAGGCCAGAAGAAGGTACCCATAGGATAGAAGTTACAGCTGTTTGTAAACCACTATGTGGGTGCGGGAACCCACACCTGGGTCCTCTGGAAAGCTATTTTTCAGCCCCACAGTCTTTTTGTCTTTTACTCCAATTTTGTCTCAGTCTATTTGTCATCTACTAATACATCTACCTTTCTTTCTCTTGTTAACTATTTTCATAAATATATTTTTTTTACCTTTTGTCTTCAACTTGTATATGCTCTTAGATCACATGGAAGTCTTTTAAGCAGCATATTGTAGGAGGGTGGCTTATTTTGTTAGCCCATCTTGGCATTCTTGATTGGGAATTGATTCCAATTAATGCCATTACTGACAGGGAAATGCTTATTTTTTTTTTTTCTATTTTGTTATTTTCATAGCTTTTCAACTCTTATTTCCTTAATTACTGCTCTCCTTTGTGTTCAGTTGACTTTCATAATGACATATTTTGATGACTTTCTCATTTATCTTGTATACATTTTATACTTTCTTTGTGGTCATCATAGAAGTTGCATGTACTATTTTAAGGCTGTGACAGTCTGCGTTAACTTGACAGTATCTTAGTTTCAATCTCATGTAACTTCACCATGTTTCTCTTCAAAAACTTTATGTTGTTAGTATTACAAACATACAGGAGTGTACATTGATAATAGTATTTTTTGCATTAGTTTTCAAGCCTTGTAAAAAATAAAAAGGCCACAAAATCGGCATAAGACTTGTGATTAAAATGTTCTGCCTTTTTTATTTACTGTAGGACTTGATTTTTTTTAAAAAATTTTTTATGTGTCTAGAATTCTTACATCCGTAGGATCTCTTGTATAGCAGGTCTACTAGTAATGGCCACTATTTTTGTAATGCTAATTTTTTGGCATTCTTATAGGACTATTTGCCATATATGGTCCTACATATTTAGCTGACAGATTTACCCTTTATTGTGTTAAATGTGTCACTCCTGTCATTTGGACCAGAAGCTTCTATAGGGACATTTATAACATTCATATTGAGTCGCTGATATGTGACTCAGTGATTTTTCCCTTGCCGCATTTGGAAACTATCTTGGAACAGTTTGAGCGTTGTATGTCTCGTCGATGCTTATCTGACTGGATGTTTGTGTGTTTTACCTTATATTTGGAACATTTCAGCCAAGAATTCTTCAGAGAGTGTCACTTTCTTGCACTCATCATTTTTTTTTCCCTGTGATACAGTTCTTTCTAGTGAACTCCAATGGGGACCACAGCCAAGTCAGGGCTCAGGTGGCAGAAGCCACAGAGGCCACGGGGGTATGTGGAAGTTGCAGGGACCATGCTTCACAGGCATCACAGCAAATGGAAATGACAGAGCATGTGTGCGCACACGAAGCTGGAGCGAGACTCTTATTAAAAAAAAGTATATCTAAACTTCCTGATTCTTGCACGATGCTGTTAAGCTTGTGTCACAGTGGAGTTCTCCACTCAGGCATTGTATTTTAGGCTCAGGGTTTTTTGTTTGGGTCCTTTCATATGAAGAATTTCTATTTCTTTGTTGACATTTTCATCTTCTAGCAGTTTTCCCAATTTTCTGTTGTTGTTGTTGTTGTTGTTGTTGTTGTTGTTGTTGTTGTTGTTGTTGTTGTTCTTCTTCTTCTTCTTCTTCTTCTTCTTCTTCTTCTTCTTCTTCTTCTTTTTCTTCTTCTTTTTAAACTTTGGATATATTTAAGTTTTAAAGCCTTTGCCTAGTAAATCTGATGCATTTGTTTCTTTAGAATTGGTTTCTAGATATTCATTTTGTTCCTTTAGCTGATTCCTGCTTTTCTATTTCTTTGTCTGTTGTCATATATTTGCTTAAAATTGAACATTTGAAAGCAGTTACCTTTAAAGGTGTAGACTTGGTTGGCTAATATGTACTGCATTATCAGCTGGTACAAACTTGGGATTCCCCAGAGTAAAAGTGTCAAGCTTCTTGGGTCTTATGGGCATATATTCTATCTGACCCTCTATACATAACTTTATCACATATACTTAGCAGCTTTTAAGTGTCTGGATTTCCCAAGGAACCTCATTTCCCCGCTTCTTCTTGGAAGCGTGCCTGTTTTGTTGTCTCCATTTGCTTGTAAAGTATTGCCCTGAGATATCTGTGAAACTCAAGTCCCAGCAATTTCTAAGCACCTCCCCATCTGCTCTGCAGCTTCTGTCACCTGAGACCCTGACATGGCTACAGGGCCCTGTTAGAGCCCTAAGTCAAAAGGGCTAGAAATCACTTAGGCAGTTTACAGCTAGAATGTTGAAACTAAGCTTCCTGCCACCTCTTACAGTTTCCCAGGAATCTCCTGATGGCATGTGCTACACCAGGAAAAGGGTGGAGGAAGTGGGTGGGATATTTTTATATTTTTATTAATTTATTCATATTACATCTAAATTGTTATCCCATCCCTTGTATCCTCCTATTCCTCCCTCCCTCCTGCTTTTCTTCTACTCCCCTCCCCTATGACTGTGACTGAGGGGGACCTCCTCCCCCTGTATATGCTCATAGGGTATCAAGTCTCTCCTTGGTAGCCTGCTATCCTTCTTCTGAGTGCCACCAGGCCTCCCCATCCAGTGGACATGGTCAAATATGAGGCACCAGAGTTCATGTGAAAGTCAGTCCCCACTCTCCACTCAACTGTGGAGAATGTCCTGTCCATTGGCTAGATCTGAGTAAGGGTTCGAAGTTTACTGCACATATTGTCCTTGGCTGGTGCCTCAGTTTGAGCAAGACCCCCGGGCCCAGATCCGCCCATCATAATGTTCTTCTTGTAGGTTTCTAGGATATTTTGAAAGAACCTTTCTATTGGTTTAACAATTGCTTGCTTGCTGTAGCTGTCTGAACTGGTTTCCACATCTCTGACAGATTTGTTTTAGTCTCTTTGTACAGATGCTTGCTGTTTCATGGGCGAATGTGGGTCTGGGTCTTCCTAGTCCACCATCTTGATGATGTGTAGTTGCTTTCCTGTAAGAAGTGAGCCTTCATATTAACGAAGTTTCCAAGGTGGTTCACTTTATTTTCTATCTTTTGAGATTCTTTGTCTTGCCACAATTGGCCCATGATTAAACTTAAATCTCCTTGAATCTATTGTGCATGGGATTTGTTGGTTTACTTGGATGCATACATTAACGTTTGTAATATAACTCAGAAAATGCTTGAGAATTATATCTCAAGCATTCCCTGTGCCCCTTTCTGTCAGGTCTAAATACAATCTCTGAGATAACATCTAACCCTCTTTGTCCCTTTTGTGTTAGCTCTGCAGATCAGATGGTGGCTTGATCTGTCTTTAAGTTTACTGAGCCCCTCTTCCTCCTGCTCCATTGATTCTTCCTGTCTTTCTTTTTCTTTTAGTTATTAAAATGTCACCTAAACTGAATAATTTCAACTCCAAAAGGTCTATGTATTTCTCCTTTAAAATTATAAATCTTTTTATTGATATTCTCTCCTTCCTGAGAGAATTGTTAAACTCTAATTATTTGGGTATGTTTTTCTTTCGTTTCTTGAAAATATTGACAAGAGATAACTTAAAGTCTTTGTGTAGTAAAGCCAACATTTTACAACCTTCCTTAGAGGCAGATTCTGCTAACTGCTGTTTTTCCTTGGGGGGAGGGTACACCTGCCTCCTTTAGATGTCTCATTATTTTCATTGAACGAACTTTAAATGATATGATTTGAAGACTTTGAAAATCAAATTTATCCTTTCCAGAAGCGGTTTGTTGTCCCTCTGCAATCCTCTCTGTCTGTCCGTCTCTGTCTTTTTCTCTCTCTCTCTCTCTGTCTCTGTCTCTGTCTGTCTCTGTCTGTCTGTCTCTGTCTTTTTCTCTGTCTCTGTCTCTCTGTTTCTGTCTCTGTCTCTGTCTCTCTCTCTCTCTCTCTCTCTCTCTCTCTCTCTCTCTCTCTCTCTCTGTTGATATTTTTTTGTTTGTTTGTATTGTAGGTTACAAGTTCTGTAAGTGACATTGTGTGGTGGATATATCCGGTCATTAATTTATTTGTAGAGCTCTTCCTCAGTGACTTTCCACTTTTCTGTCTCCCACCCTTTGACAACAGCCACTGTGGCTCATTACGCCATACACTGTACATTACATTTCACTTCAGATCTACTAAGATGAAAACATGTGGATGTGGTACTTTCCTATCTCCAGGAAGGTGCTGGAACCTTCCTAGACCATCTATGAATGTCTTGTTTCTAAAATCTTTCTAATATTTTGTCTATGTACTTGTTTGCCTCTGTGGATTTTACCAGCTTCCATCCAGGTCAAAGCATCCTCAGTCTCTTAGAATAGAGATCCAGGCTGTTAATGTCCCGCCATGGTTGCTAGGCTGCACATTTCCCTTGGTAACATGCTTGAAAGGATGCTGAAAACCTGGGGCAAGATCTGGGAACAGAGCAATTAGATGGCCACAAAAAATCTATTCTTTCTGGGCCTTCTTGAATAAAGGCTCTTTCTTATAAGCCTTCCATTAAGTTTGGGCATTAAAAAAAATACCAATCCTACTAATTATTATTATTTTTGAAGTTAGCATAGAAACTACTGTGTTTTTATATTTTCTTGGTCCAGTTTTTTGCTCACATTGTGCCAGTGAACTTGTGGGATCCTGTTTTTGGAGGGCCTTATGGTAGTGCTCCAGACGTGTGTATCATGTATTTGTTTTTCAACTAAAAACTAAACAGAGGCAACTGAGTTAACCACTGGACAAAAAGGTTGCAAAGTTGGAAGTAGTAATAGCAGACTTGGATAATTATCCAGAGAGATGATTCATTATCCTCACGATGCATTAAAACAACCTCCACAGACTTAAAAATAGTAAATCTCTATCATTGAGATTGGGAGCTGTTCATTCAAGTTTTTAAGTCACTCCAAATGATTTTGTGTGAGACAAGGGATGAGGAATAATCCTGAATCTCATAACACGAAACATAGTATCAGACACTCCTGAGATCTTTAATTCACCAAGGAGTGTGTGAATGAAATGGTTTCAACTGTATACATAAACATAAAATTATTACCTAATAACGGTTAGATGTGAGTGTTTGTCAATTTCTCTTCAGGTTTTAAACTGGCTCTGAGTATGTAGTAAAATGCTTATTGCCGCACTTGAGTTATTGATTTGAACAAGAATAAATAAATACAATTAAATGAGTTTTAATTTTTATTAGGTTGACATTTTGATCATGCAAACTATTGGCAGCAAATATATTCTCAGGATAACACTATTGCCATGTATTAGGAACCTTGCTATATTCTCTCTCTTTCTAGACGTGCGCACGCGTGTGCGCGCACACGCATACACACACATACACACCGTTTAGCAGCCTTCCTTTTCATAGATGAAGACATCAAGGTTTAGAAAGGAGGAGTAGCTTGCTCAATGTAGCTTGCTTTCATGGCCATACATTATGACCCATTTGGTTTGGGATACAACTTGGGTGACTTGATCTATTTCTGCTGTGGACATTTACCCCCACGGAAACCAAAACGAAAAGAATTTGGTTTTTATGGTTCTGGCAATCAAGGTCAAGACATTGGCCCCGTGTCTGGTGAGAGTGGCTCCCTGTTTGCAGATGGTACACATTGCAGAAGGCAGAAGGCAGGAAGGCCTCTCTAACAGGACGTCCTACCACTCATTGGAACTCTGCCTTCATGACACAGTCATCCCTAAATGTGCTCTTACTACTGTCACATTCGAGATCAAGTTTCCTTCTTTGAGGAAAGTCTAAGAATTCCCAGTGTGATGCTAATATACAATAAAGCTTAGGAATCACTGTTTTGTTTCATTAAAGAAGTAACAACTGTATTTTTGCCTCTCCAAAGAATTTGCTAAAACAAGAATCATTGAATATGTTGCTTCCATTAAAAGATTCAGACACCTCCTTAGTTTTTTGAAGAGCTACGCAAAAATAAATTCCACAAGGTGAAATCCACATCTAAAAGCTTCTATCAATTATATGGAAACTATTCAACTTAATTAATGCCATAAAGGGCAGCTAAAATCCCCTAAGTGCAAGATAAGGGTGTTGGGCCTATGTGGGAATTTATGGGAGGCAAGGAGGGATTTCAGCTGGCTTCAAAATTAAACATAAACACAGCAACCTGACTGCTGAAGTAGCTCGGACAGTCACTCAGCCCACAGCAGGAGCCCCATGTCTAGATCACAGAAGATAGCAGCCCCAGCGCACTCTTCAGCTGGGCCACATCTGGAAATCTGCATTAGCCTTTGGGTGTGTTTTAAGAGGAATTTTGATAATTGGGAGAGGAGACCTATGAAAACCATTTAATATGGAAATTGGCTGAAGATACATGACTATAAGGGAGATGGGACAGCTGGCTTCACACTTCGGGAAAGCATTCACACAGCTATAGATTTGATACGATCAATGTATTTTACATATGTCATGAGTTTAATAGTTTCTTGTATGCCAAATGACTATGAGGACCACAGACTCACAGAAAAGTGTGTCACAAAAAGCAGAGCTCGGAAAACAGTCTTAGTAAGATGAGGGCTCTGTGCTTTTGGGGTTCAGCATTGCATGGAGTCATTTTTCTGCTGTGATTAGCATCTTAGGTGTTCTTAGCCTGAGCCATACCACTAGTGAGAACCATCTGAGCCGAGACAGCAATCCACTTTCCCTTCTAAATTTGTGCTGTGATATACATGGGTTTTTAAAAAAAAAAAACTTTTAACTATATGATAATATCAAAATATACACAAATATGCATATGTAAAATATTTGCAAATACATGTATGTTGAGTTTATAAATCACATCTATTTTAAGATGTGTGTTTGTTTAGCACCTTTCAAATACATCACTGGTGGAGAATGTTGCATCATTAATTCTGTAAGCGTCTGGTACACAACAGAGCCTCACAGTTTAGACCTCATTAATGCAATGTTCACCCAAAGCAGAGTCAGCATAGAGCACTGTTCAGTGGGAGAAAATAAACAGCACCATTTTTATGTGATGTTTAGGAAAATTATCCTGAATTAGGAAAAAAATTAGAACCATTAATTTATATTATTTTTTCTTGTGACTCAATTAGATTAAAACCTTCAAAGCATATCTGGATTTACTTTACATTGCCTTCAGTTCATAAAGAAAGGCATAGTAGTTGATACTGTGATTCTATTTTTTTTTTTTTTTACCTGAATTTGAAAGTGTAAGAAAATTTGAATTTCCCAGTACTTCTGTCTGGCTGGGGAATTTGGTAACTGCTGGGATAGAACAAGGATCTTTTTGTGACAGACCCCACAAACAATGTTCTGTTTTCCAGCACATGGGGGTTCTACTGAGACTTTTAAAAGGCTTAAGTCACAGACTATGCTTTTAGGGTGGGATGTGTCTGCTTAGCTTTGGATTCTCTGACATGCTATTTGAATGTGAATGGAGGAGAGGTTGTGGAAATTTTATATGCAATGTGGTATTTAAAAATCATTTTAAAATACTATGCTATGCATTATACGGCCTCTTTTTTATAGCTCTTCTGACTTCGAAATTTTTGTTTTAAGTCATATTCTCCTGGCCTTGTATGCACTTTAAAGTCATATTAAGTATGAGTCACATATTCGGAAAACCTGCCCACTCCTTTAGCTGGAGGCAGGGGAAGGAATTCATACCTGTGCACTAAGTGCTCTCCATGCAAAGCGCCCAGCTCTCTGCTCTATTCACCCATCAGTAAACAGCACCCGTAATATTTCCCACCAGTTAAATTTTGACAAAATGTTAGTATTTTTCTATCTTTACATTTTATCTCATTTGTGTCTTCTGCTGGATCCTGGTTAATTTGGACTTGGCACCTCTTTCTTCCTCTTCAGGGCTCCACCTCTGATAGCATCTGAGGGCCATTCCCACCCTGTCCTCCATTGGCTGCTGTTGTTTGGTCACATAACTTCACGTTCTTTGGAATCATGACTCCCTGAGTTGTGAAGGGTCTTCTGAGTCTCCTAAACTAGACTGAAAGTGAGAAACACAAACGTGAGTGATTAGGGTCTGCTCTGTGTAGAGTAAAAAGATACTAGATTTGGTTTTTTTATTTTTTATTTTTATTTTTTTCATCTAGCTAATTACATTTGCTGCTATCTATTTGTGGACTTTGAACCCCGTGTCTATGCAGTGAGGCTGTTATACTCCCTTAGGCTATTTAGTCAGAATCCCACGCGTGGAAATCCTTTCTAAACTGCGAGCCATTAGGCCCCATTGTCTTTGTTCTTACTCCTCAGGGTTTCCCTTTTGCAGAGGAGTGTCTGAGTTGTGCAGGACAATATCGCACCGTGGTGAAACTGTTGTGGACCAGTTTCTAGGATATGTGAGAAGGTGAAAAATGCAGTGGCCTTGCCCAGCCCTTTAGCATTAGTGCAAGACAGCTTTGGCAGGGTAACTGTTTTCCACCGTCAAATATACTGTCTCTCTTTCCAGGGTAACTATGAGAGACAAGATGTCATATGTTTAAAATCTTTAAATCTGAAAAGAAAAGAAAAAAGTCTCACCTTCAAAACAAATAATCAACTCTTTAGGGGCTGGGGGAACTTGGGGCTGACATTTTTACTATTCCAAGTACTGCAAACTGCCTAAGAGCTGGGTGGGCCTAGACGTGGGTCTCAGCTGAGACTTTGGCTCCCTGCGCCTCATACCATTCACCGTAGGGAGTTCTTGGCTCAGAGGTGCATGTGATCACTTCTGTCATTTTTCCCAATACAGCCCCAGTACCGCAGCTTATGCATAACTGGAAGCTGGTAGGTCTGTGTGGTAGGCTTCAGAGGATGAAGACTGATTCCAAATTTGAGTCATTGTCCTGAGCTTAACAGTTTAAAGTCCAGCATAGAGACCTTACATTCTTTTCTTTTTTGTGTTTTTGACTATGGCTATCTCTCTAAATATCTATCCATGATCTTGCTAGCTGGTTATTTGTTTAACCCTTTGGCCTTTGTACATGCCAGACAAGTGCTCTACCACTGAGCCACATTTCCAGCCCTATGCACAAGTGTCTTGAAGTTGTACTTCTCTCTTAAAAGAAATCCAGCCAACATTCACTGAATGTCAACTGAGTGATGGAGGCGTAGGGGAGATGGAGAAGATGACTGGGAGCTTCTGTTCTTTTCTCGCTCTTTCCTTTTATTGTTTTTGTTTTGTTTGTTTGGTTTTTTTTTTTTATTATTATTATTCCCAAAACAGGGTCTCACTATATCACTGAGGCTGGCCTCAAAGTCAGGTGCCTTCTCCTTTGTGTCCCAAGTGCTAGGATTAAATATGGGCTGCCCTATCTTGCTGGGTGTCTCTGGTCTTCAGGAGAGAGCCCTGAGAAAAATCACTGCAACATAGTGAAACAAGCCTACAAGCACTTCGGCTGCCAATGTCAAATCGTGTGGAGGTCTAGGGGCAGCTGGTCCAGCAGCTCCGCAGTCATCAAGAGGACTGGACTACTTGCTTTTTTCTGCTCTATCTTGGTGTGGTCAGTTATAACAGTACTCTTAAATAAGTAGTGAATGAGACTTAACTGACATTGTCTCTTAGCTCACTGGTGGTGCTTGGACCCTTAAACAAATAATGAACAAGTGTCCTGGAAATCCATGATAGACTTAGGACAGTCTAGGGCCACAGCCAACAGCTGGATGGGTAAAGAAAAATGTGTTGCCTACATACAATGGGATATTATTTAGTCAGAGCAAGGAATGAAGCCTTGTAATTTGCACCAAATGAATGGATCTGGGGACACCGTATCAAGAGAAAATAAGACAGAAGCAGAAAGACACTATTCTCTTAAATACAGTTGCTAGAAATGTAAACCAGATCATTGAAAGACCAAGTCAAGTTGGTTTTGAAGGAGTGTGAATATCTGAAAAAACAGAGGCTGGACTTGGTGCATCTGTGCTGTGCTCATCTGCTGACCCAGGCTTGACTTTTTGTTTGTTTGGTGGGTTGGCTTTTTTTTTTATAAGTCCAGCAGTTAGATGAAGATGTGTCTTTATGTGGAGCTCCTCCCAGGTAAGTTTTCCAAGTGCGTTATTTTAGTAAACTCTTGGGTTTTACTTACTTTAAAAGAGAATCCTCTCAATTTATACTTTAAATTCCTTTTCTCCTGGTTTACTTTTCTTCTTTCAGACTCCAGCATGGGTCCCTCCTCTCTGCTCATTTTTCTACAGTTTTTATATTATGTTATAGTTCCATCCTTTATTTGTTTAAAAAAAAATAAAATCTTCAGTCTTTTTTGTTTTCCTTCTGGGTCAGTTTGATTTCCAAAATGAATCTTTCTTTCCTTCTTGATTTTAGATCTTTCATTTCTATGTAAAACTGTTGTTTTTTTTTTAATAATTACAGGATATAATAATGGTTACAAATCTAACTCCTCTTGCTTTATGGCTTTTATTATATCCATTCAGTTCTTTTAATAATATGACTAGGGTCTGGGGGTGTAGACTGATGTGCATATCTAGCATGCATAAAATCCTGCCATCTATCCCAGCCTTGTCAAAACACTAATAATACCAACAGTAAATAGTATGACAGTGTTACATTGCACGTCCAGTCTGCCTTCCTGATGTATGTTTATTGTCTGTAAGCACATTATTTTTTTTCCCTCATTTCCTCTGGCTTTGCTATTCTTAACTCTTGTTGAAAATGATTTCAGTTTTCTATATTTGTATTTACATGTGTGTGTGGTTATGTGTGCACATACATGCAAGCACACTAGTATATGCATACATGTATGTGTGGGAGGACTGAAGTTGATGTCATGTGTCTGTCTTAGTTGTTCTCCAACAATTTTATGGAGAAAGAGTTCCACACAGAACCTGGATTCCCTAATTCTGCTGGTGTAGTGAGCCATCTTACCCTGGGAGCCCTCCTTGTCCGCCCCCACAATTCTGGGTTTATAGGCTGGCAGCTCCTGACATTTTTGTGGTCTTGGGGACCTGGCCTCTATACTCAACATTTGCAAAGCAAGCACTTTATCCATTAAACCATGTCCCCAACTTTATAATGCTCATTTTTTATTTCTATTTTTAAAAACTTTTTATTGATTCTTTGTGAATTTCACATCATGCACCTAGTCCCACTCTTCTCCCCATCCCCTTGTATCCATCCTCTGCCCTTGCAACCTTCCTCCAAAATAAAAGTCACACACATACAAACAAAAATAAATGAAGCAGAGAATAGAAAACATCTCATTGTGGAAGCTGTAGTGTGCCACAGTGTGTCCTACAATATACCCCTCTGTCCACACGTTTTGTTTTTTCTAGTGCATGTTCATTCCAATGAGTCATTGGTCTTATTAAAGCTCTCTGGCTTTTGTGACACAGTCAATATTGGCTCCTCACCAGGACTCCTCCCAGTTATCCTGTTGTTGGCCTGTGTCATGGAGATCCTGCAGCTCTGGACCAGTAGGGCTGACCCTTTCATGCACTCCAACAGTTCACAGATGATCTAGATCAAAGCCTGGACCTGGGCCTGGTTGGTAGCTGAGCTGGTCAGCACACTAGCTCTCCCTTATCCATACCCCCAGAGCAAGCTCCCCAACATGCTCTGGTCAGGCCACCCAGTGCTGACATGGACGAGGCAGGGTCAGCTCTCCTGCTCTTATGTAACACGGAATCTCAGAGTCCTTTTGATTGACATTTCCCTGATGACTAAGGATGCTGAACATTTCTTTAAGTGCTTCTTGGCCATTAAAGATTCCTCTGTTGCCAGGTGGTACTGGCGCACATCTTTAATCCCAGTACTCAGGAGGCAGAGGCAGGCAGATCATGTGAGTTCAAGGCCAGCCTGGTCTCCAAAGTGAGTCCAGGACAGCTAAGGCTACACAGAGAAACCCTGTCTCAAAAAACAAACAAATAAACAACAACAACAACAACAAAAGATTCCTCTGTCTAGAATTCTCTGTTTAGCTCTGTACCCCATTTTTAAAATTGGGTTGTTTGGTTTGTTGTTGTCTAATTTCTTGAGTTCTTAATATATTTTGAATATCAGCTCTCTGTCAAATGTAGTGTAGGTGAAGATCCTTTCTTAGTCTGTAGGCTGCCATTTTGTCCTTTTGATGCCATCATTTCAAGACAAGTGAGATTTGATAGTTTTAAAGGACAGAATACTGTTGCATATATTAGGTAGCTATGGAATTTTACATATAGTACTCAAGTCTGATAGCATCTTAATGTTTACATTTTTAATAGGCAATGTCGACAAAAGTTATGAATATGATTTCTTTTGTATTATGATGAAATTTTTATTGTAGAATTTACAAAAATTAAACAATTCAAAATAATTTAATGCTCACATTGGAAGCATGTCTCTACTATCAGAAATGATACTAAAATTCGGCATTGGTTACCAGGCCCCCAGCACTGATCCTGTCTATCCTCATAATAACGGGAGAAGGCTACGTGTTTGCTGATACCTCCTTGCTGAATGGATCTGGCTTCTTGTCCTAGCTTTACCTTCCACTAGAAGATTATTCTGGTTGATTGTGCATCTGAGCTTGTGTGGGAGACCTCTGGGACCTTCACTGCCCACAGAGTAACAAGCCCCGAGAGTCCATGAAGGCAATTTGGCTCAGTGCAACTCAGTAGCTGATACTGGTTCAAACTTGAGGAGTCTGGCTCTGAGTAGTTTATTTTAGTCATATTTAAGCACAGCACAACTTGGTGAAAAGTAATTCTGGTGATAACTACCTCAATCCCACATGTCCACCAAAGCACACATGAATCTCTCTGAGGAACAAAATAAACTAAATATAGATCAGACATGACTACATTAAAACTCTTTGTAAGGTATGTAAAGATAGATCCTTTCAATTGACTGAGAGAAAAAAAAAGTTATAAGGGTCTGAAAGAAAATATTAGGCTGGAAAATCTCCCGCCACACAGGTAGTGCAAAGGCCACCAGGCTTCAAGGCAGGTCTGCTCCAGTCTTCTGGGCAGAGAACAGGTTATGAATTTCTTCCCCGTGTACGTGTACTTAGCATTCCAGGTTCCCCTAGGGCATGCCTGTGAGCACAAAGACCTCTGTGCCCCCTACAGGCTCGCAATGGGCAAAGTCCGTGATGTAGGCAAGTGCTAACTGCTAGACACTGGCATTGTTAGTGACTAATGGACAATCTGCCCAACTAGAATTTAAAGTCCAAGCTGAAAGACCAACAAAGCCATTCGCGACCTATGGTGATCTGTATTTTGCGTGCAATTATCTTAGGAGCTGCTTAGCCCCACTTCACAGCAGAAGCCAATGGATGAGGGTCGGTGTGAGATATTAGAAGTGATTGAGTTGAGGCTAGAGATGCAGGTTGGGCTTACAAGGAACGAATACCTTAGTGGCCATCATTTGGAGCTTGAATTTTACCCTGCAGAAGGTGCACCATGGGAGAATTTGCAAGGTGTGGGGTTGTGAAAATCAAATTGATGATCGATAAAGCTCACATGGTAACTTGTCATTACACAGGATGTGTATGCTTTAATGTATAACTTTCAACATCTGTAAATTGCTTTAAAATTTTTAAATCAATTTTGAAATCTAAAGTGGAAACAATCACATACCTGCTGTGCAGGATTGTTGTGAGGATTTGCTAAAGAAAAGTCAAACCCTGATGTTTAAATCAGCCCCATCCACCTGCACCTTGGCATGCTAGCCACTGTGTTTCCCATCCATTGCCCCACCCCTCAATCCCCTGGGAAGGCAGGATCATGAAGCTTAGGCTTTCATCAGATTCACAGTCTGCCTGTCTCAGCCCCATGCTGGCATTGCAGGTTTGTACCACCATGCTTGGCTGGAACCCTGTCACTTCTCAATGCTCATTTGATTTCCCCACCAGATGTGGCCCACACGGTGCATGTGTCAATGTGCCTCATTCACAGGCTTGTGGTAGAAGCCTCTGTGTAACTCCCAGTTCACTCCTGAGGACTTTTCATGGTCATTCTTGGACCTGCAAAAAGGAGCAGATCCGGCTCTTCAGATGCGTGCTCTTGGCTGAGGCTGACGAGGCACACAGTTCACTCGACATTTTTGTTTCGGCTGGTACTGAAAACATGTGGCCATTTGGGAGTCCCTGGGAAGCCACATTTTTCACATTTTTGTGCTTTGTTTCATTATTTCACTGCTAAACTGTCCCTGGGCATAGGGCTGAAGTAAAGCCCAAGAAGGCTTTGATGTGCTTTGCAGAGAAAACATGTGCTTGACAAGCTTTCTCTACATGAGTTATAGTGCGGTTGGCTGTGATGTTGATTTAATGGATTAAAATACATACGAACAGGCCAGCATGATGGCTCAGCCGGGGAAGGCACTTGCTGCCATGTCTGACCCCTAAGTCACAAGGTGGAAGAGAACCAACCTCTACAGTCTGTCCTCTGACCTCCACTAGTGTACTGCGGCAAGTGTATCATAATAAATGAATGAATGTGATTGTTTAATATATGAATAAGGCATGCTCAAACCAAAACATAAATAGCATTGTATGTTGATCAGTTGGTAAAAATATTGTCCCCAGAGGCTTGTCAGGACCCTACCCTATATCTCCTGAAAGAATGGTTCACTATTAGCTGTTTCAGCGTTTGCAGTGACTTTATATAGCAGCCTGCAGATACTAAACGCCAGCTGTATTTTGCTACCTGCTCGGTAGCTCCTATGGTAAATATTCAAACCAAACTGTATTTATTCGTTGTGTACATATTCATTATCACATATATAAACATACACAAATATACATGGAATTTGAAAATATGGAAATATATTAAACTAATTTTTCTTTTGTCTTTCTAAAAATACTCCTAACAGTCTTATTATTAACTTCTACCTTTTGAAAACTAGGCTAAAAGAAGGTGTTTCTCTTTTACCTAGGATGCTGGAGAAATGGTTCGCTCCTTTGTTGGTGGTTTGGAACTTGTCGTCAATTTATTGAAATCGGACAATAAAGAGGTCCTGGCAAGTGTCTGTGCTGCTATCACCAACATAGCAAAAGACCAGGAAAACTTAGCTGTTATCACAGACCACGGGGTTGTCCCTCTGCTGTCCAAACTTGCCAATACAGTAAGTAACCCCTTGTTTTCAGGGGGTACTCTCAGAACATGGTGGAGCAGAAAACAAGGAATGTAAAGTCTATAGAGATCTGAATTCGGGCTTAGTGTGCATTGCTTATGAAGTATAAGACTTTCTTCAACTCATTGAGCTTTCTTGAGACTCATAGACACAAAGGCATATTCTACGCGCAGAACATTAGTTTGCAAGATCTTTGTTAAATAAGTGGGTTTTTATTGTTTGTTGCTGGCAAGCAACACGGTGGCAAATGTAAATGCTGTTATGTAAGCGCTAGCTGTCACCTTCCCTGCTACTCTCATTATCCTTAAGGTAGCTCTTCATTCCAATATTAGAGGCTGAATTGTTCCTCTCCCATCCGAGAAGCCTGGACTGTAGCAGACTCAAACTAGAAGGCCTTGGCAGGACTAGACTATTTATCTGAAACCATGCCAGCTAGAGCAGGGCCTGGGGACAATGACTTCACCATGCCCAGATGTATCTGAGCAGAGCTTAGAGTACCACTTGGCAGCAGGGTGACAAAACAGAAATGCAAACACTAGAAGGCCAGTCGGTGCAGGACACCCAGAATTTTCTAAGGGAATCTGTCAGATTCAGAGGGCAACCATGTCATTCTCAGTTATTCTATATGATATGAAGCAATTCTAAGCAAAAAGTCTCATCTACATAAAGAAAATACAAAAGGAAAAGTAGACAGTCCAGTGGATGTTGCTGTGTGTGGCGCTTTGTTCTCTCCTCTTCAGAAATTAAGGTGGGATTTGGTGTCTCGACACATAAAAGCACTTGCCGGAGTGTGAGGGTCAGAGTTCAGGTCTCCAGCACCCACAGGCATGCCAAGTGCATAAACTGGCCTATCTGCAGTCCCAGATTATGAGAAGCAGAAGCGAGGTGTTCACAGGGCAAACTGGCTAGCTAGAATAGCAGAGTAAGCAAGACCCTGGTTCAAGTGAAGACCCTCACCTCAACTTACAGCATTGAAAGTGACCAAAGACCACACCCAAGTTCAACCTCTGACCTCTGGGCACACCTGTATGCTCATACACACATATGCAATTCCATAATATGCAAAAACACATGGATGCCACACCACACACACACACACACACACACACACATGCAGAAACTGCAGTGGGAAGTAAGAGGTTGAAGAAGTGGAGTGAATCCACTCGTTGCAATGAAATGAAAAAGTCCTTGAAGAACTTGTAGAAATTTGTTATGAGTAGACTCAAGAGGCAATCGAGCTTCCTAAAACACATGATAGATGCCAGGCATCTGTCCCATCTTTGCCAGCACTGATTACATTCAGCTCATAGAGAACTCACCACAGCCAGGCCCTTTAACCCCACCATTCAAGAGGCAGAGGCACAGAGATCTCTAGTTAGGCATGTGATACTCTGCCTTCAACATTTTTTTTTTTTTTTGTTTTTGTTAAAGAAAACCAAAATTCCTGTTCCTTCAGGGTACTTCCTAAGTGGCCGGTGAGTGCCCGGTGAGTGCTCATGGCATCTCAGTGGGTAACAGGCACAGAGTGCATGAACGCAGCCCTCACACAGTCACTGCAGTTCACACTCAGTGGGTAACAGCCACCCAGTGCATGAACACAGCCCTCACACAGTCACTCTAGTTCACACTCAGTGGGTAACAGGCACCCAGTGCATGAACACAGCCCTCACACAATCACTGCAGTTCACACTCAGTGGGTAACAGGCACCCAGTGCATGAACGCAGCCCTCACACAGTCACTGCAGTTCACACTCAGTGGGTAACAGGCACCCAGTGCATGAACGCAGCCCTCACACAGTCACTCTAGTTCACACTCAGTGGGTAGCAGGCACCCAGTGCATGAACGAAGCCCTCACACAATCCCTGCAGCTCACACTCGTTTCTTCCCGTTCTGCAGAATAACGACAAGCTGCGGCGCCATCTGGCAGAAGCCATTTCTCGCTGCTGTATGTGGGGAAGAAACAGAGTGGCCTTTGGTGAGCACAAGGCAGTGGCTCCGTTGGTGCGCTACCTAAAGTCGACTGACACCAACGTGCACAGAGCTACCGCCCAGGCCTTGTACCAGCTCTCAGAGGATGCAGATAACTGCATCACCATGCACGAGAACGGCGCTGTGAAGGTAGGCAGTTTGGACGGCTCGTGGTCTAATGCAAGTTTGCAAATGTAGGCTGGGGAGGTGTGGAAGGGGCATTGTTCTAGAAAAGGGGGCTCGGTGGCTGTAAGATGCTCAAGCCTGAAGGCCTGTGTTTGGACCCCAGGAACCCATATGTGTGGTGCTTTGATTGGGGGAGGGGGCAGTTGGAGTGTAGAGACAGGAAGGAGGATCCTGGGAGGTCCATGAACATCAGTCCAGCCGAAATGTTGACTTTTGGCCTCCATAAATGTCCACCCCTGGCCACACACACACACACACACACACACACACACACACACACACACACACACACACACACACACCAACAAGGAGAGCATGCTCTTGTCTATGCCACCTCCATAATACAACTTTTTACTAAGGGATATTTGGGTACACAAAACTGTCAGGTCACGGCTGCACCATTGTCATGGTTTGTATTATAAAAATGTATAGGCATGGAATTTCCTTAATCAGAGCCGTATACGCTTTTGGTAAAAATAATAATCCCTGAATTTAAATTGCATTAAACAATTTATATCCCATGAGCATTGATAAGCACCCATGACTCTCTGTGACACAGTGTTCACCTAGCACATAAATGACATATGACAGATACACCCATTGTCATCTATAAACAGCAAGAGAGGTGGCTAGGACAACTCCAGACCAACGCGCGACAGCTGTGATACCCTAATGAGAGACTTCTCACACAGACTTGAAATGTACCTATGTATTTGGTCCACCAACAACATTTTGATGGTGATCAATACAAAAGCACTCAGGACACTGGGTATATGACACGTGTCTAAACCCAGCACTTCAGAGGCCAAGGCAGGAAGATCACAAATTTGGGGTTAACCACTTGGGCAAAGTGGTGAGACCTTGACCCATAAAATAGAACAAGCACCTCCAAAAAAAAACAAAAAAACAAAAAAAACAAACCAAAAAGCAAAAAAATAAAACAAAAATTCTTAGAGTACATCTACCTACATCAGGGGAAAAAAAAAAAAAAACAATAAAGTGTTCTTTTTATAATTTGTTCCCTTGCATAACATAATTTTATTGTTTGCTACATTAATTCTGAGCCTCTATCAGCCGGATGCATTTACAGTGGAAATGTAAACCCAAAGATGCTACTTTAGAATGAGAAATCTCCAGTTAGTCATCTTGTCAGATCTGGATGCTTCCGTCAGCGTGAAACACCTTAAGCAGAATGATGCTTTAAAATGCCAGTGGGTAATCTGCAGTCAGCTATTTTAATTTATCCTTCAAACTCACTATGGTTAAAAATGGGATGTTAATGTTTCTGACATTGAACCCAATTTACATTTAAATGTGCCAGGCTTTCCATTGTAAATATGTTTATAGCACATAAGTTAGATGTATCTGCTTCTTCAAGCAACATTTTTTTTTTTAAAATCTGGCATAAAAAAGTAGCGTTTAACTAATATTTTTAAAAAGTAAATTATTTTTAAAAACCAGCACATTAGCTTCAAGTTGCTGCAGGGTGACATAAGTGCTGTCCCTTTTATATGACTGCTTTCACACTTTGGAAAGAAGAAATGCCTGGCTTTAAATTATGTGTTCTGCAACTGAGCAAAACTTGCACTGACTAGAATGTTTTAAGTTTAAAAAACTGAAGCAAGTAAGTAGCCTTATAAAATGTCTGGTGTATAACTCAAAATGTTTCCAGGTTTTGTAAAGTTTATGTGTTGTTGCCCATTGACACAATGGTACGCAGGGATACAATTCTCAAAGATGTCTTCTGATGCATATCAGATCATGACAGTCGGTGATCTGATGATCTAAGCAGAAGTCCTGCCCCTGTGCTCAGTCACCCACACACTGCAGGTGTGTTAGGACAGAAGGGAGAAACCGACAGAGACAGACAGCAAAAAGAGAGCAAAGATGCATTTGGGCATGGCTTGGAGCATTGTTAGAATTCATAGAGAATCTTTCTAGAAGTCTCGTATTTGTGTTTCTAACTACCTGTCATTTTTCCGAAGGATAACCAAAGAGAGCAGTATTGGGGACAGAACAATAAGTTCATCTTAAATAGTAGCAAAGGGTCAGGGGAGATGGCTCAGTTGGGTAGGTACCTGCCAAGCCAGTGATAGGACCTGACACAATCCACAGCACCATGTAAAAGCTGGGTGTGGTGGTGCAAGTCTATAAGCAATCTATAGGCAGAAGTCTATAGCCTATAAGCAGTCTATAGGCAGAAGTCTACAAGCACAAGTCTATAAGCAGTCTATAGTTTATAAGCAGTCTATAGGCAGAAATAAGCTGACCCCTGGACCAGCTGATTGGTCGGTCAGCCACCCTATTCAAATCAGTGAGCTCGGGGTTCAGGAAGAGACCCTGCCTCAATACTAAGGTGGAGAGTCAAGAAGAGAGACACCTGACATTGGCCTTGGCATCCATGGGCATGTGCACGTGCGCGTGCACGCGCGCACACACACAGACCCAAATGTACATGTATATAAACCTATAAGAACATATACATTCACCACACAAACAAATACATCAAATGAGAGAAGACTGGTCTTACCATGAGAGGTATCAGATGTAAGCCTGTGCAGCTCACGCGGCCTTTTTTCTCTCCCACCCTGGCCAGAGGAGCAGGCCCTGTCGGCCTCGGGGGAAGGATGTGGTCTGCTTCTCTACTTGCCTTTAAAGCCTGTGGGTGCAGTGCCATGGGAGCTGGTAAAGAGATTACTTGTTCTTTTGACATGGGAAAGCCTCCTGAATTAATTCAGACCTCATGTTAATAAAGAAAACCTCAATAGATGAATAAAGCAATAAGATGCTGATGTAGTTAAGTGTTCCCGTTCCCTGCAGTAACTATGTCACATTAAACACATAGTAGCTGACTTTTTTTTTTTTTTAACTGTAGCTCAGTGGTTCTCAACCTTCCTGATGCAGCTCTCCGTGTTGTGGTGACACCTCCCCCACCAACCATAAAACTGCCTTAGTTGCTACTTCATAGCTGTAGTTTTGCTACTCTTATCAATGGTAAGATAAATGTTTTTTGAGATAGAGGTTCACCACCCACAGGTTAAGAACCACTCACATAAGCTTCATAAATTCCTTCCTGGCTGTTTTCCTGTTCTGTTTTGTTTTGGTGGGGCTGGGGAGCAAAGCAGCAGAGCCTGACGTACGCTAGGCAGATGCTGTGCACCAACCGACCGAGCCCCCTCCTGACCATTTCGTTATGATTACTGCTGTCCTGCTCTGCCAAAGGCCTGAGCACGACCTCCTCAGACTGGTGAACATTCCCGCTGTCGCTAGCAAGGAGCAAATATCAGCAAGGTCTGTCGCGGTCCTCAGAGTTAGCATGTCAGCCTAGTCATCAACAGGAATTTATGGTAGGGTCGGTTCCTGTGTTCCAACAGGTTTCTCCACTACTTTGGCTGGTATCATGCCGCGTGTCTGCCTCACACTGATGGGTGAAAGTGCAGCTCCAGGGGCAGGGACGAGAGCTTGCTCCTTCGTGGGCTCAGGGTAGATATTGTTTGAAAAGCGAGATTATCTAGTACACATGGAACGCCACGCCCGGCATGGTGGCACGTGCCTGTAGCCCCATCTCAAAAGGCCCTATCTCAACACCCCCATCTCAAAAAGCCAAAACCAAACAAAAAAAGTCACATTACCCTTACACACAACAGTAATTTTTCTGTGAGTCACAGTTTAAGGAAAGATTAAAGTGGGTAAAGTTGGTTGTAGTGACGAATTTCAGTCCAGTTTATCCAAAATAGTTTTAAGTGCACAATCAATATAAAACTATAAAATATGACATTCCTTCTTTTTGAACCAAGTCTTCGGAATTTAGCACGTGCCACACAGTGCCTCTTGGTGCCAACCAGCCACATCTGAAGTGCACAGTGAGTGACTGGCAGTGCCTTGCGGGATGGTGTAAGTCTTCAGAGTAGGAGGGTGACGCTTCATATAGACGCAGAGGGAGAGTCAGCATTTTTACCACACAGTTAAGAGAAGCATGGGGCATGTTTTCGGTCTCACCTTGGGGACCTGTAAACTAAGAAGAAGATCTGTCAAATAAAACTTAACATGTTAGCAGGTGACCCAGCAGCTTCAGGACCAAAGGAAAAGTGGATTCAGGTGGTTTGATGTTTAAAGTCAGCTAAGAGGTCAACAAGGATTTCCTAATTCATTTATGCTGAAAAATAATCCTGTGTCTGAGGCTTCTTCCCCCCCCAGACAGACCCTCTTTTAAAATCTACAAATCACTTCCCTGCTTTCCATATAATGGGGTGAGAATAGCTCAGCTGGATCCTCTGTGATTTGGGGCCTTGTATCATTCTGAAACCTTGCGGCTGTACGTGCAGACGTGTTGTTGGACACTGAATTGAAAATAGGAGAAGTCAGGTACACCAGAGTCACTTGCTGATTGGAACCATTTCATCTGGAGTGAACAGTGTGAGGAGGGAAGAAACCACAGAAGAAATAAACAGCACTAGCCCTTCACCAAGGCAGAAAAGGGAGTGAACTGAAGGCGAGGAGCATCCATGGAAGGCATTGAGCTTTTCCCATGGTGACGAGGCATTTGTTTTCCTAAATGTCTGTACCAGGCAAGCAAAAAGCTGCTGGGTAACGTTGGAAAAGGCAGGAAATTGAAAAAAACCTTCAGAAAATACAATCAGAAGTATGCCACACATTGGCAGAAGACGTTGGGAGCAATTCAACTTGGACAGAGTAAAAAGGGTTGTCTTGGCCACCTCCTAGCCCCCATTCATGTAGCAGCCAGATAGCCAGCGGAAAGAATCCAGCATCCACCCCATAGTTTTGAAGCCGAGCATGAGGAGAGAAAAGTGACACCTGTGTTTGTGAGCCAAGGGACGAAGCTCATGGAAGGACCTGCAGCGCCTACCAGTGCAACGTTTACTCTAAGTGCGTTTCCTGCCCATCAAAATTCTTCATTAATCATTGTCATTTTGAACAATTTCCCCATATTGCAGATATTCCAGAAAGTAAGGATTGTCCCATAGCATAGAAATGACAGGTTCATTGGATACATTCCACATAGAGGCTTTTCTCTGATCAATGTGTCTTCTTTTCATTTGTATTTTCTCTTCGATTACTTCAGGGAGGGTTCAGCAAGATTATATTCACATTTAATACTGTGTTTGCATCAGATGTTTTTCTTATTTCACTTTTTAACTTTAAAATCTTTATAGCATAGTTGAAAGATAGTTGCCAGTTGCATTCATAAGTTTAAGGTGTACACCCTTATAAGTTCACACACACATGTGCATGTACATTTTCACAAATGTGCACACACACACATGTACATGCACATATACTCACATACACACACATACACACTTACACACAGACTCACACGCATGCACTCACACACTCACACACACATACATATTAACACGCTCACATACACATATGTACAAAATTATCAACAATCCAAGAGGATGACCCCAGTGTTTCCTGGTACCTCTTGGTGATCCTGTTCTCCTGCCTGCTAGATCCAGACAGCATGTTCTTGGTGTGTCCTATTTGTCTGGCATCTACTTAGCTTAATTATTTTTATATTCATCCATATACTTATAGGTGTGAGGAGTTCTTTCTGTGTCTCTGTCTCTTT
Organism: Acomys russatus; assembly: GCF_903995435.1. Lineage (NCBI taxonomy): Eukaryota > Metazoa > Chordata > Mammalia > Rodentia > Muridae > Acomys > Acomys russatus. The sequence continues at coordinate 37,685,304 of NC_067145.1, forward strand.
CTGTGTCTCTCTGTCTCTCTGTCTCTCTCTCTGAGCATGTGTGTGTAGGTGTGTGGCACACACACATGTATGTGAGGATCTGCTAGTTCGTGCCTATGGATGTGGAGGGCAGAAGTTGATATGAAGTACCACTTTCCACTCTATGTATTTATTTCTTGTTTGTTTTTGTTATTTATTTATAGATGAAGTCTCTATAGTCCAGGCTGACTTCAAGCAGAGTGTTTCTGCTTTAGGATATGCAGCATTAGTTCATGGTGGTAGGCTAGGTGGCAGGGTGTTATTTTAATGTTCTTGTATCTGTTGAGGCTTACTTTGCATCTAAGTATGTAGTCAGTTTTGGAGGATAGTCCATGAGGTGCAAAGAGGTTTTATAGTTGTTTCTAACTTTTACAAACACCTCTTACCAAGGGCCCACACTTTCAGCCACCATAAATGCATGAATTATATATTATAAAAAAGGAATTTTTTTCTTTTCATAAGATTAGTATTTGGGAATGTCACATCATGAATCCTGATGACACTCACTTCTCAGCCCTCCCAGGTCCACTTCCCACATTTATGACCTCCCCCCACAAACAAGAATCAGAAAAAGAGATTGCAATTTGTGTTGCCCATATCCTCACTGGAGCATGGTGGAACTCCTGGTGACCAACCCCTTAAAGAAAGCTGAGTTCTTCTCCCTCCCACACCCCACCAGCAGCAGAGCTCTCCTCAATGGCTTTCTGTCTTTCTGTCTAGGCTTTTTGTGGGGTGAGGTAGGGTGCGGGCAAGGGCTGTCATATTGGCCTTCTATGCCCCTCTTCCTCAACTGTGAGTCAACAGTCATCAACACCACAGCAAAAGGACCTTCCTTGCCCCTTATCATGAGCAGGAGCACAGATCATGGACTTCCATATGGCTTCAAACATTAGCAAGTCCCATGGACCTCAACATGGTCTCCAGTGTCACCAGCATGGCCCTCTGCCACAGTATGAGCTGCAGATGCCTTCATAGCCTCAGTGGCAACACAGTCCAAAAACATCAACATGGCCCCCGGTGGCAGCACAGCCCATGGACATCCACATGGCCCCCGGTGGCAGCACAGCCCATGGACATCCACATGGCCTTTGGTGGTAGGTAACACAGGTCACAGACATCAACACAGCCTCTGGCTGCAGTAGAAAAAAAGAAAATTCTTAATCAAATCAAGGAAATAACCTTGGTACACACACCACCCTTGGTGTCTCTTAGCATATCACGAGTAACAGCCTTCATTTTTAAACCCATGTAACTTGTTAGGATTGACCACACACGCACTATTTCTAGTATAATTACATGTAGTTTGTGTTTGCAGCTCACTATGTCAGTGTTTCCCACAGTGTAGCCCACAACCTTATTTGCCTGGAAACAATATGGAGCTTGCTGTTTTTAAAAAAAAAAGTGCATGCAGGTTTCTCACTAACCTGCAGGAATGTCAGTGTCAGGAGAATTAGGCCAGACTCTCTATAAGTCACCCCACCGACCACAGGAAAACGGAAGCATCAAAGGAGTTAGAGAAACCCAGAGCGTGAACAAGAGGCTGAACTCACACAGGATCGGCTGTGCACTTAGAATGCTCTAGTGTGTGGCGTCCCGGACACACGAACCAGCTCCTTCGTTTAGACTTAGGAAGTTGGAGAACTTGGCCTTTTAGTATCCTTGGGTGTACCAGACAATCATTTTGAGCTACTGTATTCATTCCTCATCAAATGTAAACAAATAAGGAGGGCATGCTACTTAAAAATTCGAAGACGTTGCAAGCTTTGAAAGTAGGAACACACGAGACCTGGACCATGGTGCTGCATCCCCTGTCAGTCTAACTCACACTGGTCCCCTTGGAAGGACCGGAAAGGATACAGATGTACTGTACTTAGTGGTCTTTTACAGCATCCTGACCTGTTACCCTGCCAACAGGGAAGCACAGTGTATGTTTAGACTAAGTGGACACTGTGGCTTGGCGGCAGCTGGCCCAGGTTCTCCTTGCATCGGGCCTCTGCCAGCTCCTGAGATGGTCACGGACTTTCTATTTATCATGGGGCACCAGACAGAGTACAACAACCTCACCTGGGTGCTTGCTAAATGTGTAGAATTTCAACCCTACTCACCTGCTAGATTAAAATCTCTATGTCTATGGGGTTTCCAGCAGGGTCACATGTAGCCTAAGTCTGAACAGCACTAGATTCAAGAGAGCCTGTGCCTTAACACAGCTGTAGAATCTGCAGTGCATATGCTTGTCACGGCTGCCTATCAGACATCCAGATTCACACATAGCAATTTTTCCTGCAAAACCGACTTGATACATTTGAAAGCTGACTTGTATATGTACCACCAAACTAGCTTCCATACCCTTTCTGTACTTGTTATTTAAAAAAAAAAATCCCAGTTTAAAAACAGAATGTGAGATCACTGATTTTTCTAATAATTCCTTAAATATTTCATATTATCATCCCAAGGCACCCCTAAGTCTCTGATTCAATAAAGGAAACTCTCTTTTTCTGGCATTACTAACTTATTTCTTCACATCTCACAAAAGTATCATTGTGTTCCAATTGCCTAGAGTTTGATGAGCCAGTGCACAAGTAGACTATTGGTCTCCTTAAGTACTGATCTTTTAAAATGTTAATTTTCAATGCCAAGTTCACCAGCTACCTCTCAGTAAGAACAAGTGCCAGACAGCTGCTCTTTTCTCCGCTACAGCGTTCACTGCAAGTGTATTCAGACTATGTATTTATATGGATTCCTGGAATGGCTTATACATCAGTAGTTTGGGTGGTCTTTTTCTAGTTCTTGGAATTTTCATGCACAGAACTATATGTTGATAGGTGGTTTCCATTTTATTCTAACACTTTGAATGTGATAGTGAGTTGTTTCAATCTATTTATTTATTTACTTTTGTCTATGGCACTAGTTTCTAATTTGATCCAAAAGATTTTCTAATCTATCTTTGATACCGTTCACTAGTCTATTCTAGAGAATATATAATGTGTTACCTTAAGCATAACCACACTCACTGTTTATAAATTTGCCATTCTGAGAAACTTGCTAGTGGATAACTTTTGTAGACTGCTGTGCATACCACAAGAGTGGGAGTAGGTAAAGAGTGCTGCCAAAAACACTCTGGCATGCCTTTGGCAGATATGATGACCAACGAAAGCTGGGCAGACACCCAGAAGCAGAGCTGTGGTCAAGAGGTATGTGCAGAATTAGTTTTAGTAAATTATTTTAAGTGATGTTTTATTCTTATTTCATGCCAAATGAGAACTCAAATTAGAACTTAGATAAATAGCATCACTCTTTCAGAATTTTAATTAACTGACTTGATTTTTCCTCTCATTATTATTTAAATTTAAAGACCTCACAATTGATAATTACTTTGGAGAAAAGTACTTTATGTTAATCTGCCTAAACACAATTTGTGGCTTTTTCTTTTCTTCTTTCCTTCCTTCCCTCCCTCCCTTCCTCCCTTCCTTCCTTCCATTCATCTACCTTTTCTAGATGTTGGTAATTAATCCCAGGAACATGTTAGTCAAGTGATTTTCCACTGAACTACATCTCTGGTCCCTATAGACATTTTTATCATTGACAATTTTACGTGTTCTTCAGTTTCCTGACTGACAGACTAATCTTTTGAATGTGACAGCAATTTCTTTGTGAGAGTAAAAATTCTACTTCACTGTATTCTAAGATTCTGGCTATAACTTTACTGAAGCCATAGAAAAATACACACTGCCATGTGTTGTCAGGGGTAACTGCATAGCAATGAGGGAGTTCTGTCAGTACAGTGTCGGCTGCACAAACAAGAGACCTTAGTTTAATCCATGACGCCCATGAAAATATATCCTGGGCATGGTGATGCATGCTTGCACCAGGGAGAAGCCTGGAGCTCACTAGCTAGCCAGCCTTACCAACTGTGAGACCCAGCTTCTACAGAGACTCGAAATAGTGAGAGACTAAAAAAACAAGGTATATGACACCCAGAGTTGACATCTAACTGAACTTGTATCTTGTTGATAACTATCTGGCAAGAAAGATAAGACTGAACTGTGAAATAACTTTCAGACAGATTTTGCTCTGGTTTCCTCTTTGCTGTCTGTCTGAATAAAAAATGAGTTAAAGTTGCTGTCCTTGGTTTTGGCTTGTGTGATGAGCAGAACAGTTCTCTTACAATTTTCCTTCTTCCTTCCCTCCATTCATTTATTTATTTACTTGGGTTTTTTAAAAACAGAAATCATGCTCTGCTTGCTAAAACCAAACTCAACCTTCCATCCTCTTGTCTTATCTTCCAAAGCAACTAGTATTAGAGAAACCATCAGTCCCTGAACATGTGGGCTGTGCATGTATGTGTGTGTGTGTGTGTGTGTGTGCGCGCGCGCGCGCGTGTGTGCATGCTCACACATGTGCATGTATGCATGTGAGTGTGCGTGCATGTGCATGTGCATGTGTGGGTGTGTTGTATGGTTACATGCAGAGTCCTTCCTGATTTGTGAAGTACAAATGTGCTTTTGTGATGTAGAAGATGCCCTGCCCCATCACTGTGCCCATCGTTGAGCCTCACACCACACCCTATTATTGTGCTCCTATCAATAGTGTTTCAGGCTAAATGGGTGAATGAGGGAATAGACATGGGCCTGGTTACAAAGGGTACTCGTGAGGAATCACGATTATGTGCCAGCATCCTGAGAAGCTACTAAATCACAGCAGGGATATAATCCTCTTGTGTTTTCCAAGAATAGATCCTGCAGGTGTCTAGGGACTGAGAGAGAAGGAAGTAGATCCACACAGGAGATTGGTGCCCTACCACTACATGAGACTAGGGTGGCCTAAACGGTCCTGAGTTTTGTGTGATTTTCCTGGGGAGATGTGAACCCCCAAGTCTGAGCTGGTGAGCCAATGAGTGTTCTGCAGTGACTCCTGAGGTAGCTGCATCATCTAAAAGTATCATCCAGCCAGGGAGATAGACTTCTTTTAGCAACTGCTTTCCTAACCTTGAGGCAGGGTCTGTGAGCCCTGAACCTTTTGGGCATCCTTAGCTAGAATGAGATGCCCTCTTCCCTCTAACAGGTCAGTGCTGGGGAAGCAGGCAGCAAGGGACCCAGAGGCACTGAGGCTTTGCTCATAGAACTGCCTTTTCTTACATGTGAGTAGCGCAACAGAGGTCTTTCTGTGTGATTGGCTCAACAGGGAGAAAGCTGCAGACCGCCCCCCATCCTCTGTAACAACACCCACTAACAGTGTAGGCGGGTGAGCCTGTAACAACACCCACTAACAGTGTAGATGGGTGAAAAGATGAACACTAGTCATACCTCTTTCAATTCTAGAAAGTGCTAGAGTCACCAAAAGACAAACTTGAGCAGTCTTCATGCCCATTTCAGCCGAAGCCTGGGATAGAAAAGAAAGCCTTCTCCACTCACAAGTCAGTTAAACACAGTTTCTGCTGCACAGAGGGAGCTAACCACAGTGTTCGTGGCTGCTGGCAAGTCTATGTATGTTTTTAAGAAAGAACTTGGAGTCACAAATTATTCATGTGAAGAATAATTAGAAAACCTTAGAATGTTAGGCTTAATAATGAAGGAATTTGATACTTTGACAACCATATGCTTAATGGCTGACATCTCTATGCTAAAATATATATTTCAGAATAATCTATTATTTTGAAAGACTAGCAATCGATCAATAGCAATCAAACACTGAGGTTTGCCTCTGGTCTAAGTGCTCCATTCCTCATCTTGTTGATCGCTACCAACCTCATGACACAGGCACTGTCCCCACTTTAGAAATTGAGAACTGTAGTTGAGTTCAGTGACACATACCTGCAAAGTCAGTACACAGAAGACAGAGCAAGAGGCACACTCTATGCTCAGGGCCAGCCCTATCTTGTGTAATGAGTTTTGAGCCAGCCAAGGCTATGTAGCATGACCCTGTCTCAGAAACAAAGCTGAGAGCCTTTGAGATGCCTCATCTGGTTAAGACTCTTGCCACCAAGCCTAATGACATGAGTTCAGTTCCTGGCTGCCACACTCAGGCTGTGGCATGCAGGCACACCCCCTACCCCAACACCAAAGATGTATCAAAGCAGAGAAATGAACCAAAAAGAAAGAAAAAGTATTAGAGGTGCAATTCAAAGTTTCATTTCCACAAAGCAAGAGCCATACATACTGCAAGCAATACAAATGACTTGGAAAAGTTTAGGAATCAAGGCGAATTCTCGTGGGCCAGGAAGCTGCAGAGCCCTAAGAAGGCACTGGGGCAGGTGCTCAAAAGGTTTCTAGCATCTTTTTCTACCTGTCCCTCTCCTCTTTTTTATTTTATTTTATTTTATTAATTTATTCATATTACATCTCAATGGTTATCCCATCCCTTGTATCCTCCCATTCTTCCCTCCCTCCCATCCCCCTCCTCTTTCTTATCTGGCCCATTTTGCTATTTCTCTGCTGATAGCCTTGCTTTCTCTAGTTGTCCAATGCTTCTTCCTGAATTTACACAGTCACCCAAAGTGGCTACACATTGTTTCTAATAACAGCGCAAAAGTCTCAGAAGAAAGACTCTGATTGGTCCAGTTTAGGTAAAGTAGCCACTTCTTGTCCAATCAACCATGGAAAAGAAATGAGTGATACTTACAAAACACTATCCGCTGCCAGACAGTGGTTGTGCATGCCTTTAACCCCAGCACTTGGGAGGCAGAGGCCAGCAGATCACTGTGAGTTCGAGGCCAGGCAGGTCTACAAAGTGAGTCTAGGACAGCCAAGGCTACACAGAGAAACCCTGTCTGGAAAAACCAAAACCAAAACCAAACCAACCAAACAAACAAAAACCCACTACCATCCAGTACTTGCCAGACATAAAGGCTGTCCCTCCTGATCTGCAAAGGCTCTGGTCCAGACTGGAATGTATAGTCCATGGCTCTGAATCCCTTATTGCACTGGAGACAGATTCTCAGGTAGGTAGACATTCCTGCCTTCCGTCATGCACTAGCTAGGATGTTGTAGAGTTTTCATGAAGTTGTTGCGCAGATAGAAATTTGCCTAATATTTTACTTCTAGCATGTTCTACCTTTTTTTTTTGAGATGACACATTCTTGCTGACAGCTTTGGCTGGTTTCATTAATTTATGTTTTTAAGAACTCTTACGTGGCAAGGTTCATCAGTTAATTTGGAATAAATTATAAAATACGAAAGGTAATTGTAATTTGTAGTGAGACTCTTCTAGCTTAGATTATGATAACAACGGCCCCTTCCTTTTCTTCCTTCTCTTTTCCGCCTCTCTTACGCCCTCCTCCTTGGCCTCTAGCTCTTTGTCATTGTATGAGATGGGCTGTTATATCCTCAACCTCAATTGGGAGAAAAGACACTCCTTCAGCGCCTCAAAGAATCTATGTGTTTCAGCCTTTATTTTGTGCACAAACCTGTGCCATAAACGTGTTGGTGTGGTGATTCCAAACGCACAGTTACTTGTGTTCTTCCTTATTCATCCATGTTGGCAGCAAACTCAGCTGAACTCTGCAGATTTTCAGTCAGTCACACCAAGCTAAGGAAGCTTTGTACCACACAGTGGTGATTAAAAGTGCTATTGGAGATGCTAACTCCTATAAAACCTGGGCCTGAGGTGTATCACAGTTCTAGAACACTTGTCCAGCATGGCCCTGGGTTCCTTCCTGGCATTGCAAATGTGAACAAATTCTACCTACCAGTTTGCCTTAAAACCTCCACAGCAGAGAAGCATACATCGCATCATTTACTTCTGTTTATCTTAGAGGTAACTGAATGAAAGCTTTGCAAAAGCAAGCTGCTTTGGTTGCATTGCATAAACCATGTCTCAGGTAGGACTTTCTCTCTTCTGAGTTCAGAGGAGCCAAACTGATTGCACCATCTCCATTCCTCGGTTGTGTTTTCAGAGGCTGTTACTTACACATAATAAGGTTGTTCTAGAGCCATTGCCAGCTAAGGAAAAAAAATTCAGGCCCAAGAGTGTCAGATTCCATGAAAATATGATTTTGTGTTAGAGAGCTGTTCTCTTCCTTAAAACATCATCATGTCACCACAGTTGGGAACGCCAGGTGCAGCAGAGTTTTAATCATGAGTAGAAGAAAATAATAAAAAAAATGACTCTGGGAGGCTGAACCCACCTAAACTCTAGTCCACAATGCTGCAGATTTAAGTAGGTTTGGGTCTCCAGCTCAGGCCTTCATAAGATAATGCTGGCGAGTGTCAGACAGCATCCTGCTGAGCTACGTGTCCATCAGTGCTGATCAGCGGTGGCCGTACCAGGCAGGGTTTTGTTGTTTTGGATAAGTGATCCTTTCCAAGGAAATGAAATCTCAGTCTACTCTGAGGAAAGCATCACTTCCCGCTGTGAGACAGGACTTGGAATGGTCAAAACCATTGTAGGAGGCGCAGGAGAGCAAGCTTACAGACATCCTTAAGGGGCAGGGGGAAGCACCCTGCAGACTAGTTTATGCCTGTTCTCATCTAGCGGTCAAGAATGTCCGCCATGCCCTCCTCGCAGCCTGGCCCTTTTGTTAAACCTCACAGCGATAGCGACCACTCCACATGACCTGGTTATACAGTGCATCCATCTTTGAGCTTGCGAGGACTGTGTTCCTTTCTGTTAGGAAATCTCCAGAACGCCCCATAACTGTTTGTTTTCACATTAGGGAGCAGGGAACAGAGCTTTCACTTTAGTGCTTGGCTGCTTCTGGACTCGGTGCACGGATGCAGGAGGCCAGCTCATTATTCTGGCCCTCGGCTGACCCAAAACAGTTTTCTCAAATAAAAAGCTAGTCACAGATGCTGAACAGAAGATTTACTACCAATAGTGATGGCGTTCCAGGCCTCGTGAATAAGCAGCTTTTAGAAGCGAGAAAATAGCTTCTGTTTTCTCTCAAATACAGCCATCCTGTTATATACAAAAAGTAACCGAGGCCTGAATTAGCACCTTGGGATCTTTAGTGTACCAGAAATATGCATGCATTAGCAGTCCCAGCTAAAGCTCCTTATTTCCCCCTTCTTTGGGATCAGTCAAGTTTTATTATTAAAAAAATAAATAAATAACTCATAGTGGGATATCCAGGAGCCACTCTGTATTCTCGGCCTATTGCTATGGCGTAAGATTTTTTGTTGTTGTTGAAAGGTCTTTGGGCACAAATATAAAAGTATGGATGCCAGACAAAGATTTCACTGAGGAAGCAAATGAATTCTAACATCCACAAACATCAGTGGAAACACGTATATGCCAGGTTCAAGAGTGATGGAACACAGGCCAGTGAGACAGTTCAGCAGGTAGAAGTGCTTGCTGGGAATCCTGATGGCCAGAGTTCAGTCCCCAGGCTCTGCACAGTAGAAGGAGAGAATTGACTAAGCAAGTTGTCCTCTGAGCCCCATATGTGTGCTCTATAGCACGTGCACACACACACACACACACACACACACACACACACAGACACACACACACGCCAAATGTAATAAATGTTTCAAGGGTGATGAAGCACAAACACTTGTCTTGATGGACCTGTGTATTCCTCTGATTTTCAGTATGTGCCGCAATTACGTTCACCTATGAATAAAAGAAAGCAAAAAATTGCGAAAATTTTTGTTAGTCTCTACAAACCAGCTTTAAAATTTGAATCCCCAAGGAGAAAAACAACGAAGAAAATACTCTGTCTCTCTTCAGAATGCTTTTGTCCTTTGTCACCTGTATGGTACAGGACCACTAGCCCCGTTAGTGGTGTGCTATGTAGGGACCTGGGTGACCATGAGCATTCTTGGGGCAAAGCCTAGGTTGCCGACAGTAGATAGCTGCCCAACACAGGGCAATCGGGTTCTCATCCACAAGCATGGAGAGGCTCCCTCCGACGATCTAAGTGCTTTGGCCATTTTTTTTTTTTCAGAAACCATACAATTCAGATACATGCCTTCATGTAGAATTTGAGTAGTTGGTAAATGGCATAAAAATAATTGTGTCTGGTATTTTTTGTGACAAGGTACTTGAGAAAACAACTTAAAGGGAGAAATATTAATTCTTGCTTGCTCATGAGTTTAGAGGGCTAGGTACATGGTGGCTGGACTCCATGAACTTGCTTAGGACATTGCAGGAGCAGGTGGGAAGGTGGCTGTTTACCTGATGGTAGACACGAAGCAGAGAGAGGGATATAAGAAAAGAACTCCTGAGGGTTCCTTGTGGTGTACTTCCTTCAGCTATGCCCCACCTCGTAAGGTTACCAGAACTTTCCATGAGCTGGAACCAAAAGCATTTAAGCCTGTTGGGAGTGGGAGTCGGGGGTGGGGGGAGGGAGGGAGGGGAGCGGAGGGTGGGGGGAGGGGAGTGGAGGGTGGGGGGAGGGGAGCGGAGGGGGAGGGGGAGGGGAGCAGAGGGTGGGGGGAGGGGAGCGGAGGGTGGGCATTACATGCTTCACATTCAAACCACGACTGTAATAAAATCCTCACTCACTGAGAAATGATGGCTGTGTCTGCCTTCCCTGGAGCAGCCTTCCCTGTGGGCAGGTACTTGGCAACCTGTCAATCAGGTGTGAAACTGGGAACCAACTACACAACCCAACCGGTGTCAGGCTTGTGGCCACCCACCTGCCTCAGCCTCCCAGGAGTGAGCTCGAGAAGCAGTGTCTGCCAGGGCGGAAGGCAAGCACTCCCTTAGCTGCAGCTATGCCCTTTCTCTTTGCTTTGAGCACAGCCTTCTGTAATCTGGCCTCTGCCTGCCTCACTGTCATCATCTTACCCCTTCCTTCTGCATCTTCCCTTATGGTACAGACTGGTAGACAGCCACACCTGCATCTCCTCTATTATGGCAGCATACGTAACCAACCAAAGACCATGCTTCTCATTGAGTCGTGATTTGACCGTGTGGCTCGATTCTTGTAAATAGAGAGTGAGAAACAGTGCCTGCTACTTGTCTCTTCCTGTGGACAGAACACATGCTATATCCAGGAGCCCCATTGCTAGTCCTAAAAGCTGAAGGATAACAGCCCCTGTAGTGGCTTTGAACTCACACCAACACATAGCCAAGTGATGCTGTAAGCCCTGTACCATGTACCCACAGAGTACTGCTCAGCTGGGGTGCCCCCTAGCTCAAGCGCTTTGGCATAAGCATTTGAGGGTGTTTTTTTTTTTAACATTTTGGAATATTGCCAAATACAAATGATATACCCTAGAGGTGAGACCCACGTGCAAACATGAGAGTCACTTACACTGCATTTAACACATATCCTGAAGGTAATTTTCTTTAATTTTTTTTTTTTTATTGCATCTACCATTTCTGAGCTGAGGCCAGATCGTGGAATTTTCCACCCATGACGTTATGTCAACAATCAAAAAAGGTTCAGATTTGGGAACATTTTTGGATGTCAGGGGTTTGGATTGATGGTGCTAATCTGTACAAAGGAAAGCAAGGTTCAGACTATTGCAACGCAACATGTGGGGGTCTTTGGGTGAAAACACTAATGGTTTATCCTGAACGTAAACTAACATTCGTGGACCATGTTCTGGCAGTCATTCACTGCATGCTTTTGCGTAAGCTCAGGCATATCCATGATGGGAAATGGCACAGGGCTGCGCATTGTTCCCAGCTTTGGCTGGCGTCTGTGTTTGCATTCGCTACTAGTTGTTGGAATGGCCCCCACCTGGCTTTTGACCACTGCCTTTCCTGGGCCTGGAATGGCCTCCCAATCTCCTCATCACACATGGAGCCTCCAGTGTCCTCAGTTCAGCTTTCTAGTCTACCTTCGTGGTTCAGTCACTCCTGTGCTTATTCCCTTCCCTTGCTCCTCCACGGCTTCCTAGGATTGGTCTGTCTGCTCTGTTGTAGTGATGTCATTGGTAAGCTTGGTAAACTAGGAAATCCTTTCCTGTGGCTCCTGCAGTCTCAGAAACAAATTCAGCCCTTGCTGTGAGCAGAATGCCACAAGCATTTTTTTCTTGAAGCGCTGAATTGTTTCCCTATCTGAGTCCCTACCACATGGTGTAAGGCCTAATATCTAAGTGCTCTACAAATGCGAAGACGCAATAAACAGTATCTGAAGAGGGAAAGCGATTCACAACACTTTTCTTCTGTGTAGCCACATAAGCCACAGACTGAAAACTGTTTATTTGAACTTTTCAGCAATAGAAGAAGCTGAGTTTCTCCAGGACTCTTTACTCTCAAGTCTGTATTTTACATGCTGCTGGAGAAGTTAGATTTCTGTCTGTTTATCCCTTGGAAAAGTAAGGTGATAAATATGAGTAATCATTGGGATGTCTGATGGTTGCCAGGTGCTAATGTTTTAAAATTGCTGGTGAGTTTTAGGGACACCACAAACTGGCCACAATGTTAAAAAACCTTTGGCAGTTTCAGCTGGCAGCAAGTACGCAGACTGTAAATTTAGAAAGCGTTGCTCCGGGCGCGAGAATGTGCCTCAAAGTCACCTTCAAAAATGTCATGTAGCTGAGATTCTGGGTAAACTAAGCTCTCCGTTAGTAAGTGTTTTGTGGTAGATGGAAACCTTCAAAAGGTGTGGCAGAGCCGACAGAAAGCAGGTTTGTTGGGTTGAGGTCAAGCATTCCTTACTGACTCCACCTGCCACTGCCAAGTTGGGAAGCTGTGCTATGTGATGCTTTCTCCACACACCCTTAGACTTGGGGAAACGATTTATAAAACAAGTTCTACCCCTATTCTCTTACTGATCACCAGGATGATCTTCTTGGCCTCTGCTTCTGTCAGAGTAAGCAGATGTGCTGAAACAGAGGTGCTGGGGTTGTATGTATGAGAGCTGTAACCTCCACCCTGCCCCAGGGAGGAGGGGTGATGGAAGTTTGCACATGGACTGCACCAAAACTGCACTGAGTCCTTGGACCTATATGCTTAGCAACAAACCTTAGGGGGAAGTGTGGGTCCCAGGCGCAGGCACAGGCATTCTTGCAATTCATGATATATGCTGGATACTTTACCCATCTCCATTGCTGCTGCACACCAAGACAGCATGGGTTCTACGTGATCTTGGCAAAGCTATGCAACAAAGCCATTGAAGAAGTCAGGCTGCCACACCCTTGCTGTGACACTGCTCACAGCGGCAAGAATGAATCAGCCTTGAAGCTCCTGAGCAAACAAATGGATAGAGAAAAGGTGGCATGTGTTTACAACAGACTATTATTGAGTCGTTAAGGGAAAAGGCCATGCGATTTGCAGGATCATCATGTTAAGCTGAAACAAGCTGGACGTAGAAGACAAATATTACGTGTTGCTATCAAAAGACATAAAAGCAAAAAAAAAGAAATTATTAAGAAATCAGAAGGGGACTAATGGTATGTGCTTGTAGACAATGGAGAGATATGCACGATCGAAGCGCCTGAAATACACGTGTGAAAATGTCCCTGCTAAGCCCACTGTTTTGTTCAACCATTTGTGCACCAAACTGTACATTATTCTGTACAAAAACACAAAACAACTCCGCACAAGGAAAAACAATATTTGGGAGATATACCACAATTATTTAGAAAAAGAAGTGTCAGGTGGCATGGCTGTGCCTCTTTACAAGCCATAGCTGTATTCGGGGAGAGAAGCCGAGGCTAACTGTGATTCAGGCAAGGCTGGGAGACAGAGGATGAGCCGTAGTGCATAGCAGCATCAGGGGCCGTCAAGGAAGAACCCTGCAGGGTCAGCCCTGGAATGAGTCTTATGGAATGACGTATAGGTATTTGAAAGAGAGCACACAATGATTTTATGTCCATGTGTTCAAATAACTGTGAGAAATATCAAACCAGAGAGATCAGGAGTCATTGAGCCCAGGCAAAAGAATGACATGTAAAAAGTGCTGTGTATCAGGAAAAAAAATTATTCAAGTATATTGAAAAATAACTGTTAGTTACAATGAAGGGAAGGTCCCGAGGAGTAGTTGTTAAACATTTCTCACCTCACAGTTTGCTAGAGGTGCAGAGGCTGGGCATCTACTTGTACTTAGCATGCTGCTAAACTTGGCTGTGTTCGCACATGCTTGTGTGTGTATGTGCACACGCGCTTTCTCTCCCTTTTAACCCACAAGGAGGGTTCACAGAAGCACAGAGGCCTTGCTGAGTGGAAGCATTGCAAATGAAGCCCTTACCAGGGAGTTCATCACTGAGGCACGGTAATATCTCCCATGGCCAGGTGCGTGGAGGAATTGCCAGCAGTAGCATCCAGAGTGTGCTGGCAGAGGCACTGGTTTAGCCTGTTCCCTACTGAATTTACAACTCAATAGGAATGTGTTCTTCCAGATGGCTAGCAGAGGCCCTCAAAACAAGGGACTGAAAGGGCTTGGATGATGGTCCAGGTGGTAGTTTGGGCAATTGTTTTGAGGTGCATGTGGAGACTGAACATCCCTGTGGGCAGAGAGTGAGCCATGGGCAGGTGCACACACCCAGCTGAGGACTACACAAATAGCTGAAGGAACTTATATATAGGGAGAAAGAGGTTCCAGAAAAATTTCCTTGTATAAAAGTGAAGATTCTTCCAGAAGACAGAGACCGAGGGTCTCTAAGGGTTGGCCTTAAGAGTGTAAGGGGTTTCCCTAATTCCAGTCCACCCTCTCTGTATCCTGTATAAGGTTGAGCTATGATCTCAAAGCTCTCTGTTCCTGTTGCCATGCCTTTTCTGTCATCATGGACTCTTCCCCTGGAAATGTAAGCCAAAATAAGCTTATCTCCATAAGTTGCTTTTAGTTGTGGCATTTTATCTCAGGAAAAGAAGAGTAACTAATGGGCTGAGGAAAAAAAAAAAAAAAAAGAAGAAAAAGGAAGGGGAGGAGAGGGAGGAGGAGGGGGAGGAGGAGGGGGAGGAGGGGGAGGACGAAAGACAAGAACAAGAAGAGGACAAACAAGAACACAAAGAACTAGAAGAAATAAGGAGAAGAAAAAAGTAAAGTGGGGAGGAGGGAAGCAAGGAGAGAGGGAGAGAAAGAGACAAGAAGACCAAAGGGAAACAGGAAGGAACCAAGACTGAAGGACTTTTTACCGATGGTGATAGACTGAGACATCAGTTGCTTGTCTGCCATCAAGAGCTTCCAACTAGTTAGGAGGAAAAGGCTGCCATTGCTATGACTCCAGTGAAGAAAATTTGTGTCCTCGCTTCCTGTTTTATTTTTTTCCATATTAATCTGCTTCTGAAAACTAAAATCAGATTCAAGTAAGATGAGGAAAGTGGCTTAGCTAAAACCTTTTTTTTTTCTCCATTTTGGTTACTTGGCTTCCGAAGAGAGTCTGTCCACTTTTACCCCCGTGGGGAGAGTCTCCAACAGGTTTTCAGTTTCTTTCCATAACACGCCAACGTATTTCAGAGATAAAGCAAATGCCACGTTGAAAACCAGACTGTCACATAAAGGCATTTGTGGGTGTTGTTACCCCTTTAACATGTGCACATTGAGAGAGACCTTCAGATTCTCCTAGCTTGTTAGGACGTCTATTTACAGCTTCATATCAGATTCTTAATGAATTCTCAGAACAGGTGTCATAAGCGCAAAGAGACACCTTTGCTGTAAAAATTCCTTAAATAAGGTGATTGTTTTGTATGAACTAGGATGATATCTTGTCATGTTAAATCCCCAGTTGTAAAGCTTTGCCTGTGTTGATATTATTCCCATGAGCTTGGTTTTGATACTTTTTAAGAAAGCAAATCTATAGCAGGCAGAAAATGCCTCAACTTGCTGTCCCTCAGCTGCAGGCCCATCTGTGGCTGAGTCACTGAGACCATCTGCCTCCTCCCTCTTTTTTTTTTTTTTTTAAGATTTATTTATTTTATGTAGATGAATGTTCTATCTGCATGTACCCCTGCACACCAGAAAAAGGCATCAGATCCCAGTATAGATGGGTGTGAGCTACTATGTGGTTTCTGGGAATTGAATTCAGGACCTCTGCAAGAGCAGACAGTGCTCTTTTTTTTTTTTTTTTAATTTATTCATATTACATCTCGATTGTTAGCCCTTCCCCTGTTTCCTCCCATTCTTCCCTCCCTCCCATTTCTCCCCTTCTCCACTCCCCTATGTCTGTGACTGAGGGAGACCTCCTCCCCCTATATATGCTCTCAGAATATCAAGTCTCTTCTTGGTAACTAGCTATCCTTCCTCTGAGTGCCACCAGGCAGACAGTGCTCTTAACTGCTGAGCCGTCTCTCCAGTCCCACAGCCTTCACCTTTATAAATACTTTTTCCCAAGTTCCATTCTATGCCCCTGGACCCCAGTTTTCCCTCCTGAAACTGGAGAACACTGACACTGGCCAATCCTGGCTGCTGCATGTTTGTCCTTGTGTGCTTAGTTGGTTTCGGTGCTGGGGATTGCCCCGGGGCCTGGTGCGTGCTGCACACAGGCTTTGCACGGAGCCAGCCACAGCCCTGCCTCTGCATATTCATTTCCTAACATGCTGTCATGCCACATCTACTACAGAATTCACCCCATCAAAGAAGTGGCGCCAACTAAAAGCACTTGCCCAACCACGAGCTGGCGTTAACTTCAAAGCTTCAGACACTGCTCTGCTGATACTGCCTAACATTTTCAAACACCCAGATTCAAGGGACTCTTTCCGAGCTATTTAACCTCTGCAAGGATGCAGCAATGTTGGCCTTGTTTTCCCTTAAATTGTTGTGCTTCCTTGATGCCCCAGTTCCATGGCATTTGGGTCCTCTCGATGCCTCTGGGATAGCCCTTTACTTTCACTGGTCTCACTTCTTTCCAGCTAGTCCATTTATTAGAACTTTAGAAAACTAATTGACAAAAAGTAATTATTTATGAGGTACAATATAATCTTTTGACATACATACATACATACATACATACATATATACATACATACATACACACATACATACACACACATACATACATATATACATACATACACACACACTGTAGAAACACATTGAAAACAAACTAATAAGCTGTGCTGGTTTAAGTGCAAATGGCCTCCAAAGGCTCATATATTTAAATGTGTGGTCCCGAGTTGATGGCACTGTTTGAGAAGGATTAGGAGATACGACCTTGTCGAAGGAGGTATATCACTCCAAGCCCAGTTAGCCCTCTTTCTGCTTCCTGTCTGTGGATCGGGATGTAAGCCCTCAGCTACTGCTCCAGCACCATGCCTGCAGGCCTACTGCCATACTTTGCATCCTAACAATCATGTACTAACTCTCTGAAACTGTAAGCAAGCTCCCAACTAAATGCTTCCTTTCATAAGTAGCTTTGTTCATGGTATCTCCTCATGGCAATAGAACAGGAACTAAGACACTTAAATCCATCCTCTCGGCCATATTATTTTTTTTATAGTTAAGTGTACTTAACTATAACTTACTTAACTACATATATTGTTAAGTCTACTAAGATATTTTGAGTAGTCGCTAACTATAGTCACTGGGCTGTCTGAACTCTAGTGTTTCCTTCTGATCAACTAAAACTTTATACATTTTGCCTAACATATTTTTCTGTACCCCATACCCACCCAACAAGTCTCTGATAACCACAATTCTCTCTGCCTCTGTGTGCCCACCTGTTTTATACTCCATGCTTGCCTGTCTGAGCCTGTTCTCACTTAACATGATGTTTTCCAGGTCCATTCATGTTGACATAAATAGCATGACTTACTACTCAGTCTTAAAGGCTGAATAGTATTCCCTTCTGTATGCCTCTGCCCATTCATCCTGTGGTAAACACTTAGGCTGGTTCTGCGCTTCAGTGAGCCTGGGAGTGCAGATGTCTTCCTCTGATTGTGTTACCTTTGGACAGGTACCTGGAGGTCAGAGCATTTGAAAATAAGGCTATCTCTATTTCTAATTTGGGGTGGGGGCACCTTCTTATTTCTTTCAATGACACCTGGACTGGTTTATAGTCCCACAAACAGCATGCAAGGGTTCTCTTCACTACCTATCTCAGAGCAGTGGGCTGTTTTTGGACAGCAGGCATCCTGGCAGTGGTGAGATGTAGCATCAGTGGGATGCTATTTGCAGTTCTCCAGTGATTGGTGACACTGAGCACTTTTTCATTTCCCTTTGTGCTTTGTCTCCTTTTGAAAATGTTTACTCCAGTTTTGCCTATTTTCACACTGGACTGTGTAGTGTCTTACTGACTTGAATGCCTCATGCATTTTCCTTTATAACCCTTTGTCAGATGCACTGTTCAGAGGCACCAGCTCCCACTCTGTAGCTGCCTTTTTCTTCCATGGAGTGCTTCCTTGGCTGTCCATACAGAAGCTTCTGGTGCTGATGAGACCCCCATCTCCCATGTAGTCTTTGCTTGCTTGAGCTTCTGCATCTGTTTAGTAAATGAAACAACAAGCAAACGGAACAAAATGAAATAAAAAACTGCTGCCCCAACGTCTGTCAGTTTCACTGTACTTTCTGCTGGCTGTTTTATAGGTTCAGTACATACCTTTGCCTTAATGCATCTCAAATTGGCTTTCATAAATAGGATCAGATAGAATTGTCTTTCTTCTTTGTGTAGCTATCCGGGGGTCGCTGCACGGTAAGCCTTTCCCGAGTCTATGTTCCTGGAACCTTTGTCATAATTAAGCTCGTCAAAATTAAGTAGATATCCTCTAGGGCCTCCTATTATTCTCCATTCACCTACATGTCTTTGTCACATTTTAGGTTTATATAAAAAACAAACAAACAAATAACAAAAACCAAAGCAAAAGGCACCACCTAGCCCGGTGTCTGTTTTCCGGTGCTTTCTCCATTGGCTTCCTGGATTAAATCATCTTTAGCGTTTTGACAGTGGAAGCTTTGCATCTGTTTTTGGGTCAGGTACCGTGATGCCTCTAGTTTTGTTTAATTTTGCTCATGGTCACTTTAGCAATTTGGGGTCTCTTGTGCTTCCGTGCGAATTTTAAAATTGTCTTCTGTAGTTATGTGTGTGGGGGAAATGTCCCTGGGCATTTGGTAGGCTCAGCAGAGCTTGCTGGGGTGACTGCAGGCACATTGGCACCAGCAACCCTTTCATCCATTACAGGGATAGCAGCTCATAGTCTGGGTCACCTCTATGTTTTCACCCGTGTTTTATAGTTTTGACTATACAAACCCTTTCCCCCCATGGCTGCATTTATTACTATGCTGCAGTGTTTTTGTCTGTTTTTTGTTTGTTTGTTTGTTTGTTTGTTTTTGTAGCTCTTACAAGTGGGTTGTTAACTCTTATCTTTTATCATAGTTGGTTGCTAATGCGACCCCTTTTAGGACATTGGTTTAATGTCTTGCAACTTTCCTGGATTTGTTGAGTAGTTTGAATCTTTGGTTTTTGGTTTTTTGTGTGTGTGTGTGTGTGTGTGTGTGTGTGTGTGTGTGTGTGTGAAGAGTTGACACTCCACTCTGCACTTGCCCTAATTCTCGCCATGAAAACAACAGACAGACAGAACACAACATCCTTACAAGGCTATTGTGTGGGTCTTGGTTAGGATGACAATTGCTGTGATGAAACACCACGACTAAAAGCAAGCTAGGGAGGAAAAGGTTTATTTGGTTTCCACTCCATGCTCCATCACTGAAGGAAGTCAGGGCAGGAGCTCAAACAGGGCAGGAACTAGGGGACGCGAGCTGATGCAGAGGCCATAGAGGGGTGCTGCTTCCTGGATCACTCATCATGGCTTGCTCAGAATGCTTTTTTTATTTTTTTATTTTTCTTTAGAACCCAGACCCACCAGCCCAGGCATGGACCCACCCACGATGGGCTGGGCCCTCTAACTCACATCAATTACTAAATAAGAAAATGTCCCACAGGCTTGCCTCCAGCTCAATCTTGTGGAAACATTTTCTCAGTTGAGGCTACCTCCTCTCTAATGACTCTAGCTTGTCTCAAGTTGACAGAAAACTAGCCAGGACAGTGTCCAAAGTCAAAATTTTTAAATGGAAAAATGGAAGGAATGTACATTACTGCAGCCTCAATGCCAGGCATGGTGGCGCATCATCACCTGTACTCTTGGCACTCAGAAGGCTAAGTCAGGAGGATCATGAGTTCAAAGCCAACCTAGACTACATAACAAAGCCTTGCCTCAAAAACCAACCCGCCAATCAAACAAATAAACAACAAAAAAAGCAACATCCAGGGTGAGTATTGATGTATAATTCTCTGAAAGTCCTGTAAGCATTTCTTTTGTATCTTTCTTTTTTTGTGGAAAAAAAATGTCTTCATTCAATATAATCTGATCATGGTTTCCTAGGCCCCAACTCCTCCAAGATCCTCCGGACCTTCCCACCCACCCAACTTTATGCCTTTTCTTTTTATCTCTCTTTAGAAAATGAACAGGCAAACAAACAAAAACTGCCCCAGAATTTTAAAAAAGAAGAAACACAGACACACACACATACACACCTATAAAAACACAAAATCAGAAATCATAATATACAAGCAAAGAGCAGTAAGACAAAAATCCCTAGTGAAAGCCCTAGAAGACAAACACATCTACAAAAAATGATTCTGTTTTGTGTTTTCCATCTGTTGTTGGGCATGAGCCATCATCGAGTATGGTTAAGATACCCAGGGAGTTTGTCAACACTCTTAAGCTAGGCTTTCATTTTAGAATCTCTCTTATTTCTCTGTCTTCTGTGATTGGAAAGGAGGAAAACTCCTCTTACAAGTGTTTTAGTTTTCTCTAGGCCATACTTCCAAAATCAGCTCCAGATCTTTGTGTGGCTTGGTCTTGTGTGGCCTGGCTTGGTCTAATCAATAGGTTCAGCAAGAGGGCATCATAGCTCGAACCATACCTGAGGAGTTCATGAAAAGAGATCAGACTCAGGGTACGCTTTCAAAGGAGACCCAACGGGTTTTGCTCATGGTTTAAGTAAAGCTTGTAATAAAGAAAGGACTCAATAACATGCCACAGTTTTCGGTCCAAACAAACAGGGAAACGAGTTGGCTTCAGTGGTGGTAAGATAGTTCTGATGGAAGGATAAGGACTTCAATTTTACACATGTAAAGTCTGAAGTGCCAGTTTCTGTTTCTCAGTAGAGATGTCAAGTAGTCAATTAAATATCTTGGAATTCAATTTAGGACTGGAAACTTAGACTTTGGAGGAGTTGCACTAAGTCTAGTTTATATGCACACACACACACACATACACATTCATGCATACATTCCATCGTACACATATTTAAATATTCTCCCACAATCCTGATATAAAAAGGGACACAGAAAACCACATAGACTTTCAACCTCTCACCCAGGTGCAGGTACAGGTGCAATATCCCTGTAGTGGCATCAGCAGGACGTGTTCCTTAGTGTCTGTGGAGACCCGTGAGTGGTTCAACATAAGGCAGCAAACTAAACTCCTGAGTCTAATCGGACTTCCTTTTGAAGTCTACAAATGTTAAATCCAAGAAAGCTAACAAATAACACCGAAAGAAAAACAAAAGCACGGGGCAACAGGAGAAGGGTGGATTGGAGGGCTGCAAGGGATGTGAGAACAAAGGGAGGAGACATCCTAACCTGAGGTTCAGATTGCCATGTGCCCACTGTCTGGAAGACCAAAGGGGTCAAAGTTTAATCAAGGGGAGGGGGAGGGCGACACACACCAAAACCAGGGGTGCCTCAGAGCGTGTTGGAGCTGACAGTGCTTGGTGCCCTTGGAAGGGCTAAGTGTGAGAGGCTGGGGCAAGAACTTAGAAAAAGCCAAGAGGGGCCCGAACCCAGCTGATTTCCAACCCTACCCCAACCAGCAACTGACGGGAGAGAGGATGACAGTAGCTGTTGGCAGTAGTGACCGTGCACTGTGGGTGGAGATTAAGAGGCCACACACCTGTGGGAGGGGGAAAGCCCCTTTCAGGAAGACAGGTCTCCAAGCAGCATTCACGGATCAGTCAGCAAGCAAGAGCTGCATTTCAGCTGCCTTCAAGCTGACATCTACCTGGAGAACACAACCCTGAAGAACTCCAGAAGCCCAGATCACTCTGGAGCAAAACAGGAAGCTGACAAGCCCAGGGATACGCTCAGAATATCCATAATCGCACAAGCAAGTGCTTGACATCTGAGAGACATCTTGAGTGTGGCAGAGACCAAAGTGGGTAGAGATAAACAGGTAAAGCACGTGAGAGGGAAGGGGAAGGCAAATTGTTAGATCCACAGTGTGATGAGAAAGCCATTGTCTCTATGAAGCTAGAACAAGATTCTGTTTTAAAAACTACTCAGGAAACAAACGAACAAACAAAAATAAATCACTGAAAAGTAAAGCTTGAGAAATGATCTCCCAAAAGTACAGAAGAATTGACACGAGTTAGTAAGGAAGGAAAGAAAAGAAAAATGGTGGCCAGTGCAGAGAGCAAGAGGTTAGTGTAAGGAAAGCACAGGCCCTGACAAAATGGGGAGAGGTGGAGAGTCAGGGAAATTCTGAAGACTTTAGAAGAAGGGGCATATCTGGAGGAGGAAGCTCCCCTGGGGTTTGTTCTTGGGTGCTGTGTCTCATCCCCAGCCCTCTTGCTTAGTCTTCTTTCCTCCTGTCCACCATGAGTTAAGACCATCCTACCACATGCTTCCACCACCTAATGACCAGCCTTGACTATGGGCCCAAGAAGCAACGAAGCCAAAGACTGCAGACTAAACCCAGCCAAGATCATTCCTTTCTACATTGTTGTGTCATTATTTTGTCCCAGCAACAAAATTCAAATATGATAGGTTCCAGCGTTGTGAAAGTTTAGAACATTATTTCAAAGAAAACGGAAAGATTCCATAATGTTCAACAGAGACAGCAACGTCACAGTCAAAGAAAAAAAAAGAAGGACTTCATGGCAGTCACATTGACAAGAAGACACCAAGTATTGGCTGTGGAGTTTTAAATGCCAACACTTTCCCATTCTTTAAACCCCTGTTTCTTATGCCCAGAGAGGTTAGTTCTAAGGCATTTATTGTAGATTTCATTATATTACTATTTCATGCCTCTGTCCTCCAATAATACATCCTTGGGAGGAGACTAATTTGAATAAGAATTTAACAATCTATTTTTATTAACATAGATATGTCTTAGGTTGGCATTTCAACTTTCACCTATTTCATGGGACACCACAAACCTTTTGTTATTGTATTAATTTTCAATATAGCTATACTAAAATTGCTTATTTGGAAAAATACAATAGATCCCTGGGAAAAATTTTAATCATTCTTCTATTTTTCTGTTTTAGGGTTTTGAGACAGGGTTTTACCTTGTAGCCCAGGCTGGCCTTGAACTTACAATCCTCCTACTTTGGCTTCTTGAGTACTGGGGGTTGAGTACTACCAAACTCTGTAAATGTTGGTCTTTCTGTTTGACATCTCCAAATGCCAGAAAACAGTGCCAGGGGCATTACCAGCCAGGGTTTATAAGTGCACAGCACAGCACTTAGCAGTCACTATAGTAGTTAACCCTATATCCACCCTGTTAGTAAAGTACCTCATAGTGAGTCTGGGAGAGTTACCCAGGCTGCGTACAGTTAGAAGCTAAAGCCAGGCTTCCAAATGAGATGTCACAGCCACAGTGTCAACTCAAACATGCATAACACCATCTATGGGACTCCTCCTCCCCCAGAGGAACAAGCCACTGGAATTTAATCTGCAGAATATAATTCTCAAAAATCTTATTCATCACTCATTTACGTTTTTACCCAGGAAAGCGTATGCACAGACACAGTCTCAGGTCTTGCGATTGACAGCATGGGCAGGACACACAGAGGCTTGCCCAAACCTCTCCCTCTACTGTGCAGTGTGGAGCAGAGTTCCTGTCTCCTCACCCAAGCGATCAAACCATTCCCCATCCATAGCAAAGCCACGCCCACTGCTGTGTGACTTTTCCCAGGCAGACATATTTACCCTGAGAAGGTAGTGTTGTCTCAAGTCCAGCACGAGCCAGTGAGTTAGTTAGGTTACTTCCAGGAGCTTGGGTGGCTCAGGGGCAGCTGCATCACAGGAAGGACCATCCCAGCCTGGGTGATGACTCATACAAGCTGCAGCTCAGCAGCTCCCAGCATCACTTGCAGGCCCCTCCATGGCAGGTCCAGCCAGGAGGAGGGACCCTGTGCCTCTCACACCTTTCTGAGCTTTCTAAGCTTTGTAGTTTGATTTAGCTTCCTCAGTCCTTCTCCCCCTAGAAAGGAGTATTTCAGTTGGAGGAAATAGCTACATAACATTCATTCTCCCTCACCCCGGAAATATGGAGGAAAAAAAAAAAAGCCATAAACAAACGTACTCAAATGTGAGCAGAACTCTGGAGGGGGAAGGGTAGCAGTTCAAATAAAAGTGGTATCTATCTCAGGTCGCATAGACATGGTACTTAGTCTATTTCTATTACTATAATTAAAACATCACAGACAGTAATTTATAAAGAATAACTATGAAGACTGGAAAAGCTTCCCATATTGGGAAACAATTTGGTGAAGTCTTTTCTGTTAGAGAGGACTCTCAGCAGAGCCCCAAGGCAAAGAGGGTATCCCACGGTAAGACAAAGTATCTTAACCCAGACCATTCCTCTTCTTACAAAGCCACAGTCCCAGTAGATTAGGGCCCCACCCTTATGGCCTTATTTAACCTTAATTACCTCCTGCCTCTAAATACCACAGATTAAATTTCTACCCTGTTAATGGCTCACCGTAAGGCATGAGTTTTGGTGCAGACATTCAATCCATGGTACACAGCTTGCTTTTCTGTACACTGCAGAACAGACACACCGAAGAGCAGGTCCCTCAAGCCTCTCTGCCCTGGCCAAACAGAAACGACATTTTTCATCCCAGGCTACAACAGCAGAGTGTATCTTGAAGACCCTGGTTCGGGTCCAATATCAGATGAAATGACTTGCCAAGGCTCAGGGCCTGGTTGTGGTGGCGCGTTGGCTGGAACAGCAACACGGGCCCAACCCAGATGAACAGTCCTAAAGCCCCTTTGCAAGGCAGAGGGTAGTCATTACAGTGGCTGTGCCCTCCGCAGGAAAATGGCCAAAGGCTTCTCCGTTCAAATCAACTTTGGAAACTTGGGATCCTGCTAGGGTGGAAAAAAAAAAAAAAAAAAAAACTGGGTAATATACACGGGTACTTCAGATCTCACTGGGCTGTAGTTAAACCCCATGCTTTCAGACTCTGCTCACCAAGCAATGTGGGGTCAGACCACAGGAAGACGTGTTGTCATTCCAACAGGCCCATAGTTTTCATACAACTGAGATGCAGCATAAAGCCAGGAACTGTTAAATATGGAACTAAAATTGGATGCAGGTGCTGGTGGGCTCCCAGGCTACCTAAGTCTCACCTTCCAAGAGATGTGAGCCACAGGTCACAGCTGTGTACTCAGGGACAGCCTCAAGATCAAAGCCTTTTACACTGAAGGAAGGATTCGCAGCCCTCCCAGCCAATCCACAAGCCACCCATTGTGCCCACCCCGCCTCCTTGTTCAGTCCAAGCTGTAAAATGTTATGTGTTTGAATGATGTTTTAAAGTGCTCTGTGCAATTAAGTTTTAAAGCAAAGAGGCTGGTTTTTCCTTCGGTCTATATATGAAACTCCCCATAAATGTGGAAGTCCTTGGGTGTGTTTGGGGGAGGGGATGATTAAAAAGAGAAAAGCGTTTGAAAGGAACAAACACTTCAAAAAGTGAAACCCGAGGTGTTTTTCCTCCCCCTCATATTATTAAAAATGCCTTTATAGTCGGAAAGAAGTCAATAGATCAAAAATACATACAGCAAAAAGAGCTATATGGAGTCCGTGTTCACTCATGCTCAATTTGCATCTGCTCTCCTAGGGAAACCCCTGCTTTTTAAGTATAATTATCACAAAAGGTTGTAAACTGATTTCTTTTGTGCTCTGCACCAGCGATGTGAGAACATGCACTGCTCTTTGTTAACTGCTGGCTCACAAAACCCAGGGTTTGGGGCAAAGTTGCTGGCCTGTGGATATTTAGCCTAGTTTTAAAGCATTCCACCAAGTGAGTTTGTTTGTGAAGCTCTTAGAAAAATGAAAACATATTCCAGCACCTCGTTCCAAACCAAGACATGTACACAGTCCACATTGCTCAGAGGGTGGCTTGGTGTCGGGACAGGTCCTTGCTCGCTCTGTAAACAGCCTGGGTACAGCTTCCCTGTGTCTCACACAGCAACAGGTAACATTCACTGACAATACATTACTATTAGGTCGCAGGAAAACAGTGGATTCAGACTGTACAGCCAAACAGAAAGAGCCCACGGAGGGCTGCTAAGATATCAAATGGGGCGCCCCCTAGTGGTGTAATGGTTAGGATGCGGCACGCACTCTAAAACATCAAGCGGTTTGTCCTTTGTGCACAGAAAATTCTGAACTTGCAACTCGGTACTCTTGTTTCAGAAACGTTCCTAGCTAAGAAAAACGGACAGCGTAGGCTACTTTTGTTGGTGAGGAAGTAATCACAGTGCCTGGTACATAGCAACTCGGTAGCTAATAAAGCCATTCACGCTATGCAAACATTAGCTCACCCGTATGGGACTGGTGCCAGAGAGACGCGCAAGGTAGATTTAAGGGAACAACTCAACGCTCACCATATGCACCGCTTTTTCCCTCTTCCTATCTCTGCACACAAGCATGTGTACATGTGTGCTTGGAAACCAGAGGACAACCTCAGGTCTTGTTTGTCGTGCAGGCACAGACCACTTTGTTTTGGAGTCAGAGCCTCTCACTGGACTGGAACTTGCCCAGTGCTCATAAGCCAGGCTGACTGGTGAGTGAGTCCCAGGGATCCATCCGTCCCTACCTCCACAGTGCTGGGATTACATGTTCAACTCTTCACAAATCATAAACAAAAGAACAAGTTCGGGGGACTGAGCTCGGATCCTTATGCAAGGCAAGCACTTTACTGACAGAGCTCCCACCCTGCCATGACTGCGCTTTTAAAATAACATCTTATGGAGCTCTGCTGTTTTTAGCAAAAAAAAGTCAATAAGCTTTCTATGTGGGAGAGCACTAAGGAGGAGCGGTCATCACGCTGTGTCCCACAAAGTGTACCGTGCTGGATGAGACCGCTAACATGCTGTGAGTGTAGAGGTTCTCCTTGCCTGAACCTTTACCTAGAGGACCCTAGAAGAGCCAGCCCCCAGCCAGTGGCCGCCACTCACAGCTCACTGGTTTCCTCAGTCTGGAGTTGTGTGACAGTGTCCAGGGTTTGGAAATAAACAGTTGATTCTTGGAGAGCCTGAAAGGGGCTACAGAACAGCAACCTGCTCGGAGAGAGGAGAAGCTAAATGTGTATTTGATTCCGATAGGGTTTCCTTTCCAAGGGAGCCTGGCAAGGAAGCAACAGCAGATGCCCAGAGAAACCTGGGTCGTTGAACTCAATAGCAGCGGCCTGGAGCAAGTGCTGACAAGAGCCAGACTGACCTCAGGGCCAAAATTCCTTCTTTCTCCTTCCTCCCTAATCTACCAGGGCTAGGCTCCAGCAAATCAACCAGTCCCAGAAAGTGGTGAAATAATCGCCCAAAAGAATACTGTTTGTGGGACTCTGTGTTGGGCACTGGGTGTTCTGTGAAAGGGCATTATCTTCAGGATGCCTGGTGGTCCAGTCCTGACTGGAAGAGCAGTCTGAGAAGAAGCTGAGTAACTAAGAAACAATTGAAAGCCTCCTTTTTTTCCCTCCCTCTCTCCCTCCTTCCCACACTCCCTCCCTCCCTCCCTTTGTAGTCTAGTCCTTCCTTCTTTCCTCCCTCCCTCCCTCCCTCCCTCTCCTTCCTCCTCTCCCTCCCTCCTTCCCTTTCAGGGCCCTGAGGATCAAGCTCAGATCAGCAGGCTTGGTGGCACATGCCTTTACCCTCTTGAATCACATCAGGCCCAGAAAATGCATGTTAAAATGAAGAGGAGAAAGAGCCACTGGAAAGGAAGAGGTTATAAACTTCGGGTATCTGATAAGAAAATGTCCTGAAGAAAAGGAACTGGATGGAGAACATGAATGTCATAGAGGCCTCGGAAAGATGGGAGGGAAATGTGCCGGGGCTGAAATGAAGGAGACAAAGCTGTGTTAAGGCGCTGTGGCAGCTGTAGTTTAGGAGCTGTGCCGATGTACTGGTTTTTGTGGAGTTTCAGATTATACTCTGATACTGTGGCTGGGAGGAAGCACAGAAGACTGAAGAATGGAGACGTGAACTGGACTCTGAGAAGCATGAGGAAGGCACCTGAGTAGAGCAAAGGACACGTTCAGCTTTAGAGGCAGTGGAAGAACCGCACCGCGGTTGGATTTACAGATGTGCTTCCCACACTGCCTCCTGCCACGCTTCAGCACTGCTGTCACTCAGGCGGCGTCAGGCTCTGTGCACCACTGTGACTGTGACGTGTGGATGCCATATAAGGAACTTTAAGAAAAGTAAAAGCATGACTGCAGAGATGGACCACAGATACAAACCAGTAAGCCAGGACCACTGAAGAAAAATATTTAAAAACCCACGTGACTATAACCACGGGTTTTCCTCCTTGCACTTCAGCCCCCAAACTAACGACTCTGAGACTTTATTATTTCTGAATAAATGCCTAGGCCAAAGCTTTGGCTTGTTCCCTGACTAGCTTTTAACTTAAAATACCTGTTTATTCTATGCTATGTGTGCCACATGGATGGTTAATTACCTTACCTCAGTTTCATGGGCCCTTCCTTCTCAGAGTCTGTGGGCAAAATCTTCTGCCTCTGTCTCTTTCCCAAAGTTCATATCTCTCTACCGGAACCCCCACCTTCTATCTCCTGCCTCGGCTAACAGGCCATTAGCTTTTTCTTGTCAGGAGATGCTTCCATACAGATGGAAGAGATTCCTCCTACACATGGGCCAGTGGTCACGGTGCAAACAAGCAACCGTTTTGGACCGGCCATGTCATAAGGGAGAATGCTGGAGCCACAGAGCTTTGATCAGCGAGTTGGGAGTGTTGAAAATCGAGGACCAGGGTGACCCTGGAGGATGCAGACCTAAGTGATGTGAAGGTCAAGGGTCAGAGAAGCCAGAGGACCTTCGATAGCCCAGTCTGATCAATATGTCCTCTTATACAATCTGTAAATGTCTTACGTGTGTCTAATTCTCACTCAGGGCATTAATCTGCCTGAGTTGGTGTTTATGGATGACGTGAGATTACCACTTTTGCTTCAGGCCTTTCAGCGTCTTCTCCTGATAGCCCAGGGCCTGCACATTGCTGTTAAAGTCAACTCCCTAAAATATACACATGGCCAAGTCACTCCCCTAACTAAGATCATTAAACACATTCTTCTATGAGAATATAATCCAAACCGGCAAGTGTGACATATGTACCCCATCTCACCATGCTCCCTTTTATGATATTTTTTGCTCATAGAGTCATCCTAATTCCCTGGCATTATCCAAATTTATATTGCAGTACTCCTGTATAGAAAAGCTAGGATCCAATTAACTTCTAAAAATATCTCACTGAGTCATATTTGCTAGGTTTCAAAAGTTCTATTTCATTTATTTGGCATTTACTTGGCACCTGATCTATATATGCGCTGCATGTGGCATCATAAATTTCCTTAAGTGTTTACAATCTAGCCGACAGAAAACAGGAACCCATTACCTGTTTAAAGGGTAAGAGCCCAAGTGTTGTAGACGCTTGAGCCAACTGCCACAGCCCAAATGGGAGAAATGGCTCTTTGCTTGAGGAACATCATACGTGTGTGTGTGCGTGCGTGCATGTGTGTGTGCATGTGTGGGGTGAGATTGCATGTCTCTGTGTGTGAGTGAGTGCAGAGGGCAGAGAAGTCCGCCTGGTGTCCTGTTCCATTTCTCTCAGCCTATTCCCTTGCTATAGGGTCTCCGAGTGAACCTGAAGCTCACTATTTCAATGGTGCTAACTGGCTTGTCAGCTCCCATGTGTCTCTACTGTCTACAGCTGGTACTGCAGGCACCTGAGGGCTAGTCTTTACACAGGCGCTGGGGATCCAGACTTGGCTTCTCATGGTTACACAGCAAGCATTCTTACCCACAGAGCTGTCTCAGGCCCTTCATTGCTTTTTAAAAATACATGCTATTTTAAACTACTTCCATAGCCTAGCTTTTTGTCATTGGATTAATGGTTTTATTCTTGTCTTTCCTTTTCCTTGGTATATGACAGCTTCTACTGGATATGGTCGGGTCCCCAGACCAGGATCTACAGGAAGCTGCTGCTGGCTGTATATCCAACATCAGGAGACTGGCTCTTGCCACAGAAAAGGCTCGATACACTTGAATGCTCTGAAAAAGGACAGACCGCTCCCTTGTCCCAGAAGCCATGAAAGGCATTTATCAACCAGTCCCTTCAAATAGTCTAAACAAAGAACACGTGGATTAAAACACAAAATCTTTCTTTCAAAATTACGAGACTCTTTCCATTCTATTGAATGAAAAGCAAATGTGTAATGAAATGTAAAAACAATAAAGTTGTGATAATTTTTCAAGAATTTGAGGGTCCTTGTATATGATCTATAAATGTAGTTCAAGCACGCTTTTGTATCTGCAGTAAGTTTAATAATGAATATAGCTGTCCCAGTAGGCAGTTCTAGGTTTACCCGTGAACGTCTTGAGAGCCCCTTTCTGTTAAACCGATCTAGCCGTCCTGTGCTTATGGCTTGGTCTGCTTGATCACTTGCAAGCCACAGGAGAGTTCCGAGGAGATGTGCTACTCTCGCAAATGGTTATTAAAGAGAATTCAGTGCTAAGCAGCTGCTCTTAGCAAGAGCATTCTGAGGTCATCCCAAACGTCTCCCATGCCATCAAACACCCGAGACAATAACGCACAGCTGTCACTGCGTGGCAGCAAGGACAAGGCGTCCTTTCACTTTGGGACTGACCAAGTGTAAACAACGATACGTTTCACTTCCCTCACAGCAAGTCACCCACACTTTTATTGAAATTAATTTATGCTGATGTAAGGATAATATTATTTCACATAAAATTACTCTGAATTTCTGAACTTATTTCCAGCACATGAAGTACTTTTTAAAAAGTGGCTGCAAAGGATTAATTGCATTTTATCAGGTTAAGAAACATTAGGACCCACTTTAAAGAATCATGTGTGTAACCTCGGTGTGCTGAAATGTTTGGGAACTAACTGTCTCAACCATCCAACAGTCGCCAGAAACACAGCTTTGTATGCATCAGCTAGGGACCCAAGGGTCTCCCTCAGAGAATGCTTTAGTGAGCAGGCGAGGCCATTTTATTGAAAAAAAAATATTATGTACTGTATATGTCATCCTTTGGAGAAAGCCATAAACTTAATTGAATTCAATGTAAATAATTTGTACAAAATGAAAAGCCTGCACGAGAGGAATATTAGACCAGTAACAGAGGCGCCAGTAAAAAGGTAAGTGCTTCTGAGAACTTTAAGGTTTCATAAAGCACTAACTTTCTTTTTTTTTCTGCTTTTCGAAGGAGACTATAAACAAGAATAATTCGAAGAAGGAGGCAGCGTTAATCCTAAGGGTTAACTTTAAAGAGCAAAGCAGGTCTGTCAACTACGAGCACTAGATACTTTTGTTTGACAGCATTAAAAACACCTAGAGGCATAGTCGTGGCAGCTAGAGGAAATGAAGGGACATTAGATTGTTATTTGGCGGGTCCTCGAAAGCTCAGGCCTTAAAATATTCTTGTGTCTCTGGCTCCTGGAATTGAAGAAAAGCATGCTGAAAACCAGCAGTGAACGGGGCATGTGACTACTGGCGGGGAGGAGTGCAGTTTATGATGCTCACAGTATTTCTGTTTTTATGGTTAACAAATGCATAAAATAAAAGCAACAAGGCCATTTGAAAAGAAGCCACGCACTGAGCAATGGATAAAGGCAGCACGGGAGTGGTCCTGAGTACTTTCTAAGTAAAAGCCTCCACTCAAGTCCTCAGCGATGGTAGTGCTTTTTAGAGTAAGATATTGATCTTGAAGGTTAATTTGAGGGCTTACGTTTGTGAAATGGTGTTATAGATTGCTGATCTTACTAGAAAAACGTCAACTCCTGCAAAGAACCCTTAGTTTTCAGAGCATGTGGGTGGAATGGATGATCCTTCCCTTGGTCAGTGAGTATAGGCTGCGAGGACACTTAGTGGGGTTTTTCCTCCTATGGGAGGGTTTCGTTCTTAGTCTTTTCTAATTGGATGTACAGAGAACGCAATACGCCCCTGGCTTCTTCAGTTTGGAGGGTTAAGGTGGAAGGAATTTTAACTGCATTTCCTTTGAGAAGTCCTTGCTGTGATTCTCCACCGTCTGCCGTCAGAATTTACTGCTATGCACATGGCTTGCCCTAAAAATAACTTGTTTCTTTTTAAACATTGTCTGAGTCCGAAAAGTGATTTGACAGTTCTCTTGGGGCCCTGTTTCCTCGTGGACTGGGTGTCACTGCTCTCTGTCTCTGTCTCTGTCTCTGTCTCTGTCTCTGTCTCTCTCTCTCTGTCTCTCTCTCTCTGTCTGTCTCTCTCTCTCTCTCTCTCTCTCTCTCTCTCTCTCTCTCTCATGCATTCACACGGGACTGAGAGTGAATGATTTTAAGTACTTGGAAAATGCATATCCACTTAGGAAAAGAGGAGCTTTGGTTGTTGACAAGAGCCGCGAGTAAGTCCTTTCTTTTTTCTTTACTTAATATATTAAGTCAACAAGATAAAAGCTCCCGTCCAAATGGTTTAAGTTGTTCACTCAAATTTCATTCTATGAAGATTTTGGATTGGAATAACCTATGCTCATTCCTGCAACTGAATGAAAATATTAAGAAAATCATGTGCTGAGACTTGATAGGCTGTGACCATATGGTGGGGGAGGAGGTTCCCTTCTGTCACAGACCTAAGAGAGGGGAATAGGGTGAAACGGGGAGGGAGGGAGGAACGGGAAGATGCAAGTGTGGGGATAACAATTGAGTTGTAATTTGAATAAATTAATTAAACAAAATTTAAAAAAATTTAAAAAAAAATAAGCATGTGCTTAAAAAAAGCCTCACTACTTCAGATTCAATAAATATTCCCAAACTATAGTCCACAGGCGCTAAAGTGTCAAAACGGAACTCTCTCCCTAAATGAGACTAGGCTAGAATGCAAAGTGGCTTTATATGGTGCTGCTAGACTCAGGCACAGTAGTAGACTCCTACGCCTTTGCAAACCATGGTGGGGGTATGTGCCGCGGTGGGACTGTGGAGGTCAGAGACAATCACAGGGTCAGCACTCTCCCTCTGTCATGTGGATCCTGATAGATCACTTGATACAACATTGTTGTTTTAAGTAGAAGATAATTATTCTGACTGGTTTTGCCTGATATGTGTATATCCAAGATGAACAATATTGTGATGGCCTCTTTAAATATTCTATTGATGTATGTTATCAACCAAAATATACCAACTATAAGGTATATATGGTATAGGCCTGCAGACTTCTGTATTCCACTGATATTTTGGAATTTTGCTCTGCACTGTGTCTTTATGCTCAAAGAAATTATGTTCCCTTCATTCCATCTAATTCCGACATTTGTTTTCTCCACTATGATCTCTGCATCTTGTTCCCACTCCCATTTTCTCTGTACTCTGCAGCTCCTGGAGTGCTGTATGCTTTAGAGAGATGTAAACGTTTCCTGTGTGTAACCATCACAATGGGCTGGAACTCGTGAAATGGACTTCTTGTGCTCTCGGTCCATTGTCTTCAAAGTTCCAAACACGACCAACACATTTCTTAGCGAGTCGCTCAGAACAAACACGGGCGCTTCTCTCTTGGCGTCATGCCACCATAATCTGTTAGCTGCTAAGAGACATACTTTTCACATATCAGGGTGGGTCCTGCAGACTTGAAAACTCTAAATGACTTTCATCTTTCGCGTCTAGGAGAATAAGGAAGTAAAGACTTTGGAGGCTGGAGAAGACAAATAAGTCACTGCTCCTTGTCACATAGCTGTTACTGTCATGCAAGAGAAATTCACATTTTTAGTAGTCTCCCCCATATTTATATTTTAAGTTATGGGCTCTGTTGACTTGCTGGCTCCTAGTGCCCATGGTAGGTAGAATGGGCAATGTTTGTCCTGCTGTGTCAGGCTTATTTCATTTAGCACAATGAATTCCAGTTTCTCCCAAATTGTAGCATGTGTCTAAATTCCCTCCCAATACAAAGCTGACTAATATGCCATCGTGTGCATAAAAACACATTTTGTTTACTTCTCTGTCTGCTGGTGAACTCACCGGCTGTTGCCAGCATTTGGGCTATTGTGAATGACTTTACATAAGTACACAACTGTCTATTCAAGACCTCGCTTTAGAGTCTTTTACTTATAGCCAGAATTTCAATGGCCGGATTGTGAATGTTGCTGGTGGGTTGCAAGGGGCAGACCTTTACTCAGGAGCAAGGTGACAGCACGGATCGGACAACGCACGGCAGGAGCCTCCCAAGGGGGACGAAGGAGGAGAAGTTGGTTGCTAACAGGTGTGGTGGTGTGGGTGGGGCTCCTTTGATTGATGGGCTTGAGGTGCAGAAACCTTTCTTTACTTTGCATATCCTTTCCCATGATGCATCTGATTTTAATCATTATGTGCATCCACTCACACACAGGCATAAAGTTCACGCAGTTTGCCTTCCTGCCAGGCAGCCACAACTGGCTCATGCCGGGCCATTTCATTACCCTTAGTTCCTGGATGTTCGTAACACCAGGAAAAGGGGCAGTAAAAGGGGGGCTTCTAAAGAGAGAAGCTGCCTGTTGTGTTATTAGGAGTAGAGTGTACATGCAGCCTGATGCATGTCAAGGCATCAAGCCGCTAGATGCACTGTCAGTAAGTGGGGCGTGTGCAACCTATGTCAAATGCAATCCCTGGTTACTAAGATATCCCTGTGCTTGACTGAGTCTGGAATAGCATTTTTTAAAAGTGAACTATTCAAATGAAAAAAAATCAAACTATTCAAAAATGACTACAAAAAAGTGGTTTTGCACATCCTTACATTCAAGATCAACTCATACAAAATGACATGAGGGGCATACCCTGCTAAGTACAGCAATGGTTTCTTATTTGATGACTCCAATAGACGAGAACCCACTTGCTATGGTCTGAGTGTGTCCTTCCCAAATCAACATGCTGAAGCCCAGCTCCGAAGACAGTGGGTTTAAGAGGTTGGGCCATTACAGTTGATGCCTTTATAAAAGTGGGCCTGGGAGCCTGCTAGGCCCTGTGCCTTTTAGTGTAGGAGAACACATGGAAGGCACTATGCATGGGCAAGAAACCCTGACCAGACACCAAATCTGCCAGGGCTTCACTGGCAGACCACCCAGCTTTCAGAACTGGGAGCAATGTGTCTGTTGTTTATAAACTGTGCAGGCTCAGGTTTTCACTGCAGCAGCCTGAGCTGGCACCCACTTAAGCTACTGTGGTCTTGGTTACCGTGTATCTTTAATTTTGAGTGAGCCCATTTTCGCAGATGCCCTTAGAGTGCAAAGTGGGCATTTAAGAAAGGTTTAATATCCAAAATATATAAAGAACCATAAAACCAAACAACCCAATTGTGAAATGGGGCTTGAAACTTAACAGAGAATTCTCAACAGAGGAATATCAAATGGCCGAGAAACGCTTAAAGAAATGCTCGTCCTCGTTAGTAATCAGAGAAATGCAAATCAAAATGACACTGAGATTCCATCTTACACCCATCAGAATGGCTAAGATCAAAAACTCAAATGACACCACATGTTGGCGAGGATGTGGAGAGAGAGGAACACTCCTTCATTGCTGGTGGGAATGCAAACTAGTACAACCACTTTGGAAATCTATCTGGCGCTTTCTCAGAAAAATGGGAATAGGGCTTCCTCAAGACCCAGCTATCCCACTCCTTGGAATATATCCAGAAAATGCCCTACCACACAACAGCTGCTTTATACATAATAACCAGAACATGGAAAAGTCTAAGTGTCCCTCAGTAGAAGAATGGAGTAAGAAACTGTGCTACATTTACACTATGGAATACTATTCAGCTATTAAAAACGAGGAATTCCTAAAATTTGTGGACAAATGGATTGATCTAGAAATTATCTCATAGTGAGTGAGTTCACCCAGAAGCAAAAAGAGACAAACGGTATATACTCACTTATATCAAAACACTAGTCCAAGAGATACGTTCCATGAAAAACTTTACTTACCAAGAAAGTGGGTCAGAAGAGAGGACATCCGATTGAGACTTTAGGCGAGAGTAGCATGGAAGAATGGGGAAATAGTAGGACCTACAGGGTTCTGGAAACCTACAAGAAGAACTTTATGACAGGCAGATCTAGGTCCTGGGGTCCTCCTCAAACTAAGGCACCAGCCAAGGAGAATATAGGCAGTAAGCTTCGAACCCCTACCAAGACCTAGCCAACGAACAGGATATTCTTCACCCTCCACCGTTGAGTGGAGAGTGAGATCTGACTCTCACACGAACTCTGGTGCCCCTTTTCTGACCACGTCCCCTGGATGGGGAGGCCTGGCGGCACTCAGAGGAAGGATAGCAAGTTACCAAGAAGAGACTCGATATTCTAAGAGCATATATAGGGGGAGGAGGTCTCCCTCAATCACAGACATAGGGGAGGGGAGAAGACGAGAAGTGGGAGGGAGGGAGGAATGGGAGGAAACAGGGGAAGGGCTAACAATCGAGATGTAATATAAATAAATTAATAAAAAAAATGTCAAAAAAATACAAAAAAAAAAAAAGAAGGTATAGTCTTAATTTTGGAATGACAATAAAGTCTCACAAGTAACTCACCAGTTGATCAGCATGGCCTAAAATATGACTGGAATCGATTGTGTGATACTTAGATGCTTCTAAGAGATCTAGCCAAGGTATCTGTAACATGTACAAACTGGTGCTTTCCTAGAGAAGGGCACTGGTAGCCAAGGGCCTCAGCAGGGCCTGCACTGGCTCCTGTGGTGATACTTCCTTGGTGTGGAGTGAACATCAGATTTTCTTCCGTTTGTGCTATGAGGAAGTGTCAACTGATGGGTAAGCGGGTGTAGGTGAGGACACCCCACCTGCCCAGGCTGCTGTGTGCTTTTACAGTCTCCTTTCCTGCATCATACCTCTCCAATTTGCAGAGAAACTGGTGTCCCCACCAAAGCGAGCCCTGCCTGAACGCCATGCACAGAGAATCTCACAGTTAGAGGCTCTGACGGAGAGTCTGTGCCGGGCCAGCGGCTGCTTTATGTTTTTTGTTTTTTCCAAGTTTGGACGGTTCTTCCTAATCTTCAGCTGCCTGGGATAGAGCACTAAGGGCTTGCTGGGATTACTTTGTCCTGTTTGAAGCCATCGGCAGCTGCTCCCACTGATCTAAAGCAGAGCACTGAGCAAGTGCGTTTTAATCTGTGAGGTCAGTTTGTTTGGGCTGTTCCTTAAACTGAACTAATTATGAGCTAAAACAACAAACTGGAAGGTGTAAGGAGAAGGAAGTGTTTTTTGTCTCTGCTTATGTGTTGTGAATGTGTGGGACAGATGTGTGAGGCAGCTGTGGTAAGTGAAGATTCATGGTCTGTCTCCTGCCCAGGGCCTTTTCCTGTGCTGGGGCCAACATTTTCCCTTTTTTTTTTTTTTTATAATATTGTGCACGCTTTCCTCATTGCAGGAGGGGTCTTATTTTTTCTCTTTCAGCAGAGGACCTGTGTTTCAGAGAAGGTGTGAAAAATCTCCTCAGAAGTACCAGAAAAGCCCTCTTTTTATTTCCCATTTACCACACCCAGTCCCAGCCCTGAAGAACAGAGCCGGCATGATTTCTCTTTCCTCCATCCACTCTCATTCCAACCCACTGCTCAGTTTTACCCTCCACTACTCTCTTTCAAATATACTGTACATATACTCTGCTATATACATATTCACACACATCAGAGCGTATGTATATGCTTTGTATGTATGTACACATGTCTACATATGTACTGAGTATATATGTATTATGTGGGTATATGTATATATATACACATTTATACTGAGTGTATGTGTGTATATATATATATACATATATATAGTGAGCATATACTCAGTATATATGTAGACATGTATACACATATACCAAGTACACACACACACACACACACACATACACACACCAAGTAAAAACCCACAAAGAAAATGGGATGGAGAGATGGCCGATTAAGGATGCTGACTGCTGCTCTGTGAGTGGACCCAGTGCCATTCCCAGCACCCACATGGCATGTGGCAACTCATACCTATCTATAGCTCCAGTTTCAGGACATTTAAACCCTGTTCTGGCATCCTCTGGTGTCAGGCATGGAAATGATATACAGACCTGCAGCCAAAAGGCCCAAACATATACATAAAACTTAAAAATATGAAAACAAAACAAACCAACCAAAAAAAGAAAACAGAGGAGGCCTTGAGGTGTTGCAAGCACAGCCCTGAGTTCTCTCCCCGGTGCCACAAAACGTCTCCCTCCCCACAGCTATGTGGCCCTGGGATTCCAGGCTCTTCTTGGGTCTGCGTCTTCTTGGTGATGTCGCCTCATAAGGGTCTGAGAAATACTCCCAGCTACAGAGAACCTTGCCTAGGGACTTAGATGGCTGCCCTGAGCTCACTGGTCAGCTGTCTCCCTCAGCCATGCAGGCTATGGTACTTAGCTGAATGGGGCTTTCTCTGAGAAAGCACCTGCTCCTCATTTCTTCCGGCTTCAAAGAGGGCCACACTCTCAGGGGCAACCCCATTCCCTCTCTACTGCTCCCTGGCATTTACTTCCCTAATGGAGGCATTTAACCCTCCTCTCTGTGGGGCAGAGGGAAACTCTTTTCAGTAGCATTCTGCACCCTTCACTGAGGCAGATCATGCAAAGTTTGGTTCCTTGTGTGGCCACTGTGAAGCCTGAAGAAACCTTTGCTGCCCTGCAGGCCCAGTCTGGTGGGTTGCTATTTGCATGCAGACATAACTTTGAAGACATAGTTCAAAACCCAAGCTGAGCAGAGCTCTTTGCTCTGCATGGCATTCTGTTTCCTGTTTCTAGCAAGGCCCCGGCTTCAGCCTCTTGGCTTAAACAGAGGAAAGGCCTTGGTGCCTGAAAAACAACCAGCTATCCAACCAAATGAACAAAATAATGGGGTCTGGAAATACTAAGGAGTAAAAGTACATCATATGGCGTTTCGGAATACTGCCTCCTGCCATCAGCTGAACTGAAGGCTTTGCCACACGGGTGTGAGCGCTGCTTTCCTACATCCATAGCATATCTCTGGTGCTCCCTTCACCTCCACGAGATCCAGGCACTTGTCTTCTGCTTCTCACCTGCTTTGCTACTGTCTGGTTCAGCAGCTCTCCCGAGTAAATGGTTTCTCCTTTTGAGGTTTGGTAAAGGCCAAATTAACGTTTTTTTCTAACACTGGAGCTGAACTCAGCATTAGCCTTTCCTCAGCATCCTTGTTCCAATGAGAATCAAGCAAAATGCAAAGCACGCAGAAGCTACAAACTGCACCAGCTCCTGCTGAAGGGATATGCTCTGGTTGTGGGGAGGGGGCGGGCATGGTGGGGTGCAGTGTTCTGGTGACTTTCTTCGGGAGAATTTTTATAAAATTGGCTTGAACCACAAAGTGTGGTTCCAGTGGCTTCTAGGGACCCTGAACTCCCATATGACCTCACGATACTGATCAGCTATATTTTCATCTCTTCTTGGCTCACACCTTGCAAAGGGAGGGGACATCCTTCCCTTATTGCCATGTGATCTTAAATATATAGAACGACCCCTTCCTACTTGACTTCAAAAAATGACACTTGCCAAAGGCAAGCATGAATGAGAAACATTACTAACAACTCTCAGCATGTGAGCAAGACCAAAGAAAGCCTTACTCTGGAATCCTCCCCTTAACTCTGGCCGTTCTCCCAACCAAGAACGGTCACTGGCCTACCCGCCTTATTAGACTCTCATTGCTCCTCTCATCTCAGCCTCTCCTCATTGCGAGGACTCTCTACCCTCACTGCATTAGTTATTTTACTTGCTATGACAAAAATATCTGGCAGAAACTTCTTAAGGGAGGAGAGATTTATCTTGGCTCACAGTTTTGGGGGGCTTGCAGTCCACTGTGCCAAGGACAGCTAGGAAGCAGGATCATCTTTCACAGTGTTGGTGGGAAGCTTGAAGAAGCTGGTCAGATCTCAGTGGCAGACAGGAAGAAGAGAGCCAGGAATTGAACCCGAGGTGGATAAAGCTTTCAAAGCCTCGCGCTCCCCGCCCCCCACCTCCCATTCAGTGACCCACCTCGCTTATAAACCAAAGTATCCTAATGGCTCCAAAGCACAGCTGCCAGCAGAGATCAAGTGCTCAGCCCATGAACCTGTAGGGGGCATTTTGCACTCCAACCACCACAGATTAAAATGTTTCTGTATCAGTTAGCTCTTAATCCCACCCCCCACCCCCCCACTAACAGCCTTTCCCTTAATCTGTGATCCTGCTGGCCAGCAGCAACTGGGACTGGATTCCACCTGCTTGGATTTGGTGTCATCTGTAGGCTGGCTGTTTTTTTGTTTGTTTGTTTTGTTTTGTTTTTTTTAACTAGGCATTAATGTTGTCTCAACAAGGATATCTGTGCCAGCCTAAACCTGATCCATCCAGTCTCTCATCCTCTAGTCAGCCTGGCCTGTGGAAGTAGCGGTAGGTTCCCCTGGATCAAACAGCAGCATGCACCAGTTCCTATAGGACGCCACGCACAGTCTTTGCTCTGCAGCATTCGCTCAGCCAAAATAAATCCCAAGACATTCTTGATGGGAAAAAAAATCACTTTTCCAGGTGTGTGTCTACGTGGGCATCATAAAAGATGAAATCACCATTCCTCCTGGAATTATGGTGATAGTTTCATGTTTTATCTCTATTTTTTTATTTAGAACTTTTAAAAGAAATTCACGTATGAGTACTGTTAGATTGGGGTTGATTGAGGCGATGTGGAAATAAATGGAAGAGATCATCCTGTCCGGAAGCAGAATTGATCCTTTAATCAGAACAACTGAAGGGAAAAGTGCACGTGCCTCAGGGGGCTTGGGGTTTTCTAGGGCAGATGGGGGGCTTTAGGGGTGGGAGAGCCCATTCGCAGTGTCAAAGCGGTAAAAACCAATGGAGGTTGGCATGTTGATCTGCTTATCAGAAGGTCCCTGGTTTCTGACAGCCCACAGGTGCTATCAGTCAAGTCAACTTTCCTGTTCGGAGTTTCTTAGCCCACCTGGGGCTTTTAGGTCATTAAGCCTTAAAATAGACATCATTTCTACTTACATTAGAAGTAATGCAATACTTCTAATGATATGAATACACGAATACATATGTTCATGAATATATCATCTTTTCTAACTCCTGCTATGTCCTTCCCATACACACACACACACATACACCCACCCACCCACACACACACACACACACACACACACACACACACACACACGTGTCTATGTATACATATAATCAAATGGATGTGTATGTGTGTGTCTACTTAGTGTTGCTCTTGTGTATATGCATTTAAAGCTAACTAGCTGAGACTGGATAATCTATAAGGGAAAATGGATTCTCCCTCCTTCAGCATATGTTGACTACTGCCTGTAGCTCTACGTCTAGGGGTGTGGCCTCATGGGTTTCTTCTCTGACCACACTGGCATGTCTGCTGCTGTTGTCACTATACAGATCTTGTGTAGGTACTGTCGCAAGTTCTTGGCAGCATCCTTTTTATTTTTAGCATGTGTTATTATGATGCCTTTAAGATAAGTAAATGATATAAATGCAATTTTCCCTCATTTGCACTTATTTTCCCCCACAGAATTATGCAAACAGATACACTATAACACCTTAAATAGGTTTCCTGCTACTTTGACATTTGCCAACCACAGTCTGTGTAATGGATTTTAAGGTGCAGCAGAGGCAGATGGCTTGTTGAAAAATGCATCATCGGGCAAAGACCCTTTTTAATTCAATTTTTAATAGTGGCAGAATCAGTGAAGAGCTAAGGAAACTGAACCTTCTGCGAAAGTCATAATGTTTTTTAAGTATAGCATTTTTTTCCTAGGGAAAAGGATAGAAGCTGATGAGGGAAAAAAAATCAGTACTGGGAAAGCAAATCCTAACAAGTGCAAAGCATTGGCAGTGGAGAAGAAAAGAAAGAAAAGGAAAGAGCATCTGAGTAAAAGATAGCAATCCTCAGAGCTGGATGCTCTTTAAACAGACAATCCTGGCAGGTGGACAGCCTGGCGCAAAGTTCAGGGCAGGGAGCAGAGTGCCAAGTTGGCAAGGCAGAGCGCTACAGAGTCCTCAAAGGCAAGTTAAAAAACTACAAAAAGTATCTAGCCAGATCACCAAGGGTGAACAAAAAGAGGGGCCCAACGGTGTAGAGACCACATCAAAAGGACAAGATGGCGTCCTGTGGGGAAGACATAAAGGACACCAGGAAGCTCGTAATCAAACATTAATAAAAACCAAATGATGACTGACAATCTGGGGGTAGAACTGTCCCTGCATTTCAGATAATCCTGCTGCTGCTGTTGCTGTTGCTCCTGCCGCTGCTGCCGCTGTTGCTGCTGCCGCTGCTGTCTGGCTCTGCAATCAGGGTCAACAAAGGTATTTTCTGCTGCAAATAGAAATCTTGACTCAAAATGGAATTTTTACTCTCTTTGCTGTGGAGCTGGAGATCAAACATGCTAGCACATGCTGAGCACGAATGATACCGCCCCCCCATAAGCTGCGTCCCTCTGGGCCCCTCAAAATAACCTTTTAAAATAGTGGAGATTTACCAGCTCAGGTATGTGCAAAGGTCAAAGCCAAATTGACCTTTAGGAAGTTTCATTGTCTTGAATTCTACTCTGAAGTACCCTTGGCGCAGCCCGTGGCTGAGGTCCTGCCTTATTTTGTGCTGTTTCATTATATAGAGAGACTCAGGTTGTGGTAGCCCTGCCTCCAGCAAGTCCATCAAGGATGCTTTCCCAACAGCTCAGGTGATCATTAGCATTTTTATCCTAAGTGCATTTTCTAATGCTGTCCTGTTGCTAGTACTCCTGGAATATATGAACAAAACCTCCGCTCAGACAGAGAACTAACAAAAGAAGTGAGTTTGCTGGGGTTACTTACAGGAGTATGGACAATTCAAAAGCCACATCGTCAAAAGCCACCCCAGCATGGGTGATGACTGATGAAGGCCGGGACCCTAGAGCTCTTCCACATGATTTGTTAACAATGCCACAGGTTAAAGTCTCCTCTGTTAGCAGTCCTAACTGCTTTATAATCTTGGGAAGGAAGGAGTTTTGTGAAAACAGGTTTCAGGGACTTCTTGAGACTCCTGAGCTGTTTACTTCCTGGGTAGTGGTGAGCATCCCCTTACAGCTCTCTGGATCTTAATGAGCTTCCCTCCATGATAGAATGTTTCCATGCAGAGGGAACTGCTACATAACACACGTGTCTATACACAGACACATGAACATGTTGCTATAAATAAAAGGTATTTCACACTTTAGGCAGGGAGAGAGAGAGTGTGTGGAAATCAGTAGAGGGAGCATCTCTGGGATGGGGGAGGCTCCCAGGAGACTATGGGGGTGACCTACCTGAGCCTTTGATGAGCAGGGGATACGGAACCTGAAGAGGCCACCTCCTGTAACCAGGTAGGACTTCCAGTCGTGGAAGGGGGACACCAACACATCCACAAGACCTCCCAGCCAAAATTTGTCCTGCCTACAAGTAATGCAGTGATAAAGATGGAGCAGAGACTGAGAGAATGGCCAACCAATGACTGGCCCAACCTGAGACCCACCCTATAGGAAAGAGCCATCCCCTTACACTATCAATGATACTCTGCTGTGCTTGCAGACAGAAGCCTAGCATAAGCATCTTCTGAGAGCCTTTATCTAACAGCTGATGGAAACAGATGCCAAGACCCACAGCCAAACAATAGGCTGAGCTGGGTGAGCCTTGTGGAAGAGTGGGAGGAAAGACAGAGGGAGCCAGAGGGGTCAAGGATACCACAAGAAGATCTTCAGAGTAAAGTAACCTGGGCCCATGGGGGCTCACAGAGATTGAACCAAGGTCTTGGCTAGACCTAGACCTTCTACACGTAGGTAGCAGATGAACAGCTTTGTTCTTTCTGTAGATTCTCTAACAATTAGAGGGGGGGCTGTCTGTTGCCTGCCTTTGGATCCCTTTCACGTAGCTGGACTGCCTTGTCTGGCGTCAGTGGGAGAGGGTGCACTTAGTCCTGCTGTGACTTGATATCCCAGGGTGGGTTGGTACAAATAGGGGGCCTCCCTTTCACTGAGGATAAGGGGATGGTGAAATGGGGGAAGGGGTATAAGAGTGAGACTGGGAGGGGAGGAGGGAGGAGGACTGTGATCAGGCT
This sequence comes from Acomys russatus, assembly GCF_903995435.1. NCBI lineage: Eukaryota > Metazoa > Chordata > Mammalia > Rodentia > Muridae > Acomys > Acomys russatus. The sequence continues at coordinate 37,729,494 of NC_067145.1, forward strand.
GTGAAGTGAATTTAAAAATTGAGAAAAAAATAATATAACGTAAGTATGACTTTTATACGCACTGAGAAACAACAAATAATAAGTACCTCGCTTTTTGTGACAAGCAAACAAACCCATGATGTTGTGGTTTGATTCTAAGATGGTCTCCCACTGCTTTTTAAAACAATGTTTATTAGTGTGTGTGTGTGTATGTGTGTGTGTGTGTGTGTGTGTGTGTTTCATGCTGGTACATGTACAAATGCATGCATGTGCTTGTGAGGTCAGAAGTCAATGCTAAATGTCTTTCCTCTATCATCCTCCACCTGGAGCTTACCATACCAGCAAGTCCCAGAGATCTACCAATTTCCACTCTGTCAACACTAGGATAGCAGTATGTGACCTGGTCCTGGGGTTCTAACCCGAGGCCGCACGGTTTTGTCATACACTCTACTGACTGAGGTACCTCCCCAGGCCAAGCTTCACTGGCTCATGTTGTGAACGCTGTTTCCCAGCTGCTGGCACTGAGGATTGTGGAAGCTTCGGGGAGAAGGCCTAGCTGGTGGAAGCAAGTCTCTCAAGGTGGTCCTTTGACCATTATGCCTCAACCCTCAGGCCTGTCTGCTCTTTGCTTCCTTCCCCCATTGTCATGTGAACATTGGTGCTGTGCCATGCCTTCCTCCCTAGGATGGACTGAAATCCCAGGACAGGAGAGGAAATAGTGCTCTGCCTCAACTGTGACAATGCGTTAGCTTCGTTCTCAGATGCCATTCCTCATGGTTTCAACAAAGCTGCAACAATCTTAGTTCTCATAGCCTCACCCCATTCCGAGGATGCTCCTCGCCCCCAACCACTAAGCCAACCACGCGGAGCCTCCCTGAGCAGGTCTGGGCCATTACCAGACACACTGGCTTAGGCCTGGGCATTCCCAGCTCCGAAGAAGCAAGAACTGGGTCCTTGGCCGGGTGCTGATTTCCAGTGCTTTGCTTGGATCCTGTTGAGACTAAGACACGGCGGCTGATCTCACATGACTGGGGTGCCTGATACCTTGTGAGAAGAACCTGCTGCTGATTGACAGATGCCTGCCTAGGCAGAAGCAAGCTGAGTGCCTAGCAACTGTGGCAGCTGAGAGAACCATTCTTCCTGGAAGGCGACTGAGGCAGAGCCTCCCACACTTTCTCTTTGAAGAAAAACAGGCTTTGGGGCATGACTAGACTGTGCCTTTAGCATTGCATCTGCTCAGTCTTTGCCTTCCACCTGACTGGATCACTGCGCATGTGGGAAATGAAGGCTGTGCCACACTGGATCGTTCAAAGGCCCAAACATTCCCCTGCCCACTTCATAATAAAACTAAAAGCATGCCGAGGCAAAGTCAGTGCTTCCTCGTGTAACTATTATCTGAATAAATCATAATTTTGATGAAATTTAATTGGGGAGCATAAATGTATGGGGCACGTTTTATGTTCCTGAACAAACAAAATTATTTTTGTTCTGTAAAGGATGATTTCGATATTTTTCTCTGTAATTACTGCCCTTGATGTCTGAAATTTCTAGAAAAACATTTTTATCTCTTTCAGGAAATGCCTAGAGTACGCTTCTAAATGTCTGAGAAGCAAGAATAACTCTGCTTACTTCATCAAAATGTCCTAAGGATTAAGGGGCTGATGCACGGAAATGAGATACAATAGTGCCCAACCACGTCTGCCGCAGCCTTGTCATGCATATAAGACACAGGACCACTGTGTTTCTTTGATAACGCTGTCATTATGTCTCCTTTCGTATTCCATTTACTTAGTCTTCAGTCTAGACCAGGGGGCGGGTACTTACTATCTCATTTAACAAGGAAGCACAAAGGGGTGGTATATAAGGCTTTGATGTTCATCCTGGCTTCCACTTAGTGATGCTGGGGCTTGGACCCAGGACCTTGGGTGTGCTAGGCAAGAGCTATGGCACTGTTTGCAGGCCTCACCCAAGTTGATAGTTTTGCTTTCAGGGTGTTAAAGCAAGGAAATACTGCTACTATTAAGTGGCTAAACACTTGGACTTTACAATAGCCTCAGATTCGCTGACAGCGTTTACAGAAAATTCATCAACTAGAAACTGACTCTCCTAGTCATTTACAGTCAAAGCAACTTTATCTTCTAAACCCTTTCAGGCTCTTCCTTTTCCTAATTTTACTTGAGAGAGTTCATAATCCAGCAGTTAGGCTCAAATATTCAGCCGTTAGCAGGTGGTCATGGACAATTCATTAAAGAAACGAATGAATGAAGTGAGGCATAACATTGATTCACAACTAAGAAAAAGCTTACCAATAAGGCAGACAATAATTCATATTATCACTTCCAGGCCAATGGTGTGTTTAAATCTGGATAAAATAGGAAGAGGCCTGAAGTAGCTTGAAAAATAGGAAGAGGAATCAGCTGCCTGTCAAGAATATAATAGAATTAGTGTTTGGTAAAGTGGGAACAAACAACAAAAGATGAAGAAAACGTTCCTGCAGACAGTTTTGCAAGCTGCTTCTGCCTCAGTGGTAAGGTTTGAAAGTTCCCATTGACCCTCAAGTGCGGGTCAATGCCGTCCCTTCAGCTGCCTATTAACACATCACAATTTGTTTGGATAATTATTAAACATGTATTAACATTTACACTATATCAATGGTCACTTTTACTGAAATGACATTGATAGTATATCAATCTCTCCCAAATTTCTAAAGGGGGCTGCTGCAGAGTGTAGCGTGTGTGTGTGTGTGTGTGTGTGTGTGTGTGTGTGTGTGTGTGTGTGTGTGTGTGTTAAACATCAAATAAAACCAAGCTTGGAAAACAAAAATAATCAGCAAAATTAATTGGAAAGAACTTGAGACTACATGGAAGAAGAGTGTGCATATCACTAAAGGGACACAAATAGATGAATGATGTCCTACAAGGCTATAAAAAGACTCATGCCTGCGGCTGGGTCCACCTGAACTTTTATTCAGTTTATATAATGCTCCAAAAGGAGAACTGCATGTAAAAATAAATGTATTATATTAATTAAGTTCCTCATTGCCTTGACTGAACACCTGATGAGAAGCAACTTAACGGAGAGTGCTTTAGTTTAGCTCTTGGTTCACAGGGAGGAAAACATGGCCACAGTGGCAGCAGAAGCTGAGGCTGCAGCTCATCGCTTTAGTGCTGGATTCAGGAATCAAGGCGTGATGAACGCTGTTGCTGCTCTGCTCACTTTCTCACTGTCCTGTGTTCCCAGGCCCCACCCTCACTCAGACTGAGCCATCTTTCCTCCAGCAAACATCTCTGGAAACGCTCTCACAGACACTTCCAGGAATGTCTCCTAGGTGATTCCAAGTCCAGTCAGGTTGACAGTGACAGTTGACCATCACAGAGGAACCAGAGTTCCCTTCTCTTTCTGGCATCCTTGGCATTGGTTTCATTTTCACCTCTTGTAACAAGATGGCTTGTCAGTGTCAAGTGTCTGGTCAGACAGAGCAGTGTGTGGGACACCAGAAAGGGAGAATCCACTTGCCTGCACAGCTCTGCTTGGCCAGCATTATAGCTCATGCACAAACAATTTTATTTGTCGTTTTATGTCACTGGCCATAACAGTTGACAGAACCATCTCCTTAAGAGAGGAAAGACTAGTAGAGCTTAGGGCTTCAGAGGACATGGCAGGGAGGGAATGTAGACACAGCTGAGCCCATGGCAGCGAGGGAGTGGGGCATCATCTGTTCACTTCATGGCAGACCAGAAAGCAGAGAGCACATAGCAGGAAACATGGGTTTATCTTCAAAGCAATAAAAATACAAAGGCCATCTATCTATACCTAAAGAGAGCCCAGAATTCAATACATTTAGGAAGTCCTGAACCCACTTCTAAATAATTCTTAGATCATGAAAAGATGTCATATTGAAAAATTACAGTTGGCAACATCGACTCCACGTTTTAAGATGTGTACAAGATTGTTTGCAGAGAAAATCCCTTCTGTATTCAGTAGGGTGGGTCTTTTTCTATTTCTATCCAAAAGGTTGCCCTTGATAGAAAAACATAGGAAAATGTCCTTCCTTCATAGATACTGGGAACGCTGCCCTTCACATTTTCTTTCATTGGGTATATTCTTGAAATTGCAGTCAGAGTCCATATGCTGTCCATTTGCTCGTTATTAAACATTTTATACAAATATTCAGCCCAGGAATGTCAGGCTTTCCATCCTGCCACGAGGGAACAGTTTCCTCCTTCTAGGAAGGCCTCTACCTGAAGAGTTCCTTACTCTCATTCTATGGCATTTTCTCACTTCAGGAAGGAGTGGGAGGTGGCTCATGGGAATCTGAGAGGTAAACAAAAGGTCATATGTCTGGGAAAACAGAACCATGGAAGATTCCCCCGCCACATACACAGCTTTAAGCAGTTAACTGCTCTGGGAAGGGAGGAGACTCCGACCCTGTGAGCTGCAGTAAGAGATTCTGAGACAGACTGGAGAAACGCTTGCAATGTGCGCAGAGAGCTCAGGCCTCAGCGGTGCTGGGGTGGGCTTTTCAGTCATGCTGCTGCTGTCTAGTTGTCCCAGCTCCTGTAAGGAACCCCGTACCCATACTTCTCTTAGGAACCCCAATAAGAACTCCTTCTTTAACAGAAGGACTTTGGTACAATTGTGTCACGAGTTCCTTTCTGGAGGGAGCAGGTTTGCATTTTGACACGTCTCCCTAGGAAAAGTCGGTCACATGACATCATCTTTCTCTTCAGCACTTACGGCCCCAAATACTGCCAGCTCGACCATGTCCACCTATACCCATCACTCCCTCATCCACTCTGCACAGGAAACCTGCCCTGAACAAACATCCTCGGGTGCACATTTAAGAATCTATTCCGAGGACAGACATTAGTTTAAAGCCATGCCAAGTCAACCTTCACGTTTTAACCTTAGTGAACTTAGTGCTCAGCCTCCTGGGAAGACAAAGGAAGAAGTCATTGGTTTCCCACCCACCCTGCAGACACAGGCCTTTCAGAGCGAGCTCTCCACTTGACTTGTGTAATAGGGAAGATAATCATAGAAAGATGAATGCAGTGATTTCAGCTGCTAGAATGCATGATCATTTCATTACTAGCTGATTTCTTCTCCTCCGCATTTAAAAGTACGCAAACATCATCACAGATCACATATTGGCAAAAAGTAATTTTGCACATGGTTGCACTAAGGAAGCTGTTGGCACTCTTAACCCAGCAAAGTCAGAGACTTCCTCAAACATATTTCAGGATAATAGCTTTCGTTTTGTTTTGCTTGGCGTGATGTATACTGCCGCTCCAAGACCTCAATTATATAACCTGGGATTTCCACATTGTTTTTGACAAAAAAAAAAAGTAGAAGAAAAATAAGTTATGCAGACAAAATGTGAAACACATGCGATGGAACTGAGAGGACTTGCCGATGAAGAAGCTGCCGGGCGTGTGGTGATCAAACCCTGCAGTAAATTTGTTTTTAAACAAACACGCGGTTCAGAGTATTTGGCCAGGCGTCGTTGTTTGGGTGATTATTTTAAAATAGACTGCTGCTCCAACCCTCGACCATAGTATGTTTGCAGCTGGCCTCTGAAGTAGATGCAGGATGCAGTCCACATCACACTCCGGATCCAGGCTTCAGGTCAATGCTGGAGAGTGCATTCATTGCAACACCCTGGCTTGGGTGACACGCAAAGCAAGGCTTTGTGGAACGGAGGAATGAACAGCAAGGTTTTGGAAGACTGTGGACTTTTGTAAAAGATACTTGGCCTTTGCTGCTTCAGGTGAATGAAGCTACTTTAACCTTCCTGTGCGATGGAATGAAATAATAGTAAGCATTTATCTGGCATTACAGTTCTTGACAGACTCAGTCTACCTTTGGGCTGTATATCAGATACAAAGTATGCGTGTGTATCCAAACATAAAAATATCAACCATCACAATGTTACTATAGGTTCAGTAGATCCACAGGCCCACAGATTCACTTATGAGCCATAACACTTATGCTAATAGTGCTCTGGGGTCCTATTGCTATTTTTGAGACAAGGTCTCACTGTGTTCCTCAGACTGGCACAGAGCTTAAGAATCTCCTGCCTCAGCCTCCTACTTTCTTTTATTCAACCTGTTATATGCGTGAGGTCCACCTATCCTGGGTATTTAAAATGTTCATGAACTGAGGAAGAAGAAGAGGGAGAAGAAGAAGAAGAAGAAGAAGAAGAAGAAGAAGAAGAAGAAGAAGAAGAAGAAGAAGAAGAAGAAGAAGAAAAGAAGAAGAAAAAGAAGAAGAAAAAGAAGAAGAAAAAGAAGAAGAGGAAGAGAAGGAGGAGAAGGAGGAGGAGGAGGAGGAGGGAGGAGAAGGACAAGGAGGAGGAGCAGGAGGAGGAGAAACAAAATGTATGTATAAGGTTATTGTGTAATTCAAATGCTGATTTCTGTACCCCCCTCATCTGGTTATAATCCTTGTTCTTAGAATCTCCTGCCTCGATGTTGCGTAAATACTGTTCCCCAGTTGTCCCCTGATATGCCAGTAAAGCAGCTTACAACCAGTTTCTGAGCAGGGGAGAAAATAGGGCCGGACTTCCTGCTAGCCAGGGTAGGAGGAGTTAGAATAGGAAATAAAGGATTCAGTGACAAGAGAGGCCCAGGTGACATCAAAAAGTGCAAGTATCTCTGAGCTGTACGCTGGGAGGAAACCACATTAGCTTAGAGGGTTAAGAATAGAGCAACAGCTGCTCAGTTCTTGTGCTTTGAAGTTTGTTTAAATAATATCATAGAGTCTAAATTATTTGTGTTTAGATAGAAACTGAGAAACACGGCTTTATAAAATTAATCATTAGAGGAACCAATCATTAGAGGAACTTTTAACATTTATAATCCTTCAACTAACAATCTACCTCCATCCCCAAACTAGATAACTAAAGTGTCCTCTCCGTTTCCATACCCCAAACATTTTTTCCTTCTTTATTCTAATAGATAAGAAAGTTCTAATTCCCACTTCTAAGTTGCCACAGCTGTGAGAAAGCACTTTGTGGTTCTGGAGAGGTGGCTTTGAGTGTTTGGATTGAACATGGAAGCATTATCAACAGAAGCATGTGCTCTTTGAGCGTTCTGTCAAGGCCCGTGCTGCTCCTCAGTTCTAGAGCACTGAGAGAGAAGATGGGAAAATGGCTTTTATTTTAGGGATCCTTCTGCGATTCCAATGGTTTGCATCACAGCTCTAACATTACAAAAAGTTTTTTGTTGTTGTTGTTGTTTGTTCTGAAAAAACAGAATCATTCAAGCAGCAAAATACATATATGTTGCTGTGACAAACCAGTTCAGTGCTGGAGAATCCAGAGCCTCTTGTATGCCAGGAGAGGGCTCTACCACTGAGCTATCCCTCCAGCCCTAGTGAGCTATTTGAAGTCACAGACATGGATTTCCATTGTCAAACTAAAATATGCTGTAGTAGTTCTCATAGAATCTGAGGTCTTTCCTCCACTCTGAATGTGTGATAGAATTAGACAATTGTATTAGCATATGCACGGCTATTCATTGAGCATATACAATACAACTTAGGACTGCTGCCTATAATTTTGTTATGCCCCCATTTTTTTCTGGTCTAATCATGATATTTAATCCACAGTAGGAAAGATATTAGCTGTCACTGTATCGCTTAGAACAAAGGTACCATTGTAGACAAAAGCAGAGCATGGCATCCAGAATAAGAAAGTGGTGGGGTCGCTCCCTGTGCTCTGAAGTCAGCAGGCATCTGTATTAATTCTCTTGACAGAGTGCTGTTCAATGCCAAGGGAGAAAAGGAACGGCAGGACACAGACCCTAGATGGTGCACACGTCACTCTGCGACCATCCCAACAGGACATAGTAATAAGGGTGTCCTTACCAAAAGAGACACTGCCAAACCCCCTTTTCCTGGGATGTTACAACTCATGGGAAAATGGACTAATTCCACCTAATGGAAGAATGCCGCTGAAGACCCTTAGCCAGCTTTGTTGGAGCCACCAGCTCTTTCCTATGAATCAAGCACCATGTTGGCCTGACATTCGGCAGCAGCCTTTTATATTCCCAAGCTACACTTTCCTAGTCACAGCGCCTGCCTGCTTCTCAGCGGCATGGCTTCAGACTCAATCTATTTTTTTTTTTTCTGGTTGTCTTCATGGGTAAGAATAGTTAAGAGCAACAACAAAACTATTACTTGCCTTTAGCTAGTTTAAAAAAAAAAAGATAAAGAGAGACGCAGAACAATCAGAATCATAGCCGTTTTCTCCTAATACTTCTGTAGCACCTGTCCCTTGTGTAGGGAATATTGACCACATAAATGTAGTAAGTGAAGATTTCAGAGGAATCCATCTGCTAGCCTGCAGGTAGGACTGCAAAGTTTTCTTTAGGTTGAAAGAAAAAAAAAAAAAGTCAGAAGCAGGTTTGTTCTCATGACTGGGACATCCAAAGAACTGCTGGTTTCCAGACCCAATTATCCCGAGTCCATATTTGGTGGAGACACAGGGGGAGGTCTAGGGTCCCCCAGTTCTCACCCTTCCTGATCCTGTGACCCTTTAATACAGTGTCCCATGTTCTGTTGACCCACAACCACAAAATTATCTCACTGCTACTTCATAACTGCAATTTTGCTACTGTTATGAATTGTAATGTAGATATCTGATATGCTACCTCTGTGGGTTATTCAACCTCTAAAGAGATCATGACCCACAGGCTGAGAACCATCTGTCTAGGGACTTTTAAAAAAATGTATTGTAAACAATGTAAAATGACAATAGGGCTAAGCTTTGGGAAGACGAGAGACTATCACAATGATGTGGACATTGATCATGGAAGAAAAGAGAAAACAAAAGAACCAAATCAAGCCAGGCTCTGGTGCAACCCTCCTCGGGGACAGCCTGTCATGGAAGAGCCCTTGTGGTGTTTCGCTCTGAGCACTGCCAGACTCTGGGTTCACACTGCCGAGAGAGAGGATTCTTAAGCTTAGTGTATGGTGTGAACTGTGCCTCCAATCCTGCTGTGAAACCCCTAGACTTGTTTCCCAGAATGAACCTATATTTTAAGAATGAGTCTTTGAAGAAGCAACTAAATTACAGTTACTCTGTTCGAATGTCTATAACCCAAGACAACTGATTTCTGCCCAAGAAGAGGAAACAGACACAGAGGCACAGAGAGGAAGAGGAGGCCATGTGCACACAGGCATGACTGCTCATACCCGCAAAGGGAGATGAGCCACTCCAGAAGCTTCCAGCATCTTCAGCTTAGACGTCAGAGCCATGAGTCCCTTGCCATGGGACACCCACACAGGGCCACACAGAGTCCTCTGTGATGAAGCAAATGAAGTTTGCCGAAAGATAGCAGCAAGAAGAAACAGAATAGAAATATGGTATGAAACAGAAATGGAAAACATGACGTAGAGTAATCAAAGCCTTTTTCATTTACCCTATGGCACTGAAAAAAAAATCACTGTCCCTGAAAGGCCTATAAAATTACATAATGCCCTAAATGTAGGTACAGCGTCCCAGTAACAAGAATGGAAGGAGCCACCCTGACGTGATTGTAGGCAACAAAATGTCAGCCATCATTGTAGCTGACATTTGTGTGCATTCGTGTGTGTGTGTGTGTGTGTGTGTGTGTGTGTGTGTGTGTGTGTATGTGTGTGTGTGTGTGTGTGTGTGCATGCTCATGTGAGCACACATATGTGCATGGACATGCAGGGGTGAGGAAGGCCGCCATGGGTTAGCTGGAGGAGAAGCACATGGCCTGTGGCGTGGATGGAGAATGCGGCCCAGATGAAGCACATTAGCAAGTATTTGGGATTATGGATGGGAGGCATCTTGATAAAAGTTATTGGAAGCAGATGGCGTGGAATTGAGGCAGGGATCCCATGCCTGCCCCGCTATGGGAGGTAGTTTAGAGGATTGATATCTGCCCTGCCCCAGGTTAACTAAGGCTATTTTAAAATATAACAAGTGTCTGTGTCTTAATTGAGCCTACAGGTAATACAGATAATTTTAAAAACAATACATGTCTGTAATAAACTTTCTCCTCCACCATACCTAGGAGCAGTCCTGTCCTTTCCTTGGTATTTCTTGTTTTCATTTCTTGTTATTACCTTGTCTACTGAGACAGGGTCTTTCATTGGCCTGGAGCTTGCCCAGCAGGATAAGGCTGGCTGGCCATTGAGGTTCAGGTGATGCCTGTCTCAGGGCCCTCCCCCAGTCCTGGGATTATAAGTAGGTGCCACAACAACCAGCTTGTTTACATAGGTTTCTGGGCATTAAGCTTGGGTCTTAATGCTCACACAGCAAGTGCATTACCAACTGAACTGTCTCCTTATAGCTGACACTTACTCTGTGCTGCGTCTTTAATACATCAACAACCCTGAGAGCCAGCGATCATCCACTTTAAAAATGGTGAGACTAGATTTTTTTTTTTTAATTGTAAAATCAGACTTTGAAAACAAATCTGTCAGAAGTTGGAGCAAGACCTCTTGGCAGAGGGCAGCGAATCTCATTTCTGCTGTTGATTGACAGATGCGGGCATGTCTTTGTTTCAGCTCCATTAGCCTGTTTTGGTAGGGGAGAGTGGAGATGCCACCTGAAGAGCATCTATTAATGAGAAACCTTGGGAGCTGTGAGGGGATCACATTACATTTGTCACTAAGGCAGTTTTCTGCATCGTGGAAGTAAGCTAGGGTTACATTTCTTTTTATAAGGAACCTGTTTTTTGAGGTCAGACTGAACAGTCGAAACCATCGCCTCTATAATGCGGTCACTCCTTGCAGGAGAGCATCTGCCAGCACAGGCTGTGCACTGGAGCACCTGGGAAAGCTGTTAGCCTTAGAGAAGCCTGGGCCTCACTCTCAGAGCTCCTAATTCAGTTGCTCTGCCATAGGGTCTGGGAATATTTTTAGAACACTCCCTGCTGCTTCCAATCTGCACCCAGGGTCGAGAAGCATCACCTAAGAGCCAGACAGTGCGACTGCACTCGCATACTGATACGGCACTCTGGTTTCTATGAGATCCCACCTGAGTTATCATTTACACCAAAAGAGCATCCACTATCCATCGCCTTTATTCCAGGTCTGAGGGTGGCAATAAATCCAGCTCAGCAAGCGCGCAGGAAGCCTTTTCTCACTCCCTGTCAGTGCTCCAGGATAAGTTATCAGGATAAGTCGTAAATTGTACTAAATTATGCTTGTATCCTTTTGTTTTAGACTATTGTACTCCACACAGATGGTTCTGACTTGAGGCTCTTTGTGTTACAAATAATCGATGGTACGAAAGGGTAAACATTTAAGCAGAAACCATATTTCAAATTGAGAGAGGAGGAGGCAAGAAGGGGACGGAAGAGAAGGGGAGAAGAGGCTCTCTTACTAAACAGCAAACTCACCAACTGGTGGCTAGGTTACAGGTGAGTTCTGGGGGGTTGGCATATCTCCCACATGCATGCACCCTACTTGTCAATTAATATTAAGATGTGTACAACCACACTTAGCCACTATGTGGGTGCTAGGGACCTGAACTCAGGTCCTCAAGAGGGTGCAAGCAGGCAGTCTACCAGATGAGCCATCTCTCCAACCCCTCTACCTATATTTCTCATCGACCTCCTAGAGTCAAGCCCAAGGGTGTTCTCTTGGTGGTAGCAGAGATATAAAGAGTAGGTCACACATAGCTTGCTCCTTTTCAAGACATTGCTTATGACAAGTCCTAGAGGATTCCATTATCCAAGGAGAACCACACAGCTGAGCCCAGTGCTAAGGGATTAGCAGTCACATCCCAGGGCATGTAAACAGAAGTGGAACAAATGTCTGACACCACCACATTATAAAGGGAAGGCTTGCCTCCTACACGCTACCATCCCTCTTCTACCTAAGAATATGCTGTTAAGTACTAAAGTATATGTTGCTGGATTGCCCAGTGCACAAGGAAACCAAAACACAATGTATGCACGCACGAGGACATTCAAATCAAGTAGTTTTGAGCCAAGCATGATAGTGCCTTTAAGATGCTGAGACAGAGCCAGGTACAGTGACACCTGCCTGTGATCTAGCACTTGGGAAGGCAGAGGCAGGCAGATCTCTGTGAGTTCGAGGCTAGCCTGGCCTACAAAGTGAGACAGTATCATTGGGGGTGGGGGGAGGGAGGAGTGTGAAACAATAAAATGTACACAAGATAAATTTTGGTGTCATCATAGATTAATTGGTTCCTTGACAGTTGGGACAATAAAAAATGCATTTGAGGGGCCATAGAGATGGAACAGTGGGTAGGCACTTACAGTGCAAGAACAGGGACCTGGGGTTGACTCTGCAGAACCCACATAAAAGCCAGATGCAGTAGTGTGAGTGCCTGTATTCCCAGCACTCCATGGGGTAAGGAAGGATGGGCACAGGAGATGTCCCAGAAGCTCTCGGGCCAACAAAGGCTGACCAGGTGAGGTCGAGATTTAGAAAAATGGTGTGAATAATGCCCAAACTTTGGAATCAACACTGCTCTGACATGTTTGTTTCTACTTTTTGACTAAAATAAAGCCACCAATAAAATGTATACAGATGTTTCTGGGTTTTTTCTAGCCTGTATTTCTAACATTATAAACATAGTAAACTAGTTGTATATTGTACTGATTTGTGTGAGTAAAAGGAAGGGTTCCATCAGAGAGCCTTCACCGGTGCCACTGTGTGGGCTGAGCAAAGCAATTTTATTTTTTGAGCCCCGACTTGGCGCAGCTGTTTCAAGAACCTTAGCACTGTCTTCCTCTCTCACTCAGGTAGTTGCATGGCTCCGAGCTTAACCTAAGAAAATCATCTCACAACCACAGGAGACGTCTTCTCCAGGAAATGCTTCTCCCAGCATTATTTATTATAGTCCTGGAATGGAAACAAACTCAGTGTCCCAAAATAGAGAAACATTCTTAAATAAATCATGTTTTGCAACCAGTTAATGTACTGTTCTGCAGCAAGTAAATAAATAATTTGTGATCATATTTGAAGAATAACTTGAGGACTATATTGGAAAGGATCAAAGCAAATTTACAAGAGGCTTCCCCTTAAAACTAATGAAACTATTAAAAAAAAAAGTTAAAAACATAAAGGAGAGAACCCCACATGCAGAGATAAGGCCAAATAATAACAGTGCATAAAGAGTGGCAGGCAGAGCCCGGGAGAAGGCTCCTGGTCCCATCCTTAGGCAACAGGGAGGGAGAGTGAAGGGAGGGCGGGAGGGGAAGGGAGGAGGGGGGAGAGCAGAGGAGGGGAGGGAGCAGACAGATCCCCAACATGCCCAGTCACCTGCTCAGTGAGAGGGTTGTTGAGGTACAGAGGAAGGATGGGTGAAGAGGGAGACCTGGGAAGGGAGGCCACTGGAAGGGTGTTGCGAGCCACAGGCAGAACTGCCATGGTCCAGACAGGAGAAGATGCAGGGGGAGAGGGTGATAGCCAATAATACAGCACATAACCATAGCTCAGCAATAAACAAGTTCTGTTCTGCGCTTACAAAGAGGGAGAAAGGAAGAGAGGATGAGCCTGTTAGTGGGAACGACAGGGTGGGGTGACGAGACCGCGATGAACTGAAGAATCTTCCCGTTCCCATCTTAGACTGCCTGGACCAAAGCCCTCGGGAATTTCACCTCCTACAATTCCTGAGTCATTACAACACTAGCCACAGTAGCCCAAACTATCATGAGCAACCAGGTCCTCATTAACTTAATGAATAAACAAGATGCCACACCCACGTGATGGAATGCCATGGGAATAGTCATGGGTCTTGTAATCACATTGTGGTCAACAGTGGGCTTTACATGCAATGCTGAGCCTTAAGACTATAATGGTGCTGAAAATTCCTACCATGCAGTGATGTCATAGACATCAAAACAGCACAGTGTTATGTGTGACTGACACATCTATGATGATGTTGATAGATGTACAGAATTGCCAGATATATGAAAGAACATCAGGTCCAGATACACACTTGGCAAAATATTAACTAAGGATAAAAAGTGTTCTTAGTCCTACCTTATACATATTTCACACACTATTCTATATATACTATACCTCACCACTACTTGTAGTTTTTAATTTTCATAAAACAGAATGCCAGGACAGCACCAGTAACCTCCTGTGTGATTTTTACTGAGTCAGCTGGTTATTTATTTTAGATTTGTTTATTTTATGTATGTGAACATGTTGCCTGAAGGTATGCATATGCACCATGTATGTGTCTGATGCCTGAGAAAGTCTGAAGATGGCATCAGATCCCCAGCAACTCGACTTATAGACTATTGTAAGTCACCTGTGGGTTCTGGGAACTGAGCTTGGGTCCTCTGCAAGAGCAACATGTGCTCTTAGCTGCTGATCCACCTCTCCATCCCTGAAAGTATTATTTTAAAAAGAGAAGGAAAAGGAGCAGGAAAAGGAGCAGGAAAATATGGAATGGATACATTGCTCTATACATGTAATCCCAGTACTGGGGAAAAGTATAGTGGATGTACACATGTTTTTGTTCTGATCCCAAATGTGAGATGTGAAACAGACTTGTGAAAGAATAGGTGGTGTTTGTCCATTATAAGAGGGACTGCCTCTTTCAGGGGCATGGTCTTCGACAACGATAAACATCCTAGTACAGACTCTGTAATATATGTGTGTATATATATATATATGTATATGCCAAAAACAGGAGGTTTGACTTTTTGGTCTTGGCATCATTTCCTGTTGTTTGGCTGTTCATCACTCCACTTCAAGACACTTCTAGAAACAACTGAGAACTGCTCCAGAGAACACTTAGAGGTTCCAGGTTCCGGCTTCTGCTTCAGACTCCAACTACTGCAGTTGCAGTCACCTTTGCTGAATTGCTGCTTTGCTGTTTAACAGGTCTGCTGGAATCCTGCCGACTACACCAACGAAGTCGCTCCAAGGAACTGAGTTCAAAAAGGTCTACTTCTCCTGCTCCCATTAATCTGTTTTTTCTCCTATCTAAGGTAGGTGGGTTGGAAGGGAGGTGTAAGCATTAAAGAACCCCAAATAAAGTAGGTTTGGAAAAAAGCAAAGCCTACAGAAGAGGAGATAGAATCAGGTGTTCAAGGCCAGCCTTGGCTACATTCCATATTAGATCCCAGCCTGTTAAACAAAGAGGGAAAGCAAGTGTAGAGTGACTGTGAGCATGGGCTAAAGGCAATCTTTTGTTCACATCTCGGATTGAAGGAAGGCCACACACTCAAGGAGACAACCCAGCGAGGAAGGTGGTGAAGCCCAGATGACACAAATCCCTTCACGGGGCTGTGAGATAAACTGCAGAACCAGGGTGAGAAGTCAGTTACTGAGTCAGACTGTCCTGCACCCACTGGTCACCACCTGGAACCTCAGCCTTCTGAAAGTCAGCCAGGAATATGAACACACAGACCTTGATGCCCTGAGACATCAGGTAAGTGAGATGGGAACCAAGGGCCAAACAATATCCACATGGAAAAAGGCCCCTTGGTGAAGAAATAGGACACTATCTGTGGAAAACAGCATGCAAAGAAAAAACTATAAAGCATTATTTTAAAAAATAGCCTAAAACAGAACAAAAACTTACAGCCCAAACATTACAAGAAAATCCTGTGTAAAACAGGTAATCTGAGCCAGCCCTGGTGCACAGCTGGAGTATTCACCACTGAAAGACCTAGGCAAGAAGCTCCCTGGAGGCCAGGAGTACAGAGCAACACTGGGTAAGGCCTGGTCCCTAAAAACAAAACAACAAAACAAAACCACCAGTGAACTAAGGCTATAAGAATGTGAAAAGGATTTTATTCGTTTCTGCACCAACCAAGGACAATGCAAGCAGTAAACATCAAAGCCAATGGATCTCTGATCTAGCCAATGGATAGGATATTCTCTATAGTTCCATGGAGAGCAGGGACTGACTCTGACATGAACTCTGGTGCCCCATATTTGACCACCTCCCCTTGGTGGAGAGGCCTGGTGGCACTCAGAGAAAGAATAGGCAGGCTACCAAGATGAGACTTGATAGGCTGTGACCATATAGTAGGGGAGGAGGTCTCCCTCAGTCATAGACCTAGGGGAGGGGAATAGGGTGAAAGCAGGAGAGTGGGAAGAATGGGAGGATACAAGTGAGGGGATAACAATTGAGATGTAATCTGAATAAATTAATTAAAAAAATAAACTACAGAAAAAGGAACGTGAAAAGGCACAATGGTATCTGAAAGCCAGAGTGCTAGTACAATAGGACTTTTTCTTTTAAGAATGATGCTTTACCTCAAAACTACAATGCTGCTAAACTAGACATCTGGTGCAGTGTTGGTTAGAGAGATGACAACATAAGATGCACCTACAATGTTCATTGAAAGATCTCACAGGAAAACTCTCAAGCCAGATAAAAGTGATTCTTTGAGGTAATGAAGCCACGAATCTGCTTTTCTTTTTTTACCTTTTTGCATTTTCTACCTTTTAAAAATAACATGTATGTATTACTTGTATGACAGGCATTTTTAGGATAACAGTTTCTAAATGAAACACGCTAGTGCATGTCTCAAATTCCATTCAGTCTGTGTGTGGCAGACTGCACGTGGATTTATCCTTCCTCCCAAAAACTCACTGAAATTTCCCATGAAATAAACATTAAAGGGAAAGAGTCTGTTATCACAGCTCTAGAAACCAAGGAAGACGATGAGCAGCATCAAGCTGGGCTGTGTGATAACTAAAAGATGCTAAGTGACTGAGAAGGGACCTGTGCAGGTATCCACGCTCCAGGCTCTCAGTTTTAGGAGAACTGCCTTCTCATGCAGGACCTCCTGTCTTTAGACCAGCAGGTCTGTGGATCCAACGGGACCCACGCAGTGAGGGTGGGACTACTAACTACAACTCTGCACAAGTGTGAGGCTAGTGTTCCCCAGAAATTCTACTTTTTTTTTTGTCAGCATAAAGCCTGAAAATAGTTCTATAAACAAAGCAGAATGGGATCCTTGTGCAACCATAGACTGAAAATATTCCTAGAAAACAAAGTTGTGGTAAGAATTTCACACACTTACGAAGGGTATATTTTTAGACTAAAGTACCTTGTTGCCAAAAGTGATTGAGCCAATATAGCATAAACAATGCTGGAGATAGCTGAAAGCCAGGGCTTGTTTTGCAGAAGACAGAAAAGGCTCCCTAAATACTTTCATGATGCTAACATTGGACAAAGCTGGCAGGGGCATTAAGAATATAATTTAAAAAATAAAGTTCAATGTACATAATTAAAAGCAGAAATCAAGCATATTAGTAATGCAGCATAGAAAAATAGATCTTTCCATAGAAGCCACCCTCTTTTTCTTTCTACTAGAATCCCACCTAGTTTTGCTTTCCTCTGATGGAAGTTAGAATGATTTTAAAGTATATACACAAATTCCTTGGTGTTCCTGTTTGTGTGCCAGGCTTCCATCTCTGTATCAAAATACTTGAGCTAGGCAAGCTCTCAAGAGTCAAGTCAAGGCTGGAACACTGACTCAGCAGTTACGAAGAGCACATGCTGCTCTTCCAGAGGACCAGAGTTCAGTTCCCTGCTCACCACAAGCCTGTAAACCAGCTCTAGGGGAGCCAACACTGTTCTGGCCTCTGCAGGCATTCACACAGAGATGTGTACACATTCATGGAAGTTTAAAAAATTAACCTTTAAAAGAAATAAGGAAGTGGGTTATTGTGGGCTACAGTTTCAGAACCTCCAATCCATTATTTCCTCAGAACAAGCCAACTCATCATGAAAAGAGTGCATTATGGAACTCTTTTTTATTTTAATTTTATGAATTTATTCAGGATGCAAAAAATAGCCCACCAGTGAATGTGCATGTGTATAAAGTCTAGGGAACACACATTTCAGGATCTAATTGTGGCCAAAGAGATGTGGATTTTTTTTTTTTAACTGACCTCTGAAATCATTGAACTATTTCAATGGGAAATTTTTCATTGTGCAATAAAATGGTTGTTATAACAACTGGTGAAGAGAAATTTTCCTGATTTTAAAATAAAAACAGTCAAATTTATCTACCACAATGAAGTACAAAAGCCAAGGGTAAGAAGCCTGACCTACCTAAGGCATAACTATGTCCAAGTGTGCAGTCAACCAATACCTTATATGTTGTCAGATCTGTACCAATTATTATAACTACCTCACATCTAAAGGGAGAGAAAACAAAAGTCTAATTTAAAAGCTTGTGCTGCTCAAAGGTTATGTGAACCCTTTAACATTTCATTTAGACAGTAACACTAAATGTCCCTCTTTAGCAAACAAACGAATATACCCATTTTTTTCTTATTTCATTTTCACCCAAACATCTACATCTCAACAGATCATCATGATTTGTTGTTTTTGTTTTGTTTTTAAGAAAACGAGCTGGAAAACATAGACTTGGAGTGAGCTGATGAGTGGCCGCCCCCTTTCTAAAACCACAGTGATGTTTCTTGTTTGCCTCCACCACCCCCACAATGCTAAGAAATGGATTCATTCTCCAAGACAAGGATCTGGGAGGACACAGAAGAGGAGATGAAGGAGAAAAGGCCACACTCATCGTCAGGGCAAGAGTAATCCTCTGCGAACAACAGCAGTGCCCATGTGCAACTGATTTTAAACAAAGACTTGGTAATATTTGATACGCATGATGGTGCCTTTTTGTAATTCCAGGACTCAAGAGGTGGAGGTGAGAGTATCATGAATTCAAGGCCAAGGGCAGCCTGGACTACATAGCAAGAACTCTGCCTCAAGAAAAATTCTATACTATTTCTTGATACCAGCTTGATTTATCCCAAATTTTCATTGTCCTCCTATATTCCAGAACAACACTGTCCTAGTGAAATAGCTGCTGTTTTTGATCAAGAACCATGGACTTGGGCATGTGTTAGGAGATCCTCAAAACCAGGAGGAAACCTCCTAGTATCCAAGACACATCTACATGGGCCTCAACAGCTCTGGGAGAGACCACAGATATCCAGGGTTTCCATTCTCTGAGTCCACACTCCTTGAACTAGTATGTCCCAGCATTTGATGTGCCTTGAATGGTGAAGACATTTGCTCAAGTAATGAGCACAGTGGGCACGAGTGGGGCGGTAGGTACTCTGAGACACTTCAGAAGCCAAGTTTCCCAATGCTAGGTTATTTAGGGCTCATGTCCAAGGAGAGGACTTTGCCCCCTTGCCTCCTTTTCTTAATTTTTTTTTATTTTCTCCTTTGTGTGTGTGTGTGTGTGTGTGTGTGTGTGTGTGTGTGTGTGTGTGTACATATAAAAGTTTTTGAAATAGACTCACCTTTTGTAGCCCAGGCTGGCCTTGAACTCACCATTCTCCCAACTCCCAAGTACCAGTACCATCATACCTGACTTTCTTTTCCTCTTCCTTCTCCTCTTCTTCCCTTTCCTTTCCCTCTCCCTTCCTCCTAGTCCTTCAGTTCCTCTGTTTCCTTTCTCTTCCCTCCCCTTGCCCCTTCTTTGCATTCTGTGTATGCAGTGTGCTGAGTGCATATGTGAATGCGTGTGTGTGTGTGTGTGTGTGTGTGTGTGTGTGTGTGTGTACACATGCATGTGTGAACATGTACATGTAAAGGTCAGAGATGTACAATGAGCGTCTTCCACCTTATGTAGAGAGACAGGTTACCTCACTTGAACAAAGAATGGGCTGATTTGCCCCAGGACCTCTCCTCTACTTCTGGAGCTCTGGGGCAGAAGAGGAGTGCCCCCCGCCCCAGCAGCATTTATGTGGGTTCTGGGGATCTGAACTTCAGTTCTCTGCTTATGTGCAAATTGTTGTACCCAACGAGCCATCTCCCCAACCCCTCCTTATACCTCCCAAGTTTCCCCACATCGTCCGAGGAAGCCAGGATCATGAAACTGCATTCTCAGTACCATGGCCTCTGAGGACCACTGTTGTGTCCTGGCAGGTGGGGAGGATGGCTGGCCCCAGAAGTTGAGATCTGTTGATTTAGGATGTGGAAATGCCCTGGCCTGCCTGGACCAAGCACACATCCCATGGATGTTTTGTGAAAATCATTCCAGGGAGTTTCTTCTAGTTTCAAAGTGCCTATTAATAATAAGTCATGTGAGAAAATAATTCTCAGGGGAGTTTTCCCTCCCCTCCTTGACATAACTGGCACTTGAAAGCACTCAAATTACTCTCCAATAGAAAAACCTTAAAGATGAGATAGCGTCTTGAACACTGTGCCTATGTGTTTTATATGCTGGGGATTTTGTTTCCCACAGTTCCTTCCTCCACAGTCTGGCTCTGCAGGATCTTCCTCAGACACCTCTTTTTTTTTTTTTTTTTTTTTTTTTTTTTTTTTTTTTTCAGGGCACACACTGAGCTGTTGGTGTCAGTCTGGTTGGTGGTCACCTCACCATTGATGGACTTGGTATTTGACCCTTTGCTGGAGAAACAGCCTGACTGGCTCTGACTCTAAGCTTAAGGCTCTCTCCAGCTCATTACCTACACTTGGCAGTTTCTCTCTTCTCTTTCTATTTTCCTTTCCTTCCTTTAATTTTTTCTCTTTCCCTTGATCTCTATGTGCTCTTATATTGGGTCATTAATTCGTCATCTAGACAAAAGGGAAGCCACTTAAGGCTAACTAAGAGAGGCAGCACAGAACAGAGTGGGAAATGGTCTGTGGTTTGGATGTTCAGTCAAACTCCAGGGCTAAAGATACCACCCACCTCTTCAAATTGCCTCAGTTTCTCATCCAAAGACAGGCCTCTCACATCATCCACAGTGACATGTGACAGAAGACACACTTGCAACTGTTTGTGAGACAAGCCCCTTTCTCTGTACAGTGAGAACCTGGGCGAATCAGGCACCATTGGGAATTCAAAGTCATGTCTTTAAAGTCAGTGCATCGGTGTAGGAGGCTAGAGAGATGGCTCAGGCAGTAAAAGACTTGACACATAAGCACAACAACCTGAATTCTCCTCAGAATCCATGTGGAAAAGCAGATGTGGTGGTATGTGCTGGAGAGGCAGAGGCAGGAGCATTCCTGGGGCTCCTGAGGAATGACATTGGGAGGTCCCCTCTGCCCTCCACATATCCACGATTTGCAAATGCCCCATCCTTCCGACCTCAGTGTCTGTTGTAAAAGTATCTGCTGGTGGCTTTGTCTTGCTGAAGCTCTTGTGGGTTCTTTTGGTTTCAGAAAATTGTGTTAGTTGTCCCTGAAAAAGCAAAGTGTTTCTTATTTTCTTTTAACGATTATAAAGAAGAAAGAGGCTCATTTATCCACTCCACAGCAGCTGGGCCTCCCAAGCTCTCTACTCTCCACCTACGGTACTTGCATCTCAACCACTTACAATCCAAACCGCGTGTCATGTTTTCAGTCCAAGGAATCTCAGCCTGTTCACGTTACAATACCCTAACTCAAAACCTTCTCTTGCCCAGTGCCACAGGTTCATCAGATACATGATTAGCCTTCTGTGTCATTGAAAGTGACAGTCCTAATGGAGATTTCACTACCACACAATACAGACTTTTCTCCAGCTGCTGTAACAGTTTGCTTTTTCTCATGGGAGCTACTGCCAAGCTCCAGGACAGAGGACATGGTTGCAAACTTCTGATATAGAGAGGAGGCATGAAAAAATCAGGGTAACTTATTTTACAGTGCATGTGTATGTGTGTGAGATATGTGTGTGTGTGTGTTCATGTGAGGTATATGTGTGTGTGGTGTATGTATGTGTGTGTGTGCGCACGTGCGTGTATGTGTGTGTGCATGTAAGGTGTATGTGTGTGTAGTGTGTGTGTATGTATGTGTATGTGTGTGTGCATCTGTGTGTGTCTGTGTGTGTGCATGTGGGTGTATGTGTGTTTGTGTGTGTGTATGTTTGTGGGTGGGTGTGCATGTAGGTATATGTGTGTGGTGTGTGTGTGTGTGTGGGCGTGCACGCGTGCGTGCGCCTGAGGTCGATGATGGCGATCATTCTTCATTGCTCTTTCTTTTATTCACTGAGATGGGATCTCTCAGTCAAACCCAGATGATACGGTGAGTCTTGCTAGCCAGCTTTGGGAAAGCCCTATGTCTGGCTACTGAGGCTGGATTTATGTGGGTTCTGAGGGTCTGAACTCTGCTGCTTGTGCTTGCAAGATCTTTAGTCACTGGGCCATCTTCCCAGCACGATCAAGGCACATTTATACAAACTATTCTCAGGTTGTCGTGTTTATGCCAAATCAGAGCTCAGAATCTCCTAAAGCACTTGCTTCAGAATACAGCTTTACCATCGTCTGCCAGTGACAGTGCCAGTCTCTCCGTGGCATTCTGAATGTGAACACCTGAAAGAGCATCATTCATTTCATTGTCTGTGGGGACTTCTGGCCACTGTCTGGTCTATAAATGTCATTGATATATTAAATCCACTTTTGTCCTTTTCCTATTAACTCACCTCAGATGATGTGGGCAAAGGCTACTGTGGATGACTGTCCAGTGATAAGTGGTTGGTGATAAAGTGACCCTCCTCATAACGCAAGATCTGCTCACACTAACCACTTTAACGTTGTTTCTGGAGAAACACAAATGTTCTAAGCTCTTAACCACTCGTGGATGTCTGAGACTACAGTGTTGATATTCAAGCTGAGAACACTGATCTAAGGATTATTGGGGCTTTTGATGACAAAATCATTTTTAAAGAGTTTAATATAAGACTGGAGCAAGTACTCAATACTTTTCTGTTTTCTTCCCTCCCCCTCTTTCTGTATGGATTAGAGTACTGTGGTCCACTGTGAGCATTTGTGTCCACTATGAGCATTTGTGGTTCACTGTGAGCATGCATGATCCACTGTGAGCATCCATGATCCACTGTGAGCATCCATGACCCACTGTGAGCATCCATGATCCACTGTGAGCATCTGTGGTCCACTGTGAGCATCCATGACCCACTGTGAGCATCCGTGGTCTATTGTCAACATCCATGATCCACTTTGAGCTTCATATGCTTCCCCTGCCTTCAGGTAGGACAACTGCTGAAATCCAGTTTTCAAAGTATTTTTAAGATGAGTGGTTTTCCATCTGTCTTGGGAGTTTTAGCAACCCACATTATCCTCCCCTGAGTTCTTAATGATATATCTGTGACAGAAAGAAGACATTTAATATGTAAGTGTTCATAGCCTCCTGGAATTCACCCTCCCTTGCCACCCCATGAATTCTTTCTTGGCCAGTCTCATTCCTGGTATTTATACTACACAAAGTTTGGAGATGGGAGACAGCAGGATCTGAGGGGCATGAACAAAGGGAAGAATTTTACTTTAGAGGTTTGCTCTGTCTTCTGTGTAGACTACAGGAAATGAGCAAAGCAGAGATGAAGCTAAGAAGAGATGCTCAATTTTAAATTTACATATTAAGAGATAGAGGTGGGGCAGGAGGAAGAAGATGGAAAAGCCCTGCTGCACTGATTTGGGGAAATCTGAGGCACTTAGAGAGACTTTCTAACAAAGAGTTTGAAAACAAAGAATGGTGATATTTTTAAAGCATTGCTTCATGTTACACAAAGGAACCTCACGTTGCCCTTGAGAAATGCACTTAAAATGCTCATGTGTTTTGTCAGTTACTTTTGGGTGCAGCTAGATCTGTCTGCACATCAGATAACGGTGAAACTGGTTAATGTGATCTCCTTCGTGTGCATAGTTTCTTTTACTTTTTGGATTGTTGTTCTAGTTTGATGTCTATTGCTGTGATAAAACATTCTGGCCAGAAGCAACTTAATTGCAGAAAGGATGTATCTAAACTCAAATGTTAAACTCTGTTACTGAGAAAAGTCAGGGTAAGGATTCAAGCAGAGACCCTGGAGGGAAGCTGCTTGCTGGCCATTCACAGGTTATGCTTAGCTAGCTTTTTTCTATCCTTTCCTTTTCTTTTTGGTTTGGTTTTTGTCACAGGTTCTCTCTACATAGCCCTGCCTGTACTGAAACTCATGATGTAGACCTGGTTGGCCTTGAGCTCACAGAGATCTGTCCCTGCCTCTTCCTCCTGAGTGCTGGGGTTAAAGGTGTACATCTCCACATCCAGCCCAGCTAGCTTTCCTATACAGCTCAAAGCCATCAGCATAGGGAATGCTTTCACCCACAGTGGGCTGAGACCTCCTACCCCAGTTAATGGTCCAGAGACCATCCTGAAGACAAGCCTATAGACCAATCTGATTGGAGCAGGTCCTCAATTTAGACTCCCTTTGCAAGTGACTCCAGGCAAAAGATAACTAGGACAAGTGTCCTCAGTACATTTTGTTTAAGATTCTAAAGTGACCATGTATTTAAGGAACACAAAGTGACTAATAATCATAGCACTGCTATTTTTGCTCTTAGTTAGATTTCAAGATGTACATGGAACATTTACACAAGGTTATTTTATGCACCCATAGCCAGTAGTGTTGATAGTAGCTGAGTCTCTCCCCCCCCAATTTAACCACACCACTAGAGACTAGATTTCCCATCTTCCCTTGAAGCTAATTAGTTCACTGAGGTAAATTTGCATTGGTGGAAAGGGTTAGAGATATCTGTGTAAATTAAGTGTGCAACAGACACTTAAAAGTAAATTGCACAGCCAGTCATGTCGACACTTACCTATAATTCCAGCACTCAGGAGGCAGAAGCAGGGGGGGTTATGGGTTCCATGTAAGTTTTAGAAGATTCCAGTCATTTGAATGAGAATATCTTGGAAGCAACCACACCAGAGGAAGCCCGGTCACTACACATGCTGTTGCCCCCTGGCTGAGTCTGAGTTTGGCTACTCCCACTAATGGCCAAGACAACGAACTTGTAGAGAGAACAGGTTGGCCGGGTTCACAGTTTCACAAGTGTCCATCTATGGTTGGGCCTGTTGCTTCTGGACCTGTGGTGATATAGCACACCTTGTGGGAATGAACAGAGAAGCAGAACTGCTCATCACTTAGCCAGGAAGTAAGAGAGAAAGAGGCAGGCTCAGCCACTCCTGCGAGATATTAGTTCAACAGCCTAATGATTTCTCACTAGTCTCCATCTTTTCCCAGTCCTACGGTTTCCTAATGACGCCACCCTGGAAATAAGGCCTTTACCCACACGGGCCTTGGAGGACATAGATGATTCCAATTACAGCTGGGTAGTTAACCACTTCCCACCAGACAGAGAGAGAGAGAGAGAGAGAGAGAGAGAGAGAGAGAGAGAGAGAGAGAGAGAGAGAGAAATGCGTCATCAGATACTCCAGGGCCACACACCAGTTCCATGGTGTCAGAGACACACTCTGGGACATCAGTTCCGTTTATGTGAATCACAGCTCCAGCACTGTTGGCTGTGCTGGCTTCTTGTTCCCGGCACGTGTTCACCGTGGCTCAGTGCTGTGACACTCTGGAGCAAATACCAGGAAGGAGATAAGGTTGTTGGAATAGTTCTGTGCTGCAATACGCTCAGGAAGTTGTGTGTGGAAAGCATAAGTCGACTGACTAAGACCCCCCCCCCAAACCAAAGCCTGAATGATTTTGCACAGCTTTTCGTACCCTGTAATAAATTCCTTGAGTTGAAACCTCTGCAGTAGACTCTTCAAAACCCTGACTGTTCTACAACACAGACATGGCTCGATGGCAACTCTTCGTCAACTAAAGAAGATGCTAATGTGTGGGAATATCACACAAATGCCCCCTTTCTTGCCATTTTTGGGGAAGCTGCTGGATTTTATAAATCAGTTGTGCTTCGATAGAGAGAAGCGAGGAGAGAAACAGCTCAAGGATTGCGAAGAGGGGCAAGTGGATCCCCACCCCTTCTTTTGAACAGAGCATCAGCAAATATTTTCTATAAAGGGACAGCCAGAAAATATGTTAGGCTTTAAGAGCCACGTGATCTCTTTTGCTGAAACTCAGCTCTGTGATTTTAGTGGAAGGCAACATTAGCCATAGATATCCAAATGGATGGGTGTGGCTGTGTCCTGGGAGATTTTCATTTACAAAAATAGGTAAATAAGTGGCAGGTAAATTAAGCCTGTAGACCATAACCAGCTAAGCCTTCTATAGTAACAGTATCCTGCATTCTCAGACTGTCAGAACCACCTGGAGCAAACACTGTATTCCCAAGCCTGCCATCCACCCAGGTGTAGTCTTGTGACTAAAGTTCCCCTCTGAGATGAAAGCCTAGATGAACTAGCCTGCTCCCAGCAGGGCCACTGAAGATCTGAGGGCATAAGGGTACCCTGCATCCTTTTCCTCCTCCATTTCTGCTGAGTAGGATGCTGACATCCTGGCTGAAAGTCTAGTTACAATTTTATTTTCTTATTTCCATTTTCATGTGTGAATGTGTATGTCACCATAGGTGGACACACATGTGAGTGCATACACATGTGTAAGCCTGAGGCTGATGGCAGGAATCACGCTGAATCACTTGTTCCCCTTGTTCAGTGAGTCAGGAGCTCCCAATCAAACCCAGAATCACTCTTCCCCTTGTTCAATGAGGCAGGAGCTCTCAATCAAACCCAGAGCTTGCCAAATACAGCTAGTTTCCCAGGTGACCCCGCTCCGGTAACCTCCCACCCCTGCCTTCTGAGGCTGGAATTAGAGACTGGTGTCCAGACTTGGAATTATGGGCCTGCCACACAAGTGTGAAGACCTGAATTCCAATCCCTGAGACCCAGGCAAATCAGACTGTGAGAACATATGTCTATAGTTGCTGTAGCATTCCTACCACACCATAGGAGATGAAGACAGGCGAATCCATAGAAGCTCAAAAGCCAGCTAGCCTGGCACACACAACAACAAAACAAGAACCCTGGCTCAAACAAGATGAAAAGTGAGGACTGGCACCCACCACTGTCCTTTAGCCTCCACATACATGACATGACACATACGTGTCCACACTCACACACACACACATACACCTGTTATCTTCATAACATGAAATAGAGAAAAGCAATACCATTAAATGGAACTAACAGAAGTCTAAATCTAATTATATATTTTAGATGAAAACCTCACAGTTGAAGCTCTCAGTAACTGTTCAGTCAACTGAGAGTCTATGTACCATCCAAACGCAGAGCCTCATCCCAAACACTGAGCTGTAGAAATAATTTTCTTAGTTGGCTCTACAAGTATTTCTCTGTGGCTTTTCTCTCCCCTACCCAACTCCACCTTGAAGAGAGACTCTCACAGGATGGGACACTGTTTGGTTTTTCCATGTTAAGAGGCCTTGGCTGACCTAGGCCACAGCTGAGTCCCTACAGCTTTGCTATTCACAGAGCGGTCCCTGACCCATCCTAAGAAGGTGCTAGGGCCATAGACTCGCTGTGAACCACATGAGTAATGCAATGTGAGCATTCTTGGCTTCTGTTCCACCACAGAGACACAAAGAAGCGGCATTCCTTAACCGCTAACTCTCTCAATCTGGAAAATACGGAGCGCCTCAATAAAATTCTTATGTATTTCTAAACTAGTAACCAAAACTCAACCTGGAGGAAGACGAAAATGAAAGATGTCTCAAACTACGACCTTTTTCTTTTACGGGCCCAAAGCACCTGGGATTCGGCTCATCTCTGGGTCTGAGAATGAAGAATGAGACCGGAGCAATAAATCCTAGTGACAAAACTTCACACCTGCAGAACCGCTCAGGGGTCCCAGAGTCTGTTAAAGTCTGATAAATAAAACTAATAGTTTTACTCTTTGAAGCATCAATTTTATTGAATGTCTGCAACAAGAAGTTAGCATTTAATATTTTCACTCTATATTTGTCAGTTTCACGAGTGCTATAATTTAAAGACTATGAGCACTTATATTACAAAGGATAAATTGTTTTCTTTCACCCTCAAGTCTTACCTTGCAATCCTACTGGGTTAGTACAATGAAATCCATGCTGCAGAGAATTGGAGGGGAGCTGCAGTGTCACTGAAACGTGAAAATACAAACTCTAAAAAAAATGTGAAGGATTCCAGCCTTAGACTAGTAAAAGGTAGTACCGAAAAACCAACCAAACCAAAATCAAAACACACACACACACACACCAACAGCAACAACAACAACAACAAACAACTCTGGTCTCTGTGAAAGAAAGACTTAAGCTTGTCACAAGATCCAGCAGCAACCCAGGAGAAAAAGAGTTCCCTTCTACTCCTGAGCATTTGGAGTAAACATGAAATGAATGAAATGGCTCCTTCTTCAAAAGTATTGAAAACAAGGAGCAGAACCTGATTGTGGTCTTGACTAGGTGTGAAAAGATAGATCTTGTAGCACCTTGAGGTCCATTTCTACCTACAGTTCAATGAATCACCTCTGAATAAATAGTGCTGGCTACAAATAAAATGTTGTAGTGGGGGGCAACCCCACCCTATCGTTCCTTGCTATGATCTAGGTTTTAACTGTCCCCTAAAGACTCGTGTTTGAAAGGAGGCAGAGTGATGCTATTGGGTGATGGAGCTAATGGTGGATTTGCAGATCGTTGGGGCATGGCCATGGACCCCTGAAGCTCTTTTCTCCTCTCTTTGCTGTTCTCTCTCTCCCTTCTCTCCTCCTAGCCATGCAGCAGCGAACACTTTGCTGCACCATGCTGTCTGCCATTCCCAACAACAATCAATCCCACCATAGGCTGAAAAGCAATGCATCCACCCAATCATGAAATAGAGTCTCGCCAGACGTCATGGCGCACGCCTTTAATCCCAGCACTCGGGAGGCAGAGGCAGGTGGATTGCTGTGAGTTCGAGGCCAGCCTGGTCTACAAAGTTAGTCTAGGACAGCCAAGGCTACCCAGAGAAACCATGTCTCAAAAAAAAAAAAAAAAAAAAGAAAAGAAAAAGAAAAGAAAAGAAATAGAGTCTCTAAAACCAGGAGCCCAAATAAACGCTTTCTCTTTCTAAGTTGGTTATCATGTGTATTTATTGGAGTGATGAAATGCTAAGTAACACATTCTGTATCCCACCCATTTTTCTCAACTTTGGTTGGAATATTAAGAAATACTGGCAAGTATGTTTCCTCTTTGGAAGAAAAAACAGGTGGTGAGATTCTTGGGACCTTAATGACTACAGTTAGGAGAATTTTACTGCATCTCCACTACCTTCTTACGTGCATGCATTATTCTTAGATACTTCATTAGTTTCACATGGAATGTCTAAACCAAAGGCTTACTTAAATGTCTAAGCCAAGTGGGAGAGGATTAACCATGCATGTCTGATCTGGCATTTGAAGGCAGCCAGCCAGCCCATCTCATGCCTATAGGACTTAGCATGAGACTTTCAAGGCTAACTTCAATAGTTCAGCATTACACACAGTGCCTGCGTGTGTACCTCACGAACGTGTGTCTGTGTGTATGGGGAAATGAGTGCTCAGACATGCACTGGCATGACCTCCTTCAGATTTTGTCTCAGAGATGAGACAAATGACCATTCGCATATTAAGGTTTTTTTTTTTTCCAGTTTGTAGCCTATAGAGTGCACTGTGCAAGGGAGTCTGTAATAAACCACTAAAACCAAAAATATTAAACACAGAAAATCCCAAAGACATCAAAATATCTGCATTGTTAAGTGAAAAAGGGAAAATCCTCAGGTACAAATGCCCTGATAAGTGAGGTAACCCAGACCCAGAAAGACACTATATGCTAAGTATAATCAAGAAGCCAAGGAGGGCCCAAGGGAGGATGTTTGAATCTCACTCAGAAGGGGGGATAAAACAGACATCTGAAGTAGATGGAAGGAGGCAACCGGGTGGGAGAGGGGGTAGGGAGGGTAACAGGGATGGGGATCAGATGTAGAGAGAGTGGCTAGGGAAGCAGTGGGGTCATTTCTGGGACTGCGGAGGCTCTGGGAAGTCTATGGGGGTGACCCCAGATGAGATTCCTAGCAGCAGGGGTTAAAGAGACTTAAGTTGCCAATCTCCTGTAGCCAGATGGGACTTCCAGTGGAGGGAGGGGGACATCGACAAACCCATAAAACCTTCCACCCAAAATGCGTCTTGCCTACAAGAAGTGTAGTGATAAAGATGGAGTGGAAGCTGGGGGAATAGCCAACCAATGCCTGGCCCATGGGAGAGAGCCAGTCTCTAACACTATTGATGACACTCTGCTATCGTTGCAGACAGGACCCTAGCATAGCTGTCTTCTGAGAGGCTTCATCCAGCAGCTGATGGAAACAGATGCAGAGATCCACAGCCAAACAATGGGCTGAGCTTGGGGAGTTCTGTGAAAGAGTGGGAGAAAGGATAGAGGGATCCAGAGGGGCCAAGGACACCACAAGAAGACCTACAGAGTAGACTACCTGAGCTCATTGGGGTTCACAGAGGCTGAACCACCAACCAAAGAGCATGTATGGGCTGGACCTAGACTCCCTACACATATGCAGTAGATGTGCAGCTTGGTCATCATGTGGGCCCCCTAACAATGTGAGTAGGGGCTGTCTCTGACTCTGCTGCCTGCCTCTGGTTTCCTTTCCCCTAGCTGGACTGCCTTGTCAAGCCTCAGTGGGAGAGGATTTGCTTGGCCCTGCTGCAACTTCTGGTGCCAGGGTGTGTTGGTACCTCTTGGGGGCCTCCCCATCTCTAAGAAGAAGGAGAGGGGTACATGAGGGTGGAACTGAGAGAAGAGGAGAGAGAGGGGCTGGGATCAGGCTGTAAAGTGACTAAATAAAGACAAAAAAAGAGACATTCCTACTCATATATGTCATCATTTAATTAAGTAAACATATTGGGAAATTTTTAATTATTTATGTTACCTTCCTAGCAAGACTACATTTCAGTGTAACAACAACAACAACAAAAAAAATCTTCACTTGATAAAAGAAAACTTTATTTTACAGAATAATGCCACCTATAAAAAGAGACACTTGGGATCTCTAATGAAATCATCAATCTGAATAAAGGTTATTAATTAGTTTTACAGGATTACCAACCTGTTTTAAAAGCACAAATACAGAGTTGTGGAGAATGAAGCATTGCCAAACCTCCAAGGTCATCCCAGAGATCTCTCTAGTCACAGGCAGGGTGCACGTGAGCTGTGGAAAGTGCAGACGTTTTGCACCCTGTCAATTTGGTCCCACTTATGGGAACCATCAACTATTAGGTGTCCCACTGTGAGAGACAATGAGATGGAAATCATCTCCTGTGATGTGTCCTGCTAAAATGCTTAATGTGAATTGAGCAAACCTTTAGGTCTAAGTTGTAGCATGTAAAAATTAGAGGGGAAGTGAAAAAGTCAAATGGAAGTAACAGAATGCACTAAAAAAAAAAAAAAAAAATTAAGAAGGTGAATTATTCTGGTGGGTCATCGGTCTGGTCAGTGCAGTAACTCTGTGTGTGATGGGAAAACCTTCTGGCTAATGCTGGCTTCCAAACAGCGAACAGTCACATTCCAGTGTGACCCTGACTCTGACTTTGGAGAAGCTGGCTGTAAAGGGTGCTTGGGGAACAACTGAAGGTTTTTGAACATGGATGGACAAGAAAGATAAAGTTTTTCAAAACTTGACTGACTCCAGGATTGGTGGCATCCACCCGAAATCCCAGCACATGGTAGGCAGAGGCAAAGGATTAGGAGTTTCAGATCATCCTTAGCTACATAGTGAGTTCAAGGCCAGGCCCCAGATCTCTCCCAAGAAAAGCTTCATTTACGAATGTGAAGATCATTAATATAGAAAAATATTGACAAGATATCTGTTTTTATTTAAATTGCCTGAATGGATAATCAGAATCATAATAACACATGGTCCTTGGGTGGTGAGAATAGGGTTTTATCTTTTTTTTTTTTTTTTTGCTTCTCTGGTTTTCATTTTTCTCACTGAATACATATGGTTTTGTTGGACTAAAAATACACAGAGGTGGGAGCTCACTGACGTTAGTTTTAGACCATTCAGCACCTGTAGCTGGTTACTGCCGTCATTTTTTAAAGACCTTAAACAGATTATTTTTTTTAAATCCAGGTGTGACTGCTCTCACCTATAATCCCAGGACTGAGAAGAAAGAAGTCATGCAACTCCAGCCCCAGCTTGGTCTACCAAGTGTCAAGTCCTGTAGGGCTACACAAAAAAATAAACAACAGAGATGAGCACACTGCCTGGAACGGAGTCTCTCTGGACTCAGCGGAGGTCCTCCAGAGGACACAAATTCCTCTAGGTTACAGTCAAAGAAAATGCCCTAATCGTTAACGTTGCATCTTATATGTTCATAAAACACATTACAAATGTTGAAGTGTACAATATTAAAAAAAAATAGAATTTAAATGCTAGGGGATGTCCCTCGAGAAGTGCACAGACTACAGCAAATCAGAGTGCTACCATGTCCGCTGGTGCTTCTGCTACTCCAACCTCTGGCCTATTCTGGAGGCAAGAGCAAGGAGATGTGCAGCCGCAGCTGCAGCAGCAGCAGTAGCAGCAGCAGCAGCAGCAGCAGGAGCAGCAGAAGCAGCAGCAGCAGCAGGAGGAGGAGGACCAGCAGCAGCAGCAGCAGCAGGAGGAGGAGGAGGAGGAGGAGGAGGACCAGCAGCAGCAGAGAGGTTTGTTTCCAGGCAGACCAGTCTTCAGCACCCAGGCCCTGGAGCACCCCCAACGTGGCAGTGGGGAGGTCCAGGCAGGGCACAATCAGCACGGCCAGGACCAGGGCCAGGATAGAACTTGACCTCCTTGCACCCACCACGAAAGCCATCATGTTCAAGCATCCCAGCTTCTGTACTTAGTTGCTGTGTGACCCCGAGCACAGGTTCTTAAGTGGGAAGTCTAAGATCAGGTTGCTTCAGACATCCTTGTGAGTTTTAAATGAAGTAATATACAGGGAAGCCCTGGGACAGTGCCTGGCACCCCAAAGCTCCATGGATATCAGCTCTCTGTGCAGGACTTGTCTTCCCACATGTGAGAACTCCATCGCTCACACACTCACTTCCAACTGGCAGGTCACCCATCCGCTCCCTCACCATTCCCAGGAAGGAGCCCGTGCTTGGCATCAGATGGCTTCATTCTTACTTATTCATTTTTAAATCTATTTGCCCATCACTCACTGAGGCAGGGTCTCACTGGGTAGCCCTGGCTGACTCTGAACTTTCAATCCTCCTGTCTCAGACTCCTGAGTTCTGGGATGGCAGATGCATGCTGCTACCCCTGGCTCTGACTGCATCGTTGTTATATAATAAAAACCGAAGGTGCATGCTTAAGATACAGAGCTTCTGTTACGCAGCCTGGTCCACGGCTGGGCAACCTTATAATGTTCACGAATGCTTTTCTCTTCCAAATTTCAGCTTAACGCCACAGCAGCACCCGCATCCTCTTAAGACTTGACTGTGAACAGGAATCTTAGAGATATTTTAAAACAAGACAAAGAACACAGAAAACACTCCTCATCCGCCCCCTTCAGGTCAAGGTGACATTTAACAACAATGAAGATAGCAGCTTCCAGCTACTGATGACCCAAAATTGTACCCATCACTGTAAGATTTTTGCTTCTGAAACATTCGCTATCGGCTAAAACTCTTTTAACACTTAAAAAAAAAATTGACAATACAATTTTTGATCCACTTTACATTCTCCCAAAGTGTTTCAGTGAAATACTGGCCTTTTTTTTTTTTTTTTAATATAAATAAGAACATGGTTGTTCATTAGTTTTAAAGACTTTGTTGCTATCAAGGGAGATTTAAAAGTGTCATTTCAGCAAAACCTTTTGCATAATTCGTTTCTGGGGCTAAAAGCTGTAGGTATAGTCAGAAACCCATTCCCTATGTCAACCTATCGTGCCCTGAAACCATTCTTAGTGATGACAACACTGAAGTTAAAAATGCTGACCAGTAATAGAAAAATACTAAAGTATAAGATTCATTGGCAAAAAAATACATTCAGAATTCAAAATCAAATTCAAAATACACTAATGCCATACTTAAAATCATAGTGATTTCTTAGGAATTATAGAGTAGAAAAAATATAAATTGTGACATCAGAATGGTAGGGAGAACTGAAATATAGAATATTGGTGCATGGATGTGTATGTGCATGTGTGTGTGTGCGTGTGTGTGTGCATGTGTGCATGTGTGTGCATGTGTGCGTATGTGTGTGTATGTGTGTGTGCATGTGCATGTGTATGCGTGTGTGTGCATGTGTGCATGTGTGTATATGTGTGTGTGCATGTACATGTGTATGTGTGTGTGTGCATGTGTGCATGTGTGTGCATGTGTGTGTGTGTGTGTGTGTGTGTGTGTGTGTGTGTGTGTGTGTGTGTGTGTGTGTGCATGCACGTGCTTCTGGGCTCACTGGAATTTGTAAAGTGGTCAGAGTTCCAAGTTTGATATCTTTCTTAGTAACTCACCACCTTATTTTTTGAAACAGGTTCTCTCACTGAACTTGAAGCTCACCACTTGAGCAAGACTAGCTGGCCAGAAAGTCTCCCCCAAGTGCTGCAGTGACACACATGTGCTCTGGAGGCCTGAGCTCAGAATGTCATGTCTGTGCAGCAAGCGCTTTGCTGCAGGGCCATGTCCCTAGTCCAGCTGAGTGTTTTTATGTGACGGAACTTGTTATATGCTTGCTGGCCTGTTATAATTGTTATTGGATGTTTTATGTAGGCTTCGCAGAAACCACAAAACAAAAGCCTGTTGGAGACTGACTAGAGACATTGGCACTGAAAACAAGCCTTTATAATCTTAACGTGCATGCTAATATGTCAATCACTATTATACTCTGATTTGGAAAAAGAACATGAAGCAATTCAGAGTACCTTGCTTTCATGAAAGTAATTGAGCTGGGAATCTTTAACAGTTCTTATTATTCAATAACAATATTTTTGTGGGAGAAAAATATTTTTTGTATTAATAGATACATAAATTTCCAAGTCTATAGATAAAATACTATTTAGTCTATCTTTGGTTTGACTCTATCCTTTCTTTCTTTTGGGACTGGAGCTTGAACCGGCAGCTTTGCACAGACTTGACAAGCACCTTACCATCGGGCTAGGCCTGCTTTCCAGCTTTCATTTTTGAAAGGTTTTCTTTTCACCTGCTCTAATGTTTACATGTCATAGCAGTATACTCTTTATACCTACGTGCAAACAGTTACTATAAGTTGGAGCAATATCAGCAATAACTGATAAAAATTCAATCAAAGGGGCTGGTGGGTACTATGCTCGAGTGATTTTTCTCAGCGCAGGGTTCCAGAAGTAGCTGTCTGGTAGCACTGTGCACCCGGCTGCCCAGAAAAGCTGAGCTTGGACATGCTACACTGAGACCTGGAAACTGCCTTTCCAATGACCACTCCTTCCAGTGGCTCATGGCCTCCCTGTGGAAAAGCATCAGATGACAGGCACTACTATGGGCAGCTGGGAAATATATTCAGGCCCGTGCAGCTGCCTCCTGCAAAACCCACCTTGTTCAAGCACACATACCTGGTTGTCAGTGAAGACATTTTTCAAAGGATGATTCTGCAAACACCCCATACCTTTAAAAATACGGATTGTCCCAGAAGGATTTTACTGTCTTTCTGTGGGCAACAGTATGTGTTAACAGCTCTGGGACCATTAGGGTCTGTCCACTCATGGAAAGTCTTCAGTAAGTTCAATTTCAATCTAATTATTAAAGAGGCAAATTTAATTAGGGATGCACATGCTAAGATCCATGCAGAGATCAGAGGATGGCTGCTAGGGGTTATTTCACTTTTCCTCCATGCAGATCCAGGGGGTTGAACTCAGTTCACTAGACTTGGTGACAGACCCCTTTACCTGATGAACAATCTCAACCGCCCTAGATTTTAAAAAATATGTAAATAAACACTATAAATATCAAATGTTTTATGGGCACAGCCTTTTTTTAGTAACCAAAAAAACAAGCAAACAAACAACCTATTGGAAACACATAGGAAGCAACCGTTTTAAAAACAAATGTTTGCCTTTAATCCCAGCTCTTGGGAGTCAGAGGCAGGTGGATCTCTGTGAGTTCGAGGCCAACAAATTCAGGACAGCTAAGGCTACACAGAGAAACCCTGTCTCAAAAGCCAAAACAAAATCTTCCTACACAGCCTGAAACTTCCTCTGAAGAGTCTAACACACACACACACACACACACACACACACACACACACACACACACACACACACAGCAGAATACATAAGTGCCTGTACTGTTTGAGACTTAATGCACCAAAGGCTACAGTGCAGCTCGCTCTGTCCATCTCCCCTGCCCCCACCCCCTTGCACCCCATCTCTCTCTCTCTTTCTCTCTCTCTCTCTCTCTCTCTCTCTCTCTCTCTCTCTCTCTCTCTCTCTCTCTCTCTGTGTGTGTGTGTGTGTGTGTTGTTCGTGTGGGCCATGGTTTGTACTAGAAGGTCAGGCAACCCCAGGTCTTTGCTTTGTACCTCATTTGAGACAGTCTCTTTGTAACTTCCCTGCACTCCAACTGGACGGCCCATAAACTTCCTGGAACTTCCCTGTCTCTGTCTCTGCCGCCTGTCCCACCATAGGAATGCTGGGATTACTGATGTGTACTACTGAGCCTAGCCTGACATGGACTCTAGAACCTGAAACTTGGGACTTCACCCTTCCATGGGCTTTACTCATGGAGTCACTTCCCCGTCCTTCCCACAGTGCCCCATCATCTGTCCTTTGTTACCTAAAGCCATTGAGACTTCAAGGAAATGCTCTGTACATCATGTGCCTTCCACCCTCAAGCTTAAAGGTTGTCACACCCTAGCAGTAAAAAGATTTGGGCTGCACTACCAAGAGCACCAGAAGGGAGCATGCTTTCTGACAACAGAGAAAAGCAACTCAGTCCGTGTATAAACCCCTCCGAGCAGAAAGTATAAACCCAGCACAGCCTTGCTGCCCACCCACCTGGGAGGGGCGTGCACTCTGATATCGTCTTCCTGTTTTTCTTTTTCTCCCCCCACCCGCCCTCCCCCGCTTTTCTAATGTATGCCTCTGGAGAGATATAGCTAGTCTTTGTAAGAGTTGCACCTGGCAACAAAAAAAGAAAGAAAAAACCAGGTAACACTGAAGCCGGAGGCTGGGGTGTAGCTTAGTCAGCAGAGACTTTTTTTAAAAAACATTTTTTATTATTAATTTATTCAGATTACATCTCAATTGTTAACCCCTTACTTGTATCCTCCCGTTCCTCCCTCCCTCCTTCTTTCACCTTATTCCCCTCCCCTGGGTCTGTAACAAAAGGGGATCCCCTTCCCCACCATATGGTCACAGCCTATCAAGTCTCATCTTGGTAGCCTGCCTATTTATTCTTTCTCTGAGTGCCACCAGGCCTCTACACCATGCGGAGGTGGTCAAATATGGGGCACAAGAGTTCATGTCAGAGTCAGTCCCCGCTCTCCACACAACTGTGGAGAATGCCCTGTCCATTGGCTAGACCTGAGTAGAGGTTCAATGCTTACTGCATGTATTGTCCTTAGTTGGTGCAGTAGTTTGAGCAGAACACCCTGTGTCCAGACCTGCCCGTCATGATGTTCTTCTTGTAGGTTTCTAGGACACTCTGAATCCTTCTATTTCCCCATTCTCCCATACTTCTCTCACCTAGAGTCCAAATAGGATGTCCTCACAACTATCCCAATCTCCTGGTAAGTGGAAACTTTCATGGGACATCCCTTTTGGGCTAGTGCCCAATTATAAGTGAGTATATACCATGTGAGTCTTTCTGGGTCTGGGTTAACCCACTCAGTATGATCATTTCTAGTTCCATCCATTTGCCTGCAAATTTCAGGATTTCCTTGTGTTTAATAGCTGAGTAGTATTCCATAGTGTAAATGTACCACAGTTTCTTTATCCATTCTTTGACTGAGGGACATTTCCTAAATGTCAGCAGAGATCTTACCTTGCAGGCCCAAAGCCATGGGACTGCTTCCCAGCCCTGCATAAGCCAAGAAAGATCACGCTGGTAATTTCAGTACAGAAGGCAGAGACAGAAGGAGCAGCAGCAGCAACAGGCCTATAGAGGCCAGATTGGGATACATGAGATCCTGTCCCCCAGAACATGGTGTGACTTAAGACATCATCACAAAAAAGGCAATAAATATGCAAATCTAGGGAAGGCATTCCTGGGTCTAATACCAGTGCTATACACTAAGGCCAACTGTTCTTAAAGTGAAAATATTTTAAAGTTAAATTTAAAGATTAAAGAAATATGCAGCATTGCTTACATTATATGTTCATGATAATTTTCCTTTTCTCTTCTAATTTTTGTGTGCCGTTTCACAAATAGTACATATAAGGATAATTCTATTTTTAAATTCTTCATGTTTATTTTATTGTATGTCCCTTGGTGAAAATTGTTTTCAGAGGTTGAATATTTTCAGTATATTTACACTTGTTTCTAGCCTTTTAAGACAAAAATCATCAGGGAATGTTGGTTCTGATAACAGATATTTTTTGTTGAAATAAAGATAAAAATATATTTTATGATGTAATACATTATGACATATCAGTTATGTTTTTCAATTTATTTCTCATCTAAGGACTGTAAGCCTAGTCACAAACTATCCAGAGAGCTGCAATAATAAATTTGTTTGTGTCTGATATTTTCCCAACAAAAATCTCAATTTCATATAGATTTTTTTCCACAGCAAAATGTTTTATTTGTTAAGAAATGTTCTTTTTAGTAGTATATTAGTTTGATTCATAACTTGCAAATATTTAGGCATAGGGTGGGTGGGCATTCTATTGTTTTCTTCCCTGGGGCTCCACAAACGTTAGCTACAGGCCTGAGGAGTCTATAATAAGTGAAAACAAGACAAAACAAACAAAAACAGACAAAACAATCTGAGAAGGACTTCATAGTTGACAGAACTGCTGTCAATCTGAGGTCCTGCATCAACACAAGGCTACTTGCAATCGGGCTGTGTCTGCTTTTACAAGAAAACATCACGGCAGGTCTTTGGGGCCATTCCAAGGCATGCCGTCTTTCATTTTCCATGGGAAGGATGTTCTCCACAGTGCAGGAACCTTGGGCTGTTCAGCTACTGGTCTGGAGAGTGAGGTCATTGTTAACAGGAAGTGTGGCTCTTACTACCACAACGCTGGATTTGCACAGAGCTGTCCCTCTCCAGGTGACAATGAGTGTCTTTCTTGCCCCTCACCTACGCAAAATGTCACCTGCAGAATGACAAGTGAACTATGTGAGTGACTTTCCTGCTGTTAAGCACGGAGCCCAGGCCCATTTAGCTGCACCTACAGCTGTGCAGCCTACAGCTTTTCCTCCTACCCTGTGTTTTATTCGAACGTGTGATGCAGTGAGTGACTAGACACACAGCCTCTGGAACTGCCTGAGCCCACATCCTAGCTATATGTACCCCCACTGTGGGCAATCCTAGACCTAGATGTGCTCTTCTACCATGTAGGGACGGCTGTGAGAACTGTATGAGTAGAACTATAGAAGTGTGTGAGCATAAGCTGCCCTATATGTAAAATTGTGAGTTTCAAAGATGTCCTCTATTGTGTTCCTTCTTATGGGAGTCTGGAAGCATGGTATCAGTACAAATGTCCTGGCGTGATGCCTCTGCAAGTTCAAGAAGAAATGGAGAAATTTGGCTATTGGAAGGTTCTGCTCATCCTAGACTTGAGGCTATTTCAACTGCCCCTTAATTAGAGCAACACCTTTTCTCCCATGCAGAGCTCCCCTGTGCCTATGACATCACAGCACACTTAAAAATGACCAATGAGCAGGATGGGGGTGGCACAGGCCTTTAGTCCCAGCACTTAGAGAGGCAGAGACAGGTAGATCTCTGTGAGTTCAAGGCCAGCCTGGTCTACAAAATGAGTCCAGGACAGCCAAGGGCTACACAGAGAAACCCTGTCTTGAAAAACCAAAAAACCAAAAAACAAAACAAACAAACAAAAAAACCCAAAACAAAAACAAAAAACAAAAACCCAAACAAAAACAAAAAAGCCAAAACAAAACAAATCACCAATGAAGATAAAAATCAAAAGAAAGCTGATGACTTTGGGTCACACTGTGACTTTACATGCTACTCAGTTTTTGCTGCTACCTGCTCTGCAGGATTATGACCCAAACACTTGGGAAATAGCCAGTCTCCCCACACTAGGGACAAACGGAGACTTCTCTCCATAAGCAGTTATTTCACCACCATAAAAACAAGTTTATACAAACAATGCCTCTCTTCAGTCCTGCTATTCCTTCTGTTCACAGGTACAAGAGGTTTGTCCTGGCAAGGGGGAGGGGAAGAAAGAGGGAGAGGGAGAGGAGAGGGGGTGGGGAGGGGCATTGGTGCCAGAATTTGGTGTTGAGCAGGGAAGGAGAAAGAAAAATCAGCATCTAAGTCCAGTGCATTTTTTACCATACTTTTTTTTTTTTTAATTCTTTCAACGGAAGCCCTAAAAATCTCTCTTGAAACCCAGAGGGTTTGAGCATAAAACTTGAAAAAGCCTGATGTAAGAGGTGAAAATACTGTTTTTCAATCAGGCTCAAATTTCTGAAATAATGCTCTCTTTTTGCATGTTTTCGGGAAGGATGTTGGTAATATGGTTACAAAATCTTTAGCAGACACATAAAATGGTCGTTCTACCGTCTTCGAGCTCCCTCATGCCTCTGCACAGATGATTTATAGATTGAGCGAATTTCGGCAATCTTTATATCAGATACCCTAAAACTTTTTAGATGAGGTTTGTTTTCCTGTACTTTCTTAGTGGGGTTGTAAGGCCAGGGACATGTCTTTCAAATCAAATTTGATGTCCTTCTGGCACAGAGGTTTTCATGCAGGTGCCCCATAAATAGTTATGATTATTTTTTAAAAAGCAAAATACAGCTTAAACGTTTGTGGGTGCTCTTCTGTAATGGGATCGAAAATAGTCAGAAAACATTAATTCCTAAAGGTTTGCTACCGTCATCCACTTACAAGATGCAGCACTTAAATCTAGATCTACACTTGGAAATGTATTGAAACTAGAGTGGGAAGGAGAAGGGATATGAAGGAAGGAAGGAGGGAAGGAGAAAAGGAAGGAAGGAAGGACAAGAAGAAAGTGGGGAAAGAGGTTTTTAAAAAGTCTGGAGTTTAAAAAACATAAGCTAAAACACTAGAAATAACTGGGCTGATTCTCTAAAGCACAGCAGGTCCCCTGGTGTGTGTGTTGGGGCAGTTTCCACAATCTATTTTTCAGCTTCCCTGGTTGTAGCAGCTTTTGTTATCCAAAAAAAAAAAAAAGCAACAAAAGAAAAAGTTTCTTAAGTCCACCTTGGGCCACTAAGATCATCTTGGTACAAGTCTACTATTTAGGGCACTGACAGAATATTGTAAACACAAGGAATAAGACGTTTATTTGTCTCTCTTAGTAACTCAAAGGTGAGAGCCAGAGAATTCTGTACCCCTCCCCTGCTCCCAGAAAATTTCAGTCCGACCAACAAGAGCTAGAGAGATGGTGGACCCATCAGTTAAGAGCACTTGCTGTTCTTGCAGAAGACGAGGGTTTGATTACCAGCACACACATGGCAGCTCACGACCACCTCTAACTCCAGTTCCAGGGCATCCAGTGCACATTGACC
This sequence comes from Acomys russatus, assembly GCF_903995435.1. Taxonomy (NCBI): domain Eukaryota; kingdom Metazoa; phylum Chordata; class Mammalia; order Rodentia; family Muridae; genus Acomys; species Acomys russatus. Next base: position 37,770,828 of record NC_067145.1, read on the forward strand.
TGGCTCAGATTGATGGTCACCGATGGTCTCATTCAGATACTTACACATAGATTCTGGGTGCAATTATAAAATGAAATCAGGGAGTACAGAGTGGGGGGTGGTAATATGAAAATTTGGCACATATTGAATTATACACACAGGAATTAAAAATTTAGAATCTTGTGATCTTAAGTTCATTTGGGTCAATGCAGAGTCCTACCAGGCGATGGTCAAGCTTTTGCTATATTCATTACACCATTTTTTCTTCCTTCCTTCCTTCCTTCCTTCTTTCCTTTGTGCCCACTTTCCTTCTCTCCTACCTTCTTTCCTTAGCTCCGTACCTACCTCTCTCCTTCTCTTTCTTCCTTCCTTTCTTCCTTCCTTCCATCCTTCCTTCCTCCCAAGATGGGGTTTGACAACAATGCTCAGGTCTCCAACTCCTAGCATCAGGTAATCCTCAGTTTCCATGCCAGTGCGAACTATAAGTATGACTGCTTTTGACATAAAGAAAAACTATTTCTCAAGCTGGAATGGTGTCCTCAAAATAATTTTATTGTTGGAGTGTTTCCAGGTCTCTGAAGAACACCAATATGGCTATTTTTCATGTGTGTAATACAGCAGGCACCTGAACTGTAGTTCCTAGGTATTTATGAGTCAAGAGGCATAGATTTCTTCCATCCTCTTTCAGCCACTATGAAATAGAACAAGATACCCAACTTGATTCTTAGTTTATTGATTGTTTATTATTTGTGTATGTATACAAATACATGTATATATGTACACATAAATATATATATATATACATATATAAGTAAAACACATATAAGTATTTCTTAGTTGTAGTGACAAAATTCTTGCATTTTTAAAGGGACAGAGTAAATTTGACTCAAATAATTATTATCGAAGATGGTTATTTGCCAGGCATTGTGGTACACAGCTATAATCGGCCCTTAGAAGGATGCAACAGGAGGGTCCTGAGTTTGAGGCCAACCTGGTTTATATAGTAAGACTCTGCCTTTAAAAAAATTAACTGGGTGGTGGTGGCACATCATGTCTTTAATGCCAGCACTCAAGAGGCAGAAGCAGGCAGATCTCTGTGAGTTTGAAGCCAGTCTGATCTACAGAGCAAGTCCAGGACAGCCAAGACCATAGAGAGAAACCCTGTCTCAAAAAAAAAAAAAAAAAAAAAAAAAAAAAAAACCAAGAAAATAAAAATAAAGGTTATTGGGTCTGAAGAGATGGCTCAGCAGCTCACTTGTTGCCTTTGCAGAGAACCCAGATTCAATTCCCAGCACCTGATGGTGGTTGACAACCATCTGTGAACTTCAGTCAAAGAGAATCTGATTCCCTCTTCTGAGCTCCTCACAAGCCAAGCACATACTCAGTACAAAGCCATACATGGAGGCAAATCATTCACACATATAAAATAATAAAATAAATCTAAAATGATAATAATAAAGTCATCTACATTAGCTGCTTTGTGTGGGGGAAAAGTTAATATCTAAGGAAAGTAAGCAAGGAGAAGGCATCAGTGTACTCAATACTGAGACAAACAGTCCCATCTTACCCCATATAGTTCACAGGGACCACACTTCTTGTAGGAAAAAGCTGAGTGTGGGTGCCCCTGCCTCCCAGGAACAGGCTACTGGGACTATTTTCCTGCTTCTGGGCTGATGAAAGACAAGCCCAACCATCAGCCAGGAAGCACATCAAAGCTGTGTCCTGATGCTACAGATTTACAGCACAAGGCGGCTCTTAAGAACTGCAGGTTAACCGTGTTAGAGCATCCTGGTCATCCTGCAGCATCTCCCAGTCTTGTTAAGGGATATCAGGAACAGAAAAGTTAGTTCAAGTTAGTGGGGACAGTCCCTGTTAAATCAATCCCACGGGCTATTCAGCTACTCATCAGAAAACTTTTAACTACCAATTTATGTTTCTATCTCACAAGACAATTAAATTTCAGGAGAATTGAAGAGCCAAGTGTAAACAATGTTTGACAGCATTGAAAGGAAGGGTGTGGGGGCTGTAGAGCTGGTTCAGTGGTTCATACTGTGGAGGACCCAAGTTCATTTTACAGCAGCTATGTTGAGTGGCTCATGACCGCCTGAAATCCACCTGAACCAACTGGACTCCATGGGTTCCTTCATGCAACTGGTATGCATTCACTTAGACACACACACACACACACACACACACACACACACACACACACGTGCACGCACGCGTGCACAGCAAGTGAAATACGTCTTCTTTTTTTAAAAAAAAGAGAAACAAAGAAAGAAAAAATTCTTCAGTACGAGACAAGAGACAAAACAAGTATCACAAAAAGGAAAACTGGCATATATGGGTCCTGTTTAAACCTTCCAGAAGTCAAGGGTTAAGGTGGGACATAGACCCGGCAGGATGTTTATGTATGTAAGGTGGCCCGTGCATGCATACACACAAGCTTTCTACATCAGTAAGCCATTTAAAAGCATAAGCAAAGACAATTTGATTTTAAAAAGTCAAAGAGCTTATCCAGCCAGAGTGCTGCATGTCTGTGATTTTAGCACTGAAGAGGATGAGGAAGGAGGACTTTCATGAGCACAAAGCCAGCCCAGGCCACAAAAAAATTTAAAAATGCTTCTATTACCAGTGATAACAAATTAAGAAAGTAAAGACAATTTTCTCAAACAATGAGACACTTTTTATTATCTGTCCAGGAAGATTACAAATACTGAACTACAAATCCTGCATAGCATGTGAGGAAAGAGGACCATAAGTATGTACGTATGTATATCACTGGGGTGTCGTGAGCCAGAGTGTGAAAGAGGCTTACAATAAAAGAAAATTTGGGAATGTTGATCCGTTTATAAGAAAATACACCCTTCATTTAATCTAGTAATTCAACTGCATGCATCTATTTCTAGAAAGTGCATAAGCATAAGGAAGAATTATATACAAGAATGTGTAATAATTTTATGATAATGAAAACCAGAGTAGAAATTCTCATGTGAATAGATTATGGAGTATTATGCAACTGTTTAAAAGAAGTTACAACTACACATAATAATAGAAAAGTTCTGTATGACATCACTTAGTGAACAGGCAAATGTTTTAGTTTAATAAGAAACTATTTTAACATTAGTGTGAAAGTACATGTTGTGTGTACAATGTGGTCTAATTTATCTACAAACTGAAGGAAAACTGAAATGTTTTTCTAATCATGCATGTAAAGGCACTGAGAAAGGTCAAAGGGAACGTATGCATAGGGCAGTACCCACTTTTTTTTTTTTTTTTTTTTTTTTTTTTTTTTTTTTTTTTTTGGTTTTTCGAGACAGGGTCTCTCTGTGTTAGCCTTGGCTATCCTGGACTCGGTTTGTATACCAGTCTGGCCTTGAATTCACAGTGATCCACCTGCCTCTGCCTCCCGAGTGCTGGGATTAAAGGCATGCGCCACCACCACATTTTGATGGTTCCTTAGGAGAATACAATTGGCCAAGGTGAACTTGGCCCATCTGCTGTTCTTTCGTAAAGAGCTAACTTATGGGAAAGGCTCCCTTCTTCCAGAAGTTGGGTTTTTTTTTCAATTAATATAAACACATATACGGAAACAAGGCTAGTGAGACACTTTCTAGGGTCTGCTCACGTTTCCACCTTCACAACAGACTTCTGGGCTCCATGGCAACTGGCTAAAAGTGAGCCTGGTCATTGTCCATTCGAATGCTATCTCAAAACATTTGAGCAGACATGGGGTCTTTTATAGCATTTGTTCATTCTCTGCCTACAAGTATTAACTGGGGAAGTGAGTGTGAAAACACTTTTCATCCTCCCAAGCTTTGTGACCAATAATAACTCTGAAATGTCAAGGTACCTTGGTAAAAATATCAAAACATCAAAAGAACCCTCCATCACATACTACAAGGGGAAAATAGCATATAACTATAGCCCAAATTAAATAAATAGATCAAAGATTTTGCCAAATGTTCTGAACATCTCCCTAGTTTTAGAAATGGCAATGCTATTTTCACATTTAAAAAAAAAATGACATAAAATAGTATAAAGCAAGTTTGTTTTTTAAAAAACTTATTATTTTTCTCTTATATTTTAGTAGATTTGGACAAAACCAACATCAAATAAGCCAGAATTAAGTTTAGGGCTTGGGTTTTCTGCAATCTGAGCAGAGGGTTCACTTTTGTCTCTCCTCCAGCAAAGGGCACTGTCCACACGCTCCTCATGTGCTCACTCTCCTAAGTCCTGCCTAAAACGTTAGGTTTTACATCTGAGGATGACGAAACAGAGCTTTATAGATGGAGAGGGAAGCAATTCAAGAGTCTAAGTAAAAATCAATTTAGGAAAAAGGTGAAATTTAATATGACGATAAAGGTGTCTGAGCTGTTAGGAAAAAAAGATACTTTCTTTTCACACAGGCTTCAACCTGGAACATTCTCTGCGAGCTGTTCTGAAGGCACTTTCATTTTTAACACGGGCCCTCTTACTGTACTTCCACTGAAAAACAGACCCGAACCGTTAAGCCCCAGTCCAAAGGAGATGTAATATATTAATTTTCATTGACCTCACGTGAGACTAAGGTGTGTGTGGCAAATAAAACGGTCTTACATTTTTATTGTATATATCTTACACGGGGTGTGGGGGGGGAGGCGTGTGTGTGTGTGTGTGTGTGTGTGTGTGTGTGTGTGTGTGTGAGAAACTAACATACCAATGTGTCTTGAAGTCCCTTGGATTCTTTTTAAACGCACGTAAATACAGTGAAATGCTAAAGACCACAAAATTTCTTTGTTCTGTACTACAATTGCATCACTGTAGCACACAGATCCGTAAATCAGTAGAATATTATGAAATTATAATCACATTTGCTGTTGCTGCTTCGTCCCAGGAAAAGGCAGCTGAACAGAACATGGGTCAGAAGGGAAGGTTGCTTCCCAGTGCCTACCCAGCATCTTCACACAGAGACCACGACCACGGAAGAGATTGGTGGACTTTTTCTTCCTATGGAATGTCATCTGTGCTTCCCTCTGTTGTGAAGCTTGTCTGCTGAATCGGTGCTTGAAAACGGTTAGATTTTGTGCCTGAGGTTTAAACCGCTGCGGTGACGTCTGTGAACCATAGCCTGTCCTGAACTTAATGCACAAGCGCAGCGCAAAAGAGCGACACAGCGCGACCCAGGGAACATCATATAACAGAAACCCGGGAACAGCACAAAATGCGATGCGCATCTGCCTAGTGCGCAAAAATGAAAAACCACTCTCCTTTCTGATTTAGATTGTGCCTTGCTGGGTTTCTTGCCACTAACTGAAAAGATAACAACACTGAAGGATCGAGGGTGCGATTAGTCCTGGAAACATCAGCTTTATTACATATTTTTAGCCACTTCTAGACCACATAAAAGGCACATTTTTTTAGGTGGGGCTCTACATCAACCCTGAGAGACCATCGTTACGGGGAAAGGTCCAAATGATGCTAATTCTGTCAGTATTATAATTTTTGTTTTTAAATCTGCTTTAGCTCCTAAAAGACATAGATGGTACCAAGAGCAGCTGGAGCCCAGACACCCAAGCAGGCGGCCTGGTGCTCCACCTCGGGGACCCTCTAAGCGGCCACAAACACAAACTCTTGTCCCATACAACTGCTCAGACTTCGGTGGATTACAATTGACCGCTCAGAGCGTCTGTAGCCTTTCTTCTTCTCCACAGCCGTCAGATTCCAACCCTGAGGTGCATGCAGATCCAGCCTCCGCGCGCTCGGTCTCCTGCACATCTGTCCGTGGCAGCGCTGGAACCTGAGCCCGCCTCGCCCCACTCTGCTTTCCCCGCATCCCTACCTCTGCAATGCTTGTCCGGGGAAGCGCACGCTTGCCTGGCATTCACCTCCACAGCCTGGACTTCGCGGGCCAGCCCAGCTACTCCAAAGTGTCTTCCCGGGTGAGAGAATCTCTAATTTCCCGCTAATCAGGAGGGAAACACCCGGCGCGTCTCCAGAACCTTCTTACGCCGGGCCACGCTTGGTGACATTTCCGGCACCGGCAGCAGCTAAGACACAGGATTTGCACCGCAACCTCTAGACTGGTGAGCCGAGCCACAGACTCCGGGCGGCTTCTTAGATTACTCCCCTGAGAACGAAGAAAAGAGCCGGCTTTGCTAGGCGTTGTTGGGAGAGAGCTTCCAGGAGCGGTGCCCCGCTGGGAGGATGCTAGCGCCCCCGGCTCCTGGGCGCGGCGGGCGGCCGCTTCTCCGCGAGGGGTTAACTGCAGCTCCAGCTGCCCGGCAGGCGCGAGAGCTTCCTCTACCGCAGCCCGGGAACATGGATACCGCGCCCGCGGGATGTTCGCGGGCTGGGCCAGGCAGTCGGGAAACATGAGAAGGCCTCGGTATTCCGGTTCCCGGGCCGCGCGCGCCCGTCTGGGTAAATAAAGCCGAGACGACGGCGGTGGTGGCGGTGAGCGCGTCGGAGCCTGCGCCGAGAACATGCGGCGGGGATGGGAATGTGCCTAGTCCCGAGGCGGGACAGCCGGCCGCTGGCTGCGGGCTCCTCGGCTACAGGTATGGCCCGGAGTCCCCCTCCTCCACCCGAACGCAGAACCCCAAGCTCGCCGCGGCAGAGGCGCCGCTGCTTCCCTGCTCTCTGCACGCCGCGGGTCTGTCCTCCCCTCCCCCATCTCCGTCTGAGTTCTAGTGGCGGACGCGCCCGGTGTCGGGCAGCGCAGGAGGGGAGGGCCTGGGAAGCAGCTGGCTGCCCACCTGGCGGCCTTTGCTTTGCTTTCTAATTATCCGCGGGACAGTTCCGCTGGGATCGCGCCCCCCATCACTGCTAGGAGCGAATCTGGGTAAGTGCAGAGCATAAGGGCTGAGACTGGGTGTTGGGGACCTCTCACCGGAGCCCAGGAAGAATTAGGGCCCACTGGACTCAACTGCTTCACGTCTCACGCCCGTTGCAATAGTTCGTACGTGTGCCAACCGCCTGCCACCGCGCCTGCAGTCGCAGACCTGGACCGTGGCGGTGTTTGCAGTCTGTGGGAAATGTCCTAGGTGGCAAACCTCACCATGGCTTTGCTTGGGAAAGCGCGCTGTATGTCTAGGACTGGACTGGGTGGAAAAAGGTGGAGTGGCACGGGGAAGGAGGCTTGCACCCGCAAAGAGGCGTGGACGCCAATCATTGGGATAGGGGCGCCGGGCTCACTAACTTGCTTTGACACTTACCCCTGAGGCTGGGTGTGCACCCCAGGCCTGCCCGTACCTGTCTGCACAGGATTCAGCCCTAGGACACAACGCAGTGGCCACCAGAGACTTGACTTTTCATACAAATACTGACGGTGGCCGTCGCTTAGTTGCTGTGACTTGTCCTAAATGTCGCGTGTGGCAACCGCTGCGGTGGCTAGAGGGCGGGGCGGGGGCGTTGGCGAGTGTAGGCGCTGCGCATTCTAGAAGCAGCGTGTGCTGAGAGGGGAATGCTGGCGGCGCCTTGTGAGCAGCTCAGAGTAGACCGAGCTACCAGGAGTTGCAAGGGAGGGAGGGAGCGAGATCTGGCCGGTGGGCACGGTCCAGATCCCGCAGCAGTATTGCGGCTGTTCTGCGGCGCGGCCTTGCTCTGGATGCCTGCACCTGGTGGGCTGAACGCCTACTTCCAAGCATTCCAACACCAGAGGTGAGCCCAGGGGTGTCCCGGAGCCCCGAGGCCACAGTCTGAAAGATGTGCGGGTCACTTCCAGCGAGGAGGTTTCAGGAGTCTGAAATGGGCTCGAATTCCTGCGGACTGAAATCCCCAAGGACTCAGATTCCTGGCACCTTCGCTATGAGTTCCCCAGGAAGATTAGGGAATTTGTGACACATTTGTCTTGAGGCCACTTAATTTTCAGGTTTGGGGCTCTGCTCCTAACTCCCCCTTCCCTTATCCCATCTGGAGGCTTTATAATTGATAGACGCAGGGGTTTCCGCCATATGGTCCAGGATCTAGAAAACATGAAAATCCTGACACCACAGGGACGCATTGACGCGCCCTTGTGGATTCAATTATTCACGTTACTTCCAAACTCTCCCGATACCCCTAGAAGCTTTATTCTGTGTAGTGCTTTACGAAGAACACACCCCTTACTTGTTTATTCTGCTTCGCTGTCCTGATTGTGTCTCTGATAGTGACCGGAAAGTTCGTTTGGAAATTGCTTCACCTCAGTAGGTAAATTATTTCTGTTTGAAGCTCCTAGAGGAGGGGGAAAAGCAGGGGCCTGCCACAGGAGTGCTGGGTAAGTGTGTAGGTGGCCAGGTGCAGAAGAAGGGCGTTCCCTAGTCTACAGCATCTATACCGCCCCACCTTTCAGCACAGCAGGCCCAGCAGCCACATCAAGTTTAGGGCTCCTGGGCACAGTCGGAATAACGTAATGATTCTTGATCTTCTAGAATCCGAGCCCTGCTGCGGAGCTCCTGGCGACCAGGCTCCCAGGCGCTGTGGCGAGGCCGCGCGTCCCTGCCAACCCTCACCATGAACACCATCGTCTTCAACAAGCTCGGGGGAGCCGTGCTTTTTGAGGACCGAGGCACCCCTGAGCGGGAACGTGGCAGCCGGCCATATGGTGGCGTCCTGGATAATCCACACACACGCCCGGAGGTGGGCATTCCAGACGGCCCGCCCCTCAAAGACAACCTCAGCCTGAGACACCGGAGGACCGGGTATGATCACGCCTCGGGGCCGGCCGGACCGGCAAATCCTGAGGGGTAGGGGCGGCGAGCTGCGGGTGGGTGAAGCTTAAACCAAGATCTGAGAGTCAGGAGTCCGCAGATCTAAGCCTCCTGGACTAGCACGCCCCGTTCTTAAGGATTTACCTTCTCAAAACTGGAGGGATTGATTCCTTAGAACAGTTCAAAAGAGACGTGATGAAAACTGAGTTGGCGCCCAGTCCTCCCTTACCTAGAGGTCCCTGGCACACGGGGACCCGGAGTAACTTCTTGCTTCCTCTGCACATCGCGGAAGCAGATTGAGCTCTGTGTGCTATGACACGGGGTTGAGTCAAACAGACGATTCTGAAGCGTGGCCTCGGGACTTTCTCTTTTGTCACCAGAGGATCTTACTTTGGCCTTGGGGTTCCCCTGGCTTGGGACTAGGTGTTGGTTAGATCGGCTCCTGCAGGGCGTCTCAAACGCACACAGCTCGGCGAGGCCCGCGGCGAACCCGGAGAAGGAGGCTGCGGACTTGTTAGCTTTCGGTTCCTGGGGGTAAGCGGGCTGTCGGGGCCTGGAAGCTCCAGGGTGAGCCCTCTGCTCCACTCCTGGGGCATACGGGGCAGTGCGCCTGGCCGGGTCCTCGCGGCTCCTAGAGCGGTTGGCTCACTGCTGAACCACAGTACCAGCTGCTTGTTTTGCGGCGCTGCTGGTTAGTAAAAGAGATTAGGCTTCCTCGAGCTGTTACTAGCAGTCGGTGCGGGTGGAATTGCATTTCAAAGAGTTCGAAGAAACTGACGCTCTGGAGGCTGGAGCGCAGGCGCACGAGCAGGGACTGAGGTTAGGAGCGCTAGCGGCTGTGCGGCGACACCTCCCGGAGCCTCCCGGGAGCGCAGCACCCCACGCCGGCTCTAGTACCAGCTCCTCCTAGAAGTCAGCTTTCCTGGGGTCTTTTACAAACCTTTAGCTGCTGGAACGACGTTTTACACTTTTCACTCTTCCTATAGAGGGAATGGCCCTAGAGTGCTTTGTAGGGTTTGCTTTTCCCAGCTTCTCGAGTTGTCACAGCATTAAATGAAATAAGCGAACATTCAGAGATCTTAGGCAGCCACCATCATTTCCTTTGTTTCCGCCATTCCTTGTGTGTTCTCTGACCACTGGTGACTCACACCCCCAGGACCTATAAGCCAGAGAACTTGGAGACCTTGGCCCTCTTCGGAGGCCAGGCCCAGTCAGTGGCCTGAGGGAGAGGTCGAAGAAAGTGTCAGTTAGCTTTGGGCCCAGATCTGCAGTCTAGCCAACAGTTTTCCAACCTGGTGGCGATCGTCCCTACCCCGCCAACCTTGAGTTGCTGGGATCAAGACCGCTCCCCGCTTTCAAATTTAATGTAAGACCTTGCACTGCACGTGATCCTATGGCCAGCAGGCTATTCAGAAAGACGGAGAAAGAGCCTGGTGCTCACACTGAGAAGTTGTGGGGTTTCCTTTTCTTGCTTTGCCCCGACTTTGGGGGCTCTTAGAGTTAGAGGTGCATAAGCATAGACGCCCTGCGTCGCTGGGCGCGCGGGGTGGGGTGGGGGGCGGTGCTCCGCGGTTAAGCCCAGGCTGTGTGCTGACGTAGTGGAAATGGGATCTATCATGGAGGACCTTCAGGCCGCCCAAAAAGATATTGCTAACACGCCTGTCTCCTCGCTCCATGTCCCAGGGCCCGACAGAATGGAGGGAAGGTGAGGCACAAGCGACAGGCCCTACAGGACATGGCTCGGCCGCTTAAGCAGTGGCTTTACAAGCACCGTGACAACCCGTACCCCACGAAGACCGAGAAGATACTCTTGGCCCTAGGCTCGCAGATGACGCTGGTGCAGGTAATCCAGACCCCTCAAACCTGGGTCTCGGAGGAGCAGAAACTCAGTGTTTCACTGTTGTGCCTCCCCCTAGGAAGGATGGCGGTGCCGCCTTCAGAGGGGTCCAGATTCTCTGCCTTCTCTTGCCCAGGGGCATGAGGGCTAGACACGGGTGCCAGGTCCTATGTGCAAAAGAGATTTTACCCCTATCAATCACCTCCGTGCAAATGACTGGGTTCAAAAGGAGTTTCGATGGTGCACTGTTATGGGTGGAGGAATGCCCCATCACAGCTGCCCTGTGATACGAAGATGGGTAGGAATCGGGATTCAGGAGCCACCCACCATGCCTTTCAGTCTTAAGTGCGTACCAGTTACCAGGAAGTCTACTTAGAGCACAGATTGTTGCACGCTCTCTGCTCAGGGTCCCTGATTACGCAGTTCTGGGGCAGGGCCATACTGTGCCTTTCTAGCAAATCTCCGGGTGAAGGTGAAGATGCTGGTCCAGCTATGGGAACCCAGGTGTCTGCAGGTGCATATTGGACCCCAGGTTAAACTCACGTACAAACTAGCCATTAGTCATAGGCCATAAAACAGGAACGGCAGGAAGAGGCATTTAAATGCTGCCTCATCCTGGCACAGCTGGAAGCCACAGCATTCCTCTAGGCTACAGGAAGAAGATTCCAGATTGTGTCAGTTGTGGAGAAACCATGTCAGCGGGCGTCTTTTCTAGTGAACAAAACACTGCTTTATATTTAACTAGCTTTTTCTGGGCTCAATCAGTATTTGGTATTCCCCCAAACACACACCACAGAGCACTTACTAGTGGTGTTTTACCAAGGTGAGTGGAAGGTATAGGACAGAGGAATCCGGGATAAACAAATCCAGATTAAATGCTTTTCCATTACAACGTACTTTTTATTACTAAACATAACGGTGCAGAGTGAGAAAGAGGAGGCACGAAGGAAAGCTGAAAACATCTACGTATGTTACAGTAGCATAAGCTGGAAAGTCTCATCAAACATATGACACGCAGACACCGCAAGAAAGGAGATAAAACTGCATGGGCGAAAATAAAGTATCTTTCCAGAGTATTTACAGTTTGACTTAAGAATTACTGGAAAGTCTGACAAGGCATTTGTGTTGGCTTGTAGCAGTTCCCCACAAAATTCTAACATGTATTTTTCTGCTTATTTTCAGAATAAAGTTTTAGAGAAAAACATCTGCTTTCCTTCCTATTAGCAGGAAATTGTAATAACGGTGATTTGCCACAGTACTGGAGGCAAAAAACTAAGCCTGTAGTCCTGGCTTGAGGTTTGTTTCACACAAAACTGTGAACCTTGAAAAAAAAAAAACAGTTTCTAAATAAGTTATTATAATCAGAAAAACTTGACTCATGAAAATAAATGCATATTCTCTGATGTCAGTGTAAACAGACCTGTTACTTATTCTGGACATTTGCCTGAATACTAGCAGTGATCTCAGCAGTAGGACGCTCCATTGTGTGGCCATCATCCCGTTTCACTGCCGCTCCTACAGAGCACTTCTACCACACATGCTTTTGTTAAAGGTTGTAGTTATCAGAGAAGTTTAAATGATTATATTTTAATTGTTATCTTGGATGATCTGCAATATAAAGTGATATTTTTAAATTTAGTTATGTAGCAATTTACTACTGGTTATGATAGTTTCAACACAAAACTGCTTTCACACTTCTGCTAATGCTATTACATTTTTTTCAGTGATGTGATATTTCCAAAATAATTTTATTTTTTTATTTAAGTAATTTATTCAGATGACATCTTTTTTTTTTTTTTTTTTCCGAGACAGGGTTTCTATGTGTAGCTTTGGCTGTCCTGGGCTCACTTTGTAGACCAGGCTGTCGTTGAACTCACAGTGATCTGCCTGCCTCTGCCTCCCGAGTATTGGGATTAAAGGCGTGCGCCACCACGCCCGGCTACATCTTATTTGATATCCCCTCACTTGTGTCTTCCCATTCCTCCCACTTAAATTATTTTTGTTCTTTTATATCACTCAGAGAATAAAAATATATAATTCTTAAGTGGAGCAAAGATTGTTTTCAAAAATAAGTGATACATATATGGGAATGATTTCTAAAATTCTTGTCAGTAAAATAAATTTCTTAAATTTTAAAGTGATAAGTGGAAAACATGAATGTATAAAATATGACCCAGGGGCCTTATTTATAATCTAGCTTAGGTTCAGTTATTTTCAACTATGCACAACGGCATATGTAAAGAATATATGTCATATGCGTATGTATACCCACACACCCACCTATCTGTTTTTATATATAGGAATTTATATAAGTCAAACATAAATTAGACAACCAAAGCATATTCCAGCTTTTTGGAAATTGCATAAATTATGCAAATCTTTACACTTCTGGAGGAACAGCATAGAGCTGTGATCTGAGTCAAGTTTTTGGTCCTTGCAAGTTAGCCGGTGTCCTGAGTCAGTCCCTCCCTGTGAGTCACTTTCTCCTGTGGAGTCAGCCTTCTGGAGAGGAGTGGTCAGGTGGCTCGTTCCATGCAGCACACTGTCACTGTGTGCTTGTAGGTGGAATGCCATCCTTCTGAGAAATGGCACTAGAGTCACATAGAGCTTTCCAGAATGTCTCTGACAAGTGTAGGAAGTCTTGAGCTCTGGTTTTAGTTTTAGGACATCATGGTGGATCGCGGGGAACTAATGAGCTGCTTCCTGTAGAATGATGGACAAGCATAGTGGGACTCACTGTTATCACATGTCCACAAATACACCACACACACATATCCCTGCAGGCACATATGGAAAGCAGATCTCACTTCTGCCGAGTTCTGGGTTCCTGCTGACTGCAAGGCCTCCCCTTGCTTCTGTCTTGTGCTTTATGGCAACAGGCTATCGCCATAACTATTTTATCCCTCCACAAAATATCATAAGTTTGGGCACTTATTCCATGTTTAATATTTTCCTCTGAGTATGTGTCAAACTTTTCCTACATAGTAATTTTACTTTCCTTTGCTCTTCTTAAACTGCTGAGGAAAGGTGTGAAACTGGGTTAGCAATCTCCCATGAACTAGAAGTAAAAAGATAGAAATATATTTTAGTACTTTTTCTGCTACCCAGAACCCCAGAGGGCTCTGGTTAATACCTACAGTTTTTCCACCCCTGAGAAAATGAAACAGAAATAAATGAACTGATGATGCGACTCTCATTTATTGTTATCCAATCACCTTAACAAGTTGGTCCTCATTTGCTATACCTGTGCTTAGTTCCTGTTTGCACTTGGCATCATCGTTATCAGAACAGGCACTTTGATCAATTTAAGGAGAGCGTTTCTGTGTGGCATGCTTTGATGTCAATGAAACAGAGCCCTTTACTGGTCTTGGTTCCTGTCACTGACACTGCTCAAATATTCTAAAAAATGTGTAATGTGCTGTTCAGATAGGAATAGTTTGTGTTGCTGTGGAGCGTCAAGTAACATGAGCTGAGATGGCTGTGTTACTGTGAAATGTGTAGCTTCCAAGTCACTGGGTGTTTGGGGCTTCTTCTGTTACTATAATTTTACATTCCTCTGTTGTGCTTGAGTGTGTTTGGTAAAATCACAGTATTACGAATTTTCTGCTGCCAGTATTAGCATAGCTGTTTTTGCTGGAAGTTGAGTATTTATTCTGAGGTAATACTTGTTACATAGTCAATGAAATCTTAGATGAGGCCTTATACATCAGTCCAAGTGTTATCGGTACAGAAAGAAGATGCCGAGTATTTATTTAAGTTGACAGCGCAGAGTGAGCTTGCTAATTTGATGGCTTTAAAACTAGACAGACCCTGATTCGTCCCTCTGGGTTCACACGGCAGTTTCTCTGTCTTTTGATAAAGGTGGTGGAAGAAAGTTTTCTCTCCCAGCTTCTAGACATCCTGCTCTCTAAGCTGTTGGTATATAGGACAGAGTTTTAAAGGCTCTTTTGGCATTAAAATGCTGTTCCAGGTGGCTGGAGAGCTGGCTCAATGGTTAAGAGCACTGACTTCTCTTCCAGAGGACCTGGGTTTGATTCCCAGCACCTACATGGCAGCTTACAACTGTCTGTAACTCCAAGATCTGACACCCTCACATAGACATACATGCAGGCAAAACACCATTGCATATAACATAAAAATAAATAAATAAAAGTTTTAGAAGAAAATGGTGTTGCAGGACCTCCATTAGTAAGCTACATGTGTGACAACATGAAGGAATTCAACGTAGGTGTAAAATGCAGAAAATGTAAGTATATATTTTTACTGTTGGTGACACAAGAAATTTCTATTAAATCAACGAGGAAAATTGCAGAACATGCAAATTCACCAACCATTAGTACCTCTGCTGTTCATGGGAGCCAGTATCAAACACCTCAGCCTGCACCTGGCTATTCAGTTGCACTGTACGTTTCTGTTGACAAAATATGGGCAGCATATGTATGCCAGCAGACTGGGTGTCAGTCAAATTTATAAAAACCAGTTTAGGAGAAGCCTGTGTTAGTTAACACAGACCTTTCTGGAAAATCTCCTTACATCATTATAATCAGTTGAGAATTATGAGTATGTAGCACATTAGAAAGTAGATGATTCCTAATTGTGAAAAGCCAATTAATCCCGCATGGCATTTAAGTGTTTTCCATTTTATGCATTATAATTACAGTGTACTAGTGTTTGTTTTTTAACTAGAATGCCATTCCACTCTTATTACATGAAATGTCATGAGAATTGGATTTTACCCTGTATAGTAGGCAAGTTAGTGACATCGGTTAAGATCTTAGTAATCCAGTCTTAATTAAGTGTTGTTTAGTAAAGAAATTAACACAAAAAATTTGTGATCTAGAGATAGGAGAAGATGCAGGCAACATCCTCTTTGTGAGAGGTGAAGATGGGCCTAGTCACATGCAATTCTGATTTTGAAGGCGCATTGGTGAGTTTAGGAAGCAGGCTGGACAGGCAGCTGCAAAGAGACTGACAGATGTACAGACAGTGAAAAGTTGTTTCACAGCACTCGGTTTTTAGGTTTGATGAAAATGTTAGGAAACATCCAATCCATTTTATAGCGAAGGGATTGTGTTGTGTTATCTTATGTTATGGTGTGTCTTGTGTGTTTTGTTTTCATGATAAAGATCAAACCCAGAGCTTTGCATGTGCCAGGGAAGTTGCTCTGCCACTGTGTTACATCCCAGCTTCTAGATGAAGCACAGGCAGTTCAGAAAAAGGTGAATGGGTTAACCAGTTTACCCAGCATGGCCTGTTTTTTAGAAAATTCAGGACAGGAAACCAGGCCACTTTTCAATATTCTACAGTGACAGGAGAACAGGACATTAATGGCAAATTGAAGAAACAAATTAAGTCAAAATAATGCATCCTGTTTGCATTTAAGAATAGTTGTTAAGACCCACATAGGAGAACAGAATGGAAACTCGGCAAGTTTGGAAGAATGTTTTAAATTAGTAGTCATGAGGATTGCATGGGGATTTGGTCAGTGAGTGAAAGAGCCAGAGAGGGGAAGGAAAGCTGGCGAAGAGGAGATGGATGTTTCTTGCTTCCACCGTGACTGGCTTTCCTGGGCCTCAGATTATCACTGTTATCACAGGGGCTCAGGTGAGTGTGTGATGTCTGTACATTCGTGTGTACGTGCGGGTGTGCTGACGTGGCCGTGCCAAGGCCTGCCCTTCACAGCACAGCTGGGATGCAATAGCCACTCGGCATTTATTTGTTGCGTGAATGCTACTGGAAGTCGCCTATGTGTGGAGCTTGGAAAGCCTGAATATTTGAAAACTCACTGAATCGCATACCTCAGCTTGACTGGAACAGAAGCTGATGAAGACTCTGGTTTTTGCAGTGGCCCTGTACACAATGTGAAAGGACGGCCATCTTGTTCGAGGCAGAAGGGGCAACTTGAGGGTGTCAGTGTTGAATTTATGTGACTGAAATGATACATGTTAGACGTGGAAGGAAGAAAATGTCATTTGCTTTTTAAAGCAGAAATCATAATGGTTTCATATAATAATTAGGAATTGAGCAATTGCCAGAAATACTAATTTTTTATTTATGGCCGTTATAGTGTACTATAAATACCCTAAGTGTATGTACAGCATGATTAAGAAAGAAAAAAGTCTTCCAGTGAAAACATTGTCACACAAACTATTATAGTAATAGGAGTTTGCGTTCTGGAACAAATTCACACAAAAAATTATATTTGTATAGTTTATATTTTTAAAAGCAAATATTTCCCTTTGAGGTTTTTAAAAACACTATGTACTGTTGATATCCTGATATTATATGAGAAAGTACATTTTATCCTCTAGGAACTCCATGGCTTCTTCAAGGGAGAACAAAAGTAATTTTTCTTTGCTTTCAAGTATCTTTTCTTTGTCTTCACTGACGTGCATAAGAAACAATGGGCTTTCAGTTTCAAGCAGGGTGTCCGTCCTCCTGCCTCCTCCCCACCTTACCACTCTGATTCTTTGGCCTTTTTTTGTTTGTTTGTTTTGTTTGTTTGTTTGTTTGTTTGTTTTTTGCTAGTTCCTCTTTTAAGTATCTGATCTTGTTAACTGGCGTGGCCCGCCACTGTCTTCATCATCGTGCTTGCTCAAGCTTAGCCTTCACCTCCCTCTGAGCCTGTGACTCTGAGGTCTGACGCTCCCTCCCTTCAGTCTCCTGTATGCACTTTGTTTTCCTGTTGTTCATCTGTGGGCTTCTCTAGTCCCTTAACTAAGATGGTACACACACACACACACACACACACACACACACACACACACACACACACACACACACACGGCACAGCAGCACATCCTCAGAAGGCAAAATTTCAAGGCGACACAAGCTGGTTAACTCAATACCCTCATTCATTTTTCCACTCACTGTGTTCGTGGAGTCTTGTGTAATGCCCCCCTCCCTCTTCCTCCCTGCCTCCTCTTTCCCTCCCACAACCTTTCCCCCTTCTCTCTCTCTCTCTCTTTTTTTTTTTTTTTGAGATGGCACCTCCCACTTGTTCCTAAATCTGACTCCAAAATCTGGTCCAATGATTCTCCTGCCAAAGCCTCCCAAGTAGCTAAAAACCCCAGGTTTATACCGGCAACCCTGGCCTTGGATCCCGTAAGAGAGAATAATTGCACAGTCACCACGTTTTGATGCTTTGTTAATTGAAACACTAATGCCGTTTTTAGGTGTCAAACTGGTTCGCTAATGCTAGACGTCGGCTGAAGAACACTGTTCGGCAGCCAGATTTAAGTTGGGCCTTAAGAATAAAGTTATACAACAAATACGTGCAGGGCAACGCAGAGCGGCTCAGCGTGAGCAGCGATGACTCCTGCTCTGAAGGTTTGTTCCGTTTCTATTTTCCTGTCTTTGCTTTACCATTGTAATACACTCACCCTAGATGCTGTCTTAATGACCGTACAAATATGGCAGTGCCACAGACTGTTTTCAATTGCATGAGGTAACGTCATCTTTACAGTTTTATAAAGCAACAGGAATTATAGCCATTTCCTCTGTTTATAGATTTGTCATGTGTGGGAAAGCATTTTCATTAAAACTAAATACCCTAGGGGACAATTACACAGGTTTCTGCTTCTTTTTACCTAAAAATTAATCATATATATATATACATACATATATATATATATAATCATATGGTTCGTGTTCTTCCGTTGTGCATATTTTTAATGGCCAAGTGTGACAGCTGAGCTGCTGGGGAAGTCTGTGCAAATACTAGTTGGTGATATTTTTTCCCTTAGATGGAGAAAATCCCCCAAGAAATCACATGAGCGAAGCTGGCTATAGCACCCCTGCCCATCACACTGTGATTAAAGGCGAGAGCTCAGTGATAAAAGCTGGAGTGAGACCAGAGTCAAGGGCAGCCGAGGACTATGTGTCACCTCCCAAGTATAAGAGCAGCTTGTTGAACCGTTACCTTAACGACTCTTTGAGACACGTCATGGCCACGAGCACTGCCATGATGGGGAAAACAAGACAAAGGAACCATTCCGGATCTTTTAGCTCCAACGAATTTGAAGAAGAGCTCGTGTCTCCGTCATCATCAGAAACGGAAGGCAACTTTGTTTATCGCACAGGTAAGCAAGCCCGTGCTTTGTTGCACTTGTGGCGATCTGTGTAAGACAGATATAAACCTGCGCCCAAGGGGTTTATTGTAACAGATATAAGAAAGCCATAAGATACACGGACTGCCTCAACTCTGATGTTAAATTTTTTTATTTGTTTTGTGTTGGCAATGCAATATAGATAGATGTGGTAGTCGATGGTGGTCTCAGAGAACCCGTGATATTTTTTCTTTAATAATAAGTATAAGTGTCTTCATCCTTACTGATAACTTTAATCATGATGGTATGATAACAGTATTTATTTATTTTTCCACTGTGCATGTTGTGTGTGCAGCTGTGCATGGGCCTAGGTGTGCCAGATGCTTTCTTCTGTCATGCTCCTACTTTGTTCCCTTGAGACTGACTTGGTGTCTCCTTGAACCTAGATCTAGGCTTGTAACCAGCAAGTCCTAGAAATCTTCCTGTCTCTGACACAGCAGCACTGGGGTTACAGGCACATGCTTGGCTCTTTTTGTGTAGGTGCTGGGGATCTGAGCTCAGGTCTCCACATTTGTACAGCACGTCTGCTTATACTCTGCCTGACGATAGCAATATTTGAAGGATGTATAAATGATCCCTTGATGAGTAACCCCTACAGTGGAGGAATGTGCTGGCTGGTGGCCAGCCATGCAAATGTTTCAAGTTCCATCTTTTCTTTTACATACTTTGATTGCTAGAAGTGATAGGAAAATGAGTACCAAATTAGCATAAGTGCCAGGATTTTTCAGAAAGGAAAAACACAAGGCTGGATCCAGTTGCTTTGGAAAGTTTACTTTCATTCCTGGAAAGAACAAGTAGGGCTGATAAAACGCTTTGAAAATTGTTATGTTCATTCCAGAAAAAGTGAGCTGATCACTACCTGCCCAGAGCATCAGATGGAGTGGCAGGGTGGTGAAGTGTTGGAACAGGGTTCCTTTGGAAGAAGGGATAAGGGAAGGGCTACATCTGAAATATCTGCAGCATGGCTCTTGAAAGTGCCAGTGAATGAGCTTTAATGTTAGACCTGGAAACAAGAAAGCACCCAGCTAGCCAGTTATCCCAGATGAGAAAAACAATCACAAACACACAGAGGTTAGTTACTGGCTGAACAGCACAGCTGAGCCTGCACAAGAGGTTCCAGGAAGAGCGCCTCTGCCAGCTCTATAATTATATCTGCTACCACCAATCACTGCCTGGATCTCCCCTACCTCCACCAATCACTGCCTGGAGCTGTCCTACCTCCACCAATCACTGCCTGGAGCTATCCTACCTCCACCAATCATTTTCTGTAGTTATACTACTACCATTGACAACAATGGTGTTTTCCCACTTTCCCATGTTTAGTACCATGGGACCAACTTCATGGCAGGTATGTTATCTATGTCATATTTTTAGAGAAGAGTGAGGTAGAAAATTTCCTGTCCCTGGAGACCTTTCCAGTAGGATTTAGTTCAAGGCTCTTTTTCATTATAAAACTCATTTTTCAAGATGTATCGTATGACAGGGGGCAAAATCAGAAAGGCCACAAGATTAAACTTGTGGCTGAAGTTAATGGCCTAGGCAGCCTCTGTGGAGGACCAGCAAGCATGTGATGGCAGAAAGGCAGATGCCTGGAGGTGCCGCTGCCCCATCAGTCCATGGCAAGGATGTGGCTTGGGTACGGTGGGCTCTTCTCTTTCAAATAATGGTGCTTGTTTAACTCTTACTGAGTAGTTACCCACTGCTGCAGTCACTCTCTGAGTAGTGACAACACACTTGGCCCTGCTGTGGGAGTGGCGCCTCCACACAACCTAATGCTCTGTGGAGCCAACATGGCAGCAGTAGAACTTAGGAAAGGGATCCACAGAACGCTGAGCCCAGCCAGGTGACTGCTTAGCGGTCGGGTGTGAACACCATCATTACCCTGGACATGTCAGGACATCCTTTAGACGAGGCCAACCTTGTTCAGTTTGCATCTCTAGTTTCCCACATAAAGTAATTCCAAGCACACAAAAATACAAACATATCCTCAGGGGGGGGGGGGGCCTGGGTCTAGGAAGAGGTTAAAACAAAAAGCCACTTGGCCCAAAAACGAAAATGAAGACACTGTTATTAATATCTGATCGCTATGATCTGAGCAAAACCTGGAGTTAATTCAGAGTTTTAGAAATATTTTCAGAGAAAGGAAAGTAAACCAAGGCGTTCAAATACAAGTATCTAAAATATGAACAAAAGTAAAAAGGGGATAAAATGAAAGTTGGAAAATAAATTAACCACAAGTTTGAAGGCCATGGTAAATAAACAAAATATGGTCACAAATTAAAACTGGAGACGAGAAAGGAGGTTTAGAAACAAATGCATGGGAGCAGGACAGATGGCTCAGTGGTTTAGAACACTGGCTGTTCATCCAGAAGGCCCGGGTTCATTTCCCAGCACCCACATGGGGGCTTACAACTGTCTGTAACTCCAGTTCCATGGGATCTGACACCCTCACACAGATGTACTGTATCACAAGACATGCACATAAAATAAAAATAAATTTTAAAAAACTTAAAAAGCAATAACTGCATTATTAAGCAGAAAATGTGTTTTTGATTACAAAGGGCCTGGGGAGATAGATGGCTCTGTGACCAGAGCATCTGTCACATAAGCAGCAAGCAGGAGGACCAGAGTTCAGATTCTAGCCCCACATGACAGGCAGACAGGGGATGTCCAGAGGAAGCCATCTAGTGAGGCCAGGTCTTTTAAAGGCTCTGGTTTCAACCGAGAGGCTCTTCCACAATGGATAAGGCTGCAAGTGATTGAGAGGCACTCCATATTTCAACCTTGGGCTAATACATGCACACACATGCAGTGCACACACAGGACAACATGCAAACACACACACACACACACACACACACACACACACACCCATCATGCACTATGATGGACAGTTGCCTGACAGCATACCATCTGGAGCTGTGTATGCACAATACATTTATATAAACCTTAACAATGAATGGTAAATGCACAAGTAAGACATTTTTATAAATGGCCAATAACTCAGGAAAAATTCAAGTTTTTGATAAATCTAGTGTTCCCAAATTGTGAATTGATGGAACCATTAGGGTTTTTTGTTTGTTTGCTTTGGTTTTGGTTTTTCAAGCTTTAAGTAAATAAATTCTCTGTTCTACACATCTCCTGGAACATTTAAAATTATAGGAAGTGTCTCAGTGTTAAAAATGTAAATGTAATACTAATCCCAGACCAGATTAAGGTAATATAAAAGTCTCTTTATGGTACAGAGCACTGAGCTTGTTGAGAAATTTTTACAGTTCAAACTGCAGAAACATGGACTACAGCTATGATAATACAAATAAATCGCACACAGGTACAGCAAAGGTTTCTTGGAAGAAAAGTGCAATTAGTGAGGTGAGATGGGTAGAAAGTGTTATTTAGAAAAAAAAATGTTTCTTGTAAATGTGTTTGTGTTACCCAGTAAAAACAAAGACATATGCCCCTTGTGTTTAGTCTTTTGAAAATGTGTGCTCTTTTCAAAGGTGACAAAACACACAATCAGAAGGAACACTGTGCTTGCAGTCAGTGCTGCTTGTTTTTCTTAAACCATTCCAAAAGCACTTGGTCCATACTGTGTCATGTCCATCTTCTGAGCTCTCTGTACAAATCAAGCCCATTCTTCATTGTTCAGCAGTGAGAAGGCAGCCTAGACACGTCAACTTTTCGTGCACGTGTGTAAACTTTTAACAGCCTGATTCCCCCCCCACCTTAATGTTCAAGCTTGGAGAATTAAGAGCAAGAGAGACCAAGGGCCTGAAAGTGCTGTGCAAAGTTTCAGGCCAAACAATAAATGGCTGCCTTAAAGGGGACTGAATGAATGATGATAGCCTTGTCACAGCCAGGTTACTGTGTGGAAACTGAGGCACGGGGGATGCTGAACGCTTTCTGAGTAACCGCTGTGGCTTTCCTTGGCATCCGGAGTCTTTCCTTTTCATCTGGTTATGTCTCTTTCCTCATCAGAGCAGAAATGTTCTATGTCTCCTGTTTGCTAACATTGCCTACCTCACCGGCTGCAGTGCAGAGACTTTAGCTGCACTTTAAAAGAACACTCCAAGGGTGATTTGTTCATTTATCTAGGCTAAGCAATTATATAACCCTGCATTTTTTTTCTGCTATCTAAGAATGCACTTCATTAAGAATATGAAATTGGAAATCGAAATAAAATTTGGTGTGTGGAAGGATCATAGGGCACTGAATTTTATTTCACCAATCCCTTTTTTCTTTTAAGATAAAATCTCTCTGCGTAGACCAGAGTGGCCTTCTTAGAACTCAGAGATCTGCCTGCCTCTGCCTTCTAGTGTGCTACCACCACACTTGGCTTATTAAATTCTTATTAAATCTTAACTCTTTATAGTCTGTGGGTTATGAAGTAAAACCCATCAATAATATGTGGACATTTTGTTAATTTTTTCATAAACATTGTTTCTCTGTGTTTTGCCGCTTTGGGCATTATGCCAAGGCCATTATAGGTCCTCAGGAACTATCCACCAAAACATTTCAAATACAACAAATCAGAATTCCCAGTGTTCTAAGTAGAGTTAAGTGATACTGAAGGCAAGCAGTCACTCAGTGTGCCCACGGGAAGAAGTCCTGTGAATTTAAACAGCACTTTGTTTTCATCATGTTATGATAACGAATAGGAATTTTTCAGATATTTGCTGCAGTGAATTTCCATTACAAACTGACACCCAAGCCTCTGGTACTGAGGTAGGTCTGAGGCAACACGATAAAAGTCTCTAGTCATCGTTTGTCCCTCTGTCTTCCTCATATTCTCTACAAGACTAACTCTGTCACCTAATAAAACATGTCCCCCTTAGGGCCTTGCCTAGATGGTTTAAGTTTGGCTCCTGACTCAAAACCAAACCTGTTACATTGTCCTCCCTGTGGAAAGAGGGAAAGGAGATTCTAAAAAGTATGGTGATTAGAGGGTGTCAGGAAAGTCTGCGGATAAAACTTAAGGACTTGCGCTTTCCACCTATGGGGGTGGTGGGAGTGGTGTGTTGGGTGGGAATGTGTGCTGGCGCCTGTGTGCATGCATCTGTGTGCATGCGTGCATCTGTCTATCTGTCAGTCTGTCTGTCTGTCTGTCTGCCTGCCTGCCTGCCTGCCTGCCTGCCTGCCTGCCTGCCTGTGTTCCTGGCTCACAAGTGAACCTCTTCATAAGTGACTGGGACATTCAGACATGTCTCTGAGCCCCACTGTCAGTATATAATTTATCCGTGTGACCTGCTCCCAAGAGGCTGAGCGATGTAACCTCATCTTGCTAAGCTGACTTAATTAGACACATCTAGCGTAGACAAACCATCCAGGCCACTAAGACCCTGATGCGTGATGTGAACTAATCATGTTTAGCTCTTCCTGTGCTTGAGTGAGGTGAATGTCCCCAAATGAAGGGAGGCTTCGATGGAGAAGTGAAAAAAAAAGTCATGTTCTTGGTACATGGGACACTTTGAGATGCAGGAACTATTTGGAGTGCCTACCATGGGTGAAGCCAATGAGAAAGCACTGGGGTTGCTGAAGAAGTACACGAAAGGTTGTGGGGGATACAGGCCAGCTGCCACTTATGAACGTTTTCTTCGTAGCTGAAGGTGGCCCTTGGAGGGGTAAGATGTTCTCTTCTCTCTGGTTTCCTGCACACCCGTGAGCGGTGGAATGTAAGCTGGTGGCTGTAGTAAAGTCCAGGTGTTCTAGTGAGCCCAGCAAGCGGCAGGTCAGCCTCGATGTCACCTCACTCCTGGCTTCGTACACTCTGGATCCAATAACTGATGAGTCTGTCCACCCTGCCTGAAGCTCTTGTGCCCCTACAGACATTCATACCTCAGGGCCAGGGACCCGTGTGTCGGCACAACCCACTTCTCAATGAAACTTGTGTAAGTGAACCAGATGAGAGGTTTTAGAAGACACTTAACAGACACTTTTCAGTGGTGAAAATCAATCTAACAGGTCTACATCAGTAACCTTGATTTGTACTGGAGCATGTGGCTATCAAAGAGTGATGTGCTTTGGGAAGGACAGTGTGTGTGGCTCTGTGTGCACATGGGGGCGGGGGTGTTTCTCTTTGGATCGTGTAGACTTTGGATCGTGCAGCTTTCTTTCTTTGTTCCACTTTGTGTATGTATGGTGTAATCTGGCTGGTTCTTAGTGAAAGTGTTGAACTTTGCTGTTTCGGATCATTCAGAACGATGCTTTCCTGACAAGGCAAAAACAGTTGATGGACTACAGCAGAAAGCAATAAGAGCATCTATCTCCAGCCAGCCAGTGACATTTACAGGAGATTTGGCAGTTTACCCAGTTGTTTTGGTCTGTGTCCACCTGTCAAACACCATCTGGGAAGGAGATAGTCCACATGAATAAAATTCCAAGATAGCAGCCATTTAGGTATACATGGGAAAATACAGAATTGTCTCTTCCTCGGATGCCATATTAAACATTGCTTTCAGGATGTATCTTAAGGACCCTTATTTTCTCTCCTTATGCTTCCTGCCTCCTCAGAGAGCTTTGTTAAGTTATTTCCTAGGGCTGAGATCAAACTCCAGGCCTTAGGCAACAAGACAATTGGTCAACCACTGAGCCATACTCCCATCCCTCCAGATCTTTTAAAATGTCATTCCAACTTTTGTAGTCAGAACTCACAGAATTCACCACAACCCTAAGTGGACCCTAACTTCTTTGAGTAAAGAACACTGACACCTTGATAGATTTTGAAAAGGGGGACTTTCCTAGTTACTTATTTCAAGACAATAAGATTTCAAAGGAGAGTTATAGCAAATTTCACCACTGGGTAAGATCTGTAGGATCTTAGTAAACATTCAGTAATGACCATGATTGCAAAACTTACTCAGGGCTTATGTGGGACGAAGCAAATTGATGTTTGACTTTACATCAGCTTTATAGACCTACTTGAAAGATATAAATGGACTTACACAAAGTGCCCCACGCACTGTGAAGAACTGAAAGAGGCACAGGCAGAAGAGAGACAGGGACAGACAGACAGACAGACAGACACACGCACACACACACATGGACACACACACAGAGGCAGACAGACACAGAGAGACAGACAGACAGACAGTTAGACACACACAGAGACAGACAGACAGATACACACACACACACACACACACACACACACACACACACACACACACACACACACACACACACACCCCAGAGGGAGAGAGTGACAAAGAGAGAGGCACAGAGTGACAGAGAGACAGACATGGAGAGTGACACAGAGAGAGACAGATAGGCAGACACACATACACACAGAGACAGAGGGAGAGACTGACAAAGACACACACACACACACACACACACACACACACACACGGGGGGGTGGGGTGGGCAGAGACAGACACACACACATTCCCTGAGACTGTCAGCCTTAGTAGCAACATAGCTTGCAGATGAACTCAGAGAGGCATCTTAGCTTGAAGAATGTGCACAATTATTTTTTTTAGAGCTGTGTTTGATCCAGATACAATTTACATTGTAATACTTAAGACAAGTAACAGTATTAATTTCACACTTGTCTGAATGTAAAGAAAATGTTATGGGTTTTTTCAAAACTATTTCTGTGTGTGTGTGTGTGTGTGTGTGTGTGTGTGTGTGTGTGTGTGTGAGAGAGAGAGAGAGAGAGAGAGACTGGCCATGGTAGAAAGTATGCATGGCAATCAGAGAGCAGTTTTGTGAATTTGAGTCTCCTGCCTTTATGTGGGCTCCTCCAAGGGTGAGGAGCAAGCACTTTTACCAGCCTTGCCATCTTGGCACCAACAAAGTGTGCTTTGTTTTCATTAATGTATTTAATCACTTCACAGCCTGATCGCAAGCCCCTCTCTCCTCTCTTCTCCTTCCACTCTCACACCTCCTCATCCCCTTAATCCCCTCCCCATCTCAGAGAAGGAGAGCCCTCCAATGGGTACCAACCTACCCCGGCACCTCAAGTCTAAGTAAGACTAAGCGTGTCCTCTCCCACTGAGGCCAGACAAGACTGCCCAGCTAGGGTAAAGGAATCCAAAGGCAAGCAACACAGTCAGAGACACCTCCTACTTCAATTGTTAGGGGCCCACATGATGACCAAACTGCATATCTGTTACATATGTGTAGGGGGTCTAGGTCTAGCCCATGTATGTTCTTTGGTTGGTGGTTCAGGCTCTGTGAGCTCCCATGGGTCCAAATTAGTTGCCTCTGTAGGTCTCTTCTTGTGGAGTCCTTGATCCCTTGGGGCTCCCAGTGTGTTTGGAAGTGCAGGCACATTCTTTCACTACTTTGCATGCATTATAAGTTTTTTGGGGCCCTGAATGGGTGCTTTTTGACTGAATTTTTATAGGCTCCCTAGCACTTCAGATAGTAATATATTTGCTACATAAACATTTCTTGAGTGAATGAATTAGTGTTTTTGTTTGTTTTGTTTTGTTTTGTTTTGTTTTTTTAATTTCTGAGACAGGGTTTCTCTGTGTAGCCTTGACTATCTTGGACTCACTTTATAGACCAGGCTGGCCTCAAACTCATAGTGATCCACCTGCCTCTGACTCCCAAGTGCTGGGATTAAAGGTGTGTGCCGCCACGCCTGATGAGTTGGTGTTTTAATGACTTAGTGTGTCTGTTCTTTTAACATATTAACAGACATTTAAATGTGCATAGGTATATGTTGGTCTATGTTTATCATGAAGACAAGAGGGAAAAAAGGACTGTAAATAAGTTTCAGCTAATAAAACCCCAGATTTTAAAAGAAAGAAATATAAACTTTTGGAACCGCGGAAAGTTTAGATAAAACCAAGCTCAAAAGAGATTGTAAAATGAAAGTAATTGGATTTTAAATAAAAGAGAAACTAACAGGAAATTCATAGGTAGGTAATAGGTGGGAAAGCTTAGTTAGCTTGAAAAAAGTCCACAGTGAAGGAAACATCTAGCAGGTATGTTTATCCTCACTGGATATAAAGTCTTGGCAGTGAGCCTTCAGAAACAAAGTGAGACTTAGACCCGGTCATTAAAACTCTTCTGTCACTTTCAAGGTGACAAGAATTCAGAACAAACTTCTGCCTTTTTAAGAACGACTGGCGTTGAGGATGTGCCTTAGAACGCTCGCCTCCCATGTGTGATGAAGACTCGGGGTCTGCCCACTCCTCACCCCAACTGACTCTAGTTACATCTCAGAACAGGAGAAAGTTTATGCAGAAACCTAACATCTCTCCTCTCTTCTACATGTAAGAATGAAGAACCCATTCTTCATTCTTTTTTATGTACTTTCCTACTAAGCACAGGTTTATGAGCTTTGACCGGCAGGGCCTTCTCTGTGCTTTTGTCCTGATTCTTCTGCGCATCTCATTTCTGATGCTCAAACTCGCCTTGGTGGCCAGCCTCCTCCAGAGCAGTTCCTTGGATGTGCTCGTCCACGTCACTACACCTAAGACTGTGTCAGTGTTTCCATTAAGAGACTTTTCGTTCCCTGGGGTTTCTAAATAAGTCATTAAAATTCAAGCCAAATTCAAACTCTCGTGTAAAAGAGTCTTTTTTTTTTCCTTCCTGTATGCGGAAGGACTATAAGCCAATAACCCCCACTAACTCTAAGTTTAGTTAGGAGCTTACACTTTCTGCACACCAGTGTGACTAAGTGAGCGGTGTTGACACCACTGTAGCCTGAGACTAAATAAGACATTCTGTTTAACGAACAAATGTCTGTTCATCTCTTTGTCTGTCTGTCTCTCTCTCCTGCTTCCTCCCTCCTGCCAATTCTTCCTCCTTCTGTTTCCTCCCTCCTCCCTGATTGGTCACAGTTAATTCTTTCTAAAATTCAACAGGTATTTTTCTGTCTGAAGATGGCTTTGGTGTTATAGAAGTTTTACTCTGGGTAAATATGTGTTTTCTGCCAGCCCTGACTATTTTGGTCCTTTGAAGTTCAAAGGTTCTTGTTTCATATGATTTCTTAGATTATTGATAACTGCGAGTTCCCAGGAAGTAGAGGCAGCTTAGTAAGCCTGTTTACCCTAAGCAGGTCCCCCCACCCCCTTCGGAACCTTTTTCTTCTTGTTTCGGGTTGATGGAGGATGGCGTGTTGAAAGAGCAGTTGTGTACTGAACCTGTCCTCCTCCAGGACTGCTTTGTCATAGTTCCTCTCAGAGTGCAGCACTTAAAGGGGCAGGTGGCCATGGACGTTCCTGAAGGATCCTCCAGTGCCACCTCTTATCTCATGATGAGGAAATGGCCTTGGGGGGCCTGAGATCACTACTGGAGCAACTCAGTGCTAATGGCATCCCAGTTTGCTGAGTCTAAGATGTGGCTTAGTCTCCTGGTCCAGTAGGATAGAGGAGTTCATGGCACCTGAGCTTCTGAAAAGGACTTCCTTATGGGCACTTCCCCAGGTCAGACTGGGAGCACCCCCTTGGTCAGATGGGGAGTACTTTCTCAAGTCTGTAGGGAGCACTCTATTAGGTCAAACTTTGAGCTCAGATTGAGAGTACTTCCTAGAGTCAGGTGGGAACTACACCCTCAGCACTCCCTAGGGTCAGGGTCTAAGAGAACTAGTTGAACTTTAGACTTCACTGGCTGAGACCACTGGGCAGCATCTTATCCACTGGCCTGTAGCCTTGTAGCCTTGGTGTCCTTCAGTGCCTTCTGGAATTGCTGAATCGTAGATAGGGTTAAAAACTGCCTCATTTGGAGCATTTTCTTTTCTTTCTTTCTTTTTTTGTTTGTTTGTTTGTTTTTCTTTTTTGGTTTTTTGAGACAGAGTTTCTCTGTTGTAGTCTTGACTGTCCTGGATTCACTTTATAGACTAGGCTGGCCTCAAACTCACAGCAATCTGCCTGCCTCTGCCTCCCAAGTGCTGGGATTAAAGGCGTGCACCACCACCACCCAGCCTGGAGCATTTTCAAAACAGTGATAAAAATAAACATCTTTGTTATAAAGAATGTGTGTGTGTGTGTGTGTGTGTGTGTGTGTGTGTGTGTGTGTGTGTGCACTTGTAAATATGTGCTTCATAAAACAAGTTTTGCCTTTGAGTAGTTTTCATTCAAATAAGGCAGTGGGTTGTTTGTTTATTTGTTTTAACAGTAGCAAGGCAAAGAGGAGGACATAGGGAAGGTAAAAACTCAAATGAAAACACAAAGACCTCAAATGAAAATGAAACCTTTTAAAGCACTGGAAAGTGGTGGGAGACAGCCATCCACACAGTGAGCGTGCTTCCAAGGGACACACTGCTCTTATGTTTTCACATAGCTGCCTGTGTGCTAAGAACGCATTGTCCCTTTAGCCGAGCCAGGCTCAGGCGATGGTGGACAAGGCTCAGTATGCAGGGCCGTTTGGAGTAGGAATGCCCTGTTCTGCCAAGACTGTCATTATGACCCTGAAATGCGCCCTTTTGCAAAGGGCCAGAATTCAGAGGCTGCCCTTCCAGTTTCCACACTGATTTAGACAGCAGATGCATTAAATGGCAACGTGGTATTTAGAATCATTTGTCATATGGCTTCAAAGGAAAAAAAAAAAAAAGGATAGCTGGCTACAACAAGAATTCCTTAAGTGTTACTAGACCCTACATTTCTAAATGTAAAATCCCAGGCCAGAAGTTGTCAGGTGCCAAGGGCCTTTGCTGTGATGTCTCAGCCTAGGGAGAAGCTGACGGCTGTGCTGTTGTGCTGTTGCGTGTCCACGCTGTTGCGTGTCTACACGGCCTTCCTGACTTGCAGATGAGCCAAGCCTGAGGATATTATTGTTTCCCATGTTCACTTATTGTTCTGGTTCCTTCTACGGGGCTTTTGTTTGCCTCCCATCCAGCCATAATTCTCCTATGAGCTGCAAATGTGTTTAGTTGGATTGAGGGTCCTGCCACAGCTACGTCATGAGTGCAGCTGCCCTTGTTTCATTCCGTGGGGTCCCTTGGCTTCCTTCGTTTTAGACCTATTAAGAAATACGGCCCCAGTTCAGACTTTTCTTTTTTCACGTCTCACAGGGACCACAGTTTCTCTAACCTGTGTCCTTTCTCTTGCGGATTTTTCTTAATGTATTCTCCCCGCCCCCTTAAACTCTGCTTGGAAAATATAAACATAAATCATCTGGAATAGTAATAGTCAGCTATGTTAAAAGATATATCAGAACTATTTCACTGTAGTTGAAGCTTTAAGACTTTATTTATAGGTACAATAACCTCTCTCTCTCTCTCTCTCTCTCTCTCTCTCTCTATATATATATATATATATATATATATATATATATATATATATATATATATGTGCTCAATTTCCTGATGTCATGACATCTTACCAACTTTGATGCACCATTCCTACCCACAGAGTAAAAATAGTAACTCACAGAGGGTAAGGCGCTCCAGGAGCCAGGGGAGCAGGCTTGTCCAACACCTAACCTGCACTCGCTTACCCCTCACTTTTATTAAAAAGACAGTACACAAGGCCCAAAGAGGGGCTCCAGTGAGATGTTCCAAATTGAATCACTATTTTTTTTATCATAGTTGCACACCAGTAGCCTCTGCCGAGGTTTGAAAAACAACCTCACTGGCCTGAGATTTTCTCTCCAGCCAAAAAGCCTCCTTACCTGACAGAAACAAATGGCCCGACTGTAGGTCACAGACCGGAAGAGCGAAAGTGATGTCTTAGGCTGAGGGAGTCCAGCTAAGCCAGAATTGCTAGCAGTGGGTTTGTGTTCTAAGGTAAGTCCCTTTAGTAAGCCAGGCCTCCAGTTCCTGTGAACTGATGGGGCACGATGGCAGAGTCTATAAGTGACACACCCTAAGTCTGTGTGTGGCTCTGTGAAAGGCATAGAGAGAGGGAAACACACAGCTCACAGAAAGGCACAGGTGGATGCCTACCATGTTACCCAGGATAAACAGAAGTGGGGCTCTGAGCAGCAGGCTAGGAGCACGTCCGAGGAGCAGTAGGTCGCGTGGCAGCAGTAAGCCTTCTCCACTATAGGAGAATGCAAGGCCCCAAGGTTGGCTTAGGGGGCTCAGAGGCTCAGCGGCCCCTGCCAGGATAGGATTTGTGTGGTGTCATTTTAGAAAGAGGTAGCCCACCTTTATAGACATCTGCTTCCATCTTCTCTCATATTTTAAATATTTAAATTGTATGGCACAGCTTACACTCTAGCCTTAGAATGTAATTTTGAAATTTATATGAGGCAGTGATCAGACTTCTGTGTTTACTCGCTTATTTATTTTCTGTTTATTTTTTTAGAAAGGGTCTTAAGGAATCCCAGACTCTCTCTATAACCAAGGATAACCTTGAACTCCTCCTGATCCTCCTGCCTTTCGTTCCCAAGTGCTGGGATTTAACTTGTATTTTTCTTCCCCAGTGGACAGTCAGTTGTTCCAACACCATTGACTGAATGTAACAGAGCTCCTAGCTGACTGGAAATGTTACTTTTATTATGTACTATCTGCATTAGGATGCCTATTTTTAGATGATACTGTATATGATCAAACTTAATATACTCAATGGTTAGCAGCAGACTTCTCTCTCAGCTCTGATTTTTATAGACCATTTTGGCATATAGCAGCATAGTCCATTTTTATTTTTTCTTGACATACTCTCCTCTGGCTTCTTAAAAGCTCAATTTCCAGCTGAACTTTTGAGTATATTTGACAAGTTTTATTAAAAATATTCTTCTTAGGTGCTGGATAGATGGCTCAGAGGTTAAGAGCACTGGCTACTCTTCCAAAGGTCCTGAGTTCAACCACATGGTGGCTCACAACCGTTTATAATGAGATCTGGTGCCTGTTTTTTTCTGCACACAGGCATGCATGCAGGCAAAACAGTGTACACAAAATAAATAAATCTTTTTTAAAAGAGCTTTTTAAAGATATCTTGTTAGAAATTAATTTGGTATCACTTTGAATATTAGTCTCAATATTAGCAGTATTAGTTTGAGGAATATTTTTGACTTTATATATTAATTCTTCACACTAAGGAATGTTTATTCTGGTCAATTTTTATGACATTCAGTAAGTTTTTACACTTCATATATAATGTGCATAGTTCTCATGAAGTTAATTACTAGATATTTGATGTGTGTTCTTAATTGTTTCATTATATGTAATTTCTTATTAACACTGATCTATAAAGCAGCTATTGCATTTTGTACATTTTGGTTATATCCATGTGACCTTTTCAAAGGACACAGTATCATGTTCAGATTGCATTTTGTGTTATCTGCTACTTCCTTCACACTCCTGTAACTGTGTCTTTTTGGTGAGTGTACAAAACACCATTGACAGCCAACATTAAGTGTAATTTTTCTTATATTTTACCATTAAGTATATGCTTGCAGAAAGCTTTGGTGATCAGAAACCAAGAATAAGAAAACTACCAAGTAAAGGAACTCTTCAGCCATTCCTAGAATAGTTAACAAGGAAGCCCACAGCCCAGCAAACAGAGCGGTGCGTGCTGCACACACAAAATGCTGCAAACACA
The DNA here is from genome assembly GCF_903995435.1 of Acomys russatus. NCBI lineage: Eukaryota > Metazoa > Chordata > Mammalia > Rodentia > Muridae > Acomys > Acomys russatus. The sequence goes on from NC_067145.1 coordinate 37,803,859, forward strand.
GCGATGCGTGCTGCATGCACAAAGTGCTGCAAACACAGCGGTGCGTGCTGCATGCACAAAATGCTGCAAACACAGCGGTGCGTGCTGCATGCACAAAATGCTGCAAACACAGCGATGCGTGCTGCATGCACAAAATGCTGCAAACACAGTGGTGCGTGCTGCATGCACAAAATGCTGCAAACACAGTGGTGCGTGCTGCATGCACGGAATGCTGCAAACACAGTGATGCGTACTGCATGCACAAAATGCTGCAAACACAGCGATGCGTGCTGCATGCACAAAATGCTACAAACACAGCGGTGCGTGCTGCGTGCACAAAATGCTGCAAACACAGCGATGCGTGCTGCATGCACAAAATGCTGCAAACACAGCGGTGCGTGCTGCGTGCACAAAATGCTGCAAACACAGCGATGCGTACTGCATGCACAAAATGCTGCAAACACAGTGGTGCGTGCTGCATGCACGGAATGCTGCAAACACAGCGATGCGTACTGCATGCACAAAATGCTGCAAACACAGTGGTGCATGCTGCATGCACAAAATGCTGCAAACACAGTGATTCATGGTGCATACACAAAATGTTGCCTCTGCAGTTCTTAAGACTGTTCTCGAGTTCTTTCAATTTATTTGTGCTGTTATTTTAAAAGTAAATTTCCTACGTGTAAGTGTCCTTGAATTCTTGGGGGAAATTTTCTGTTTTATCATAGTATATCATTCCTTCAACATATTTCTGAATCCAGTTTACTTTCTGTTAGTAAATATTCCACTTGGTACTCTAGCATCAAGATTCCTGAGTGAGATTTGCCTGTAATTTTAGTCATCCTGATGCCCTCTCACGGCTCCAGTCAAAGGGGTATGATCGTATTTTGGAAATGACTAGAAAGTATTTTACCTTTTTTTTTTTTATTCTGGAAACTTAATTTTTTTAAATATCTATTTTTATGTATACAATGTTCTGCCTGTATTTACACCTGCACACCAGAAGAGGGCATCAGATCTCATTATAGATGGTTGTGAGCCACCATGTGGTTGCTGGGAATTGAACTCAGGACCTCTGGAAGAACAGTCAGTGCTCTTAACCTCTGAGCCATCACTCCAGCCCCTATTCCGGAAACTTTTAAATGATATATTAGCCCTTCTTCATGTCAGGAAAGTTTGAAGGAATTTACTTATGAGATGACACTGGCTTGTGATCCACTGAGATGACCTTGGCCTTGGGTCATTGACAAGAACTTGGCTAGGAGTCATTGCTTCTTTGCTTTTCCTCACCGTTCATCTCTCTCCTGTATGTCATGAACAGTTTCATAATTTTATCTTTCACAGTTTGGCCTTTAATCCTGTCTCCATTCATTAACCAGCTTTATTATACTAACATTGGTCCAAGAATGTCATCTTTTTCTCTTCTGTTACAGTGTGAACTTTTAAATGTCCCTTAGAATTAATGTGTTAAGAGGTAGGGCTACCATTGTAGGAGAAATAGCGGACCTTTAGTAGATGATGCATAGGGAAAGAAAGTTGAGCCACTGGGGGCTTCTCTTGGAGCCAGAATTGCGACTCTGAGCCTTCCCCCTCTCTTTCTCATTCCGATGCTGTCAGAGGTGAACAGATTTGTTTCTCAGTGTTTTCCCCACAGCGATGGTCTCCCCCCTCCACAGGCTGCAAAGTAAGAGAGCCAACCAAGAACAACGGAAACTGTGAGCCAGACAAACCTTCCTGCCTGGGAACTAGGTTTTGCTTCCTGCATTTTTACCATAATGATAAGCACGACCGCATATTATCTCTCAATTTTCATAGCAGTTGTGAGCTGTGGAGAGATCGGAAGCTACTTGAAAATATGTTCAATGCCCCTTCCTTTTCTATCTAGCGATTGGACCCAGGCAGCATGCAGGCTAAGCGCACGCTCTACCACAACACTCCACATGCAGCTCTTGATAGCTCTAAAGTCAGTGTGAAGAGTCCTTCTTACCTTGTTTACTGATTTGTTTGAAGAGTATTTAGAATATTAGTGTCCAGGTGACCCATTAGGCTCTCATTGAGCCAAGAAGGCAGGAAAGGAGTCCTCTGAGTGTCCTCTGGTGAGAGAGCCCTTTAACTGGAACTCTCTTGGCGGCACTTATGTCCCCTCGCTTCTGTGTGTACGTTTATGACCTGCAGTATATTCTGCGTTCTGTGGGGAGAGGCAACTTAGCGCCTGCCCGTCACTTCAAATTGTGTTCCTGCCTAGGTTTCTATGCCAGCGAGATGCTGCATGTCTCTCCTCTTTCATGATCTTCCCAGCTTTTCTGACTTGACAATGACGGTTTTGGTTGTTTTCAAGCACTGCTGTGTATATATTTGATTTTAAATTTGCATCCTATAATTTTAATGTCATTTTGAAGGACAAATAAATCAAACACTCAGTGAACTAACTTAAAGGAGAATTCTATAATACAGATTTAGTAAATGCTTTTATCAGATAGCTTTAAAGGGAGACATCGGACACACTTAAAGTTGTGCATACATATGCAACGGCAAGACATAATGCATTTGGGGTAATTGTCTGAAGTGTCACCGACTTACTAAGGGGACAGTAAGCTGGCTCGGCTGTTGAAGGCTTTTGCTGGGCAAGCCTGTCCTCTTGGGTAGATAGATCCTTAGAGCCAGTGGAAAGGCAGTGGCTGTGGTGGCTCAGACCTGTAATGTCGGCACATTTGGAGAATCACCTGGAAGCTTTAGGCAATCTAGCCTAGACAATGCTTGGCCAGAAGTACACAGTTATCAAAAATGCACACACGTCACTTGGCATCTCCAGCACCTTCGGCTTTCTGTGCCTGGTCTGTTTTGTCATTTCCATCTTCCGCAGGGTTATTGGTGTCCTTACCGGCATCAGCTTTCCCCTCTTGTCCCTTGGTCTCCCTCTCTCCCTTCTTAGACTTGGGCTCTGGCTCTGGAGGAGCAGGTTTGGCAGACAACCTTGCAGATCTTCTCTGTGGCTCGTCCTTCACCTTGGCCTTATCTCCTTTAGCACCCCCTTCGGCCTTTCTTTTGGGCGTGGCGGCAGTGGGGGGGCATCTGCGCTGAGCACAGATTTGGTCCATCTAGCTGCTTCTTTACACTGCTCCAATAATACACTTTTTTTAATTAAAAAACTGCGGGAGAGATGGCTTTACTGTTGACAGTGCTTGATGACCTTCCAGTAGATCCAAGTTCCACTCTCAGCATCTATGTTCTGCTCACAACTACAGGCAGCTCCAGCTTCAGGGAATACAACACCCTTTTTCAGTCTCTGGAAGCCATATATATATGTGGCACACACACACACACACACACACACACACACACACACACAGAGAGACAGACAGAGAGACACAGAGCGAGACAGAGAGACAGAGACAGAGACACAGAGAGACAGAGACAGAGACAGAGGGACACAGAGAGACAGAACCATTTTTAATTCTTTTTTTTTAGCATTGTCGATAGGCGTCATCTGCATAAACATGGCTTACTCTAATAGCAAAGACTTCCTAAGTTACCTTGCTTCTAGAAAAACTTTAAGTAGAATTGAATGAAATAAACGTGCCTATAGTTATAACAGCATGAGGTGGGGTAATTGTCAGTCGCACTCCTTACTTCTTAAAATGCTCCTGAGCTTGATGGACTGTTTGTTCGTTCATTAAGCATGCAGTGGAACATGCTAGAAACCCATTTTTCTTTTTGTCTCTCCATGGAAACTTTAGGTTCTTCGAGGGAAATTTCTAAGGGAACCAGGAACTATGAATTCCACTGCCTTTTGCCAACTTTTTCTTCAAGCACAGTGATCAATAAATGGAGCATGAAATATCATATGCTTCAAATGGTTTTTACCCCTTTGTTCTTGAGTCACTTTTATGACTTTAGCTAGTGCTATAAGTGTAGTTGAGGAAAATCACACAGAGAAGGCAGTGGGAGAGAAAGGACCATCATGTCTGAAGAGCAGTATATCAGTTAAAAGACATACTAGATTTGGTATGTGTGCTTGACTTTTTAAAAAATATATTTTATTAATTTATTCATATTACATCTAAATTGTTAGCCTATCCCTTGTATCCTCCCATTCCTCCCTCCCTCACATTTTCCCTTTCCCCTATGACTGTGACTGAGGGGGACCTCTTCCCCCTGTATATGCTCATAGGGTATCAAGTCTCTCCTTGGTAGCCTGCTATCCTTCCTCTGAGTGTCACCAGGCCTCCCCATCCAGGGGACATGGTCAAATATGAGGCACCAGAGTTCGTGTGAAAGTCAGACCCCACTCTCCACTCTGCTCAAACTATGGCACCAGCCAAGGACAATACATGCAGTAAACTTCAAACCCCTACCCAAATCTACCCAATGGACAGCACATTCTTTACAGCTTGACTTATTTTTAAAATGTTAAAAATATATTTTCACAGAGCACTCCTGCTTAGCGTCCCCCTCCCCCAATGATTGGTTTGACGCTGACTGGTCCAAGAAGTATTTCACAATAAACTTTTGTCTCTAGGCAGTGATAAGCTGGCCTTGGGCTATTTTTCTCTGTGTGTGTGTGTGTGTTTTTTTTTTTTTTTCTGTCCTTCAGGAATAAGCCTGATTCTCTTTCATTGTCAAGACACACACAGCAGCCTCAACAGTGCTGTTTTAAACAGGCCACTGTCCCTAGGTTTCTCCAAGGCCGCCTCTTTCTTTTGCTGTGCCTTTCACTTGCGGTGAATTACTTCATGTTTTAGTGGTATGTGGCTTTGGTTCATCCTTGGGGACTTTGAATCCTTCCACTACGAGCTGCTGTCACCATTGGAAAGGAAACATGGCAAAGCATTAGCCGATCTGAGCCAGGGAGTACAGTGCACTCCTAGGAATATGGGGATCCCAAGTAGTCTTTTCTGTACTTCCTATTCTTTTCCATCAACTGACGAATAATAATTCCACATGCTTATGAAGTACAATGTGATGTTTGATACAGGTATACACATGGGACACCCAACTCATGCTAACATATGCATCACCTCAAATGTGGTCAGGCCAGTTAAAATCTTCTCAATTCTTCTGATATACACAGCACATTTGTTATTAAGCATGCTTGATTCCCAGTCTTGGAATGGCTGCATCTCATGGTGATTCTAATCGGGCTCGCTCTGGGAAATCATGATGTTTCCTCTGATGGCTGTAGTCATCTACATTTCTATCAACAATGCACAGAGGAATTCTTTTCTCCACAGTGCCTCTAATGCTTGTAGGACATGAAGAGATTTCTTGTGGCTTTAATTTGCTTTGTCTTATGCTTAAGAGACATTGAACCTTTCTCAATATATCGTTTGCCGTTTGTAAATCTTCTTTTGAGAAACTTCCATGCAAGTCTTTTATTTTAATGTGTCATGGAGTCGTTTTCTCGCTGTTGAGCAGTTGATGTTTTTCTATGCTTTGGCTATCAGACTCTTCTCTGAGAGGTGATTTGCATTTTCTCCCTATTTGTGACCTGTCTTTTCCCTCTGTTGTACTCTCTGCTCTATGAAATGTTTCGGCTTGCTACCAATTCCACTCATCTACCTCGCCCTTCATGGCCTCTGCCGAGGTCACATCCAAGAACCATTGCCTCGATGTGCCATAGAGCCTTCCTCCAATTCTTTCTCCTAGTGGCTTTATGGGTTCCAGTCTTCAGTCCTAAAGGGTTTTCTTTCCCAATGATCCCACACATCCTTTGTTGGAGATGCTGCTTGGCAGTGGTACACCCCAACACTTATCCTAAAAGAATAGAAAAGAGTCTCCTAGACCAAGAATAGCAAGGCAAATGGCAGAGGTTGGCTTCAGATCACCACACACATGTTGCCATGAAGAAATCGGTTGCAATCATCAGCCGAGGAGTGGGGCAGCAGAGGACATGAGGCATTGTGTGTCGCCTCATTGACAAGGTGGGTTTTGTGAGCCTGGTTACAAATACAAGAACAGCTCTGTGCCCGTGTCTTAGTTTTCTACTTTCACATAGCAAGCCACCAGAAATGTTATAACTCAACAGCATTGTATGATGTCAGAGCTCTGTAGGTCAAAAACCTAGGGCAGAAGTGGAGGCTCCACTCCGGGTCTCACAGTCTAACATCTAGATGTCAGTCCTTTGGCTCCTGCTAGTAGCACAAGAAAGACCCCACTTGCAGATTTACCTAAGCCATTGGCAGAATGTATTTCCTTGTGGCTGTAGGATTGAGGTTAACACTTCCGAGCCTGGATGACTGTAGAGAGTTCTCTTGCCTCTTCTCTGGTTTCTTCTTTAGTCAAACAGCGTCATCACATGGACTCCCTCCAAGCATGAATTTCCCCAGCCCCATTTCCCCTTTAGCCAGCAAACCTTTGCATTTAAGAATTGACACCAGCTGTATGATCAAGAACAATCTCTCCATTTTTGGGTCAACTAGTTGGCGACCATAATCAAATCTACAAAGTCCATTCCCCAATTGATACAACATAGCCAGCTGGCATCAGGAGCAGAAGTTCTATAGGGCAATATTTTGCCTTCCCTAAGGTAGCCCACATAATAAGAGGATCCTGAGCGTTTTTTCTCATCCCTCCCCCAGTGTACAGATGATAAATGTAGTATTATTAACAACTAAAACTTAAATGGGGTCATGTTTCAAGGACGGGACAGATAGTATTTTCAACTAACCCTGCAGTAAAGCTCTTCAACCTATAAATAGCGTATCTCAACTTGAGTGCATTGTAAGCTTCCACTCTAAGATTTGGGGCTTTTCTTAAATTTAGAGTAAAGCTGGATAGTCAACTGTCTTCTATTTGGACTGTCACCGTGTCAATGGTAACGCCAGCTAACACTTAAAATCCTGGGTTTAAAGTGTGACAGAAATATAACACTGAGTGAGTGAACTGTGATTGCTGTAGTTTAAAAGCCACAGCAGTGTTGTCTCTGTGTTTGCTCTGTGCTCTATACGTAGTCCTCCAAAAGCAATGAAGATGGTAACTTTAAGAGAAGGATTACATTTTGTAAAAATTCTAATTCTGTCTCCCTGGTGGAACTTGATAGAATTTCTTTGAAAGGACTTCCACTCTTAATCTATAATTAAAGCCAACATTTTCTTTTAATTTTAAAAGCTTGTCCTTGAACTAAAATAACATGAAATATTTTTAAAACATGGCTCCAAGCAGCTGTAGATACATTTCGCTAAGGCCACCGAGAAGGCAGGAAGATTTCTCAGTGCCAGACAGACTACACAGTATAACCGCAGCGGAATCACAAGTGAGTGAGCTTCTGGATGCTGTAGGACCAGTGGGCTTGATGGGGGTTTTCGGAGTGGTCCCTGCTTATGCGCAGTACTCACGGGTGACTTAGTCCCTGCATGAGATCAAATGGCACGCCCTTGGCCACGTGGGGAGACCTTACCCTCCTTTGTCCCTTACCCTCTCCTGCACAGATGATGTGCTCACTCCAGAGAAGGAAGCCATGTGGCAAAAGCTACCAGACAGAAGTTGTAGAGCAAGGCCAGAACCCACTGAAACTCCAAGGCTTGGTTGTGTGATAAAAATACCATTTCAAGTGAAGGTGATTGTTTACCATGGCAGGAAAGGGGGTTCCAGTCCATGACTGAACTGAAGAAATATTTTTACTAAGTTCGTTTTCGTACTTACTATACTGGTATTTGATTAGCAGATCTCATGCCAGGTTCGGTCAAATAATATCTTATATTGTGTTGCACTGTGTCCCGCAGAGTGCATGAACATCTGTTATATTATTTGATCCTCATTACGACTCTATGAGGTAAAAGCACGGATAATTACTCCCACGTTCTACAGGGTGGGAGGGAGTGACCTGCTGCAGCTACTTAGGCAGAGCCAGAAAGAGAACTGAACTCTATCGGTGCCTGATTCCGGCTCTTTTCATCCAATTTTATGGTGTTTTCCATCCTGGTTAAATGGACTAAAAAATTAATAATAACTTGCAGCTAACCCTTGAAAATAGTGACTGGGAGTTTATCTGAAGCTATTCTTTTCTCCCTTCCTCCCTTCCTTCCTTCTTTCTTTCTTTCTTTCTTTCTTTCTTTCTTTCTTTTTTTGTAAATGGTCTGCTTTAAAAGTTGTGTAAGGGACTGGAAAGATGGCTCAGCGGTTACGAGCACTGGCTTCTCTTCCAGAGGACCCCAGTTCAATTCCCAGTACCCACATGACACCACACAACTATTCTGTAATACCAGTTCCAGGGGATAGGACACCCTCACATAGACATGCAGACAGAACATCAATGCACATAAAATAAACTTAAATGATAAAAGTTGTATAAGAGGCTCCAGAAAATGGCTTGTGCGGTGTCTTGGGCCTGTCCTTCGATGGCGTGTCAGTGCTGTGGAGGCTCAGTGCTGTTGTCGACACAGCCTATGGTACCTGTACCTCTGAAAGCATGTTCTCCTCATGGGCTCTGGCTGTTCTAAACATATGCTCCTGTTCTGTAACATGTTGATGCGGACGCAAAATGAGCCTCTTCCTCCAAGTGCTGGGAGACCCGACTTCCCAAGGCATGTCCACAATAAAGTGGGCTGGACAGGAAATAGAGAGAACAGGAGTGAGGGCCTTCCATCACATCACTTCTTGACTCCCTCCTGCTACCCTCCATCATCTCCCTGGTGCTTGGGATGCAGCAGTCTCCCAGAGCCTACACACGCACATGCTCTGTCAGTGAGCTGCATGCCAGCCATCCTTGCCCTTGCCCAAAGCCTTTTAGACTTCACACAGGAGCCGCCTTCCTTATCTTGCCATGCCCACACAGGCTCATAGCATCTCACTAGGTGTATTCTTCCTTCTTTTCTTCTTCTTCTTCTTCTTTTTTTTTTTTTTTTACCCTGTTGCCCACAACAAGGGTGTGGTATAGTCAGGATAACTGGTCCACATTTGTAGAGCTGTCTGTTACCCTCAACTGCCTAATCAAGAGATAGAGGTAGTATAGAAGCTCCCAGTTTAAAAAAAAAAAAAAAAAAAAGTCAGTCCAGGCAGAAAGAACTTTGATTTATCCTTATCCTTCCACCTGGTTCTTCTCCTTTACTAAAAAAAAAAATGAAATATGCATTATAAAGAAAAGTGAAACTGTGTTACAGGAATAGAAAATGGTATAAAGTGGCTTTATTGTTTTTTTTTTAGTGGACATTTATTTTTTTAAGTTAAATATAATATTTTAATTCTTTGAGATTTTTGTTTGCTTTTCTAGACAGGGTTTCTCTGTGCGGCTTTGGCTGTCCTGGACTCACTTTATAGACCAGGCTGGCCTCGAACTCACAGGCACCCACCTGTTTCTGCCTCCTTGAGTGCTAGGATTACAGGTGTACACCACCACGCCTGGCTACTTTGAGAATTTTATACACTCATACAATGCACTTTTATCACATTTACCCTAATTCTTCCCTCTAATTCCTCCTAGGTCCACTCCTCACCTCTCCTTTCCTATTCATGTCTCCTGTGTTTTTTAAATAGCCCACTGAGTACAGTGTGTGCTGCACATGTACCCATGAGCATGGGGGGGGGGACCTACCAGAGACCATACCCCTAAAGAAAACTGACTGTCCTTCCCCTTGTAGCGATCACTGTCAATAGAGAGGACCAGTTCGTGAGCCCTTCCTGTCTCCGCGCTGGACTGGTGACTGGCTTGATCTTGTGCACTTTTGTAAAGGCAACATCCAGAAGACAGGATTTCACTCCAGTCTGTCCTGTCCATAGCACAAAGAAACTTCTCTGATGAGGTGTGAAAGCTGTATTAATATATGAATATAGAGAAATTAAGTTTGAGGGCTGTTTGATACTATGTCCATTTAGCAAAATAATAGCAGTAGGTTCACCCCTGGGTTCTGTGATCTCCCCACCCATGGCCTCTTGGCCATATTTATAGTTCCAGCACACCCTCCTACAGAGTGGGCCTTCAATCCATACGGAAAATAGTTGGCTACTGTCTTAGTTAGGGTTTCATTGCTATGAAGAGACACCATGAGGGTGGCAGCTCTTATGAAAGAAAGATTAATTGGGGCTGGCTTACAGTTTCAGAGGTTTGGTCCACTATCATCATGGTGAGAAGCACGGTGGCGTGCAGGCAGACATGGTGCTGGAGAAGGAGCTGAGAGTTGTACATCTGGATCTGCAGGCAGCAGGGAGCGACTGTGTACAACACTGGGCATAGCTGAAGCATAGGAGAACCTCAAAGCCCACCTCCACAGTGACACACTTTCTCCAACAAGGCCACACCCACTCCAACAAGGCCACACCTCCTAATAGTGCCACTTCCTGTGAGCCAAGCATTCAAACACATGAGTCTATGGGGGCTGTTTCTATTCAAACCACCACAGTTACCTCCATAATATGTGTGCCACAATTGCACACACAGGCATATCTTGTCATTATTATAGCTCACAAGGCTCACAGCTGAGTAGCACCAGGTACTGGGGAAGGTAGCCAGCAGGGAAAAGTCTACCAAGTAGACTTATCTTTGTTCTGTGGCCAACATATACAGTCTGATAATCAAGTTCTGGTTGGCCACTAGGAGCAATGGCACTGTCTATATTCTTTGAGGGCAGAGTCTTGGATGTCCTTGACCAACAAGGGCAGGTATCAGTGAATTTTTTGTTTGGCAACTTACACCTTCTGAGAGGAACCCCTGTGTAGGGTAACTCCAATTAAGATTCTTTATATGAACACACACACACACACATACACACACACACACGATGCTTATAAAATAGAATGTTTCTGTTGGTTCTCTGCAAGCTCTACTGCTGACAGTGAAACAATTTAATCCATAGCGAGGCAGGAATGAAAACTTGGTTCAGCTCAACTTTGTTAGCCGGGCTGGATCAAACTTCTGGAGTCTGACACCAGGCAGCTTATTTTAAACATATTTAAATACCGTATAATCTTGTGAAAAAGTATCCTGGTAACAATTATCCCAGTCCCATGTGCACGATAAAACTTAAAGTGTGACTATATTGAAACTCTTTTGTAAAGTACATGTGACCTCTACCTTGAAGATGTGTTGTACAGCTTGAGGGCCTAGGGTCTGGTGTGGTCTCTGACAGAGACAGTGTAGCTGCCAGCAGCTTGTAAGGCACGTGTGACGTCCCCCATAAGGACGGATTCTATTGAATGAGAAACAAAGCTAAACATCAAAGTCTAGTGAGGTAGAATCTAGGGTAAAAATTCTGGGGAATCTAGGTAAGGCCTGGTTCTACAACGGGCAAAGGTAACCATGGTGTTAGCATCCTTCCCAGCTTTCTGGGTGGAAAGCAGGTATTCATTTCCTCCACTGAGGAGACAACTCTGTGAGATTAACATTCCAGGTCTCTCTGGTGCTTATCTGTGAGCACTCCGCCTTTTCCAGGTTGTTTTTTAAGCACTGGGCGTGCTCCCATCCCTCTCCTCACGTGACCCCCTCTCCCCATTAGTCTGCTTTCCCCTTTCCTATCCTCTGTCGTGGATGTTAATTTTAATTACATCTGGTGTAGGTGTGAGATGGGGCTCTCAGTCACCTTCCTTTTTCGGCAATGAGCGTCTGTCCTGGGTGGCACCGCTGTCTGTCTCTCCAGGGTAATCTAGCAGATACGCTTTTATTTGTAGCAGGCGTGGCCTTTCAGAAAGATTGCTATCATCCTATTTGAAGAGCATACTTGACTAGCATCCATCACATTTCTGAAGGAAGCATTTAGGGCACGGAGGTGACTGACAAATGTCACTGATCCAAATGCATCTTAAGACACTGTGAGACTTGTCTAATCTCGTATTTCCACCTCCGCCTTCCTAACCCCTACTAATAAGGGGTACCAAAGTAAGTTGTTGTGGGGGCTTTGTTCTGCAGTTACAACACACTGCAGTAGCATAGTTCACAACGATCCAGTTAGAACTTATGAAGGATTAGAAGGCTGTGAAATAGCGATGGAAAGGAAACAAATCCTAATTATCTGGATTGATCAGAACATGCTAAATGCATGCGTTGATCTATAAATATATACCGCCATTACTTACATGCTATTTTACTTATTTTTCTTGACATTGACAAAATACCTGACAGACACAGTTTGAGATGGGAAGGATTAATTTTGGCTCGTGCTTTCAGGGTATTTCAGCACGATGGGCAGAAGATGGGCAGAATGCCTGTGGGGCAGTGGTTTGTTCACATGAAGCAAACAGGAAACAGAGGTTAGCTAGAATCAATGATGGGTATGACATTTCAAGGCCCAATCCTAGTGGTCTATCTCTGCTGGCTAGGTACCATCTCCTAAATGCTCTATAGCCTTCAAAATAGTGCTGCAAGCTGGGGGCCAGGTCATAGCTGAACATTCCAGATTCAATTTGTAAGTCATGCTAACCCAAAACTTTAAAAAAAAAAAAAAAAGTCAAGGTCAGTAACAGAGAATGAAGGAAGGAAGGAAGGAAAGAATGAAGGAAGAAAGGAAGGAGGCAGGGAAGGAGGGAGGAAGAAAGCACAGGTGTGAAAAATTAGGGATAGACAGCAAACACCACACAATTGCCCGTTCGGGCATGGAGAAAATAGAAGTCATTGAGCTGGAGTTTGGGTCCTGGCCCCACTGGCCCTGCTTTGCAGAGTGCTCTGGTGCTCTTGAGGTTTTAGTCTGTGCAGTGGATGTGCCATTAGACGCTAAATCACCACAGTGATTTGCAACACACTTTGCCTGCTCTGGTGAGCTTATTAAGACCAGATTCATCTCTCTTCTTTCTTCTTAGGAAAATTCAGCCACGGTCAAGGGTACTTGACTGTCTCTTTAGACCACTCGAATACTACTGAGTATTTGCAGCTGGGTAATTTAGGGAAATTATGCATCATTTTCTTTCCTGGAAAGTATGGGATGTCTTCATAGTGGGTTATGGGTCAAATAAATCTGCCTTGATATAGGCTTTAGAAGATTTGGCCCAGTGTGGTGGTGGGAGATTGAGGCAGGAGGTCTAAGAGTTCAAGACCAGCCTAGGCTATGTCATCAGACCCCTCCCTGAAAAAGAAACTAACAGAAAAGTTGGAAGATCTGATTTGAGCTAGACTGAATGAGCTGGAACAAAACACAAGAGAGAAATGGTACTTGTAACTCATGATGGTAGCTCAGAAATAGAAAGACAGAAGAAGCATAATGCAAAAAAAATTCAGAGGTGGGAGAAGTTAGAGCTGCCTAGTGGTGTAGAGAAAAGTACATTTGAAGAGTTGTCTTGATTAAAGGAATAGGCTGTGGAGGAAAGAGAGAAATAAGCTAAGAACAGGAGACTTAGGAGTTGGTCCTACATGCTCAGAAGGGTGGAGTGTTTAATTACGAGGAGATGCCCACTGCGAAATGGGGTTGAATGGTCTCTTGAAGGCATGGCAGATCCCATGCTGACACTTCGGGGCAAGTTCTTCAGCAGGATTCTCTACTGTACCGAAATACAGGGTCATACTGTCATAAATACAGTGTTTTACTTTAACTCTATTCTTAAGTTTTTGAGGATTGGGAACTTGTTCATAAGCCTTATCCAGTCTTCTCCCAGAGTCTGTGAACACTGCATAAAGGGGGAAATCATGTTGAGATGCTCGACTGGGAAGCAGTCTGCCCCGCTCATCTCAAACAGAAGCTAAAGGCACTCTGACAAGTGAGGTAGTCCAGTCACTGTGAATCTGGAATAAGAAATTCTTTCAAGACCTAGATGACAAAAATGCAAAGTTAAGGGCTGGCAAAATGGCTCAGCTTGTAAAGACACTAGCCACCAAATCTGGCGACCTGAGTCCAGTCCCTAGACCCATATGGTAAAAGCAGAGAACTGTTGTATGTTAGCTCTCCTTTGTGTCATTACAAAATTAGAAGGTTTCAGTCTACTGGACACAGGACTTATTGTGGCAAAGACAGCACACATGCAAAGTCAGAGTCCCTCACATAACACAGAGGTGAGGTACAGAGAGGGTGAGCCCTCTGCCCCCAGGAGCGTGTGTGCATGTGTGTGTGCATGTGTGCGTGTGTGTAGTTGTAGTAGCAGCAGCAGCAGCAGCAGTAGTGGCTCCATTTTTTCTTCTTGACCTGGACCTACCAGAATGCATGTTAAGGTTTGGATTGTGCTAAGTGACAGCAGAGACCTGACTGTGGGGCTGGGGGTTGGGGGGGGCATCCTTTGAAATAAACACTGAGAAGAAAACCTGCCAAGCCCACAGCACAGCATGGATGGGGGTGGGGTGGGGGAGGGGTTGCCAAGGGGTTGCCAAGGCCACAGCATAGCATGGATTGGGGAAGGGGCGGAGTTAGCCAAGCCCACAGCACAGCCTGGGTCAGAGGCATGGTGGAGAGTTAGCCCAGAAGCCTGCTGTTGAGGAAAGGCCTAGCAAGAGAGGGCTTCTCTTGGATGAGGGCGGAGGTGGGTGCTCTTAGCATTTCCTGTCAGGAGGAAGCATTCAGCAGTCTTACGGTCAGTCTGATTCTGCCCAGAACCTCACTCCCCAACCATCTAAGTCCTGTTGTCGTCCTCTGACTTCCACATTCTCACCTCGGTATAAGCTGTCCTCTCCCACAAAATGAAAAGTTGAAAATGTAATTGTAAAAGCCTTTTTAAGAGTGGGAGGCTAAGTACGTGCCTTAAGAGGAAGCCAGTCCTCAGTTCTTCCATTGCACAGTGAGCCCAGGACTGTCTGATCTTATGGAAGTGATGTGTGCAAGAAACGACAGGCCTTCCTGTACTCTACTTTGTAAGAAAACCCTTGTGTCTAGAGTAGTCAGGTCCACAGAAACAGCGGCAACATGTGGCAGGGCCTGAGGACAGGGAGCTGTAGAGAGTTCTGGCTTCATGGGTGTGAGCATTTGAGAAACTGAAAAGCTCCTGAGATGGACGGTGGAAATGGTTAGGCCATGCCAGTGTGCGCAAGTTACTGGTTTGAACTCTCAAAAATGTCTGAGGTGATAAATGCTGTGTTCAGTATGTTTTGCCATGGAAGGGGCTAGGGAACTTTCGTCAAAATGCTTTCTGAGCAGTATGGTCGAGAGCCAGGGTTAGGCCTCTGATTCAGACTTACTGTTCATACTCAGCAGGTTAAAAAAAGAAATGTTGATCACTGTGTGATTGTGTCTCAATATCAAGAATAAAATGATCACTGTCTCCGCCGTATGTAGCACCAATACTTGGGGTATTTCTGCATCGTGTAAGATGGCGGTCTTGACACTTCAATGACTGTCCACTCCCACTAAGATTATTGCCTTCAGTTTGGAAGAACCAGGTTCCAGTTTTCCATGATCACCAACTGCAAAACATTAGCAAGGTCATCTAACCCCTCCCAGGTATCGTGAGGGTCAAACAGGGTTCCAACCTTGACAGCACAGTGCTCTGCTGTGCTGTGTGTCACACCCTTCCTCCTCACCCTGCGGATACGTCCTTGTCTGGAGCTATAAAAGCTGGATTCCCTTTTGTGGCTCTGAGCCTTTCTGTAATTCCACTCACCACAGTGTTTCTACATATACTCAAAGTTTGGAAGGAAAAAAAGTTTTTTGAACGACACGTGAATTCCTTTGCTGACATTTAACCAAGATATATTCCAAACCTGAAGCTTTTTGTGAGGCTAAAAAAATGTTGGTCACCTTCTTGTAAAAAAATGAAATAAAAATGTTTATATATCACAGCCTCTCCTTGGTGAGTAAGTACTGGGGTTTTTGTGCTGTTTCAGTTCTGGGAAAAATGAAACCAGAAAATAGTAGATTTTTCAAATTATTGTTGGGAAGCGTTCTTTTTCTTTTCTTGTTTTGTTGTTGTTTTATGATCTCTACGCCAGCATTGCTTAATACTATGAAAGGCACTGACCTCCGGTTGCACGCAGCATTTCAACAGACTAATTCTGGTTAGTGATTCATGGCTTTTTCTTCTGATTTAATAGTTTTAGAGACTGAATTGCAGTCTATTTCCTGTCTGAGACACAATGCTGACTCATGACAATCCCAATGAATGGAAAATAATTTGCATACACAGGACTTTTGTGTTTCCTTCGATGAGTGAACGCCCATATCAAGTTTCTATCTGAAGTTTTATGGCTACTCCAGTTTGACAACTTACTTTCACTTTATATGCAACCTGCTTGCTAGATGCTCTTCACTTTTAAAAGTGAACAGTTTTGCGTACCAACTGCCTCTTTAGCCACCCCTGGTAAGGTGAATGACTTCCCTAGTCTCCAGGCCCCCACCCCAGCTCCCCTCACTCTCTTGAGACAACTCCCCTGAGGAGCTCTAAAACTGAGTTTTTCCAGAGAAGCAGTCCTGGCCCTCCTGGCTGGCCTGCCATTGGCCTCTCCATGCCTGGGCTTGGAGAGAAGAGTCTACATGCCCTCATTTTTTTTTCTAAATCTGGTTCTATGGCTATAATTTGAATGTGAGGAATCTTCTAGATCTGAAAAGGCTGTGGATCAGTTTTACATTAAAATCAAACAAGGCCTCGCTGTGCTCTCTTACAGAGACGGGCATGAAGGCGAAGCCTTCCACACGTGTTGCAGATTTGTTTGCTGCCATTAAAGGGAAAACACATCCCTTTTCTACATAGGCATGTGTGATCTTTTATAGCCTTATAGATTTACATATGCAATCTTTTATATTGCTATCATCTTACAAAAACCTATGCGTTTATAAGAATCCATCTATTGTGGCCCTCCAGGCGAAAGCATGGGGAAGCGGATGTGAGAGTGCACTGTGAGAGCCCTTTGAAAAGCCTCGTGGTTGAGAAGCAACAGCAATCCCTCCACTGTAGCAGGGCTATTGCCTCATTAGCTTAATTTACAGAGTGCTGGGCTAAGCCAATTTTGCAAGTTGGGGCAAAAGTCAAAGCCATCAAAACGAATCATCAGAATGAGTGAGCCCTGAACTCAGGGCTTCACAGATGTTGCCTGCCTTACCAGAGAGCTGTAGTGACTGTGACTCCATCCTGCAGCAAGTGTCTGTCAGTCAAGAGTGCAGTTTCAGGCAGTGAGGAGCTCTTTATAATACCATAATTAAAATAAGTGATTGAAGAAATCATGGTCTGTGTTCAGCTTATGACTTCTCTTATCTGTTAATTTTCAGACACCCCCTGTTCACTGAGCTACTCAGCAAGTCTCAACTTGTGGGTAATCACCTCTTTGGGGTATCTAGTGACCCTCTTCAGAGGGGTCGCCTAAGACCATTGGAAAACATATACTGACATTACAACTCATAACAGTAGCAAAATTACAGTTATGAAAGACAAACAAAAATATTATTATGGCTGGGCGTCACCACAACATGAGGAACTGTATTAAAGGGTCGCAGCATTAGGAAGGCTGAGAACCACTGTCCTAGCTGTTAATAGCTAGCAGTGTGACAAGTGTGCTGATTGACAGGCTTGTTGACTGACCTCTGGGGAATAGAGGTGCTTCTGCCTTCGCTGACATATCAGTTTGAAGAGGAAGACTTGTATGTACCTTTTTTGGTGTGCAAATCTGACAACAGGCAACGTCAATATGATAGGCCGGGGCAGGGGGGGGGGGGCGGGAAATGTCATCTAATTAGGAACAGAGCTTATGCAAAGGAAATGGTTTATGTTACTGTAAAAGAAAAAAAAATCTGCCTTTAGTGTCAGATACAGCGGTAAGACCTGGGGCGTTTGCCTCCTGCCCCTAGTGTAAACATGATTCCAAGACACTGCTGGAAGTCATTTACTCAATTCTTATTTCATATGCATGCTCTGTTCTGGGGCTTGGTGCAGAACTTGATGGAAAGTTATTTTCTTTAAGTGACAGCTTGTTTACAGAAATTCCTTGAAATCTGGATGGTTATTGAAAGGCCTGGAATAAATGTTGCCTGCAGCTGCCTGTAGTGGGGCACCGCCACACCTTCCAGAGTGGCCCCATGCCTTGCCAGGAAATCATCTAACACCCATAAAGGTCATGGAGACGGCTCCCTTTGTAACGTGAAGTATTTATGTTTCTATTGAAAAAAAAACAACAACAACAACAACATACTGGGAATCATTTTGGTGTTTTTAGGTTGAGCGTACATAGTAAATTATTCCAAAATTATGGGGGCCAAATGCCATTCCCTCCAGAAGTTTGTGTAATATCTATTTCTCTGAGGGCAGATGACTGCTCTGGATAACCAGAGGCAGACTTTGTCAAGTTAACTTTGAGTAAACACAGCTGAACGTAAGCAGTTGGACTACAAGGGATTTCTGAGCTTTGCCAATAGCATATGACCTTGGAGAATGCTGATTTAAAAAAAAAAAAAAAACACACTACAATCTGCTTTCAATGGAAAAAAGAATTCTTTTGCTTCAAATTAACAAGTGATGATTAGAAGCTTGTTATGTCCTAATTTTTCAATGCAAGACAAAAGTCCATGGGTGCACATACCCAGCCGACCTCCCGGGAAAGCTGTCTCCAGTCTGGGAGCAGAAAATAGCTCAGATAGCTAGGCAGAGGCAAGCTAAATAGAATTTGTCTGAGAAAAAAAGGGGGCACCATTTTCACTTGTTTCCTTTAAGTCTTTGTACCATTCAACAGATTAAAATGTGGCTCCTATGAGCACTCGCAAATGAGATTTACTGATTCACCCATCTATTCTTTTTTTTTTTAAGTGTGTGTGTGTGTGTGTGTGTGTGTGTGTGTGTGCCCATACATATGTCATAGTGTGTTTGTTGAAGTCAGAGGGCAACTTTTGGGAGTTGGTTTTCTCCACCAACCAGGTAGGTTCTGGGAATGGACCCCAGATCGTCAGGCTCGACTGAAAGCGCCCTTACAGGGAACGCTGTCTTCCAGGTTTATTCTTTGAGAAGTACTAAAGTACCTGGCCTCGGTGGCAAAGAAACCTCTAATTTCCAGCAAAAATTCCCATCACCCCTTTATACTTATCATGGGCCCCTTTTGTTCTTTCTCTTTAAAACAATAATGCATGTCTCTTTACAATCACGGAAGGTCATCACCTTTTCACCTAGAATAACATCCAGTATTTCAAAAATGTTAAGGGTGCTTTGTGGTGGAAGTAAAGTTCCTTTAAAATATTTCATGCTAAAGGTGGGACGCTGACTGAGACCTTAGGTAAAAGGTGAGATAGCTGGGAGTTGTCTAGAAGCTTCTGGCCTGGCTGTCAGCCAGATGGCCTGCTCTGCCTTTCCCTCACGTAGAGGAATGGTTTCTTTTCCTTGTATGTGCTGAGTGTGTTTTTCCTCCTGAGAATAAATGCAGTATGTATGAAGGGCATGTGACTAGTACAGTTCTTAAAATAAGTCATCTTTCAAGATGTTGGCATTTTATACTTAAAAATCATGTTGAGCAATATCAGATGAGCCCCTGGAAAGATGCTCAGCTCTTTGTGCTAGTACATTATTTTACAGTTACACCCTCTATTATTTACTTCTTCACTATTCCATTGCACCCACCTTTTTTCAAAGGTGTGGCTAACCCAGCATCTCAGTTTGACTTCGCATCATCTAATGGTCTAGAACTCTAATGCTCTGCCCATTTCTGCACTTGAAGATCAGGGTGCGCCATACTCTGGATGCACAGGAATCAAAGCCTATGCCCTTTGCCTGCTGTGTGGGAAGCCGAACCTTCTTCCTCTCTTCTCTAACCCAGAGAAGGCCATTATCAATAATGCGTTCTCCCAAGGCAGGGTCTTGAGCAATGATTTAGATGTTTGCCTTCTATTCCCAGTTCCCCAGTGTCTTTCCACCCTGCCTTTCCAGGGGCGACCCCTCCTTTCTCCCATAGGTCCCTTTGAGGATCCTTCCTGATTCCTCAGTCTTAAACCACAGCAAGAAGAATCTTCCAGATATCCAGATCTAATGCCATGTGAATACCCATGCGTGCTTCTGGTACCTTTCAAAAGAAAATTCATGTAACTCATGTTGCACACAAAGCCATAGCCTTTAGCTTTTGTTAATTCCTCTTTGATTCCTTCCCAGCTTTGTCTGCCCATCAGAAATCCAAAGAGATAACCAAAGGGGTCAGGACATTGCACCTTCACCAAGGCTTTCCCTTCCTATGGAATGTTCTCTGTCATCCTATTCACCTTAGTAGCTCCCCTCTTCTAGACCTCAGCGAGTGCTTTCACACCTTTACTACTGTGTCTTGGCCCTGGGATAATGACATCACTGGCTGTGTATGTGGCATGAGGGAGGGAGACGGCTTGCTGGTCCAGGTTCTATGGCGGGGGGGGGCGGTGTTTGTCCCTCCTCTACAAAAGCATCATCCTCTCATGAGCCCCATTGCTCCACCCTTCCCACCTTTCACAGCACTATCAAAAGTTCCTATCATTCGTTTACCAGACGGTCACCAGCCGTGGCATGAGTCCTTCTGGAGTTTCTAGGGTCTGTCACAGGGGCTGGTATACAGCCAGCGTCCAGTAAGTGCTTGTTGGGTGAACCAAGGAAATTGTGGGTGAACAAAAGAAGACACCATGAAGGATATTGGACCACACCTGAAAGAAGAGTTTCCAGACATCTGGTCCTTGGACCCGACAGAGAGCTTTTCTGAGTTTTATTTCTCATAATAGGAAGTGGGGATTTTTTTTCCTCCAGTTGTAGGAAGTGAGCCTGGGGCCTTGCTCATGGCCAGGCAAGCACTCTGACATTGTGAACCCCTTACCCCAGGAATGTGTTAAACCATGTCAGTGTGCACAAAACAGATTAAATAAATCATATGGTTATGAATGCACTGATTCATAAATGTTATTGTCACCATGAATCATGTTGACAATGTTCTGGCCCCTAGCTATCCCAAAAGAGAGGAGGAAAAGGCAAAATTCTATACACTAAGTATAGGGCTTTTTTTCAGACACTGGGCAAAAGATAATTTGTTTTTCACTCAGGCAAACTCAGAGTCATTGAAATATAAGGTTATATATTTTCTACCAAAGCACCAAAGCATCCAAAGATGGAAAAAACCTCAAGCGAAGTCAAACATCCTACCTATTAGACAAGGCAAGGGAAAAAAAAAAAAAACCAAAAAACTGTGGCCTGTCATTTTATAAGGTACTAGGAGCGCTCGATAATCCACACCTTCCTGCTCTAGCCAAATGATCCCGAGAGCCTCTTAGCATGAACCCGTGATGCAACTAGTGATGTTTAGCTCTGCATGTTTCTGTAGGGATTTTGTACCTGTGAGAGGCAGATACAGTACTGAGTCAGATCCTCGTAGGACATCTTAGAGAACCAGCTTTTTAAAAGTGCAAACTCTCAAATGACATCCACTACTCTCTCTTAAGGAAGGTCTTCATATTTAAAGCTTACTGCAAGCAGGTCTGAGTAAAACATGGATGGGCCATGGCTCAGTAGTGGAGCTCACCAGCATGCAAGAGGCCCTGAGCTCAATCTCCAGCTGTTTTGTTTTGTTTTTTCTAAGTACAACCTTCTAACATAGTGATTGCATTATGCCTGTGCAGGCTGTAGGTGCAAAGGCTGCTACAGGCCTGAAACCAGATAGCGAACAGCAGGTTGGCAGCTGCCGTATGCCTGCTGTTTACTTTAACACACCCATTCTCACTGTCACTGAAGACTGCTTCCTAATGCATTGCACATTGTGGCTGGCCACCAACTGAAGTGACCTTCTCCAGGCTCTTGCAAAACCGAAGCTCCCATAATTATGCATCGTGCCCTTTTGAGAATTTTCCACACTGGAGCTGCCTAGCCATAACATGGCTTAGACAATTCAAATACAAGCTCTGAAGAACTGTTGTGTTTCTTATTATCTGTTCCGTTTCAAGATAAGTCTTCAATGGTCATCAACTTTTGCTACAAAAACTAGCAAAGGCAACTGTGGAATTGCCTTTTATTGTTCCTGAGTGGCTCACAGAGCTTTTCTTTGATTTTCATAAACATCCTATCTGTTTGCTATTCTTACACCCTTTGTGCATATTTAAAAACTGAGACCAGAATGACTAAGCTACCTAATGCAAATTGCCAGGGAATAAACTGTGCAGCTCTCTGTCCTCTCTGTCTGCCTTCTCGGTGTACCTCACCGTTACAGGGGTTAAGGACCATGAATGCACCATCCTAAGAGTTTGCCGTTACTATCGGTAAATAGGTTTGTTCCACTGAGAAAAGCCAGGTAGATAGAGCCTTGGGTCCCACTAGGAAGTGGCCTTAGAAGCCTTAGTCTTTATTCTCTTTCTCTGTAAAGATGAAATGAGCAGAGTTTGCCTTTGGCATTTCTTCAATTCCTCCTAACCTCTGGCTCCCAGTTCTTAAGTGAGGCAGTCTCACCTTCTCCGTTCAGAATGTGTTCTGAGACCCTCAGTAGCTGAAAGCATGAGATAGATAGATAGATAGATAGATAGATAGATAGATAGATAGATAGATAGATAGATGTAGCAATGATAAGGCTTAATTTGTAATGGCACCGTAAGAGATTAATAGGATAACTGATAATAAAATGACTAATTATAACAATATAGTGATAAAGTATTCTGTCACCTTTAAAAAATACTTAGTCTTTAAACTTCTGTTTGTGCCCATGTGTGTGACTGTGGCATATTTGTGTATGGTGTATGTGTAAGTATATATTCAGGTATGTGTGCCCATGTATGTGACTGGCATATTTGTGTGTGGTGTATGTGTAAGTATGTTTTCAGGTGTGTGTGCTTGTGCAGAGGCAGGAAGCAGACATCACATGTCCTACTTTAACCTGATTTCATTGAGACAGGCTATCTCACTGAAGTTGGAGCCCGGATGGCAGCCAACAAGACTCAGGGAGCCTCTGTTCTCTGACCTCTGCGGTGCTGGGGTGGCAGGTGCGAGGCTGTCTCCAGCTTCCGTTTACACAAACCCTGAGGTCTGAACTCATGTCCTCATGCTCACACAGCAAGCACGCCTCTCGGTGAGCCATCTCCATCTCCCCGCTCCCACCTTTTCCCTGGGGAAGCCCACTCAGCAGTTTCTCTATGTGGCATATTCGAATCCTCGACGTCAGTGCTCTTACACTTACATTATGACGTCAGTTAAAGGTTTCTGGAGCACAGTGCTATGCACTGAGCGACGTGACACCATTGCATGTCCTCTACCTCGGCAAGGAGAAACTGTTCTTTTTCTGTTTTTTTGTTTGTTTGTTTGTTTTTGGGTTTTTTTTGGGGGGAGGGGTTTCGAGACAGGGTTTCTCTGTGTAGCCTTGGCCATCCTGGACTCACTTTGTAGACCAGGCTGGCCTCGAATTCACAGCGATCCGCCTGCCTCTGCCTCCGAGTGCTGGGATTAAAGGCGTGCACCACCACGCCCGGCTCGAGAAACTGTTCTTATACCCTGACAATGGAGCTGTGCCACCTCAGGGGAAATAAAGTAAGGACACATCACCCTGTTCAGAGCATTAGATACTTTGACCCTACAAGTGTTTGTTTCTGGAGTCTGTAACTAGAGTGAGGTTGGCAACCAAACCTGTGACTGTGAAGCCACGGATAAAAGGAGACCACTGACAACTGTCACTCACTGATGGATGCTTTCAACACTTGCCCCCCTCCCCCCCCCATGAACTTCTCTTAACCCGTCTTTCCCCCCTTTTATGTTGCATGCATCTTCCCAATCAATTTGCCTCAAAAGCTGTGTCTTCTAAGATGGCTTTTGGAAGCCTCTGAAAATGCTCTGTACATCAGCTGAATACTGTGTCTAGTTATCCAGGGCTTGGGAAAGATGAGTGGTACCCTGGAACACCTCTCTCTCCTACTCCTGTTCTTGTCTTAAGCTGGCACTGAGTAACTGAGCTAAAGTGGTGCCCTGGGGCTAGAACAATGGCTCAAGTCTGTGGGGTCTTTTTTTTAATGTCTTGTGTGGGACTCCCACTGTGGGTGGCCCGGGAAGGAGCCTCTCTCTTGTGTCTGGTAGATGCCTTTGGCTCCATGAACTCTGCTTAGTCCATGTGCAAACACTTTGCAGCACAGTGGCAAACACCCACTGGATGGCAGCTAGGGGTGCCTCTAACTGGACAGGCATCTAAACTAGCAAAGACCATCACGAGCAGTGATGCTGGTGGGTGTTTCTAGGGTCAGGGAGCCTCAAAGCTCTTGGCTTCGTTGGAGAAGCTATTCAGCCCTTAGAATCTGGCTTACCTGTACAGACCAGCCTTCCTTCCGTCCTCTGACTGGTGGAAACATGACTAATGCAACCATATTCGACTTGGAAGGGGGCATATGCCTGCAAAGGCTTTGGAATCTTACAAAGAATGTATGAGTTTCTTGGCTGTTATTACATACAAACACAGAGAAATTTGTTTGTACCTCTATGGCAAAAGCATGTGGTCTGTTTACTCCTGTGTGTGAGAGCCAGGCTCATTTGTTTAGTGATTGATTCAAGGAGTGACTGCTATTGGCTTCACATTGCACGTTCACTAGCTCTGGGTGTCTTAGCAGGTTGCAGGGGTTTGAGATCATTAAATTTGATTTTCAAACCACAATTGAGTATATCTTGAGTATATTGCATCACCCTGTGTCCTGAAAATATAATCTCTCTCTCTCTCTCTCTCTCTCTCTCTCTCTCTGTCTGTTTCTCTCTGTCTCTATTTCTCTCCATCAATTCTAATTTATTCTGCTGATATACTCTTGGCTATGTGCCATCCTCTGGATCATATCCAGCCTACCCAGAAGATTGATACACACCCTTAAAGAAAATTGACTCAGGCTGGAGAGATGGCTCAGCATTTAAGAGCGCTGGCTTCTCTTCTAAAGGTTATGAGTTCAATTCTCAGCAACCACATGGTGGCTCCCAACCATCTATAATGAGACCTGGTGCCCTCTTCTGACCTGCAGGCACACATGTGGGTGGAATTCTGTAAGAATAATAAATAAATAATCTTTTAAAAAGGAAAAGAAAATGGACTCTCCCAGGAACTATCAATCTAGGGGTGGGACTCCATGCCCACCTCCTCTCTCCATGTTGGGATTTTTGCCTGGCTTGAACTCACATGGGTCATGTGCCTGCTGTCACAGATATGTGGCTCTGTGGCTCCTTTTTTTTTTTTTTTTTTTTTTTTTTTTTTTTAGTGTTTTATGTCTTATACCACCACAAAAATACCCTTGTGGATTAGATTCTTGGAGTTACTATAGTTATTATACAGAGCTGTTTCAGTCAGGGTTCTCTAGAGTAACAGAGCTATGGAATAAGGATTTGCTTATATGGAAAAGGGAATTTATTAGAATGACTTGCAGGTTGTGGTGCAGATAATCCAATAATGGCCACGTATGGATGGGAGGTTCAAGGCTCCAGTAGTTGCTCAGTCCAGAAGGCTGGCTGTCTCAGCCAGTCTTCAGTATATTTGAGAATCCCTTAGAAGTAGGCTCTAACGCCAGTGAAGGAGTGGACTTGCTATCAAGGCAAGAGCAAGCAGGTGAAGGGAAAACCTCTTTCCTCCATGTCTGCATCTAGGCTTCCAGCAGACGGTGTGGTCCAGATCAGAGGTGGACCTTCCCACTTCAAATCCAGCAGAAATTCTTAACAACTGTGTCCTTCCATTTCGGGTGTTTTTTTTTTTTTTTTTTTTTAAATTCCAGATGCAGTCAAGTTGACTACCAAGAATAGCCATCACTTGTGTCTGATTTCTGGGAGACCATTGAAGGTCCTATGGTCTGAGCGCAGGATGCCTGCACTTCCTCTGGTGGAGGAGTGAACCAACCTCCAAGAGTCACTCTCAGAGCTCAACCTCTGTTCTGGGACCTTTAACCTAGGGGCTTTGATAAGTTCATTTTCAACAATTTGGTCACAGATGGCAGTGTATTTTTTTTAACATTTATTTATTTTTGTTTTATGTGCATTGGTGGTTTTGTCTGCATGTGTGTCTGTGTGAGAGTATCAGCTCTTGGAGTTATGGACAGTTGGTAGCTGCTATGTGGGTGCTGGGATTTGAACCTAGGTCCTTTGGAGTCAGTGGTTAACCACTAACAGCTCCCAGTGTATGAGGTTTTGTTTTTTTTTTGTTTTGTTTTGTTTTGTTTTTAGTTCCATCAGCTGGAATGTTCAGAATCCAGGCATGGGCCTTTAGTGAGTGTTGTCTTGCTGTGCCATCCATGGCAGAACCCAAGAGGGCAAGAGAATGTGACAGTGCAGGGAGGAACACATCATTCCTGCAGAATCCCACACCAGCAATGGCTACCCACTGACGACGGAGCCCTTGTGACATAATCACGTCTTAAAGTTGCCTCCTCCTAGTAGTGCTACCTCAGCAGTTGAGCTTCCACAGTGGGAGCCTGAGGCATCATGCATAAACCATTGCACTGCTCCGCCCTTTGGGTCAGATGATAATCGCTCGCTCATATTCAAAACAGAGCAGGAGCCTGTGGGAACCACTCAGTCCACCTTCACAGCCAAGAAGTCTAGTGTCTCAGTCCCTCTGCTCCACGCTCGGCTTTAGGTTTGACAGCTGCCAAGTTGATTTGAGGGTGTTGCGTGAACGTCTCCCTGGGCAAGTAGTGGACAAAGGTCTGCTTGTCCCAGGGTGTCCACGAACCCAGGGAACAGTTCCACCCAAGCCCAACTCAGTGGACCAGTGAGCTTATTGGGATCACAAGAACAAGTGTTAGGGGTGACTTAAAAGAGCTGGGTGGCCCCCCAAAGCAACTGCATCGCCAAAACATCTCACTGTAGCATGGATGATGTAGTTCCCATAGTTGCGCAGAATTCTACCTCTTTCCTTTAACGGCTACCCTCTATATTTCTGTCGCCTCAAGACCCTGGGATCATACCCAGCTGGGGTGGGATTACATATAACTAACTGGAAGGGAGCTATAAGAAAGAATGGCTTGATTCGCCAGTGAGGGTCAAGTGGCTCCCCCGCACCGCCTCCCCCATTTACGAGGTAAGGTCAGCAGTTCAGATACTGAAAGTCTCCTGTGAGTAGACACAGCCGCTCTGTTTACCATGTAAAGCCCGACATGTTTAGGGGACAGTGTTCTACCACACAAGGCAGTCCCACCCTCATTATCTCTCCCTCTTCAGAGACCAGATAGTCCTAGCTACCTCTCAGGGATGCCACACAAATGTCATGGTTAAAAATAACCCTGTTTGGGCATGGAGAGATGGCTCAGTGAGTAAGAGTGCTTGCTGCATGAACGTGAAGTTGGAATCTCCAGTATTCCCATTAAAAAGCCAGATGTAGAGAGTATGCCTGTGGTAGCCACTTGCCTAGCTCCAGTGCTTCAGAAAGAGACTGTCTCAAGAGAAGAAAGCATAGAGCAGTAGAACAGGACAGCTGATGTCCTCTGACCTACACACACACACATGTGGGCACGTGTACCCATATGTGGCATAGCACACACAACACCCAGACAAATAAAAAAACACAAGCACAAAATGTAAAAAGTAGTAAAAGATAGCCCTGTGTGCAGAGCCGTCTCTTTGTGTCAGTAGAGAAAGAAGCAGTGCTTTAGTCTTTGGAGAAAGGACCCAGTGAAATATTCAACCGAGGGCAGCAGCAGTAGTTTACTATGGTTTACAGACGCTGAGTGTCCTCCGTAGAAGGAACTCCTGTGTTAGACTGAGGGATTTGTTCTTGAAGAACTCATGTGGACCCCTGTCTGTTAACCCGGTTTTCCTACAGGAAAGATAAAATAATAAAATAGGAGACCTATAAAAATAAAAATCCCCAGGTCCACAACAGTGTATAGCCGGGCCACTGTGTTTTATTCCAGAACACAAGCCCGGCCTTTGTAACAGTCTATTCCCGTGACTACACCAATTAAGAGGCCTGTTGATTCCATCCTCTGTTGTCTAATGATGGCCGGGATCCCTTGATTCTAAGGTTTGCATCACTAATAACTTACTGCACAAGATGTCATGGCATAGAAAATTATACTAATTGACCAAAAGGTATACAAAGGGAGTGATCGCTTGCCTCCAAGGGAGTGTTTTCCCTGGTTCCATTCTGCCCATGTCTAGGCAAAGGTAAATGGAAAGAGGCGTATTTTTCCTCCACTGAATGTACAGTCTTCCTTACAGAACCGCTGTAATCACAACTCACACTAAAGCAAAATCGAGAAACACAGTGCCGTGTGCTCAGACACTGCTGGTTGATCGTTGTCAAAATCCTGGGAACCCAGTAACAATTTCTAAAATAGCAAAGAAATGTTGCCTTGTGTTGCCACACTTGACTGAAGGCCCAGAAATTCCTGTGTGATTTGACTGAGAGCAGCATGCTTCAGATCCTTGCAGTGGCTTCCTTCTGGGCCATCCTCTGCCTCTGTGTCAGATTCCCTGAGGGGTTTCTTCCTGTCAGAACCATCAGTCCCAGAGACAGGACCCCGGGATCTGCTCTTTGGAGATACCCCTACCCCACCCTTACCCCTGCCACTGGAGGTTCTTTTTTCCTCTTCTTTACTAAATTCCAAGAAAATGGACTAGAGCCCTAAAGATTGCCAGAAAAGACACAAGAGCAGTCTGGGCACCTCCACAGATGTGGGGCAGCGCTGTGCCTCACAAAGGTAGCTACAGTGCAGCTGATAACACCAGGAGTCATAACACCATAGCCATAACCCCGCACCTGGTCTGCTTGGACACTCTGCTTTTGGCACCTTGTGTGTCTTCCAGGCGATCTTAAAAGAATGAGATGTTTAAAAAAAAAAAAATGAGATGTTACTGTCATCCCATTCCACAAGTGAGAAACACAGGCACCGTGTGAGAACGACCTGCCTAATGTCACCTGCGTAGTGAGTCTGATTACTACTTTCCTGTGGTCTCAGTTGAAATGTTGTGCCTTATACAAATTATTGCAAAGACTATGCTTTGTTACCTATAAAATGCTTTTATTGGGCCAGCAAGATGGAGCAGTGGCTCAAGGTGTTTGCCTTCAAGCCTGAAGAACTGAGTTCAGTCTGCAGGACACACATGGTGGAAGGCAGTAATTGTGTGTTACAAGTAGCCCTCTGGCCTCCATATCTGTGCATGCAAACACACACACACACACACACACACACACACACACACACACACACACACACACACACCAAGAAAAAAACCCCAAATGTAGTAACATTTTAAAAAGTGTTCTTGCCTCTTCAAGGCCAGCTTGTTAGGTTAATTAAAGCACCTTACTCTGTATGCCCCTGGGATTCAGTAGATGTTATTTTTATTTCAAATTCACTTTGATCAATTCATAACAAAAATTGCACAAACTTATAGGATACTATGTGATAACTGTACTTTTAGACTGCCATCAGTGTGTATTTCAGTTAAATTCCAGTTTTGTTTTTTAACTGGCACACAAAAACATAACAATTGCATCTTTTTAGGGAGTACCATGCAGTGGTTGTGTTATTTAGTACATTAGTAGGAAGGGACAGTCAGATATTCCTGCAGCATCTGCCACCAGCCATTAGGTGTGGCTGCCTTTAGCCAGAACCCGTTCCCAGCGCAAGACACCTGCCATGCGAGCACATCTAACTCATACAGAGCCGGCTCTTTGCTCCCTTGCCAGGGCTTTTGTTTCCACATGGTTCGGGATGTACATCCTTGGGCTAAATTTTAGAATGGATTTCTCTGGCAAGACAGGCTCAAGGTAGGAAGGATTTTTTTCAGTGTTCTTTTGGTCAAAATGGGTTACAGAGGCCACTTCAGTAGAGGCTGTCTGACCTCTGCCACAGGTATACCACTTGTGGACCGGGCAGTGACCTCTCACCTTTGGGCGTGGCTTCTTCTCACTTCCATCCTTCCGTGTTATCAGAACAGTTTTGAAGAGGGCAACTCCATAAGGGTAAAGGTCAGAGGACTGCCCCAGGGGTCAGTGTTCACCTTCCACTCTGTTGGAGACAAGCCTTCTATGCGGTTTGCCTCTCTGTATAACAGGCTAACTGGCACTCAAACTCCTGGGAATTCTCCTGTTTCGGTGCCTCCCACCTAGCTGCAGGGGTGCTGGGATTACAGATGTTTGCTGCTGGGCCCATCCTTTCGTTGAGAATTCTCACTCGGATCCCCATGCTTGTATGGCAGGTGATTTTACCTTTAAGCCAGCGCTCCATTTCTCGTTTCAAGTATACTTTCACTTCCTGGTCAGCCTTCACATGTGTTTCAGAATTAAAAGCTTTCAGTTTTTAATTGCACTTTTTTCAATACCAAACACTAAAGGCTGCAGTGCAGGAACACAGAGCATAGGCTTAAATTCCGTTTTAAGATTCAAGCTGATCAAGAATGGTAAAGTGCATCTGGAATGTAGAAAGGTTGGTGATAGAGTCCATCTTGGGTTTAAAATGTGTTTTTTTTTTCCTTTTGTAATAAATATAACAGCTGAACTATAAATATAGAGCAACTGTCATTTGCTATTTTTCTGAAAGAGCCAAGATGGTTGTGAACGTCGTCTTTTTATTGTGTCATTTCTGGTGTTAATGCACTCAGACAGATTTAACCCCGAGATCCTTCAGGATGAAGTATCGTTTCTGGAGACGGTGATGTGAGGAATTTGAACACCCTGGCAACAATGTGAGCCAACTCAGAGATACACTGCAGTTCATATATCAGAGGAAAAAAAAATACTTTTTGCTGGGTTTTTCAGAGATACTGAAGAGCTTGAAAAAGCACGGAGGAAGCCAGACGTTCCAGCCCATTTCCAGATTATTACAAGTGAATATTTTTTTCCGTTTAAAAGGCTTTTATTTTGTTAAAGGAAGCCATATTAGAAGTTTGTACCCTAATGCCATTCAGCTGTGTATTTGTTAAAAAATATTACCCTTCTAGAACTGCAGTGGGCAGCTCTAAGCCCGCTCTTGCGCGGAGCAGCGGAGCAGCGCCCGTGCTGTGGAAGAGCACAGAGGAATGAAGACCAGCATTAATATGAGAAAGCAGCAGTAAGAGAGTGCCAGTTTCAGAGCCAGTTGCCCAATTTTTATGCAGAGTGGGTGCTTTTACTGACAACCAGTGCTCCTGTAACATGCAGGCACACAGAAGCAATTCATAGGGAGCTAGGAAGTCGTTTTCTGAGTCTTGGCTGGAGACCTAGCTTTTATGCATGAAGCAGTTTGGGTAGCATCTCCAATATTCCCTTTGAGAAAATGAAGTAACAAAACCCATCAGACACTCGAGGTCAGCAGCTCTTTAATGTGGCTCCAGGGCTCTTTGTCCTGGCGTGCTGTGCTGTTCTGGCACGAAAGAGCAACAGCAACGCCATCTTTGTCTTTGAAGATGATAGATTCCACACACTTGGTTCATTAATCTAAGTTGATGGGCTTTGCCTGGAGTTAAATATTCTGTCCTTACACGGTGGTTTTCATATTAATCTCTAAACAGTACTGATTTTCTCAGTGACTGCATTCAACCCTACTTTATTGACATAAAAGAATAAAGTGAGATAGGAAATTGGCATTTTTTTTCACAATGGCCCTCAGAGTAGTGTGTGTGTGTGTGTGTGTGTGTCTTCAAATTCTCTTCTGGTGTTTAACAAAATATTATCATGTGGTTTTTATGACCATCCCATGTATCTGTGATCCATTTTCTAAACGAGAAGGTAGAGACGCGGAAAGTCACACAGCTGGTGATCTCTCGGACACCAAGAGAGAAAGCAGGGGTCCAGCTGTACTGTCAGGCTCTGCCCAGTGTCTCTGCGACCTCCTCTAGGCCACCTTTATAGCTGATAGAAGAAGCCAAGAAGGGCGAGTATTCACCATCTCAGACCTTCTGCTAGGTCACCCAACCAGCTCCTCCCTCCCACAGACTGCACTCTAATCTTCAAAGCGAAGCTCTCAGCTTAGCAAGGGTGGAGCAATCTTGGGAGAGGAGACCATGCAGGGTAACTTCACATCAAGAACACTCAAAACGGCCAATGCAAAAAAAGACTGAGAGTGAACTGAGCCCTCATCATTGGGTGATACTCTGCTTATTGTAAGGAGTTACTGTGAAATCGCACATCCCATTTTCTGCACTTTTAATCCACCATTCCAGAAAGGTCGGCACAGGATGGCTGAGCGGATCGGCGCAGGATGGCTGAGCATCCCAGAAGAACAGACACCAGGAGTGAGTGCGGCAAGAGTAGTTGTACATTCATTCCACCAACACAGAAGCACAGAGGAGCGAACCAAGATCTACTGGCAAAACCCTATGTGCTCTGCCCAATAGTGAAAACCCATTAAGGCTAGCATTCCCCAGCAAGTAAGGGACAAAGCAGCACAGTTACAGGGAGACTGACACTGTGTGTTGCTGTTAGTGGCAATACTACGGACACACGCTGGGAGCTTTGAACCGTCAGTGTTCCTCATCCAGATAAAGAGCTCTTCACCATTGGTCCCACATAGAGGGGCATGGCCTTCTAATTTTTAATATTCTGACGTGACCCAAAGGATGATGCTTTGACAGAAAGGCAGCTGAGGTGGGGACCCTATGGATCCAGCACATCTGGGCATGATTAGCCTTGCTGAAGCCAGCCCACATGAGAGGTAGCAGGAAGGAAAAGAATGTTGGGCCAGATGTGGAAGCCGTGCTAAGGGAAACACTGGCTCAATTCTTGGAAAGATCTTTCCTCAGACTCTTAAATGATTTTGGAAGTCACCTAATAGTGGCCCCGAGATGAATAATTTAGCTAGAATATTGCTGGGGGGTGGGGGTGGAGAGGGAGAAGTAAATCCATCCATAAAGATGAGCTTGGTTTCATTTTCTAGTTCTCACTAAGTAGAAGGTTTCCAGTGGGCCCCACCCCACTGCTGGCTCACAGAAGCCAGACACCTCATGACTTTCCAGAAGCAACAGACTTAGTGACCCAGCATCACTCCCTTTCTTGTCAAGTCAAGTTTTAGAGGATAGCTCACTTTGGGGGCCAGGGGTGGGGGGGGGGAGCACTGTTGGAAGCAGTTCAGTCCTCTAGGGATGAATGTTGCACTGGTAGGTGTTTTTATTCTTTCTCTTTCCTTTTGGTCAGAAATCATTTTTAAATGATTTACTCTGACTCTACAAAAACCCTAACTGTCCCTAAGAGAGGATAACCACAAACAATTTCTTCTAAACCTGGTGGGACAGTGGCTCTCCTGCAGTGATTTAGCAGTAGCTCCTGCTGGGCTAGAAGACAGTGATCACAAGGCTAGCATCACTCTTAAAACATTGCTCTAATTAAAGCCTGGAGAAGCTGTAGGGGCCTTTCACCGTTCCTTTTCTGAGACTTGGACAGATGCCTTGATCAGAGATCAACCCACAGGGAGAGGAAGAAAGGCTTGGTTGTTGTCCTTGTGTTCCTGGTCTACAGTTCTAGAAAAAAGGAGTTGAATAGTGGGGTGTGTGTGTGTGTGTGTGTGTGTGTGTGTGTGTGTGTTTCTGTGTGTATATGTATCCATGTGTGTCTGTGTGTGTGTGTCTATGTGTGACTCTTGTATGTATATGTGAGTCTGTCTGTGTGTCTGTGTATGTGAGTCTCTCTCTCTCTCTCTCTCTCTCTCTCTCTCTCTGTGTGTGTGTGTGTGTGTGTGTGTGTGTGTGTGTGTGTGTGTGTGTGTCTGTGTGTCTGTGTGTGTCTGTGTGTGTGTTTGGTGCATGTGAATTTTTCTGGTGCTGCAGACGGAAGCCAGGGCCTCATGAATGGCGGTGAATTAATGTTTAGTGCATGTCGGCTCCATGGCCTTTCTGGATGGCACTGTCTTAGGTACCCCAGAGTCCCTGCAGGTGGTTTTATCCAAAGAGACCTTGGCATAATGGAGGCTGCAACCGTGACCATCAGTGCTGGCTGACTCAGAGATGAGTCTCACAGTCCCCACTTTTCTACGTCCCTTGCAATTCCTCGGACCTCCTGAGCTGCAGTGTCATCGTGTACAGAGGTGTTGGTGCCCTGTCTCACAGAGTTATTGTTACCAGACAACCAGATAATGTTTGGAGAATTCCTGGAATAACGGCTCGTGCACGCAGAGGCAGCCAATAAACAGGAGCTGATGTTCTAGGCGATTCTCTAACCTCCAGGCTCTTTTTCTTCACATTTAAATTGAATGGAGATGACTTCTGAGCTTTCTCAAGCCACTTGTGTTTCTCCCGTGCTTTGCATCCGGGAAATTCTAACAGTAAACTATTCCTTAGCATAATAGAGGATATGACAAAAATGGAAGCTTGGTGAGGAACGGGGCTCCAAGACATGTACTGATGAGGCCGGAGGGTGGCTCAGTGGTTAAGAGCCCTGGTTGGTCTTCAAGAGGATCTAGGTTTGATTCCCAGCATCCATATGGTGGCACATATGGATGGAGCCCATAGCTCCAGTACCAGAGGATTTGAGACCTTCTACTGACCTCTTCAGGTACCAACACACACATGATGCACGGGCATACATGTAAGAAAAACACAAATACACGCAAAACAAAATATCCTGCTTAAAACAGATAAGTATGACTTGCTTAGAAGACCATCTATCCGGTCCCTCATTTGCTTTCTGCTGTTGTAGCAAACATCACTACAGAAAGCAATCTGAAGAGGAAAAGGATTATTTCATCTTGCGGGCTATATAGTCCATCACTAAGGGAAGACAAAGTAGGAACTCACGGCAGGAACCTGGCGGCAGGAATGGAAGCAGAGACTCGTTCCCAGCTTGCTGGCCATGGCTTGCTCAGCTGGCTTCCTCACACACCCAGGACACCTCACTAAGGATGGCACTACTCTCAGTGCGCTGGGCACTCCCACAGCAATCATTAACCAAGAGAGTGCCCCTTGGGCATACATCTCGATGCAGGCAGTTCCTCAGCTGAGCTCCGCTCTTCTCAGAGGATTCTAGTCAAGTCACCAAAACTAACCAGTGCACAGATGTCACTATTGAAACTAAGTATTCTGTCTCATTCTATTTCATACTCCACCATGCCCCACCCCCGGGTCTTCCACTGTGAACCCTCATCATTTTTTTTCTTTTATATGTGAATACTAAAATTTGTTTTTGTCTACAATAAATGGAAGAAAAGCACCACCTGACTCAATCTGTCTGCAGTAAGAGGAAAAGCAAACGCATTAGTGTGAAGTTAGTCCATACTGAATGACTTTCTCTACAAACAACTCCAATCAAAACCTAATCATCAGAAGACTTGATCTGGAAAGTCTCTGGCTATAAGAGGGAAAAGTCACAATTTGAGCTGCACTTCGCGTGTGCTTTCTGTCCTAGTGCTCCCACACACTAACTATAGAGTCTTATGGTCCAGAACTTTTCTTTAGGCTCAATAAATACTATCAGAGATTTTTTCCCCCCTACTACATTACTTTCTTATTGGGGAAAATAAGAAAAGCTATTTATTTTTCTAAATTACACTTATTTCTTTTTGTGTACGTCGGGTGGGGGCAGGGAGCATGGGTGCCCCGATGCAAGTGTGGAGCTCAGAGGCTAACTCACAAGAGTCTGTTCTCTTCCACCCTATAAGCTCTGGTTGCTATCTCAGGTTGTCAGGTTTTGCAGTAAGCACCGTACCACCTGAGCCATGTTGCTGGCCCAAAAGCTTTTCTATAAAAGGAGAATAAAGTGACAGCACCATGGAGGCTGTGTGTTTGTGTGTATAAGTGTGTATGTATGTGTGTGCATAAATGTGTGTATGTGTTTCTGTGCAGAAGTGTGTTTGTGTGTGAGTGTGTGTGCATAAGTGTGTCTGCATAAGTGTGTGTATGAGTGTCTGTGTGTGTGTGTTGCGGGTGGGGGGTGGGGGAGGGGATGGCCCATCCAGGCATCCTGATGTGGAAAGATAGCCACTCTGAGCATCAAAGTGGCATGAGACACATGGGTGGTGGCTGCTTTCTATAAGGTCCTACTGCCTTGGAGCAATCAGTAGTTCAAACCTTTGTGGATGCCTTCTGTCCGCCATGCTTGCTGGGTCTTGTTCTTTTCATCAGTCATCCCACTTCTTTGAAATGGTCTAGTGTCCCACATCTCTGGGATGTACACACTAAGCCTTGGCTGTGCT
Source organism: Acomys russatus (assembly GCF_903995435.1). NCBI lineage: Eukaryota > Metazoa > Chordata > Mammalia > Rodentia > Muridae > Acomys > Acomys russatus. The sequence continues at coordinate 37,839,627 of NC_067145.1, forward strand.
CAGCTGCTCTCACCAACCATAGCTGCCAAACTGACCTCCAATGTGGAAGCCTAGTATTCAGACATGGGGGTGTGTGGCTGGCTTTGGGTCGTTGGCATACGCTCCAAGGTTTTCATTGCCCTGCAAGGTGTGACAGTGAGGTGGATACTGTCTTCCATTGTCTTAGAATACGAGCTGTGGCCGCCTCTCTCCACTCACCTAGTCCTGTGACCTATTTTGCTTTTCTTTGGCAGAGTAATTTCTGTGTTTCTCCCACCTTCTCCTCCCCATACTCCCCAGTGTTTCCGGTCTTTATCTTTTTCATTTTAATCTAAGGAAGTGTCAGTTATGTGATTTTCACATTACTTACTTTGAAAAATAGTCACGCGTTTAGTCTTCCTTAGTTTTATTTACTTTGTAGTGGCACAAGGGACTCCTTCGTGAAACACTTAACAAAACATTGCCAATTTTAGCATTTATTTATTCAGTTTGAGAAATATATCACAGAGGGGGAAGATTTGGCCGTACTTTGGTCACTCTGTAGGCCTACAGATGTTAGTTTAAGAATCTGACTCCAAATCAGTGTGCTTCTAAATGGCATTTGTGCAAGTTGAATGGCTACTGAGCCCTACGCTGGCTGACACGACCTGAGTTGCTGTGCAGCAGTTTTCCACATGGTTGTTTCTGTGCGTAACTTTCTAAGGAAACACACATCCGAAGTGAGGATAGCCCGACTTCAAGTTTCAACGTGCTTTGAGTTTTACAGCACCCAAGATTTTCCTAACTGCCCGCCGCTTTCTTCTTTCTTTTTCTTTTTTTGGTCTTAAAACATACTCTTTTGGCTGGTTCGGTAAGCAGTTCCTGCCAGCCAGTTGCTTTTATGGTAATTGACAGCATAGCTGATTTTTGGAACATTAGAATCTGAAAGGGCTTTTTAGCCCAGACTTTGGGAGGCTGAGCCAAGCTACTTTGCAGAGTGAGATACCGCTGAGCGACCCTGATCTGTGCGTGCTGGTATCCTCAGCCAAGCAACCTTCGGCACGCCTGCAGCATGGGCCCCTGCTTTCTTCGGACTTTCAGCAGTATTTATTCTGTGTCTTTCCCTGTGTCTGGAGCCCCTGGTAGTCCTACTAGAAGGGAGGCCGTGACCCAGCTGTCGTGGGTGGGCAGAAGTAACCCAAGCATCATGACCACCAGTGATGGGAACAGCATACCGACTGTCCCTAAATGCTGACTGGACTGCAAAGACAACTGCTTCCACCAGAAAAGAGGAAGCAAGTGTTTGCTTTGAAGGGGGAAAAAGCAGTGTGTGTGTGGGCAGGGGCTGGTAATCATAGCCTTTAGTAGCACTAGTCAGTGTGACCTGCTCAGGGGATGTTGGTCTCTGAAGTAGCTGGAACTTCTCCCCAGATTCCATCTCAGCACAGTGAACAGAAGTCCAAACACTAGTAGATTTTCAGCGTTCTTGCTTTCCAGAGAATGCACAAATATTTCTGAGAAGAAGGAGGTTGTTGTGGACTTCCTTTTGTGGTTTATTTAGGAACTAGATTCACCACCCCTCAGGGTGGGTCTAGATTGCATATCCTAGCCACACAAACGCATGCCCTTTAACCCCAGGCTATGTTTTAGACTCAAACCAGGAGCTTGCAGAAAAGCTTGCAGGTGAGGACAGTTAGCTTTTGCAAGTGGTCTGAGTCAAATCCTCTAGAGTGACCCTTGGGGCAGATTTAGCCTTGATAGAAACGAAAGCTGCTTCCAGTGGTTACAGCTTAATGTGGCTCTGGCTCTGTCCTCAGAACCCGTCCTTCCTCCCAGCACCAAATGTGCCCACATGTGTTAAAATAAGGTGTAAATGTTCAGCCTTGGAGCTCCTACATAGGACGTTGTCATAAGATTTGTAAAAGTAGGGGTTAATGAAATGGCTCTTTGGGTAAAAGCGCTGCTCTGCAAGTTCAAGGACCCAAGTTCAAATCCTCTAGACTCATGTAAAAGCCAGGCACACAATGGGAGCGTCTGTAATACTAGTGCTTCCACAGGGAGGGAAGGAGCAGAGGCAGAGAGAGAGAAACACAGACAGACAGACAGATACAACAGAGAGAGAGAGAGAGAGAGAGAGAATATTTGTGAAACTAAGTAAAATGCCGAAACACAGATTTGAGTGGGTTGGTTTTGTTTTTTGTTTTTCACATCAGACACGTTTTCTAAGCACCAAAGCATAAAGCACATTCATCTCTAAGTAAGCAGAGTTTCCTAATTTCGCAGCCTGTTGCGGGAATCTCCTTTCTCAGTAGCTTGACTTTACAGAGCCAGCTATGGTAAGTGCCAGCAACATGTGGCTGCTCTGTGGCTTCAAAACATAAGGCATCTTCCTCATCTTGGGGAACCTGTTTCCCTCTCCATACAGGAGACATCACTGGAGGATCCTGCACCACATTACATGTCTAAGAGCCACAAGCTTCCTGCTTGGCATCAGTCACCACCCTCAGCTGACCTGTCAGGCAGGAAACCACCTTCTGGTTCCTTCATCAGTCGCTGGGAACTAGTTCATCAATGAACTAGAGCCTCAGAACAGTCTTTTCTAAATCCAGTTTTCTTATTTCTCTAATGTTTGTGCTTCGTGGAACTTATTTTGCTTTTGACAAACCTTTCCATTGACTGAACATACCCTAACCTTTGGTCTAGAGCAAATACCAAAATATTAATATTCTCTCTCTCTCTCTCTCTCTCTCTCTCTCTCTCTCCTCCCCTATCCCCTCTTTCTGTAAAATGCCCAGTGTTGCCAACTTACCCTCTGGAAAAGGCCTTGACTTCTCTGTTCTGGTAGCATCTCGCACCTGTCACTACTGAGCAAACACAGATAACGGGAGCCTCTTCAACACCAAAGAGACATGCAACCCTGTACAAAGTCACTAAAGCTAAATAAATTAGAATTGGGACTCAGTAGCTTAAGGCATATGTCACCTTGATGACAAATTGGCTTAGATCTTGAGACCTGAATGATGGAAGGAAAGAACAAATTCTTGTCCTCTGACCTTTATCCTCTGACCTCTATACGTATGTTGTGGCTCATACATATATCTCCATTAATAATTAAATGTGATATTTAAAAACCCTTTAAAGCAGCACTGAAGATACTTCACTCATAGAAAATTGTCTATAAATCAGGCTTACTGGAGTTCTGTGGGCTAAAAATTATTGCTGTTTTTACTCCATGTGCATGAGTGACTTCCAACCCCAAATTATCCAGCACAGCAGGGCAGGGCTCTGACTGTGCAGGCCAAGCCAGCAGGGTCAGAGGATTACAGGCTGATGGCACTGCGGGCCCAAGCATTCCCCCAGAACCTATTAAATGCTACCTGAATGTTTGGGGAAAGGAAACTGAGATGCAGGTCACCTTATGTGTCCTTCACAGGCACCTTGAAGTGCCTTCACTAAGTACTTTTATTTTGATTTCTTGCTTTTATTTTTCTTTCAAGTTTCCTGGCTTCTCAGATTTTAAGTAGCTCCCAGCAAGCTATTCCTGTCTAGAGAGCTTCACTGTTAGCAGGCTTCTGGAGTCTCTGTCTGTACAGAGGACATTGAATTTAGCTACTTTTTATATCGACACAGTTATTTTCTTGTGGCTGTCTTCTTCACCATGGGAATTGTTGCCCAGGATAGACTACGTTGTAAACCTGGGCTCTGACTCTGGGCATTAAATTGTACTGCCTGATAAACCTTCAGCATGACAGAGAAAAAACAAAAAGCCTAGAGAAATAGTGAATAAGAAGAAAAGGCAAAGGGAAGGAGTGAGTCCAAGAAAGGACTGTTTTGCAAAGGTCGTAGGAAGAGGAGGCCTTTGAGTACATTGTGTCCATTTTCGGCTTCCTTTCTGTCCTTCCAGGCTTCTGTAAGTAGATGCTCACTATCGTGTACTCTTGCTGTAGGTGGTGGTGGTAATAATGGTGGTGATGGTAGTAGTTGTGGTGGTGTTGGTGGTGGTGGCAATGGTGGTAGTGGAGGTGATGGTGATCGTGGTAGTAGTGATGGTGGTGGTGGAAGTGGTGGTGGTGGTGGAGGTCGTGGTGGTGGTGGTGGTGGAGGTGGTGGAGGTGGTGGTGGTGGTGATGGGAGTAGTTGTGATGGTGATGGTGGTGGTAGAGGTGGTGATGATGGTGGTGGTGGAGACGGTGGTGGTGGTGATGAAGGTGGTGGTGGCCAAGGCTCGTCTACTACCTAGATTCAGAGTCTTCTGAGCTTATAAAGAGACTCTGCTTGACTCCTGACCTACACATTTTTATCCTGTAATGAATCAGCTTTTTTGTGCTGCACAGGCAATGTTCCTTTAGACAAAGGACTAACACCCAGAACCCATTTCAGTCTTTCATTATGTTTTCATGGTCTTGGAAGAGGTTGGTGATCTGAAGGGAAGGGAGCAAATGCGCACCGCAGGTGACGGTGCTCAGGCATAAGCCAGCCTTCTCCCGCTGTTGTCATGACAGCAGGGCCAGGAGCAGTTCTTTTGGACTTTAAAGACTGATTTTTTTTCCTGATGTGCCAGGAGCTCCTGTTATTGTCAGCATCACATCTGTTACTTGTGTGTCGATTGTCCAGGCTTGTCAGTCTCACCCCTCAGGCTTGAGTTGCAGAAATTGCAAAATATTATGGCTTGGGGAGGAGGGGCTCAACAGCTTCCTAGGAAAGTCCTTGTCTGGAGTTGAAGGAAACAAACTACTGTGGGGGCATGGTGATGTTCTGATAGTTGCTGGCAGGCGAGAAATGAGCAAGAGTCCTGATGGCCAGGACCATCTATACACCTCCCTGTGCATTCCTTCCCTGCAAAGGATTTTCTCGATTTTCTACACCAATTAATATTTTTCATCTCAATAACTTCTGGGACCTCCATAAAAAAGTTAATTTTCAGCCATCTTCCCAGATAAAATTGTATTCTTGCAACTTCTAAGATTAAACAGGACTAGAGGGATGGCTCAGTGTTCAAGAGCAGTTTCTGCTCTTCCAGAGGACCTGCATTCAGTTAGCAGCACCCATGCTGGTGCCTCACAGCTGCCTGTAACTCCACCTGAAGAAGATCTGAGGCCCTCTTCTGGCCTTCACGGGTAACTGCACACATATGTCATACACACACACACAGACACACACACACAGAAAGAGAGAGATAGAGACAGAGAGAGAGAGACAGAGAGAAAGAGAGAAATACAATAAGTCTTTTGGGGAAGGGTTGAGACAGGGTTTCTCTGTGTAGCCTTAGCTGTCCTGGACTCACTTTGTAGTCCAGGCTGGCCTCAGATTCACAGTAATCCACCTGCCTCTACCTCCCGAGTGTTGGGATTAAAGGTGTGCGCCACCACACCCGGCCCAATACAATAAGTCTTAAAAGAAAAAAGTCCAAGATACAAGTGACAGAATTTGTGCTTCTCTTTGCAGACACTCCGGACATTGGATCTAGTAAAGGTGACAGGTGAGCATCAACGAATTTCATCTGCCATTGGTGCTTTGCTGTGACACTGTCTCCTGTGCACACTACAGCAAATTTGATCCTCTCTCTCTTCTTTTTTGCACACATGCAGTGCAGCTAACAGACGGGGGCCGAGCAAGGATGACACATACTGGAAAGAGATCAATGCAGCCATGGCCTTAACAAACCTCGCCCAGGGAAAAGACGAAGTGCAGGGGACGACCAGCTGCATCATCCAGAAATCTTCCCACATAGCAGAAGTAAAGACAGTCAAGCTGCCGCTGGCACAGCGCTTCTAGACTGTGGCTGGGGGCGCTGAGCATGCCAGTGATTTTATTTTTTAACCTAAATCCTCACCCTAAGAGCCAAAACAGGGGGTGAAGAGGACTCCCTTATAAACCTCCTGAGTTCAGCTATCCTAAATGTACCAGTTGCTTCTATTAAAAAAAAAGACATATAAATTATAAAAAATCATTTTAATCAAAAATATTAACTTATTTTATGTTACTGAAACTATGCATAAAGCACCTGCATTACCATTACAGTAAGTGCCTTGCTTCCCCTAGATAAGCTCCAACGTGGGCACAGTGGAGAGCTGAGCCTCAAACAGTCGACGCCAACACTTGCTAGACCGCACCATTCCAAACTGGCTCAGGACCGAAGCCAGAGTCACTAAAAGCCCTTGAAATAAATCCAGTCACACGTTAAAACTTGGAAATCTGTCCAGCCAGATGAAGTGATCTTTTCTTTGTTTTTGTTCGGTTTTTGTTTTGTTTTGTTTCTTCATGCCTCCAGGACTGGACACTGTTCTTTGTGCTTTCCAGGGTGATGGTGAGAATTTTTTGTGTGGGTTTTGGTTTGCGTGTCTGATACGCCAGCATATCCAGAATGAAAGGTTCAGCCTGCCCACATGATGCTAAGAAGAGACACTTTCAAACTAGTTGGAGATTGCAGTGAGCACATTGTAATCAGAAATTGTTTTCCCTAGTGCTGTTGGAAAGCATCCCAATGCCTTTATAGCTAACTGGGATTTTTCTTATTCTGAGGTTTTACTGAAGTTTTGAAAAGAGCCATATTATATAAATCACTGAATTTTTTTTCCTGTGTAAAACTAAACCTATAGTTTAGTTTTAAAACATAATCTTGTTTGCATTAGAGTTCAGTGTTCCTTTGTGGTGGAAGCTGGCTTTCATATGGAGTGACTAAAATCTTTTTATTTTGGCTCATTTCAAATCACAATTCTGATGGACAATTTGTATTGCAATGAGAACAAGACAATGAAGGGAAAATATCTCTGTATGGATGTACATATACATGCAGAAATCTGATTTTTAACATTTTAAACGCATGAGAAACAAAACAAGAACAGTCTTCGACTTTGCCCAGTAGGACATTCAGTAAAAATGAAGTGAAATCTTGTGTTGAAAGAAAGAATACTTTGTTTCTAAATGACACTCCCACAGAGCGAAGCAATCACCACTGAGGAAGAAGAGCCTTTTCCATCGGACAGTAACTCCCTCCCCAGCTTGGAGGGAGGGAAACCTAAAGAAAAATGGAGATGCCGAATAGAACAGCGCAAATGTTCAACAGCAAAGGAAAAAGACTGGGCTATTTTGGGGGATGTTTTTCTGGGTATGTAATCTATTTTTTTTTTTAGACTGGAAAGCATTTTTGCAAGTGTGAATGACATCCGGCAGCACGGCGCAGGCTGACATTTTTCTTCTTTATTTTACAAAATGCTTTTAAAAGCCAAAGGCCACTCTGGTTCCTGAGCGGACATGACTGTCCTGATGGCCATCGGAGGACATTTTTTTCATGTATGATAGCATTGGGGCGGGGGGCGGGGCTTGGGGGTTATCTAGTGTAATGAAGATAATTTGATATGAAAATATTTTGTATGTATATTTTTACTTTGTTTTCTTAAGTGCATTTTGCAGTTACAGTAGCCCGAGGTAAGGTGTCTACGTGATGACTGTATGAGTGGGTGAAGTATTAGGTTCCTCTGTTGCATCTTTTGAGATCCAAAATGCAAAGTGGGAGTCACCACAAAATAACCCTGCCCGGACGTGCACATGACAGTGAAAAACAAGGACAAATACTTCACCCTTTTTCATACTATGATAAGTTATTCCGATATTAAATATTTTAATAAAAATGTTCTTGTTTTAACATGTTGCAATTAGATAAATGAATGATGGTTGTATTTTATTTGAAATTATCATGGGTTTTTTTTTTCCATCTCTTGGGGGAAAATATCAACTAATTTGTTCTGTATTATGAACACAAGCCAATGACAGGACAGTATCCACATAATTTTCTTTAAAGTACCAAAGCTTGGAGTCCGGCCTGTACACACATAAAAAATATATAATTATCATATCCTGGGCAACTTCTCCAATTACGATTGCTTTAATTTATTATTTTTTTTTTTCATTGCTGTTGTTTTAATTGTCTGGAAATTAGAGCGCCCTCATTCCTTAAAAGCACTTTGAACAATGCCGAGCACCCAGCCAAGAGGCTGCTGTAATTTATATTGAAAAGAAGGAGACTCACTCTTCTTTTTTATTTTACAATTGTATTTTAATAAAATTAATAACTGTCAGGAGTTCTTGACAGATTTAAAATAAAAGTTCGTTTCTAGCCATTAGTGATCATGTGGGTTCTGTTTGCCTTTGAAAGCTAGCCATGGGAGGGAGCAGCAGACAGGAGCAGCCTCGCATGTGGGTCACGGAGCAGGATTGCTATAGTTGGATCAAGTTTGAATTCTGTCACTTTAGGCCACCAACCCACCTGTTAAGGCCCGAGACAGAAGCACAACACACACTGTTCAAATACTGGGTTGTACTAAATTCATTTTTTTTCCATAGTTAATACAATAAGGCTTCTTTTTCCATAGCTGTTCATCCATAGATTTTAATTGCCTTAAAAAGAAACTTTTTATCAGCATACAAAATAATGGTGGGGTGGTGCACGCTTTTAATCCCAGCACTTGGGAGACAGAGGCAAGTGGATCTCTGTGAGTTGGAGGCCAACCTGGTCTCCAAAGTGAGTCCAGGGCAGACAAAGGTATGCAGAGAAACCCTGTCTCAAAAAACCACCACCACCACCACCAACAACAACAACAACAGAATAATAATGGGGTTTGTCATGACATTTCATACTTATATATTTTTAGTCTTTGTTCATACAGCACCCCACCCATTACTGCTATGTTCTGTACAGGAGAGAACCTTGCCTTGGAAACAGGTAGCTCTGCGTTGCAGTACTTGCTCTGCCCCCACAACTGCATGATCCAAACTCAGTTGTCAGGGTTTTTATACTCAAAGCATGAGGAAGGAGCCAGACCTTGTAGACTCTGTGAGGGATTGAAATAATGGATGATACATAAAACTCAGGGACCAACAAGATGGCTCAGTGGAAAAGGCCATCTATTGCCAAGCCTGACAGACTTGCTCTCCAGAACCCACATGGTAGAAGGATAGAATCAGCTCCTATAAGTTGTCCCCTGATCTCCACACTCATGGAGTAAAATCAATTAAGTGTGGAAAACAATGTTAAATGCCTACTACAGCGGCTGACAAACAGATGCTCAATAAAGGGAAAACAATATCACATGGCGTCATCCGTCCACGTGATGTGTGCTCAGAACACGGAAGTGTAGATGGAGTAGGAGACACAGATACCTTGACAGAAATCTTGAAGCATGGAAAAGGTTCTGACTTGAGAGACTGCCGTGGGGAAGTTAGTGCCAGAGGGAGAGCTTCCAGCGTGATCCATCCACTGCCGGCACTTTGAACCTCCGCACCACAGCATAAAGTAGGTCAAAGTGAGGGACCGCGAGCACAGCAGCCACAGACGCAGTGTGCTTAGTAGTGCCCTTCGTTCAGTCGGCAAGGACTACTTGTCCTTCACACAGCTCCAGATGACTGAACTGTTGCCTGTGCTCCCTGCGTGCTCTAAATTTAGAGAAGTGTTTAGCACACCAGCAACAGTCCTCTCTTAAACTCATCCAAGTCAATGGCACAGCAAACAGAGACTAATAAACAAAAAGCAAGAATGAGCCAAGTAGACACCCACGGGGGGGGGGGGGGGGAGGGAGGTTACCTGTGCCCTGGAAAACATCAAGGAAGCAGGATGGGGTACAAGAACCATCACCCGCCAAGCCCGGCCTGGAGCTTCGTCAGTGAAATCAGGTCTCCGCTATTCACCACCCAGCAGGTGAGATGCTTTGCACGCCGCACCGCACCCAAGGGTTTGTAGTGATCACAAGTGTGTGCCACAGGACTCCATGGGCAGAACAGCCATCCTTTCTGGCAACATAGGTTGTGGTTGCCATGGAACATACACGGCCCATTGTTTTGTGTGACACACATTATGGTACCATTTAGGTCCTCCTGAGTACAAAGTGCTTCTTAGTTCAGGAATTCTTTGTGACAGGACCAGAATATGCTTGTTAGTCCCTGGGGATCCTAGCACGGAGACCTGTATTGGTTTGGGAAACACACACACACACACACACACACACACACCAGCAAAATTCTCTATTTTCTAAGGTGAAAAGATTGCCAGGATTTGGGGTTGGTTGGGGAAAACAGTGTGTTCTCATAGAAATCTGTAGGAATCCATCTGGTATAAAGCACTCTAAAAGAGTTGACCCTAGCCGGGTGGTGGTGGCGCACGCCTTTGATCCCAGCACTCGGGAGGCAGAGCCAGGCGGATCGCTGTGAGTTCGAGGCCAGCCTGGTCTACAAAGTGAGTCCAGGACAGCCAAGGATACACAGAGAAACCCTGTCTCGAAAAACCAAAAAAAAAAAAAAAAAAAAAAAAAAAAAGAGTTCACCCTGTATAAAGAGTATAGAGATTTGAAAACAAATGTTAGTCCACAGTCAGTCTCTGAAAAATTTTGCCTGTAATACATCTAATATGGTTGTTCATTTTTTGATTTAATTTTAATTTATATACAATAGTTACACAGATTATTGGCAGTGTGTGATATCTGCATCTATATATCAGTGTGTTGTAGAATAATAAAGTCAGGGCGATTAGCATATCCCTCTAAAGATTTGTTTCTTTGTGGTAAACATTCCGAGTCCTCTCATACGGATATTTTAAAGTACTTCGAAATTTACGATAATTACATTATTACCAACTAGTGGTGGCTCTAGAACCCGTTTCTTGTCTATTGTATCTTTGAACCATACCTCTATTCTCTCTGTCCCTCCACATCCCCAATGCTACAATAATAATTATAAAACAAACATGGGGACACATATGTCTTCAACACACCAATTTCATTCCATTTGGATGTATATCCAGGGGTGACGTTTACATCACATTAGATAGCGTTAGCTACCTTATGGTTTCTACAAGAGCAGCCTCTTCTGGGCTGAGGTGATGTTTCCTGTGGTATCCCCTAGTAAGTAATGATATCAGATGCATTCCTTTCCTGGGGAAAATATGAACACTACTCCCCCCTCCTAATGCCCTAAGAACAAACCAAAGCACAGTTCGACCACCATTCACCCCGGGAGCCAATGGCTTTAGCAGGCTCACTTTACAGAGCATGGGTTATGTCGTACTTCCTGGAGCATAAGTGACCTCAAAGCGGCGGCACTTGACCCTGCATGGCTGATGGCTTCCCCATACCACACAGGAGCCCCCCTTCTCTCAGTCTTCCAGGTCCGCATACTCTAGCATCTCAAAATGTCGGGGGAGGAAGTGCCAGCTACTCATGTGAGTGTCCAGTGTGCAGTGACCACCCCCAACTCAGGCCCCTCCTTCTAGAAATGAGTGTCAGAAGCTTGTGGCCTCCCTTTATGGAGTGAAGTCCTGTACCCTGTATATCCTGGTCAGATGTAGTTTTATACATCGCCAAGTCTGTGGATCATCTCTCATTCCTGTTGATCCGGTTGCTATAGCGATAGCTTTTCAGCTTGATGTAACTTAGCTCTTCTATTGCTTTTATAGAGTGATCTGAGGGAGTTGTGTCTGAACACCACCTCCACCAAGCCCAGTAATATAAGCTGTTCCTTCTGCTGGTTCCCTGGTTTGAGGTCTTATACTCAATTTATAAAACTTTATTTTTATATATTTTACTTATATATTTATACATTTTATTATATATTTTATTTATATATATTTTTTATTTTTATATACGGTCAGAGATTCAATGATTGGTTTGTTGGCTTTGAATAAAAGTTTAAACTTTCGCGCTTTACAAGACTGCAGGCACCTACAGTCTTTATATCAGTTGTAGAGAAATTTATGAAGTTTCGAAGCTAGGAGACAGAATGTCCCACGTCCCACTCCAGGGATCTCAGTCCCGCGTCTCAAGATGGCCTCGATCAGCAGGCTCTTTCCTGTATTAACGAAGCTTCATGAACACAGACCTGTTTGCCTAAGGCTTTGTAGTGTGGACATTGCTTCACGCCGTTTTCCCACATCCAGTCCATGTTTATCTTTCCATCAGCGTGTCAACATCTCATTTTTAATATAAGCAGGTATGATTTTTAATTTTGGGGTTCTATTCTAATCTTTTTACCAGATGCCCATTGGTGGGCTTTGGGATCATCGATACTTGGTTTTATTCAACACTGAGATTAGGAGCTTGCCCCCAGAAGATAAATGAAAATGCTATTGTCTCCCTCCAGGAAAAAAAAAAAAAAAGTCAGGAAAGCTGGGTGCCCTTGAGACATCTTGTTTACCCTAAGCAAGGCTGTCGTATAACACCGGCTGCAGGGACGGCCTTGTGCTGCTACGCCTCCGAGCACTTACGAGCCTCCAGAGTGGACTCTCAGACACTGAACTAATGGGCCAAAGGACAGGGGCTTTTGAGTTCCTTGAGAAATTGCGACAAATTCTCATTTTAAAATTCTACCGATTTACCTTTCCAGCCATGACGTGCTCCTGGCTTTCCTCGGTCCAGCCAGAACACTGAAAGTGATAACCCTTCCCAGATCCGACGTTGCGCGGCCTCGTTGCTATCTCTCTACTTTCGACGATGGGTGGCCCTAGGCAAGACTGTTGGCATTTCTTCTCTGTGAACCGTTTGTTCATAGTTTTTCTTCTTTTGCGCTGAGCTCCTCCTCTGGTGACTTCCATGCAGCTGACTCTCACACCAGCACAGGCAGAACCACTTGCTATTTTCTCCTTTCAGGCCTGTTTCACTACCAGGCCACGGTCGGAGAAAAGTCTACGGCCCCATTTCTCTGTTAGCTTTATGCTATATGAAGCTAACCTCCCCTGATAGGTGTGACTCCAGGTAGCCCCTGTGTAAGGAAGGGGCTACCTGTTGAATATTCAGGACTCTTGTTTCCCTTTTAGAGTGGTACTTATCCGTCCTTGGCCTCGGATCGCATTCGGCGGCATATGCCTCCCAGAGCCACCTGCTAAGGAGCGGCAGTGCCCACAGAGGGCTCCCCTCCCCGCATTTGCCTTCAGTCTAGAAACCGACCCACAGACTTGCCTGCAGGCCAATCTGGTAGAAGCTCTTTCTCAGTTAAGGTCCCAGCCCCATCTATTACACAAGGCTCAGGAAAATTACGCTTTTCTTATTTTTCTTTATTATGCCCTCACTTCATATTTAATAGTTCCCTCTCATTCTTAGATTTTTTTTTTAACTTTTTAAAAATACTACCCCATTTTTTAAATAGATCCAAACATTTGAAGTACAAATTTCCATTGTGTACAAACACACACACACACACACACACACACGTGTGTGTGTATGTGTATATATGATGTATGTATTTATGTATACACATATATACACACACATATATATATTATATATTTAACTATATACATAAAAGCATGTTTTCTAAATATAATTTTCTTTTTTTTAATGATTTATTTATTCTTATTTTATGTACACTGGTTTTGTCTGAAGGTGACAGATCCTCTGGAACTGGAATTACAGACAGTTGTGAGCTGCCATGTGGGTGCTGGGAATTGAACCTGGCTCACTCCAAAAGAACACCCAGTGCTCTTAACCACTGAGCCACCTCTCCAGCCCATAAATATAATTTTCATCTTGGAGGCTTAAGCTTGCACTTTCTAACACTCTTCCTGGACCTTTCTTTCTTTCTTTCTTTTTTTTTGTATCTTTGGTTGATTTGTACTACTCGCTAATGATCTGTCTAGCTTTAAACTCATGTAGCCTGGCAGTATCGTGGTCCTTAGTAATGGCTTCCTCCTTCACAGAGCTCAGGCTTGACTTCTAGAGAGCCAGAATACCCTCGGTCAATCAAAATGGAGCAGCTGCGGAGAACTGATAACCTCTACGCCATGTTCACCTTCTCACAGACAGTTAAGCTTAAATGTGCACTATAAACGTCTTCAGCCAACCAGCCTAACTGTTAATCAGCAAAGCCTTAACGACCTCTGCCTGTTGGATATCCTAACTCCCCGAAGGACTGTCAATTTAACCGTAACTACCTAACAACCGCCGAGCCAGACTTTACGAGCCACTGTTGAGAGTTCAGCTATTTAAGGCTGATTTTTTAAAATTATTGGCATTTCATGGCATGTGCCTGATCGCTAGCTAGTGCTGTAAATAACCAAGAATCAGGGGGAAAAAATTACTGTCATCTTTCTTCATGTGGTTAGATCACTGCCTGTTCATTCTTCTCAGTCTGCCCAAGCTAAACAGGTCAAACAAGGTCAGCTCTTGATAGGGTGCAGGACTCTAAGCAAAGAAGGCTGGACGGACAGCAGGAAGCCAGGGCAGGTCATTGGATTGCTGGGCTGGTGTCCAGTACCCCAAGAGCCTCCAGGAGGCCACGACTCTAGCCGGGCCGCATAGGCGACCCCCTGTTCTGGTTTGTGGGGTTTTTATACGTCCTTTTCCCTCCCAGCATTCCCAAAGGAAGGAGGGCACCTCAGCTTGGCAAATACTTATCAGTAAAGATACATAAAGGGGTCTAGTGTCCTATGGCGAATGGCTGCAGAACAGGTACCAAGGGCGCAGAGGCTCCAGCTTTCCTTGAATCTCCTTTGTTGATCTCTTCGCTGAGGGGAGTGTCCCCCATTTGGATTTCAGCTGAAGGTCCATGCCAGTGCTAACTGGCCATTGCTAGGGGAGCGAAGCAATAGTGAGTCCCTTTGATCTGGCTTCCTTATCTCAGGAGGGCAGAAAGTAATGTGGCCACATGACTCCACCTGGGCAAGGGGAACTTTCTTACAGCTGTGCTTAAGTTTCTCTGCTGCTGTGTCTTATGACTTGTCACTATGATCCTGAGATACGGAGTTTAATTCTTTGGCTTCACAGGATCTCTGGGAGCTGGAGTTACAGACAGTTATGAGCTGTTCAAATGGGTGTGGCAAAGAAAGGTAGCTGGCCGCACTCGGGAGGCAGAGGTGAAGCGCTGTGAGTTCGAGGCCAGCCTAGTCTACAAAGCAAGTCCAGGACAGCCAAGGCTATACAGAGGTCTTGAAAAACCAAAAAACAAAAAACAAAACAAAACAAAAAAACAAAGGTAGCTGAATGTGAAGAGCTGCAAACACTCCTAAGTACAAAAGCATCTCCAGCCTCTCCCAGCCTCATTCTTGCTGTCCTATGTTAGAGTTTTGGTTTGGTTTTTTGTTGTTGTTGTTTGTTTGTTTGTTTGTTTTTGTAGGCCTACCTAATACTCAACATCACTTTGTTGTCCCAGCAACTTAATCTTCCTACTTTAAATACCTCTTGGGGGGGGGGGGGACGACTCAGTCTACGTGATGAGGTAGACAAAGCCATGGACTGTCAAGGATTTCTCCAAGACCCTGGGCTTAGGTAGGTACAGATCTCCTGGCAGGGTGAGCTGCAGGAGGTCTCCGCTGTTCTCAGGTGGTGGTTGGAGTGATGCGTTGATTCCCTGTGTAGAGACTGTCCTTGTGTTATTCCACTGCTGACGTCTGCAGCTGCAGAGGGCAGGGTACAGACAGCTGAGGACCTGGGTATTGTTAACCTGTCTCAGTGTTTTGTAAACGTTGTTCTCCATCATTTCCTGGTTGGTTGAATAAGAAGTTAAGTGGCCTAAAGCAAAGGCAGGAGAGGGAGGCAGAGCTTCTGGCAGAGACAGAGACTCTGGGAAAGAAAGAGGAGCAAAAAGATTTGCCTGGAGGAATGGAGGAAGTAGGATGCATGAAACTGAAGAGAGCTGAAGAACCACGCGGCGCCGAACAGACATTAAACATAGGTTACAAGAGCTGATTGTAAACAACAGTAAGCTAAGGCCTAAAGCTACCATAAATAAATAAAAGTCTCATGTCATTATTCAGAGCTGCGGCAGACATGGGAAGTCCGAAGAGTTTCAGATCGTGACGTAAGCATGAGTGTGCCAATGCAGCTACCCCCTTCTGAGACTTATCAAGACTCTCCGGCTGATGGCTGCAGTACACAGTCTTTCTAGCAGACCACAACCCTCTCCCCCACCGCCCTCATGGACCAGGAGAGCAGTCAGCTTCCTGACTGACCTTGGCCTTGAAGAGCCATAGCTAAGGCCCCACACCTGCTTGGGAAGAAGGCCAGAATGCTGGAATTGTCGTGCCAAGTCGCCAGCTGGTGACCCTAAACCTCCACCCTAGCACCAAACCATTAAAGCAAGATAGAGAAAGTTTGCTTTTGCTCCATTGCCACAGGTGAAGACAAGAATTGGATGCTGTGAGTGTGGGGCTGGGTCGGAACTGCTGGGAAGACAGTAGGACTGGGGCAGTCCAGTTTTCTCCAAATCTTTTTTTTTTTTTTTTTTTTTTCTTTTTCCTAAAACACTATAGATGCAGAGGCATCTATAGATGATGTCTGAAGAGGCAAATGCCAGGGCAGGAATGAAGTCAGCCAGGATAGAGAAGGCAGTGGGCAGGCTTGGGCTTCTTGTGTAAGAGAAAGATGGAAACTAGAGGAATGCCTCAGTCATCCAGGAAACTGGTCATCTGGGGAATTGATTTGTGGCAAAGTGCTTTCAGGAAAATGGTTTGAAGCAACTCAACAGTCTGCAGTCCAGGGATTCCCTTCAACTCAACAGTCTGCGGTCCAGCAACTTTTACCGGTTCCCCGGTTTATTTTCAGAGTTCTCAGAGTCTAGCAAGTGTCATCTAGCAAGAGGAAACCCTGATACACGTGATGATATGTGTGACGTTGTATTGCCCAGTTGTGATTTTTAAAAATATGCATGTCACAACTCAGAGTTGTTCTGCCTGGCCCCTACATATGTTGAATGTTGTTGCATTTATTTGCTGAGTGATGTGAATGTAAAATTAACTTTTATTCTCCTGTTTCAATTGTCTTGGAGGATTACTGCCTCCTTCTGCTAACTTAGGCCTAGTCCTGAAAGCTTCTTGCCTCTGTACAATCTAACGTAGGCCTAGAATGTTTTCAGCCTCTACTAGAGTGATCACAATATCAAGATACAGTGCAGAGCTATAGTAATAAAAACAGTATGGTACTGACCAAAAAAAAAAAAAAAAAAAAAACCCCAAAACAACAAAAAACAAAAAGACCACCCACGTAGATCAATGAAACAGAATAGAAGACTCAGACTTAACCTCACAGAGTTACAGCCACCTAGTAGTTGACAGAGATGCAAAATAATACACACTGAAGAAAAGACATCTTCAACAGTTGGTATGGGAAGACTGGATGTCTACATGGAGAAGAATTAAATTACACCCATATCTATCACCCTGTATAAAAGTCAGACTCAAATGGACCAAAAGCCTCATGGTGAAACCTGAAGATGCTGGAGGAAAAGGTGCAATACCTGCAAGATCAAAGCACGTGACGGACTCTCTGCCGAGGACCCCCTCCTCGGGAGTTAAAGCCACCCGCTGACAAATAGAGCTCTATTGGAGGACAAAGCTTCTGTGCATCACAGGAAGCAATCCATCAACCTACTGAAGCAAAAGCCCCGAGTGGGAGAGAACTTTGCCAGCGATCCATCTGACAGAGGACTGATATTAGAAATATACAAAGAACTCAAAACCCCAAAGTTACAATTTTTAAAAACAGGCCACAGATCTGAACGGAATCCCCAGAAGAACTAAAAACACCTAAGTACTGTCTCAGAACTCGCTCACCCTCCTCAGCAATAGAGCAATAAAAAGCAAAACTACTTTGGGATCTCACCTTATCCCAGTCAGAACAGCAAAGATGCGGGGAAGTGGGGAATCTTCATTAGTTATTGGTGAAACTGCAAACGGGCGAGGCCACTAGGGAAATCAGTGTGGCAAATACTCAAAATACTAAAAGTGGATCTAACTTGAGCCAGCTGGGCATCTGCCCGATGGACTCAGTATCCTACCACAAAGAAACTTGCTTTCTCGTGTTCACTGCTGTTCCACGCACAGTGCTCAGGGAATATAAGCATCAGCTGTTAAACAAACGAGAAAGTGTGCATATGCACAATGGCGTTCTATTCAACAGGAAACAAAATCGGAACAATGAGGTTTTCAGAAAAACAATTTACTGAATGAAGCAGCCCTGATAGACAAACGTCACATGTCCTCTCTTGTGCATCCTAGCTCTGAACCTTTAGATTTGAAATCATACTTTACCATGTGTACATACATACACATTATAACAAATATCTAAGAGGAAATTTTCCAAAGATGAAATAGGACCAACCATATAGCTCAGCTGGAACCACCTGCCAAGCCCAGTGACCTGAGTGTGATCCCTCCAACACACATGGAGGAAGGAGAGAACTGACTCCTACAAGCTGTCTGCGGACCTCAGCGCTAGCACCCATACCACCCCCCTCAGCACTAGCACCCATACCATCCCCCTCAGCACTAGCACCCATACCATCCCCCTCAGCACTAGCACCCATACCTCCTCAGCACTAGCTAATTTTAGAAGATAGTGGCACCTTTCACTTGGGAAATGGGAATTTCTTTTTGCCCCTTTATGCTCAGTTCACTTACTGGTTCCATTCTTCCTTACCCAAACACATGTACCCAGTTGTTAATGTTTGCTCAGTAGAATGAACTCAGCAAGGAAGAAATCAGGTGACATTTTAACCTCCCCGGAGCCCTCACACACACAGCTGCAAGTAGGGTATATGGCCACCAGGTGGCGATGTCTTGTAACTCTGACACGAAAACAAGTAGTTTACAAACCTAGGCCTGACCAACCGGTGTCAAAATGTCCTGAGATCATTTTTCAAATACAGATTCTTGGCTTCTGTCCCAGACTTGCTCAATGTTGTGGAATGTTTCTTTAATGGTTTTCAGGTAAGTGTGAGCCACATCTGGTCATCAACATTCTTAATACAAACACATATTTAGATGTTGGTAAACGTTCAGGTGTGTTTGGTCAGTACTGACTTGACTGCTCCATGTCCTGTGACTGGTGTGTGTGGTGTCTTCAGCAACAGGGTCTTACCATCGAGCTCTGCTGGGCTACCAGGCCAGCATGGGAGCGTTGGTAACTCAGAGGGAAAGGCTTTCCTTGGGGAACTGGAGTCACAGTGGAAGTGTGGCCCTTGCTGGAAGAGCCTTCTGAAGCAAAGACGACCTCATGGCTCCTCCCTTCCTCCAAGCTCCCCATCTCTGAGCAGTATCCCCTAGGCTCAAGAAGGCCTTTCAACAAGGTAGGGGCACACACCTTTAATGGTCGTGCTTGGGTGGCCAAGACAGAAAGATCTCTGTGTGTTTAAGGCCAGCCTAGGCTACAAGATGAGTTCTAGACCAGCCAGATTCTGTCTCAAAAGAGGAAGAGAAAAAGAAGAGGAGGAGACAAGGAGGATGAAGAGGAGGGGGAGGAGGAAGGGGGAAGAAGAAGAAGAAGAAGAAGAAGAAGAAGAAGAAGAAGAAGAAGAAGAAGAGAGAGCAAGGCTTGTTTCCTTCCTACTTTTTGCCTTTGTAGAACAATCATAACTGTCTCCAGACCCAGCATTTGGGCCAAAACTCACTTGAATACTCAAATCTCAAAAAGAAAACAACTAGATGTTCCCCCTCATATGTAGAATCCAGACAGCAATGTATATAAACAGCTGTGGGTGTGGGTACAGGAGAGAGCACGTAGGAAGAAAACAAGAGTCTGGGCTAAATATTAGAGGATTCAGGAGGAAACATGAGGTAGTGGGCATGAGTTAGGAAAGGGGCTACAAGGCTGGGCTGTTTGTGATAAATTGAATAGGTATGGCCCCCACAGCCTCCTGTGTTTGAATGCTTGGCCTATAGGGAGTGGCACTGTTAAGCCTTGTTGGAGGAAGTGTGTCCTGAGCTTTGCTTAGTGTGACACACAGTCTCTTTCTGCTGGCTTCTGATTAAAATGTAAAACTCTCTGGGTGTGGTAGCACACACCTTTAATCCCAGCACTCCAGAGGCAGAGCCAGGCAGATCTCTGTGAGTCTGAGGCCAGCCTGGTCTACAAAGTGAGTTTCAGGTCATCTAGGGCTACACAGAGAAACCCTGTCTGGGGGGGGGGGTGGGGAGATGCAGAACTCTTGGCTCCTCCAGCACCATGTCTGCGTACTGCCATGTTTCCTGCCATGATGATAATGAACCAAACCTCTGAAGTCGTAAACCAGCCCTAATTAGATGTTGTCGCTTATAGAGTTGCTGTGGTCATGGTGGCTCATCACAGCAGTGACAGCCTAACTAAGACACTAGTGGAGCATGTTTTTAATCCTGCACTTAGGGAATTTGAGCCTAACCTGTCCTACAGATCAAGTTCCAGGACAGCCAGGGCTACAAAGAGAGACCTTGTCTAAAAAAAGAAAGAAAAGAAGGAAGGAAGGAAGGAAGAGGCTCTAAAGCTAATTGTTTTTCTAGCTCTAAGTCTGTCATGAAGTTTTTCTTTTGGGTTGTGGGTAAGTGCATAAAAATATATTTGATAGTGGAAGTGTATAATCCAATGTGAAGCTCCACCGTTCCTGTTCTGAATGGCTATTCTAATCGCACAAAAGTTTATTGGGTTGTATAGCTATTGGATTTGGTTAATTTTGGTGTGATTTTCAACTTTTTTATAATCAAGTTTAAAATAATTTTTTCTAAATTACAAAGATCCTTCCTGGAATGCTGTTCCAAAGTTGCCATAGAGGCCAGGCTGGTGGGACCCACTCTTATGGCGTGAGGAAAAGATGTGGGCTCTCCTCTTTGTATCGCACCTCCTGAGTCTGGGTACTCCATCACCACCCAGATCTTTCTTACTGGGTACAAAATGGGTGAAAGGTGACACCTACACGAAACAGCCACCTTAGCAGCACTCCAGCCCAGCCACATTCTTTCTACTTAAATGTCTTTCTGATACATCTACCCACTGCATTTCATCATGTCCAGTGCTGACCACTGCCCAGAGAGGCACCTGGAGCCACATTCTCCACTCTGTTCTATAAACTGTAACACAAGAAACAAGGGGTTAGGAAGGCTGAAGATGATGCTCCAATGTTATAGTTTTGGGTAACTGTTCAGGCAGCAAACTGTCTCTGTCCTGTTTACTCAGGTAATCAATTTTATTCCTTCTCAAGTCTCTGATGGGGTTGAAGACCAGATCCTTTAGTTTTACAATTAAACTTGGTTGTTTAGGGGTTAAGATGTCTTTAGGTCTAGATAGATGTTTCAAGTTGATGGAGATGAGATAGGATAGATACTGAGTTACAGTCAGAATTTTAGACTCACAGAGATAGGAAAATGTTTTCTTCAAGGTTGCCAAATACAAATAGCCAAAACACTATGAATATAACATGAATGTAATTCCTGAATGTTCTGTAGTTTTTGCTGTGTGCAGTTTATTTTATATAGGCATAATAATATAAATGTATATGTAAAAAATAAAAAATATTTTAAACAAAGAAAACAGACTTTATAGTAATGCATTCATTAACAACAGATATATTTAATAAAGTAAATTATTGCAAAGACAAAAAAAAGTCTGAAAACACCTTAGAATTTCTTCCAAATGTTACTTCTAAGAGGTCTTAACAGGTCTTCTCATCAATGTGACCATTGTGAATGGGATGGGCCTCACAATGATACGTTGGCAAAGCTTCAGTGGCCAGCTGGCCCCGTCGTGTGAGGAGGCTGCTTAAACCACAAGCAAGCACAGATCCAGCACTGGTCACACGCAGCTATCCTTCGTGCAGTGGGCCACCTTCACAGGAAGTGCTGCTCACAACCATGGGCAGAACAAACAGAGCTCTCCTTGAGCAAATGGGGCCAAGTTAGGAGCTGTGAGGTTCGGTCTATCAGAAAGTCTCCAGAGAGCCTGGAACACACACTTTAGGCTGTTTCTCATAGAGACCCTGCTCCAGGCACCTTTAAAGCGACAACTTTCCACTAAATTCTGAACACTACGGAAAACATTTTTTCACATTTTTTTAACCTACCTCCAACAGAACATTGGCTTGCTCTGCCTCCCCACTGACATAGTGCTCTCAGTCTGTAAGGAGCTGTGGGGTGTCTTGCAAACAGATGTGAGCATGCTCTCAGGGCTCCATCCTGGTCCTTTTTCTAATAACAAAATGGATTGTGACTTCTCAGTATCATTGGTTATGTGAAATAGTGTTTGGCTCTGTTAAACACACACATACACACACACACACACATACACACAACACACACACACACACAAATACATTCTCGAATGATAGTAATGATAAGGTGAACATGGGTTGACTACTGGAATTCCATATTTTTTTTTTCTTTGAAGTGTCATATTTAGTTGCTGCAGGTCCTGCTACAGGACCACAGGTCCTGGAAAGAAGTCAGGTGACAGGGGCGCTCTTGCCCCATCAGGCTTACTTGCAAATGGGAGAAGATGGTGAGCAGCAAGCAATTAAAATGATTCCACCTGTGCTGAGTGACACAGAGACCTGACTAGAGCCAGAGAGGCTGGGACAAGATGGGGAGATGTCAATCAACCAGTTTGGACAGAATTGTGAGGGTTACTGAATTCCATAATAGCTCTGAAATGTTTCCATCAGACTCGTATGACAAGAAAGAGCCAGTGTGAGCCAGGCGTGGTGGCGCATGCCTTTAATCCCAGCACTCGGGAGGCAGAGGCAGGTGGATCACTGTGAGTTCGAGGCCAGTCTGGTCTACAAAGTGAGTCCAGGACAGCCAGGGCTACACAGAGAAACCCTGTCTCGGAAAAAAAAAAAGAAAGAAAGAAAGAGCCAGTCAAGCGAAAGCTGACAGGAGGATTGATGCCGGAGGGTTGATGCTGTCAGAATCCTGGCAGGTGCTCCAGTTGGTGTGTATTCTAGGAGCCAAAAGAAGAGGCAGCCAGGATGTGACATCTTCACTGTCAAGTTGATTGGACTCGGAATCATCCAGGAAGTTGGTGAGATGCATCAGAAACTGTGTCTGAAGGCAACACTTGGAGGCGGACCACTTCCTCCCACTGGTTAGGGGCCTGGAGAGGGTCAAAGGCAAAAGCAGACCAAGAAAGGCCGTGGAGAACTGCACTTCTCTTCCCGCTGTTCACTGTCCACCGAGAATGTTCCCACCACCAGCTCTGCACTAAGCCCTGTGAAACTGCGATCCCTAATTAACCCTCCAGCCTTCAGTTGTTTCTGTTGACACCCGGTGCTGACTACACACCGTGCTTAAAGTATAGGCAGGTAAGCTGTTGTAGGGATGGGCCAGACTGGAGCACACATGTTCTCATAGCCACTGTAAGGACATCTAGATCCAGGCTAGAAAACATTGTTTGGTGATGACAACTGCGTCGGCCAGAGTCTCACAGGAGACAAGGTCCCTTTTGAAAAAGAATGTAATAAAGTAATTACTGAAACAGCAAGATTAAGAGAGCCAGCAGGGGAGCTGGAGAGATGGTCCAGAGGTTAAGAGCCCTATCTGGTTTTCCTGAGGTCTTGAGTTTAATTCACAGCCACCACATGGTGACTCCTAACCATCTATAATGAGATCTGTTGCCCTCTTCTGGAGTGCAGGAAGAACATTGTATCCATAATAAATAAATCGAGAGGGGGGGGGGCGGGCAGGGGAGCGCCAGCCGGGATAGCTTAGGATTCAATTTCTTTGAACATCAAAAAGACTCTAATGAAGAAAAGCTAGAGAAGGCCAGTGAAGGAAAAGGAAGCATAGAAGTCACTCACAGAACAGCCACTGTGGATGCAAGCCATGGCTTACCCCAAGGAAGGAGAAGGTGATGGTCACTCTGTCATCACTCAGCTCCCCCACTGTCTTAGCTCCTACCAGTGCCCTCCTGGGAATGAACCAAAACAAAAGCCACTACAGAGGGAAGCCACATCACCATGTCTCCAGGGCTCCTGCCTCCAAGGCTAGGAGTTGACATAGAGATGAGCTTTGGAGGCTGTGTGGGAGAGAAGAGGACTTGGCTCAAACATCTCTATATAATGTCTTTTACCAAACAGTAATAGGCCAGAGAAGAAACACTTGCTAACACCCACTCAGTCTGTTTCCTGACAAATAAATACTCAAGGTCCCTGGGTAAGAAAAATGTAGTGGGGCCCATAGATCACACTTATGTTACAGAGGGTATGCCTTTTTTTTTTTTTTCTTCTTGGAAATAAATGTTTGTCTTTCCACGACAATTGATGGTATCTAGACTTGATCTAGATCTCTATAGTAAATATAATGTCATTAAAATAGATCAGAAAAATATTATAAGTTACAGGGAGTTTTCTAAGTGGTGTCCTGGGAGGGCTATGATGGTGTTGAAGGTGATTCTTATATGATTGATTTTATGGTCATTTTATAAACTTCATCTGGACCATCTTCCCAGGTAGTTTCTTTGAGTCTTCAAACATCCTACTCCATCCATATGTTATTCTTTACCTGTTCCCTAGTACATGATGGGTAAGGGTAGAAAGTTACACCCATGGTGCCACAAACTGGGCCACTGGCAGTCCTACACACTTTCAAAAAGTTACAGAGCCCCTTAGGTTTTTTTGTTTTGTTTTGTTTTTTCTTTTTTCATCTTCCAAACAGTTGATGGCAATGTGGGTGAGACACCTGGGATCTGAAATTCGAAATGTTTCAAAAATTTTAACTCTTTGACCAAAGGCATAATGGAAAATTCCACACAAGGACAATGTATAAGTAGAAAATTGCTACACATGTTGCACAGACTTCCGCTAAGACTATGTGTATTAGTTACTTTCCTGTTCCTGAGATAAAATATTCTGACCAGCCCAGTGGTGGTGACTCTTGCCTTTAATCCCAGCACTCGGGAGGCAGAGGCAGGCAGATTGCTGTGAGTTCGAGGCCAGCCTGGTCTACAAAGTGAGTCCAGGACAGCCAAGGCTACACAGAAAAATTTGTATTTGATAAAATACAAAAGACTATGGGAGGCATTATTTATTCAAACCACTATACAGTGCATATTAAACATAAATACATTTCACGCTTAAAGTTGAGTCTTATATTAGGATTTGTTTTGTTTTGATTTGTTTGATAAGATACACAGCAACTTAGCAGAGAAGGATCTTAGTTTGGCTCACTGTTCAGGGGTGCATCCCATCACGGTGGGCAAGTCATGGCAGCAGGAGCTGAGATGGCCAGTCCTAGTACATCTGTAGTCAGGAGGCAGAGACAAGTGGATGTTACTGTTCAGCTTGCTTGCTTTCTCCTTTTCCTTCAGCCCATTGTGTGTTCCTGCCGTGTTAAAAGGTAGATCTTTCCACTTGAATTAACCTGATTTAAATCATCTCCCACAGGCATTTCCATGGGATTCTCAGTCCTTTCAAGGTGACAGTCAATATTGATCATCACGTTTTCAAGATTCTATCACATATGCACACCAAGAGGAGGGAGGGAAAGAGAGAGGGAGGGAGGGGCAGAGAGAGAGAGAGAGAGAGAGAGAGAGAGAGAGAGAGAGAGATATTCCAAAATAATTTTAAACGTCCAACTAACCCAAACATGTGTGCTGTTTTGGATATGGGATATTGACTTGCAGCATGTATCCCATCATGTGAATCATCACAAGAACTGAATCAGTATTGTTTTCTGAAGGCTCAGACCATTACTTGGTTCACTCTGAGCAATAAGAAGCTTGCCCCTATGTGGAACCAGAAGATTCTATGTGGCCGTGTGGGGTCAGGCCAACACTGTAACCAAGCTGTATCCTCCCTCCACCAGAGGTGGCTTCTCACTCACAAGTACTCTCTTCACTCCACAAACAATTGTAAGAAGTTCACCTGAGATACCAGAAGAACTAAAATTGGGTTTTAAGGTCACCGGGTCAAAGGTTAATAAATAGGCCTACAGGAGATAATTTAGCCAGCTGCAAGGAGGAACCAGCAACCAGTCTTGTTGAGTTCCTTTCCACTCACAGGAGATAAGGTTGCTAGGAAACTGGCCCAGAGAGAGAGAGAGAGAGAGAGAGAGCAAAGAAAACCAGAGCCAGCTGTGATTTTGGCGCCCTCTCACAACCAATCATTTTAAAGCACAATACCCCTTTCATATCTCAACCAATAGGTGCTTGCAAGGCTAGAACTCCCCTGCTTTGGGCACGCTGGGAGGGAAAAGAGCCTATAGATTTAGCCTCACCTCTGAGTCCAGGGCTCTTTCCAGACACCACTGTGTTGGTGACAGCCAAAGCCCGGCTGAAGTAGAAAATTAAAGGATCCTGTGTGCGTTGCATCATGATCAAGTCCTGGTGGTCTTAGGGGGTCTTGTGATCTGGGCACAACGCACCAGGTTCTTAGCCTCTCTGTGGGCAGAAAAGAGTCAGTGCACTAAATTATCTATAAATGCTGTTTTCCTACATTTGAATTTGCTCCACCAAATGCCAGCTAAAGAGCTGGGGGCCAGGGGACGTGTTAGTTAAGCATCTTGGATATAAGTCATAGAAGGTAGGTATCACAGGAGTGTTGGCTCTGTTTCTTAACAATTAAACTTTATTATACAACCCAACTTTCTTACACAAGAGGAAAAAAAGGTTAAAGGGAAACAAGAGTGAACCTTCCGGTATCCGTTCCACAGGACGGGTCCCTAGGTGTCTCTGGCCTGCACGCTGGTCCTAGCTGTTCATGCTGATCCTTTTCCCAACCCACATGCGCTGGAGCTCGGTCCAAACCTGCTGCTCTTCTCGACCTCTCTGCCTGTCTGTCTCTCACGTGCAAGGGCCAGTCTCTTCCTCCCATCGAGGGTCCATTAGAAACACAATAATTCAGATGGAGTCCCCCAGTTTGCTTCCTGAATTCCAGGCCCAGGATGGCTCTACCCAGTCTATCTCAAGGTTAATCTCGGGGAGTATCCATGGTGTGTCCAAGGGCAAAGCCCGCCAAGACTGATTTCACCTGTGACAAAGCTTACAATCCTTCCCACACAGGAGTTTACAGTAAGAGAGTTTGAGTCCAAAATATATCTAAGGAATTCAAGGGCAACCAGGCATTAGAAGCCCCTGAAGTGGGACTCAGCAAGCTAAAGAAATCCCTCCACTTCAGCACCACCCAGAGCCATTATTATATACATTGGATGGATTTTTGTCTTGTGCTGCAGGCTACATTTCCTGTTTTACTCCCTCCAGAGTCTCTGAAATACACATTTTATAATTGGAATCAAGATGACAATAACTGGTTATCTCTCTTTTTGAATTCCAAGATCTTGTTGGAAAGAAAATCAGACTTTGTTTGGGACAGAAAAGGCGATGTCGCTGAGATGGTAAGAACACAGAAAAGGCTGCTGCTTGAGGGGTCGGAGAGACTGGAAAGTGAGGTGTCTCGGGCCTCAGAGCATGTCAGCATGGTAGACAGAAGAATGGCCTGGCCTTCTGCCAGGAGGCTTATTATTTGCAGTCTCAAGACCCAGAGTGCGTCTGAGGCAGCTTCACACTTGTTTATAACAACCAATAGCTAGATCTCCAAAAACTTTGTGGGACACTAGATAAACTCAGTCATCACTAAAAATTAAACTATACAAATTCACAACTGGAATCATATTAAAGTTGAAGGTAGTTTTCAAGATTGCTTTCAGAACCTAGAATCCCTCACATAAAAAATGGATGTGCTACTTGCATACATCCTGCATGCCCTCTTAAATCATCTCTAGGTGACTTATGATGCATAAGACAAAGAAAATACTATGTAAGGAGATGTCTCGTTGTATCATGTAGGAAACAGTAACAAGAAGAAAGCCTGTGCAAGTTCAGCACAGGTGCCTGTGTTTTTATTTACTTAGTTATTTGTTTGTTTTTTTCATATTTTTTTATAATGAGTTGGTTGGGTCCACAGGTGGGAAGACCAGACAGACATACTCACTCCTTGCTTCCTAGTTATTTTCTCCCAGTTGACTATCAGCCCTGATGTTGCAGAGTCTGCTGCATGTGCCCATGCAGCGGGAGGTATAAATGGGGCACAGCAGTGTCCCAGGGAGGTGTCACCACACAGCCAGGGGATAACCTGTCCGCAGCAGGTAGAACGGCTCAAACCAGTGACACTGAAAAGTTCCACTGGTCAAAACTTGGTTTGTTAACTCTAGTTTTCTTTTAACATTGTATGTTTCAGGGATCAGCAAACTATGACTGGAAGGCAACTTGCCCTTCCTTCTCATGAAACTCATGAGCTAACATTGATCGTTTTGTTGTTGTTTAATGCTTAGGTGAAAAAAAATGATATTGCTTGACATGTAAAAATTATATTACATTCACATTTTCAGCATCTCCAAATAAAGGGTTTTTTTTTATGTTTTACAATTGCTATTATTAGTATGTTATTATTAGTGTGTGGTGTATGTGTCTGTCTGTGTTGGGTGTGTGTGTGTGTACACATTCATAGTGTGCATTTGGGAGCACATGCTGAGAAACTGTAAAATTGTAAAATTACAAAATGTAAGACCTGAGGCTTCTCCCAGTTCTTGTTACTGCTAGCCTCAGGAGTTCCACCCTAGTTCCCAGAATAGCTACATGTGAGCTCCCCACTATCAAAGGTCTCATATGGTTTCTAGTAACCGCCCTAGGGACCCACACCCAAGTCCCCACAAGAGGTCTCCCAACGCCAATGTCCATATGGTCTAACTTGATAAGCAACCCCACCTGCTTTGTGGTTTTAGTCTTTAAAAACTAGCCTGTAACAGCTACTCCGGGTCCTTCACCTCCCGAGTGCTGAGGGACCCTGACACATCAACAATTGGGACTTCTGATGTGTCAGTAATAAATTTTACCTATACCTCCAGCCTGTGTGACTTGAGTGGTCTCTCGTGGCAACCCCCTTCCTAAATTGGACTCGAGGGTCCAACAATGCAACTGCTCACACTTAGAGGTGAGAGGACACTTTTATGCAGTCAGTCTTCTCCTTCCACCTTTACATGGGTTCTGAAGATTGAACTTAGGTGTCTATCAAATCCCTTTACCTACTGAGCTTCCTTGCCAGCCCACAAATGCAGCCTCATGGGAACAAGGCCATCCTGACCATTGTCCCCTGCTAATTGCTCTACAACTACGGTCTTAAGTACTTGCAAACAGAGACCATATGGCCTGCAAAGCCAAAACATTTACTGTGTCATTCTTTAAGGCAGAAATAGTTTTTCTGATCTGGTCTAGATTTAAGAGAATGAGGAAAAAAAATAAATGCTAAGAATGAAAGATTCTTAAATGTTAAAATTCTTAAGATGTGCCGTGTCTTATACTACTACATTAGGACTAAGCACACAGACTGGAGGGAGAACCCGAGACCTTTTCACCCAAGTCAGCAAAGAAACCCCTCCCACCACTGCCAAATCAGTGAGGTTCTGACAGTTTTTCATGGCTTCACTTTTTTTGTGTGTGTGTAATCAAGACAGACGAAAACACCAACTGAGACGTGTGATGTGAATGCGCTTTGCTCAATTAGACAGCATGGAAGCATTTATACAGAAGGTTCTGTTAGGATGCTGTTGCCGGCAATGGCCATCTGACATCCACAGTGTAGAAGGTCAGCAGAGCAGGAGGCAGAGAGCGGTGACAGGAACCCATCTCTCTACACAGCTGGTAGAATCTCCCTGGGAGAATCTTTGGCATTCTGGAATCTATCATTACCTTCCAAGAGATTTGTTTGGCAAGCCCTGTTTAATTGTAGACCAAACCAGTAGGTAGCACCATCATAGCTCCAGGCTCCGGGCCTCAGCTTCCAGCCCCATGCCACACAGCTTGGCTAACATTTCCAGAGGAAGCCAAAAGAAACCTGCTCCTTGACCGTCTGGATCTGGGGTTAGAAGTGTGGCTGCTGCACAGAATACAGGTACGGGAGCTGCCAGGTGCAAGCCCCAGCCAGTGCAAGGCCTTCAGGGAACAGGAAGAAACCTGTTTCTCCCTTTTGTTTTCCCAAATTCCTTCCTTTGGGAGCTGTATATTTAAGGACCAGCATAATCTAAGGCACACAAAGGGACCTTTAGAAAGTTGTTGCCCTGGCCCAGAGGATGAGAAAGACCCAAGGAGATCCTAAGTTTACACCTCATGTGGATCACCAGCACAGACACATACTAATAACTAAAACTGACGTAAACAAACAAGCAAACAAGAGACAGCTAGAAACACAGCAAACTCAACTCTGATTCCCTGCGTTACTGTACTATCAGACTCACATGTCCTGGTTTTGATTTTTGTTTGTTTTTTTTTTCGAGACAGGGTCTCTCTCTGTTAGCCTTGGTTGCCCTAGACTCGCTTGGTAGACCAGGCTGGCCTCGAACTCACAGCGATCGGCCTGCCTCTGTCTCCTGAGTGCTGGGATTAAAGGCGTGCAGCACCACGCCCCGCCCTCAACTGTCCTGTTTTAAACAAGTCACACAGTATACCAAGGAGCAGGAGAGCAGGAAAGCGTGACCCCTTTGAAGAGAAAAAGTGGAAAGCAACCGTCTCTGAGGATTAGCAGATGGTGGGCTCACTAAGCAAACATCTGTAAGCATCTGTCTTAGAAGAGCAAAGTAAGGTGTAGATGAAGTCAGGGCCCAGAGCCCAGCAAAGAGACAGAAAGCTTAACCACAAACAAGAAGAACCCTGGGATCTGGGAGTGCAGTGGCGGGAACAGGGGCAAGTGGAGCAAGCGGAAACAATCAGGGAACTCACAAGTCAACTGAGACGGTGAATGTGAAAGACATGAAGGTTAAAACAAACAACAGCAACCAGAGCCCAAGGAAATAATAGAACACCATCAAAAGAGATGGAGGAGGAGAGGAAAGTGGTTGGTGGTTTGAATAGAAATGGCCCCAAAGGCCCAAAGGTGGCGGCATTATTGCGGGGGGTGGGGGGGTGGGGGTGGCCTTGCTGGAGGAAGTGTGTCATTGTGGAGGTGGTCTTTGAGATCTCAGATGCCCAAGCTACGCCCTGTGTGGCTCACTGTCTTCCTCCTGTCTACTGATCCAGATGTAGAACTCTCAGCTCCTTCTACAGAACCATGTGTGCCTACCTGCTGCTGAGAAATTGTAAAATTATAAAATGTAAGATGCTTGTTTGCCCTGCCTACCCAGAGGCTTCTCCCAGTTCTCATTACTGCTAGCCTCAGGAGTTACACCCTAGTTCCTAGAATAGCTATATGCGAGCTCCCAAATTATCAGAGGTCCCATACGGTTTCCGGTAACCGCCCTAGGGACCCACACCCAAGTCCCCACAAGAGGTCTCCCAACGCCAGATGTCCTAATGTCCATATGCTCTAACTTGATAAGCAACCCCACCTGCTTTGTGGTTTTAGCCCTTAAAACCAGCCTGTAACAGTCACTGGGGGTCCTTAGCCTCTCGAGTGCTGTAGGACCCTGGCGCGGCAGCAATAAACCTTTGCTTTTGCATCAGTGCGTTGTGCCTTGTGTGGTCTCTAACGGCGACCCCCTTCCCAAGTTGGGCCTGAGGGTCCAACACTGCCATGCCCTGCCGTGACAAGAATGGACTAAGCCTCTGAAACCGTAAGGCAGTCCCAAATGTTTTCCTTTATAAGAGTTGTCAAGGTCATGGTGTCTCTCTTCACAGCAATAAAAACCCGAACTAAGAGAAAAGGGAAGGAGGAGGGGAAAGGGAGATGAAGAAGAATGAATTTTTTAAAAAGAGAAGAAATAAAAAGTTGAAAGGAAAGGACGTGCGTGACTGCTCCTAGGTATGGTGAAAGAGAAAGTTTACTATAGAAATGTGAAAGAGGCCTGGAGAGATGGCTCAGCCGTTTAAAGGTTTAGCTCACAAGCAAAAATAGAAGAAATGCGGGAGAGCAAAGACAGGCGCGCCTGGGAGTGGGCGGGGAAGAAGAGGGTGAGTGGGGAACCTCACAAATGAAGCAGCCAGGAGGCCAAAGGTACAAAAGGGCAGGTAACCAAACTGTGGGGTGGGGGTGGAGGCAGCCCCTGGGCTGAGAGCTCAGGGTAGAGGGCAGAGTATAACAGCCAAATACACCTGTAACGGTAGAGACTGGGGATGTTGGCAGAACCTGGTGGCCAGGTCCACTCTGATATGTTAAATAGATACCTCAATCTTTTGTGCTGGGTTTGAAACTTAACCAAGAGAAAGAGGGGAACAAAGAAGAGGGGAGGAAGAAAGGAAGGAGGAGGAAGAGCGGAAGAGGTGGGGAGAAGAGGAAGGGAGAGAGGAGCCAGCAGGTATAGTGGCATAGGCCGGTAATCCTAGCATCAGGAGGCTGAAATGGGAGAACCAAGAGTTCCAGGCTAGTCTGAGCTTTGTACGCAGAGAGACTTTGTTTCAAAATAAGAAAGTAAACAAATAGTTAGCACAAAGGTATAAGCGGATGGTTCAGAGGTGGAGGAAAGCAAGCACGCTGCACCCTGCTGGTGGGGAGGTAGCCGGCAGGCGACTGGTTGATAAAAGCATACCCACATTCCCGGATTTTGTCTTCACTCCTGATCCCAGAGCTCCAGTGGCCACTCTACTCTCTCAGGGCCACACTGCATTTTCTCCAGTCTGTTCCCTTCCCAGATGCTCTGGAAAACCACTCCACGTCTTCTTTTCCTCCTCCCTCACAGTGAACTGCCTTCACTATTCCCCAAGAAAACAGAAGCCACCACAGCAGTCTTCGACAACCACCACACCCATCTGCAAAGGCGCTCTGGTCTCTGGGTTTTCACTAGCTCATCTGCCTGAGGCAGACACTTTACTAGCAAGCATGCAAGGAATATTGTGATAATAGGCTGGCAACCGAATTTCTTTTCTTTCTTTCTGCTTTCCTCTGTGCCATTGGAGGCTGGAAAAATACACACAAGGAAAAAAGGACTCCCCAGACAAATGTTTCTTGGGCATGGGAAGCTGGGGGAATCACTCTGATGTCTTTAGGCAGAGGGCTGTGAAGGGACTCCCTGGTCATTTGACTTTCTTTAAGGACTCTATGAGTGAAAACAAAGAGAAGGTGAACTGAGAACATTTTGAATCCGGTAATTTGCTCTGCATAGTAGTACATGCCTGTTATTTCAGCACTCTAGCTGTTGAGTAGACAGGACTGTGAGTTCAAGGTCAGCCTGGGCTATTCGGGCAGACTCTGCAGTTTTTAAAAAAAGAAAAATAAATAAATAAAGGAGGAAGGAAACTAAATGGGTATCTCAAAGACTTGTCTTTATTCTACATCTGTGTATGTGCCTACACCAAGTAGTGCAGCGGTCAGGGGATCCTCTGGAGCCGGAGTTATAGGCTGGGAACCAAACACTACTCCTCTATAAGGGTAGCAATCTGCCGGGCGTGGTGGCGCACGCCTTTAATCCCAGCACTCAGGAGGCAGAGGCAGGCGGATCGCTGTGAGTTCGAGGCCAGCCTGGTCTACAAAGTGAGTCCAGGATGGCCAAGGGCTACACAGAGAAACCCTGTCTCGAAAAACCAAAAAAAAAAAAAAAAAAAAAAAGAGTAGCAATCTCCCTTAACGGCTGAGCCAGATGTCCAGCCCCTAAATGGATGTTTGGGTTTTTTTTTTTCCTTAACCACTATATTTTATTACAACTTATTAACTGAGCGTATGACTTATAGTCTGACTAACCAAAACAAAAGGAAAAGAGGATTAAGGAACATAACAACAAAACCATAAGAATATCACTTCCGAAGAACGATTCTCCTGGCGTGATCAGCAGAATTTCTTCTGCTGGAACTTGGAGTAACTAAATGGATGTTTTAAAGATGCTTTCTCACCTGTGCTAGGATTCAAGGAATCAGTGTAAGTAATCGTGTTTCAGATAATAGAGCTGTTAGCAAAGGGAGCACTGTTGCCTGAGGCCTAACTGTCACTGCGAGGCAAGAGACAGGAGAGAGGGGCCAAGCAAGATCCAAGCTTTAGTGCTCGTGGTGCAAAACCAAAGATGACAGGAGCGCGCCTGGCCTGGCCTCAGCACATACGTTTCGATTCAAAGAACCACAGTGCTGAAAAACATAAATGAAATCAGTTCCAACGTTTACTGACACAAGGGGGGAAATTGCAAGCCAGCGTGGAGGGAACTACCCTTCCAGAGCACAGCCAATCTCCTCAAATCCTCTCAGAGGCTCCTTCAACCCAGACTGACCGCAGAAATCCCTGCTGGCCTCAAGCCTGCCTGCTCAGCTTCCACCGCACATCCCTCCTAAAGTGTCGCTCAGCTCCTCTCCTCTCCACCCTCCCTCAGCAGGCTTAGGCCTCTCCATTTTGTGTTTTCAAGAAAAACCCTTATCCTCTCCAAAGTAAACATTCTGTCCTTGTTTCCTCAGCAACGTCTTGGGGCACAGTTGCCCCAGGTCTCCATTATCAAACCCTCAGGTCCCAGACAACAGAATTCTCTTCAGAGAGGCAGAAAGATGCAAGAAGGGCTGGGGCCACAGAACATTCATGATTTTTCCCCCAACGCAGTAGAATAAAGTCTCTTCCCCCTGTGCCCCTCTGCATTCCAAGGGTCTTAAAATATCTAATTTCAAAAGGAGAAGGGAGAACACCCTTGGAAATACAGAAATACTGGCGAAGAGGGAAATGTTTCCCTTCCAATAGGGCCAGCAGCCTGGGGAGGTGAAGGGCTGGGGTTCTTTTTAGCCATCCAGGCCTCAAAATGTAAATGAATCTATTTACTCAGCGAAATATTTCCTTATTACATTTTGAGTAATTTCCCATTGAAAACAATAGGTGCATGTCAAATAGCTCAAGGCGTCCCCTGGGCCCTGGGGGCTCAGGATGGACCCATCTTTCATCTTCTTTCAAGACAGAAAGGCGTGTGTGTGTGTGTGTGTGTGTGTGTGTGTGTGTGTGTGTGTGTGTGTTTGTCTTGACGTTTTGATTTAGCAACTGCCACTGACCAGTTGAGCTTTGGAAAAGACAAACAACAGCTGCTCCCACCTCTGCTCAAAGTGGCTCCACGTGAACCCAGAGCGGAACTGAAGCAGCCTCCATTGGAGCCAGCTTACTGGTCAGGGTAGTACAGGTTGAACCCTCAGGATCACACTCTGTGTGTAAATGGTAGGTGTCATAAGGTAACTCGGGGCTTTATGACATCAGCCAAAACCCCCAGGAAGCTCCAGACCTGAAAGGATGCATCCCTACTATCCTGTGTAAGCTCACCTGAGCTCATCTGTCTTTATATTTATTTATTTTGGTTTTTCGAGACAGAGTTTCTCTGTGTAACCTTGGCTGTCCTGGAGTCACTTTGTAGACCAGGCTGGCCTTGAACTCACAGAGATCCGCCTGCCTCTGCCTCCCAAGTGTGGGATAAAAGATGTGCGATATCATTCCCGGCTTCATCTGTTTTTATACTCCACCAAGATCAGCAGTGGGATGTGTGTGTGTCTCTCACTCTCTCTGCTCCTCTGTCTGAACCTGCTGCTCCCTGATTCAGGTAGACCAGTAAGCCCTAAGGATCTTCCTGCCTCTGTCCTCTCATCTTTGGGATCACAAGTATACACTGCATACTTGCCTTTGTTTATTTAGGTTCTGGGGACCAAACCATTAACTCTGCTGGCCACACTCACTGGGATCCCTTCTCCAAACTCCCAGCAAGTTTTGGGGTCTTAAACTTTCATGAGGAGTTTTGCTTCTGAAGTCCTGCGTCGCCACAGCTTCACACCAGGCCAGATGTGTGCACAATTCTTTTTTTAAAAACAATCCTCTGCAACACCGACATCAGCCCTAGTCTTACACGAAGCTTTCCATTGTCCCCAAGCCTTCTTCAAAGTCTGGAATGAAGACCTGTCGTCATGAAGAAACCATGAATCCAACAGAAAGGAATCCAAGGCGGTGAGTCCCTTCCTTGTGTGCTCTCTTAAAACTGTTTAAAGTTGAGTGTGTGCATGCGTGTGTGTGAGTGTGACTGTTGTGTGTGTGAGTGTGTGAGCATATGTGTTTGAGTGTGTGTGAGTGTGTATGTGTGTGAATTGTTGTGTGAGTATGTGTGTATGTGTGTAAGCTGTGTGTGTAAACATGTGTGTGTGTTTGTGATTAAATGCACCAACAGGATGTTATTTAAAGGATGCTTAGAGTGAATTTATTTCACAAACTGAAGGATTTTTTTTCCTTTTTTGCAATAATAAAACACTATTATCCCAACTCACTTCCACCTCCTCTTCCCACTAACTACAATGACCCTAAAAATTCTGTTTTACAAATTTGGATTTCTGAATAGAAAACGGGGATTAGCATTTCATTTAAAAACCAAATACAAACATCACACACTCTGCACCATGGTTCTTTCTGTCTGTATAAATAATCACCCCTCGTCTCCACTTGAGAACTTGCTGTTTCTTTTTCAATGCTTCCACTTTCTCCCCCTCTGTGTTCCTCAGACTAAACGCAAGAAAGAACTGAAATGAGATGCCAGGAAGATCAGACAATACAAGCTATTTTTTTAAATCAAAGATGTCTTTTTTGTGTGTGTATGTTTCTAAACGTCTTATTTCTTCCTCCTGGGCTCCAAGTACTTTCAAATTCTCCTTATTGCTCTTTCTTTACTCTTGGAGTTGATGCTGTGATAGATCTGGTGGTACTTTCCCTGGCAATGTACCCTGGTATATTTCTAAGGATGCCCTTGATGGACAAATGGCCAGAAACTTAGAAAACCTTGCAGTGAAAGGCAAGTTTTTGCAAAAGCCCGGTAAGGACACTGCTGTGGGTGGTGCTGGGGGCTGGAGCTGCTTCTGGCACTTGGAGGAGGGCCTGGTGGAATCATGCTGGAGCCATTAGTGCAGGTTTTGATTATGCTCTGACAAGTTCAATGCCGAGCTGTTTGGTTTCTCTCTACAGTTGCAACACACATGGGAGGCACATGTGGCCTCAAGTGGAGTTTTTCTCCTTTAGAGGTGTTGATAAAACATTTTTGAAAATGTAATTCATGAGCCTGTAACATTCCTCAAGTCTACAAGATGTAAACCCTCCCTCCCAGTCAAAAGGCAATGCCTTGGCAGGGAGCCTGACTGCTACCGAGATGCTCCTCCTACCCACGCCAATCGCTCCCTAACCAGCCTTGACCCCAGCTTCAACCTGGGAGGTTTGCTGGGACCCTGCCCAGCACAAAGGAGCTCCCCTGGACCAGAGAGTGACACCTACTGGGGCCTGCTCTTATCTTCGCCCAGCTGTTGCTAAGTTCTTTCTACTGGGACCAGCCAGGCCACCATCAGAGCCCTGTGTTCAAACCTTAGGAGTCAGTATACGAATGGTAAATGGACAGAGTGGAAGTTATCCAGGCCCATGGCTCCCCACTTAGAGTCTTTTGCGCATATGGAGCCTAATGATCATTGTCCACATCTTCCCTTGTGACTGTCATCTTCATCCGACACAGATACAATCCAATCCTTCAGGTGTCTGGTATTGCTATTTTCCAAAACATGTCTTCGACCGTCATCAAAGTGACTTTCCTAAAATGCAAATGTGATCATGCCTTCCCTTTTCAAGCCTTCCTTGTCCCCTTAAGCCATTGGGATTAAGTTTAGCATTGGTAGTATAGATTAAATAGGACAGCATGCATCACCCACAATAATCGTGATTGAGAATAAAGGACAAGTGCCCAGGTGTGAGCAAAGACTTTCCCAAGTTGTATGAGGGCACAGATCATCCCACATATGTGGGACATAAGCAGATGGGTACTTCTCAGGCCAATCCCAGCGAGTCCATCCACTCTCACTGCCTTATCAATGGCCGTTTGGAATCTCCATGGTCCCAAAGGCACATGTCGCAGGCTTGCTCCCTAGTCCTTGGCACAATTTGGAAATGGTGGAAATTTGAGGGGGTGGGGCCTAATGGAAGGAAGTCATGTCACTGGGATTGCACCCATGGAAGAGATATTGGGACCCTGTCCCCTTCCTCCCTTTTCCCCTCCTTGCCTCTTTCCCTTTCCGTCTTGGCCAAACTGTGAGATAGGAAGCTCTACTCTACCTCATGCTTCCTGCCTTGCATCGTGGAAGGCCAAAGCCAGTAGCACGGACTAAAGAACCCAAACTATGAGCTGAAAAGAAATCTCTCCTCATCATAAGAAAGTGGGCACCGTGGGGGCTTTTGCCAGTGCGACAACAAGCTAGCACACCACCCTCTTTGTTTTGCTCACCGTTTTGAACTCCATTCCTTTCTTACCACTCTTCACTCACTCTGGACAGCGCAGTTCCTCTCTGCTTCCACTCGGCTTGGTGTAAGACGCTGTCCCCAACCTCTCCAGACAAAGCTTAGCACTTTCCTTTGAGGCTATACCTACCTACTGTTTGTCTGTCCGGATTTCCCCTTGTCCCCCACAGACAGCTATATACTTTGAGGGCTGGGATACTGGCGCTGGTTGCCTCAACACATGCAAGGGAGTTAATGCATCCCGGATGTCACTGGGACATGAAGAGGGAGAGTATGAGGGGGCTGGAAGAGACTGGGTGACATCAGGAAGCGTGGGAGTTTGGGGTACAGGCACAGCATGGGAACTTTGCTGAGGCAGGCCACTGGGTGCCTGACACAGTCCAACATTAAGGACTTGGGTTCACTTTGTCCTGGGGTTCTGAGATGAGGGGAAAAAAATCTTCATTTTTTCATTGATTGACAAATAAAACATAACATAAAGTACAGTGACCTGTGGGACAAGAATCATGAGTGATACTTCTAGGATGCTGTGATTGTTTTCTTA
The DNA here is from genome assembly GCF_903995435.1 of Acomys russatus. NCBI lineage: Eukaryota > Metazoa > Chordata > Mammalia > Rodentia > Muridae > Acomys > Acomys russatus. Next base: position 37,877,959 of record NC_067145.1, read on the forward strand.
TGGCCTGGACACTGGATCCACAGATGTGTTCAGTTTGAGAAATTCTCTGAATGTGTAATATAATCAGTTAAAAATAAAGCGGTAGATTCTCTTCCCAGACTGGATAACCGAGATCTCACAGGGCGTTGACTATAGAAAGCCTCACTGTCTGTCCTTCCCAGCCATGGCTCGAATCTGGAAAGCTGCAGGGAGCAAATGTGTCTGCAAACCTTCAGAATTCTGCCAGCGCACCAAGATGCCGAGCAAATATGAACGAGCCAGCCTGTTTACTGCCAAGGTACAAGCTTAATTCTTCTGAGAGATGCTTTCATTTTTGTTAATTGTGCATGTGTTTGCAGTGAACATTTCAGATGTGTATTTTATTTGGGCTCACCACCCTTTTGGAGATGGTTACAGACACACCACAATGTGCCCTGTGTGCAGGCATTAGCATGCAGCTTGGAACCCGCCTTGCCAGCCATGCACCCATGCATATTCATGGTCCTGCATCTCTGTTCAGTGCACCCCTGACAGTCCTCTCCACAGCTCCAGGCCCCTTGTTTCCGATTTTCGTCCCCAACCCCCAGGCTGACTAGAGATGCTTTGGGCTGTTGGCTGGACCCGCCCTTGTGGTTCTGAAATGACACTAACTGGTGACATCCAGTGGCTGCCTGGCTTTATTACAGATGCATGTTCAGTCTGCTGATGCTGGCCCTTTTGTGCCTGTTTGAAAGGAGTTCTGCTCTGATGTGCTTAAGTGGCCCCAGTACTGACAGGAGGGTGGAGTGCGAAGGCTGTTGTTTTGTCGATGGCTAAGTTCTACCACATCTTGCGGCGGGGGGGGGGGGGGGGGGGGGGGCTTCCATGCTGTCAGACTCTGAGCAATAAGTGAAAGGTGGGTGACCCCTGTCACTGAGTGACAGTGAGCTTAAGACACAGCAGTGTCCTGACCTAACCCCCTGAGCTGTTCTGTCTGCGTGCCCCCCCCCCCCCGCCTTCTCCGTCCTGTTCTCTGCCTTGCCTCCTCTCTGCCACCTTGAAGACCTAATGGCTAATCATTTCCTCACAGAATGCTTAAATTGTGAAGCGGGAGCCATGTTAAAAGCACCCGGCTCCTCATTTTATTATTTTTCCAGAGAAAACAGGTTTTTCCTTGGCTGGCCTTGGTGCCATGGTAGGATATGACTTGTGACAGGTCTGAAACGCATTCAGAACAGTAAACACAGGGCCAGCCACAGCCCCCTAATTTAAACGCGGGGGGGGGGGGGCGGGGGCGGCAGCACAGGCCGTGTTTACCACGCTCGGGAGCACACGTGGCTTCACTTCAGAGGAAGGCATTCCTTTGAATCCGAGACCGGGACAGAGAGAGACTATAAGAAGGAAAAAAGTTTGGTTTCAATATGTGAAATTGGTGCCCCTGGGGGAAACTTTAATTCTTGTCAAATGTTTAGGGAGAATGCAAATGGGAAAGTTTCCACGTCTACAGATGTGTCCCTTGGCGCTCCTGCTCAAGTCTGCGCACAGTCCCTCGCTGACAGCTGAGGTGCTTCTGGAGGCTGTGAGCGCCGGATTGGCCTAGAAGAAGGAAACAACCCGTGCCTGGCTGGCAAGATGACAGACTGGCCATCCAGTTGCAGACAGCAAGGTGCCTTCCTTGTCTGTTAGCCCTGCATGGTGGCTCATGCCTGTAATCCCAATAATGAGAGGCCGAGGAAGAGAGACTGAGTTCTGGGTCAGCCTGGGCTACAAGAGGAGCCTCTGTCTCAACAAACGAATAACAGTAACTGTCATGCAATTGTTGAAAGTCACATTCTTAGCCCTAGTAGCTTGGAAAACTAGGATCTCCCAACATGTTAGAACTTTTAGTCCAGCCTAGAGTATACATTGAGAGCCTGTCTCAAAATAAAAGGGGAGACAATGGAAGGGGAGGGCGACAGGGACAGGCAGGGGTGGGGAGGTGGGCGTGGACGGGGATGGAGGGATGGACATGGAGGGGCGGACACACAAGACACTTTACCCAGCGTGAGAAGCAGCAGGAGGAGAGCCCCTTCCACAACTGCAGGAAGCAGGGAAGGACACACCTGAGCAAGTTCCTTTCATCAGGGCCCTGGGCCTCTGTGGGCAGAGGTGGGCCAGGCCAGGCCACCTTGACCCTCCAGAACCTCGGAGAGCACAGTGCTCTGTGTTGATCTACCAGTTGCATAAATGGAGCTTCCGCGATGGTCAAAAACACATTTCCAGTGCCCTTGGGAGAGACGTCAGAAGTTCTAATTATAACCGGCAGCTTCTGCCTTTCTGGGCATAGCTGATGTTTTGAAGAGGAAGGGAAACTCCGTGGATAGGGCTGGCAACTGCAGCTGTGGGGTGGAAGCATTACAAACATCTTCCCGCAGGGCACAAATGACCCCTCAGTTAGGCAAACAGAGATTCTGAGTGGAGCTGGGGTCTGAAATAGATACGCTTTCCCAGGTGCAGACAAATCCTCCACACTGGGAGCATCCAGAAGAGTTTCTGGGACCTCATGCTGGTCCTCAGCAGCAGGTTACCTAGGGGAACCACTCTTCCTGTGCATTCAGGGCCCTGGCTGAGCAGTCCTTCCGGTGACTTGACAGGAATTACCTTTGTGGCTGCTTCAGTCTACTACACAGAAGTTGCTTAGTGACTGTTGAGTGAAATTTGGCCCATTGCTGGTTAGGAGAAGGACTGAGCAAGTGTGGGGAAAGAAGAGGAGGGAGTTGGGAAGGTGGTTCAGTCCCCTAAGGGCTTGCCACACAAGCCCAAGGACCTGGGCTGCACCTCCCACATACAAAGGGCAATGTGCTAGTCCATGCTTGTAATTCCAACACTAGGGAGGGAGAGACAGCATGACTCTTTTGTCTTCGCTAGCCATTCTAGCCTACTCAGTGATTTCCAGGACAGTAAGAGACCCTGCTCAAAAACAACAACAGAGCAGGCCAGAGAGGCACCTGTGAAATGACAACCAAGATTGTCCTCTGGCCTCCACATCCACGTACCCTCCTCTCTCTCTTACACACACACACACACACACACACACACACACACACACACACACACACACACACAGAGAGAGAGAGAGAGAGAGAGAGAGAGAGGTGGAGTTATAACTCAACTCATCTAAATTGGATTAACATACTTTAAAAATAAGTAAATAAATAGCTTCGAAGACAAAAGTTCCCGGAAGCCATCCCTCTCCTGTTTTGTCCTCCCTTTCTATTTAATAAGTGTGAAGTAACAAGATGTTTCAATATACGAGTAATGATTGAATCAGAGTAAACATATATACCCAAATATACAGTATCTTTGTGGCAAAGGTGTGTGGAGCTCTTTGCTGTTTTGTTCAGAGCACTCTGAAACATTGGTGTTACTACAGCACAGCCGGTGAAGCACACCCCAGAACCTTTTGCCTACCTGACTGTACCTTGGGACCACTGCCCAACGTCTCTCCATCCCTCTTTGGTTTCCTTCTCTCCCTGATGTTTTGAGGCAATTTTCAACATCAGCTAGTCCCATCCTGTCGAGGGTATGCTCATGTTTGCTAGCGTTAAACTATAGGGTTTGGAGAAATGGTCATGGGTGCTCGGCTCAGAGGCACAGTGTTAAACGTGGAGCAGGCTGGGGCTGGAACAGGGCTGGAGTATTTGCCTAACAACAAGTACTCCCCGACAGCAACATCCCCGGCAGAGACAACCTAAGGAGCTGGGAGCAACTGAAGCAGTTATAGATACAGTTTGCTGTGCTGTGAGCCAGAGGCAGCCGCTCACATCACGTCCCTACAACACTCAAGCAGCCCTACACAGACAGGAAGTGGGACTGGGCTAGGAAAGCTTATAGGCTACCCCCAGTGACCCATTTCCTTTAGCTAAGCCCCAACCTTTAAAATGTTTCCAAATTATCACTACCAGCTCAGGACCAACTGTCGACAGGAGCCTGGGGGAGGGGGCTTACATTCAAACCACAAGGGAAGCATAGGGGAGCATGGGCTGGGGTCAAGAGTGGGAAGTGATTAGCAGTCTCAGAATGGGAGTGACTGTGAAGTTCACCCGATTTCCCAAGGCTGAACCTACAAACGATGCTTTGAGGAGAGAGAAGTCAAGAGACAACCAGTTCTCTGGACTACAGGTCACGATGCAAACCCCCACACCCTGCTGAGGCCGCGGTGGTAGGCCCTGGCTACAGTGCACGGAATGGGCCTTAGTGGGGAAGAAATGTAGTTTCATATCCCCAAGGTAAGTCAGAAATGAGCAGGGTGGAGGATAGTCCGGCTGATGTACAATGTTTTGGAAAAGGGCCACAGATTAGAAATTCCTAGGACACACACAGGCGGGTTCAGGAGACAGAGCGAATGGAGAAGTTTCCGAAAACCTCAAGAGGTAACTGAGGACAACCAGATCGGAAAGAACGTGAACTAACGCTCTCCTGAAAAGAAGCCATGTGTAAATCGAACCTTCTAGAATACATCTGACTGGTTAGAACATGCAGCAGCTGTGGAGAGGTTTGAATGCTGTAGGCCCAGAGCTAATTATGATTTATCTTGGGCTGGATAGTCCTTGCCCACCTCTGTGCCTGACCTTGGGCTATCACAGGGAACCTTTTGGAATGTGCTGTATTACCAGACTCACCAGAGAGCACGTGAGACTACATCAGAGGATTGTCCACGATGCTGTCATCATCTACTGATGCACCCGCTACTGTATCTGATACACATGCTGGTTTATGACGTTATTTTTCTGTTGTTATAAAAACAGCATGGAATCGTTACCTCATTGGGACACGGTATGTGAAGCAACCTGAATCTGTGTTCCAGGGCCATAATCACTTGTACTTGACTCTAGAAAAAGACTCTTGCTTTTCTTACTTTGTGTTGACAAAAGGACAAGAAAGCTGTCACAGGAGGGAAGAATGAAAAGACAGGAACACTGTCTTGGTCAGTAAGTGACTGTCTTACCGCACCAGGGGCTGCCTTAGGGAGCAGTAAGAGCGAAGGTGCCTGCTGAGACACCACAGAACATCCAACAATGTGTTACCACGTGCACTTAGTACCCAGACAGGCTTTGTACCAAAGAACAGAATACAAGACAACCCAGGTGGCCACAACAGTTGAACCTGGATGTGGGCAAAGGTGCCACTCTGTGGACAAGAATAATGAAATAGTGGGTTTGAGATACTGGGAAGCCAATGAAGAAATTCCCTTAACTCTCTTGCCAAGAGTTCTTTGGGGGACTGGCAACCCAAATGACTTCCATGTTTCTTCTTAGCATTTTGACCCCAGGTCACTCCTTTCTTACTGCTTTCCTATTCCTCACCCCTGGATGACTTTTCTTTTTAATCCCTTTCTCTCACTCGATCTTGGATCACCTTCTTGCAATGTTTTTCCAGTCTTTTTCTCTTCCTAAGCCTCGGGTCACTTCTTAAGAGCTCCCTTTCTTCTCCCTAGGTCTTGGCCAGGACATAGATCATTAGACCGTTGAGTTTTCTCTGTGAATCACTCATAGAACACATGTTTGCTCAGCCATGTCATAAAATATCTCTCCATTTAAAGGCATAAAGGGATTTGTTGTAAACACGGAGATCCTGACCTTTCCTCTTGTCAAAAGTCCCAGAAATGGTCAGTTGGAGAAAGACCTGGGGAAGCAGGGAAGGAAAGGGGTGTGAGCTCCCAAAGTCTCCCCCACAGGGTTCCTCTGGGTAGGTCTGATTCCATCCATCTGGCTGGCCTTGTGAAACATTCTCTTTTGTGCCTTCTGGGGCTGTTGAAGAAGGCAGTGTGGAGATTTATAACAACCGTTGTTCATTCCAGCCCGAGCAGCTTGGCAGCCACGCGGACTGCGCACCTCGCTCCTCCCCGGCAGGCATGGCTTCCCACATTCCTGCCTGAGCTGACGCGCAGGACAATTTCAGTTTTGAAACAAGCAGATGTCTTGTCAGGAAAGAAATACATGGCCCAAAGGAGACAGGAAGACAAGTCCCAGGGCTGGGGAGACAGCCCTACAGAGAGCTCTCATCTCTAAGCGCCGACCGACCTCTTGCAGCCACCGTTCGCCTGCTTGTCTGGAAGCCCGAATCCACTTAATGTTTTCCTTCCCAAGGATTCCTCCTTCGGTTGCAAGGAGGCTAAAGGTTGAGAGTGAAGAAGTGGCCTGCTCACTTCCGCTGGAAACTCTGGCACGGAGGGGTGCTCACGGCCTGGGAGGTCGCTCCTCTTAGCAGAGCTGGCCACGGGATGGAGTAGAAATAATACTCACTCGGCTCACCTGAAGGGCCCTGTCCTTTCCTGGAGATGGGGGAGACCATGCCTTTTGGGAGTGCCTGCCTCAGTGTTCGTGTTCCTCTCTCTGTACAAATACATAACGCTGAACTAACATCTTTGTGGAAAGTTTTGGAAAAACGATTTAGACTTTTTCCCCCCCCAATAAAGATGTCATTTACTGATGTGAAAATAAAAATTGCTTTGTTTGACTCACTGAATTACACCTATGTGATTACCCTGACCAGACTAAGTTCAGCCAGAGGGAATGACACACACACACAAAATGAGCTGCTCAATGACTGCACATGCCTTATTCTGGGAAGGCCTGCAGAGGGGGTGCTGATGGAAGAATCAGGGTCACCGGGCAGGAAAAAGAGAACAGCAAAGTGGGGATGGGGTCTTTTGGTGTCTAGTTGCTAGGGGTTGCTAGGGAATAAGGTGAGTGGTGAGCCATAAATGGAGGCAGGGACACATTCAGGGTGTGGGGGGGGGGGCGGCAAGACTATAGAAACAATAGTTACATTTGCCCTGGAGACCAAGTTACTTTACTTTCATGAACTGTCATTGTTTAACCACAATGGGGGGAGCTTCGCAATGGGATGGCCTTGGCTAACACACAGTGGCAGGCCTTTCAAGGCAGTCCCAAGTTCAAAATTTCCATTGCACTGTCTTACTGTGAGCCTTAACCTTTAATCAAGAATATATGATCGAGGACTTTTAAATAACTAGTGGGTGATGGAGAGGCCAAGTAGTAGGATTTCTGCTTCACATGAGGTTTTGTTTTAAGCGTGAGCTTTTGTGTCAGTTCCTCATTTCAGTTCTTTGCGTCTTTCAGGACAAGGGTTTGCTGAGGTTCTTGAACAAGAGCAACCTCGAAGCCGTACACTTCCTACTTACTGGTCTCTAGACCTTCCGTGTCCTCGTCCCTGGGTCTAAGACATTGAGACGCCCAGAATCTCAGCTGCTATGGCCAGCACGAGGAGTGTCAGGCTTTCCATCTGATGAACCTACCGTAGGCTGGAGAAAAGGGACTCAGGATGGAGCCTGGGGCCTGGGAGTGGGCGTGAGGAGGAGAGCAGAGAATGAAAACTTGGCAGACAGGAGACTAGAAGCTCTTCCTTATCTTGGCTGTGAGCATCAAACTGAGCATGCTCAAGAAAAGTCCCACAGTACAAAGGTAGGAAAGGCTGGTGCTATGTAAACAGCCTTCAGGTGTGGGGATGCTTTGTAAAAGTACACGCTTTCCCCAGCTCACTAGCCCCCTCCATTCTCTGGAGTGTTTTCTCATTCTTAATAAAAATGTCTCAGTTTCTATTTCTAACCATATGTCTCTGGTCCAATTCTTTGCCCTGGGACACGAAAGCCTGGAAACTTTAGTAGATGCCTTGGGACCCAGGTCTACATGTAGAACACCAGGCCCAGCACCTGCTACCGTGTGCTTCCTCTCTTCTTCTCCCCAAAGAACCTGGCCCGGTTCTAAGAGGGGAAGAGTCTTTTTGTTTGTTTGTTTGTTTGTTTTCGAGACAGGGTTTCTCTGTGTAGCCTTGGCTGCCCTAGACTCACTTTGTAGAGCAGGCTGGCCTGAAACATCGTTCCACCTGCCTCTGCCTCCCGAGTGTTGGGATTAAAGACGTGCATCACCATGCCCAGCAAGGGGGAAGAATCTTTATAAAGAGGATAAGACTGAGATCGAGGTGGCCAGCTGATACAGATGCTGCCTGTCTCCCTTACACCTCCCACCCGCCCCAGGCCACTGACTTGAGCCACACATAGCATCCAGGGCTCCTCTCCTCCCGTGAGCCACAGCTTCTCAGGCAGCTCCCCCATTGCCAAGTGCTCCCAGCACCTGGGTGATTTGTTCAACATTAGTCTTGTAAAGTTGCAGCCTCTCCTTCAGCCGCGTCAGCATGCCTCGCTCTTCTTCAGTGGGAGCCAAGAGAAACTATTAAAAATGTGTTTGAAATTACACATTCCCCCAACTCTCTTTGACAGAAAAGCTTTGCAAAGCTCGTTAAGAGAGCTGGAGAAAATTCCTCCGCACATTTCTGGGCTGATGGTTATTATTCTGCGTGTGCTGCCCAGCTAATAGAATGTGACTCTGGACATCATGAGCCAAGAGAAAAATGGCTGCCTATGTCATGGCTTTAATTCTAGAACAGCAGACGTGGCTACCATTTTGGCCAATTGCAGAAGAGATGAGAGCCAAGGGGACAGAGACAAAGAGGGAAGGAATACATTCAACAGGTTTTGGCACGCAACCGCTTTCTCCTCCCTCTCCTCTTCCTCCCCTCTCTGCTCTCCATTTCAGAGGCTGGATGGCTGGATTCAGCGTATTTTTTACAGCTTTGTTCCAACTCTGTAAAACTGAGCTCAACCAGAGCTGGACTGTGCAGCTTGTAAATAATCTCCTACAGGAGCCTCCCTAAGTGGAAGCAGCCGGTTCCGGTCAATTTTCTCCTCTGATTACCATCGATGACCTCCAGACAGCTCAATCCCTTGCATAATTCCCAGCAAGCACAGCCTTTGCTTTGCCTCTGTTGGAAGGAATGCCACACTTGATCTTCTCTGCTCCCCTCCACCCTCCTGTGCTAAGAATCAGTGTGTAACAGCCTGACTCTGGGCAGGAACCTTTGGGGTCCGGGGTGGGTGGGGGGAAAACTCCAGGGCATGGCTTCACATTTCCAGCAGATTTGAAAGCATGGAGAACATAGTTCTGAGCAGACCCATTAGAAGTGAGCTTCTCTGCCCTCACTGAAATGCACCTTTCTCTATTAAAGCAAAGACGTTCAGTGACATTTCTGTGACACAAAAGTCCAAACGGACACCATTTGACCTTGGGCCACATAAATAAGTCTAGCAAACAAAAGCTAAAACACACTGAGATTCTCTAACAAGTAGCACACACTGAGAGCCCTGGCCTGTGGGAGACCATCAGTGGAAACTTTAAAACCCATTTAAAATTCCCGATTTACAGTATGTTATAAATTTCCACAACAGAGAGTGGAGGGCTGAGCCCAGCCCTGGGACTGTGACTTCATCTTGATTTAAGATGTCATCTTCAACAAATGGTGCTGGTCTAACTGGATGTCTACATGTAGAAAAATGCAATTAGACCCATCCATATTTGTCACCATGTACAAAACTCAAGTCCAAGTGGATTAAAGACCTCAACATAAAACCAGAGACATTAAACCGGTTAGAGGAAAAAGTGGGGAAGAGCCTGGAACACATTGGCACTGGAGACAACTTCCCGAACAGAACACCAACAGCCCAGGCCTTAAGGTCAACAATTAATAAATGAGACCTCATGAGACTGAGAGGCTTCTGTAAGGCAGGAGACACTGTCAAGAGAACAAAGTGACAGCCTACAGATTGGGAAAAGATCTTCACCAACCCTTCATTTGACAAAGGTCTAATATCCAAAATATATAAAGAACTCAAGAAATTAAACACCACCAAATCAAATAACCAAATGGGGCTCAGAACTAAACAGAATTTTCAACAGAGGAATAACAAATGGCTGAGAAACACTTAAAGAAATGCTCAACCTCCTTAGTCATCAGAGAAATGCAAATCAAAATGACACTGAGATTCCATCTTACACCCATCAGAATGGCTAAGATAAAAAATTCAAGTGACACCACATGCTGGTGAGGATGTGGAGAAATAGGAACACTCCTTCATTGCTGGTGGGAATGCAAACTAGTACAGCCACTTTGGAAATCTATCTGGTGCTTTCTCAGAAAAATGGGAATATGGCTTCCTCAAGACCCAGCTATTTCACTCCTTGGAATATACCCAGAAAATTCTCCACCACACAACAGGGACATATGCTCAACCATGTTCAAAGCTGCCTTATTCATAATAGCCAGAACATGGAAACAGCCTAAGTGTCCCTCAGTAGAAGAATGGATAAAGAAACTGTGGTACATTTACACTATGGAATACTACTCAGCTATTAAAAACAAGGAATTCACAAAATGTGTGGACAAATGGATTAAACTAGAAATGATCACAATGAGTGAGTTAACCCAGATGGTTATGTCAAATGGTATATACTCACTTAAACTAGACATTAGCCCAAGGGACATGTCCCATGGAAGTCTTCACCTACCAGGAAAGTGGGATAGATGTGAGGACATCCTTTTGGGACTCTAAGTGAAAGAAGTATGGGAGAATGGGGAAATAGAAGGATCCAGAAGGTCTTAGAAACCTACAAGTAGAACATTATGATGGGCAGATCTGGGCCCAGGGGTCCTGCTCAAACTATGGCACCAAGCAAGGACAATATGTGCAGTAAACACTGAACCCCTACCCGGATCTAGCCAAGGGACAGGTCATTCTCTACAGATAAGTGAAGAGTGGGGACTGACTTTCACATGAACTCTGGCACCCCATATTTGACCATGTCCCCTGGATGGGGAGGCCCGGTGGCACTCAGGGGAAGGATAGCAGGCTACTAAGAAGAGACTTGATACCCTATGAGCATATACAGGGGGAGGAGGTCCCCCTCAGTCACAGTCATAGGAGAGAGGAATAGGGTGAAAGCGGGAGGGAGGGAGGAATGGGAGGATACAAGGGATGGGCTAACAACTGAGATGTAATATGAATAAATTAATAAAAAAAAGATGTCACAGCTACATGAGCTGGCTTCTGCCAAAAGGAAGGGCTGTCTTCTCACAGAGGATTCTGGGTCTTTTGGCCTAAAGAGACAGAAAGAGGAAGAAAATATGCACATTTTTCTCTTGGTGACATAAATGCTGAGTTCTTTACAGGGCATCGTATACCCTACTAAATGTTAAACACATGGGTCATGGGCTAACGAGAAATTTCCAGAAAAGAATTGCAACCTCTATCCACCCTTCTGAAAGGACCGTTTCTACAACACTCTTGGTTTTCTTTCATTTTTTTATGTAAAGTGAGAACCAAAGCTGACTGACTCATAAGATGTCCTTGGGGAGAATTTATCTCCTAGAAGACTTCCTCTCCCCAAGTCCACAGCACACTCACACACAGCTCAAGCTTTGGCCGGGACAGTTCTTGTCTATAAGGTTGACCTTTATGTATTAAAATGCGTGTTTTGCAGGTTAATATCAACTTTCTTTCCTAAGACCCTGAACTTTAAGCACTGAGTGAATGAGCGTCAATCAATCAACAAAGCAATCAATCAATCAACCACGGTGTGTCCGTCTCCCCTCCCCTCCATCTGACCAGACCACACACCCTGAGGCCTGACTTCCAGGCACCCACAGTCTGTGGAGTGGACCCCCTTCTTCCTCCTCCATTGGTATACAAACTACATGAAAGTAGGGGGTGTCAGTTTAGCTGAGGGTCAACATTTCTCAGCGCCATTCCCAGTTGGCAGGGCAAGGTCTGGCTCATCCACTCAGGCATTCAAGCCTGCATCTTTTCATTCATTCTCCCTATCCCACCCCCACCCCCGGGGAAGGTTTGTCTTAGTTTCCTCTCATGATGCTGTGATTAAAAAAAAAAAATCTTATAAAAGCAAATTAAAGGATAAAGGGTGTGTTCTTCCCACAGTTGAATGGTGTAACAGTCCAACACAGGGGAAGTCAAGACTTCAGCAGGAGCCTGAAGCCCCTGGTCACATCCATCCACAATCAAGAAGCAGAGAACGAAGTATACATCTATTGTTCAACACGCTTTCTCTCTCTCTAGAGCCCAAGCTCCCATCCAGGGAGTGGTACTGCCTACAGTGGGCATGTCTTACTACCTCAATTAGTATAATCAAGATAATTCCCCTTAGGCAGGCCTGGGGACCCATCTCTCAGATGACTCTGGGTTCTGTCAAGCTGAAAATGTTAACAGTTGCAAGGTCTGAGTAAGAGATGCTTGTGTGTTGTTGTCTTGGTCCCCAGCTGCTGGTGCTACTTTGGCAGTTGGGGACTTGAGATGATGAGACCTGGCTGGGGCAGTGGTCTGGAGCACTTGTCCTTGGAAGCTGTACCATGTCCCTGGCCCCTTCCTTTTGTCTTGCTCTGTTTCCTGGATGAGAAATTTGCTCACACACTCTGGTCATCATCATTTGCCTCAACAGCCAATCATGGAGCACAATCTCTGAAAACTTTAACTGCTCTACGAAGTGCTAGCACAACCATGCTGCTTCTGTGTAACAGGCTCCCACACAGTAGTAGGCTGCTGTGTAACAAACAGGATCCCCCACACAGTAGGTTGCACAGAAAGGGCTCTTTCTGACCTCCTGGGTATTTAAATTCTGGGCGCTGGAAGGGAAGACATTTCCTATCAACAGTTAAATGAGCCAGACACTTCTGAGTATAGCCCTGGGGTAGGAGAGTTGGTCAAAAACAATTAGGCCATTTTCAGAGAAGTCCTTCCTGAAGAGTGATGTGTGTCAGGGATTAAAGCTCCACAGCAGAGGCCAGTAGAGTCACTGAAGGCAGGAACACTCTCTAAGGAACAGATCAGTAGGGCTATGAGGGGTGCTCACTGGCACCCATGTTGGGGTTGGTAGCTGAGACAGCGGAAGAGGCTAGAAAGAATGGTAGGGCAGGCCAGGGTGGTAGTGCAGGCCAGGCCAGGCCTTGAATTTGCTGCTAGATCATGGATAATCATGAGAGATGATGAGGCAACCAGTGTAGTGATATGACTTAACTGACATTTAAGGGGGGGGGGCATTTGAGCCTTGCCATGAGAATCAGTGATATACTGGTTTATGAATTGAAAACCTGTAGCAGTTCAGCATTTGGCCTGAGCAGCGGGGCTCCTCAATGAATTCTTCACGACAGTTGTTTCATGTGGAGATGCGTGCAGAGGAAGCTTAGAGCTGGTGTTTAGAGCTGTCCCTCAAAAATCTGGAATCCAGACTTGACACAGGTCCAGCATTTGAGAGTATCCAACCTGCCTGATATACCTAGGTATGTTTTAATGCTAGTACCCAGTATAGAAGTTGTAAAACATTTGTTATAGTGTGTGTGTGTGTGTGTGTGTGTGTGTGTGTGTGTGTGTGTGTGAGAGAGAGAGAGAGAGAGAGAGAGAGAGAGAGAGAGAGAGAGAGAGAGAGAGAGAGAGAGAGAGAGCACATGGATATGTGTATGGTTGCCCACTGAGGCCAGAAAAGGGTATCAAGGCCTTATGGTTGTTACCTGCCCTAGGTGGGTGCTGAGAACTTGACTTTGGTTTTCTGAGTGAAAGAGCAGCAAGCAGTTAACTGCTGAGCCTCATCTCAATGCCGCAAAGATTAAAAATTACAACGTTGTTATATCTGATTCTGTTGGACTGCCTTTGATTCTGGTTTAATCATGAAAAACTTTATAAGTTGTGCAGCAGCAGCAGAGGACAAATGGGGTTCATACCTTCCAAGTCTGTAAACAGGTGAGTTGCTATGGAAAGTCAAATTTTAATGTTTTACAAACTCAATGTTAGTTCTTACTTACTGCATCATTCAATACCACGATCCCAGGCAAATCCCAGCCCCACCTCTATTAACCTTTTCAGAACTTTAAATAAGGAAGAACTCTTGTTTTTTTCTGAAATCTCTCAAAAAAAAAATCTTTCTGTTGGGATAACATTGTGCTTTCTAGCTTTTATTTAGAAACATGCTTTTTATATCCATTCCGGTCTTCTGCATGAGAAATACAAGGAAAAGCACACCTATAGCAGTGGCTGAGGGCAAACCTCTTCCCACCAGTCCCCAGCCCAGACTGAAGCTGATGACATGGGCTCAGGCTGTGCCCCCTCTAAGAAGGGTCTCTTGTTGCCATGAGGGTTTAGAGTTTAAAAACAAAACTTACCAAAGGCTTCAGGGTGAAATGAACAATTTAAGGGTATCCACACAGGAGTGTTGGGGTGAAAAGAATGATTTAAGAGTATCTACACAGACCAAGAGGGTGAGAACTCCTAATTTGCAGAAGAATTCCTATTTAGCAGAAGACCACACAAGCACAAACCAACAGGCAGCAGATACATACACACTCCGAGTGTCAATTCTAATGTATTTCTTCACTGGGAGGAGGGGGGGGGGGTGATGGCTGAGAGCTGGCTGCCACTCTGAAGGAAGCTTCCCTTGCTCTTCTGGCCAGACAGTGGGTTGATGGCTGGGGGGATGAGCCAAAAACTAACACAGTAAGATTTTGACTTCCTACAATGACTGAGGGTTCATGGGAAGAGTGGGAAGGGAAAGAGAACAGAGCTGTCTTACCGTGATCTAGTTTGTGTCATTCAGAAATGCTTGGCACGTTCAAACCAAACACCAGCGAAAGAAATGATGTTTTAGAAAAGAAAGTCTGCTTTACAGTAGGCTGTGCCCCCTGCCCTCCCCCCCCCCCCCCCCCCCTGCCAAGAAGACTTAGAGAAGGCGCGACCCTCTCAAGTGTACTGATAATTTTATGTATATAAATACGCGAGTGTAGGAGTTGCAGCATCCGACCCCTGCCTCTGTGGACGGGAAGAGTGTCATTAGAGCAATCAGGATGGAGAGGGGGCAACAGCAATGGCATACCTGAACACTGTATCTGGAAGCAGGTGAAGGAGAGCCACACCCCCTGGGGCTGATTGCTGTCCTTGGATTCAGCAGTGTTTAATATAAGCGGACTCCTCTCTTTTTACTCAGTGTAAGGACGGGAAGCAACAAGCCTCAAATCAGTGAAGGAAAATCAGGAAGATTCTGGGGAGGAGATGTGCTCTGGGGCAGTCTTCCTACACAGGGAAATAGGCGGTTAAGTTACATTGCGTGCACAGCTTGCCTATCTGTGGACTTCTGGGGTCTGTGCCTATCTACTGGACTTCTGGGGTCACCCTGGAGATTTTACTTACTTACTTCATCTATGAATTGACATTTCCTTCCCACTGGCTGTTGTTTAAAGGCAAATGACATCGGCTGTTTGTACTGGTTAGTTTTTGGCACCTTGGCTCAACAGGAGCCGCCTAGGAAGAGAGAATCTCAACTGAGGAATGTCTTCAGATTGGACTGTGGGCTTGTTGTGGGGGTCACTTTCTTAGTTAATGACTGCTGAGGAGGGGCCCAGCTCACTGGCGACAGTACCAGCCCTGCACAAGCGGTCCAGGGCTGTATAAGAAAGCAAGCTAAGCAAGCCATCTAGACTAAGCAGTGTTCCCTCGTGGCCCCTACTTCTGTTCCTGCCCCCAGGTTGCTGCTGTGAGCGCATTTCCTTGTTTATTTAATGAAAGACTGTGATGTGGACTGTGAGCACAAGAAACTCTTCCATCCCCCACCTCCCCACCCCCCACCAAGGTTGTTTTTGGTCAAGGTTCAGTCATGGCAGCAGAGATGCAAGTGAGGATGGAGCCGAAGACATCAGAACCATGGGGAAGGTACCTATGCAAGCGGGCTATAGCTGGGGTCTTCTGGACGGCTAGAGCAATGGGTGGGCAGGGAGTGGGTCATCACCCTCTCACAGGGTACTGCCAACTTTCTCCAGCTGGGAGAGACAATTTGGAGCACAGATGGGGTGTGCAGAGCTAAGCAGGCCACCCCTCTGGGTACATGTCCTGCTAGCTGGACTTGAGCAAGCCCCGCCACGCCCTTTCCCACAAAGGAAACTGAGGGAAAGCCTGTGAGACAGAACTGCCACCTTACTTGTGCCTTTCACAGTAGAGGGCAGTCGGAGAAGTGGAGGAATCCATGTATATGTACATGAATTTGTATACATATTGCTGTTCTGGTCACTCATCCATACACTTGGGAGGGTTGTGTCTTCTTGAAGTCCTCTTCGGGGGTCAGGGGTGGGGGGAGAGAAACACAGCCTACTGTAAATCAGATTTTCTTTTTTAAAGCATTTATTTCTTTTGCTGGTGTTTGGTTTGAATGTGCCATGCACTTTTGAATTACACAAACTGTATCACTGTAGGAGAGCTCTGTTCTCTTTCCTCTCTCACTCTTCCCAAGAATTTGCAATCATTGTAGGAAGTCAATGTCTTCCTGTGTTATTCCCACTTGACTATTTGGGGAGGAAGCTACCAGCGTTTGCTACACCACCCAACCTTTTGGAAAACAAAGCTCCCAAGTTAACTAAGGCCTGTGTGGAGGAGCATCAGTGCCCAATGCCTGCCTGGGACGTCGGTGCCCAAGACCTGCCCAGATGTCATAGTGACTTGACAATATGGACACTCTGCCTTCCAGTGAGCCCATCACAGATGCCTTAAAGAGTCATGGTCTGAATCTCAGTTGCCTGGCAATCTGGGGTGTGTGTACCAGGCTGGCCTCACTGGCACCAAGAAAATCCACTCGAGGAAGATGCCTCAAGCTGCTTCAGAGACTCTTACATTTTAGAAGGTATAGACATGGTCTGGAAGCTTCTAAAATCAAGCTTCTGTGGTCCCCTGCTGACTCAATGGAGCCTCTGGGAAATCTGAAGTTTTAAACAAGCTGCCAGCTACAACTTAGTGCTTCTTGTTGGATGACAACACTCTGCTAGGCTTCACCTGAAGCCTCCTCTGGTCTGTCATAACCGTGAGGAGCTTAAAGTGCCTGCTACTTCCTTGAAGTGTAGGAGGGGTTGGGGGAAGATAATGACTCTATTATACACACACATACACACACACATACACAGGCATGCACATGTGTACACATACACACACACACACACACCTAGAAACCAGCATTTCTAAGAGTCTGACTTCCTCTGGGCCCTGTGCACCTTTGCTCCCTTTGTACGCCTGCTGTTTTGGAGGAACCATCATGGACTGTGCCTGGGGTGAGCCAGCAGCCACCTGAGGACTGGAGCTGCACAGGTGGTGGCAACATTGGGGGACTGTGCACAGCCAGACAGTGCTGGGCTGTTAAGGTGGTCCTCCACAGGAGAAATCATTTGTGAGCAAGGGGAACTCTGCAGTTGTCTTCAGGTGCAGAGCCAAGGCTGTAATGAAGAACACAGAGCCAATGCATGTCCCATACACAGCAACAAAGCCAAGGGTGCAATGTGACTTCTATTCATGGCTCAAGGACAGTAGTTCACAGATATTATTGGAAAACCCATATTGTTTTGCTCTTTTGTTTTTATCCTCCACTTAGCTCCTTCCCCAAAGGTTTTCTTAAATCATTAAAGAACAAACAAAAGCTTTCTAACATGGCTCCATCCAAGTGGTCATATTTCTAAGTGTCTGGCGCCATGCACACTAGGGCCAGTGAAAACCCACGCTGGCTTGGTAAAAGATGATGCCATTTCCTCTGCCTCTCATGGGGACAGGAGGAAAAGCTGTGAACTTGCTAAGTGTATAAGCAGGACTATGTGGGTGGCCCCTGAGAGAGACACCTGTTTTGCTACTAAATGCGGGAATCACAAACACAGTGTTCTAGAATATTCTCCCAGCTCGGCTGGTACTGCAACACCAAGAGGATTTCTAGAGAACTTCAAAGTGATACCTCCCAAGCTGTTGAGTCAAGATCTTGATAAAGAGCCTTTACACTAAAGGAGAATATGGGTGGGCATTCTCTTTCATGGGTGCTCACTATTCCATGGTGGCATGGCTCCATTCATTTGCTTATTATATGGTAGACATTCAGATTGTTTTCATTTTTTCCTATTATAAAGTCACAATGGAAAAATGTATTATGTATATGTATGTGTGAAAGCACATATTAGAGTGTGCATAAGTTTGCATATGCACTATTATCTTTAAAGAATAATTCCTACAGTTACGGTTGATGGATATATCATGTATATTTGACCAATATTATATTTTTACTATTATTTGACAACTTCACACATGTACATAATGTACCTTGACTATACATGCCCCCTCCCACCTTCATTTTTATTTGTTATTATTGTAACCCATTAAGCTTGAGTGGTTGGCTTGATATTATACAGGTCTTGTGCAGTGCTCCACAACTGCTGAGTTCATGGGTGTCCTACCATGTCCAGTAGACAGCATGTCACAGCTCTCCTCCACATCTTCCAGTTTCCACATTACTTCCACCCCCTCTTGCACGATCCCCAGCATTGTATGGGAAGTTGATACAGATGTCCCATTTAGGGCTGAGCACTCAGCAGGCACTGATTCTCAGCATTTGGTGGGTTATTGTCTCTGCATTAACTGTTGCCCAGTGCAGAGAGATGCTTCTCTGGCCAAGGTTGAGAGAATCACTACACTATAGGTAGAAACTGCCCTTTTCCTCATCATTATTACTTTCGTTTTTGAGCTTATAACATAATTATACAATTTCCCCTTCTCTTTCCTTTCTCCAAACTCTTCCATCTTTCCTTACTTACCCTCTTTCAAATTCATGGCCTCTTTTTCCATTAATTGATGTCAAATCCATCCATCCATCCATCCATGTATACACACATATGTACATGTGTACATACATACACGTAACCCACTCAGTCTGTATGTTACTCCTTATCTGTTTTCTGGGCTGACCCTTTGACATTGGAGCACTCTTCCCTAAAGAACGCTATTCTCATCATCCCTTTGTTGCCTGCAGTTCTCTGTGTAGGGTTGAGGCTTCATGGTCTTTGCCACATCCACTCTGGCATGTCTCTTGTTGTTGCCTTTGTTCAGCCATGTTGGTGAGACATTATTGGTTTAGCTTTTGACATTACTAGAAGACACCATCTCAGAGCAAACCTCCTGCCTCTTAGAATCTTTCTGCTCCTCTTCCACAATGGTCCCCGAACCTTAGGTTTGGAAGTTGTATTTTTGATGTGTCCATTGGATTGGGCTCCACACCTCTGCACTTTTGTTGGTTGTATTTTTCTGCGATGTCTCCATCTGTTTCTAGGAGAAGACTCCTTTATTAGGGACAGGACTACACTTCTCTGTGGGTGTAAGGACAGATATTTAGGAGATGGTTAGGGACTGTGCTGCTTTAGCAAGGTGGTGACTGTAGGTTCCCCTCTAAGGTCTGTGACTTCCTTGGCTCTGGGCAGCTGGCTAAGTTTCCAGTGCCAAGCATGGTTTCCCTCTTGTTGAGTCAGTCTAAAAGTCCAATTAGGGAGTTGCTGGTTACCACCAGGGCATGGTGCTGGTGCCGTGCTGGTCATTGCTGTGGCTATAGGAGTCATAGTTGGCTAGGAGTGTTTGTGGCTTCCTTCCTTTGGAAGTTGGTGTGGTGAGCTCTGGTAGGATGAAAGCACCATGCAAATCCAAGTGGAAGAGAAGGGATTCCCGGGAATCCACAGAAGAGAAATGCAGAGAAACAAGGAAATGTAGAAAAGAGCACACAAGCCACCAAACCCACACACAGAAATACGGATGGGAAGTGCAAAAGGGGGACTCTGTGCTCTCAGAGCAAAGGGAAGGTAAAGCAGTGGCCCCAGAATGCTGGGGTGAACAGGACTGCTGGGGTGGCCCCCAGCCTCGTTAGCACAGTTTAATGTGGCATCCTAAGCACTAGGGACTTACCCTCCACTTTGTGTGTGCAGGGGACAAGGGCCATGGTGCTAGCCTGTAACATCTGGGGAGTCCTTGGAAAACCCTAACCGAGACTCAAAAGGAGGCTTCATGCCTGGTGTCAGACGGTCTGTGGCTTTGGAGGGAGCACAGTCAGCCCAGATGGGAAAATCCCATAGCAGCTTCTTATGTTTATTTGTACACTGACTTACATGTACATTTGATCTGACACATGCGCTCAGGAATCTCATTTCCCAGATCCGATCATCTTTAAGTTTGGCGTTTGAAATAGAGAGGATTGGGTTTCTAGACAGTCAACTTTTAATGAATTCTGGGTTTCCTACAAGCATTCACTTTCACAGACATAAAACACAGATCGTATGGCTTTTTTTCCCCTTCAAAATATTTTCAGTTTAAAAGGTCAAGAACTTTCACCGTCTGTCTTATGCTGAGGTGTTGATGTGTATGAAGTGAGGTTGGGGCAGTGTCCTTCATGGGTTCCCCTGCTTGGTCAGGAGAGCTGAAACGTGCTGGGGCTCCCTAGTGAAGACCTACAGATAGATTTCCGAGCTCTCCCTTTCCTTACTGTGTCTTTGCCACACCGCTTTGCTTATAATAGTTTTGTGATAGAATGTAATGGGGTTGTCCTAAAACATCATGAGCAATATGTGCATATCTACTTCTACACTGAAACTATAATTAAAAAAAAGTATTATCAAAAGCTTCTCATCGGCTAGAAGTAATTCAGAGGGTAACAGTGCTCATTGTACAAACATAAGAACCTGAGTTCAGACCCTCAGTAAAGCAGGGATGGCATCACATGCTTGTAATCCCAGGACTGTGGGGATAGAAGGGCGGACACAGGAGGAAGGCAAGTATGGCTAGATTTTTTTACTATTTTATGGGTTCCCATTTCCACCATCCTTCTCCACCCTTATCCCTTCCAACTCCCTAATACTAGGTGGAAGAGAAAGAAGGCTAGAGGCAAAGGGGGCATTAATATCATTAGACTATTTCCTGCTAATTAGGGGCGTGGAGTTGCTTGAGGCGAGCCCAATCTTCATTGTCAGGATAACCAGTAACCAGCAATCAACAGCAGCAGAAACAGCATCGGCCACCTCTCTCAGGTTTCTGGAATTTACAACCCTCCTAAGAACCCCCAGAATTCCAAATGCGAACTATCTTCAGCAGGCAAAAACCACGCCCCTGCCAGAGCATGAGGCAAATCATAGTCCGCTGCTGTGGACAGTCCAAAGCAGCTCCATATCCCACACCTGGGATTAAAACAAACGTACTCCCATAATATCTGTGGCCTTTTTTTAAAGAAGCCAAATTCTCACTACAGGCAATAGAGGAGGACACCAGACTTCCTCTTCTGACCTCTGCACGGATGCACACTCCTGGATAACATGCATATAGCACACACAAACATACACACACACACACACATACACACACACACACACACACACACTTTTGAATTTTAATTGGAAGTGGTGGAGCACGCCTTTAATCCCAGCACTCGGGTGGCAGAGGTAGGTTGATCTCTGAAATCAAGGCCAGTGTGGTCTACAAAGTGAATTCCTGGACAGCCACAACAACAACAACAACAACAACACTTCTTATCTAGAATCATGGTAAGCCTTCACACGTTCAGGCATGTCTAAAGTCCTCTAATAACATTTCATGGCTTTGTTATTTAAAGTTCTAGTCCATAGTTTGAGCTGTATTGCAGACAGGAATTGATCCTGCCTGGAGCCAATCCCTGACATGTGGTATGAGTCTGGTTTTGCGGTTTCCCTCTTTACCTGTAGGCACTGTAACTCTAGTAGTCAGTGCTCCCTGCTTTCCACACCACTTACACCTGTGCATAATGGACAAAAGGGGGATAATACTAAAGGACTAGTTCCCAGGTGACCTCAGCCAATCCGGGTTCTTATCTCAGCTTTGGTAGTATGTGCCCCTTCACAGCATGTTTGGTACCTTTGGGTTTTTTGTTTGTTTGTCTTCTTGTGCTTTTATTTTGCTGTTAGTTAATTCAGTCTTACTGAAACAATAGCATCTGTTAAGTAGTATGTCTGCAATCAAAGGCCCCAGAAGCTCTCTGCACTTCACTCAGGAGCAGGAAGAGGCACATCACAGACAAGGAAAACCAGATCGCTCTTGTGTGCACATTCTCTCTTTCCATATACATATATGCTTATATAACCTATCTTTATATCAGATTTTAAAATCAAGATGGTAACTTCACAAAATAACCTGCACCCTTGACTGTGCCTGTATCCTCACCATGCCCGCATCCTTGACTGTGTCTGCATCCTCACCATGCCCGCATCCTTGACTGTGCCTGCATCCTCACCATGCCCGCATCCTTGACTGTGCCTGCATCCTCACCATGCCCGCATCCTTGACTGTGCCTGCATCCTCACCATGCCCGCATCCTTGACTGTGCCTGCATCCTCACCATGCCTCCATCCTTGACTGTGCCTGCATCCTCACCATGCCTGCCATCCATTGTCATTCTGCATCTGGCATCTGCATTCTACAGAACAGTCCAAGTACTGCTTGCCTCCAGATGAGAACAGTTGGCCCTTAGGATCAAAGGTTCCAAGGTCTCATTTCTCGCTCAGGGGTGGCTAGAGTGATTTAGGGTAAGCCCCGTCACTTGGGTGATAGGCCAGGTTCTTGGCCTCTCCGTGAAAGGTGGAAAGTGAGTTTCCACAGAGTGTTACAGTCTTAGAATGAGATTGCAGGTTTTAGAAGGCAGTGGAGACTTGGTAGCTCCACAAACCAGTGATGATCCTTTTATTTTTATTTTTATTTTTTGGTACAAGGTTTTCCTGTGTAGCTTTGGCTATCTTGATCCTGACTTTTTGTCAGCTCAGAAGGTGAGCAAATAAAGAGACATTCAGGGCAACTGTCATATGAAATCAAGTTCCCAGAAGCCAGGGGTACTATGGCCACAGTCCAAACCTAAAATACATTGCTGACTGAGACATGGGAGAACTGAAGAATCTTGATGTACTTCCCCAGGATGCTGACCCTTCTATGTCAGTGATCCAGAGAATACAGCCCAGGAACATAATCTCCATTGGACGGCATCAAGCAAAGGAAATCAAGTTTGTACCACCATCAGAAGTATGGTGTCAGCATGCATACTATCCTCGCTAACAGGAGGGGTTTGTGGCATCTCTGTGGCACACCCCCAGCAGGCGTGTTTCCCATCTGCTTCATTAGTCCTGCCCGGAAACACCCTCACAGACCACACAGAGGCCTTGGCCCCATGTCCAGTGAAGCCGATGATCAAGAATCATCATCATGGGCTGGAGAGATGGCTCAGTGGTTAAGAGCACTGTCCGGTCTTCCAGAGGTCCTGAGTTCAATTCACGCCTTGCAATGGATTTTTTTAAAAAGGTATTAAAAGTAGCAAAAGCAAATGAGGCCACAAGAAGTTGAAACACTTCTACATAGAAAATGATAATAAAAACTACGGAAGAAGAGCAGCAGAATGGAAGAAATATTTATAAAGTATATATTGGATAAGGAGTTCATATTTAAAATATGCAGGAAACTCATATAACTCAGTAGCCAGACCATCACCATCTGAGTTACAATGGGCAAAGGACCTGAACAGGTATGTTCTCAAAAATCAGGCAGAGATTGCCAATGGGTAAATGAAAACTTCCATCAGAGAAGTGCCAGCATCACTTCCATCAGAGAAATTCAAGTCAAAACCATGAAGCCATATCAGCTTACACCTAAGAAGAAGAAATGCTGACTAGACTGCCAAGAGAAGGAAGCCCTGCAGGCACTGGTGCGATTTAAACTGGTTCAGCCACTGTGGAAAGTAGCATGTGATGGCCTCAGAACATTAAAGGTGGAACTGCCCCATGAGCCAGCATGCCCATGTGGGCACATACTTTCTCACTGCAGTGCTGTTCACAACAGCCAAGATATGGAAATGACCCAAAAATCCCTCGACAGAGCCATGAATAATAAAAGCCCAGTGCATGTCATGGTGGGATATTATTTGGTCATTAAAGCAAAGGAAATCTGATATGGTTCCACAGCGAGGATGGAACTGGAAAACATGCTATCCTAAGTAAAGTAGGCAAAAAGGCAACACTGTGAGCACATTTCTATGCTAGTGAACTCATAGACGCTGAGAGCCTAAGGAATGCCAGGCTGGGGGGTGGGGTGATGGGGTCAGGATCATAGACTTCAGTGAACCTTCCAAAGAATCCAAACAGAAAGAGAGGGCAAGAGGCAGCTGCCGGGGATGACTATGCAGCGTTGACCCATGCAACCTTAGCAGTGTATTTTAAAGGCACCCCATAAGTTACGGCCAGCCTGAGACCCTTATCATAAAAAGTATTTATTAAACTGCATGAGACTGCAGACTCCATCTTGCAAAAGCCCACACCTGGGGAAATAGGTCAGGCCTGTTTATTATATGACATTGTTATTGCACTCAGCATGGAGCTTGTAAAGGCATTCTGTATGTTGTTTGCCATGTGCAAACGTTTCTCTTGTAGAGTCCTTATGCGCACTGACTATGGATACTTCATTTTATGGTATTCCTGAATTAAATCCTTTACAATCAAAGAAGGCATTTGAACTTGGCAGAGCTGTTCAATATCCTGAATCCACCAGGCAAGAAACTACTGCTGCAAATGCCAGCAAAGTACAGACATCCAAGCCTGGAGTCTTAAGCAGGCCACTCCACTGACTCCAAAACCATTACAATGGGCATGTGCTCAGTAACCCTGTCCTACAAGACTGTCCCTCAGTGATGCTGGCTGCCCTTTCCTCCTCTGCAGCACTTCCTTGGCAATACAGTTCTGCAGCACTTCTGTGCCCTTCTCACTTGCTCCAAACCCTCACCAGACTTTCATGACATCACGGCACTTCTTGCATTGTTTCCATGTCCAACACAGCTTACCGCATCCCCTGAGTCATCAGCAGTGTCAGCAGTGTCTTTAGGAGTGAGTAACAGGAGAGCCTAACATGTAAATTTGTTCTTCCATTATCAGACTCCCCAGGGAGCTCAATTTTCTAATTTTGCTAAGGATTTTTTATTTTTTTTAAAGTATTTTATTTTATGTGTATGTTTTGCCTGTATGCATGGCTATGTAGCATGTACACCCCTGGCACCCACAGAGACCAGAAAAGGTCATTGGATTCCCTGGAACTGTAGTTACAGGTAGGTGCTATGTGGGTGCTGGGACCTGAACCCGGGTCCTCTCGAAGAACAGCCAGTGCCCTTAGCCAGTTCTCCAGATTCATTTATGCAATTTAAAGATAATTTATATAAAGATAAAGATAATTTTTGCCTAAATTGACTTGAAAAGTGGATATTACGAGTTTATTTGGGGCAGGTGTGTTAAGGACTAAAGGGGCCTTGTGTATACAACACACACCCTCCAAGCCATATCCCTAGGCCAGATGGCATGTGTTCTCCCTCATGTTTTCTGATATCCATACTTACAAACCACCCCAGGATCTTAAGCAAGCTGTCACTGTCTTTTTATTTGTTTGTGAAGCTGGGACTGAACCCAGGGCCTTGCAGAGATCAGACAAGCGCTCTACCACCGAACCACAGGCCAGCCACCTGTTTACACAGAGCCCTGCTCCTTCATCTCACGGCAAGCCTGAACTCACTCGAGCCCACTGGACCACACCCCTGCTCAAGAGGAAAGAGATGGAACGAGACACTGACATTTCCTCAGCTGCATCTTCCTGCAGCTGTCATAAACAGGGAGAGATTGACAGCTGGGCTTTCTTTACAGCGTTTCTTCAATTAGAATACATTTAAGCCCTTGCACTTTAAGTGATTTCTGTTGTTGCTGCCGCTGGAGAAAATCTCTTCCTTGTGTCTCCTGTGCTTCCGGGCCTCAGTGCTGACAGGAGCAAGGCAGTCAGTTACTCCAGCTCCTTTCCTTTTTAAGTGTTGTGCTCAGGCAGTAACTCTATTTAGAGACAGTCCCAAAAAAAAAAAAAAAAAAAAAAAAAAAAGTAAGATTACTAACTACTGGGGGCTGGAGAGATGGCTCAGCGGATAAGAGCACTGCCTGTTCTTCCAGAGGTCCTGAATTCAATTCACAGCAACCACATGGTGGCTCACAAACATCTATAATGAGATCTGGTGCCCTCTTCTGGTGTGCATATGTACATGTAGGCAGAACACTGTATAAATAATAAATTAAAAACAAAAAACAAAAAAAACCCAACCTTACTAACTACTGAAGAATACATTGCTCAAACTCGAAGAAGCCCACTGAATCTTTGGGGGTGAAACATAAAAGCAAGTACACATTCCAGTGTGTTCCATCCCTTCTCCACTCTCAGAACACCTGCGCAGGACGGAAACTGGGAAGCCACCATCAGGTTGTGCTTCCTCTCAGTTTCTGAGTCTACAACCAGCACAGGGAATTCTCACCGAGGGCGGAGATGACATTCCACTACTGTCGTTAAGAGTGTACTCATGACTCAGACTAAAACCTTCAAATGCAGAGACTCAGGAAGAGTCCTGGACCTTTGCATGTTGACTGACACACAAACCCAAACACTGAGACACAAAAGTGACATTAACATACAGAGCCACGGGTCAGACGCCTCCACAATCCATGATGTAGCATAAAGTAGGGCAGACTACAAAAGAAATGCTGGTTACTCTGTTTTCGCTGGGCTGTGCTGGGAAGAAGGGCAAGGCGCGCACACACGCACACGCACACGCACACGCACACACACACACACACACACACACACACACACACACACACTTTGGGAAACCGCTGGAGAGTGTGTCTGTGTATTGCCTACACGGCCTATGTTCCTAATTCTCAAGGTGCATTTAGAAACTGAGAACCTTTTTTTCAGAGAAGGAGGGAACAAAGACAGGAAACTAAAAACAACAGAAGAAATAAAAAACAAATCGCTAATGGCATACCTGTGTGCAGATGCATCAGTAACTGTATTAAATGTAAAAATACAAACTATTTCAAATTAAAATACAAAGATCACCAGAGTGCATTAAGTAAATTGAAACCTAATTATATACTGCACCAAGGGCACAAAAGACACAGCAAAAAGTGAAGATACCAAGAACTTTAAAAGAAAGGGTGGAAATATTCCATGCAGTAAAGACCTACGGTGTGCCTATAATATCAAGTAGACTTCAGAAGGGGAAAAAAATAACCACTAAAAATAAGGGAAACACTATAATTTCAAAGTAACCAATTAGTCATAAAGACAAAAATCTTAACTGTTCATGCAACTAACTTCAAAATTCATGAAGCAAAAAATACGGGACTAGAGGGTGAAATCAAGACCCCCGCAGCTGTGGCTGGAAACGTATCCCGAGTCTTAACAACTAATATAATGACAGGATGAAAAAATCTCTTACGGTATAGAATATTTACAAACCATAATTTTAATTGACTTTACTTGAGTCTATATTTTTAGAACACAACCACTCAGTACACAGGGGAGTCATCAGCCAGACTGTTAGGACTTTAAACTAAGTTCAGTAAACTTCAGAAGATTGAACTAATAAAAAATAATAAACTCTCTACATAGTTGGAAACTAATACATACTTAAATTATTTATGGGTCAAAAATGAAGTTCTTTTGTTCCTCTATCTTGCAATACCTTGAGATAAGCACTTTGCACCTTCTCGTGCATTTTTCTGTAGACATAATGCGTATTTTTGTTTTGTTTTTTGAGACAGAGTTTCTCTGTGTTAGCCTTGGCTGTTCTGGACTCGCTTTATAGACCAGGCTGGCCTCGAACTCACGGAGATCCACCTGCCTGAGCCTCCTCCTTGAGTGCTGGCATTGCAAGCGTGCTCTACCACACCCTGCTGATAGTCCATGTATTTTAAGATATGTACACAGCCATTCTTGTTGTGTAAATGCAAGCAAATTGCTACAGCCTGCTTCCTTCACTCTGTGTAATTCAGAAGCTCTCCACATAATTCCCCTTACTTAGTGAGGTGCCGCTGTAATTGTACAGCTGAACCGTGTAACTAATTTTCCACTGATGATTATGTGTTCTGCCACCATCAAGAATACGTCATTTCTAGAGCCAGAGTGTGTTTGCCTTTCAAAATGTGTTTGAAACTTCCAAACAATTCACTTTCTTTAAAAAAAAAAAAAAAAGTTTTATTTGCATGTCTGTGCATATTACATGTATGTGCTGGTACCCACGGGGGCCAGAGGAGAGCACTGGATCTCTGCACCTGGAATTACAGTCATGAGCCACCCGACACGGACGCTAGGAACCAAACTCCAGTCCTCTGGGAGAGCAGCAAGCATTCACAACTGCCGAGCCATCTCCCTGATCTTGCAAAACACTTTAAGTTGAACCCATCTGTGTTCCAACCCAAAGCACCTGAGGACCGTGTACAGCCCCTTTACCACGCGAGACTGGGAAAGGCTTACAGTGGGAGGGTTAGAAGGGTCTTCCATAGCCGCCTGCCACAACTACTTCCATTTACAGTGGGACACACCATGGCCCACTCTCTGCGGGAGGACCTTTGAGTGTTTCCCTGGGTATGCTAACACAGCCCAACAAGCGAGCTTTCTCTCAGATGTCCACTGACCTCAGCTCTACAGTTTGTTCTTCCTCAAACCCGTAATAATGCTGGCACTTTAAGCATGCATGCATTTTTTTTTTTAAACCCCTCGGAGGTGGGTTTTGCTTTGTAGTCTAGACTGCCTGCAAACTCTCACCTCAGCCTTCCTGGAGCTGGGATTGTAGGTATGCGCCACCACACCCAGATTGCATCATGTTGTTTTTTGATGTTCTGATTTAACTTGCAATGAAAAGTCTAACACTGATTCAGCCTTCATTACAGGTGGGATAAAAATTCAAAGGCGAAACTCCAGAATTAACCTTGCCCTTGCTTCTGGAATGTTCTCTCCTTCCTGGAGGACTATTCTGTCAACAAAATTGAGTTGTTTTAGGTCCCTGATATGTAAAATATTGCCGATTTGATCACAAAGGAGATGCTGTGGGCTAGCACTATTGAAATCAGTATTATTGTATGCAGTGGTTAAGGTAAGTGCATTAGGATAACCTATAATCATTAATGTAAATAAATTTATTTACATGGGAGACATGTTTACTTCCAGTTACATATTTGGTATTACTGACTTCCTCTGTTTTATCCCTTATTATGTAAAGCACATTCATGCTGTCTAGCATATTTAATTATATAATGTATCTGATATACTCTCAGGTTAAGAATACATGACCCACATAAGTCAGCCTGATGTCTGCCAACAAATTGTTGAAAGGACAAATCTGGCATACAAACTTCTGGTAAAGAAAAGCAAAGAAAGTCTGTGGCTTCAGAATATTTCATAAGTATCCACAAGGTTTTCTTGATTAAAAATTATGTCTTCTTTAATTGCTTATGTAGTTAAGTCAGATAGAAATGTACAAAGGGAGCCAAGTTGGCTCCTATATAAAATATAAGCACTGCTTGTTCTATTGCCACAGTGACCAGGGAGTAGAGACACAGCTTATGGTCCTCTCAGGATGGGGACTCTGTGGGGGACACACCCATAGAGCTTGAGTCCACAGAAAAGGATAGGGCAGGGACACGCTTTCCCCAAGGCGCCCACTGAGCGTTACCCCATGTTCCCCTGCAGAGTTAATGTATGCCACAGGCCACAGGAGTCTTGGATTCAAAGTAAGAGGGAAAGACTAGAGAATTCTCAAAAATCAAGTAAAATTAAAAGAGATTTGAGACACTTGCCTCTTTAGTAGGTCAGAGCCATGCACACAATTGCTCACCAACTGCACAGCAAGTTAACAGGCCATACCCCGCACCATGCTCATTGCCAGTGTTACTAAATCACAAATTAAAAATGAACAGAACGTATCTATTTCTCAAAAACAAAACAAAACAAAACTTAACAACCTGAATTGGAAAACTAGAAAGCAAAGGAACTAATAATTGTAAGATAAAAATCATGAAGTTAAAGTTGAAATTTAAAACTAATGGCAGGGAACATATTAAAACCCATGGAAATATGCTGAGATGTCATTTAATAATTAATGGTTTGCCTTAAGCAGCAGCAGTTTAATTCAAAGAACTAGGAAGAAGTTGAAGGAGTCTGCCTTAAAAGTCCAAAGGTATAAATCTTTCTGGAAGTCTATAAGCTTGGAAGCTAGCATACACAAGTACAAACAAGAAAAATACACAGTAATTTTTTTTGCAGCTTAAAAAAATAGCAAAACACTGCAAACAACTTCAATATGTACACACCATTAAGAAACAAGTGAAGGCAGCATGGGTATATTGGTGTCATGAAACTAACTGATGCCATTTCCAAAGACTGAACTGGAAATCAGGCGAGTGTCAGGGACTCTCTATATTAATGAGGATACAGAGCACATTATAAAATGAAAACTACGGTAGAATATCATTAATAGACCATTTCAACACCAATCAATTCTGCTCATCCTAATGGCTGAATGTCTCAAGAGCAGAAGGTATGGATGAGAAAGAGATGGAGGTAGGAGGGATGGCAAGCCTGGGGTGGGGGGAGGGGAGGGTGAGATTCTTCTAACACCTCAAGGAAACAAGGTAAGTGTTTAGGCTTGTTAAATCAGGTCCTTTTTTAGCACACAGCCATCTTGCTTAGTATTTTCTGTATGCCAGAGGTATTTTGTAAGTAGTAAGACTATTTTGTAGAGTAAAATATATTATTTGAACTGCTTGCCTACCATGTACCATCTTCCTTGTTGTAATCCTCCGCCCTGGCACTCTGGGTCCTCCTGGCTCAGCCCATGGGCTGCTGGGATTGCAGGGGTGAGTCGCTGCCCCTGACTTTCCTTGGCTGACCTCCACCTGAAATGTATGGATGAACTGCAAGAGGGCTCGGAGGTTGAGCCTCACCTCTTTTGTGTGAGGCTTTGGGTTCAATCACCAGCAGAACAACACAACTATAGTAAGGTAAGATGAAACTTTAAGGTGTAATTAGTAAGCTTGCTACCCCCTGCTGCTATTTGAGGTACCTGGTCAGTCGCTAGCCAGGCCTCCTCTTCTCTAAGCCCAATGTGGCGCAAAGCATGTTGGCAAGCCTGACAGTAGCAAGTGCTTTTCATCTGTGGAGGAAGAACAACGTCTTTGGCTGATTGGCTTTTAATTCTATCAACAGCTTGGGCTAAGCAAATTCATCACAGGCTCTTTTGTCAGACCTCAGGCCAGAGAAGCCCCCTGATAACCTGGAGAAGCAAGCAGCTGTGGGGCTGAGGGTCTGCCCAGCTCAACCATATGTTTCTCATCAAAGACCTCAGGAAGGTGTTTTGCATTGTAATCTAAAGAGACGAGCCTAGATTAGATGCAGGCTCCACATGCATGCAGTTCAAGATGCAGTTAGACGTATTTCGATGGTATAACACATGTAGTCATTTCTGGTACATAAATTGGAGTTTTACAGGCCTGTACAGAATCCATAAAGAACCCAGCCCTCTTTTTATCCCCTTCCTGGCAAGGTTTTGTATAAAAGTTGACATCTGCCCACTGTTTTGTATGAACCAGCTGCTGTGATGCCTAATGGCCTAGAGGATGTCCTTGGAGGTACTAGGGTCAAGCCCCATCAGACAGTTGGACACTTCACCTTTACTGCTGGAGACACCCCCCACCCCCGCCACTGCCTTGCCTAAGCACCAACGAAGAGAGCTCCTGATAGACAGACTATCCCAACCTCAGGGACAGGACACGTGCTTTTGCTTGCATGGAAAAATAGGCTTTTCAGACTGACTGAGTTGAGAGGCTCATAACTAGCTTCATAGGCCAAAGTTAGTCAAGAGGCAGAAAGCTCTTACCCAGGGAAGAAAACCAGTGTCAGGGGAGGGACAGGTGGAGAGAGGAGAGGGCATCTGAGGAGTAAGCTCATAGCCTTGAAGGCAGAGCCCTCCTCCAACAGAGAGCAAGGAGCATCCCCTCCTGAGGGCTCTAGGAGGGCAGCTCTGCTACTACTTGTATCTCAGGATGCCTGGCCTCCAGGACTGCATTGTTTTAATCCACTGAGCTTGTGACAGCTTGACACAGACCCAGAAACTAATAATCATCGCCATGGTGTCAAATGTTCTCTCTCAAAGCAAAAAGGAGAGGCCTAGCGAGATGGCACAGTAGTGGAGTACTAGCTGCTCTTCTGGGGAATCCAGGCTCAATTCCCATCAACCCAAGACAGCTCATAGGCATCTGTAATTCCAGTCCTGCGGGATCCAACACTCTCTCCTGGCCCGCATGCATGTGGTACACAGACAAACATGCAGACAAAACGGCTATACACATAATTTTTAAAAAGAAGACTAATATAAACTTAGTCCAGCAACAGGCCCCATGTGACACGGTTGGCTGCTGTAATAATGATAACTGGGTTAAATTCAGAAAATAAAAGACAGATTCTTAGATGGAGCTAAAGAGAAACAGAAACGAAATTCCGTTCTTTGTGGTTTACAGAATATATAAATCAAAACGACACAAGAGTTGGAAGTGGTAAAGTGGAAACTGATAAACTTGAGAGATGTTAGCACTTGGGGACTATTAATGTCACACACCATGTCATTAAAGCAATGAATGTTTTGTTGGAAAAATACAAAAGAGGTGCTTTCTTTATGGTAGGGAGACACTCTCCTAAGTGCAGTGAACTCCAAAAAGAAAACTGTCATTCCACAAAGTGAAATTAGCAAAAGGAGAAGTCATGAAGGCAGACTGGAACACCAAAGAAGCTGCCTAAGAGGATGTGATGGGTGGGAGTCTGAGGAGTGGGAACTGGAGAAAAGCCACTGCTAACTGTGTCTACTAAGGAGGCTAGTCTTGGCAGTTCTGGGTAGGAAAGCATAGAATAAAGGGTTTTTCAAAGGTCTTACTTTTTAGGTGTGTGTGTGTGTGTGTGTGTGTGTGTGTGTGTGTGTGTGTGTATGTTTCTGTAGTGTGTATGCATGTGTGTGTATGTGTGTGAGAGGGAGTGTGTATGTGGCTATGTTTATGTGAGTGTGTGTGTGTGTGTGCATGTGTGTGTATGTGTGTGAGAGGGAATGTATATGTGGCTGTTTATGTGAGTGTGTGTCTGTGTATGTGTGTGTGTGTGAGAGAGATAGAGAGAGAGATGTATGTTTATGTGTGTGTATGTGTGTGAGTGTGTGTGTGTGTGTGTGTAGGTGAGAGTATGTGTGCTTAAGTGTGCTTAAGCATGTGCTTAAGTGTTCCCTAAGAAGCCATAACAGGACATCAAGTTCCCTGGGGCTGAAGCTGTGGATGGCTGTGAGCTACCTAACATCAGTGCTGGAACTTGTCCTCAGCAGCAGCAGCAGCAGCAGCAGCAGCAGCAACAGCAGCAAGTATTCTTACTGACCCACGTCTCCAGCCCAGGCTGTGGTTTTTACTGAGGTGAGTGTGGGATGGAATGCGCAGTGGGCAGGTAAGTGTAGGCAGTTTGACTGGTTTGGAAACGTTTTCCTCTTACTCAATCCACAAGCTCTGAGGCCAGCAGCATGCTGATGTCTAGCCATTGGTTTTGCCTTTCCTGGACTTTTACATAAATAAAATCAAACATAGAAGGCTGAGTTTGGACACCGGACATTGCTTTTTAAATCTGTGTGTCCACGGTTCAGTAGCACTTTCCTACTTTAATGCTGACCAGTGTCAGACTGTGTAATGTGTTTCAGCTGTTGGCATGAGGTGCTGGGCTATTGTAGACGCCACTCTGAGTATTCCTGTGCGAGGGCTTCTGGGACCTTAGGGTAGATAAACATTGAACTCTTTTTTAAAGCACTACATTGGTTTTCAGTGTAGCTGTATTTCCAAGCACTATAGTCTGTGTGGCTGGGACTTGTCCTAACTAGGGAATGAAGAAAGGGTAGGCACGCGCACAGAAAAGCTATGATCAGGTGGGCTTTGAGGAGTGGAGCTTGGACCTCAGCTCGTTCATGCGCACAGCACCGGGGGACAGCTAAGGTGGTGTCTGGAGAGGAACACCCTCAAGCTGTAAGCATGTGCAGAAGAAAGCAGTGTCTGGTCTTTGCACTCTCTGCCTTTGCATGTTCAGTGTCCTACTTGGACAGAGGAAAGCTTTGCCCCTCCACGGCTCTGAGGCGGAGTCACAGCACATGGCTTCCTTAGCTCCCATGTCAAAGCTAAATGAGAGTTACTGTCTCCAGTCTGAGCTGTGTGCAGCAACTTTAGACATTCCAGTGAGTTCAGAACAGTATTTGATTGTGGTTTTGATTTTCATCTGGGTTAAGTAAATGATACTAAACATCTTTCCATGTGCTTATCAAACACTGATCAGTCTGTGTCTCTTCAACGTTCTCAGCCATTTCATTGGCTGTCTTTAGTTGATAATGTTAGAATTTTAAGATAGGAGAATATGCTTTTTGTGAGCCTTATGTACTATAATGTTCTTGGTCTGTGGCTTGTATTTGTGTGTGCGTGTGTTCCTCACTCTACCTTACTTTTTGAAACAGGGTCTCTTACTAATTCACATAGGCTATTTTTGGCCAGTGAGCCCCAGGACTTCTGCTGTCTTTCTCTCTATGCAGGTTCTTTAGTCAGAGGGTGCTGGGGGTCCAAACTCAACTCCGACTGAGCCACCTCTCCAGCCCCATGTTTGCATATCCATGTCTTTTTCAGCAAACAGTTTTAATTTGGATGGCTAGTGATTTGGTTGTTGTGTGGGTGCATATGTGCACAGGCACACATGAGCGTTTGTATGCATGGATGGCAGAAGACACCCTCAAGCATTATTTCTCGGTTGTCCACTTTTGCTTTTGAGGCAGTCTCTCATTGTCCTAGAGCTTGCCAATTACGTGACATTGACTGGTCCATGAGAGCCAGGGCTCTGCCTGTCTCACTTCCCTAGCACTGTGACTGTAAGTGTGCACTTCCACTAGGCCTCGCTTGCTTTTTTTTTTTTTTTTATGTGGGTTCTGGAGGTTAGAGCTCTTCCAAGCCCTGGAGAATGCTTCTTGGATGCTTTCTCAGAAGCCTTGGATAATGCAGAGGTTACAACCATATTCCACATTTTTCTAAAAGCTTTAGTTTTTGCTCTTCTGTTTCTGATTAATCTGTTTTGAGGTAACTATGAAAGCACATTTTACAAGTGATTGTGGAAAGCCTTATTCTGCTCAGCAGATGGTCTTGTAGCTTTTCCACAAGCCAGTTCAGTGGCTTCCTTAGGCCTTCCGGCTTGCTACTGAAGAACATTTTCTCTCCTTACGTCGACAATTTCTCACTTGTTAGCTTTTTATTTGTTTTGTTTTAACAGATCTAGGTATTTTCCTTTTGCTATGTATTCAGTGTATTTCATATAAAATTTAAAAATCAGCCTGTAAACGTTAGGAAACAAGTAAAGCCCATTGGAACTTTTGTTTGGATGGCTGTACTCTTGACCACCTGGGAAGAACAGGCATCTTGGGCAACACTGAGCTTCCCACAGTCACCTTTTTCTGTTTATGAAGCTGCCTTTGATCTTCCCCAGAAACACCTTGCTGTGCTGAAGGCAAAGCACATCACATCTCTGGGTCATTCACCACCAATGCTTATGGCTGTGGTCTTCCTTACCCAATTGCTTGCTGGTGGTAAATAGAAATAGATTCCATTTCTACACACTGTCGAGATCCGGTATTGCATCCCAGCTTTGTGAATAAACCACAAAAATGCAATAAATAAATATATATAAGCAGCTTTATTTCTTCCCACATTTCTTTTCTTCCCTCATTTTTATGCCCATTTTTGATGGGCATAATTTTTTTTCCCCATCAAAATCCCCAGTTTGATAATGAACGTAATTGCTGAAAGAATGCTCCCCCACTGCTGATTTTAGGGGAAAAAAGTGACTCATGTGGTTGTTATCGAGACATCTCTGTATGTATCTCTTGACCTTTCCTCCCTGTCTTGGCCTCTTCAGAGCTGGGATTACAAGTGTGGCTCCTACATCTGGCCACCCACACTTTGATGTGAGCTCTCGAAAAGTATGTTCCCATTTTGCAGGTGTGATAGTGCACACCTTTAATCCTAGCACTGCTCTCAGGAGGCAGAGGCAGTGGAATCTCTTTGAGTTCTATGCTAGCCTGGTTGGACTACACAGTGAATTTGAGGCCAACAAAAGCTACATAGTAAGACCCTGTCTCAAACTTAAGAAAAAACATATGTTTTCATATGTCCTAGTTTGCCTTATAGTGCTGTGATAAACACCACAACCAAAAGCAACTTGGGGAGGAAAGAGTTGATTTCAGTT
This sequence comes from Acomys russatus, assembly GCF_903995435.1. Taxonomy (NCBI): domain Eukaryota; kingdom Metazoa; phylum Chordata; class Mammalia; order Rodentia; family Muridae; genus Acomys; species Acomys russatus. The sequence goes on from NC_067145.1 coordinate 37,913,801, forward strand.
TATAGGGTACAAGGCCATCACTGAGGAAAGCAATGAACTCAAGAAGCTATAGGCTCCATATGTGCAAAGAAGACTGATTTGTAATCTTGTCTTTCTCAGATTTTGAGATCCAGATTGTGCAGATTAGAATGAAAATTTCTAGAAAGCAACAGGCTGTCCTTAGCTTTCTAAAAGCATTTCATTAAGTTAAGCTTGAAAAGGTATTCTTTAAATATGAGGTACAGAGCTAAATAGAGAACTCTCAACTGAGGAATCTCTAATGGCCAAGAAGCACTTAAAGAAATGTTCAACATCCTTAGTCATCAGGGAAATGCAAATCAAAACAACTCTTGAGATTCCATCTTTTTAAAAAAATTAATTTTTAAAAAAGATTTGTTACTTATACTGTATTCTGCCGGCAGGCATGCCTGCATGCAAGAAGAGGACACCAGATCTCATTATAGATGGTTGTGAGTCACCATGTGGTCACTGGAAATTGAACTTTGGAAGAACAGCCAGTGCTCTTAACCTCTGAGCCACCTCTCCAGGCCCCCTGAGATGCCATCTTACACCCACCAGAACGGCTAAGATCAAAAACTCAAGTGCCATCTCATGCTGGCAAGGATGTGGAGAAAGGGGAACACTCCTCCATTGCTGGTGGGAGTGCAAACTTGTACAACTAATTTGGAAACAATCTGGTGCTTTCTCAGAAAATTGGGACTAGATCTACCTCAAGACCCAGCTATACCACTCCTGGGCATATAACCAAAAGATGCTCCACCATACAACAAGGTCATTTGCTCAACTATGTTTATAGCAGCTTTATTTATAATAGACAGGAACCGGAAACAACTTAGATATCCCTCAACTGAAGAATGGATAAAGAAACCATGGTACATTTACACAATGGAATACTACTCAGCTATTAAAAACAAGGAAACCATGAAATTTGCGGGCAATGGATGGAACTAGAAAAGATCATCCTGAGTGAGGTAACCCCGACCCAGAAAGACACACATGGAATGTACTCATTTGTAAGTGGATATTAGCCCAACGTAGATGTCCTCTGAGAGACTCCACCCAGTGGGGGATAGAGACAGGTACTGGCACTTGCAGCTGGACTCTGGGTGAAGCACTGAGAGTTGCATGGAAGAGTTGGGGGATGGAAGGACCCAGAGGGGTCAGGAGCTCCACAAGCAGACCATCAAGCCTAGTGGCTGTGGACCCAGGGTGGGCCTGCACAAACTGCTGCACCAACCAAGGACATTGCAGGCAGAGAACCTAGATCCCCTGTTCACATCTAGCCAATGGAGAGCGCATTCTCCACGTTCACACTGGGGAGGAGAACAGGGACTGCCTCTGACAGGAACTCTGGTGCCCACGATCTGATCACTGCCCCTTGGTGGGGAGGCCTTGCAAGCACACAAAGAAAGAGGATGCAGGCTATCTTGAGGAGACTGGATACCCTGAGGTCAGAAGGTGGGGGAGGAGGGGCTCCCTGTCAGAGGTCTAGGGAAGGAAATAAGACAGAAAAGGGAAGGAGGGTGGGAACAGAAAGATAAGAGCAAGGGGATAACAACTGAGATGTAATGTGAATAAATTATAATAAATAAAAATATAATAATAAAAAAGGTTTAAAAAAGTGGATATTAACCATATAGTACAGGATAACCATACCACAATCCACAGACCCAAAGAAGCTAGGTAACAAGGAGGGCTCAAGGGAAGATGTTTGAATCTCACTCAGAAGGGGAAATAGAATAAGACATTAGAAGTAGATGAAGAGAGAGAACTGGGTGGGAGGTGGGGAGGGGAATAAGGGGAAGGACTGGGTGTGGAAAGTGGAGGTGGGAGGCCGTCTGGCTGGGAGAGAGATGGGGAGCTATGAGTTGGGGTTTCTGGGATATGCTGGAGACCTGCAACAGGGTAGGCTTCTGGGACGATATGGGGTGACTCTGGCTGAGACTCTTCTATAGCAGAGGCTATCAATACTGGTCCATAACCAGGCAGGACTTCCAGAGGAGGGAGAGGAATACCAACCCACCCACACAACTTTTGACCAAATTTTATCCTGCCTACAAGATGGGCAGGGATAAAGAGGTAGCGGTTTGAGGAAATGGCCAACCAATGACTGGACCAACTTGAGACCCGCCTCATGGGAGAGAGCCAACCCCTGTCACTATTAATGATACTCTGCTGTGCTTGTAGACATGAGCCAAGCTAACTGTCCTCTGAGAGGCTCCACCCAGTAGCAGATTGAAACAGATGCTGAGACTCACAGCAACAAGTTAGACAGAGATCTGAGAATCTTGTGGAAGAGTTGAGGGAAGGATAGAGGGACCCAAAGGGGATATGAACTCCACAAGAAGACCAACAGAGTCAACTAACCTAGGCCCGCGGGGGCTCACAGAGACAGAAACATCAACCTAAGGTTGGACTGGACCTAGGCTCTGTACACTTATAGACCTGATGGACGGCTCAGTCTTCATGTGGGTCCCTCAGCAACTGGAGGGGAGGCTGTTCCTGACATGGATGCTATTGTCTGCTATTAGGTCACTTTCTCCTAGCTGGGCAGCCCAGTCGGGCCTCAGTGGAAGAAGACTTGCATAGTCCTGATGCCACATGAAATGGTAATGGCAGGTGGCATGGCTGGGGGTGGGGGGTGGGTCTCCCTTCAATGAGAAGGGGAGTGAGGAAGAGGGTGTGGGAGGGAAGGACTAAGAGGAGAGGAAGGAGGGAACTTCCCTCAGGACCAAAGTGTAAGTGTGCCAACAGAAATGTCCTTGCTGTGGTTTATATCAAAGCTCCTTCTTTTCAGCCTGTTTTGAATATTACTATATATATAATATATGTATATAAATATATACATATTTATATACATAAATACATAAAAATATATTCCATAGAATATATTTTAATCATATTCTTTAGCAAGTGTAATAAAGAATGCTAGTGGAGGGCAGATGTGGTGGTGCATGTCTTTAATCCCCGCAGAGGAAGGCTTATCTGTGCTCTTTAGATCAGCCTGGTCTACATTATGGGTTCCAGGCTAGTGAGAGCTGCATAGTGAGACTCTGGTTCAAAAACAAAAACCAAAGCAAAAACAACACACACCCCACCCCCCAAAAAACAAGGTTGGAGCAGAATGTTAGCTGAAGACTTCTTTGCTTTCTAAACAGATTCTACCACAGACACACTCACACCAAGGATACCTGCCACTGCCCAAAAACAGTCATTAGCAAAGAAAAGGGGAAGAAGGGGAGGGGACGCTGCCAAACCCTGATGAGCAAGCAGCACAAGGACAGAATTGTCTCATAATCAGAAACATTTGGAGAAGGAAGTCTATTAGAGTGAAATATATTCAGCATACTGGAATCAAAATCACCCAACAATTCAGTTTAAAAGTTTGGTGGAATATGAAACAAAATTTAAAAAATGCTTTAAGTATTTCCAGAAAAATTCTTTCCTTACAAAAAGAAGCCTGCTATAATCTCATTTTCAATCTTCATGGTAGAACCCTTATTTTCCTGGTAATGCCTTACTGAGTCCTGCAAAACTCTCCATAAGTAGTCCATGCTTCTGTAAGCAATCCTAAAGGAATTCAGTGGCTCACCAAACCAAAACCCCAAATCCCCAATAAACAACAAACAAACAAACAAACAAACAAACAAACACTAATCACATAGCTCAGAAAGCAAGCTGTTCTCTCCTCCAAATGGAAGACCATGCTTCTTTCAAGTCCAACTCTGTAGATACCTGTCTACTGACTTCAGCATAGACAAGCCACTGCAGAACAGAAAGGCCCAGCAGATGGACTGTGCCAACAAACTCACAGAAGAAATCTGGCAAAAGCAAGCATGCACTTGTAAAAATTCTCAGTTGGATGGTGTCTTGGGCTGCTTTTGAACTTGGCCTTCACCAGGGCCTCACTTGGGTTACGAACAGCTGCCGCCACCTCCTGGACAACAGAAAATGTCCAGCCTCATGCTGGCCCTTTCTTTTCCCTTCCGTGTGTGTATGTGGATGTATGCATTTGTAGGCTGGAGGCCAACCACCCTTATTTTGGCTACACGGTTTCTCACTGGCCTGGAACTTGACAATCATGCTAGGCTGGCCAGTGAAGCCCAGAGATGCGCCTCTAGCTCATCAGAGCTGGGTTACAAGCACGAGCCACCATGCCCAACTTAGTAAAGTGAGCTCTGGGTACCAAACTCAGGTCTTCATGCTTCTATGGAATGCCCTCACCTACTGAGTGATATACCTAGTCTCTGACCTTTCTCTTTTATTGAGAAAGTTTATGACCATAACATGTATTTCTTTATAAAAGATCAGCTCTTCCTGGTATATGATTTCCCTATTAGTAAAAAATCCAAGCCGGGTGTGGTGGAGCACACCTTTAATCCCAGCACTTGGGAAGCTGAGACAGGAGGATCTCTGAGTTCAAGGCCAGTCTGGTCTACAAAGCAAGTTCAGGACAGCCAGGGCTACACAGAGAAACCCTGTCTCAAAAAGACAAGAGAAAGCAACAAGAAGCCAAGCATTGCATGGCACCTCATCAGTAGAGTCATTTTCATTCCTCATATAGCTACATAAACTCAAACATTCATTCTACTCCTCACAACCACACAGCACATGCACAGGAAAGGAATAAAGCCTATTTTTTCTGGAGTACCCGAGGTAGGTGATCATTACATGGATTTAGACATAGCATCAGCCAAATCCTGCTCCTGACTATACAGAAAAATACCGTGATAGGACATGCTGCAGTTTGCCCTTAACATGCACTTTGTAACGCTCTTAGCTAAACTTCACTTTTGGAGAGCAGCAAATTAAAACAGATTCTGAGGCTTCCTGGCCATCTTCTCTACAACACCCTGACAGCAAAGCGCTGTCTTTCTCTGCAGAAGTGCCACAGTGTGGGGTGGGGGCCAGCAGGAGCATCGGTCATTACCAAGAGCTTTTCACAGATGACATTCTCCAGTGGACAGTCCAGTGGGGCTTTTACCATGCAGCTGTTCTGAGTCTTCACTCTGAGTAGGGCAGCGAGGTCCACTCCCCCGTTGGCTCCTCTGGGAAGTGAGCTGTTGGTTTCTTCTCTGCCTTTGCTACGGAGCACACAAGAAACCCGGTGACGCCTGAAACCAAATCTAAATGCCTGCATTCATACTTTGCTTCTCTTTCACAAATGTTTCAAAAACTGGAAGAGAAAAATCAACTATCTTAAATTTCATTATCTAGGCTAGTTTATATGGAAACTTACTTCAAAATGTAGTCAGGCCATATACGTGTGGTACGCATGTCCACATGTCCACACTCCAAGTGGGACTTCAACAGTTGGTCTTCATATTGCACTTTCTGAAATATTAATGAAAATATACTAACACACACACACACACTAAAATGGCAGGACAGTTTCTGTTATACACGGAGAAGGCCTGAGTAGCTAGGGAATGATAAAGATGAACAATAAAGGCTAATGTATTTTTCCATGTGCTTAGCAACACAAAGCTATCAGCTGTAGGCTGAAATAAATCCTTTCCTCCCTGAGTTGCTTTTGGTCATGGTGTTTTACAGCAGTGAAAAGCCTAATTAAGACATGCATACACAAGTGTGCCTGCTCTTGACCTTGGCTATTGTGTGCAAAATAAGTAATAAAAATATATTAGTCAAAACAGAAGTCAAATCAAGCTCTTAGCCAAGAAATCCTTAATAGTTAACAAAAAAGTCCAGAGGTCTTATGATTCATATACGGTTCCTGTAACAATTATATACTGCAAACTTACAGAATGAAAAAACAACTCTAGGGGAATAAGTTCATACAAAATAAAATTAGATTCACTGTTCATAACATTTCCCCACTCATAAACATAATTAAAACTGATACTATGATTAAAAGAATACTAGGCATTAAAATGTTTAGAACTGGGTGCAGAGGGATATGCCTGTGCCCTCAACTCTGTGGGAGGGGAGTAAGCACACGAGTTCAAGAGTGCTCTGGGCCATTGCAAGAACTGTGTCATGGGTAAACTATACACCAAACATTGTTTAAATGCTCCTATTATTTAAAAGGTCTGTTAGCAATAAACAAGTTGTATAAGCAACTGAAGAACTTAAAAAAAAATTATATATCAAAAGAAAAGTCGTGGAGAATCCAGGTGTTGGCTCCAAAACTGCAATTTGATGCTTGTGCATACAGGAAGGATGTCTCTCTCAAAAGAAAAGACGTTCAAAGCATGTTTATCTCTATTAAAAAGCCACTGTCCAGAAACATGCCTGACAATAAGCGAATGGCTAAACCTAGCTGTGCTACAGCACGACCATAAAATACTGCTGCTGGGCACAAAACAGCACGGTATGTACACATATCTTAGACCTTAGATGGCTCTCAAGGGCTTGTGCTCAGTGATAAGGGCTCATCTTCAAATGTTACTGCGTTCATTGCCTTTCTTTGTCACTGCAGCAAAGTACTGTAAGAGAAGCCATGTAAGGGAAGCAGGATCAACTATGCCTGCAGGGAAAATGGACAAGTGTATGGCAGCAGGCTCTCATATTTTGGTGAACAGGTCCCCAGAGAACCAGACTGATGCTGTGTTGAACTGTAACTCTCAAAGGCCAAGCCCACTGACTCAGCTTCTCCAGGCAGACCCTAACCCAAGAGGATTCTGCAAGCTTCTCCAACTGCAAGGGACCAACCATGCATATAAATACACAAGCTTGTGTGAAGCCTGCCTCAACAATCATGTCACATGATTCCTAATCTTTTCTCAGCACAGGTGTCTGAACCTAGCTCTTATTATGGGTTACACAGACTACTTGCCTTACCTACCACTGCCTGTGTGTGTGTGTTTGAGAGAGAGAGAGAGAGAGAGAGAGAGAGAGAGAGAGAGAGAGAGAGAGAGAGAGAGAGAGAGAGAGAGAATATGAGATCATGTGTGTTCCAATGCCCCTGGAGAGATCAGAAGAGGGCAGCAGATCCCCTGGAGCTGGAGTTACAGGCAGCCCAATGTGAGTGACGGGACCTGAGCTAAGGCATTCAGCAAGGACTGTAAGTGTTCCAGTGCCTCTCATTCTCTTTTGAGACAGGGTCTCACTAACTTGCCTGGGCCAACCTTGATCTTACCATCTTCTGGTGTTAGCTTCCTAAGTAGTAAGATCATAGGCCTGTGCCACTATGCCAGCCTTTTTAGTAACATTTCCCAAATGGTAATAATATTATATAAATAGATGGAAAACCAACTGGTGATTGGTATGAGGTGAGGATAAAGTGTGACGATAAAGGGATGGAAAAAGAGGCCTTTGTGAGGAGGGAACATCTTGGTGGTAAGGTTAATCTGCATGTAATAAAATGGCACACACATGAGCCACACTGACATCCTGCTTTGACTCATATACTCCACAGTATCTCTAAAACTTCCTCCAAGTCTGTAATTATTGCAAAATAAAAAGATAAAATTTTAAGTTAGGATATAAAAATAAACAATCCTCTGAAAATAAAAACAGAATGTATTAAACCCTCAAAGCCTAGCCAAGTGGAAAAAAGACAAAAAACACAATTATGGATATTAAAAAAAAATGATAAAACCCCAGTTACAAAAGAAATTCAGACACATAAGTCAACAGCAATGAGGTTTAAATTATAAGTTAACTATAGTAGGCCTGGCTAGCTTCCTAGCAGAGTGGCTGTCTGTGGATGGCCAGAGTTGTGCCGACTCTGCAGCAGACATCATTCCCAGGCTTGAGGGAGAGCACAGCTGTGAGCAGGGACTGTCCTCTTTGTAAGATCTTAAGCTCCATAGAGCCTGTAGAGACAGAAGCTACACAAAGCCAGAGTTCGCTCTGAAAGCCCATTTCCTAGGCTACAACAGAGTATGTGTTAACTTCCCCACCAAAGCAAAAGAGCAAGTTGATCCACCAGGCATTGAAAACCAGAGAGCAGACAGATGCATTTCAAAAACACAAAGATGGTTTGTGAATGGAAGTCAGTAAAATAATTTGTCATATTAAACCAAGCAGCAAAACCATCTGACCATATCAACTGATGACCAAAAAAAAAAAAAAAAAAAAAAAAAAAAGCTGTCATTCCCCTAAGACTGAATATATTAAAATGAGGATACATCTATTTTCTTTCTTGAAGTAAAACAAAAAGCAGACAGTATATCAAAATGTAAAATACTAACACTATTGTTATAAATTGAGCAGCAGACAAAATAACTCCTCATGTGTTGCAAATCTAGAAGACAAGCTGGTGTTGTGATTCATACTTCTAAACCCAGAACTCAGGCTGGGATGGGAGGACAGGTGCAGTTCAAGACCAGCCTGGGCTACAGTGACTTGAGCCAATGTCAGCTCTTTAGAGATCCTGTCTCAGGAAAATAAATAAATAAATCTAGACTATATTAAAAAAGGGCTTAGCATTTATAGCAAATATAGTAAAAGGTTTATGGGAAATATGAAAATGGCAGGTTTTTATTACAGGGAAAACCAGAGGAGTGAATAAAAAGATGGATATACAACAAAACATGACAAAATGCACTAACAAATATAGAGGGCCAATATGAAGTCCTAAATTTTGATTAAAGGACATAAAAGCTAAATACGTGGAAAGACACATCAGGTGTCTGGATAGAATGACTTCTGAGACATCACTTTAATAAAGTAATGTATAAAATTAATACAGCTCCTGTCAGAATTCTCCAGGTCTTTCCATGGAACAGCAGAATGATTGCCAAAGTGGCTTAAAAAAAAGAAAAAAAAAAAGTGATGAGAATGGCTTAAATCTTATCAAAGAACTACAGTGATGGATAGGAATATTCTAGAAACTCAACCATATACAGGAACTTACCCTTTGATCCTTACAGCACCTTGGGCTCAGTGTCTTTCCTTCAGCTCACCTCAAGCATATAAATATGGCCTGTATCCCACACCCCAGTGTTGCGCATCTGCCTGACGTTCTGTCTGTCCAGCTCACCCAACTTGGCAAATACATGCCAGAAGATCTTACCCAACAGGAACACCATCCTTTGACCTCACCCTATTTGTTGGCGTTGCTTCCCTTTTCTGCTTTGCATGTGCTTCTTATATTTGCTTTTAAATAACTTCTGCATCAATTGTGATCTTACCCCTTAAAGAAGCCCAGTCTGGTCCGTTACAGGCTTTAGTTCACAGCTGCAAGCACTATTTCAGAGGCACTGAAACTCTACAAGGTGGGGCCTAAATAAAGTACATCAGAGGACAGATCCTTAAGGTATCTTGCCCTTGGCCCATCCCTACCTCTGTTTCCTGCCCATGGTTTGAGCTGTTTTGCCACGGTATTCAGACCCATTACAGACCCTAGGCACCAGACCCAGAGACTGCTTCTACACAGAGCCTTTCTTATTCCAGCAGACCCTCCCCATCAACACACATTGTATAATCCATCCATCTTAATATCTTCCTTAGGCTGGGGGCGGGGGCGGGGGCGGTGGTGGTGGCACATGCCTTTAATCCCAGCACTCAGAAGACAGAGGATCGCTGTGAGTTCAAGGCCGGCCTGGTCTACAAAGCCAAGGACAGCCAAGGTAACAGGGAGAAATCCTGTATCAAAAACCAAAATAAATAAATAAAATTCTTCCTAGACACAATTACCAAATTCCATTTACAACTCCCAAACTGTCTCCTACTAATGGCTTCAATATTCCCAAATGGAAACCTACATGTTCTGTCATCTGTTCTCCCTGGACAGCCAGGGACCTGCAGGCTCTGGAGCCACACTGCTGGTTCTGAGTCACCTGTGAAAGATGTGGGTGGGTTACTGACTTCCTGATGCCAAGGTTTCTTTTAACAAGAAGGATGAGAACACTGCTCTGTAATGCCAAAGGGCTCTGGAAGGATTCCATGGTTTCTTGTGAACAGCAATTGGGAAACGCCTACCAAGCCATCAACCCTTCACCCACTGTTGGCCACTGTCACTGCAGGAACAACTCCCTCTCCGTCACCCCTGAGAAACTTGCAGGCCTGTTTCTACTCCTCCAAACATTGCTTTTGAAACAAGTATCAGACCATATTACTTCTCTGTGACACAGTTGGCTAGTCATCTTCCCAACCACTTTATTTTTTTTTTTCCCCCTTGAGACAGGATTTCTCTGTGTAACAACAGCCCTGGCTGCCCTAGAACTCACTTTGTAGACCAGGATGACCTCGAACTCACAGCGAGCTACCTGGCTTTACCTTCCTGAGTGCTGAGATTAAAGATGTATCCCACCACGCCCAGCTGCAACCAGTTACTCTTACATAACTTATTTTACATTATTTCTAATGTGTGCATGTCACTGCACCCATGGAGAAGTCAGAGGACAACATGTAGGAGTCAATTCTCTTTTTACCTTATGAGTACTAGGCATTGATTCAGGTCACCAGGCCTGGCATCACGTGCCATTACCCACTGAGCCATTTTATTGGTCTCCTACAGAACTTTTATAGAACTAAATTTCTTAACATTCTAACTAGGTGGCTACATTCCAGGTAGCAATACGCTTGGGAAGTTTCATTTCTCTAAAAGGAGCGAGCTCTGTAAGGCAGAGTGCTGCTGGCCTTTCTTTCCTGCTATGGAGAATACAGATATGAGGAATAGAGCTCCACTGTCCGGCAGCAGTATGAGCCATGGATGAAAGCCTATGGATGGGGTAGGGCTGATGCACACCACTGAATCGCCACTTGCAGAGGTCAGAGGATAGACTTTACTGTCAGGCCTCAGGTGCCTCTTCCTCTTCATTGGAGTCAAGGTCTCCGATTGACCTGGGACTTGGCCAAGTAGAATCTGTCTCCACAATATTGGGATTACAAGTGTGTTCCAGCTTTCTGCATGGGTTCTGGAGAGCTGAACTTGTGGCCACATGCTTGCAAAGTACTGAGGCATTTCCAGAACCATCTTTAGTATATTTAGTATATTTTTGACATGGGAAGAAATGGGAAGATAGCTCCATTGGTAGAGTGCCTGCCGCCCAAGTATGAGGACCTGGGTTCTGTTCCAGAGGTACAATGCCAAGAGAGAGTTCACATTCATTCAGAGAGAGGCAGGTACTTGGAGCTCTTTAACCAGCTAGCCTAACTGAATCAATGACCTTCAGGTTCAACGAGAGATGCTACCTTAAAAAAATAATGTGGAGAGCAATTGAGGAATACATCTGATTTCAACCTCAGGCTTCTATCAATGTGCATGAACCTATGAGCTCATCCACATAACATATATAAAAAATGAGTTGTAAGTTTCCTCATCACTAGTATAGGGATACATATACCAACTTGAATTCTAGTCTTTAAAAATGTACTAAAATGATCACATTTTTGCTTTAAAAATTCTATGTAGAATTCTGTAGAGGGTGGTATACACCTTTAATCCTAGGAGGTGGAGGCAGATGTAGGCATATCTCTGACTTTGAGGTCAGACTGTCTACATAGCTCCTGTAACTCAGCAATCTTAGAGGGTCAGATCCATCCTGTTATTCTTGAGAAGGAGGCAATGCTTAAAAGTAACAGAGCCAACCCAGAAAGCCAAGCTCATAGTAATACCTCCCAAGCACAGTCAGGCATGACTATTTGTAAGGTGAGTTAGCCAGAGACAAAGTAGGTGGTGGTGTTATGTTGGTGAGAGAAAGAAGTACGTTGATTACTAACTACAACATACATGAGTAAGAGCTCAATATAACAGAAACACCCACTTAGAGAGTAGATTATTCACCCTTCCCCCCAGTAACCAAAGAAATACAACTCAAATGACATCACTTATCATGCTGAATAAGTGATGAAAGAAAAAGACCCCTATAGGCTCATGTATTTGAGTGCTTGGTCTCTTGTTGATGGAACTGTCCCTGGGAAGGAAAAGGATTGACCTTGTTGGAGATGTTACTGGAGTGGGCTTTGAGGTTTCAAAGGATCAGGATGCTACTGCTCCAGTACCATGCCTAATGGATTTTCTCCATGATAGTCATAAACCTATCCTCTAAAATGATATACAATTAAATGTTCTCTTTTGTTAACAGCTGCCTTGGTCATGCTGCCTCTTCAAAATAATGGAACAGTAGGAAAACTGTGTGGACAAAACAAACACTTTGAAAAGCATTACTAGTGAAGTAGACTCAAGAAATATTACTAGAAGCCTACCCAAATACTAAGAAGAGTTCTAAACCACAATACCTATTTTTTCCTGACCCTTAGAAAATACTCAGAAAAAAACAAACACCCAAACTGTACTTCAAAGACACGGTGGCTCTAACTGAGTCTGGGCTATTCCCAGACAGCCAAGTACTGGTGCAAGGGACATCTCCACCTCACAGTTAGGAGACAGCTATGGCTCTTGAGAATGCAAAGCAGTCAGGTCCAACTCTGGTGCATTTAACTAGAATGAATCTATGCATGGAAACTCAATTCTTGAAATAAATCCCCAACCCACCCCCAGTTATGATTTTAAGCAAAAGACCATTTCCAGACTATGTTTCTTTTTTATGCCCAATAACAAACATATAAGGAGTGCTGGGCTGTAAGTCTTTGTATCTCTCCTAAGTCTCGGACCTTTATTCCACCTGCTCAGCTGCTGGGATCTTTACATCAATAGTTCCAAGGATAGGATTCTATCTATGGGATTCATTTCACAAAAACAGACCTGAAACACTTCTTCTACATATAGCCAAATGGACTGCGAAGAAATATGAGCAAACTCAGCTCAGTTGTTTAAGTTAAGCTGCTAGTAACTGACCAGTGAGGAGACCGAGAGGTCAGGTACAGGAGTAAAATCTCCTTGACAGGAATTCAGTTGTGTCACTGAGCATGATATGACCTTGGAGAAATTGCATTACACATCTATTTGATAACCTTCTTCATCTCTCTCTCTCTCTCTCTTTCTCTCTCTCTCTCTCTCTCTCTCTCTCTCTCTCTTTCTCTCTCTCTCTCTCCAACCTCTGGGGGATGCAACAAGTGGATTGAGAGGTTGGAGCCAGTCTTGGACAGAAGAAGATGATCTCAAACAACAACAAAAACCAAACTACAACAAAAGACACTTTAAAAAAATGGGCAAAAAAAGTAGTGCAAATTATCATAAGGTTACTGTAAGGCTTTAAAAGATAATTTAGTAGTTAGGACACCAAGCATCAAGGGTGGTTCAATAAATGCTCATAACCACTCACTAATTAAAAGATAATCCAGTAATTTAAGTCTATGCTGGTTCTCCAAGTTCTACTAGCATCTGCAAAGAGCTTGAGATTAACTCAAATAATTCTGAACACTATTAGCAAAACTGTTACTTACTTAGGTGCCTGATCTCAGGAGCTAGAGTGATCATTTACAAACCTTCACTAACAAACATTAATCTTGGGCTGGGCGTGGTGGTGCACGCCTTTAATCCCAGCACTTGGGAGGCAGAGGCAAGAGGATCACTGTGAGTTCAAGGGCAGCCTAGCATTAATCTTTCAACCACACAGTGAAATGAAAGTCATATTAAAGAATTTGAATACTATAGTCACATGATCCATCTAGAGACAGCAAACAATATAAGGTTATAAAATAAACCTATCAAAGTTAATTTGTGTGTGTGTGTGTGTGTGTGTGTTCAAGTATATGGGGGTGTACATGTATGTCCATATGTGTAGAGACCCACAGATGACACCTGAGGCATCCCCCAATTGCTCTCCACTTTATTCTTTGAAGTGAAGCCTTTCTCAACTGAACCCAATACTTGCCAACATGACTGTTCCAGCTCTCCAGCTTGATTCTGGAGTCTGCCTCCACCTTCTGACTCTGGAGTTTGTAGCTACACTCACCTGGCATTTTAGGTGAGTTCTACGGATGCAAACTCCAGTCTTCAAGCTTGTACAGCAAGTACTTTGTCCAATGAATAAAGACATCAAATCAATTTTTAAAAGTTATATTCAAATGACACACATACGCAAGTTCTGATCAAATCAAGATGACAATCTAACGGTAATAAAGACGATATAACTCATGGAGCAAGAATAAGCAGAAGTCTTGTTATGACAGACTCAAAACATACCTAAATCTAAAACTTAATGTAACGTGACCAAATTAGAAGTGCATGTGTGAGATACCTTCTTCTAACATTATAGAAGCAAAAGTCTTACATTTAATAAAAATATACAGAATGTATAAAAGCTCTAATCATATGTAGACTACCAAGTATAAATGAAGTAATGTGAGGTTTCCATAAGTGAAGTCGCCCTGTTCAGAAAAAGGCCAATCTGAAGTAAACCCATTAACACACATATTGCAAAGGTACACAAAAATGTTTATCATTTACCATTGTACACAGAGAATAAACTGCAAAAATTTAAAGGGGATAATACAGTGACCAGGCTAAGTACATTTTACTTATGAAGCATAAATAGCAGAGGTCAAAGGAATTAAATAATGTATGAGTGAAAAAACATACAATGTACCATATAACAAGGAATTAGAAAACTGAATATTGTGGAAAAGGTTTATTACTCTGTACAGGTTGGTTTTTAATAAACTATTAGCTACTTGTTACAGTAAATTATCAATGATCTCATTGCAGTAGCATTTCCCCACCAGTCAGAATCTGGAAGCAATACTCCTTTTTCAAATTAGCATTTAGTGTTTTTCTCCCCCACCTTCAAAGCACAGAAATAAGTTTTTTAATAGCAACTAGCCATTTATGGAAGCCATAAGATACAGACAGTCATTACACAACGAGCTACAGTTGAGGCACCTGGACAAAAACTACCAACACTTGTGAAAAAAGATGTTGGTTTTAAAAGTGGAAGTGTTAAAGCAGTGATAATATACTGCTCACATCCTTCTGAAACCCAAATGAGGGATAGCCTTACTGGCATCCTGCCATGTAACTAAAACACCACACCAGGGGTCAGGAACCCAATGTGTGCAACACAAGGTCAAAGCTCCAGGTAACTGAGCTAATCACTGGAGTAAATTAAAATACCAAACTGCTTTAACTTATCAATACTATTTTGGAAGCATCATCAGAATAGAGATTCAGTTATGAATTGGCCTGGGCTATAACCTGAACTGAGAATTTTACTTAGTACGAAGAATCTCAAACATGCTAGAAAAGCTGTGACTCATACTTTGCTATTCCTCAAGGGAAACTGGACCGGCTTGATGATACCTACATGCCTCCCACGGTTCTAGTTCTACATACCAAGTAATTCAGTAATTAAGCAAAAGGAAGAAAAAAAAGCAGACTTGCAGCAACACATACTAGACAGATGATGTTTTTCCTTAAATGACATGATAAATGTAAATCATAAAATCAAATGTACTCATGAAGGCACACCTATTTTATGTTACATTAACAAAACAAAACAAAACAAAAACCAAAATACTATAGACTGCAAACTGTGCATGCTTACCATAACATTTCACCTGGGAAAGCCAATGAGGGGGTTTCTTGCAAATACTCACTGCCATGATAAAAACAATTATGTGCAAACTGCAGGGTCCCTAATAGCAGTTAAGAGTTTATATACAGAAAGATGTCACTATCTGATCAAATATGCAAGAGAAGGAATTCCCAGAGTTTATAGCACAGAGCAGTAACCGCCACAGGCTCCTCCTCCGTGGCTTTCTCCCCTGTGTGACAGCTGGACTCCTTTGTTCTGGTTCTCACTCTCCCACAGTCCAGGTGTCTGAATGATCTTTTCAACAAGCTCCTCAAAGGCACACTGAACACCATCACAGGTTTTTGCGCTTGCCTCTAAAAGTCAAGAAAAAGGACCACAGTATATTTTTTGTTGGACATAGTCTTATGTGTGGCTAGAGAATATAGCATAAACAGAAGCCTACAAGATAATGACAATCTAACCAGCATTTTTCTTTTCTGGACAGGGTTTCTTTGTGCAGTTTTGGCTGTCCTGGACTCACTTTGTAGACTAGGCTGGCATCAAACTCACAGAGATCTACCTGCCTCTGCCTCCCATGTGCTGGGATTACAGACGTGTGCCACTGCACCCAGAAGCAATGTCTAGATACAGGCTTAGAATTAATAAAATTTCTCCACTCCCCACACAGAGCTACTTAAACTCTACCCACCAGTAATCAGCTTAGCCCTTAGGGTTGTAAGGGCTTGTAAGACCATACTGTGCATTAAGTCTTTTCCTTAAGTTTTCAGTTAATTTTTCAAATGAGCCCTCAAAGCAGAAAGCATTCATATTAGAAAATAAGAAAACCCATGCTCCAACATGACTAACTTGAATCTTCTGAATGTGTAGCTAAGTACACAGAGCAAGATGAAATGCTGACAGGGAAGCCCACTGCCCGTTTCGTATGTGCTCACACAGCCCTCTAAGCCAAGTACGTATGTGTCTGCCTCACTATCTAAGGAGACAACTTGCATTCCTTCTTTACTGATCTATCTCAGCGCCTGTTTCAGTGTTTTTTATAATATATTTTATTAATTTATTCATGTTACATCTCAATTGTTATCCCATCCCTTGTATCCTCCCATTCGTCCCCCTGTATATGCTCATAGGGTATCAAGTCTTTTCTTGGTAGCCTGCTATCCTTCCTCTGAGTGCCACCAGGCCTCCCCTTGTTTCAGTTTTTAATGCTGAGGATTGCTCTGTGCATGACAGGCATGTGTACTGTACCACTGAGCTAAACCTCCAGTCCCTGATCTAGTGTAAATAAGGATGTTTGGGCATAGGGCCATAGAACCACCTTGGCAAGGATTCGCTGCTTACCCCACTATTAAGTTTACAAGCTTCCTACTTGTCCTATTTCTCTGTGGAAAGGTGAGTTGCCCATGCTGTTGCCCCAAACACCCCTTCTCCAGCTCCCAGGATGCCACTCCTTCATTTTTCTACTAAAGGCTCATGCACCTGTTTTTTTTTTTCTAATACCATCAATCTAAATGTCTGCTAATATTTTCCATCTTATTAACAAGACAGACTTGTCCTAGAGTCCATATACCTTTCTTGGAGCCACTCAGTGTCTCTATTCTGCATGGAAATCATTCCAGAGTGTTTTTTGAATATGCTACTTTCATTATCTCACCTCAAAAGCTTTCCTCAACTGGCAGCAGCCAAATCACATCCAAGGGTCACAGTACCAGGGCACTCCTACATCTACCTCTATGTACATACCTATAATACCCTTTAACTATTAAGTTAGGCACAGTAATAATAATTAATAAGAAAATCAAACAATTGTAACAATATACTGTAATAAAATATTTGGGGTTTTTTGTTTGTTTGTTTTGTTTTGTAGACAGGATTCTCTGTGTAGCCTTGGCTGTCCTGGACTCGCTTTGCAGACCAGGCTGGCCTCAAACTCAGAGATCTGCCTGCAGCTGCCTCCCAAGTGCTGGGATTAAAGGTGTGCACCACCACGCCTGACTCTATATTAAATCTTGTTCTTCATGTTTACAGACAAAGACTGACCATGGTAACTGAAACTGTGAGAAGGCGTGCCCTGTAGGGCAGGCACAGTTTAACCTGGCTTCTGTTCCCCTGGCTCCATTAGGGCATTCCTTTCACGCTGGTTCCTCTGGTCAAGTTGAGCACACTAACCTCACCTGATGCCCTTGGCATGGACATTACTAATTACTTCCCTCTTGTCTCATGGCCTTTCTGCTGGCTCCTCACTGGAGTAGCCTAGAGGTCGAGCTTCAGCCCTTCTGCATCCACATTCTTGAAACAATTACACCAATTACAACATTTTCTGCTTTCCTTTTTTTTGTTTTGTTGGTTTGTTTGTTTGCTTTTTGAGACAGGGTTTCTCTTTGTAGCCTTAGTTGCTGTCCTGGACTCACTCTGTAGACCAGGCTGGCCTTGAACTAACTGAGATCTGCCGGCCTCTGCCTCCCCCACCACCCCGGTTCTATCACAGCATTTCAAATGCCACCCAAACAACTAGCGCTCCTATTTGTTATCTGAACACTGTCCCATCCTGTTTCTAAGTAAAAATCCTGATTCCTGTTCCCCTCACCAAATCTACTTTACCTCGGTCCTCCACTCCAAGTAACAGGAGCATAGCCCACCTACTCCTTGCTCAAACTAAAAACCTGCAGTTGGCTTTAACTTTTCTCTTTCCTTGGCCTCCTCTTCCACGGTTTCCACATATCCTGTCAGTTTTAACATTCAAGTATTTCCCAGAGCTATCAATTCGCCATGGCCCACTCACTGATAGTGACAGCATCAGCTTTATTACCCTGGTCACAGCAAGAGAAGACCAGCTTCCTATTTCATACCCAGACCATGCTCTAGATGCACAGATGACAGCTCCCTCCTGCTCGTAAGCACTATGCTGTCCCTACCTCTAGAAACACTACTATCTCAGAGTTTAGCTGTGTACACTGTCTTTTCTGCTCAATAGCACACTGTGCCAACAGCTTTCCCTGTGTGGTCACCCTGGCAGTCATTCTGTCCTCTCTCTTTCCTTCATAGCACTGCCTACTTGCTAAACCTGCTTCCTATACAAGAATGCAAGTTCCAAGAGGGTAGAGCATTTGTCTGTTTAATGTTATATCCTCCATGTTCAGGAAAAGTAGGAAAAGATACCACATGGATATGTGGGACATGCGGCAACTCAACATTAAAGGTGGCATCCAATTCCCTTCAGAACAGCAGCACCCAGCCACTTAACCCCTTCTTGCCTCTGTACAAGTTCTCAGTCCACCTGCCGGTTCCTAGTATCTGAGTAACAAGATAACTAGGTCACAAATTCCTAAATTTTCTGCCAGATGAGATTCAACATGGGTAACTTTTTTCAACAAGACTGTGTGTGCATGCGTGGCCGTGTGTGTGTGTGTGTGTGTGTGTGTGTGTGTATGTGTGTGTGTGTGTGTGTGTGTGTGCGCGTGTGTGCGCGCGTGCGCACGTGCGCAAGTGAGTGCCTGTGGAGACTAGAGGTTGCCATCTAGTGTCTCTTTATATCACCCTCCACCTACAGCCCCTCACAGAACCTGGAGTTCACTGGTTTGGTAAGACAGATGGTCAACAATCCCAGAGACTCCTGTTGTCTCCACATCCCCAGCACCAGGATCCTAAGTACTTGCCACCATGCCTGGCTTTTACATGGTTCTGGGGGTGGCATGCAGGGCCTCGTGCTCACGGGCAAGGACTTCACTGACTTAGCCTTCTCCCCAAGACCGACCACTCGTTTGTATGTTTTACCAGGAGACATTTATGAACACTAATTCATTCCTAACCACACTGTACAGTACAAAGTCACTCTCTTAAAAGAGTTTTACACCTGGGTCTAACTGCTCTTTAAAAACTTTGTTTGTGTGGTTGACATACTGCATGGTAGGCACAAGAGGCTTGGTTTATAACAAAAGCTATAAGAGGATGGCCAGATGGTGGAGGCTTTGATGAAGATGCCAACAAGACTCGTGTGTGTGTGTGTGTGTGCGCGCGCACGCACATGCATTTGTGCGTGTGTGCGTGCACCAGCAGGCACATGTTCACACATGTAAACTCATGTGCTGGTGTCTGCAGAAGCCAAAGGATCTCCCTGGATCTGTAAGTCACCTACATAAGTGCTGGGTACTGAACCTGGGTCTTGTGCAAGAGTGTAAGCACTCTTAACTGCTGAACCGTCTCTCCAGCCTAAGCTTGTGTAAATTTAAGAAACTTTTAGTCCTATGACAGCACAGATTCAAGTACAGGCTATTCTTCTAGAGAGGGGGTTGAGAAATTTCTGCAAAGATGTAGAGAATAAGTATTTTTGGCTTCATGGGCTGTACGGCTTGATAGGAACTACCAAGCCTTTATGTAGCACAAAAGCAGCCAAAGGCAGTAAGTAAATTAATAAGTATACCCGTACTTAATATATGGGGGGAGTAGTCCACATTTTGTTTTGCCAACCTTGTGCCTCAAATATTAATATGCATAGAAACCATACAAAGAAATCACTAAAAATCAGGTTCAATTCAAAAACTTGGGACGGGGCCTGCGATGAAGCATTTCTACCAGTACCAACTCCCAGGGGGTGCTGATGCCTGTGGATAGTGGGAACAACAGAGAAGGGTTTTATCCTACAGTCAGATTTTATACCCATAAGACAATGATGGCCTGCATATATTTTATAGTTCCTTAAGGAAATAATTCAACAAAACCACTATTTAAAAAGTCTTCCTTAAGATTGGAAAGATTCACTGACACACTTACCTATAAACAACATAGAATGCTTGCGTGCAAATTTCAGGCCTTCGTTTCTATCAACTTCACGATTTTCCTAAAAGACAAAAGCAGGGACTTTTAAAAGCCGCCATCGGCATGTGTGGCAGGCATGACTGTACTCCCAACTACTTAGAGGGCCAAAGGATTTTAATTTGGGGACCAGCCTGAGCAAGTTAGCAAGAAAAAAATAAAAGTCTGGGATGTAGCTCCATGGTAGAGCATGTGTTTAACATGCAGGAAGTGCTGGGTTCAAGTCTCTTTTCTCCTCCTCTCCCCTCCCCTCCCCAAACAGCTACCCAAATGTCAGGTGCCTGCTTTTACCTTATCAATTTTATTTCCAACTAGCATGTTTACTATGTCATTTCTTGTACAGTATGTCTCCAATTCATTTAACCAATTATCCAGTTTAACAAACGTGTCTCTTCTTGTGACATCATAAACTGAAATAAAAACAAAGCCACTAATTTAAAAGTCACACAAAATAAAAGCAATGATTTATTTTTGATATTCACTAAAAGCTAACATTAGGATATAAGCGAGTCTGTTTTTTGTTAGCCCTTTACTGCTGACTAGTGAGTACTTACATTTAAATCATTAACACATAGTGACAGAAAGGAAATTATGCCTTGTGTAGCAACTGACAATCAGTTACAACAAAACTGCAGCTTGAAAAGAAGAGGTCTATCTCATCACAAAATGTCTTAATCTAAATCTTAATAAGATTTACATGACTTCAAACATCTATTAACCTCTTATTTTTATATCAAGGATCAGAATTTTCAACTTTAAAAAATATAGGTGCAGTTACTGTGCTGGCTAGTTTTATGTCAATGTGATACAAGCTAAATTATCTGAAAGGAGGAAACCTCAATTAAGAAAATGCCTCCATAAGATCAGGCTTCAGGCAAGCCTTTAGGACATTTTCTTAGATAGAGATGGGTGGGTGTGGGGCCCAGCCCAGCCCATTGCGGGTGGTGCCATCCCTGGGCTGGTGGTCCTGGTTCTGTAAGAAAGGAGGCCGAGGAAGCCATGGGAAACAAGTCAGGAAGTAACACTCCTCCATGACCTCTGCATCAGTTCTAGCTCCTCCTCCAGGTTCCTGGTCTCGCTGAGTTCCCATCCTGGCTTCCTTCAGTGATGGACTATGATGTGGAAGTGTGAGCCAAATAAATCCTTTCCTCCCCTTGCTTTTGGTCATAGTGTTTCTTTACAGCAACAGAAATCCTAACTATAAGAGAATTTGAATGAAAGTGACCCTGTGTGGCTCCTCTGCCATTACTTTCTCTCTTGTCATCTTGCATCAATCACAAAGAGCTTGGTGTTCAAACTGTTGCTACTCTTAAAAAAATCACACAGCCAAATGGAGCATGACTATGAACCTTCCACACGTTTTAAATTTTGATTGATTATGAATCCTTAGTGGTAGTGCTACTTTTTAACAAAACAGGTTCCATTTAGTAACAAATACTCTGTTTACAGACAGAAGCTTAATTTATTGATAAATGAAGACTAGTATTAGTAATGCTCTAGAACAGATGTGGGTTAATTTTCAATTTCAACATGGTTTTTAAAACAAAGGTAACAGTCTTCTTTGTAAATTTACATACAAGGGGTTGAAAGAAGTTAAGATTAATGTTTGCTAATATCAAATAAAGTCTATAACTTAAAAGTACATATATATAAACTCACACACATAAAAAAGTAGCCCTAAAGAAAATTGAAATACTAGTCTTCCTAGATTAGAAAGTCCAGTGGCTAGTATTTTGAACAGTATACTAAAGTGAAATACTTACCTAATATAACTCCCTGTGCACCTCTGTAATAGCTGGGAGTTAATGTTCTGAACCTTTCTTGACCAGCTGTGTCCTGAAAATGACAACCAATTATTATTAAGTAAAAGCACAGCAAAATATACAGCACATCTCCAGTGCTATTGAACATATTTAAGCAAGTCAAATAAGACTATTAAAAACACTTGAAACTTAAACACAATGTATGTTTAGTAGTAAGTGTTACATTACTGGGCCATGCCTACAAAACACAAGTGGAGGTTTCCAGACTTAAGATTTTTATCACAGATGAAACACATTTCTTTGAAAGTCAGAATTCTTAACTTCAGCTACACAATCAAATGTTCTGGGAACACTTATGTTTAATCTCTGACGGTTCTGACTGAATTGATGTAGGTTAGGGTTAGGAAAGAAATCTTCCTAGGTTATTCTGATGAAGAAATGAAGCTGAGGACCACTGATTTCTGAAGAGAAATGGAGGAGAATCCAGGAGGGGTTACTGGGAGGAGTGGAGGGAGGGAAACCTGTGGTCAGGATTATGAGAGAAGAATAACAAACAAATGACAGTCTTCCTCGGCTACTGTGCTGAGGAGGTGAGGCTGAGGACCACTGACTTAAAGAGAGACACAGGAGCAGCTTATTTCACAGAAGGGAGTTTAAAGTTATACATTTAAAAATGCTATATAAAAGAAAACATTACAGTGGGGGAGAGGAAAAAGGGAAGAAGAAGAAAGAAGGGAAGGAGGAAGAGGGGAGGAGGAAGGGAATAATTTCATCTCCTTCCAGGCAAGAGTCCTTCCTAGTCTTCTTTCCAGCACCCCTTGGTTCTATTTCAAGGTATCTAGGATCTTACAGAGCTGCATTTGGCAAACTGCTATTTCAGCCTATTATAATCTGCATTATTATAAAAGGCTTTCTAAATAAAGCTTTAAAACAGTCAGGGCCATCCATCCATCTACATATCATTATATGGCCCAGTTTAGGGTGGGCTACATATCCACTATCTGGCCCACTGATGGAAGGTAACCTGGATGACAGTACAGACACACATCAAACCTCATCTCAGCTGCAGGATCGCTGTGCAAACGTAAGTTTTGCTATGGGGCAAGCACAAGCTCCTGCATACATAAAAAGTGTCCGTAAACTCTAAAAAGTTTGTAAGATTGGAGAGGAAACTTCAAACAGCAACACGAGATGACAGCAATATGGGGTCTCTTTGTCTGGACAAAGAAAAGAATGCTGTAAGACAGAGAGTGTCTGAGGAAATGCATAGTCTCACAAGAAACATATTTAAGAGACTGAAAATCACTTCCAGCATACAGAGGTTTGAACATAAGCCATTCTTTCAGAACTAAATGTACCATGCTTGCTCACAAATTCACAGCAGCAAGGACACTAACCCTAGTTCTGCTACATTTGTTTAGATGAAAATGTGACACAGTTAAACTTTCTGAACAAAAATTGTAGTAGAAACCCAATTTCTCTCTTCAAATTCCTCAGGCTTCCGAGTTTCTTGCAAAACCTCCCTCTTGCTTACAACCACTCAATTTGCATACATGCTTCATCAAATAGACTTACTTCTAAAGCAGATTGTGACTGATAATAATAGAGGTGACTTTTAGTAATCATGACACAACTATGACGACCGATCAAGACTCAGATTTGTAAAAGAGGTCAACTAGGAACCATAATACAACTTAAGTGTGTAATCCTACCACCACAAAGAATGTAGTGATTTCAATCCACTCATACACAAAGCAACCAAATACAGTTTTTCTTGCCATGTTGGGCTTATGATTTTTAATTACACATACAACCTATTTCCTTGAGAGCCATCAAAAAATATATATCATCAAGTGGTCACAGACTTAAATCTGCATATCTATTTAAGATAATCCAATTCAGAAAAATGACAGAGGCTAGACAGACGGTTCAGCAGGTAAGAGCACGTGCTGCTCCTGCAGAGGACCAGGGGTCTGTTCCTAGCATCCATGTGTCAATCACAATAGTCTGTAACTCCAATTTCAGAGGAATCTAATGCACTTTATGGCCCCCAGAGGATCCAACTATGCACCTGGTACACAGAAATATATGCAGGCAACCACTCATACACATAAAAGTTATACTGTAAAAAGACAAGTTATTTGAGAAACATAGTCTAGTAATTTACTTACACACAAAGAAACAACAAGTTAGCAGCATTCAATATCTACAATACTGGGATTCTTAGAATTCCACCATGGGAAGCATTTAAATACTCCAGTTATTTTGTTTTTTGTTGTTGTTTTTCCCTTGTTTTTGTCTTTGTTTTGAAAGAGCAAAGGGAAACAGAAGAAAAACCTACTGATAGCAAAACTATTGCACAATTTAAAAAGTTTCACAAGACCAGCTGTGAAACAGAAATTGTTAATAAATTAATTTCTAGACTTAGCACTTAAAAAACAGCCTTCAGGCTAGATGCCTGCATTTATCCCAGGGTCCCAGGGTAGCAAGAGAGAACAGATGCAGGTCCTGACCTACACGCATGCATGCTGTGGCACTTGTGTGCCTTCATTTACACACACACACACACACACCATGTAATTTTGACTATTTGTATGTGAAAATTTAACTGAGATCTTAAAGCCTTGGCACTTTAAAATTCATTTACATAAATTTTTGGTATAATAATTTTGGGGGTAAAATCCAAAATCCTGCACCTTAGCATTAGACTTTATAATAACTGTGTACTAAATAGTCAGACATTAAACTTTTGCTGTGATGGTTTTATTTTCTATTGGGCAAGGCAGAAATTAGAGATTATTAAAGATAGATATGGAGTAAGCCCAAGAGCTAAGAAAGTCCTACAAAAGCTAAATAACAGAATTCAAAGCATCCAAGTAGGGCAAGTATGTGGAAGGAAGAAGAGCACAAGCTCCCAGAGGCTCCGTGGTCATGGTGAGTGTGCACTTTGGAGGCAATGGGGCAGGGCTACCCAGCTAACAAGGAAAGGAGCTCACTCACTGTATTTCTATAAACAAGTTTCAGCAAGGTTAGGGTAAACTATGGACTTAGACGTTTCTTATCCTGTCTGGAAGCTCATCTCCCCCAGACGTGACTGATGCTCAGATGCTGTAAGAAAACAAATGACTGCATCAAATAAATACTAACAAGGTTCTGGCAAACTGCTTAAAAACAAAAAATAGGCTCTTTATCTGGCAAAATGGCATATGTGCATATGTATAATAGCCTTAGCATTTTTATAAATGTGTTTATTAATAATAACACAGTAATTAAAGATAAACTTTTTCTCCACTGATTTCCTATTATATTAATCACCAGTATTATGTTATGGTTACAGGGAAACCAATGTTTCAAAACTATAGATAAGCCTATAGGAAAGATGTTTCTTCAACAGTATCATTAGCCTTTTAATGAAGCATGAAGTAGAAAATAAATGTACACAATACAGGAGGTAAACTTTAAACCCCTTCCCAGATCTAGCCAATGGTCAGAATATTCTCCACAGTTGAGTGGAGAGTGTGATACGACTTTCTCATGTACTCTGGTGCCTCACTTTTGACCATGTCCCCTGGAGGGGGAGACCTGGTGGCACTCAGAGGAAGGACAGCAAGTAGCCAAGAAGAGACTTGATACCCTATGAGAATATATAGGGGGACGTAATCCCCCTCAGGAACAGTCATGGGGGAGGGGAATAATGGGAAAAGGGGGGGGGGGAGGAATGGGAGGATACAAGGGATGAGATAAACATTGAGATGTAACAAGAATAAATTAATAAAAAAAAAAAAAAAAAGACTTGCATCAAAAAAAAAAAAAAAAAAAAAAAGAAAATAAATGTACAACAAAATAAAAAGAGCCCTCCAATACAGAAAAATCTCCTTGCAGCCAAGGGCCAGAGCCGACGCCAGTGTTCGCCTCACAAAGCAGTAAGTAACAAGGGAAGAGTTAGCAATCCTACCATGAAAACATGGAATGCCACGGCTTAATTCAGAAGCAAGGATGTGTGAATTATTCAATATTTTATGATGTCAACACAGCAATTTTCAGAATGTTTGCTGTTAAACATTGCTGTTCTTATTGATATTAAATATATGTGGGGGAGGGGCAAGTAGACAAACAGTTCAGAACCCCTCAGGAAGATGAGTTACATCACACAGAGCACAGCTGCTGCTCAGTCAGTTCCTGTCATCTGAGACAGCAGTTCTCTTTTAAACACTATAGTGGGGGGGAGGGGGGGCATGCTTCACAACAACAACCTTCCTGACACTCTACAGGAAATTTTAAAACTCTGTTCTATTTTGAGTTTTTCTGAAGGCATTATACATTTCAAAAAAAAAAAAAAAAAAAATTGAGGCCTCTACCCAATTACAGTTATCACTGTTGTGCACCCTTTCAGTAGTATCAAATCTCCCAAGAAAAAGTATTTAGTACAAATTGCCCATTCACCTCTAAACACTAAATAAACTCAGTTTCTTCTTTGTTACAAAGTATTAGCTGGGGAGACTACCTCACAACTGTCTCTAACTCCAGTCCCATGGGTTTAGCACCTTCTTCCTCTAGTCCCAGGCTCATACATTGTACATAGACATGTAGGCAACACACCTATAAATGTAAATTAAAAATAAAATACAATAAATAAAATATGTTAGTAGGCTAGAGTGATGGCTCAGCTATTAAAAGTACTAAGCAGCTTCTGGTGGGTGAAATGAAAATGGCCCCCACAGGCTCATAAGGAGTGGCACTATTAGAAGGTGTGGCCTTGTTGTGTCACTAGGGGTGAGCTTTGAGGATTCAGATGCTCAAGCCAGGCCTAGCGTGTCTCTCTCTTCCTGCTGTCTGTTGATCCAGATGTAGACTCTCAGCTCTTTCTCCAGCACCATGTCTGCCTGGATGCTGCCATGCTTCCTGTCATGATGACAGCAGACTAAACCTCTAAAACTAAGCCAGCCCCAATTAAACGCGTTCCTTTCTAAGAGTTGCTGTGGCTATAGCATCTCTTCACAGCAATAAAACCCTAACTAAGATACAGCTCTTCCAGAGGACCTGAGTTGGGCTCCCATAGGTGGCAACTCATAACTTTCTATAACTCATGTATAGCATGGTATACAGACATACATACACATAAGATAAAAATAAATTTTAAAAAGTACATTTTAAAAATTCTTACCCATATTGCAAGTTTAGCCTTATTTCCATCCACTGAAATAGTTTTCACCTTAAAGTCAACACCTTGAAGAAATGAGAATGTTGGTAAGTCATCAGTAAAATATGATTTTTACATTCATTATTAAAAAAAAAAAACAGAAAAAAAAGGCAAAATATTTTATTAAATGCCTAAATTCTACAAATTCTAGACCCGAGGGCTGAAGGTATCCAACAGAACAGCTCAGGATTGGTGGTGTAAGTGAGAAGAAGAGCTTTAGGGTTGAAGACACCTAACTGTGCCTCTGAAAAGGGAAACTCAAAATCAGTTCCGATGATGGTAGTGCATACTGAAAATCAGAACCTACAACTGAGTAGTAATCCAAAAGAGTGGGCCTGATTGTGGGTCATGGCTGCTTGCAAGGGAGTGCTGTTTACTCATGACAAGGAACTCTCCAGCAATATGGCTGCCTGACACCCCAACACCAAGTGGGCAACATTCTACGAGGCCCTGCTGCAAGAGGAAGACTACAGACAGCCAGCAGCTGCTGAGGGAGGAAGAACTGGCTTACTGCAGAGACAAAGCCTCTGACAGGCCCCAATCCTACCTGTCAGCCCTAAGCATATGTGCATACAGGAAACACGGACTGAACTCAGGAGACTGTGTGAGTATGTAGCAATAATGTAAGTAGTCATGAATTCAAGAGAGGGTATGGGAGGCGCATGGGATCAGGTGGAGAGGAAAAGGTAGAAATTACGTAAATACAACATACTTGTGCATCGAATTATCAAAAACTTAAAGTTAATTTAAAAAAAGATGCTATCTACCACGCTTAACTACTAATGCAGATCTTACCTCTAAGTAACCAGTAAATATGTGAAAGGGCCACCAACTCCTTGTCTTATGAACTCTACTTTTTTCCCTATGGAATGATCCCTTGCAATTGTATTTTTTTTTAATGTGTATAAAAACACTTATGCCAACCCTTCTACCAGTCTTCATAAGAGAAAAGATCTTTGGCTTAAAGTTCTCTGAAAAGCTGCTATGAATATTAAATAAAAAAGCCAGGGAAGAACACAAAACACTCCTTTCCAGCAAAGGGATCTGACATGTGCCATCTGTCCCATGTAAACAGTGACTGCCTACATTTAAAAAAGAGCATCAGAAATAATGTGCAGGCTACTCCACTGGCCAGAGGGAAACATTAGCTCAAGATGAGATCCTACGAGCTTGTCACAATAAATTCAGAACAGAGACAACTAAGACAAAAAGCACCCTCATGTACTAAATGCCTTCTTTTTATGTTTTTGTTGTTGTTTGAGACACGGTTTCTCTATGTAGCCTTGGCTGTCCTAGAACTCATTCTGTAGACTAGACTTGCCTCAAACTCAGAGATCCACCTGTCTCTGCTTCCCAAGTATTGGTATTAAAGATGTGAGACATTGGGAGGATCCGAGATGGCAGGGCTGAACAGACACCGTGTCTGATCAGCAGAACAGCACTGATTACACAGCTACCTAACGACCAAACTGAAAACTACAAAACACCAGTGCTGGTGATCTCCAGGTGAGAGGGGTCCACACTGTGTGGAGCACAGGTGGGTCTAGCCTCGGGCCACCCCTACTAATCCACAGCAAGGTCCCTGGGTCCCTGCAGGCACAGGTACAGGCTCCAAGGACTAGCCACATGCTTGGCAGGGTGCACAGCATCTGAGCTCTACATCTCAGACAGAGATGGGGGCTACAAAAACCACCAGCATCTGGGTCTTCTAGCCCAGAGGGAAGCCCACAGTCTGGAACACAAGTGGATCTAATCTTGGGTCACATGGCCAATCCACAGAAAATTATCTGGTCCACGCAGGCAAGGGCATGGGCTCCAAAGACTAGCCACATGCCTGGTGGGCACACAGCACATGCACCTGTGGGCCTCAAAACACCAGTGTCTGAGTCTTCCTGCTCAGAGGAGACAACACGGTGTGGAACACAGGTAGATCGGATCTCAGGTCACACAGCTGGTCCATGGAAAGTCCCAAGATCTGATCTCAGGTCATCCACTTGATACACCTGAAGATTCCCTGGTCCCTGCAGGTGAGGGGTCTCAACCTATAGCCACTCGGCAGACGTCTTGCAATCCCTAAGAGACCACAGATGCCAGTCCAGAATACTATATCTAGCAAAACGTTCAATAACCACAGATGTAGAAAACAAGATATTTCATGACAAACACAAAATTAAATGGTACCTATTCACAAAGCCAAAGCTACAGAAGACACTAGAAGAAAACTCCAACCAAAGGAGGCTAACTACACACTGGAAAACTTCACTTTAGCAAAACAAAAATTAAACAAGCACAAAAATTTGCTACCACAACCAACATAAAATTAAAAGAACCTAACAGTCACTGGTCATTAATCTCTCTCAATAGCAATGGTCTCAACTGTCCAATAAAGAGACACAGACTAACAGAACGGATGCATAAACAAGACCCAACATTCTGCTGTATTCAAGAAACACACCTCAGCTACAAAGATAGACATCACCTGAGAGTAAAGGGCTGGAAAGAGGTCTTCCAAGCAAATGGACACAAGAAGCAAGCTGGAGTAGCCATTCTAATATCTAATAAAATGGACTTTCAACCAAAATTAATCAAAAGAGATGAGGAAGGGCACTTCACACTCAGCAAAGGAAAACTCAACCAAGATGATATCACAATTCTAAACATCTATGCCCTAAATACAAGGGCACCCACATTTGTAAAAGAAACATTACACATCAATGATATTAATTGTGACCAAGTAGGCTTCATCCCAGGCATGCAGGGGTTCTCCAATATATGGAATCCATCATTGTAATCCACCATATAAACCAACTGAAAGAAAAAAAATCCATAACTATCTCTGCAGATGCAGAGAAATCATTTGACAAAATCCAATGTCCATTCATATTTAAAGACTTAGAGAGATCAGGGATACAAAGCACATAAATAAACATAATAAAGGCTATATACAGCAAGTCAATAGCCAACATCAAACTAAATGGAGAGAAACTAAAAGAAATTCCACTAAAATCAGGGACTAGACAAGGCTGTACACTCTCTCCATATCTCTTCAATACTTGAAGTTTTCCCTAGAGCAGTAAGACAACAAAATGAAATCAAGGAGATCCACATAGGAAATGAGGAAGTCAAAGCATCACCTTCGCAGATGACATGATAGTGTACATAAGTGACACCCCCCGCCAAAAAAATCCACCAGAGAACTCTTACAGCAAAGAGGCTAGATAAAACATTAATTTAAAAAAAAAAAATCAGTAGTCCTCCTGTAAGTAAATGACAAACAGGCTGAGAAAGAAATTAGGAAGGAAAACTACATCCTTCATGATAGCCACAAATAATATAAAGTATCTTGGTGTAACTCTAACCAAACAAGTGAAAGAATTAAGAAAGAAACTGAAGAAGATATAGAAGATGGAAAGATCCCTCATGCTCGTGGATTATAAGGATCAACATAGTAAAAATGGCCATCTTATCAAAAAGCAATCTACAGATTCAATGCAATTCCTACCAAAATCTCTACACAGTTGTTTTACAGATCTTGAAAGATCAATTCTCAACTTCATATGGAAAACCAAGAAACTCAGAATAGCTAAAACGATCCTGTACAATAAAAGATCTTCCGGAGGACTCTCCATCCCTGATCTCAAGCTGTACTATAGGGCAACAGTAACAAAAACAGCATGGTACTGGCATAGCAATAGGCTGTTAGATTAACGGAATCGAATTGAAGACTCAGAAATAAACCCACACATCTATGGACACTTGATTTTTGACAAAGAAGCCAAATCCATATGATGGAAAAAAGAGCATCTTAAACAAATGATGCTGGTCTAACTGGATGGCCACATGTAGAAAAATGTAAATAGATCCGTATTTACCACCCTGCACAAAACTAAAGTCCAAATGGATTAAAGACCTCAAAGTAAAACCAGACACACTAAATCTGTTAGAACAATAAGTGGAGAAGAGTCTTGAACTCACTGGCACAGGAGACAACTTCCTAAAGAGAACACCAATAGCTCAGGCTCTAAGATCAACAATTAATAAATGGGACCTCATGAAACTGAAAAGCTTCTGTAAGGCAAATGACATTGTTAACAGAACAAAACGATAGCCTACAGACTGGGAGAAGATCTTTACCAACTCTACATCTGACAAAGGGCTAATATTCAAAATATATAAAGAAGTCAAGAAATTAAAAAACCATCAAACCAAATAATCCAATTAAAAAATGGGGTACAGGGCTGGAGAGATGGCTCAGAGGTTAAGAGCACTTGCTGCTCTTCCAGAGGTCTTGAGTTTAATTCCCAGCAACTACATGGTGCCTCATAACCATTTACAATGGGATCAGGTGTCCTCTTGTGGTGTGCAGGCATACATACAGGTTGAACATTATATATGTAATATGTAATAAATAAAAAAATCTTTTTTTTTAAATGGGGTACAGAGCTAACCAGAGAATTCTCAACAAGGAACATCAATTGACCAAGAAACACTTAAAGAAATGCTCAAAATCACTAGTCATCAGGGAAATGCAAATCAAAAGTACTCTGAGATTCCATCTTACACCTACCAGAATGGCTAAGATCAAAAATTCATGTGACACCACATGCTGGCAAGGATGTGGAGAAAAGGGAAAACACCTCCATTGCTGGTGGAAGTGCAAACTTGTACAACCATTTTGGAAATCAATCTGATGCTTGCTCAGAAAATTGTGCACAGTGCTACCGCAAGACGCAGCCATACCACTCCTGGGCATATACTTGAAAGATGCTCCACCATACAACAAGGACATCTGCTTAACTTTACTCATAGCAGCTTTAGTCATAATAGCCAAAATTTGGAAACAACCTAGATGTCCCTCAACCAAAAATGGATAAAGAAACTGTGGTACATTTACATAATGGAATACTACTCAACAATTAAAAAATAAGGAAATCTTGAAATTTTCAGGTCAATGGATGGAACTAGAAAAGACCATCCTATATGAGGTAACCCAGACCCAGAAAGACAGGCATGTTAGCCCAACATAGATATCTTCTGAGAGATTCAACCCAGTGGGGAATCGGGACAGATGCTGGGACTCGCTACTGGACTCTGGGTTGTGTGCTGAGAATGGTACGGGAGAATGAGGGGGAGATGTAAGGACATGGAGGGCTCAGGAGCCCCACAAGGAGACCATCAAGGCCGGCAGATCTGGACCCAGGGGGCCTGCACACACTGTTGCACCAACTAAGGACAATGCACACAGTGAATCTAGACCCCCTGTTCAGATATAGCCAATGGACAGCTCATTCTCCAAGATTGTGGGCAAAGAGTAGGGACCTCCTCGGACATGAACTCTGGTGCCTCCCCCCCAACCCCCAATTTGATCACTTCCCCTTGGTGGGGAGGCCCATTGGGCATACAGAAGAAGAAGCAGGCTATCTGGATGAGACTTGATAGGGTGTGATCATATGGTGTGGGAGGAGGTCCCCTTCTATCAGAGGTCTAGGGGAGGGGAATAGGGTGGAAGAGGAAGGGAGGGTGGAAATGGGAAGGTACAAGTGAGGGGATAACAATCAGCATGTAATCTGAATAAATTAAAATAAATTTAAATAAAAAATATAACCATGAAATAATGAAAGTTATAAACTTATATAAAAAAGTTGTGAACCATCACACCCAGCATAATAAATGCATCCCGATAAGTAAAAAAGTATATCACTAATACACTAGTATATTAATAATCTTTTGAAGTTTTCTGATAATCCATTACATATTTAAATTTGGTAAAAATAAGCATTATATCTCGTCTTCCTTCATGACAAAGATCCAAAGATAAATGTATGCACATGAGTGCATGGCGTGCATGCGCTCTCTTTCACACATACACACACGCACACACCCCATCTGATGTGCTGAGTTTGAGTAATAAAACAATTGATAAAGTTATGCTTCAGAAAAGCAAGCAATAATTATGAAAGGATAGTGCTGATTAAAAACTAAGGAACAGACTTTCTCCTACCCAGTCATGCAGGAATTCTCAGGCCTCATGCTTACTGAGGAGCTATAGGCAGTCCAGTTGCTGGAGGATGTGGTGACTGGTAGTATTTCCATGCCCTAGTGTAAGCCCCACAGCCATATGGACTTAGCATGGAAACAAAATCAAGAAATAAAACCACTTACCAAAAGGAAGATCATGCTTGGTACTGGACACCTGGCCAACTTCCCGGGCCGAGAGAGGTCATGGGCTTTAGAAAATAATCTCGTGCCTGCCCTTTGCTAGGCCAGCATAAGTCCTTACTGTCAGGTCTCAAACCCAGGGCAAGTCTCACTCAGTGCCTTGGCTCCTCCCAGCACTTCTCAAGGTACCTCCGCCCTAAACCTTTCCTTCCCGGGAACTGGGCTTCCACTTCCCTTCCACCCAGCCTGATCCCTATGGAACTCAGCCATTTGTCTCCACTGCTCTCATGGTCCAGCTTAGTCTGCCAGCTATGTCCAGTCTGGACTCTTCCATCTACCTGCTTTCTCCCTATATCTACAATAAAAATCTTCTCCATACTTCAGGAGTAGTCATGTCCTCCTCTGTTTATTTCATTTTTCATTAACTTAACAGATTCTAAATCTCATCCTCATGCCCACAGATCAGTGTAGCTACCACGCATCATTAAAGAAACCTCCCTTTACAGCAGCCAGAGTACTAGAAGTCTGCTGTGATGCAGTCTCTCATAGAAATGGCTGTATGACAAGACCGGACAACAGTCACATCAATGGACAAGTCAATGTAAGAGGGAAGTTGTTGTGGGAGCCCATGCCTAGAGACACAGAACTATCAATAGGCACTAATGACTGGCTGCTGAGAGAATTAGCTTCTCGCAGAGATGAGCCCCCTTATCTGAGGTCTATCATCTTTAAACCCAGCCTTGGAGGCCAAAAAGACAAATGAAGAAGAGCCCATACAGAGATTCTGGTGGACTCTGAACTGGACAACTAGAAAATCCCTTCTGTTCTGGCTCTCCTGGTTGCCGGCCTAGGACTTATAATGCTAGTATTTTTTGCCTTTATTTTCCCCTTGCATCTC
This sequence comes from Acomys russatus, assembly GCF_903995435.1. Lineage (NCBI taxonomy): Eukaryota > Metazoa > Chordata > Mammalia > Rodentia > Muridae > Acomys > Acomys russatus. The sequence continues at coordinate 37,947,977 of NC_067145.1, forward strand.
TTACCAGTCATCAGTCAAAAACTTGCTTTCCTCCCTACAACTAGCAGCTATATAAATAAAACAACTGGTGAACTTTTGAGGTCTTTTAGATAGGAACGCTAGCGGTGTACCTCAACTGCGACCGCCATTCAGCTCGAAGAAAGCATTACCTCAGTTGCCTAATGGCAGTTAGGGTTACCTCTTGAGAGGCACTGACAACAGGAGGTAGAAACTGTTTAGGCACTTTAGGGTAACAAGACCCCAAAGAAAAGCCACTGGTTTTCTTCCTTGAATAAAGGCTAAAAATGTCCTTGGTCCTGTCCTGCCTGTTCTGAGCCTCTGAGTTCGGATCTGGTTCCTAAATAACTTTAGAGCTACCTCTTCAGAGGGTGAAAATGTTAGACTGGCAGTAGAAGCCCATTTGGGGAAAACACTTTATGGTCAGTGGAATCCCTGGCCTGGGTGGAGACCTAATATTTTCACTGGGTCTGTCCTGAGGAAGGGATCAAGGGACCACTCGTGGGAAGGCAGAGTCACCTTAAGCCACTAAAGAGATAAGCAGAGTAACTGTTCCTTTAATAAGATAATATGCTTCTCCCTCCCAGAATACCTACCTCCAGCACTGTGCTCAGCTCGGGAATCTGGCCCAATTTTCTGAATTGCCAGTCAGGCATAACTTCTTTGTTTCTATCTCTTTTTAGCATGCTTTCCCGACAAGCTTCACCTTCCCTAGCCCGTGGGGCTGCCTTACACCTTCTCTAGAGTACCCCTCCCTCCCGTGGGGCTGCTTGCACCTGTGGCTGACCTGCACACTTGTTTGAGTCACAAGGAAGGCTTTTCTGACTATGTCCTCCATGAAGCTGCTGAGCTGCACAGCTTGCCTGCCCTGGGGTTTTCTTTTAAACTCTAATAAAACTGATAAAACTGTCCTTGATCTTAAAAAAAAAAAAAAAACAATAAACCAGATTAACAAAGAGAAAATTCAAATAAAAATAGGAAGGTTGTGAGTATTGCAAATGAGCAAACCTCATCTGAAGGACAGAATTGCTTGTGATTCTGGGATTCCTGGGTGTGGGCTATCTGTGGAGTAACATCACAGTGATGCTCAGCTGTAGATTTCTGTGCCCTTCAGATTTCTCATTTTTGGATCAGTGATACTAAACCTCTGCTGCTAATTTTACAGAAGGAAAATTAAATTAAAAACTGGACAACAAATTGGATAATTTAGATAAATGAACAAATTCCTAGAAACACAATTTGCTAAAATTGACTCAAAGAAATAGAAAATCTGAACAAATTAAAAACCGAGTAGAGACTCAATCTGACATCAATCAAGTTTACTTACAGAATGCAAGGAGGGCTGAATACATTAGTAAAATGAAAGGGAAAACATGATCATTTTAATTGACACAGGAAAGGCGCTGAACAAAAGTCAATATACTTTCATGAGAAAAAACACTCAGCAAACTAGAGATAGAAGAGCATTTCCTCAAAATGATAAGGGTAGTTGTGTTTGTCATTTCTGTTGCTGTGATAAAATACCTGAGATAACACCTTAAAGTGAAAAAATACTTCATCTGGCTCACAGTTCTGGCGGGTGAGTGGTTACTTAGCTTACAGTGTTAGCCACTGAAGAGACAGAACACCATACCAGCGAGCATGTAATAGAACAAGTTCTTCAGCTCACAGCAACCAGAAAGCAAAGGGGCTGAGGCAGGCAAAGGGCCCAAACAGAAGATAAACTTTTCTGGTGGCCTGCTTCCCTGCCTTCACAGGTTTCCACCATCTCCCACTAACATCAAGTTGTGAATCTATCAGTATACAGATCCACTGATTAGAGCAGAACCCTTTTGATCTAGATACCTCCCAAAAGCTGAAACCATCTCACTCACAGGACTTTCAGGGGGGCATTCTTAGATCCAAACCAAAACAGCAGACTCACAGCTACTGACATACTCAATAGTAAAGTACTGGACGTTTTTCTCCAGAGATAAAAGCACAGTGACACCAATTTTTACCACTTTCATTATACAAACTAGCAAAAAGAAAAAAAAAAAGAAAAAGAAATTACAAGAGCCACTTAGAAAGAATGTATATTATATATAAAGTGTACACACACACACACACACACACACACATATACACACATCTAAGTAAGAGATTTGGATATATAATATACCCAAATATATTTGTTAAATAAAATTGTGGACAGCACTATAATATCTGCAATAAAACCCTGAAGAATACACACACTGTTAAAAACTAATTCCATAAAGGAATGGCATCAAGGGATATCACCAACACATAGACAATCCTCACCAACAGGAAAACATTTGCAAATCATGTATCTGGTAAGAGATAATAAAACCAAGCACATGTCTAAGAACCTCTACAACAGAACAACAAAAATGCGTAATTCAAAAAAGAGCCACCACAATATATCAACAAACATAAATGGTCAATAAGCATATTAAAAATATGCTCAACCTCTCCTGCTCATTAGGGGCATGCTTGTTAAAAATCACAACGAACTAGAACTTCACACCTATTTCCATGACTAATTCATATTTTTTAAATGCAAAGTAGTAAGTATAGACAAAGCTGTAGAGAAACAAGAACTGTGCACAAGTGCTGTTGTGAAAAACAGATCAGCATTTCCCCCACTATTAAAAGTACAGGTATCATATGGATAAAGGCAGCAGGACTATACCTAAGTTGAGACCCAAGAGAAGTGACAGCAGAGACTCAAGCATATACTTGGACAACACAGTCATTAGTGGTACCATCGACAACTGCCGAAATGTAGAAGCAACTCAAATCTTCATCAGTGGATCAACCGATCAATAAAATATGGTACTCATAGTCAATGAAACAATATTTGAATGTAAGAACAGAATTGGGTACTGGCTCATGCCACAACGTGGATTGGCCTTGAAAACATTCGGTAAGTGAAATAAGTCCAATACACAATTCACAATACACAATGCACAATTCCACTTGCATAAGACACCCAGAGTAGGCAAACTTCACAGAGACAGAAAGTAGAATAAAGGTCACCAAGAGCTGCAGGGAAGGTGCAGTAAAGTTGTTTAAATGATCTGGAAATCAACAGTGTTATAACAGTGAATGATGAGTGAAATATATGTGTAAAAATGGTTGAAATGGTATGATTTGTGTTCTGCGTGCTTCATCACAGGATAAATAATACAAACACTGCCCTCTATAACCACAAAAAAGCCAGTAAATGGTTGACCCAGAGAGTCCAGCTGGAGGAAGGACCTACTAAGGAAACTCAGTCTGCAGTGAAGTCTAGCCAGGAACATCTCTGAGGCCCCTGACTTCAACTAAATTGGCTCTAAACAGAAATCCTACAGGAAACTGAAGTGGACTCTCCCTTCCTAAGTCCTACATTACACTGACCTCAACATCAGAAAAAGACGAATTAAAGAAAACTATGACCAATGTCTTTCACAAACTCAAATGGAAATCCTAAAAAGAAACAAAACAAAACAAAAAACACAAATGTACTTAATGAATTTAAAAGTATGTGAAAAACAACAAAAAGCAAGAACCACCTGATTCATCTGAGAACGGGGAAGAAATAAAGCAATGGACCCTTTGCTATGTGAAACTAAAGACCTGCTCAGCAGAGAGAATAGAAAGCCATGCACTTCTGAGGAACTGTCTCTATAGTCCTGATAGAAGAGCCTTTCTTCACCTGATAAAGGGTATCTACGAAACACATACAATTAACATCATACATAAGTCAGGGATGTTCTCCCTTACTGTCAGTTTATGAGTTAAGGACATAACCCTCCCCACCTCTACTCAGTATGTGTAGAGTACTGCAAATGTTTATCCAGGACAGTCAGATAAATTAAGATCACAGATTGTAAAAGAAGAATATAAAAACCTAAAAGAAAAACCAAAGTCCTCTTAGAATTTACAAGTGTCACCATGCTTCTTAGTTAGGGTTACTCTTGCCATGACAAAACTAAGCAAAAGAACTTGGAGAGAAAATGATTCATTTCACTCACAGTTCCATCTTCAAGAGCAGTGAAGGCAGGAACCTGGAAGGAGGCAGAAGCTAATGCAGAAGCCGAGGAGTGCCATTTGCCAGCTTGCTCCCCAGTGCTTGCTCATCCATCCATCCTTCCTTCCCTCCTATATTTCTTTCCCTTTTTTCATTATTTATTTACTTTAAATTCCAATCAGAGCTTCTTTCCCCTCCTCTCTCCCAGTCCTTCCCACTCACCTCTCCTTATGCCCCCCCCCCTTTCTCCTCAAAGAAGGGGAGGCCTCCCATGGGTAGTATATCAAATTGTAGTAGCACTTGGCACACCTTCTTCTAGTGTGGTTACACAAGGCTGTCCAGTTAGGGGGAAGGGATTCAAAGACAGCCAACAGAGTCATCTGAGGACCAAGCTGTACATCTTATACACACTATATATGTGTAGGGGGCATAGGTCTATCCCATGCATGCTCTCTGGTTAGTGGTTCAGTCTCTGTGAGTCCCTAGGGGACCAGGTTAATGGATCCTGTAGGTTTTCTTGTGGTGCTCTTGACCTCTCTGGCTGTTTCAACCCTTCTTCCCTCACTTCCATGAGATTCCCCAAGCTCCGCCTAATGTTTGCCTGTGGGTCTCTGTATCTGTTTTCATCAGCTGCTGAGTGAAACCTCTCAGATGACAGCTATGCTAGCCTCCTGTCTGCAATGTTTAGCAGAATATTAATAATAGTGTCAGAGGTGGGCTCTTTCTCATGCCATAGGACTCAAGTTGGGCCAGTCATTGGTTGGCCATTCCCTCACTTTCTGCTCCCTCTTTATCCCCTGCATCTCTTATAGGTCGAAGAGATCTTGTGGGCTGAAGGCTTTGTGGTTGGGTTGGTATCTCAATCCCTCTATTAGAAGTCTTGCCTAGTTACAAGAGGTGAACATTTCATGTTCCATATCCCTAACTGCTAGGAGTCTTAGCTAGGGTCACCCTCACAGATTTCTGTTTTCTAATAGATCCTAGGACCACTGGCTGGTCCCAACCACTGTGGGCTGGTCCTTCCCACATCAATCACTAAGAAAATGACCTGTTGGCTTGTCTATAGCACACCTTATGGAGGCATTTTCTCAAATGAGGCCTCCTCTCCAATGACTCTAGCTTGTGTCAAGTTAACAGAAAACTCGCCAGCACACTACAAAAACAGGTTGGAAGGTACAACATTAATATCTGAAATATCAACAGTATTCCTTTTTATCTCTGTACCCTCCCTCAATCTACAGTACCCTTAAACTTGCAGCAATTCTTCTACCTTAGCTTCTCACATGTTAGGTTTGCGAGTGTGACTACAACTGGCTAAGAGTATTTCTACATGTAAGTAATAAAGGGAAAACAAAAATAAACTCCCACCATTTAGAATAAAAGCCCATGGAACACCTAGGGTTAAATCTGACAAACCTGTGAAAGACCTTGTGATATGGATGAGAACTGTCCCTCATAACACCATTTGTTTAAGCACTTCAACCCCAGCCAGGGAGGTTATGGTGCTAAGGGAAGGGACTCTAGCTGGTGGTACTATCTAGTAGGTTAGGAACCTTTAGGAGGTAGAGCCCTGCTGGAGGAAGAACATCATTGGTGGTAGGCTTTAAGACCTTATGACCTCTCACTACTTCCTATTCTGTCTTCCTGGGTGCTGGTGAAATGTGAGCACCCTCTCCACCTTGCTCTCTTTTTCTTTCTTCCTCCCCTACTTCTCTCTGGCCCTTTCTCTCCCTCACCTGCCCTCCCTCTCTCTCTTTCTCCTTCCTGTTACTACTACCATGTCTTTCCCACAATTATGAACTCTATCCTTATGGAGTGATTGGCCAAAATACGGATAGATTTAATTAAAATTTAGAGGCATTTTCTGTCTGTACTGATAGAAACAAAGATGAGTGCTTCTTTAAAGAAATTTAAGTATTAAATGTAGACAGCAGGAAAGCATTTGAAAATCCATTTGACACCCACAGCTGGGATGATAAAACCACATATTAAATTCTTTCCTATCTGTTGCAGACTAAAACAAGAACATAAAACCATAAGAAGAAAAAGAACATAAACTCAATCTCAAAAGTATCTTTCCACAGGAAAGCTATAAAGGGAAAAATAAAAACATCTCAGGGAAGAAATCCAGCACTCTGTGTGACTAAAGCTACCACCAGCACCAGAACAATGCACACCATACACCTCTTGCTGTAATACTCTAAGATGCATTTGTGTGGAATTCCTACCAAAACCCAACTAACCAAACAACAACCCTACATAACCAGGACTGTACCTGGGAACACACTAGGCAGGTGTAGAGGGGCAGTCTACAGAGCAACTGGCCTGTACTCTTCAAAACTGTGAGACATGGACAGACAACCAAACACCAGTGAGGGAACCACTTCTTTTCTTTTTCTCTTTTAGTTTTTTGAGAAGGGTTTCTCTGTGTAGTCTTGGCTGTCCTGGGCTTACTTTATAGACCAGGCTGGCCTCAAACTCACAGAGATCAGCCTACCTCTGAGTCCTGAGTGCTAGTATTACAGGCCGTGAGTAAACTGTTAAAATTAAAAGAGACTGAAGAGATGAGGGCATAGTGGTTCCAGCTTATAATCCCAACAACTGGGAGGCTGAGTCAGGAGGGTACTACCAGTTTAAAGCCACCTTGGGCTATATGGTAAGTTCCAAGGCAATCTGAGCTAGTGTGAGAGTCTGTCTAAAGGGGGATGAGGGGCGCTGTGAGTAGTGCCATCTTGGGTAGGTGATTCTGGAGTATATAAGAAAGCAGGCTGACCAAGCATGAGGAGCAAGCCAGCAAGCAATACTCCTCCATGGCCTCAAAATCAGCTCCTGACTCCAAGTTCTTGCTCTGAGTTCCTGCCCCCAACTTGCCTGGATCATGACTGCAATGTGACACTATAAGGAAAATAAACTCTTTCCTCCCCAAGTTGCTTTTGGTCATGGCATTTTATCACAGCAACAGAAACCCTAACTAAAACAGAGGTGTTTGCTAGCCAGGCAGCCTAGGTAGGCTCTTTGGCTAGCTCATGGGCAGCATGAAAAAGACAATGTCTCAAAAAAACAAAAAAACAAAAACAAAAAACAAAACAAAGTGCCTGAGGAATCATGGTTGAAGTCTGACTTGCATAAGCACACATTATACAGATGTGCACATGCTCATATACAAAAGTGATAAATATTATTTAACATTTAGAGAATGTGAGTAGGCTATATAGTATTCCCTATTTTCCTTCTAAACCTGAAATTATTCCACAACAAATAAAACCAAAGCCAGTAAAATAGGAACTTCCTACTTTCACTAACAATGACATTAAGATTCTTTTTTTTTTAAAGATTTATTTTACTTATTATTATGTATGCAGTGCTCTGCCTGCATGTACACCTGCAGGCCAGAAGAGGGCGCCAGATCTCATTACAGATGGTTGTGAGCCACCATGTGGTTGCTGGGAATTGAACTCGGGACCTCTGGAAGAGCAGACGGTGCTCTTAACCTCTGAGCCATCTCTCCAGCCCGACATTAAGATTCTTTAATAGTCTCGATGACAAGTCACTTTTGGGGGCACTGGGAAAACAATTTATTCAGTAAAGTGCTTGCTGTATAAACATGAAGACACGAGTGCACATCTGCAGCCCCCATGTAAGATCTGGGCATGGTGGCTAAAGTCTGTTATCTCAGCTTTGGAAAGAAGAGAAGAGGATCCTAGGACTTGGTGGCCAGTCAGTCTAGCCAGAGCAGAGAGCTCCAGGTTCAGAGAGAGTCATTACTAAAAGACTAGGGTGGAAGGTGACAGCGGAAAACACCCAATGTGAGTGTCTTGCCTCCCGGCTTCTATACATGCACATGTGAACACACACAATGTATTTGGGTATCATTGCTCCTAGTAACTAATAACTGTTTTCAACTATGTAAGCTGAAAGTACACACTAAATACTACATCAAATGTTAAAAATATAAAATTAACAGATTTTACGGCTAGGTCCACAGTAACAGAGAGCATGTTTGTATTACCCATCACTATAATAATAGTGTCTGGCTTGCAGTAAATAGTCCAATCACTGCTATCTGCTGAAAATAAAAAACAACACACAGTATGGGAATGAGATGTGGTACAAACCACCACACCAGTAGTGCTAATGAAGTAACAAGAGACAAGGCTGTATGGGCACCAGAGCTGAGTATTACAGACAAGATCCACACTAAAAGTCCAGTACTGAGAAGAGGGGCAGGGTGAAGACAGAGTCCAAAGGCATAAAAATGTGGCATTTCTACCAGCTCACCTATTGTTGCTGCAAGCTCTGGATCGAAGGTGTCATCTGTGAACCTCAGGAGCAGGCTAAAAGAGAGTTAAAGACAGGTTAGGACCTTAACTTTATATTTCTTATCATAGGATTTTTGTTTGTTTGTTTGTTTGTTTTTTGTTTTTAATCACAAATGATTAGATACAGACAGTAAAGCTCATGTAAGTCTGCAAAGGAATTAGAGTACTGGAAAGGCAGTAACTACGTTCCCAAGACTCCCAAGACTAAAGGAATCCAGTAACAAATATATGCCCAATGCTCTCCTACACAATTCCTGAGAGCCAGCATTTGCTTTTTGTTGAAATCTGTATTGGTAACTCTTCTGAGAAAAGGACACTGCAGCATCCCACACTGATACCGCTGGCAGGGGAACAATAGTCTCCTGGGATAAAAAAGTTTTACTCTACGTTAAATAAAATGGGAAAGGTGTTAAAGCACAACAAACTGTGACAAGAAGTAAAACATAAAGGTGTGGGTGGATCAAACAGTGGAAAGAGAGGAGACGAGGGCCAGGCAAACGCTGGGTAAGGCATGGAAACCACACAGGAAACTGGAACTACAAAGGGCTTTTAAGGAACAGAATGACAAGGACTGGTCTACAGGTTGAAAAGTTAACCTCGACCAAAATGGAGGGACATCAACAGGAGGTAACTGCCACTGTTGCAGTGTGAGGGGAGAAGGACTAGAAAGGTCCCCTGTGGCTCTGTAGGTCCCAGCACTGTTTTACTCACCTTCAAGCAGAAGAGCCCTTACTAGCTCTTCAAGAATAAACTATAAGGCTTTCATCAAAACCCCACATTACAAAACTAGCTGTCTCCTGCACAGTGCACACTGCCTCCTGAGGCACACACTCCCCCAGCCTGAGTCTCAGTGAGAGGCCTGAGGAGCATTTCTACAGGCAGTGATAACTGTGCGGGAGAGCTGTCTGTAGAACACAACAGCTCTCTGGTAGTCTCCAAACCCACTAACTCTCTTTCTCTGGTTCTGCTATTTTACTTCCTATAAAACAGTCGCAATACAATAAAAACTCAGCGATTTCTACTTAACATCTGGATGTAACTTTGTATTTGCTTCCAATGTAAGTTAAGTGACACTGGGTATATGAATGCACACGTAGGGCAGGCCCCGTGCCCAGCAGTAGACAGCCAAGAGAAAATGAACTCAATGGCATTTTGGAAGGTTTTTGCTGTTATTGGTTTGGGCCCAGATTGCTTCATTTGGATATTCCTTATCTTACTGCTCTCTTGCTTATATATTAGGGTTTCTGATTTTGTGTTTGTAGTATGTATGTGTGTACATATTTCTTGTGGGTTTTTTTTTTTTCTACTCTGTTTATTGGGTTGTTTTCTAAAGAGAGAAAGAAGGCACTGAGTTGGACAGGTAGGGAGGTAGGGAGGATCTGGGAGGAGACAGGGGAGGGAAAATCAGGAGCAGAATATGTTGAATAATATTTTCAAAACAAAGTGCAGGGCATACCTTTAATCCCAGAACTTGAAGGCAGAGGCAAAGAGGCAGGTGAATCTCTAAGTTTGAAGCAGCCTGGTCTACAGAGCTAGCTCCAGGGCAGTCTGGGCTACACAAAGAAACCCGGTCTTAAAAATAAATAAACAAAAACAAACCAACTTAAAATAAGTAACAAACTTATGACACCTAATAGTAACTTGTATAAAATGTCTTATCCTAATGCACCCAGCTACCTAGAATTTAAGAATGGAAAAGACCTATCTCTATACTTGGGCCATCACAGAAAACACTGCTACAAAAATGCAGGCGAGCCAGGTGTGGTGGTGGCATACCTTTAATTCCAGCACTCTGGAGACAAAGGCAGGCAGCTATCTGCAGGCCAGCCTGATCTATGTCATGGATCTAACACAGCCAGGGCTACAGAGAGAAACCTTGTCTCTCTCTGTCTCTGTCTCTGTCTCTGTCTCTCTCTCTCTCACACACACACACACACACACACACACACACACACACACACACACACACGAGGGGGGGCGTGTGCGAGAGGGGGCCATCATCTATGCCTGCAGGCTAACATTACCTTGTATAGTAGCCATAGCAATACCATAAAAACTGCAGGCAATGGTATTGAGGATTTTAAGTGAACATAACAACAATATACCAGAGCTCGCTCAGAAATGCTTCTTCTGTCCTTGCTAGTCCTTACAAGAGATCTTGTCACTAAGGGTACTTTGTCGGCAAAGACAGGGAATTAGTGTGAAGCAGAACACTTTAATACAAACCCTGAGTATAGCCAGGGGCACACCAACAGCCCCAAATGTATTCTAAGCTCTATGTAGGCATTTGTATAGGCACAATCTATTCTCTATTAGATTATGAAAGGAATCTATAACCTCCCTCCCAATGATTAAGAATTCACTGTTCTTACATGGTATATTTATACAAAACATTTCCATTTTCAAAGTTAAGAGAGAAAAATAGTCTGCATGTAGACTACAGATGGAAGAGAATGTCACTGTATGCCCCATCTGGCGGTGGGGGTAAGGTGGGGACAGTAATGGCTGAAATGTCAGAACTTGGAAGGCAGAAACAAGAAACAAAAACAAAGAATTGCTCCAAGCTGGGTGTGGTGTTTCAGGCCTTTAATCTCAGCACTCAGAGACGCAGAGGTAGGCTGATCTCTATGAGTTCGAGGCCAGCCTGGTCTACAAAGGCGAGTCTAGAACAGCCAAGGCTACACAGAGAAATCCTGTCTTGAAAAACCAAAAAACAAAACAAAACAAAACAAAACCCAAAAACAAAAAAACAAAACAAAACAAAACAAAACAAAAAAAAAAAAACAAAACAACAACAACAACAAAACCCAAGCAAACAAAAATCAAAACAAACCAAAACAAACAAAAAAGAATTGCTTCAAGTTTGAGGTCAGCCTGGGTTACAGAATGAGTTTCAGGTCAGCCTGGGCTACAAGTGACTATTTAAAACATTAAAAAGGGGAAACAGGAGGCCTGAAGATATGGCTCAGTGGTTAAGAGCACTTGCTGTTCCTGCAGAGCACCCATTCTATTCCCAGAACACACATCCAGTTCACTACCCTCCTGTAACTCCAGCTCCAGGGGAACAGATACCCTCTTCTGGCCTCTGAAGGGACCTGAATGCAGATACATAAAAATAAATAAATAAATATCTAAAATCAATAGAGAATTACTGTGATTTTAGCTCATCTATATTTCTTTTCTTTTATTCTTTCTTTTTTGTTTTGTTTTTCAAGACAAAGTTTCTCTGTGTAGCTTTGGCTGTCCTGGACTTTGTGGACCAGGCTGGCCTCAAACTCACAGAGATCTGCCTACCTCTGTCTCCCTGAGTGCTGGGATTAAAGGTCTGCGCAAGCACGCCCAGCTTTATCTATATTTCTTACTGTAAAAAGAAAATCCACTTAGAAAATGGGTGGGAAAGAAGTGTAGAATGGATAGCAACGTGCATAATGGATTCCCTTATTTCATCTCAGTACTTGATACATTTTGCTACATTTTGACTTCAGGCTGAGCCACAGAATCATAGCCTTGAACTGCACATTTACCAATGTTTGAGAGGCTTCTGCTCCAGCCAGGCTCTCCAATGGCGCACTATACTGTCCAGTTACCAGAACAGTGCAGGCAATGGAGCACACTTCTTTCACAATCCTCACCTCAGGCTTTCCAACACCCTAAAGTCAACTAAAAGAAAAATAATCCACCTGTTCAGATTGTGCAGTACAACAATTCCTCAACAACCCACTGCCATCTCTTCACCTAATTCGTAAGGAAACAGAAACACCTGCTGCTTAGAATGAGCCTTCAAGACAATGTCTATAAATGTTTCTGTACTGATCCGCCTTAAAAGGCAGAGGTTTCTATTAGTCATTTATGTCATATCCACAAAGATAAGGGGTCTAAGCTGTTTTCCATGTTATATCACAGACCAATATTCTAGTTCCCTAAATCAATACTGGTTTGTTGTTGTTTGGGTTTTAGAGGCAGGGTTTCTCTGTGTGGCCTGTCCTGGAACTTGCTCTGTAGACCAGGGTGGCCTTGAACTCAAGATATGTACCTGCCTCTGCCCCCTAAATGCTGGGATTATGGGCATGTGACATGACATTTGTCCCAATATCATTTTAAATGGGCTAAAATGTTAATTTTTTTTCAGTGAGCAACTCATAATTCATCATGAGGTACTAAAAAGAAAAAAATGTTTAAAGTGTTAAGACTGTCTGGGAGAGTACACAGGAGAGAATCCACTCAACACACTTTAAAGGGGGTAATCAGAACCAAGCCTGGTAATAACATGCCTGTAGTCCTAACAATTGAGAGGGTTAGGTAGGAGGGCTGTGAATGCCAAACCAACTGTTGGTTACATACACAGCAAGTTCCAGGCCAGCCAGACTATGTATCTAGAACCCGTCTACAGAAACTAAATAAAATGAAAACAAAAATATTGGGGGGACTCCAGTTACATAATCAACTGTACCTAGGTCTAGGATATTCTAACTAACATAGCTCAGTTTCACCCATTCAATACACTGTCTCAGCCAAGCACACACTAGGTTGAGATGACAACCTGTTACTCTTGATTTCAAACACAAACTCTAAGCAGGTATGGTGACACATGCCTGTCATCTTAGTGCTCTGGGAGCCAAAGGGGGAGCATCTTAGTTGGAGGCCAGCTAGGTGACATAAAAATGTCCAGGCCAGCCTCAATCACACTCTACTTCAAAAAACAGAAAGCAACAAAACAAACTTCATGTGAGTTCTTTCTCAAGTAAACATGGAGAAGAGAAAAATCATGAGGGTGCATGATTTCTAGTAAAGCCACGTTCGGTACCAAAGCTTCTTAACATTCAAGTATGTACAAAAAGAGTAATCTTAAGATCTCATTATAGAATGCTCCCTTAGTTTGTACCTTTGTATGTTAAAGTATATCACTATGGGACACTAAAAGTACACATCAGAGGGAAGCAAACTATGAAAATAGATTGTTAAGCTTTTAACAATGCAGAAAGATTTGGGTTTATTTAGTAACCTTGCAAATACTTCAAAGTACCTAAAACTCTACATCTTTATGATGTGCTTTAAGGGTATTTGAAAGATCTCATAAGGTGAAGTCAAACATAAAACTGCCAAAAAGCTTTCTGGGATTTAAATACTGCTTAAAGATCAAGAGCTCAAATAACATTTATTCATAATCGGAGGGCAAGGATGACTTCACCTAAAGAACTTTGTTCAGACCCAGATGAAATCATAACCCTCTGGCAACAGCCACCAAGGTCCACCTCTGACCTACTGCACAACTCCACAGTCAATGTAATCCTGCCAAAGATCTAGTCAAAGCAAAAAAGGCAACAGTGTTTTTCCTTTCGCGTCGCAAGAACAATCTCACTTAATGGTGGTCCACTGCTCAAGTGCCAGTACTTTAAAAGACAGTTTCAAGCAGTTACCAAGAGCTCTTCCCCTACGAACTAACCAAAAGAAATAGAGAAGCAACAATAGGCTACGCTAAAATAGGCCAGGAATGTGACCTAAGATATCACAAAAGTTCCTATGTAGAACATTAAGTGTTTGACGTACAATTCTATGGAAATCTCAACGTGATAAAGTTACTACTGATCTCAGTCCTGGGGTGAAACTGGATGGGCTCTAGGGGTGACAGGCCGGCTGTACTCTAAGGGGCGACTGGCCAGCTGTACTCTAGGGGTGTCAGGCCGACTGGGCACTAGGGATGTCAGGCCGGCTGTACTCTAGGGGCGACAAGCCGACTGGACTCTAGCGGTGACAGGCACACCGGACTCTAGGGGTGACAGGCCGAATGGGCTCGGGTCGCCTCGGCGGGACAGGCCCGAGTCCGGCCGCCAAGCTGGGAAGAACCCGGCCTGCAAGGCCCTGAGTCGGGCGCGCCCGGCCGGGGTGGAGCCAGGAGGGCCGTGGCGACCGTTCCGGGAGAGCAGCCCGCAGCAGCTCAGAGGCCGAGGGCCCGCCGCGCACCGCCTCACCTGGACTTGCCCACCCCACTCTCGCCGATGATGAGGATCTTCAGAGTGGTCAGCACGTCCTCGTCCATCCTGCGCCCGCTCTACTCCGACCCTGCCCCCGTCCCACTCAGCGTTCCTCGGAGTCCGGCGAAGGCGGGCCGCGCATGCGCACCTCCGCGACCACGGCCTCCCTCTCCGACAAGACAGCGGAGGATACAGCTCGCCCGGTTCCGCCCAGAGGCGGCTCTGCGTCTGCGCACTTCCCTGAGCGCTGGCGTTTTTCCGGTGGCACCTGCGTTGCGCAGAGGCGGATTGGCAGGGCTCCCTTCTTCCGGGAGCTGGTCTCGCCCCAGCCGTAACTCCTCCCACTTCCGGCTGTATGCTTGGACTACTGGATGTTAAGTCCGCAGCGTTAAGACAGCTTGTGGTGGGCAAACCGTGGTCCTTTGAGCAAACTGTCTCAGATGTAGGCACAGCAGGACCTTGTATCTTCCTTGTCGCAATCCTGACCCTCCACAACTGTCTCCCCACATCTGGGACAAACCGAGTCCAGGGAAGTGCTCAAGGATAGTTGTGAACAGGAAGTAACTTCTTGTCTTCCTGGCCTTAGATTTAAGACTATAATCCACATGTTACTTTATCTCGTAAGGAACTTCAGGGAGATCCAGTACACGCAAATGTTCGCTGCAGCTCCAACTAGTTCTGTAATAAGAACGACTTTATCACTACTGCGAGAATTATATGCATATGTCCATCTCTCCACAAACCTAGAAAACATATAAGTAAAATTTAGAATCAGTTAAAAACTTAGTTTCTTAGCCAGGCATAGTGGCACAGGCCTTTAATCACAGCACCCAGTGATTTTTCTTGAGTTCAAGGACAGCTTGGTTTACATATGGAGCTTCAGACCCGTCATAGCTACACAGTGAGACATCTCAAAAACAAAATAATAATTTGTTAAATCCCTTGTAAAGTTCTTAAGATAACCATCCCTTCAGAGATGTCTCCTTAGAGCAAGGTTTCTTACTATTTCGTAAGAAAAGAGTGAAGACTCAGTGTGAGAATTGAGCTGTTTTTTAGTTCCTACATGGTGGCCATTTCTCGGTTTTTGTGCAGTCCTAGTTATCAGTTAGACTTTTTTTTTTCCTTTGTTGTTGACCCTGTTTTATCTTCTAATCGTATGTATATGCTTCCCCTTCATATCTCTTGGACCAACACTGCTTCTACTTCCTTTGATGAGTCTTACAGTTAGATTTCTGGTTTAGCTGTTTCTCCACAAGTTCAGGCCAACACACACAACTGCCGAGGTATCTCCTGGATGTGTGCCCAGAAAAACTGCCACAGACCAAAGCTGCCACTGAACTCATTACCCTGCTCAACGCATGTGTTCATCTTCCTTCATAACGAATACTAACGACCGTTTCATTTCCATTCCCTCATTCCCACACCCTCTTCGTTCTCACAGCTCAAGCATGCCTGAAATCCCTTTTTTGATGTTTATCAGCATTACCACAACCCTCACCAACTGTGAACTGGATTGCCACATGAGCTGTGCAACAGCATTCCTGTTTCTAGTTTCTTCTCTCCTCATGTCTTTATGCTACTGCAGCCAAAATGAAAGTTTTTGAATGGGGACTGAAGACATACTGCTGCCAGACCTCCCTCTAGTTCCATCTCTTGCATTTCTATGCTTTGAATTTCCTATTCCAGTCAAAAAGAACTTATTCTCGTGATCAAAACCTTGCACACAATTCTTATGCCTAGGGGGGCTGTTCGTCCTGGCCCCTTGCACCATCGCATAGTCACACACTTTTGCCAAGACAACTCTTTCACATGCCAGCTCTCCAGTCTCTTCCCCTGGATTGCTTCCTAGACCTCGCAGGACTGTGCTACCTGCTACTCCCGGAAATGCTGCTATTGTCCTGTGCTCCTGCGGCAGCATGTATCCCACAGTACTACAATTGTGTTTAATTGTCTGTCCTTAATTACCTTATGTGTATCTGGGTGTGTGAGTGTGTGAGCGTGGATGTGCTTGTGGGGGGAGGGGCCTGCATGTGTGTGAGTGTGTGTATGTGTGTGTACATGAATGCAGATGGCCACAGAGGGCAAAAGAGGATCCACATCTCCTGAAGTTAGAGTTACTGGCAGCAGTGGTGACCCACCCAACATGGGTCCTAGGAAGTGCTCCAGAGGAGCAGTGACGGCATTGACCCACTGAGCCATCTCTCCAGCCCCACAACACTTGCTTCTTAAAAGCAGAATTATATACGGTCTTGTCATTATTTTTGTCTTCAGTGTTTAGTGCAATCCTTTTCCTGGAGAACTTGCTTGAAAAAATCTTTCTTCCTTCCTTCCTTCCTTCTTTCCTTCCCCTCTCTTCCCTTCTCTTCTTTTCTTCTTTTCTTTTGCAGTTCTTGGGATGGGACCTAGGGGCTCATTTGTGTCTGAAGACTATTTGCTGATAAAACAAACAAACAAACAAGCAAGAAACCCAAGACAAACCAAAACCTTCAAACCAACCTCAGGAATTTGGAAAAATATAGTTTTCTTATCTGTTATTAGAATAGATTGAGATGACTTTTAAAACTCTATCCTGAACATTTCAGTTGGGAAAAGGCCCCTCAGTATCACCTGGCACACACCCTTACCGGGTACTGCCGGACAGAAATAAGCTGTTGTATGCTGATAAGTCAACTAGGCCTTTGAGGAAATAATCTAAGAAAAATGTGTAAAAATGCTCAGCATAGATACAATTTAAATATATTCTTCTAGGGGCTAACAGATGCTGTGGCGGTGAAGAGCCTCAGGTAAGCATAAGGGCCTGAACGTGGCCAGCAGCAGCCATGTGACAGCCAGCCATTCAGTTAGCTCCATAGTCAGTGGAAACCCTGCCTCAAAAAAATAGATAAGTAACACAGTGCAGCAGGGAAACCTCCAGGGTGGCCTCTGGCCTCTGCATGCATAAACATGTCTGTACGTACACACACACACACACACACACACACACACACACACACACACACGAACGTGCGTGTACACACACAGGTGCACACACATGCATGCATATGCACACACTCTACATTTTCAATCTGTATTTGTTCGAATGTGAAGATCTGAAACTTGAAGGACATAGAGGACTGACACTTGGTCACTGAAGCTTGCAGCAACCAGAAGATTTGTGAAATGAGAAAAAAAGTTCAGTTTTGATATTAGTCAGGATCTTCTCCTGCTTTTGATAAGAAACAACAGCGTAAAAAAGACCGACCGTGGGTAGAATATAGTGAAGAAATGGAAACTGCAAGGAGTGAGAGGCTGGCTGAGTACAGCGTTGATGCCTTATCTAGGGGATTGGTGCTTTATAAGGATAGTGTTTGTATCAAAATGTTTTAGGCACCAGGGAGGCATGTAACAATCTTTTTATAGAAAAGTTCTCTCTCTCTCTCTCTCTCTCTCTCTCTCTCTCTCTCTCTCTCTCTCTCTCTTTCTCTCTCGCGCGCGCGCGCGCGTGTGTGTATGCATGTGCACAATAGTAAGGAAATAGAAGAATAAAGGACCTCATATGAAATTATTTAAGAACCTGAGGTTGTCAGGATGGTTGGGTGGAGCGGCTAGCCGCTAAGGGATGCTTACAAGAAACATGGGAATATTGTCCTATTGCTGGTGAAGGAGAGAGAAGGGAAGACTGAGATGTTGATGCTTCTCCAATGTTCCACACTTAGTACCACTGATAAGAAAGAACATCCAAGAGAGAAGTGAGCAAGAAACGTGTACAGCTGACATCACTAGAATTTATGTTAAAGTTAATTTTGGAGGCAAGTTTTTCAGAACTTTCTGAGAGGTAAGTTCTAAGATTCAGGGCAGCATTTAAAAAAAATAACGTTGTATGTATTTTTGGAGTTTTTTACACATGAGTACAATTGTCTTGATCAATCTCCTCCTCCTTCATCTAGCTTCCCCAGGTCCCCCGAACATCTCCACCTCAACTTCACGTCTCTTTTTAAAAATAACTCATTGAGTCCAGTTAGTGCTTCTCATATGTGTACAGATGTGAGGCCTTCCCTGGGGCATGGGCAATGTGCCAGTGATACCCCTGAAAAAAGGTGACCTCTCCTGACGCAGTTGCCATCAACTGCTAATAAGCCGATAGCTCCTCCTGAGGTGACAGGGTAGTGTTCTGAACTGAGGACCTGCAGTAGGTGCCAGGGGACAAACTAAAAATCAAGATAGAGTCACTCCGGTTGACCTAGCATGCCTGAAACAGAAACTAAGTAAGTACTGGACAGTGGGAGGAGTCAGGATTAGAGATCAGCCAGCTCCCCAGCAGGCCAGCTTGACTCAGCATGATCAGGAGACTGACTTCCTTGCAGGCGACCCTACATAAAACCTTCAAAGTGGCCCAGTGCCACTGTTTTTCCTTATCTCTTCTCTTTGTGCCTACTTCACCCAGAAGATGGCTCTGAAGTCAGTAGTTGCCTCTGGTCCTTTGCTCTGCTCCTTACAGCCTAAGGCAAACTCCTCTGCTGAGCCCATCCACACACTCCAGGAAGGCAAGCATTTTCTATTCTAACACTGAAAATAAGCCCAGTTCAAAGTTTAGACAAGGTTGTGATTTTTGTTCTTTACTGGCAGAGAGTAAGACACTAAAACAGTTGAGGAGAGGACATGCTGAGGGATGATTTGTCCTTAATGGTTTCCTTCTTCATCCATCATCTTTGAATATCTAGGAAGAATCAGATCCATTCACATCCTTTGGACATGACTGACTGATCTACAGCCAGCATTAATGTTTCCCACTGCATCCCAAAGTCATTATCTGCTAACAAAGCAACATCCTTACCAATGTTCCTTTCTTTTCCTCCCCTCTCCTCTCTCCCCTCCCCTATTCTTTTCTCTCTTCCCTTTCTCATCCTCCTACTGGGAAGAGACTCAAATCCAGAACCTCATGAACACTAGTCAAAGACAACTGTAACAATAAAAAAATTTTCATATCATATGATTCTAACTGTAATGTATGACTTTCTATGGAAGGCAAGTGATTAAGTCAGCAAAAGACTGGAAGGGCCTAGAAAGTTGGCTCAGCAGCTAACAATGCCTGGTGCTCAACCATGAGGACCAACATTTGGACGTCAAAATTTCCTGTAACTAGTGCTGTAAGTGATGCAAAGCCCACTTCTGGCCTCTGTGGGCATGCACTTTCTCTTTTTATTCCCCTTTCTTCTTCTCTGTCGCTCCTCTTTCTGGGAAACATAAGCACAGATGCACACACAGAAACAAACAAAATTTTTTTTTCAAAGTTAGGAGTTGTGAGGAGGGAAGGAATCAAGTATAGTACAGTTTTAGAACAGTGAAACTATTTTGCATATTACAAATAGGGTGACACTTCACACTTAATCTCTCCAACCCCGTAGACTGTACATGAGTGAACCCTAAAGTAAACTATGGACTTTGAATGATAATTATTTGCATATATAAGATCATCAATTGTAACAAGAGATGTTGATAAGAGAGAATCTATGTGTGTGTCGGGGGCGGGGGGGACATGTGGAAAATCTCTATACCTTTCAGTTTTTCTGAGAACAACAACAACCAAAAAAAAAACCCAAACAACACAAAACAAAACGAAACTAAAAATGTGTTTTTTTTTAAACAGTCAGCAAGACACTCTGTTAAGGAAGGACAAGAAGTAACAGTGGGAAACCCTTGAGAAAGGGCACAAATCCATGTGGATTCTCGCGATAAGACTCAGGTCCTCAGGCTTGGTGGCTACTTTTCAGATTCCATCTCTATAAAGAAGAAATGGAGTTTCCATAGTAAAAATCCAATTTTATGTTTTATTTATACACCGAAATCTGATGGTACTCCAAACTGATCATATGTACAAGTTGTGCATTGAAAACTGTGTTTGGTAACCTTCAACTTTTAATTTGTAGGATAGCTATAGATAAACAGACGATTACACAAATAAACAGTGTGCATGCCTGTGTGTGTGTGTGTGTGTGTGTGTGTGTGTGTGTGTGTGTGTGTGTGTGTGTATTATGGTCAGTCTTTTGGCAATGAATGTATGTTTTAGAAGACTTTGATAAAATTTAGGTTTCTACATTTTCCAAGTAAAACTTTCACTTTGAATGGGTGTTGCACTTGTCCAATGCTACCTTTGCTTCCATTCCTATGACATGTGCCTGCTAATGCAGTGGACGATGTGGGCTGATTCTCACCAGTGGGCCACTCCCACATTCCTGAATAAGACACAGTTAGCTCTAAGTTACTATTCTTTTACTTATTTGTTTTAATAAGTTGGTTCAAATTACTAATATTCTTGACTATTTCATATACATTTTTAATGGATGGTGATCCTAACTTTCTTTCTTTGTACTATTTTGTTTAGTTTTAGTATCAGGTGAATGATGACTTAATAAATGAAATTATTGAGTGTTCCTTCTTCTATTTTCTGAAAGGGAATCGAGAAAACATGGCCTACACACTATATTTTTGGTTGTGGGCCTAGCCTTTAACAGCTGAGCCATCTCTCCAGCCTCTACATACTATATTTAATTCCTCCTAAAGATTCTTAAAATTCACCAGTCTATCTATAAATGTGAGTGAGGTTGTTATTCATGTTGTTTTTTTCTAGAAATTTAGTAGAATTGGAGATATTTTTCCTTGATAGGCGTCATAGAATTTATCAGTAAAACTATTTCAGCCTGGAAATTTCTAGAAATTTCTTATTGAGAATTCCATACATATTTACGATGTGTTTTGATCAAATGAACCACTCTTTTCTCTCCAGCCTCTTTCCTCGTCCCCTCTTTACCTCCCAGTCTTATGTACTTTCTTTCAAAGAAATAAAAGGCTGAATCCATTTAGTGCTTGTATGTGCATGGGTGTAGGACGGCCTAGTAGAACATGGGTAGCCACTCAAGAGCTGTATCCCTGAAAAAATGAATCCTTCCCCACCCATCAGCCATCAGTGCCAAAATCTCCTATACTAGAGGTGGACTTTATGAGTCCTTCCCTGTCCATGGCAGGAATTTTGCTGGCTTGATCTTGTGCTTGCAGTTTCAAACACTGTCCTCATTTGTGCAATGGTGCTGGCATGTCCAGGAAATGCTTTGTTGAAGACATCCACTAGCTCTGGCTCTTACAACCTTCCTGTTCTTTCTATGATGACCTTTGGGCCTTAGGGGAAAAAGTATGATATAGATGTCTTATTCAGAGCTGAGAACTCCTAGAAATACGTACTTCAAGCTGCCAATATTTTAAACAGTGAATTATTTACTATTGTTCTGTGGCTCTATGGATTATCAAATACTACTTGAGTCAGCTTGGTAGTTTGCTGGTTTTTTTTTTTTTTTTTGACAGTTCAGTACATGTCTGTGTGGAATATATACAATGGTTCCTTCAGTATCTTTCCTGATGTTAGCAAATTGTGAATTTCACCTTTTTCACTTTGATCTAGAACTTTCTGAGTACAGGGATCGCAGGCCTCCCTCCCTTCCAACATGCCCCTTCCCCCTCTGTTCCTCCCTCCCCCTCCTCCTCCTTTCCTTCCCTTCTTCCCTATCTATTTGCTAGAGTTTTATCAAAATTTATTGATCTTTTCAAAAATTATCTTTAGTGTTATTGGTTGTCTGGGTTTTCAACTTTCAGTTACATTGATACCTCTTATCTTTTCTTATTTCCTGGCTCCTTCTTGCTCTGAGATTATTTTATTCTTGTTTTTATAGTTTCACATAAGAAAATTATTGCTGCTGGTTTGGCAGCTTTCTTCCAAGATAATCCTGAAGGCCAGAAAAATTCTCGCCACCCACTAATGCAGCTACATCCCAGGAGCTCAAAGGTGCTGTGTCCTCATTGAGATTTATTTCAAACCTGTCCTTATTTCTTTTAGGAGTTCATTTTTGACCTGAGAATTGTATTTTATAAAACTAACTTAACTCCAAAGCTTTTAGAGATTTTCCTCTTTTGTTACTGGTTTGTACTTTGATTCATTCCCTATAATTGTATCTAATAAACATACCGGGATCTCTTTTGTGGGTTAGTGTGTCACCAGGGTTGGCATGCACTCTGTGTGCACTTGAAAGCAGTGGATACCCTGGTTTTGATGTTCTGTAAGAGTCCATGGGATCCAGTGGGTGGATGCTACTCATAGCTTTGCTAGTGTTCTGTCTGCTATAAAAAGGGAGTATTAGAGCGTGGTTAACTTTGATTAACAGCACAAGTTCAAATGTCTGAAGCAAAAACTGACCGAATTAAAAGAAGAAGTAGACACTCATACTTGCCTGCAAATTCCATGATGTCCTTGTTTTTAATAGCTGAGTACTATTCCATTGTGTAAATATATCACAGATTTGTTATCCATTCTTTGCTTGGGGAACATCTTGGTTGTTTCCAACTTCTGATTATTATGAATAAAGCTGCTATGAACATAGTTGAATAAGTGTTCTTATGTTATGGTGGAGCTTCTTCTGGGTATATGCCCAGGAGTGGCATAGCTTGATCTTGAGATAGAACTATTTCCAATTTTCTGAGAAATTGCCAAATTGATTTCCAAAGTGGTTGTAGAAGTTTGCAAACTCACCAGCAATGGAGGTGTGTTTCCCTTCCTCCACATCAGCCAACATGTGCTGTCACTTGAGTTTTTTATCTTTACCATTCTGTTAGGTGTAAGATGGACTCTCAGAGTCATTTTGATTTGGATTTCCCTGATAACTAAGGGCATTGAGCATTTCTTTAAGTGTTTCTTGGCCATTTGATGTTCCTGTGTTGATAATTGTCTGTTTAGCTCTGTTCCCCATTTCTCAATTGGATTATTTTGTTTGTTGATGTACAGTTTCTTGAATTCTTTATATATGTTGGATATCAGCCCTTTGTCAGATGTAGGGTTGGCGAAGAGCTCTTCTCATTCTGTAGGCTACTGTTTTTTGTTTTTTGTTTTTTGTTTTGTTTTTTTGGTGGTCTCCTTTTGCCTTAAAAAAGCTGCTCAGTTTCATGAGGTCCCATTTAATAAATGTTGATCTTAGAGCCTGAGCTGTTAGTGTTCTGCTCAGGAAGTTGTCTCCTGTGCCAACGAGTTCAAGGCTATTCCCACTTTTTCCTCTATTAGATTTAGTGTGTCTGGTTTTATATTGAGGTCTTTGATCCACTTGGACTTGAGTTTTATGCAAGGTAATAGATAATGGATGTATTTGCATTTTTTCTACATGCAGACATCCAGTTATACCAGTACCGTTCGTTGAAGATGCTTTCTTTTTTCCATTCTATAGTTTTGGCTTCATTGTCAAAAGTCAAATGTCCATAGCTGTATGGGTTTACTTCTTGTTTTAGATTCAATTCCATTGATCTGTTTCTCAATGGATTAAGTATCTCATGTTAGCTGTTTTAATGTAAGGCACTTAATATTGAAGACAGGTTACAGACACTTGGGGAGCATCTCTGGTTCTCTTCCTATCATTGAGATGTGATGGGTATTTTTGTTTTGTACTGTGTGGCTGTGTTTAAAATGGGCTTCTGGTAGGTGGAACTAACCACTTGAGCCATCTCTCCAGCCTCTGTTCATAATCTTTGATACCCATGGAAGACAACGTTAGGACTGGCCCATGTTAGTCTCAATCCCATTACATTGTCAAAGAATTAGCAGTCACAACTAGGCTGCTTGCCCTTTCTCTCCATAGACCAATATGCAGCCAGCCTAGTACAACCACATGAAATCTCTTGCTCCATTGTTCTCTCCTGAGTGTTACAGCAAGCACCTGTAACCCCAGTGTACCTGGAAGCGTTGGCAAAGACACACGAAATAGATCTGGGACCCTACCAGCCTCTCTTCCACTCAGATGCCTGAACTGTCTTTATCTATGTACTGAGCTCTCAGTGTCCTGTAGGTCAAGCCAGCTGGCTGGAACCTGCTTCCAGGTCCATTCTTGCCAGCTGTGTTGCCCCGGGGCTGTGCCCAGCTCTTTCTTCATTCTGAGATAATTCTTGGAACGATGTGTCTGTGTACCTAGCACTTACCCTGTTCCAAAGAAGTGTGTGTCCTTGTTCTAGATCAGGTTCTCCTCGTCAGTAACCCAGACTGAATCTGCTTGTGTGTCTTCTTGGTAGAACAATTCTCTAGCGTTTCATATCTGTATATATGTGCTTTCTCCTTGAGCAAGAAATAGCATTTGGGAACAATATGTTAGGTATTGGTGATGATAATAAATCATTTTTTATTGTTTTTTGTGATAGATGTCAGTTGTTTCTTACCACCCAACGTATATTTCTTCCCTTGAAAATAGAATGCCCTGTTTTCCTTGAAAACCTCTCTCTTAATGTCACCCGAGGGAAGCGTATCAGCTGTTTCACCAATCTGGGGACAATATATCAGCATATCACATATCTAGGCCTAGCTGAAACCTCACTTCCCAAGTAAATACTGCTTTACTGTAAGGAAGGGGGTACAACTCGGTTCCACGGGATGCAGTTCTCAGACTTTCACTAGAGCTGTTAAAAGGGGAGTTCCCTTTGCAAGGCATGCCGGCTGGCAGGTTAAGACAGGCCTCGGGGAAGAGAAACCTTTGTGTGAGGACCAAGATAGTACAGACTTCAGAGAGATGAAAGCAGCACTAGGAAGTGCAGATAGTGAGCTCCTGACAGCCCCTAACAGCCTTCAGCAGAAAGCCAGACTCACAGTCAGAGTCTCCTAAACCCTTCTAGGAGAGGAGTCAGCATACTGTTCCCTTTTAAAAGTAATCCATGAATTATTTAAAAACGCACATCCAAACGGGAGATGGCGAACATCATGGACACCCAGTTAATCCATGCATCAAGTGTACAACGTTAAGTGTCTTTCTATAGGGCATTTGACACAGAAGGATCAAGTGTATGACACTGAGTGTCTTACTGTAGGCCACTTAACCTTGAAGGCAGGCTGGAGACGCATGATGAGGATCACTCCTGGTTCTCTCCCTGTCACTCAGAGGTGATTGCTGTCATGATAACTTCAGTGCATATTATGTCCATACACTGCTATATTTTGTTTTCTACTCATGCGTCTTTACATTTGTTAGACAGAATTTTACATTTCATCATATTTTCAAGTCATATATCTCTGTCTACAATTTCCCTTTTTTATCCAGTGTTAGGTTTGAGGGGTTGGAGTTAAGAGATTTAGCTCTTTATGCATTTAAAGTGCTATACTTAGTTTCTATAACTCTCCATAGTCATCTGGCCTTTGGTATTTTTGTAGGCAATCACAGTTTTCTATCCAAAAAAAAATGGCACTTTGACACGGGAGTTATTTTGATGTGAACACATTTGAAATTCCACAAAGGCGGAACTACTCCTTTCCAGAGGTTCTCTTCTGTGACTAGAGGCGGGATGCTGTAGATGACCTTTTCTGGAGAAGCCTTATGGCCAGAAAGAATGAGGCTAGGCAGTGAGAGGCGGGGCTCAGTAACCAACCAAATCCCGGCACAATGACAACAAACCCCATTGTCTTCCCTACATATTTACCTTCTGATAATTTCATCCATCAAAAAAAACCTAAAAACTGCCTCTTTATCCTGTCGCCTTTCTAATTTAGTGTTCTTTTTCAGCAATATAAAAACAACCTCGAGCCACCCCTGTGAGCTACTCATGTGTGCTGTCATGTGTGTCTGCCCGCTACAGGTGTGAATAAACGTAGTAACTCCTTAACCAGTCCAGTACACAGGAACTCAGCCTAGGAAGATCAAGGAAGAAGGGGTTCAGCTCTCCTGTGTTTCTAATGCCTTGTTAATTATCTTTGAGATGTGGTGTGCCTGGGTCCCCCCTACTCTTCAACCAAAGATTCTTGACCAATCCACCCAGGGAATCTCTAAACTCCCCTGGTACCTCTTCCCTTCAAGCTGCATAAAGCTCCAGCATCAGTCCTGGGCTCAGGAACGGTCTCCGGAAGGCTCTCATAAAGTGACTGTGTCACCCAGGAAGCACCGAAGATGAAGTCATCAATCTGCACAGAGCACTGCATTGTTGTAACTTTGGGTAGCTGACTCCTAGAAGAAGGCAGGGCCCTGGAAGGAGAACAGTAAATGACTGTCTTCATGTGGATGCCAAAGAGAAGCCCTAGGCCTCAGCTGGGATGTAACCGGTGTTGTGAGAAATCCAAGGCTGCCATAAAAACCCCTGCAAAGGTCTAGCAGCTTGGCCCTATTTCGAAACAGGCAATGACAACTTAGCAGAGGCAGTAGGAAGCAAAGAGACCTGACTTCAAAGCTCCGCTCACTCACTGGTTGATCAGAGGGGAACCATTTAAGGTCTTGAACCTCAGTTTGTTCACGTGTGACTACCTTGGTGTGGTTGATGGGCTGTGTGAGAAGACGTGAGCGCATACCCAGTGGACAGTCCTTAGGAGGTGGTAGCTGCTGTTACTAGTATGATCAGCCCCATCAGTCACAATTGCCACAAATGTCAGACGTTCTCCATGGGCTTGACTGTGGACGCTTCAGAACTGCTTGCTTTGAGATTACTTTGGAGCTGGACTTAAAGGGAAAAGGTTTTTCAGGGAGTATGCTTTTTTGTAGCAAAGCGATTTCTTGAAAGTCTGGAGAGGGAGTAAATCATCCAATGTGATATGCATTCTATTCTCAACGTGGACAAATACAGGGTTAAAATGAACACGAAGACCAACTGAAATTGAAGAAAAAAAAATTAAAAGCCACCTAAAGAGTAGGGAACAGAAAGAAAATGTAGAATTTACCAACACTTTCCTTGATGTTATGCATTACTATCATGAAATGCCCAGCACAGGCTGCAATTTAGCCTTCAGTTTTGGGGCAGGGTACTCAAGGTCCCAGCATCATAACAAAATTTCATGACAAGGCAGCATGATCTTGAGGTGTGGATGGCAATAGTGGGACAATGGGCAAGAAAAGGTATCTTACAGCTGGGACTAATAGTGGAGAGACTGTGGAGGGGGCTGGGTGGCTCCTTTTATAGCAGTCCTCTTGCAAGAACTAGCAAAGGCTAGCATGGGAAATACCAAAGAGCTGAGTGAGATGGCGATGGGACCCCATCCTCCTCCTCCCCTCTCCTGGCTTCCATGAGTTGAGATCCTAAGCACGATGCCCTGCCTCACTCATCACAGCCCCCAAAGGCCTGTTCTGGGAGCTTAAAATGTGCACGGCTCTCTGCTCAACCAAAAACCTGGCTGACTCAAGCTGGTGGAAGGAAATAGACATATTCAAGGCAGCTTTGGGCAAAACAGAAGAGACTTTTCCATGAAAATCTCTACCTTCAGGACTTCCAGTGTAGAAAGAGCTGCCCTAGGAAATGGCGTGTGTGTGGTGGTGGGGAGTCAGTGCACTGGGCAAGGGGGTGCTCCTCATTCAGAGAACCTTGCTCTCTCTCTCTTCCTAGGCAGGTGTGAGAGGCCACACTCACATTCGCCATTACAAGATGGCGCTGACATCCTGTGTCCCAAACTGGTAAACAAGTAATCTGCGCATGTGCGAAGGAACTTTCCACTTGTTGTGCTCTGCCTCTCCCGTGGCGTCATATCGCCTGATGAGTAACAGCCAATCAGGGACTGACACATCCTAAGCGGAGAACAGTTTCCTATATAAGGGATGGGTTTCTGTTGTTTGGGGTCTCCATTTTACTTGTCGTAAGCTTATGCTCTCCCTCTTAAGACGCATTAAAGCTTTACTGCAGAAGGATCCTGTGTGCGCAGCGTCGTTCTTGCTGGCGAGACGGTAACGTGAGTCACAGGCAGGCACACTACAATGAACTTGGTCTTCCCGTGGCTAGTTAACTACAACACAGGAAGGACTCCTTTTAAAACAAATGATTAAGAAGAGGCCCAAGATTTTAAAAAGTAGGGACTAGGGAACACAGCAAGGGACACTTTCAAACTTGAACTCTTCCATGCCCATGGCAAAAGGTATCAAATGGCACCTCTGACACCATAAGCCACAATTAACCTTCTGTCCTGGGGAAGTTTTGTCACAGTGATGGGAAACTGATGAACAGAACTTGAAAACAATGGGAGGTTCTTTAGTGCTGGGGAAAGAACCCCACCTGAGAATGATGGTGGGGTGCTCTAATAACAAACCCCAAAACAGGCATCTCTTTTTGCCTCTCGAACCCCTGATCAACAATACTAATACAACAGCATTCCCAATGACTGGAGTATAGACTTAAATACGTAGGTGTGGCTGGTGTATGAGCCTTTGTATTTGGACATGAATCTCACTATGTAGCCTGGGTTGGCTGGAGCTTGTGACTAGATGGGACAGTCATAAAACAGTATTACTAAGTGCAAAGCTCTGTGTCCTTGAAAGAGAAGAGCCTTCTGAAATGCTTGTAAGGTTGTACTTCCTGTTCTGGATGCTGGCTACACAAGTATATCCAGGTAATAAAAGTTAATAGCCATATCCACCCCCTACCCCCACCCCTGTGAACTGTGTGCATTTTTAGTGTATACTTTGTGTTTCAGTATTTGAAAATTAAAAAAACAAAAACAAATATATATATATATATATATATATATATATATATATATATATATATATATATATATATATATTGCAATTTCTTAGTTTCAAGATGTATGTGGAAGTTGGCTATGGAATCTTAGTGGAAAAACAACTGTCTATACTGAATTCTTACAAAGATTTGGAGGAGTCATTAAAAACAGTGAATGAAAAAAAGAGAGAAACTGCAGAGTCTTTGGCAGCTCTTCAGACCTATAAGAGTGGGAGAAGATAGCTTCTTGTTTGGCAGAGTGATGAACAGGCCTCCAAACATGCAGATGTAGATTGAACATGAGGAGAGAGTGGCAAGATACTCCCTTATCCTTTAAGCTCTGGAGGACAAAGGACCCAGGGACCAGGGAGGAAGGTTTACCAAGGGAGACCAAGATGAAGCTGCTGGTGGTGGATTCGAGCCCAGGAGCAAGACCCTCAGGACTGAGAGCACATCCTGAAGACGCCCTGGCCACAGGACCGAGAGCACATCATCCTGAAGATTCCCTGGCCACAGGACCGAGAGCACATCCTGAAGACGCCCTGGCCACAGGACTGAGAGCACATCATCCTGAAGATGCCCTGGCCACAGGACCGAGAGCACATCATCCTGAAGATATACTGGCCACAGGACTGAGACCACATCATCCTGAAGACACCCTGGCCACAGGACCGAGACCACATCATCCTGAAGATATACTGGCCACAGGACTGAGAGCACATCATCCTGAAGACGCCCTGGCCACAGGACCGAGACCACATCATCCTGAAGATGCCCTGGCCACAGGACTGAGAGCACATCATCCTGAAGACGCCCTGGCCACAGGACCGAGAGCCCATCATCCTGAAGATGCCCTGGCCACAGGACTGAGAGCACATCATCCTGAAGACGCCTTGGCCACAGAACTGATAGCACATCCTGAAGACGCCCTGGCCACAGGACGTTTTACGAAAATGAGTGTTTACCACGGAGTTTATGCAGCCACAAAGAACAATGAAGCCATGTTACTCATCAGCCCAGGAGGTTGTTCATTTGTCACAACTTTCTTCCAGAAATTAATGGAGGTTCCAGGAGAACTAAATCCACTTTTTCCTGGTGCCTGTGAGGACTGACAGTAGCACACACTAGATCCCACCTCTTAAAGTCAGACACCAGAAATCAATGCTGCCCTGCTGAGGATCTAGCTCCATGTGCAGCTTCAGGAGGCACTCAAACAATAATAGCATATGCTGCAAGTTGGTATTACAGATAGACTCTTAAATAGTATGATAGAAGAGTACAATTTTGCCATATAATGACTCTGGATATTACAATATGCCTAATCCTGACACATAGACAGTTGGTTCGGTGTGCCCTGGGCACTATGGGTATGAGATGAAGAGTAGTAAATCTCCAAGACAGATGGGCACAGCAGACTCCCTAGGGGGACTACCTAATGTCTCTAAGCTCGGCTCTTCTTAAAAAAAAAAAAAAAAAAAAAAAAAAAAAAAAAAAAAAAAAAAAAAAGTAAGGGAGGTGACTCCATGAACAAAGCTGCTTGGGTGGGGAATGAAAATGTATTTGAAGTAAGCCTTTTAGCAGATAACTCATAATAAATACCCTACAATTTTTTTCTTCCTTCTCCATCACAGGATTGAATGCAGAAATACGTTATAAATTATCAAATGTCACTGATACTTCAAATTTGCTAGCTGATTATATGGCAGACCACATTCCCTTCATAGCCACGCCTTTTAAGGAGCAGACAGAACACTTTTGAGAAGTAAATCAAATGAGTGGCTTTCATGCAGCAATTTTTAATCCAGAGCAATTTCATCTTCCAAGGATTTTTTAGCAAAATCTGCAGACAGTTTGTGTTACCACAACTTGTGGAACAGTTCTGGCAGGTCAGGATGCTGCTAAGCATCCTACAATGAGCAAGGTAGTTTCCCACAGCAAAGAGCTATCCCAACTCAAGTGGTCCCTTGGAACCCTTTAGTGGTGAGACAAGTTAGGCTGGTCATCCTTGGCTGCCATTCTGTGGAACACCTTCACAGATATGAATATCTCTCAGCTGCAAAGAATCTTTCCTTAACTATGACTGTGTTCCCATGTGCTCATGGATTCAGATCATGAGATTTTGTTTGTTTGTTTGTTTTTCTAGGCAGGGTTTGTCTATGATAGCCGTGGCTGTCCTGGACTTGCTTTGTAGACCAGGCTGGCCTCGAACTCACAGAGATCTGCCTGCTTCTGCCTTCCGAGTGCTGGAATTAAAGGCGTGCACCACCACCGACTGGCTCAGATCATGAGCCTTTTATATTGACAAAAGATGTAT
Organism: Acomys russatus; assembly: GCF_903995435.1. Classification (NCBI taxonomy): domain Eukaryota; kingdom Metazoa; phylum Chordata; class Mammalia; order Rodentia; family Muridae; genus Acomys; species Acomys russatus. The sequence goes on from NC_067145.1 coordinate 37,979,051, forward strand.
TTTCTGTCGTATCCACACTCCACTCAAGGATATATTACCTTTCTCAAACTATTGCCATGAGGAAGGGCTATTCAGTCCTGCTGGTCTCTAGAAATACTAAGTAAACCAAACAGCTCCACGTATCCATGACTCAGTACATGGGCAGATGCTTTACCATAAAAAAAGGGGTTGCTTCTGAGTAAGAGTCCTTCTTCACACTAGTCCTGTACCTTAGTTCTAAGCTACAATGACAGCACTCAGGGCTAGTGGTAGGGATGCTTAGAAATGTGTTTGTTCCCACACAGTAATGCTCAGAACTTCTTCCCAGTTATGAATCTAATGAAGGGTGTGGTTAGGAACTTTGTGAACTGAGCCACTGATGTGTTCCTGTTCAGCTTCTTCCTCTCCCACTGTGCCTCCTACCATTGCTGATTGTGATCCAACAACAAGGTTAGCAGTGTGTCCACAACAAAGGATGCTGGGAAAACAGGATGCCACCAATAGCAGACTCACAGTTTGTCTGTGATGTAGTGTGTGCTTTCACAACTCATTACTTTTTTATCTTTCCAACAATCCATAGTGGAAAAATATATATCACCAGCCCCTAATCAACAGATAAAAAGGAAACTCCCCCAGATTTATAGAGTGTGAGAATCTCATTCTATATTATGCTGCAACAACAACAACAACAACGACAAGAACAACAACGACAAGAACTGCCAACCTTTAAGAGTTTTGTACGCTATAGTATAGAAAACCCAAGCATGGTAAATGCTGTGGTTCCTCCTGTTTTCCTCCTGTTCTCTGTCTTTGGTTCACTAGCCTGTTTCAGGAACACAAAGACAACTGAAGCCACTGACCTGGAGTGACATGACTCACACCCACAGAGAAGGCACAGTGTCCCTCACCAGAGCACAGTGTCCCTGCAGTTTTCCAGAACAAAGCTTACCTGCTTTCTGCTGAACTGTAGGCTCCTGGAAAACTCTGAGACACTACTGTGTCTCTTCCCACTAAGGAACCAATGAGGCTCCCAAGAACAGTCCCGAGCCCATGTTCACACAGGTGACCTTGGTTTAACTCAGTGGCCCCCAAAACAACAAGAAAACTGTCATGAATGCAGAAAGAAGACTCGTACGAAAGGTAGTAGAGGCAGAAGGGAGCTTTGATGAGGTGTTAGGACTAAAGCTGGTATAGAGATTAGGGGGTGTTGATCTTAGAGGTGTTCATAGCAATCAGAATTCACATAACATGTTTATGAAATTGTCAAAGAACACACTTGACAAAAAGCTTAAAATGCCTTTATGGAATTATTAATGTCCTAAAATATTGTTTTATCATATAAACCAATCACCTTGGGCAGTCTTTTCACGCAGTCTCTATTTCTTCTTACCTAATTTCACCCGCTAGTCATATTTAAACCCAACTCCTGTGACCTGATATGCATATTTTCAAGATGATTAGAGAATTGAAGACTGTTTCAAATCAGTCATGTCATGACCTGAATGCATGTATTTACTCCGTGTATGGACTCAGCTACATATTCTTCCCAGAAAGGCTCCTCAAGTTCCCTTAACTTCCTTTTACTTGACTATTCATTGTAATTGTGCTTCCAGAACATACAGATCTTTTTGCTTGACTAGAATTTTAGAGATGTGTTTGTTTCCATTAAAGGAAATAATTCTAGTAAAAATCAGTCTCTGTGCCTTTCTGACACTGTCTCTGTCTCTGTCTCTCTCTGTGTGTGTGTTTGTGTGTGCACATGCTCTCGGCAGTAGTTTTAAGTTTTATTTTCGCTTGTCTTTGGAGGAGTTTAAAAGTTTCTCAAATAACTCAGTACTGTTTACAGTTAGATTATATATAGCTGTAAAATTATAGCTTGTCTTGTAATTATGCAGGAAAAAGCCAAGAGAGTGTGCCTGCAGTTGTGTAGAGTAGACACGTAGCTCTAACTTCAACACACATAACCCAAAGTCAGACTACTCTCCCCTCTCACTGCCATGCTCCACAAGTTCTTGACTTCCAAGGCATAGACAAATGGCATGGGAGGAGGTAAGAGTCATTCTCTTCTCTGTCATACAGGAAGTTCAGCTAGAAGAAAGATCCAGAAACATTTTGGTCTGGAGTTTTCTACTTCTCAGAGAAAACAGGGGGGTGGTTGCTTCAGAAGTCTCTATGGACCCAAGAGGGTTCAGCAAGAATGCAGCCGAGCAAGGCGGTGACTGGGTCAGCATGCTGCAGATCAGTGGTGCTGTAGCATCATAAACCTTGTCTAGGTTTGAACTGTATAGTAAAAACTTCTCATAACTGAGTGCGTATTTTCTCATCTTTAACCTGTGTTTTTTTTTTTAAAGCAAATCTTTATTTTGGTTAGTAAGTTTATTGCTACCAAATGAACTGAGCCAATAATCAATCTCTTTGTCTTTGTCTCTCACAATCACAAAATATACATTTTCGTTGCACATATTATCCATACATAAATGCGCATGCATGCTTATCCAATAGCTAAAAGTGCACACCATGTATCACGAAAATAGAAACTTGCTCACCCTCTAGCATCTCTCCTGAGCAGCGGTCCTAACACACCACACCTCTCCATGAGAGGTCATTGATCTTCCAACTTCTATGGTAATAATAGCTGGTGCCTTTTTAAAAATATAATTTTACTGTATATATAAAAACTATTTTCTTAATTTGTCCATAAGATGCATAAAGATTGCAGGTGACTTTTTTTTTTTTTTCCAAGACAGTGTTTCTCTGTGTAGCCTTGGCTGTCCTGGATTCACTTTGTAGACCAGGCTGGCCTCGAACTCACAAAGGTTCGCCTACCTCTGCCTCCTGAGGCAGATGACTTGTATTCACCCCTTTTTATTCCTGTGTGAAACTTAACTTTCTTCACCTTTTCTCCAACTCCTTCTCCTTTTTCCCCCCTCCTCCTTTGGTTTTGTTGTTGATGTATTTACTTTGTTTGTTTTTGAGACAGGGTTTTTCTGTGTAGCCTTGGCTGCCCTGGACTCACTTTGTAGACCAGGCTGGCCTGGAACTCACAGTGATCCACCTGCCTCTGCCTCCTGGAGTGCTGTTAGTACAGGTGTGCACTATTACACCCAGATTCTCCTCCTCTTCTAATTCTTGCCGTTTTGTTTCTAGTTCTGGTCAATCTTATGAGTGAATTTTTTTTCTTTTGGTTTTTTAAGACAGGGTTTCTCTGTGTAGTCTTGGCTGTCCTGGACTTGTGTTGTAGGCCAGGCTGGCCTCAGACTTACAGAGATCTGCCTTGGTTTTCTTGTGGGGCTTCTAACAGTGGGAGCCGGGGCTGTCTATGACTCTGTTGCCTGCCTTTGGGCCCCTTTCCTCCTACTGGGTTGCCTTGTTTAGCCATGATAAGAAAGGAGGTGCCTAATCTTACTGCAGCTTGATATGCCATGACCGGTCGTCGTTATCCGTGGGAGGCCTGTCCTCTTCTGAAGAGAAATGGAAGAGGAGTGGATGGGGGCAGGGACAGGAGAGGTGGAGGGAGGGACTGGGAGGAGAGGAGGGAGCGGAAACTGCAATCTGGATGTAAAAGAAGGAAAGAAAGGAAGGGAGAGAGAGAGAGAGAGAGGGAGAGAGAGAGAGAGAGAGAGAGAGGAAACTTGAGGTGCTATATGGAAAACAAGCGAAACTTCTGAGTCATGGGATGAGTTTATCTTGAACATTACCGTAAAGCTGAGCCAGCTCCCGAAGTTGTCACACCAGTTTAAATCTCATCCCATACACACGTGGCTTCCTGTACTTCTGCTTCCTTGCCAATTCTTGGTACGGCAACTTAAATTATTCTGTTAATTGTTGTGGCAGCTAGCTTTTAGTCAATATACCAAAATCTTGAGAGAAACTAAAGAAAGAAGGGCCTATCACTCCTCCCACCACCACGCCCCCCTCCGGCTATTCCCAACAACCCCCTCAGGCTAGTATGGCAAGTGTTGTTACTTGTTAGGCCATCCATCTTGCTGACCCTGTGTTAGTAATCAACCCCAGGCCCTCACACATTCCATGGAAAACCTCTGAGCCGAGCGTCTAGTACTCTTGTAGATAGGTTTGTTGTAGCTGTTGTTGTTGTTATTACTATTATTATTATGTGCATTGGTGGTTTGCCTGCATGAATATCTGTGTGAAGGTGTCAGATTCTGGGGTTACAGACAGTTGTCAGCTGCCCTGTGGGTGTTGGGATTTGAACTTGGGTCCTCTGGAAGAACAGTTAGTGCTTTTGACCACTGAGCCATCTCTTCAGGACCTTACATAGGTTTTAAAGAAATTACATGACCTCGTAGTCTCATGATGTAATCTCATTCTTAATCTCCCCAAATTTCCTGATGATGGAAACTGTAAGACTGCGCTCTGTCTTTTACTGCATCACCTTCAGTGTTTTTATGACCTAGGAGGACGCCGCCACAGATGAAACAGTAACTCCAAGAGCATCTGCTTTGTGGGGCCCATGATTTCCAAGGCCGTTAAAAGGCATGCTTAATTCCAGTCTCAGTAAGCATGTGTTTCATATGAAAACCTTGTTGGTCGTGTCCCTCCACTTTACCTTTCCCCTTGTAATATTGCACTTGAGACATCCCAGTGGAAGGACCGCAGGGCTGTCTGCCGCTTAGACAATTCCCCCGCATATGATTACTTTTTAAAAAATTGTATTTCCCTGGCACAAATTACAAAGAAGTTTTCCTGCAGATCCAACCCAAAAGCTAGAACAGAGCCAGAGTTTATTTCAACTTCAATCACTGAGCACCTGGGCCTGCCTGGGATTGGCAGTCCAAAGCCAAAGTACCGTCTAGTGCATCACAGCCTTTCATGTGTCCCCTGTTCAGGTGCAGAGAACCAAGATTAATCGGGAGAGGTGACAAGGAGAATTGGGCTGGAGAGGAATTGTGGGAGGCGGCGGGTTCAGAGAACCTAAGCCTTGGCAAGGCGTGAGAAGAAATGTATGTCTTTTGAGGAGAATAGTTTGAGAAAGAACAAGGTTGTTTGTGAGTGGGAACACTTGCCAGAGCTTGTAGATGTTTCTCAGCTAGCAGAGCTTTCAAGACAAAAACGTTCCTGCTGGAGATGCTTACAACCTGAAAAACAGCTATATTCGGCTATTATGAAACTTCACAATACATAAAAACGTCAAAACAGAGACAATGATTTACTTGTACCACACACACAAGCAGCGTGATCTGTTTGCTCCTAGAGACTCCTTTCAAGCCTAGGTTGTGACATATAGATGTTCCGTCCTTACTAAAAGCCAAACGTCAGCGAGAGGAGGGCAGGGAAGGGAGTTTTATTGGCAAGTTACTGTTATTTCCTTTGTCTCGCAGAGCATTTTTTGCGGGGTAAATTCTGGTTGAGTCCCTCTGGCTCTCATAGTTTTGCCTCTCAGCTCTCTGAGATACAGCCCAGAACGTGCACTAACGGTCTCCCGAGGGTCCAGAGCACGGTGGGTCTCCCCTGGCACTGCTGAGGACGAGACATGCGCACTTCATCGCGGCACCAAGGATGCCACGTGGGCTGCTCTGGGTGGTTTAATGGAAATGGTTCAGGGAGAACCTGTGTGGAACTTCCAGCTGTTCCAGTCTGGCAGGAGAGATGAGGGACAATGAATTCCTCTCGAAGGCCCATTTGTTCATCTGTAAAATGGAGCTGACAGTAATGTCTACAATGTAACGCCCATTTACTCGAGGAAGCCAGTCCTGCTGGTTTCCCTGTGTCAGCAAGATTTCACTATCGGTGTTCACTGCAAACATTCCATTTTCAGCTACTCTCATAACTGAAAAGATGAAGGAGGAAGAGGAAGATGAGCACGGGGAGGTGATCTGATAACCGAGTCTAGGGCAGAACAGGACGCCCCTGGAATTGTACCCTTGTGCACTGAGCCCATGGCCATCAAAAGCTGCTTTGTTAGTCCAGAAGGAAGTACGCTTGGAAGGCCTATACAGCCAACATTTCGTGATGTAACAAAGCTCCTTAGCAAACACAGCCAGCTCTGCTTTAGGAACTCTGAGAGAAGTCGACAGAAAGCGATAACAAACCTGAAAACATCACAGGGATTTCACTGACACGCGGCTGCTAAAATGTGTGCCTATCAAATTCTTACAATTATCAGCAGCAACTAAAAAGACTCAAACAGACACAACTGAAAAGTGCTTTTAGTCACCCTATTATCTATAATTCAGCTTCAGAAAAATTATCAATAAATGAAACTGCAGCATGTGATCTGCACAGGGCAGTTTTGTTGCTCTGTGTGCATGTTGACAGGTACCTACTTGAGGCTTGAATTCCTACTGATCACAAATAAATCACTACAGAAGGTAACGAGTGGCACTGAACCATAGCCAGATTTTGGGGATTTTTTATTTTGTGTGTGTGTGCACGGTTTGTAAGTGAGTGCCTGTGGAGACTAGAGGTTGCCATCTAGTGTCTCTTTATATCACCCTCCACCTACAGCCCCTCACAGAACCTGGAGTTCACTGGTTTGGTAAGACAGATGGTCAACAATCCCAGAGACTCCTGTTGTCTCCACATCCCCAGCACCAGGATCCCAAGTGCTTGCCACCACACCTGGCTTTTACATGGTTCTGGGGGTGGCATGCAGGGCTTCGTGCTCACGGGCAAGGACTTCACTGACTTAGCCTTCTCCCCAAGACCAACCACTAGTTTGTATGTTTTACCAGGAGACATTTATGAACACTAATTCACTCCTAACCACACTGTACAGTACAAGTCACTCTCTTAAAAGAGGTCTGGAACTTTACACCAGGGTCTAACTGACCTTTAGAAACTTCTTTGTGTGGCCAGGCATGGTGGTGCAGGCCTGCTATCCCAGCACTCGGGAGGCAGAGGCAGAGGCAGAGGCAGAGGCAGAGGCAGAGGCAGAGGCAGAGGCAGGTGGGTCTCTGTGAGTTCGAGGCCAGCCTGATCTACAAGGTGAGTCCAGGACAGCCAAGGCTACACAGAGAAACCCTGTCTGGAAAGCAGAACAAAACAAAACAAACTTCTTTCTGTGACTGACATACTGCATAGTAGGCACAAGAGGCTGGGTTCATAACAAAAGCTGTGAGAGGATGGCCTGGTGGTGGAGAACTTTGATACCAGATGCCAGGGAGCCTAAGAAAAAGAGTACAGGTTTACATTGCCCTGAGCTACAGAGTAAACTCAAGTCCAACCTGGACAACTTATTCTCCCCCCGACTATAAACAACAAACAAACAAACAAAGCAAAGCAAAGTGGGTTGGAAAAGGGTGCTCAAGAAAGATGGCTCAGTGGCTAGGAGGACAATGCTGAGGGGTGAAGTATTGGATACCACGTAAAAGGCTCTGCATTAAACCCCACTATCACAAAGTACCACCATCAACAACCTTCTTAAGGTGGCTAAAGTATATGTAGCTCGCTGCTTAGCATGTGAACTTAGTACGTGTGGAGTCCTTTGCTCAGTTCTCAGCAAGAAATAAACAAAGTAAATCAAGAGACCAATGCTGTTTGTCAAAAGAGGATATTTAAAAAGCTAAAACACATGATTTATTATTCTAATATAATTTCACCCCAAATGTTAACATGCTCCCAAACAGTATTCACCTCCACCCTGCCAGTGTAAGACTGATGTCAGCTTAGCAGATGGCCCCTCCCATCACTCCAGCCATCTCCAAGGCAACCTCTTCCCATCACCTGCACTGCCAGCATCCTTGATGTCCTCTAGCCTGATTGACAGCAGCCAGTCCCTACATGACATCCACTTCATGTTCACTTGATACTAATCTGTAGTTCTTACTTCTGGAGAACAATTTTAAAACACGGGCTACTATGTACAACAGCAAACCCACCTACTCCCCTCGCCTTTCGGAGGGCCTGGTGCTTGTCCACCTTGCCCACATCCACACTGAGCTGTTTTCTTCCTGCCCACAATCTGCTATGCCAAAATTTACCTCCTTCCGGTCCTCTCCCCAGCTTACCTTCCATTCCTTTCCCAGAAGAAAATTAAACCTCCACGGGACCCAGGGCCTCATCCATAGGGTCCATCTAGCTGGAAGGCAGGTCATATAAATTTTGCCCCTTTCTCTTTATGCAGGCTGCTCTTTATGTTACTTACTCAAAAAGACTTTCTCCCACAAACTACCAAAATAGTGCCCATTGTTTCTCTACCCCAGGGGTTCTGAGCTCTTGTGGTCATTGGACATCCCCACAAATGCTTACAAGTACAGACTCCAAACTTTCTTCCTTACCCAGTGACATAGAATCTTCCTGGGGGCACCTATCACTCAGTATGCTCCAGGTGTATGCAGTGTTGGACATCAAATATATACGTGAGAGTAGGGTTGGGCCCCACAGCCTCCGAGCTCTGCTCGCGCCTCTGCACACCACCTATCACTCACTAGTGCGGTTGGATAGCACATGTGTTGTTCATTCTGTAGAATTTGCCCTGCATTTAGAAGCTCTCTGTGTGAACGGAAGGCAAAGAACAATTCCTTGGAAATCACAGCATTTTTAACTAATTGCCTAAGAGAAAGGGATTTCTCCTGCCCACACAGAAAGTTTGTGATTTCCGAGGAAACCGGGGAAGTGCTTTCCAAGAATGAAAATTTGGAACCTGGCACCATAGCACACACCTGTAATCCCAGCACTCAGGGAAGCAGAGGTAGATGGATCTCTGCGAGTTCTAGGTGAAAGAGAAAGAGACGTGGGGGGGGGGAACTTGGAAACTTTTTTTTTTTTTTTTTAGAAATTTAAAGTATAATCACAGAAAATAAAATAGTATGTGCTGTCATTCTCTATGGTGTGTGATTTTTCTAAATTTCTAAATTAAGAATCTATACTCAACATTGAAAGAGGAGGGAATCTCAAATGTCCACTGTTGGTGCTTGGCCCAAAACGAAGCTGTAGTTGCTGCTATTATTCAACCTGTGATAGTCCAGCAAGATGCATAACCAAGGACTGGCGAGATGGCTCAGCAGGTAGAGGTGCTTTCTGCCAATGCTGATGTCCTGAATCCAGTTCCTGGAACCTGTGTGGTGGAAGAAGAGAGCCTGCTTTCTTGAACACCCTCTGATTTCCACATATCCACTGTAGTGTGCATATAAATGTACCTTACAAAAGTAAAATAATAAATAAATAAATAAATAAATAAATAAATAAATAAATAAAGCAATTTAAACATTTTACAGAGACACCTATCCTACCAGAGTCTGAATAAACCAGCTCCTTGCAACTTCCTGATGCTAAATATATCAACTGCAATTCATATTTTTTAAAGTACAAATCTGTGACTATGACAAAGATTGTTTTCATATTGAATTTAGCTTTCAAAACTAGAGGTTTCAACCTGAAGAAGATCAAGCAGCCCAGATCCCAGAGGGACAGTTGGGTCAGATAGTTCCACGTCCAGCTGAGGGACTATTGGCAACTGACGCTGTGGGGAGATTGGGAATTGGTTTTCGTCAAGGATGCAGCTCCTGAGAGGTTGCTCCTGCTCTGGCCCCACACTCATGCACATAAGGCACCCAAAGTGCTTTAGGAGAAGGAGGAGGAGGGGAAGGAGGAGGGGGAGGCAGCAGCTGGGTGGTGGTGGCAGTGCACAGCTTTAATCCCAGCATTTGGGAGGCAGAGGCAAGTGGATCTCTGTGAGTTTGAGGCCAGCCTGGTCTACAGAGCAAGTGAGCCAAGGCTATACAGAAAACCTTGTCTCAAAAGAGGAAGAAGAAGAAGAGGAGGAGGAGGAGGAAGAAGAGGGAGGAGGAAGAGGAAGAAGGGGGAGATTGAAGTTGGGGAAAGGGGTCTAAAATTTTAAATTTAGCTAAAATACATGACAGGCACACATGAAATTCTCAAACAATTAGAAGAAGAAGAAGAAGAAGAAGAAGAAGAAGAAGAAGAAGAAGAAGAAGAAGAAGAAGAAGAAGAAGAAGAAGAAGAAGAAGAAGAAGAAGAAGAAGAAGAAGAAGAAGAAGAAGAAGAAGAAGGAGAAAAGAAAAAGAAAAGAATTTTTAAAGTTGACACAGCTCCAGTGACTTCTCTTGACTGACCAGGTCAGAATGTTCATTCTTGGTGAGTTAATAAGTTTGTGTTTGTAAGAACTTATTCTCAGCACTGAGGGGTGATTTCTTAGGATAAGAGAGAACCTTTCCTTGTTAAAGGCTAAAAGACTAAAGAATAGTCTAGTAAATACCCAAGAAGGTAGATGGAATCTGTCAGTTATTTCTGAGCAATTTAAAAATTCAAATTGCTGCTCGAGTCAAGATCCAGCAGTTATTTATTTTTGTTTTAATGTCAACCTCATTTCATACCAATAGTTCATTTTATTATGAATACTTTCCTTGCTATGGTTTCATAGCAATGTATATGGATATGATTGCAAAACATTTTCATCAAGAGCAGAAAATAACGGATAATGTTTTCCATCTGTAACACGGTCTGTCCCCAGAAGAACCCTTGGCTCCACAGACTAAGGCAGCAACACGGCACGCACACGGCAGACATGAGAATGTCTAACGAGTTCATCTGGACTCTTTGCTTATACGGCTTTGTAAAAGCTACCATATGCCTCCACACTGCCCGTTATCACAATTAGTGCCTGGATGCTGTCACTTCCAAAGCTTCACTCTGGAAAGTTGTTTTTTCAAAGCCTGTAACTATTTTAATTTATTTTTAGTAAATACACTGTCATGGGGAAGTTGGAACTGCTGCCGTAACTAATGGCGTCCTTCTAAACGTCTAATCTCTAAGACTAAGCTGGGAGTTCGGAAGTCTCTAACTTTAATTAGTTTTAATGAAGCTGCAGCAAAGTGCTAGACTAGTTCTCTAAAGAATCAAAACCGGGCCCTGACCCCCCAAAAAATCAAAACTGAGGGCTGGTGAGATGGCTCAGAGGTTAAGAACACTGTCTGTTCTTCCAGAGGTCCTGAGTTCAATTCCCAGCAACCACATGGTAGGTCACAACTATCTATGTCCTCTTCTGGCCTACAGACAAACATGCAGGCAGAATACTGTACAAATAATAAATAAATAAATATTAAAAAAAAAATCAAAACCGAGAAAGGTGTCTAATGACCACAAAGCCAGCGCACCACAGACTGTCTCTGAGCGGCAAGCTGAGTGCTGGATTCGTGTCCCCATCCTGCTTTGTCCTTTTCAAAAAAGTGCTAGAGGAACAGGACAGCACAGAGGTACCCCAAAATTCCTTTTAAATGTGTCTGTTTCACCAGATGGGCACAAAGGTGGACATCAGAACGGGTCCCCATAGCTAGAACCACTATGGACACTTTAAGAACACTGGCATGATTTGCTGTTCAGGAAACAATGACCCAGGTTGGAGTTTTTATACTGTACCAGCACTGTCCTGAGACAGGCCTTCAACTCTCCCTGTCAGTGTGTCCACGCTTATCGGCCAAGGATACTGGTGATGTGGGATATGAGCACAGCATCTGGCCAAACAGCCTATGCTCGTTTTAACACACAATGGCAGTTCTTTAAATATTTTTTGAATGTTTTGATGTCTGTGTGTGTGTGTGTTAGATGTGTGCATGCTTGTGGGGGTATGTACACACACAAGCAGAGGAGGATGTCGGGTACCCTGCTTTATCGCTCTCAGCCTTACTCTCTTGAGTCAAGGTCTCCCATTGAGCCTGCAGCGAGGCTGATAGCCAGCAAGCTCCAGCAATCTTTCTGTCTCTTACTCAGACACAACACTAACACTACAGGCACCCTTCAGTGTTCCTGGCTTTTCAATGAGTAATGGGATTGGAACTTAGGCCCTCATCTATTGGTGGCTTGAGTAAGAATAGCGCCCTTAGGCCCATATATTTGAATGCCTAGTCACCAGGGAGTGGAACTCTTGGATAGGATTAGAAGGATTAGGAGGAAGGGTGTCACTTGAGGTGGGCCTTGAGGTTTCAAAAACACATGCTGGGCCCAGCTTATCTCTGCCTGTGGATTGGGATATAGCTCTCAATTTCTTCTCCAGCACCATGTCTGCCATGCCTACTGCCATGCTTTGCAACATGTTGATAATGGGCTAAACCTCTGACACTGTAAGGCAGCCTCCAGTTAAATGCTTTCTTTTATGAAAGTTGCTGTGATCACGGTATCTCTTCAAAGCAATAGAGCAATGACTATGACATCATGTTTTCACTGTGCCTTAGTTTCTTTTCCTGATGCTATGATTAAATACCCTGACAAAACAACTTAAGAGAGAGAGAGAGAAAATTCAGTCCACCATCAGAAGAAAACAATGAACACGTGCATGCTAGCGGTCACCCTGCTTTCCCTACTTGATACAGTCCAGGGTGCACTGCCCAGGGAATGGCTCCTCCCGTAATTAATATGGGTCTTTCTGTATCAGTTCACATATTCAGAACAATCCTGCACAAACATGGCCAGAGACCCATCTTCCAAGTGACTTGACTCCTCCAAGATGACAATTAGAACTAACCATCCATGTAGCAAGCACTCTTACCCACCAAGCCGTCTCTCCAGTCCTACAACAACACTTTTGTGAATTGCCAAATGTAAATGGTTAAGTTTATTATCCCACATGTGGCAGGAGGCCTGGGGCAAACACTGAACACAGGCACACACTGCCTGAGGAGCAGTCGTGTAGCTCCTATTCAACTTATATACCCAAGCAAGAAGAACTAACCACAGTCAAATCCTTGAAAATATAAAACCTGAGATTCTAATATGTGGGATGAACATTAATCAATACAGTAACCTAGTTTATTTGTAATATTTCTTAAAGCAAAGTAAGACACCACTACTGTAACTGGTTCAAAGGCAAACTTGGTGGGAAATGTTTGTAATCTTTACATCGTATACGCAGCTGCATTAGCTTGATGCAAAGTTAATTGTTAATGCCACATATGCTAGAATCTCTGACAAATCATTTCTCTTTTCATTTCCTAAGAGAAAAAGCAGTTAGCTAGGTTCTGTGCAAAATCTACTTCCTCTGAGGATCTCACCCTTCGGCCGAGTCACCAAGATTGTCCTGTTCAGCTGTGAGTTCATAATATGACAGTTTCACCAGACATCCTTAATTTTAAAAGCAACTGATGTGCATGTTGCTGCTGAAAGTGAAAGTATTCAGAAGGTCACCTACAAAGGCTTGAGTCTTGTGGCAAGACGGAATAGGGAGGTGATGGGCTTGCCCTGTAGAGAAGGATCAATTTCCGGGAGAGGGAAGTGAACTACATACATATACCTGTAAATACACGCATAAATTAGCGTAAAACACCCCAGGCAAAAGAGCTTCAGTAAGCTCACCCTTTACCAAGCATGGTTTCTCACCTCCTCTACACAGCAAGTGAGCATGCCTCACTTCCTGTGACACACATAGCTTTGGAACCACACACTAAGCTCCCCCATTGATTTCCGTGTTCGACAGATTCCAGAATTTAATCCTGTTCTAACAGTTAAAAAACATGAGGATCCTACCTTTCCAGAGGCAAGGAACAAGACAGAAAAGGCCTTTAAGACAAACAAACAAATAAATAAAACATATGGAGGTAAAGTTCAGCAGCTAAGATAACTGGCTACTCCTCCAGACAACATGACTTCGATATCCACCACCCATGTGACAAACCACAGCCATCTGTAACCCAGTCCGGAGTACCCAATGCCCTCTTCTGTCCTCTGTGGGAGCCAGGCATGGAAGCAGTACACAGACACACATGCAGACAAAACACCTATACACATAAATAAATTTAATGATATCTACTTTTATGTAGTGGGGGGCAGTCTCACAAACAGACCACAGGACAACGTGTGGGAGTCTCACCAGCCTGCGACTGTGTAGCCATGTTCTATTACCAGTCAATAGTCTGAGAGCCTGAAGCTAAGCTGCCGGTGCACTCCAGGAGGCTGACTAACATCCACAAGACGTTCTGTAATGGCTGAGCTGCTTTTGTAAATGTCTTTATCCTAGAAGTGATGGCAGAAAGGGACAAAATGAATACTGATGCCTAATGCACATTGAGTGTTTGTCATGCAACAACATGAAATAGAATGGACTCTTGAAATGTGATTAAGTTTCTGAGTTGAGATCCACACGCCCTTAGAGAGAGTAATGCTGCAAGGTGAAAAGTTTATTTCAGCTGGGCCAACTTGCTCTCCACTGGGGTGGGAAAAGGAAGCAGCCCTCAGCCACAACAGAGGGATTCTTTTATAGGTCCCTCATGACCTTAGCAAGCAAGCAAAGCCCAATACAACAGCGGAACATCACTCATTAGCATTTAGTACAAACGCATTGTTAAAGGTTCTTGACATCATTGTGGTTGGCCAGTTTCAGAAAGCCCCATTCCTCTAGTCACATGGACCTAGGTCTCAGAAGATAATGTCGTCTGTTGATTTGAAAAACAGTTTGAACAATAGGAATACATCTTACTTCAGCTAAGAAATACAAATATCAAGATCATGGGGAAAAAAAGAACAAGACATAAAGAACAGAGGCACAGAATTTCTCCTTTTGTTGTTGTTGTTGTTTTTTGGTTTCTTGGATTTTTTTTTTTTTTTTTTTTTTTTTTGAGACAGGGTTTCTCTGTGTAGCCCTGGCTGTCCTAGACTCCCTTTGTAGACCAGATTAGCCTCAAACTCACAGTGATCCACCTGCCTCTGCCTCCTGCATGCTGGGATTAAAGGTGTGTTCTTTAACAGATAAGTAACTGATTTAATCCATATTAAAATTGATTGTGAAGGCAGCAATGGAGATGCCGGCCTCTAACAGCTTCAACAAGGTCTCTGCCATTTGACCACAGCCACAGTCTGATTTTTTTCATTTTATTTATATAACTATTTATTTATTGGGGTGAAGTGCATGAGCATGCCAGGGCTTGCAGAGGTCACAGGACAATCTGCTGTCTTCTGCCACATGTTGATTCTGAAACTCAAACTCAGGTTGTCAAGCTTAGCAGCAAGTGCATGTGGCTACAGAGCCATCCACCAGCACCATGAGTTTTGCGTTCTTATCGCCTCTCTACAAATTGCATTTTCCTAATTAGATACCATGACAAGAGTGAGTACTCACAGATATACCAGCACACCTCCCTCTTCTTTAATTTTTTTTCTTCAGCTCTGATCACATGAATGAGTCACTATTTCCTTACTGCTTCCTTTCATTGTGTTGTCAACTGCTTTCTTTAAAGCCTCTGTTAGCAAATTCAATTTCCAGTAGACTCAGCAAAAGAGGGTAGTACATTATAATTTTATAGGTGAGTATTTGGGCTGGGCATTAATGCTTTGTAACAAATATTCCTTAAAGTAATAAAGGAATACAACCTAATGGTAAAACTGTTTCAAACAATAGTAATTATGGATCATGTTGTCCTTATTGGGTTTCATGCATAATTAATAATTTCTCATTTAAAATAAGTTCATCATCAGAAGAATCTCATGTACTAGGAATTACTTTATACATTTGAGAGATCAGAAAAATATGACCCAGAGAAGTTAAATAGCTTTCTTTAAATCACACAAATGCTAAGAGGTAGAGCTGATAGCTGAACCCAGATATCTTTGTCTCAAAGCCGACACATGCACCTAAGATAGTGCTTGTGCTTTGCAACCTGTGAGAATCAGACTCCCTCGAGGAGTTCTTCTGTGAGACTTCTTCAGATGCGGCCGTCCTGCCCAGTCTAGTTGACTGTTACACCACTCTGCCTTTGTATAATGCTGTCTCAGAACAGCAAGCCTAGTTTGTCCCTCGTCTTCTTCATCTTGAAGGTGACTTGAAGATCTCTGGCTTTCTTTTCTGCCCTGTATGACAACCAGAATTCTGATTCTATACAAGAAGCCTGTATCTTCTCTGCCCTAAGCAGCGGTTTGTCTTCTGCTCCTCCCGCCTTCTGGTTTTGGCATTACCGTGCTACAGGAAATGAGACGTTCGGTTTACTGGAGAAAAGGAATCCACCACAAAGTCACCTTGCCTGACAGTTTCACTCTCAGCATTGACAGCCTCCATCGTGTCTGTCAGTAAGAACCTTCCTACTTGTGCTTTCCCCCAAAGCAAATGGCAGCCCACAAATACTTCCATCCCAATGTGCAGTTATGTCCTGTGACCAACCAGAAGCATGAGGCAGGACCACAGAAGACCATGAGTTTGAGGTGCGATGGTTCATTGGGTGTCATAAGTATGGGTCTGCACCTGCTCTAGTGTTCACAGGCATTTCAGTCATGTGAGTCTCTGTAGTACTCACATGCATCAACATTTGGGCCCTGTGCAGCACTCACACATGTCCTGGCAGTAGGAGCTCTATATTCATGGCTTACAGTCAGTGTCAGCCCATACTACTTTCCAGCTTCCTGCCTTGCCCCCAGGCCTCCTTCTTAAGGATTCATGGTGCAGGTTTGAAGCCTCGTCTTTATGCAGTTTATGTATTCCTTCAATCTTTAATGCCCCAATGAGAAAGGAGACATGATGCTCTGTAATGGATCACTTGCCAGCTAAGAGGCCCATCTATTCTCTCTCAGTGCCTACCAGGGAAGACAGGGACACCAGAAGGCAGAAGCCGAGCTAGGCAAGAAGGAGCAGAAAGATGCTTATATGTTGGCTAGGACCCTGGCACTGAGTGGAGCCTTCAGCCTCCGCCATCTGCATAACCTGCTTCAGCCACCATGCCTGTGGTATCTTGATTACATGAATTAAGGAACTAGGGCAGACTGGCCAGAACACTTGAATATAAGAACAGGCAGCACCGCAGGGCGCAGTGGTACACACCTGTAATCCCAGCACTTGGGAGGCAAAGGCAGGCAGAGCTCTGTGAGTTCAAGACCAGCTTGGTCTACAAAGCAAGTCCAGGACAGCCAAGGCTACACAGAGAAACCTTGTCTCAAAAAACAAACAAACAAAAAAGATACATTAGGTCTTTGCTTTCTCCCTAGTTTGAGTAACATCAGAATTGTCTCTTCCTCATTTTATTAGTATTTATTAATTTTCCAAGTGAATGGGTTTCATTATGACCTTTAAACATGCACATAACATACTTTGATCATCTTCAATCAGTTATCATATTCTGTTCTCTTCTCTCACTGTTTCTCCTTCTTCTACCCCCAAGGCCATCCTTGTACCATCGTGCATCTCCTCCATTATTTTCTTTGATTGTTATTATTACATTGTATATAGTTATATAAATACAGCCAGCTGGGTCCGTCTTGCGTTGCTCGCGGTATAGGTGTTTAGAGCTGACCATTTGGTTTTGAATAACCTGTGGAAAGACCAACTGTCCCTCTCTCAGCAGTCATTAATTGTGCAGAGTTCTTCATCTAAATGTGAGTCTTGTGAGATTTACCCACCCACCTTGGCAGTCAACTGGTGGTGTCCTTGTTCAGGTCTTGCTTAGGCAGCTATACTGTTGAGATTTCTTGACTGTAGCTTCCCTGTCTTATGTAGCAGAAATACCTTGAAGCAGACTCTTAAGGTCTACACACACACACACACACACACACACACACACACACACACACACACACACACAGCCTTCTGCAACACTCCCTGAGCCTCAGGTCATACTGTAGATGTGTCAGCTGGGGTTGAGTGTTGCAAGGTCAGTTGTTCCTTGCATTTTCACCAGTTGTAGCTTCTTGGAATGGTTTCCGTCTGCTGCAAAAGGAAGCTGCTTTGATGAGTGATGAGAGCCACACTTGTCCATGGCTTAAGGAGCAGTGCTGGGAATGCTGCTGGGGATCATAATGGCTTAGGAAAGTGCTAGGACTAGTTTCTCCTGTAAATCCCACAGCGTCACCAGCTGTGTGTCATTGGCTGGCTATACCCTATCAGCCAGGATTTGCCTCCTATTGAGCACCAAATACTCAGATAAATAAAGTCCCCGACACTGAGTGGCTTACGGTCAAGTGTTCGAAACTAATTCCACTCTGAAAAGTGAACCCTTTTCTGGTTTAAAAGCCCAAAGAATTGGCTAAAGTTAAAAGAAAAATCCCAAAGAAAAGCTTAATTAGAACTCACTTCTGCTTTGTTACAGTTGCATCTAATGCAGCCAGTCTGTCCTGACGCCAGCGTGAGAGAGGCGGAAACTCTCAGGACTCTAACCTAAGAAGGGAGACATGAAGCATTTGACCTCACGTTATTTCTCTGACACTGTGAGAATGCCAATTTCTGCTTTAAAATGCCACAAGGACACCAATTAATGGAAAGAATTATTGATACCCAAAAGCCACACAACATAGTTATCTTTTTTTTAATGTTATAGAGAAGTTTATTAAATGAGCATGGGGGGAGAAGGAAAGGGGGTAGGGGTAACACACATACACACAGAGAGAGAGAGAGAGAGACAGACAGACAGTCAGACAGACAGACAGACAGACAGAGACAGACAGACAGAGACAGAGACAGAGAGACGGAGAAGAAGAGAGAGTGTAGAGACAGAGAAAGGGAGTGGAGAGAGGGCCCGGTGAACAGTTTGTCTGTTTATATGGCCCTGGACACATTGTTATCTTTTTAAAAGTATCTGTTTGTGTGTGCATTTCTGTGTGAATGCACAGGTACATGTGGATGCCAGAGGCGACCATCAGAGCATATAGGATCCCCTAAAACTGGATCACAGGTGGTTGTGAACCATCTAAGGTGGGTGCTGGGAACTGCACTCAGGTCCTGTTCAAGAGTAACAAGTCCTCCTAACCGCTGAGCCAGCTTTCCAGCACCTGGGTATCTTGATTGCTAAGATGTCAATGTATAAATCACATCATCTAGAATCAAGAGACCAGACAAAGCCAGATTAGGAAAGACACATTTTCTACAAAAGTTAGTGCACTGCAACTGCTGGGTGGTGAACAATTGTAGCTATTTTGTAGCTGTGCTTTGAGGCTGCAAATCCCAGCCAGGCAGAGCCACTCTCTCCTAAGGCAGATACGGTTCAGCCACCCGAGGTCCCAGGTCAGCAGCACTTCCACAGCCTTGCAATGTGACACAGTCTAGTGGGCCAGGCAGAGAGCAGGACTGGAGTCTGAATGAAACCAAAAAGAATAATTTTGCCAGTTTATTTAAGCTTTCAAAGCAGAACTCTGCTGCCACCTTGAGGCTAAATTGACCTCTTTTTGTGAAATCAACACTAAATATCTTCCTTGAAAGCCCATTAAGTATATTTTCCTAGACTCTTAGTCTCCTCCTCTGACAATCTGGAGATTTTTTTTTTTAAATGCATGCTCTACATCTACCCACATTAAAAGACACTTAACATTAAACTACTGATGCTGTGTGCCTGCCAATCACGGAAAAAGTGCCAACGGGTATGTGTAGTGCCAAGAATTGTGATGACTAAAGACATTTAACCATGACCAAACAATCTGAATGTAGCACTCCACTGTGAACTGGGTATGAGTCATACCTTTGTGCAGGTATCCTTGCTGTGTCTGCTGCCTGACATTTTTCCAGAGGAGCCACCTCAGTTATCAGACTGCATTGCCGTGTCCAGGTTCCCCTTGTCTCATTTGCTCATGGCCCCAAAGCCTCAGATGTGAGTTCAAAAGAAGCTTTAGACCTCGCCAAAAGACCATGACCCAAGAGCTCATAAGCCCTCACTGGCCTTCCTACATGGAGAAGATGTGCCTGTCAAATTTCCTTCTACACATTTATGATTATTCTCATAGATCGGCGACCCTGTCAGCTTTGGTCACAGAAGCTTCTTTTTGTCAGTGTCTGTGTCTACTCTAAAAACTCATGACTGGTCAAAACGCTGAGAGTGTATGACCGCTGTGTGCTCAGGCCTAAACAGAACTTCTATTTCAGCTCCTACCATGGCCCTGGGAGCATCGTGGAGGAGGGAACAGGGAGGCAGAGGAGGAGATGGAATGCTCTTAGTTGAACTCTTGAGGCTGCGATTACTTGCATACGACGTGCATGGGGTTGAGCCCGACAACATTGTGTCCTAGGCATGCAGGGATGGCTCAGGGTGGGAGAGGCATTTTCTTCAGAGCCATTAAACTTTTTCTGTTTCCTAATTGCCTTTGTACTCTGGTTTCCTTTCTATCCATGCTTTAAGGATTTTTTATTTTTGATCATGTACATTTGGGAGGCTGGGTAGGTAGGTGCACATGAGTGTAGGTACCTGCAAAGGCCAGAAGAGGGCATCAGATTCCGTGGAGCTGGAGCTACAGGGAGTTGTGACCTGCCTCATTTGGGTGCTGGGAACTGAACTAGGTTTTCTACAAGAGCAGGACACACCCCTAACCTCCCACCCATCTCTCTAGCCCCTCTGTATATATTTTAGATTGTTTGTGAGTTTCTCCAAGAATCCATGGAGCATTTTGCTACACTTACATTGAGTATATAAAGTAGTAGGGGAAGACCTGATGTCTTAACACTGAGTGTGATGTGACAATCTGCAGGCACAGCCAATCGCTTCGCTTAGCTGTTTCTTTCCATTCCTTTAGTGTAAATTTTCTGAAGTATATAGATCTTAAACATGCTCTCTTTGGTCTTTCCCCAATTATTTAGTGCTTCGTGGCACAATGCTGAATGATGGAATATTATTAACTTCAGTTTTAATTGATCATCACTAATTATGCATAGACAGAACTGATTTATAAAGAGCCTATAACATCGCTGAATCCACCTCTTAACCCTAGCTTTTCCATACAGTCTTTTTGCATATCTGTCTTTTTTTCTTTTTCTTATTGCCCATGTACACATCTCTTTGCAGAGATAGGATTTCCAGCATGGTACTGACTTCTCTGTCGGTCTCAAGGAGGCCCTCAGCCATTATTTGTTGACTCTTCCGTTTTGTAGACCCGTCGCTTCTTATTTCTGGAAACATCATTCTCTCCCCAGTTGTTGAATTTTTTATATTGATTGTATACGAGATTTGATCAGGGTTGTTCGGTATTTGTGAACTGCACTCATTGGTGCTTGTGCTTTAAGCTGCATTCCTAGGGTCCAGCCAGAGGGCCGTGATGGATGCCTTATGGTTTTTTCATTTGTTTCTTTTCTTTTGCTTTGCTTTCTCGATTGCAGTAGTTAGTGTTTTGCCTCGGGTATTGCTTCTGTGTCTTTGGGCAGTGGTAGTCTGTCTGCCACATTCCTTTCTGGCAGCTCATGTTTTCAGTGTCAGGGTGCAGAGTAGTTCTGACCTCATAGGGCTGAACTGATTTTCTTCTCCTCTTGGACTCCAAAATATCTGCGGATAACTGACAGTGTTTTTTCCTTAAACTTGTACTTAAAACAGTACTTTTGGTGATGTTTCACCTTCTTTAGTACACACTGAATTATTCAGTTATTTATTAATACCTAGCTATCTGTTTCTCCTTGAGTAGACTTTAGCAGTTTATATTTTTTAAAATTATTGTCAGCCTGGCCATGCAGCTCACTGGCAGAGTGCAGGCTCACCAAGGTACAAGGCCCTAAATTCTATCCACAGCACTGCAGGAAAAGTCCATTTAATCTAAGTTATGGGTTGTAGGAGATTCACTAACAGCTATAGTGAAGCCACTTCCACACCCATCGCTCTGATTTGTCAGTATGTCTCCCTATTTTCTTAAAGTACCATTTAAAGTACAGTAATTCCAAATGTGTGGGAGTTTTCTTTTCTCTTCATAACTCAACAAATATAATACTTCATTTATTCCTGTCATGAGCTTAATGGATTCTGAAATCACTTTGGGTTTTTTTTTTTTTTTTAAGGACTTTTTTTTTTTTGAGTAAATATTCTTAGACAATTAACAACTGCAGAATATGCTGAAGTTCACTGCACCAATTGTCTGGAGTTCCTAAACAGTTTCCTAAATAGCATTTTTCTCAAGTTTCCACAGTAAGCCACCACTATACTGCTCCTTTATGCTGTGAGCCTGAAAGGTAAGGCGACTGTCTTGGGTGTTTGCTCATTTGTTTGTTTTTTTGTCAATATGACACAAGTTGGAACCATCAGGGAAGAGAAAATTGAGAAAATGCCTCTACCAAATTGGCCGGCAGGTTAGCATGTGGGGGCATTTTCCTGAGATGACTGATGTGGGAGGGTCAACCGTGAATGATGCCACCCCTGGGAAGATGGTCCTGGGTCATACAAGAATGCAGGCTGAGTAAGTCCTGCGTGGTGGTGGGGAGGAGAGCAAGTCATGTTCCTCCATTGTCTGCTCCTGTTCTCGCCTTCATGGTCCTGCCTTGAGTTCCTGTCCCAACTTCCCTGCATGGTGGACCTGTAAGCCAAGCAAACCCCTTTGTCTTGAATTGCTTCTGATAGCAATGGTTATCACAACAATAGAAAGCAAACAAGGATAGTGACCCTTCTTCATTTCTCTCTCTCAGTCTCTGTCTCTCTCTCGTCTCTTTCTGTGTCTCTGTCTGTCTCCTCTGTCTGTCTGTCTCTCTCTGTCTCTCTCCCTCTCTCCCTGTCTGTCTGTCTGTCTGTCTGTCTCTCTCTCTCTCTCTCTCTCTCTCTCTCTCTCTCTCTCTCTCTCTCTCTCTCTCTCTCTCTCTCACACACACACACACACACACACACACCAGTTTATTCTTTCTTCTCCTGGAGCAGAACCCTCAGGTGGATGAGCAGTTCAAGCTTAAGTTGGTTGGCTGATGTTTGTCAAAGTACACAGTTAAATACTCCAAGCTGTTAGCATCTGCTGGCCTTATGAAACCCAGGTGACAACTTAGTCATACAGCACAGCATTCAGAATTGTCATGTTCACATCCTTGGTTGTTTCTATAAATGCTGTGAGTAAAAAGGAGATTTCATATTATCCACTGCTGTGCAGAAGGGAAGCTGTTGTTTCTGGCATTTGTTGATTCAAAGCAACTTTACTTATTATTCTTCCAATCCTAGTAGACACAACAGAGCCCGCTTTCTCTAAGGCAGACAATTTGAAAGGCTATATTCTTTTCTCTGGAAAGAAAAAGCTTCAGAATTGCAGGATTTTCTCAGCACTTGTGTACTGTGTGGGGATGAGGGGGCAGGGTGTTTGCCAGCACAGATATGACCAAATTTGGGAGAACTGAAAGTCTTGTCACCAGCTTGCAGTACGATGCGTAGCACCACGATCTCTGTGTGTGCAAAACCCCTCTGCTAGGACCATCTTCAAGAGGCAGGGTAGGGACTGTCCAGGCAGGGCCACCAGGACTGCATTTCTTGTCAGGCACTCCAGCCCAGTCAGGATAAGAGACTCTGAGCAGAACCGACATGGGAAGAGGGGGAGCAGGCGGAAGTCGGTCTCACTTTCTGGGTTTTGTTCTTTTATATTTATTACTTGTAATTGTGTGTGGTTGTGTGTGTGTGTGTGTGTAAGCACATAAGCACAGGGGTCCACATTAGCCAGAAACATTGGAGCAGGAGTGAGAGGCAAGTTGTGAGTCTTCCCATGTGCATTCCATTCTGGGACCCAACTCAGATCCTCTGCAAGAACACTAAATGCGGTTGACCACGGAGCCATCCCTTGGCCACAACACTTCTTTCTCTTTAAGACTCAGTAGCATTACCTTCCTGGGGCTCAATGGCCAGTGTTAAAAGTGTGCTGGCCACTCATCTCACAGGTGTTTCCAGGCGTCTCCATGGTGGGCAGACCCATAAGGAAAACGCCCAAGATAAGTAAGCAAAGACCCAGAATGAACTATCTTAGCAGGATGCAGTGGCAGTTCCCATGCGGCTAGGAAGACAGAGCGGGTCCCTCTGTCCTGAGAGGATATGTGTGTGCCTGGGCATCAGCATCAAGCACCATAAGGGTTAGTAGAAGAGCGGGGCACTGCCATTATGGTGCTAGGAGCAAACTGGGGCAGAAGTGAAATGTACAATCACAGCAATACATTTTAGGCTAGAGAGCGGGCTAGCACAAAGGACGTGCCCACCGTCCTACAGACTACCTTCGTTACGATGCTGTTCTGTTTGCCAAAATCTGTTGGGGTCAGCCTCAGCTTTGTTAGCAAAATGAATTATGGATGAAAAATTATATACTGAGTTACTTTAAGAGAATTTATTATATCCAAGGGCTCACTGTAGGGATTTTTTTAAGATGTAGAAAATAATAAGAGCCAGATGATATCCTGGAGGATACTTTCTGAGGAGCAGCCTGTGGCTTGTTAGAGTGTTGTGACAAGTCCTCCCTCGGCAGATGCTCAAGCCCTCCAGGCCTCGGGTGCGCAGGTCAGGGCTGGGAGATGCTTTTATATGGTGTCATTAAACTTGTTTTATAGAGAACTTTTTCTTTCTTTAAAGAAAACAGAGGAGAAAAATGAAAGAATTCTGCCTTGTGACACCAAAATCCACCCCAAAGGCACATTTTTCTTAACGTCAGTGCCTGTTTGTCCCCTCTTGAGGAATTATTGTACCAGACACTACACGTCACTGCCAGATAGACTGGCTTTTGGGATATGCAAAATGCAATATCTAGCAACAGAGAACTGTAGTAAAAAGTACGGGATTATACTTGAGGGAAAGCAGGTGATGATGTTTGGTGCTGGGGTGCCAGACGTCCGGAGGCATCCCAAATGGTTTCACAAAGTACAGCCCATTCCTCGCCAGTAGTGTTGATCTAACAGAGCAAAGCTTGCGTACAGCTTCAGGAGGAAGCTGGCGAGACTGTCAGATCACTCAGAGAATCGCCACCCTCCAGGACGTGAGGAGGAACATCATCAAGGCCTGATCTGAAAAGATCCAGAAATGAGTGAGATGAAATAACTACCAAGTCTTCCTCCTCCACAGCCAGGACTGCAGGCCAGGTGTTAAACTGCTATGGAAATCATAAAAGAAATGTTAATAGGAAAAACACACAGCTAGTCAATAAAAGCCTAAAGCCAGAGAAACGTTGAGCCAAGAATCAATTGCTCTGATGAAGCTATTGAGAGGGGCTTGTTGTTGTTTGAAATCACTTATTGAAGAAACAGACTTTTCGAGTGAAACTGAGTGAGCCTAGGAGTCTCTTAGTAGGTATGCATAATTTTCAGCTGTTAGTGGGGGAGGTAACAGCGAATCGTCAGTCACACCTACCACACAACACTGCCGTGCCAACCTGGAGACCCTAGGTTTATCAGTTCTGTAAGATTTCACTTTACACATCTCCTCCCTTACCCCTGCCTTTTTCTTTCTATTGGATTGCTTTTTTCCCAGGGCGGTCTTCCCATCAGTGTTTTTTCTGAGCAGATGACTAATGGCATCATACAAACACACGCCCACCTTAGCAAACACAGAACTTTCTTCCTTCACTTCTGTCTTCGGCCCACACTGGCTATGTCTACAAAGCCATCTTCTTGGATGTTTGTTATTCAGATAGCAAGCTCCAAATGGCCCTCCCTGGACAGGCACACCTGCATCTTTCATCAGCACGGATGGAAATGACGTGTGAGCTATCTCCCGCAGTGCAACTCAAAGAGTCAAGGAGGGGGCAGGCTGTTATGAATTTTTCAGATTACTGACCCAAAAATATAGTTCATTTCCTTCTGTATCAATGCCATTTGAAATGAATGTTATGATATTTCTGGAACAGAATTGTGACAACTTAAATAAGAAACAATGGCTTATTTCACAACCTGGTGGGGGCATAGTCAAAGGGGAACAAACTATTGAGGACCTACCAAAAATTTCCTAATAATAACACTTACAAAAGCTAATGTAGTACATGATTTCTTTGCTGGTAGAACAAGTATTATCTATAATTTCAGTACTCTTTTCAATAATCTTTGCAAGTTTTCTGCCTAATTGTTGACATATTTCATCTACATACAAATGTTTCCTTCCTTTGCTGTGTATGCATAGTGCATTACCATGGCACACATATGGAGGGCAGAAATCAGTTCTGCCCATACACTGTGTGGGTCCCAGGAACTGAATTTGGCTTATCAGAGTCTGTGGCAAAGTGCCTTTACAATTGATTCATCTCACAGGACCCCACATATAAGTATTTTCCAAGCAAGCCACAGTCCAACACCTCTGTCTTGTTTTCTTGGTGTAATGTGATAACAGGATTATAGTTTCTGGTGAGCTTGAAGAATGTTCAAAGGCACCCTGTGTTCCCTCAGAAAAAAGCTGCATGATTTTCTTATCCAAATTCTAATTCCAATGAAGTCATTCTCATGATGGTGTCTGTGAGTAAAGCCCTTTTTGCAGCTCATTTCCTGGGCAAAGCCCCAACCTTCACATGTGTTTTTCTCAGTTTGTCCTTGTTGCTATTGGCTAGAAGAAAAGAGTAAATCTTGAAAGGTACCAGTCAACAATAGATATTTGCTTTTATTTGGCTAAGCCACCCTCAACTAGCCAAAGAAAGAAGTCTTCAAGTCAAGAGATTAGCAACAAAGAAGAGCTAATGGAAGCACTTGGAGGGTGTGGTGGTCACTTTTAATTGTGTCAACTTGACACAGTCTAGAATCAGCAAGAGAGACTCAGCAAGGGACTGTGTGGATCAGCTTAGCCTGTGGGAGACTGTCTTGGTTGCGTTGATTGATTTGAAAAGGTTCACCTATTGTGGGTGGCACCATTCCCTAGGCAGGTGATGCTGATCTATAAGGGGCCCGAACACAAGTAAGCATCCATTTCTCTCTGCTGTTCACTGTGGATGTGACCAGCTGCTTGAAGCGCCTTCCAGACTGTCACTTGGAATTGTAAGCCATATAAACTCTCCCCTAAGTTGCTTTTGGTGAGGGTATTTTACTGCAGCAACAGAAATGAAAGTAGGACCAGTGTGGAGTATGTTTGTGCCTACACTTAGAGAGGGTCTGACATGGATGTTCTGTATTTCCACTTAAGGTACAGAAGTGGCTTATGGTTTAGATCTAAACACCACAACTATAAAATTTAATGAAAAATATTTTGAATGATTAGTCTAATTGCAGGCCACATTTTAGATTTCTATGGTAAGTTCTCACATTTCCTGAGTAGGCAAATTCTTGAATACATTTCAGCTGAAGTTGTACAGTACAACATGAAGAGCATGACAGTGGTGGCGCACACCTTTAATCTCAGAGCTCGGGAGGCAAAAGCAGGGAGATCTCTTAGTTTGGTGACAGCTTGGCCTATAGAATGAGTTCCAGGACAGCCAAGGCTACACAGAGAAACCCTAACTCAAACAAAGCCAAAACCAAAACCAAAACTAAAACAACAACAGCAACAAAACCCAAACAACAAACCAAACCAAACAAAAACCACGAAGACCATAAGTTTATATCTGCATTAGGCAAAATGACGGACCCTCCATAATGCTTACACCTTCATTCCTGGAACCTGTAGTGTATGTCACGTGATCTAGGAAATTAAAGTTGCAGATAGAATCATGTTACTAATCAGCAGACCTCCTATACGCAAATGCTCTGGAGTGCTGGCCAGGTTAACGGTCAACCTGACACAACCTCTTGGCAAAAGAACTGAAGCTGGAACATGTGTCTCCCATGCAATCACAAAACTCCTCAAAGCAGATCAGGGAGCAGGAGATGTAGGATCAAGGAAAGGGATGCAGGAAAGACACTCCGGCTTTGAGAACAAAGGAATGGCCCAAGGCCGAGGAGAGCAGCTAGCCTTTGGAAGCTGGAGAAACCAGGCAAACTGTTCTCTCAGGGAGTGTCTGGAAGGGATATGGTCTACCAAAATGTTTTCCCCCCTCTGGTGATGCCGATTTCAGATTCTAGAGGTGTAAGACAACAAAGTGCTGCTGCTTTAAGCTTCTGACAAGGTGTCTGGCACAGCACTAATAAGACGATGGTGTCTCAATCATGGTGTCTATGCTGTGGTAAAACACCATGCGCATATGCAGCCTGGGCAGCAAAGGACTGATTTCACTCACGCACATGTCCACATCACGGCCCATCGTGGTGGCAAGTCAGGGTGGGAACCTGGACACAGGAATGGAGTC
Organism: Acomys russatus; assembly: GCF_903995435.1. Taxonomy (NCBI): domain Eukaryota; kingdom Metazoa; phylum Chordata; class Mammalia; order Rodentia; family Muridae; genus Acomys; species Acomys russatus. The sequence continues at coordinate 38,006,801 of NC_067145.1, forward strand.
AGAGGCCACTGCTAACTAGTTTGCTCTCCATGGCTTGCTCAAGCTTGTTTGTTTGTGTGTTTGTTTTTCGAGACAGAGTTTCTCTGAGTAGCCTTGGCTCTCCTGAACCCACTTTGTAGACCAGGCTGGCCTTGAACTCACATTGATCTGCCTGTTTCTGCCTCTCTGAGTGCTGGAATTACAGGTGCCTGGCTTCAATCTGTTTTCTTATAACATCCAGGATGACCAATCCAGGGTGACACCAACCAGAGTGACCTGTGCCCTCCCACATCAATCATCTATTAAGAGAATGCACCACAGCCTCACCCATAGGCCAATCCAGTGGGTGTTTTTTTTAATTGAGCTTCCTTCTTCCCAAATGACTTCAGATTATGTGTAGTTGACATAAAACTAGCCTAAGAAGCACACGAAAGAAACAATGTCTAGAAGTTCATCTGTAAGAGAAGAGTCTGGAAATGATGCCTGGTCCAGGCTAGCTGAGCTAGGATGTGGCCTAACCTAACATCTACCATGTCCTGGGATCGAGCCACAGCTGGAGAAAACAAGCAAAGCAAAATCCAAGGTATTAGGTGAGGTGGGGATTGACCTCTGATTTCACTCAATCACTACGAAAAACGGAAGGAGATGATGAGGAATAGCAGGATGCAGGTGCAGATAAAGAACCCAGGACCAGGGCAAACTGGTGACTCTGGGAGGAGCTGAGGGTGGGAAAAGGATGATCTGAGCACATCGTATGGATTTCCAAAAGAACTAATAAAATAAACTTTAAAAAATGAAGATGTTCTTCTATAGCCTTAAGAACTAATGCTGAAAAACAAACTCATTCACTTCTTTCTCAAGCTCTCTCAAGGAGATGCAGACTCTCATCAGTGGGGGTCATTTAAAGCTGAATAGATAAGTATTAGGTAAAGTCAGCATGGTGCTATGGTCATCATGGCTGCTCTCAAGGGATGCCCAGAATATGGCTGAGCTGCCTATGCGTGTGCGCACGACGTAGCGTGCATGCACGCACACACACAAACACGCACACACATGCCTTAGTTTTCTTTCTTTTTAAAAACATTTTTAGAACAGTGTGTGTGTGTGTGTGTGTGTGTGTGTGTGTGTGTGTGTTACATGTGTTGTGTATCTGTGGAGGTCGGAGGTCAACCCTCAGAAGTTGGTTTGCTCCTGCCATGCGGGTCTTGGGGATGGTACTCAGGCTTTTCAGGCTTGGCAGCAGATGCCCTTATTCAAGGGTCCAGAGCTTTTCTCTTATTCTTCTGGACACCTGCTGAGAGCGTCATCCGATGAACACTTGATCGCTGGACACTCAACTCACTTTGTGAGACTGAAGTCAGTGACAGTCAAGTCCAGAACAGCAGCAGGTACAGATCTGCCCTCAGCTCAGGATCACACAGCACAGTGGCCACAGCCCGACTGAGATGGTCCACGACATCTGTCCCCATCTCACTCAGCTCTTCAAGGCCCCAGAAAGTTGCCAAGCCAGAATCTGGAAACAGCGTGAGACCAAAGCCCAGTGTCTTGAAAGTATCCCCGATAGTTCAGCCCCTGCCTTGGGCATGCTAACACCTCCAACTAGCTTTCTTTCTTCCCCCATGTCAACTGTTTCTCACAGAATACAACTCTAAGGCCAGCTCTTCACTTGCTGGTCTTCTCACTTTGTACTATCCACTTGTCTGTCTGCTGGTAAAGCCTGCAGATGCACGTGCGTGCGTGCATGCGTGTGTGCGTGTGTGTGCGCATGCGTGCCCTCTTTCCTCATTGGGAGGCCAAGCCTTTTCCCAGCCTTGTCAAAGAGCAGTTTTCTATGTGCTGTGCACTGCCTTTGTGAGATACCCGAGTACATGAAAACATCTGCAGGAACAATTAGGACCCATGGACATATTTAGGCCACGGATCTCCTCCTCAGACTCTTTGATAAATTATAGATGATACTTGATGTCGCACACTGTCTCACCAAATATGTTACAAATTAACTCAGCCGCCGCCTCATTAGTCCAGTCACACTCCTCTGAGAGCCAGCTCTTCGTCCATCCCTTCAGTTGCTGTCTGTTCCCCCGAACCATGTATAGGCCTCTTCACACTCCGCGCCAATTAGAATCTCAATAAGCTGCAGTTTGCAGTTCCCTGTCACGTCCGCCTCTGCATCAGACTGCCACTCTGAGCAGCGAAGGCTGTCTCCGGTGCCCTCTACAGAGTGGACAGGAGGTCTTCAGGTACATGGTCAGAGGAAGCTTGAGACGCCCCAGCACACTTGTGCTGCCACAGGCTGCAGAACTGGTCCCGAATGACAATATGTTCAGAGTATGGATCAGGCAAGCAGGCCCCTTGGTCCGAATCAGAAAATGTTCAGAGGAAAGGAAATACCGACACACCCCTACGGTGTGCCTCAGATGCAGACTTCCGCCATGCATCCATTCTTTTTGCATCTGTCACAGAGCTGAGGAAGGCATCGGCACACTCAGTTCCTGACAGCCAGCAGACACAGGATTAGTCGATATTATCAGGTTTTTCTTTGAGTTAAAGTGCTGAAAGCTAGGTAGGCAATATCAAGCACTTCAGTTGCAGGAAGCACAACAGTGGCCAGAGGTGTGTAAGAAAGTTCTGGAACATTGAAATGTCCTTGATGAAGAACTGGAGAGCTATGCTTTCAACGGTGAGGGCCAGGCATAGGCTGGGGAAGCATGGGAGGACAATGAAGAACCTTACCCTGTTCCTGAGCCTTGGACCTGGGTTTCCCCAAGTCAGTATCAGGGCAAGAGATGGAGTTAGCCACGTGCCTATTAGCTTTGTCATTTTCCAGAGCTTTACAAATACTAAAATAGTCTTTTTGGAATTATAAACAGCTCGTTGAATCTAGTATTTTTCATTCTGAGGCTCAGGGTTATGGTCAAGTTTTCTGAAACAAGATCCTTTGATACCCCAGTTCTCATAGCAGTGCCCACCCCACCCCCATTTTAACTTGGAGTGCTTCTTTATTCCAACCGTTTGTGCTTGGTGAACTCTCTCACCACCCCAAGGCCCTGGACCCGCGACCCCTGCACGTCCTCCTGGCCCAGGAGCTGGGCTCATGGTTGTGTAAATGGGCGGTTGTTGGTCCCCAGGAGACTGTAACTGGTCTCCTCAGAGACTAGAACCTCTTCAGTCATTTGCTGGCCTCGAAGAGAGAGCTTTGAAGTCCTGGAAGATCTAATGAGCTGCTTGAACACAAAGCCAAGGCAGTGGGAGGCGGAGAGGAGGGACACAGGGAAAAATCATCAAGCCCTAATGATATCAAGCCCAGAGCTCGACTCTCCCGGATGCCAGGATACCTGCGGACCTTTCAGTTGAGTGAAAAAAAGAAAACCCATTTTCGGGCCGAAGTCACTTGAGCAGATGTTCTAACGCTTGTAAATTAACACGGGGGTAAAATATAACAGACATGCTTAATCCGGAGCCATCTCCCTGACTCCAGGCCTCAGCCCAAATCAGCAGGGGTTTGAGCTCAAAGCTGAGGGTGCTCAAAGCTGAGCTCAAAGCAGGATTCCATGGTCGGTCTCAAAGTCACTTTAAAACCGACATCACAATGTGATCAGAGAACGGTGGTCAGCCAAATTTCATTTTGTAGACACTCTCAGAAATCTGAAATCCATTTATGGAATAATCGAGAAAAAGTAATACAAGAGTAATTAGAAACAACCCGTGGCGACTGTTGATCTTGGCATCGGAACCCAGAAACGCTGCACCGGGAGGAGTCGCTGCCTTTGCTTTGCTTACCGCCTCCCTGGGAACTGCCATCAAGTGGCTCCTCTTTTTCGTAAAAATAAGTTACTTGGCGGGAGAAAGGCTCAAAATGTGCCCGTCTCTGGCTTTGAGTGTTACACTCTAATTTACTTGTGAACGAAATTGCGATAATCTCTATTCCAGGGAAGACTGTAATCAAACCACTTAACAGATTATAATCTTGTGGAAAATAAAAACTAAGGTGCAATATATTTAAAATGGAACGCTGGCGCCATCTTGTGGCCATGCAGGAAAATGACCAGCACCCTCATAGGGTCCTCAACAGTTCCTTCAGAACCAGAGTTTTTTTATGTTCACTGGTGAATCGCCCGTCTCACTTTTTAATGACCCAAATAACTAAGCATAGGAAGTATAACGAACATGGAAAATTCCATGCCTCTGTCCCAAACGCCTGCTCACAGACTCTATCAAAGCCAGCCACAAGTCCCAGTGCTGTCCGTCATCATCTCCCAAGGTTCAACCCTGTTGTAGCCAACATCCTGTCCAAGGAAGGAACAAAGGTGAAACCACGAAGAAACAAGAGCTAGGTGACTGTCCACGAGGCACTGGTCTTGTGTTTGGAGCTTTGGGTTCCCTGCCATCTGAGTAGCACTTAGGGAAAACCTGGGATTGGGCTCTGAGAGCAGAATTACCTGAGTTATAGCAGTCGCTGGTTTGCCAATTCCCAGAGTTCTGTGGCTGCCGTGTTGACTAGCTTCCAGAGAGTGGGTTTACTCTAGCTGTCACTAGTCAGTGGGGAAGGCTGACAAAAACACAGTTCCATAGGCTAAAATGGGAACATGCTGCCTTCCTTGCCCCTTTCAGACCTCCCTCAGCCAAAGCCACAGGGACTGTCACAATCTTTCCCCACCACCCCCTTCCAGTGTGTGTGTGTGTGTGTGTGTGTGTGTGTGTGTGTGTGATGCATGTATGTGAATGAAATGAGGGCATATGTGTGTCACAGCAAGTCTGGAGATCAGGGAACAACTTTCAGGAGTTGGTCCTCTTCCATCATGGGTTCCTCAGGTCATTGGTCTTCACATGGCTATACTCTATCGCTCATCTCCCTGCCTTAAGAGAAGTGTTTTTTGTTTTTTTTTTTTTAAAGGAGGATGCTTTAGTTCCTTTGCTCAACTACAGTGGAATACCCGAGAGTGGATAATTTATAAAAAACAGAAACGTGTTTTCTATGCTTCTGGAGGCTGGCAAGTCCAAGATCAAAATATTACTAGTAGGTTCCATTATCTGGGAAAGATAATCTTGTGGAGGGAGGAAAAAAACAACTGTATGGTAAAAGAAGAAAGTGGAACTCCTACCACTGATTCTCTCATTGGAATGGAACCCATGCCCATCTGCAAGGGAGGAGACCTCCTGCCCTGTCAGCCCCTGACGCCTGCCTTTAAAAGCCCTCCAGCTGGCCACTCTGTTCCATCACCTGCAGTCTTAAAAGGGAAGCCTTCAGATGATGGTGCAAGCAAAGATCTTTTGTTTGATGCCTTCTTCAGGACAGTGGCCACACAGAAGGATTTAAGCTTCTTTCCAACAGACAATACTTATGAAATAAAAATGCCTGCACCTCAGGTAGGAAGGGGCCAGTAGGCACTGCAGGCTCCGACTCAGCACTTTCTATTCTCACACTGTACATGTTCCACCATGGCGAGTGGCTCTTCAGGAGCTTACCTGTCTTTTCCAGCTTACGATATGGGGGAAATTGAGGGTCTCCCTTTGGGATTCTTAGTCTCATTAACAGAAGAAGTTAAAATTGGATTCAAACGAAACCACAAGGACAATTTTATTAGAGTTTAGAAAAACAGCCATCAGGCAGGCAAGCTGTGAAGGTCAGCTGCTGCCCAGAGGAGAGTGGAACAGGGACAGAAAGGAGGCTTGCCACTAAAGCTGGCATGGAGGCCAGACAATCGGCCACACTGTGTATGTGTGTGGGGTGGGGTGGAGGTGTGGGGGAGGGGGAGCTAGAGAAATAATGAGGAAGCCAATGAAAGCGAGAACTGCTAAGGAAAGCATGCTTAGAAAAGAGACTGGAAGAAGAAAAGCTAAGCTCTTCTGAGTGACTCAAGAGGAGTGGGCAGACGTACAACCCTACGTGACTGCAGCCCAGAAGCTTCTGCACTGGGTGGTGGGGGTGGGGACTCCAGCAAGGAAAACATAGTATCTCATTAAAGCACTGATTATTCTGCCTATCCCTTCTTAGGGATGGTCCCTCGATCAACTGAACATATCCCAGTGGAATGTTAGGTCTCCACTCAGGCCAGAGGTTCTATTTGCATGACTGGGAACTTCTGCTCTAGTGTCTACCCATAAATGTTTTATTGCATCTGTGGTGTTGATTGTCTTACAACAAAGAGCATTAACAAGGGCACAGACAACAACTTTCATCTAAAACACCAAAGCGTATTCTGTTATCTGAAGTGTCTGGCTCCAGATGTTAACTTGGCTTTGTGAGCCTTCAAGGCACAAGCTGTGCCTGTCATTGCAAGGGACACATACTATGTGGTCTCCTCAAACTGCCAGGCCAGTGTGGATCACTATTCTGAGGGACACAGCATCTCTGATGGGAAAAAACAGTTCTTGGAGGCAACAATTCGATGGGTACTGCCTTTTCTTCCTTCCTTCCTTCCTTTCCTCCTTCTATGTAATTTTTATTGGTTCTTTGTGAATTTCACATCATGTACCTCAATCTCACTATCTCTCCTTCCCCTCATGACTACCTTGCACCCTTACAACCTCCCCCACAACAGAGAAAAAAAATCTTATTGTGAAACTGTAGTGTGCTGCAGTGTGTAGGTATTCCTGTTAGTCCACGCTTCTTTGCTTCAAGTATTCATTGCAATGACTCATTGGTCAGGTCTGAGGCCCCTGGCTTCTGCTACTCTATCAATACTGGAATCTCACTGGGACTCCGCTCAGATATCCTGTTGTTGCCTTATGTCATGGAGATGCTGAAGTTTGGATCTGTAGGACTGGCCCCTTCATGCACTCCAGTAGTTCCATGATGCTATACATGTTGGGGTGGGCCAATTCAAAGGCCTGGATCTGGGTCTGAGAGATATCTGAGCTGGTCACCCCAGTGGCTCTCCCACTCTTACACCCAGGGCCAGCTCTACCCTGTTGTCCAGGAAAGGTGCAGGGCCTGCTCTCCTAAGTGCTACAACAGGTAAAGGGTAGGTATAGCTCTCCTGCTTTGACCTCAGAGCCTGGTCTCCCAGTGATGAGGGGAGAGGGGCAGAAAGGGTATCTCTCCCTCATTCACGCCACTGCATGGAAGTAATGGGGCTAGATCTCCCATGCTCATATCCTGGGGCCAGCTCACCCACAACTCCTGCAATGTTAGGGAGCTGCTCTCCCCAGTACTGAAGTTGGCCAGGGGCAGGATCAGCTTTCCTGCTTTCATGCCCTCAGGGCTAGCTCTCCCACACGTGAGGGATGGGGCTACCTCCCTTGCATGTGAGGGATGGAGCCAGTTCTGCACAGCCTTCAGATATCAACGTGTTCCCAGGAGGCAGCCTAGACCAGGAAGATCTGTTTAACTCTGAGCCCCATTGTTTAGTTGGATTGTTTTGTTTGTTGTTTAATTTCTTGAGTCCTTTATTTATTTTAGGCATTAATTTTTGCTGGATGTGGGATTGGTAAAGATCTTTTCCTGATCTGTAGCCTGACGTTTTGTTCTGTTGTTAGTGTCCTTTGCCTTACAGAAGCTTTTCAGTTTCATGAGGTCCCATTTATTAAGTTGATCTTAGAGCCTGAGCTGCTGCTGTTCTGTTCAGGAAGTCGTCTCCTGAGCCAATGAGCTCAAGGCTCTTCCCAACTTTCTCCTCTAACAGATTCAGTGTGTCTGGTTTATGTTGCTGTCTTTGATCCATGTTGACTTAGGTTTTGTGCAGAAGCCCTGATATTCTAATTTCCCCTGGTTACAAGTTTTTGGTGAGGTTTCCACGAAACTTATTTTTAACATAAAAACTCTCATTTCCAACATTTTGAAGGATTTTTTCACTGTTTCTATTGCTTATAGATCCTGAACTGACTTCCTTGTTTTATTCAGCCATTTGTTTGCAAGTTCTTGAAATTCATTCAGAATTTTCTTTGATTTCTTTGAGCATACTTACTGTCATTCTTTTGAGTTCATTTTCTGGGCTATCAACTAATTCATTATAGATAAAGTACATTTTTGTGGATTAATAGTTTTTAGAGGAGTATTGTCTTGGCTTTTCAAGTTTCTTGTCTTGTGCAGTGAGACTATAGCAGACTCAGGGTTAGTTTGGATTAAAAACAAAACAAACACCTATATTTCCAACTTCACGGAAGTGTTCGCAGTGTTCAAGAAAAACCAATCCAACCCTGCAGAAGATACTAGAAGGAAAACAACAACCCACCAAGGCAAACTACATCCAAGAAAACACAGGAAATAAATAGCCTCATGTCAGCAAAACCTAAAGAAGGGAAGCATGTACACCACTGTCAGAAAAGTAACTGGATTTAACAATCCTTGGTCCTTAATATCTCTGAACATCAATGAAATCAATAAAAAGACACAGACTACCAGAATGGATGCTGCTAATGCATGGTCTGGTGCTTTGCATTAATTGTTAATGATTTTGCTCCCCAAGTCTGCTTACTGCCTTTTAAGAGCAGTCTATCACATGCCCCAAGTAATGCCGTGTAACCTTGCCTCCAAATTATCCCTGATTGGCTAAATAAAGGGCCTACCCCTGGGCAGGGCAGAAGTGAGAGGCAGAGCTAAATTTCGAAGGCTTGAAGGACAGAAAGATCATGGGAAGGAGGAAGACAGGTACAAGAGGAGAAGAGGAAGTGGGGCCACTATGGGTTGGCATGGAGAGAACCACATGGCTGGGGAGGAATTTATTCAGAGGTGGTGGTGCAGAGAAGCAGTCTAGATGAAAAGAATAAGCAAGTGTTTATGGAATTATGGATGGGAAGTATCCCAGGTAGGAATGGTTAAAGCCAATGGCATGGGATGTGGGGGTGGCAGGTAATAAGGTAGCTTAGCGGGTTTATATCTGCACAGCCCCAGGTGAAATCATGCTTATTTAACCTTCTATCAGCATCTTTTATTGATATGGTGGCGGGTTAATAGTAGCTACTGTATTATAAGCTACTAATAATAAACATTAATAGCCTTTCTCTTCTCTACAGCAGGATGCAAAACAAGGGCCCATCATACTGCTGCATACAGGAAACATATTTCAACACCAAAGATAGACATTACCTCAGAGTAAAGGGCTGGGAAAAAGGGTTTCTAAGCAAATGGACCCAAGAAGCAAGCTGTAGCCGCCATTCTAATTTCTAATAAAATAAACTTTCAACAAAAATTAATCAAAAGAGATGGGGAAGGATACTTCATACTCATCAAAGGAAAAATCTACCAAGATGATGTCCCCAATGCACGGGCACATTCATTTGTAAAAAAAAAAAATCATTAAACCTTAAATCACACATTGAACCACATACATTAATAGTGGGAGACTGCAACATTCTACTCATACCAATGGACAAGTCTTCCAAACAGAAACTAAACAAAGAAATAATGGAACTGACAGACATTATGACACAAGTGTACCTAACAGATATTTACAGAACATTAAACCCAAACACAAATAAATATGCTTTCTTCTCAGCACCTCATGTAACCTTCTCCAAAATTGATCATATACTCTGTCATAATGCAAGTCTCCACAGAGAGAAGAAAGTTGAGGTAACCCCTTGTATCTTATCAGACCATCATGGTTTTCAACAACAACAGAAAGCCTACAAAGTCATGGAAACTTAACAACTCTCTACTCAATGACTACTGGATCAAGGAAGAAATAAAGAAATTAATTTAATGAAAATGAAGGCACAACATACCCAAACTTATGACGCACAATGAAAGCAGTGATAAGAGGAAAGTTGATGGTACTAAATGTCTTCATAAAGAAATTAGTGAGATCTCATATTAGTGACTTAAGAGCACACATGAAAGCTCTAGAACAAAAAGAAGCAAACACATGCAAGAGGATACATAGCAGCAAATAATCACACTCAGGATGAAATCAATAAAATAGAAACAAAGAGAACAATACAGAGAATCAACAAAACCAAGAGCTAGTTCTTTGAGAAAATCAACAATATAGACAAACCCTTAGCTAAGTTAACTAAAAGGCAGAGAAAGAATATCCAAATTAACAAAATCAGAAATGACACACGGTGGCGGTGGTGGTGGTGGAGGGGGGAGAAGGGCAAGCATAATAACAGATACTGAGGAAATCCAAAGAATCATTAGGTCTTACTTCAGAAGCTTTTACTCCACAAAATTGTAAGATCTAATGAAATGGATCATTTTCTTGATACTATGTACCAAACTTAAATCAAAATCAGGTCAACAAGCTAAAAAGACCTCTAGCCCCTGAAAAAATAAATGCAGTCATTAAAGTTTCTGATCCCAAAAAGATCCAGGGCCAGATGATTTTAGTGCAGAATTCTATCAGACCTTTAAAGAAGAGCTAATACCAATACTCCTTAAATTATTCCACAAAACAGAAACAAAAAGAACACTGCCAAATTCGTTTTATGAGGCCATAGTCACCCTAATACCCAAATCACACAAAAACTCAACCAAGAAAGAATTTCAGACTAATCGCCTTCATGAACATTGATGCAAAAATACTCAATAGAATACTCACAAACTGAATCCAAGAATACATCAAAAACACCATGATCAAGTAGGCTTCATCCTAGAAATTCAAGGATGGTTGGACATATGAAAATCCATCAATGTAACTCAACATATAAACAAATTGAAAGGAAAAAAACCACATCATGATTATTTCATTGGCTGCTGAAAAAGCCTTTGACCAAATCTAACACTCCTTCATGATAAAAGTCTTGGAGATATCAGGAATACAAGGTACCTACCTCAACACAGTAAAGGCAATATACAGTAAGCTAATAGCCAATAGGAAATTAAATGGAGAGAAACAAATCAATTGCATTAAAATTAGGGACAAGACAAGGCTGTATACTCTCTAAATATATATTCAAGTACTTGAAATCCTAGCCAGAAGTTTTAAAAAAACCCAAAACAAACAAACAAGTAAAAAGTAAAGGAGGTCAAAGGAGACACAAATTAGAAAGAAAGAAGTCAAAGCATCGGTATTCACAGATGATATGGCAGTATACGTAAGTGACCTCAAAAATTCTACCATGGAACTCCTACATCTGACAAGCACCTTCAGAAATGTGGCCAGGTACAAAATTAACTAAAAAAAAAATCAGTAGTTCCAATATATACAAATGATAAACAGACTGAGAAAGAAATTAGGGAAACACCAGCCTTCACCGTAGCCACAAGTAATACAAAATATCTTGGTGTAACTCTAGACAAGCAAGTGAAAGACCTGTACTACAAGAACTTCGCATCTTTGAAGAAAGAAATTGAAGAAGGCATCAGAAGATGGAAAGATCTCCCATTCTCATGGATTCGTGGGATTAACACAGTAATAATGGCCATCCTACCAAAAGCCATCTACAGATCTTGAAAGAATAATACTCAAACTCATATGGCAAACAAACAAACAAACAAACCAACCTCAGGATCTCTAGCACAATCCTGTATAATAAAAGGCGTTCTGGAGGTATCACCATCCCTGATTTCAAGCTGTCCTACAGGGAAACAGTAATAAAACCATATGCTATTGGCATAAAAACTGGCAAAGTGATCAGTGGAATCATATCAAAGATCCAGAAATATACTCACACACCTACAGACACTTGATTTTTGACAAAGAAGCCAAAGTCATGCAACGGAAAAAAAAGAAAGCATCTTCAACAAACGGTGCTGGTCTATGTGGATATCTGCATATAGAAGAATGCAAATAGATTCATATATATCACCCAACACAAAATTCAAGTCCAGGTGGCAGCCACTCTCCAGGCTCCCTCTAGTGGTAACAATGAAAATCACAGGAAAGTTAAATTGCCCTTGTCAAAATGTGCCCAGAGTAGTGTCACCAGGACTTGAAGGTTTGGGTTTAGTTATAATCTTCCCCAAGCACTTAAGCTTTTGATGTTTATACTTATGGGAACTCTGAAATTTAACTGGTAGTAATACAAATTATAATAATGCAAACTGTTACCTAGAGACTTTCATGAATAAATAAATATTAAATCGATTAAACTTTTCTGGACTAGCATTTTAAAAGATGCTCATTTATCACATATATTGCAGAGTTACACTGTGCAGTGAGCATTCACAGTCTATGGATCTCATGAGCCGTGTTCTCTGGGCGTTGTGCTTTTGTGGCAAGGCATGAGCATCGCTTATTCTGGCTCTTTTCCACTTACTCACTCATTTCCAGTGACATGCTGTCTATTTGTGCTAACTCTGCTCGATAGAGCTGCTTAATTACTTCCAGCTCTTTTTTAACCAAGTACTCTTGGGTGTTCACTTCAGCGATGGCAGATTCGATCTTTTTCATTTCAAGTTTCATCTGGGTCAAGGATGCACTTGGATTCTCTCGAATGCACACTAAGTTTTCTTCAGTGGCTGCTTCTCCCTAAAACAAATGAAAGTGTTGTATTATTTAAAATCAGAATCCAGCAACTCACTCTGTGTGGAATATTCTTGCTTTGCATCAGTAACTCAGAGAACAAGTTAAGTGCATAATAAGTATTTATAGTTTTGAATATTTGAAATCAGTAACAATTGTGATAGGGCTTATGCTCCTAAGGGCTGCAGAGATGGCTTGGGGGTGGGGGAGGGGTTCCAACTACTACCCAAGTGACACTGCAATCCAGGCTTTCCAGTACAGGAGTTCCAGCTGCCTCCCCAGCTGAATTGGTAGCCAAGATAACAGCAACGTTCACAGCAACTAGATATCACCCCTGCACTGGAGACATAAAGCTGCCCCAACCTCAGCTGACGGGCATAGAGACAAACTGTTTCCCCAAACTTTCCCAAACCACAGATGCAGAAAGGAAACAAATCTCTGAAGCCACTAAATCGAGCAACTTAATAGGAAAAAGGGAAAGATTGGTTTGAAAATGACTCAGTAAAAGCCACTTCCTGCACAGAAGTTAGTGGTCTTTAAGGAGGAGACTGGAAAACAGAGAGAGAGAGAGAGAGAGAGAGAGAGAGAGAGAGAGAGAGAGAGAGAGAGAGAGAGAGAGAGAGAGAGAGAGAGAGAGAGAGAGAGAGAGAGAGCGCCAGCCCATAGTGGTGACCAAACACCTTGAGGCAATGCTGATGAGAAGAGCCAGATGCCCATAAAAACATTCTAGGACTACGTAGAAGATTTTGCACAGAATCTTTCTGCTGTAAATTCAATTCTTTTCTTTCTTTCTTTCTTTCTTTCTTTCTTTCTTTCTTTCTTTCTTTCTTTCTTTCTTTCTTTCTTTCTTTCTAAGACAAGGTTTCTCTTGTAATCCTGGCTGTCCTGGACTTGCTTTGTAGACCAGGCTGGCCTCAAACTCAGAGATCCTCCTGCCTCTGGCTCCCGAGGGCTGGGATTAAAGGCATGTGCCACCACGCCCGGCTCCTCCTGTAAATTCTTAGGATGCCAATGTGTCTCCAGAATTCTCATCAAACTAGGCAATATGGAAAAGGGGGAAGGTGAGGAAGGCTTAGCTGTGCATGCACTGGCAGCTACTGAGTTCTGTAACTCAGCACTTACATTTCCTGCCATGTCAGCTATAGCTCCATGACTTCCTACTTGCACATTTTAGCAGTGTCATGGTGTACTGCCTGGCTCTATCCACAAGCCAGTTTTAAGATGAGAAATCAATCCTGTGCCCTTCTAGTAAAAAAGACACGTGTTTCCCTGATGCCATGTAATACTATAGTTCAATCTTCAAGCTGTTAGAAGTTTTCAGACATTTCTTTTTCCCAAGGTTAAGTGATTTTGATCCCACAACTGGAGACAGATTACTTCAAGCCTTAACATGGTAACTGGAACTCTCATTTCAGCTTGACTGGCTTTTGAAACTTCATGAAGACGGTGCCCTTTGCCTTCACACCCATGCCCTTTCTTTGGAGGCATATTAAAGATCTTCTTCATTCTGCAAGAAGGTAGAGGAGGAGAGGGTTTTTTTTAAATAAAGAGTAAATACCTAGTAATTGTTTAAATTAACATTATATTCTATCAAATGTGAGGAACATCTGCAAATTGAAATCCTGACTCAAGTAACTTAATTTGAAGCCAATTGGATTATATTATAATTTTAGATAATTGATGTCTTAGTTAGGGTTACAATTGCTGCGATGAAACACTGTGAACAAAGCAGCTTGGGGAGGAAAGGTTTTCTTTGAATGTGTGTCTTGAATCGTAGTCCATCAAGAGAAGCCAAGAGAGGAACTCAAACGGGGCAGGAACCTGGAAGCAGGAGCTGATGCAGGGGCCATGGAGGGGTGCTGCTTACTGACTTACTCCTCCTGGCTTGCTCAGTCTGGTTTTGTATAGGATCCAGAGTCATCAGCCCAGGGATGGCATCACCCACAGTGGCTGGGCCTTCCCCATCGATCACTGATTCAGAAAATGCCATATAGACTCATCTGGTAGAGCTGGATCTTATTGGGCATTTTTTTTCCATTTGAGGTTTCCTCCTCTTAGCTTATATCAAGTATTGATATAAGACTAGCCAGGGCAATTGATATGCAAGGCAGACAAGTGGTTAATATTATAACTATATACAGAACTTTATAATGATTACTATCAATTTCAGTATATTAACATTGAATTTTAACTTAATATGAAATATTAGCTATAGTCCAGAAGTCAGTAGCCAGGGTGAAGAAGAAAACCATAGTTCTATATAATGTTTTCAAAAATGGGTCTAAAAATATGGTTTGGTAACCATAGAATACAATCTATAAGAAGAAAGTACACCCAAGAAAACAACAGAGAGGTTGGGAGGTGTAGCTTAATGCTAGAGGCTGTGCTTATGAGTGGCAGTCTGAGCCCAGTGCCAGCACAAGGCACAAGTATCGAGAACATTCATAGTCGGAAACAAACAGAAAAAGTCTTTGAGATCTCTAAAGAGATGGAAAGTGAGACAGAAGAGGTTTGGAGGAAGTAAGTCCACAGAGAAAGAGTAAGTGAAGAATTTTGACTATTTTTTGAAAAAAAAAAATCTACATGTCTTTGCTAACGCAATACTGACTAAACACAGGAAATAAAACTGTGCACAGAAACAGTTAAGTGTGGGGCAGGGCAGGGGAGAATGTCAATTACACTCAGCAGACAAACTCAAGCACTCAGTGAATATATATAAATGCAGCCATGTGGGTCTGCAGAGGCCCCAGGAAATACCTGAGGTCTGGCCTGGCAGTGGAAGCATAAGAGTTTGTCTCACCCTGTATTTATGACACGCATGAACTTTTGTGTATGGGCCCCTCACACACCTCAGCCTTCCATGGCTGTAAGTTCTCTGACCGAGGATTCAACTGCACACCAAAAACACTTGAGAGAAATGCATCTGTAACCGAACATGTACACACCTTTTCTTCTAAGTCCTTACACAACATATAAGTACAGTTAAATGCCTTTTTAAAAAGATGGATTTGAAGAGTTTTCTAATTTTAAAAAATATTCCAATTATTATTGGGGGGAACATATGTACTATGGTGCACACACATGTGGCGGTTAGGAGGTGAGTTTTGGGAGTCAGTTCTCTCCTTTCATAGTGGCTTCTGGGGATAAAATTTAGGTCCCCTAGTTACCACACTGACAGGTAAGCCATCCCTAGACCATCACCTCAGGTGCACACTCAAACTCAACCAGCTAATCCAGTGTCTATATATGTTGATCAAGTACTGTTGGAGGTGTTGCTATCCTGGACCTCAAGGCATATACTACAGAGCTACAGTAATAAAAACAGCATGGCACTGGGCATAACAACAGACACCAAACACTGGAATAAAACTGAGGACCCGTGTGTGTATCAGCCCACAGTCCTACAGCCACCTGCTTGATTTTAATAGACGCTAAAAACATATTAGGAGCCAGGCATGGTGGCCCATGCCTGTCATCCCAACACTCGGCAAGGCAAAGGCAGGCAGATCTCTGTGAGTTCGAGGGCAACCTGCCGTACAGAGTGAGTTCCAGGACAGCCAAGGCTATACAGAGAAATCTTGTCCTGAAACCTTCCTTCCCTAAAAAAAAAAAAAAACTGGAGAAAAGACATCATTTTCAACAAATGGTGCTCGTCAAATTGGATAGCTACCCAAAGAAAAATGAAACTCAATCCTTTTCACTGGGCACAAAACTCAACACCAAATGGACCAGGGACCTGAACATGAGACTGGGCTCTGACTCTGATGGTGGAGAAAGTGGGGAATATTCTTGAACTCACTGGAACAGGGAAGCGCTTTCTAAGAAAGACTACAATAGCGCAGGCATTAAGACCAACAATTAATAAAGGCAAGCCCATGAAACTGTAGACTTAGTATAGCAAAGAACACTGTCACCCAAGTGACTAGTCAACCCACAGAATGGGAAGAATGCTTACCAGCTATGCATGCAACAAAGCCTTAGTGCCCAGAATATACAAAGGACGTTAAAAAAAACAACAACAACAACAAAACCCTGAACACCAAGAAAACAAATAACCCAATTAAAAACCGTCAAGGGCCGTGCCAGAGGAACATCAAAACAGCTTTAGAACACGTGGAATTCATCCCACTGGTCAGCACAACCGCTGCGGGTGAGCCTTGGGGAGGCAGAGCCCCAGGGACTATGCGTCCTGAGGACTTCATGCTGCCGTGGAGCTTTGTTCTGCTTGCTGTCCTCACTGTCACCACATTCCTCATAATATGTGGGTTGTGTGAAAAGTCTAGGGGGCGTCTAGCCTCTCACTGGGCAGCATCATTGGCACTTACAACACTAGAGCTTGGTCTTTTTCAGGCATTGCTGCTGGAGCAGAGAATGATTCATCCACCAAATGTCTATATGTATATATGTGTCTATGCACAGTTGTTGGCGTTTGCTCACAGAAGTTTGCTTCATGCACCCAATATATATGTATGTATATGCATATATATGTAAAGTTGGTTGAAGCTTTGCTTCATCCACTCAATGTGCAAATTTGTACGTATATATGTAAAATGGTTGGAGCTTTGCTCGATCCATGAAATGTGTGTGTGTGTGTGTTTATGTGTGTGTTTGTGTGTGTGTGCGTGTGTGCATGAGTGTATGTGTGTGTGTGAGGTTGTTGGAACTCGTTGAAGCTTGCTTCATCCATCGTGTGTGTGTGTGGTGTGTTTGATTGTTTCCCCCTTTACTTTTTCTATTTTGCTGGCCACAGAGTACTGGCTCCAGTAAGTCACAAGAGTATTTCAGTGGTTACAGGGAGACATCGCCCCAGCGAATCAAGCTTTATTCCTTCAGATAAAAGTCTGCTGAGGTAGCAGTTGCTGACTCCACACCCCACCTCAGTTTGCCTTGTGATGTCAAAGCTGGCCTTCGATAAAAAAAAAAAAAAAAAAAAAAAAAAAAAAAAAAAAAAAAAAAAAAAACCAGCGTGAAACAATGAACAACAGAAAGCTGGCGCAAACGCAATTGAGCGAGGGGCCAAGTTTCAGCCCCAGCAAGAAGCAGAACTTAGCAGGTTCAGTCACAAGGTTCTGGCTTTAGCGTAAAGAATACAAGAAAGGGATTGTGGAATCTCCCTCCACAGCTGAGGAAAGCTGCTAAGGCCAGGCATATGTCAGGGGTGTCCCTGCATGGTGGCCCAGAGAGGCCGGCGCATGAAACTGTGAAAGGGAAAGCTTGATTATGTTGGAGACCCCAAGATGCTGAAGAGGGCAGCAGACTGGGTGTGGAGCCAGCTCAAGGAAGAGAATTGTGTGGCAGTCAACAAAGCTGGAGCTCCAAAGTGCTTTGACATCAGGCATGGCGATGGTATTATTAGGATAAAGGAAAGAAAATGGATGATAAAAACAAAATTTGAGGTAGATGAGGAAGAATGCAGTTGGCATTATTCTCCCTGTCCTAAAAATTATTACAGTGTAAATGTAATATTTTGACACTTAGAAGGGTTTGATTCTGTTTCTATAGGAGAAATAGGACTATTTGATCTACACAATGGACAGGACATTCTCCACAGTTGTGTGGAGAGCAGAGACTGACTTTGATATGAACTCTGGTGCTCCATGTTTGACCACCTCGCCTTGGTGGGGAGGCGTGGTGGCACTCAAAGAAAGGATAAGCAGGCTACCAAGATGAGACTTGATAGCCTATGACCATATAATGGGGAAGGAGGTCCCCCTTGGTCATTGACCTAGGGGAGGGGAATAGGGTGAAAGCAGGAGGGAGGGAGGAACAGGAGGATACAAGTGATGGGATAGCATATGAGTTGTAATCTGAATAAATTAATTTTAAAAAAAGAAGGGTTTGCAGTGCACTTTGCGTGTCTGAAGTCTATATTACAATGCTGGGCTTTCAGTGCCAATTTGTATTTAGGTTTTCATGACATTATAGTTAAGTCAAATACTGGTTGAAGAGATCAGAAATATTAAAGTCTTACTCAGTTAACTCTGTTTCTAACTCTTTAGTCCTCCTTGCTTCTCGGTGCAAAGCACAGAGTAGAGAACGTACGGAGTCGACCAATTCTCTCTTCACTCTTTTCCTATCTTCAGACTTTGGAAAGAAATTAGGAGAAAGATGTTGTTGTTGTTGTTATTATTATTATTATTTTATTAAGGAGACTTGCGTATCTTTCTTACAACATTTTAGGACTCCGGAAATCCCATTCATGCCCATTTTCTAATACCTAATGTGGGTGTAGAATTTAAGAAAGCTAATTAGTGTCCGTCTTTGTTTTTCGAGACAGTGTCTCTCTGTGTTAGCCTCGGCTGCCCTGGACTCGCTTTGTAGAACAGGCTGGCCTCACACTCACAGCGATGCGCCTGCCTCTGTCTCCCAAGTGCTGGGATTAAAAGCACATGCCACCACGCCCAGACTACTTACAAGTATTAAAACAAGTGATAAGCAGTATCAATGGACAGTGAGAGCCAGGGATAATTTTTTGTTGGTACATTTAATTACTTAATTTATTTATTCAGTTTACATCCTGGTCATAGCCCCCTCCCTCCTCTCCTTCTGGAGGGCAGTGGAGAGGCGCACCCTACCTCAGCACATCAAGTCAGGTGAAGACTGAGTGCATCCTCTTCCTCTGTGGCCTGACGAGACAGTCCCTGCTCCCCTTACTAAGGGACCCACACGAAGCCTGAGCTGCCCATCAGCTGCATCTGTGTAGGGGGTCTAGGTCCAGTCTGTGCATGGTCCTTGGTTGGTGCTTCAGTCTTTGTAAGCACCTCTGGACCATGGCTAGTTGGCTCTGTTGGTCTTCTTGGGAGCTCCTGTCCCCTTTAGGTGCTTCTACCCTCCCCCCTACTTTTCCACAAGACTCCCCATGCTTTGCCCAGTGTTTGGCTGTGAGTCTCAGCATCTGTTTTGATCTGCTGCTGGGTTGGAGTAAAGTTTTTAATTATAAATTTTCTCTTTTCCTTATGCACAGTATTGTGTCACTAAGCAGAAGTCAACTAAATACTTCAGGAGTTCACCCAAGTTAGGCACTGAGTGATGCAAGGAAGTGAAAACCCAAAGGAAGATGATGTAGCTCACCCAGCTTCTAGGAGTTTCTGGGAATTCATAGCCGGCCTCTGGGCCTTTGGGCGTGTGGGGCACATTTCCCTGTGGCTCCATGCTGCTTCTTGTTAGATGTGCCATTTGAGGGTGGGGCCCTCCAAGAGCCACCACTGCCGAGGTGCTCCACTGTAGCTCCTCCTCAAGATTTGCACTGGACCGCTCTGGACTCTGGCAAGGCCTGAACAGATTGAAAAACGTAAACACTGAGTATGTCTTACGTCCCCCCAAATGACCACAAGGTTCTTAGCGTGACTTGTACCTTAGAGTCAGATGGGGCATTAACACTAAAGCTGTGGCAGGGCACCAACCACACACAGTTATAGGCAGGAAACACAGCTAGTCATGACAGGACATTTCTATAATCCTAGCATTTGAGAAGTGAAGACAGGAAGATTATGAGTTCCAAGCAAGCCTCATCTACAGAGTGAGACCTTGTCCCAAAGACAAGAAAACAAAAATAGTATGTCTATTTTTAGGGAAAATTTGAACCAAGCAATGAATCAAATGATATAGAACAGTTTAACGATGTGTTACTTAACAGTTAAAACCATGGCCTATGGAAGAAATCAACTTTGATTTTTTTTTTTTTTAAATCAAGCTCACATTTAATAAGTCTTTCTGGGTCTAGGTTAACTCACTCGGGGTGATCATTTCTAGTTCTATCCATTTGCCCTCAAATTTCAGGATTCCCTTGTTTTTAATAGCTGAGTAGTATTCCATAATGTAAATGTAACCACAGTTTCTTGATCCATTCTTTGACCGAGGGACCAGAGCTATTCTTCTTACTATTATATCTCCTAAAGCCCAGAGGCTGGCCTGGTGTGCTGGTGTGTGTGTGTATGTATGTGTGTGTGTGTGTATACATATATATATATGTGTGTGTGTGTATGCACATATGTGTACACACAATATACATATATTTAAAACAATTTACTTTTAAAAATTTATTACTATATTATGTTATATATATACCTTCTCAGTATAGTCACTGTTGACTGTATATTCACCCACTTTCCCCTTTGCCTTAATTATTTCCATTGTTATGTGTGTCCTCTCCTCTATTTCCCATCTAACATGACGTGAGACCAATCACTTAGTCTCTTCGTGATTTCCAGGTTTCTTTCCTTTTTCCCCCCAACTAATTCTAGCATATTAACATACAGAGTGCTTGCTATCTGGCCTGCTTACTCCCTAAACCAATCCAGACTTGACAAGTATCTGTTTTAATATTCCGCAGCAGAGTGGGGTAACCACTGGACAGTGACTGTTGCTGCAGGCAGTACTCAACTGTAGGGGTCGGCTAGATGTAAAGTCTGGTACCTGGAACACGAGTCTAATAGACAAACACAACTGTACTACAACCTAGACACTCCTGAACACTGTACAAAAATCCACTGAAGGAAGTGGGCTGCCTGAATTAAAACAACAAAGAAGTCATCTTGACTGGCAGATCCCAGGGAAAACCCACAAATAACATGAAAACCCAAGATGACTCATTACCTCTAAAAATTACCAGTCTTAGGGTGCAAAGATAGCTCTGAGATTAAAAGTACTTTTTGCTCTTCCAGAGGACCAAGGGTTCAGTTCCCAGCACCCACATGGCAGTTTACAGCAATATGTAACTCCAGTTCCAGGGGATCCAGTGTTCTCTTCTGGCATCTATGAGCACTAGGCACTCATGTGATGCACATACATACATTCAGGCAAAACACTTACATGCATAAAAAGTAAAAATACACTTAAGAAATTAGCAATTTTATATCAACAACACTCCAAATAAAAATGACTCTGATGAAATTCCAGAAGGAGAATAAAAAAGAATGATTGTAGATAAGGTTAAAAAAAAAAAAAAAAAACCTCAAAGAAGACTCAGATATTTTCCAAAAGAACATCGACAGTTGAATGACACTAAAAAATAATTTAATAATTATATATAAATACCAAAGAAAACCCAAACTGAAATGATGGTGGAAAGAAAAAACACAATAAGTCAAAGACATTTACTACCTCAGGAAAAGGCATAGGCCATGACATATAGCCATGTAAGAACAGTTTTATGCAAAAATCATAGAAATAATTCTAAGAAAATTACAGAAGAAAATATCTCAAATCAAAGGGAGGAGAAGTCCACCCAGAAAAAAAGAGGCACACAGAACATTCAAACAGAACCAGAAAATAAACTCCATGCCTTATATTATAGTTAAAACACTAAATGTACAGAACAAAGAAAGTATGTTCAAAACTGCCAAACAGAAGACCCAAGTCAAAAACAAAGGAAGGACCACCAAAATGACTGCTGAGTTTTCAATTCAAACCATGAAAGCAAGCCTTGAATTGACACCCTTAAAACCCTGAAAGATCCCACTGCCTGTCTAATATGCCCAACAAAACTATCCATCTGATTGAAGGTAGAGAAAAAACTTTCCATAATAAAAGCAAGCTAGAGGAACTCATGACCACCAAGGCAGCCCCACAGAGGATGCTGGAAGGACTACTTCAATGTGAAAGGAAAACGAACAACTCAAAAGACTGTAAGAGGAAAAGAAAAATGATGGAGACAAATTAAACAAGAGTGCGGAGAAAGTCCCCCAAACTGCAAAATCAGCAAAATTACAAGAAGCAGCACATCTGTGCTGACTTATGTGTGTCTTATGTCAACGTGACACAAACTAGAGTCAGGGGACCTTAATTGAGTTGAGAACATTAACTGAGAAAATGGTTCCATAAGATCCAGCTTTCAGGTCTCTTCATAATCAGTGATTGGTTGGGGGAGGGTCCAGCTCATGGTGGGTGGTGCCATTCCTGGGCTGGTGGTCCTGGATTCTATAAGAAAGCAGGCTGAGCAAGACATGGGAAGCAAGCTAGTAAGAAGAATTCCTCCATGGCCTCTGTATCAGCTCCTGCCTCCAGGTTCCTGCCCTGTTTGAGTTCCTGTCCTGGCTTCCTTTGACAATGAAGAGCAGTGTGGAAGTAAAAGATGAATAAACCCTTTCCTCCCTGACTTGCTTTTGGGGCATGATGTTTCATTATGGCAATAGAAACCCTAACTAAGACACCTTTCAATAATAATTGTGAATATCAGTGGTCTCAATTCACCTATCAAAAGACACACACTAGATGACTGGATAAAAAACAGAATTCTCATTTTTGCTGCCTCTGAGAAATATGCCTTACCATCAGAGATCATAGGATTTTGTATTCCAAACCAGTAAATAAGTGTTGTCATTCTAATATAGAAAAAACAACCTTTAAATCTTGTCAGAAGAGAGAAAGGGATAACAGTCCTTCATCCTGATCAAGAGAATAATCCAGCGAGAGGAAATTAAATCTATAAATATAAACACACCAGAAATAGGCAGATTCAATTTTGTAAATCAAGCATTATCAGATATAACCCCAACACAGTAACAGTGTTGATGTCAATTCTCACAGTTCACAGTTAGATGAATCATCTATTCAAAAAGGGAATAAAGAAACAGGAATTAAATGACATCACAGACAAAATGGACCTAAAAGACACTATAGCACATTCTACCCAAACACACCCACAAAAAGACACTTTTCTCAGTAGCTCATGAAGCTTCCTCTGAAAATAAGTCATATAGTAGGACACAAAGCAAGTCTCAACAAATTTAAGAAAATTGAAACACTGTCTCACTTTCTACCTGATCATGACCACATGAAGCTATAAATCAACAGCATGGGAAACTACAGAAAGAATAGAGAATACACACAAACTCATGTTGATTAAGAAACACAGTATTCAATCATGAGTGGGCCACTGAAGAAACCAAGCAGAAAAATTCAAAGATCCTAGAATTAAATCAAAATGAAAACACAATATTGTAATGGGAGTTTTGGTTTCTTTAAAAACTCAGTTATGTTATGTGAACGTGTTTTTGTTTTAATACCAAGTGTGGGATTTTAGTTTGGGCTTTAGTTTGTCCATAGCTATAACTGCCTCGTGCCAGTTGCATTTAGCTTAATCTTGAGGACTCTGAAGGGTATAAATACCAGATCTCAGAGAGAGAGGTGGTTTGACAGTTTGGAGACGATGGAGAGAGAGAGAGAGAGAGAGAGAGAGAGAGAGAGAGAGAGAGAGAGAGAGAGAGAGAGAGAGAGAGAGTGTTAGTTAGTTAGTTCGTTCAATCAACCAGAAACATGCAGGGAAAGTAAAGAGATCTACACCCCCTCTCTCCACTAACCTTCTTTCTCTCATACCTCGTTCATACCTAGTGTTGGAGTGTTGGAAGGGACTGAGGTGAGAAGGGAGATAGAGGCAGTAAATACCCCAAATAAACCAGGGTTTAAAAACTAGCATCAACACAATATACCCAGATTGGCGGGATATGATAAAGCAGGTTAAGAAGGACAGTCACAGCTCTAAGTGCCGACATTCAAAAATCTGAGACAGTAAACAGCCAACCAGGAGACAAACACTAAGGAATTGGGAAAAGAGGAAACCAGTCCCTAGAGCAGCTGACTACAGGAAACAGCTAATATGGGGATAGAAATTAATGAAGTAGAAATAAACCAAAAACAATAAAAATAACTAATGAAACAAAGACCTGGGTCTATGAGAAGATAAACAAAATTAACAAACATTTAATCAACTTAACCAAAAGAATCAAAGAGAAGAGTCAATTTTTAGGGGCAAGAAGGGGAAAGACTGCAATAGACACAGAGGAAATTCAGAGAATCATGAAGATGTAGTTAAAAATTATATTCTATTAAATTGAAAAATTCTGAAAGAACTGGATGAATTTCTTGATGTATTGGATCTATCATAGATAAACCAAGATCAAGTAAATAATTTAAGCAGATACAAAACCACTAATGACATAGAAGTAGTAATTAAAAATCTCCCAAGTACAGCTGGAGATTAACGGCACTTGCTCTGATAGCGGTCATGGTTCAGTTCCCAGCATGCACATGGTCTCTCACAACTGTAACTCCAGTTCCAGGGCATCTGACATAGCTCCTTCCCTCCATGGGTAATAGGTATACATGTGTTGTACATACATACATGCCAGAAAACTACTCATATACATAAAAAATAAAAATAAAATTTAAAATGTGTCTCCTCGCCAAAAGCCCAAGGCCAGATGGACTCAACACAGAAATCTACCAGACCTTTAAAAAACTAGCACCTATACTCCTCATATTTATTTTTCCATAAAGAAAGGAATAAACACTTCCAAATCTTTTTTTTATGGAGTCAGACAGCCAAACTAAGTAAAGACCCAACAAAAGAAGAGAGTGATAGGCCAGTCTCACCATGATCAAGTAGGCTTCACTCCAGGGATGCAGAGATGGTTTAACATATGTAACCAATAAATGCAATTTACCACATAAATATAGCCAAGGACAGAAACTACATGATCATCTTATTAGAGTCATTAAAGGTCTTTCACAGAATCCAACATTCCCTTCTGATAAAATTCTAGAGAGACTACGGTTGGAGAAAGCATATGCAAAAATAATAAAGGCTAATTAAGTACAGCAAACCAATAACCACAATCATAGCGAGCGGAGAAAAACCTGAATCGTTCCCACCAAGATCGGAGCAAGAGGAGGCTGTGAGTGCCTGCTGTTGTCTCTCCTGCTCAATGGTGCTTGATATCTTAGCTGCATCAACAAGCCACGAGAAGGAAATTAAGAGGACACACACAGGAAAGGAAGCTGTCAAGGGATTCCTATGTGCAGATCACACGATTCTAGACATGACAGACCCCAAAAATTCCACCAGAAAATTTCTAAAGCTAATGAACGCTTTTAGCGATGTGTCAGGTTATAAAGTTAACCTCAGTAGTTTTCTTACACACTCAAGACAAACAAACTGAGAAAGAAATCAGGGAAACAATCCCGTTCACACTAGCACTGGGAAATCAAGTTGATACTGACCTGGAAGCCTCCTCCCCTCTGGCTAACTTCTGTAGTACCAGAAGGTGCTATCAACTGTCTTATCTAGCTGCACATGCTGCAAGCTATGATAGTGATCAGCACAGCAAGATGTGCCCATCAAAACAATAGTGGCATACACTTTATGGGGGTAACTACCTACCTTCTGGTTGGATATAGGTCTACTTCCTACTTCACAAGAGAAAACACATGTGTAGTAATATTAATCTGGTCAAGAACTCATGGTTGGAGAGCTCATAGACCCCATGGGGATAAAACCCTTATTATTATTTTGCTAAATGGACATGCCATCAAGTTGCCCTCTAAATTAGTATAGATTAGTACAACTCTCAGACATCACTGGAAAAATTTCCATGATAGTGGTTAATGTAGAAACTATCACAGCTAGCTAAAGTACAGACAACAAGTCGATGGGGTGCTAAGTCACAAATGGGACTTCTTTATCAATCTCTACCTACAAGGCTCCGAGAACATCACAACACAGATGAGAGGGGCAAGAGTTAAAGGTCAGTGAGGAGAATGACAGGACTGCCACCCTCCCGAACTCACAGTGGCCTGCACAAGACCAAGCCAGTCAACATCTCAGCATGAAGCGGGAGAGGGTCTCAAATCTCCCACATAGAGGAGCTATTGACAGTGATGGCTTCTGAGGGAGAATCAGTTCTCTTTAAGGCTGTAGTCCCCGGTAGATGGATCAATCCACCAGTGAACGGCCCCAGACCCATGGGTATACGGATACTACTTGGTAGTGTATAACCACTACTACTACAACAGACAGTAATTTGCGGCTGGGGGTGACGGTGGCCGCGGATCTTGGAGAAGTCAGGGGTGGGAGACGAAGACGGTCAAAATACATTGTATACATGAATGAAATTCTCAACAACTTAATAATTTTGTTTAAAATCCCTCAAAGACACCCACAAGCACTTGCTTCTGTCATCTGTACATTGCACCGAAGTGGAAGAAACTGAGCCATTGGCGCAGGAGAGGAGTCCAAAGGAGGCCAAGATGGAGAGAGAATAAGAAACTGAAGGAAACAGCCTGGGCAGTTAGCTCAGAACTCCCTTACCATGGCCGTGAGGTGGGGCTGCCCTTTCTGTCCAGCACACACTCCCATCCACACTGAACAAGGAGTTATGGTAACCAGCAGGAACTTTCACTTCCTTTCAACTCAGGGTTACTCTTTTCCTGTTTCCCAGCAATGCATTCTGGGAGAGAGAAAGGTAGAAGGTAAGTGACTCTATTGCGCCCTCTAGTGGCGATACTGAAGATCACAGGAAACTTAAATTACCTGTGCCAGAATATGCCCTTGACAGCAGCACTTGACAGCTTCCAAAGTAGTTAAGCTTGTAATATTTATAGTTATAAAAGCACAGATAATCGAGTTATAATCGGTGGTAACCAAGGACATCAACACTTACCTAAAAATCAATAGATTAAAGCAACTAGGTGAGAATACTAAGGTGGGAAAAAGATTTATAGTGAAGGCTGGAGGAGTAAGAAGTGTCCTGAACTTACATTTCAAAGGAAGTTCATTTACCAACATAACTTCCCAGAATTACAAAGTCTATCTGGCTCTCATAGTCTACAAATCCAGGAACCCAGTTCGCTGAGAACTGTGCTTTAGTGTCAGGCACTGAGCTCAGTTTGCTTTTAGCATTTTCTCCCATTTACCTATTTTGAAGAAGGGAAAGTAAGGCGTTGTTACTTCTTAGTTCTTTTAGATAAAGTTTCTTGTATTTTTCCACTTCCACTTTGTAAGAATCGTCTTGCATTCTCATTTTAGAGAGCTCAGCTGCACGCTTCATCAGCCCCGAGTGACTCGGCATTGCAGCAGCATCCTCCCTTGTCTCCCCTGGTGTTTGCTCCAGGGCTGCATCCACCTAGAACAAATTACACGGGTGGATTTTTACAAATCAGAATGTAACTTTTGTGAACTTTATGAACCTTAATTTATTCAGTTTACACCCATGACTCACCATCTGTAAGTATGCCGGAAATGGGATATACATTTTGAAAAGGGAAACTCTGGGGAAAATAAGGTGACTGGCGAAAGGAAGGAAGGGGATACTGGGAGAGTACTGGTGTTGGGGGATGGTCTGATGTATTTTGATGCTAATTAATAAAAAGCCATCCCACCTGGGCAGGGCAGAAAATAAAGGCATGGCTAAGATTCCTGGGCTTAGAGAGAGAGAAAGAGGAATCCAGGAAAGAAGAAGGAGAAGGAAGACAGGAGCGGGTCCCGAGAGGAGAAAGAAGGAGACAGCCATGGGTTAGATGGAGAAGAAGCTCATGGCCAGCATGGATGGAGAATTCGGCCCTAATGAAGAACATTAGCAAGTATTTGGGATTGCGAACAGGAAGTAGCTTGCTAGAAGTTATTGGAAGCAGATGGCATGGGATTGGGGCAGGGATCCCACACCTGCCCCACTATGGGAAGTGGTTTAGAGGATTAATGTCTGTCCTGCCCCAGGCTAACTAAGGTTATTTTAAAATATAACCAGTGTCAGTGTCTTAATTGATTGCTAGATGGGCATACTGATAATACTAATAATACGTATAATTAAAAACAACACACTGGTTTTTGGAGAAATAACAACAATGGATAACGACATGTGTACATAAAAATGCCGCACTGTGCTCTTTGCCTATTTGCTCTCTCTTTGATGGCAAGCCCATTCCTTCACTGGCACTAAAGCCTATTTCTTCAAGACTCCAATGTAAACTGAAGACCCGCTGAAACGTCCAGCCTCGTGGACTAAGCAACTAATGGATTATTAGACTTTCCATTCACAGCCAACTATTGTTGGATTAGCTGGACTGTACTCAGATCCAAGATGGTGGCTCGCAGTTCCCACAACATCTAAGTAGCATTACCACAGCAACAGCAGACTGTGCTGTGGACACCAAAACACCACTATCTGTTTTTCCCAAGTGAGAGGAGAGATCCTGGGTGCCAGAATGAGTGGTCCCAGCCTTTGGCCTTCCAGTTATTCCCACCATGCCTGGAAAGGCTCTGAGGCTCCAGATGGCTGCACAGAGTGCACTAGGTGTCTGGACAGCTTGAGCTCAGAGACCAGGGAAGTGAGCAAGTGAGTGAGTGGTGGGGCTTCTGGCGCTGGGAGTCCCCCTGAAGGAATCCTGTGTTCCTGAGGATCATATAGACTACACACTCCCAGTTCATTCCCCTGCCTCTGGGTCTAATTGGGACACAGCCACCTGAGAAGAATGGCAAGCTATTTCCTGAGATCTAGCAGTCAGTCCATAACCATACCCACCATCCCAAGGAGGGATATCCAGGAACTTCCAGCCTCCTTCCCAGGGCTTTTCCCATAACCCCAAGAAATCCAGCAGACACCAGAAACAACCAGCCAATGCTAGAGACAACCAGGTGGCTAAAGGCCAATGTAAGAACATAATCAACAAAAACCAGGGCACAATGGCATGACCAGAACCTAGTTATCCCACTGCAAGCATCCCTGGATACCATAACACAACTGAAACATAAGAAAATGACCTTAAATCTATGCTTATGAAGATAATAGAGGACTCTAAAGAAGAAATGAATATATTTCTTAAACAAGTACAGGAAAATACAAACAGGTGAACTAAATGAATAAAACAGTTCAAGACCTGAAAATGGAAATAGAAACAACTAAGAAACCATAAACTGAGAAAATCCAGGATATGGAAAACTTAGGGAAGAAAATAGGAACTACAGAAGTAAGCATTACCATCAGAATACAGACATGGAGGAAAGAATCTAAGATGTAGAAAATACAATCAAAGAAAGTGATACATCTATCAAAGAAAATGTTAAATCTAAAAAATTCCTGACACAAAATATCCAAAAAGATGAAATCTAAGAATAATAGGAATAAAAGAAAGAGAAATTTCCCAGTTCCAAGGCTCAGAAAATATTTTCAACAAAATCATAGAAGAAAATTTACCCAATCTAAAAAAGAGATGCCTATAAACATACAAGAGGCCTACAGAACACCAAATAGATTGGACAAGAAAAGAAAATCATACTGTCACA
Organism: Acomys russatus; assembly: GCF_903995435.1. Taxonomy (NCBI): domain Eukaryota; kingdom Metazoa; phylum Chordata; class Mammalia; order Rodentia; family Muridae; genus Acomys; species Acomys russatus. The sequence continues at coordinate 38,036,183 of NC_067145.1, forward strand.
TAATAATCAAAACACTAAATATACAGAACGAAGAAAAATTATTGAAAGGACCAATGGAAAAAGGCCAAGTAACATATAATGGCAAACCTATCAGAATCACACCTGATTTCTCAGGAGAGACCATAAAACCACAAGGGCCTAGGCAGATGTCTTGCAAACCCACAGATGTCAATCCAGACTATTATACCCAACAAAACTTTTAATCGCCAAAGATGGAGAAAAAGATATTCCATGACAGAACCAAATTTAAACAATAGCTATATACAAATCCAGCCCTACAGAAGATACTAGAAGGAAAACTCCCACCTGAGGAGGCTAACTACACACACCCCCAAAACCCCACTGGATATAAATAACTTTACTAGAGCAAAACCAAAAGAATATAAGCTCACAAGCACACTTCCACAACCATCAGAAAAATAAAAGGAATTAACAGTCACTGGCCATGTCTATCCATACTAATGGACTCAACTCTATAATAAGAAGACACAGACTAACAGCATGGATGTATAAACAGGACCCATCATTCTGCTGCATACAAAAAACACACTTCAGCCACAAAGATAGATATTACCTGATAGTAAAGAGATGGAAAAAAAGCTTTCTAAGCAAATGGACCCAAGAAGCAAGTTGGAGTAGCTATTCTAATATTTAATAAAATAGACTTTCAACCAAAATTAATCAAAAGAGATGAGAAAGAACACTTCATATTCATCAAAGGAAAAATCCACCAAGATGACATCTCAATTCTGAACATCTATGCCCCAAATGCAAGGCCACATTTGTAAAAGAAACATTGATAAAGCTTAAACCACACATCGATCTCCACACATTAATAGTAGGAGACGTTACCACTCTACTCTCACCAAAGGACAGGTCAACAAAAACAGAAATTAAGCAGATAAAAGGGGAAATAGAATAGACAGAGGACATGCTTAAAGAGAAGGATAGGCTCCGGGAAGGATATGGGGGGGACTCTAGCTGAGACACCTACTAGTACAGGTTATGGAGAACAAAGAGGGCACCTTCTAATCAGGAAGGACCCCTAGTAGAGGGAGGGGAACACCAACCCACCGGCAAAAACTTCAGCCCAAAATTTACCCTTCCTATAAGATGTGTAGGGAAAAGAGAGAGCAGAGATTGAAGGGATGTCCAACCAATGCCTGGCCATACCATGCAAGAGAGCCAACCATTAACACTATTAATGACACTCTGCTATTCTTGCAGATGGGAAATCAACACAATTCTTTACAGACCTTAAAAGAATAATTTTCAACTTCATATGGAAAAACAAAACAAAACAAAAAACCCAGAATAGCTAAAACAATCCTGTATAATAAAAGAACTTCTGTAGGTATCTTCATCCCAGATCTCAAGCTGTACTATAGAGCAACAGTAATAAAATCTCCGTGGTACTTGAATAGAAACAGACTGGTGGATCAATGGAATCGAATTGAAGATCCAGAAATAAATCCACACACCTATGAACACTTTATTTTGACAAAGAAGCCAAATCCATAAAGTGTAAAAATGATAGCATCTTCAAAAAATTGTGCTGGTCTAACTGGATGTCTGCATGTAGAAAAATGCAAGTAAGTCAATATTTATCACCCTGCACAAACTGAAGTCCAAGCAGATCAAAGACTCTAACATAACACAAGACACACTAAATTAGAAGAGAAAGTGGGGATGAGCCTTGAGCCCACTGGCACAGGAGACAACTTCCTGAACAAGATATGCAGAGACAAAGACACAGTAGACACCGAGGGAATGTCCAACCAATGCCTGGCCCCGCCTGGGATTCACCCATGGGAGAGAGCCAGCCCTAACACCATTAACGATACTCTGCTGTGTTTACAGACAGGAGTATAGCATAACTGTCCTCTGAGAGGCACCGCCCAGCAGCTGATGGAAACAGATGCTGAAACTCACTACCAAGCATTAGGCAGAGCTTCGGAAGTCCCGTGTGTGTGCGTGTGTGTGTGTGTGTGTGTGTGTGGTTTCTGTGGGTGTGGAGTGCTGTGCTTTGGAAACCAACCTTGGCACAGCTAGGCAAACTGAGTTGTGTTCTCAGCCATAAATCACCTTGTGTTCTTTCTGCTGTAATTTCATAATTCCAAAATAACAAAATAAATTTAGAAATTTTAATCATAAAACCATAACCTAAGAAGGAACTAAGAAGAGAGAATCTCCAGAGAGAGAGACTCCCTGGAGAGAGAGAATCCTTGTCCTTAGTTGTGAGCCCACAAGGCTCCAACTTACGCTCCTGGTTAATCTCACTGGGTCACAAATCAAATGAACAGACAGCAATGTGCGAAGATTTGTGGGGAGGGAGAAGAGTGAACAGGGGTGGGGAAGGAGTGAGGGTGAGAGCGGTTAGTATGCAATGTATACATGTGAGAAATTATAAAAATAATGCCTGGTCTACAAAACAAGTGCATGACAGCCAAGGCTATACAGAGAAACCCTGTCTCAAAAAACAAACAAACAAACAAACAAACAAACATAAGAATAAGCTAAATATGGTATATCTTAATTAATTTGCTGGACATCTATAAAGCCAGAGGACTTTCATCTCTACTAATAAATAGTTGCAACATGATTAAAACAAATATTTTTATCAATGAGCCTCTTCATGCTCGATAGTGGACTCCTATGGAATACTACTAGAGAAAGAACAATACCAATGAAACTGACTTACCACATCGACTCCTGCACTCAACAGTTCTTCACCAGGAGCGTCCATTTCTCTTGCTTGTTTTTCAGTTGTGACAGTTACGTTGGAATTTTCAAGTTCAATTCTAAATATTTTAAAGGAATTATTCACACAGTTGGATGTTTTAAACACCACATAATTTCTAAGTTATCGTCTTTGTTTTTGGTAGATGTGTCATTTTTCTAGCTGTGTTGTGCAGCTAGTTATGAAGTTTAGGGACTGTGTGAATACCTATGTTCTCCTTTTACTTTTGTGGTGTTTGGGGATGAAATAAGGGCCTTACACAGGCAAATATACACTCTGCCACTGAGTTAATTCTCTGCCCCGTGCAATTATATAATCCAAGTCAAGTGACCGGAAGCACAAGTTTCACCCTGGCCTCGCACATGTGCACCTCTGCTCACACTGCTCTGCTTGCCTGTTTCACAAACGCTCTGGCTGTCTTTCAAGTTGCAGCTATTACCTCTGAATCCTAGAGCGCATCTTCTCGGCAGCTTTTAGCATCTCCATTGCCTCCTGCAACCAAAGCGAAGAACAGGGGAAAGTTACAGCTAGACCCCAGTCGGAGCTCGTCTGTCTCAGGTTTGTGTTTTCCTCTCAAATGCTCTGGCAGAGGGCTTTTCAGTGATGCAGGTGCCCAAGTCACCCGCACTTCTCTAGTGATCCCCCCAAACTGGGTGTTGATTCCAGCCCATCGCGGGCAGATTTGTTCTTTGGTATGTCACTGTATCTGGTATGAATAGACATTTAGTTACAGCTCCGCAGAGAAAGCCACACAACAACTGGGCAGTTGTATGCCTGCCCACTCAGAGTAGTCCATTCCTTCTGGGCTCTTAGGACTACTCAGCAAGCTGGGATTGTAGAGTGCAGTGCAAACGGCGCCTGCTGGAAGAAGGGACACGGAAGTGACCTGACCCTCAGAGTCAGGCTAAAGTCGCCGGTGAGCTCTATTGTGGAATCAAGCATCCTCAATCAGTCTGTCCCAGCTAAGTCATGTGAGGCCGTGTTGCCACCCACCATGATTAGGTTAAGGTGATATGGAAAGGTGGATTCAGCCGCTGCAGGGGCTTCTCACCAGCTATACCTACAAGCTGCAGTTCTGGCTACATAAAGGAAAAAGACAGGTATACACTTTTCCATTTTGAGGCAAACAGGAATATTTGATTAAACAATATCCTCTATTTGTTAGGTGTATTTGACATTATATTACTTTTCTCAGAAAATAAAAGCTTCACTACACCTTTGTCCTTAAGTATTGGCACGATATAGATTTTATCCTATAACTTAGGTAAATGTTTTTTAATGTATTTAAGAATAGTGTCATATATCATCTGATATTCCTCCCAATTTATACTTAGCTAATATTTTCTCTCATGCAGGTTAAGTCAATGCAAAGTTGAAAGATAAACTGTTCTAAACAGACAAGTTCTAGATGGACTTTGGGCAATCATTCCAGTTAAAGAAGGCTTTATGGAAGAAAAAGTGGTGATTCGTTCATAAATAAATGAGGCCAGAATAGAAAATATAAGGGAAGCTGGAAAGAACAGCATGAGGAAAGGCAGAGAGATGGTGCCATGAACTCAGGTGGGAGGGCAAAGCCTAGGAGCATGGAGCGTGGAAACAAGAAGCAGCCACAGAGCTGGTGGAGTAAGAGTTATTAGCAGGAGCTGAGCAGCAGAGCAACCTCAATGCCTGTCAACGGAGGAACAGGTAGGTGGTGCCTCCACACAATGGTGTGTGTGTGTGTGTGTGTGTGTGTCTGTGTATGCGTGCATGTGTGTGTGTGCATGTGTGTGTGTATGCGTGCATGTGTGTGTGTGTGTGCGTGTGTGTGTGTGTATGTGTGCATGTGTGTGTGTGTGTGTGTGTGTGTGTGTGTGTGTGTGTGTTGAGACAGGATCTCATTAGGGAGCACTTTCCAGAAACTCAGTATGTATAGCAGGCTGGCTTTGACCTTGAGTGTACCTTCCTTCTGTGTCTTCTGGGATTACAGATATGAGCCGCCATGCCCAAGAGATGCTACATAGCAACATAAAGAGATGAAGATGAAAGCTGGGTGTGGAATCTTGGGGAGGCAAAGGCAGGCAGATCTCTGTGAGTTCGAGGCCAGCCAGGTCTACAAAGCAAGTCCAGGACAGCCAAAGCTACACAGAGAGACCCTGTCTTGAAAAAAACAAACAAACACACAAACTAAAAGAAAGAAATGAAGACGAGTCCCACGAGTATTATGCTAACTAAAAGGAGCAAGTTAAAAGGGCTAAATATTTTATAACTGTCCACATGAAATGCTCAAAACATACAAATCAAATCCACAATGTATAGATTGGTTATTTTCAAAAATAAAGAAGGTTGAGGGGCATATATTATTCAGATTCTAATTCTTGAACAACAGCTGAATTTATTAAAGAACAAAAGAAATTCTTTAATGCCAGCCCTGACAGTGCTGGGTGTTAACATCACATTACAAAACATTTAGTTAACATCACTGCAATTGCGAAGCCAAGTAACCCTGTATTTTTGCTTCTCTCCTGTGTCTGTAGGCAGCAGACCTCTCTGAGGTAGGAGCTGGTATTCACTGCTCCAAAGTTAACCACAGCACCAAAGGGGTTCAGCCTTGTCACCCCACAGGTGACCTAGCTATCTCCTCATCTCCCAAGCAGGTTTCTTCAGTGTTGACTTTTCCAGAGGAACCTCGCTGAAGCAGAAAGATGCCATGATCACCTCTTTGATAAATCTGAGGAAACTGGGTGCTGTAGCTCCAGCATGAAGGAGTTTTAAACTTCGTTCAGTTCCTATTCAGCTGGGCAGGGGTGGCAAACACTTACATGTAAGGAATAGAGTTGTGAGGACACAACCTGGAACTCATTCCAAGAACGAGGAGCCTTCTGCCAGATTCTGAAGAGATTCGCTTCTATTGATGATATCAGGAACCTGGATACCAATGGCAGCCACTGCTGTTCAGATTGAGTCACTGAAAAAAAAAAATGGGACATGAATTAAAGGACATATAGCAGAACACCTGCGGTTGCTCCTCACTAAACGACCCATGTGTTTTCTCCTATAAAAGATGAAAGGTTCATATTTCAGTTATGTAAAAGCTCGATATAGAATTGTATTTGTGCACAGAATGCTGTTCTGTGACCCTGGTAAACTGACACTATTTCAAACTAATGTTTATTTTCTTTTTCTATTTTTGTTATCACAGTTATCTTTTTTTTTTATTATGTATACAGGGCACATTAGATCACATTATAGATGATTGTGAACCAACCTATGGGTGCTGGGAGTTGAACTCAGGACCTCTGGAAAAACAGTCAGTGCTTTTAACCACTGAGCCATCTCTTCAGCCCCCTAGTTATCTTTTGTTATAGGTAAAGTATATAAGAAATAAAAATACAATATATCATTAAAATTTCTATACACATATTTATATATTAATTTGAGCATAATGAAAACCACTAAATCACTTGCATTGGTAAGGGACGACACTGAAAAGAATTCTATAATTTTGTGAGAAGCATAACTCCCCCAATAAAAGCCACAACTAACCCCATTAGGCTTCCCAGCATTCTAATGGGAACATGAATTGTTAGCTGTATTAAAGAAAATGCTTTAAAAATCTCCAGAATCAAATCATAGAGGAAACTCAGTTTACCTGTGTGCCGTGTTGAGGCCACAAGCATTGCGTTTGACTCTTTGCTGTGTGCATCTTCTCCTCAAAGGATTGGGTACAAGACAACCATTTGCGTGTGGAATCACTTCTTCCCTTAGTGTCACACTTCACCCAAAACTGGGGCCCCAGTGTGGAGCAGAAAAGTCAGAATGCCTTCCTCACCCACCCCGCTGACTTATTTACACTTCATTTACTTTGGATTTTCCCAGGCTGTTAAGTAAATGAGTAATTGGTTGAGACAAATTGTTGAAACTAAGCTAGCAAGGAGATGATTATTCCCTCTAAAAGTGCTGTTTCCACTAGGTACAGATGCTAAGCTGATGGTCCCATTGTCTACCAACATGATAGACACAACTGTTCAGAATAGGCTACGACTCTCCTCTGGGAGGAAAACTTGCTTGCTATGATTGCTGTTCTTCGTTGTCATCTGGACTTGACTACCTCTGGAACTAACTAAAACCTAAAAATGGATGGCACTCCTGTGAGAGATTTCTCCTTACTTTGAAGTAAGAAAGTCTACCTCTAATCCAGACTTTTGAGGTGGGATCTTGAGCTGAGAAGATGTGTACTTTTAACCTAGATCTTGAAGTAGGAAGATGCACCTTTAATTGAGATCATTTGAGCAGGGAAAGCCCACTTCTAACGAGGGCCACACCTTCTGTTGGAGACCTATAGAAGGACATGGAAGAAGGAAGCTTTGATCTTTGCCTGCCTGAGTCCATTCCTTCAGTGGCTTTAGATCCTGCTTCCTTGGGATTCCGATGTACACTGAAGACCGGCTGAGATGTCCTGCCTCATGGACTGAGCAACTACTGGATTCTTGGACTTTCTATTCATAGCCAAGTTTTGTTGGATTAGCTAGACCACAGCCTGTAAGTCATTCAAATAAATCCCCTTCCTCTCTCTCTCTCTATAGAAAGAGCCATTCTATAAGTTCTGTTACTCTGGAAAACCCTGATTAACATACTTGCCCTTCATGGTTGTTGACCTGAGCATGAGAATAACAGCAAGGAGACAAGGAATCTCTAAGGAGCAGCCTAAAAGAAAGCAACTCTCAAAGACTTTCTGACTGAAGTGACTTGACAGTTGTAACAAATGTGATATTATTCTGTGAGCCATTAGTTATAGCCAATAGTATTTCTTCCTTTCTTTTCTTTCTTTCTTTCTTTCTTTCTTTCTTTCTTTCTTTCTTTCTTCCTTTCTTCCTTCCTTCTTTCCTTCCTTCCTTCCTTCCTTTCCTTTTGAGAAATATAATTAGCTTTTACTTCTGGTCAAGATTTCAGACACTGAGGGCCAAGTGGTCCAGACCCCCCCCCCCAACACTGGCCACTCCTGCATATGTGATCATTAAAAATATATGAAAAGGCAGCTCTCTCATGATCATGGAGTTGATCTGACAGCAATTAAATGTGTTTAAGCACCTGGCACAGCTCTGAAATTGCACTGAGAAGATCCAGAAGCACCTAGTTTGGTCTGAGGCAATGTAGAAGGCCATGGAAGAGGCCGGCCTCCTGAGGGGCCCTCACATCTCCGAGTCAGTGTACATGCCATTGATCAGGTAGTCCGCCTGTGTGTAGTCCTTCTTGTAGCTCTCATAGGCTTGCAGGGCAAACATCACCAGGACTGCGATGAAGAGGGTCACCCCAAGAACAATCACCACCAGAAGTAACATCTTGCTCACAAAGGATGGGCTTAGGGGCTCAGTGATGACTACTAGGTACTGGCCTTGAGTGCTGAACTGGCTGTGCTTGGCACCTTAAAGTCCCCTGAGCTCCTGGGTGTTGGCCCAGTGGAGGCAATACTAGCTGTGGTTTTAGTTTCCACCTGCTCTGTTGTCAGGGATATGCCTGCCCACCTGTCCTACATGGCCCCTGGGTAGGTAATGCAGAGCGTGTCTGTATTGTGGGGAATGTGGCTTCTGTTTCAGGACTCAGGCTAGAAGGAAGCTCCCTGGTTTGTACCTGGGTGGGGGTTACTACTGTAGGAGACACTGAAGCCGCAGAGCAGGTGGTGGTTACTACTGTAGGAGACACTGAAGCCACAGAGGGAGTGGTGGTGGACTCTAGGGTGGTGTCTGAGGGACTAAGTGTTGATCTACCCACTGTGCTATGCACTGGCTGTTCTGTTGTCACCTAAATGGTGGTACCTTCCATTTGGACACCTGGGGTGAGTATGGGGCTCATGGCAGATGTGTTAGTGGGTGTGCTTTTGCCAGGATTCAGTGTCCTTGTGGGAGGATCTGCAGCAACAGTCATGGTATGTGGAGCCACGGTTATCACTGTGGCTGTTTTGGTGATGTGTTGGCATTTGTACTAGGCACTTCTTGTACATGTTGTGCTGAGAGATGGAAGCCCAGCAGTAGTGATGGGTAGTCTGCCCCACAGATAATGTAGGTGGCACAAGGGTTCTGGAGGTCACACTGTCTGTTGTACCCTCTCCAGTTGTTGGAGTGCTTGTATCCGTCCAGTGCATTGTCATCTCTGCTGTTGCTTTGGTAGAGTTCAGGCTGACTGCCTAGGTCCTTGTGGTCGGTGTGACGGGAGCAGGCGGCTCTGTGGCTGTTCTCTCAGTAGCTGTAGTATCAGCCCTTGTAACTGTGTCCCTAGGCATGTTTTGTTTACTGTGATAGGCCACATTTTGGTAGTGACTAAGTGGTGTGGCTCGACAGACACTGTATGGCATGGGGGAAATCCAAACCAGTACCGGGGCTGTCCACATCTTGCTGCCAAGCTGGAAACAGGATTTCTGGTCTCTGAGTCCTTTCAGGGTGTCAACAGTTGCCTTCCACTGGGATTGGAGATCAGAAGCAGTGGCTCAGTGCAGACTAGGAGGCCAGGCTGATGTCCTCCTTGGGCAGCTGTGCACTAGGCATCCTGTACTTGCCATATTAAGCCTTATAGCCAGTAGTATTTCTTTTAACTTGCCAATGAATGGAAGCCAAGAAAGAACATTAGGCTAATATTATTGAAAAGAGATCTCAGGCATAGTATATAACCATACTCCAAAGCTGACAGAATTTTTAACAAGTTTTTGAGATCTTGGGATTCACATGTTACACTCTTATCAAGAGTTGTCAGGGTCTTTAGGAAACACTTAAATCTCCATGTACAGACCATATGAGGTCTTTTGAATCAGGCACTTAGGAGAAGCCTGACTTTGTGATTGTTCAAAACTCTCTCCAGGTCATTGTGGAGGGCATTAGTGGACAGTAATTGAAAAGCAAATAAATAACCATTGCCTCCAGCCTTGCTTATTACCCACAAGACTCAGTCCGCTCATCATCTGAGGATATGGCCACATGATAAAATACGGCATTTTTTCTTCCGAAGAATGCTAATTTCCCTGATTAGGTACAGAACTGGAGCCAGGAAATTCAAAATGTAACTCAATTTTATCATATACAAATCTGGAGCAAAACTGTGGAGTTGAAAGCAAACTTTCAGCTCTTATCTACAGACTTGCTTTTACCGAGAGAAAGCTAACATCCCAGTGTGCTTCTGCTCCTCCTTCAGATGTCCACATAGTCGCTCCTGTGCTACCTCCTGGGCCTTCTGAGACTCACCATGTTTGTCACTCAGGAATAATGATGGTTAGCCCCAGATCATTTTGACACACAGAATGTAGAATATTTGAGCGTTCACTTAACATTGCCTCTGGGTAATCCCCCTAGATAGCTTTGGTTGTAAATCACCCTTCACACTTGTGGTCCCTGCTGCTCTTCTTCTCCCTCTTCTTTGTCTTCTTATTTTTGCTGTAGCCTCACCTTTAGACATCACTTTGGTAATTTTTCAACAGCAACAAGATTTCTAGTCTTGTTTTTGTTTTATTTATTTATTTATTTTGCAAAATACATATTTTTTTTTTTTTTTTGTTTTCTTTACAAGGAAGCCTTTTTCCAGGTCTGACTTTGTGTCTCTATGTTAAAAATCTTTGTTGAAAAAATATTTTGAAAAATATGAGTTTTACTTTTAACAAATTGAGGGTTTTCTCAAATATTTACCCTAAGTGCCTGGAAGGAGAGGAGGCTATACTTTCTACTACATCTTGACAGCATCAAAATATTCAGAGAAACTTCGACAAATTACCTCAAAATATTTTTATTCAGGACGCTTGAGCTGCTGCAGGGGCAAATGCACCCACTGCATTACTTTAGATATGAATGCCCTTCGGGTGTCTTGGACATGCAATTGTGCCATCTGCAACGTGCTCCTGTCTCTGAGTCTGCACAGTGTGAAGGAAGCATGGCCACCAGTGAGGTGCTTCCATTAAATGCGGCCCAGTGGGCTGCACTGGTGAATAAGTACCCTTTACAGGAAAGACTGTCACATACTCCTCCTGTGGGACAGGTAGGCCTGTGGCCCAAACACAGCCTAACACACCCAACACAGCCTAACACACCCAACACAGCCTAACACACCCCACACAGCCTAACACACCCCACACAGCCTAACACACCCAACACAGCCTAACACACCCAACACAGCCTAACACACCCAACACAGCCTAACACACCCAACACAGCCTAACACACCCAACACAGCCTAACACACCCAACACAGCCTAACACATCCAAACACAGCCTAACACACCCAACACAGCCTAACACACCCAACACAGCCTAACACACCCAACACAGCCTAACACACCCAACACATCCTAACACACCCAACACATCCTAACATATCCCAACACAGCCTAACACACCCAAACACATCCTAACACATCCCAACACATCCTAACACACCCAACACATCCTAACACACCCAAACACATCCTAACACATCTCAACACATCCTAACACACCCAAATACATCCTAACACACCCAAACACATCCTAACATATCCCAACACATCCTAACACACCCAAACACATCCTAACATATCCCAACACATCCTAACACACCCAAACACATCCTAACATATCCCAACACATCCTAACACACCCAAACACATCCTAACACATCCCAACACATCCTAACACACCCAAACACACATCCTAACACACCCAAACACATCCTAACACACCCAAACACATCCTAACACATCCCAACACATCCTAACACACCCAAACACACATCCTAACACACCCAAACACATCCTAACACACCCAAACACATCCTAACATATCCCAACACATCCTAACACACCCAAACACATCCTAACACACCCAAACACATCCTAACATATCCCAACATATCCTACCACACCCAAATACATCCTAACACACCCAAACACATCCTAACACACCCAAACACATCTTAACACACCCTAACACATCCTAATACACCCAAACACACATCCTAACACACCAAAACATGTCCCAACATATCCTAACACATCCCAATACATCCCAACACGCCCTAACACACTCTAACACATACTAACACATCCTAACATACCCTAACACATCCTAACACGTCACAACACACCATAATAGATCCTAACACATCCTAACACACCCTAACACAACCTAATGCATCCTAACACCTGTAAATATTCTAAAAGTTGATTTTCTCTTGTCAACATGTTTTTCTGCTATAAGAAGGATTGGTTTTCATTTCAACAAATTAATCTCCACAATGATCTCTTTTAGGCCGATGATGGAATATGTGTGCTCAGCAAGCACTGGGACCCTCATACCGAAATAACAATAACAATAATAGTAACCAAAATATAGAAGTCCCTTTGAGGTCATTCTCAGTAAAGTATTTGAAAATGAAAACTGTAAGTATAAGAATTTGGTTTTTCTGGGCCTGGAGTGATGACGGCTCAGCAGTTCAACATGCTTGATGCTGTTGCAAAGGATGTGAGTTCCGTTCCCTGAACCCACACTGGGCATCTCAGAACCACCTGTAGCTCCAGCTCCATGGGACCCAACACCTTCATTTGGCTTCCATAGGCACCTGCACACACATGGCATGCGCGCACACACACACATCAAAAATAAACCATTTAAAAAAGGATTTACTTTTTCTACTAGCACATTTCTTATATTATTAAAATCTATATGAAATGCATTGCTTTGTAAAATGTAAAAATAACTTTCCTACAGTTAAAAGACTTTTTTTTCTCTAATAATTCTTTTTTTCCCCTACTGAATAGGAAATTTCCTTTGCGTTGAGCTACAAATTCCTACGTATATCCAGATGTTTCTGTATTTTCTAGTCTGTTCCACATGTTTGTCTGCCTGTGACTAAGCAATTAACATGTGAACACAAATGGCATACCCTAATTTCATCAGACCAAGTGTGTGCTCATTACAAGTGTTTTCTCCCTCACATTTCCCTCAAGCACTAAAAGGAATGAGTTCACTTTCACTTATGTACAGTCCATTAGCTTGAGTTAAGAAAATAGTCTCCTTATTCAAGAGCAAGGAGCCAAGGTTAAGAGAAGTTGGTAAGAGCAGATTGTCAGTGTCAACAATCTAAGGACAGCTTTGGCTCCATCTCCTCACACTTGAGGGGAGCACCAGCTGATGGGGTGAGTTCTTGGTGCTCGCATGGGAAAACCCAGCTGAAGCATGTGAGCGGAGAGCAACAGAAAGCAGTATTGCAACCACAGGAAACACCAGTTTCCTGAAGCGTTGAGAAGGCTGGTGACAAGAATCTGCCTGTGGTTGAGAGGGAACTGGATAGATGCTGTTTGGAGCTTGGTGACTGGGATCGGGGCCCTGAGTTCTCTTCCTTAGTAGATGTTACAGAGGTTGAGGATGCTCCGGGTCTCATCAACAAACCGTACAATGAAGAGAGTTGACAGGTCAAGTGCATTCTGAGTAACCTCTCAAGAGTAGACAGTCCAATGGGTAAAAAGCATGTGAGAAATATAGAAAACAGGCTGAAGAGCAAAAGGTCACCCCTGAGGAACACTGTAAAATAAAGTTAGTAGGCAGCCTTTGTCAGGCTGAGGCTACAGAAGAGCACAAAGCTTCTGCCACCTCTCGGTCACTCGCAGCAAAGTCTTCAATCTTCCTTTACTGTCCTGCAGTTAAACAGGCCTGTTGCTTTATCTTGCAGTAAGATGTTCCTTGGATCTGACTATTCTGGAAGGAGCAATAATGGGAGGCTTTTGACCACAGGAAGTCTACATTGTTTAGACTGATGATGTGTGACGATTACTATACACAGGAGACTTGAGTGCACTTAGAAACGCCCAGGAGGTGGTGAGGAGCACCTGAGTGTGTATCCTGTGCTGGTGTTTCTGAGGAGGATTCACTGATGAGGAAACACCCACACTAGATGTGTACAGTCCCCTTTTTATCTGGCATCTGGACAGAATCACGGAAGAAAGCCAGTCAAGCGCCCTGATTCTCTTCTGCTTCCTACTCACTGGGGTGTGAACTGGTCAACTGCATCTTGCCCTCCTTGCTCTGATAGACAGAGGCCTCTGAAGTTCAGAACCAAGACACGATTTTCCTTGCTTTGCTGCTGGCAAGTGCTTGGCCCCCAGCAATGATGATAGCAACTAAAGCAATATTGACAATATGGAGAGACTCTCAGTGCATGAACAGAGAAATACAGTGTCTCTGCTATAATTTAGAGAGTCCTAAATGTATTTTGGAGATGTTCTGATTTTCAATGTGCACATTTTAAATATGTTCTTCTTATATTTTACTGATATTGATCTTGTGTTAATTTCAGGTTCAGTTTTTTCATTGATAAAGATCTGAAGCACAGCTTTTATTCGCAATTTACTTATGACGTGGCACTTCCTTAATAAGTCTGATGAGACCTCATGGAGGCCCACTATTTTTTCATATCTAATTAACCTGTGAGCTGCGAGAGCAATTTCCATGGCTCTTCATGTATGGCTATACAAATATATCCTCCATCCTGTATTTCTTTTATTATTTTGTCACAGTCATTCTTTAGCTGCTACGGGCTCTGGCCCCTGCTGTGTTGGGCCAGCACACTCTTGACTCATCTGCAAGCTGGATTCTAACCCCAGGCAGGATAAGGGTCTCTCACTTGACTTCCTCCACAAGCAGGACCCTTCCCCATCTCACCCTACACAGACATCTCCTACTGAAGCTAAACTCCTGTGCTATGAGGTGGACTCTATAAATAGAGGCAGTTGCCTTGAGGGATCTGAGACTTGTACAATTTTTTTTCTCATGAAAAATGTCATGGTGACTGATGGGTGGGGTTCCATTCATTCCTAGGAAGCTGTTATGAGCAGATCCGTGACCACCTAGAGGTCCTGCACAACCTGACTGGCCTCACCGGGGAGACAAGTATCTTAGCTGCATAAGGTCACATATAATGTACACCTGTTGGTGGTACTCATCAATGCAATTGTCTTGAGGAGACAATTGGGTTGGGTTGTCTCTAGGCCATATCAAAAAAAAAAAAAAAATACAGGAAGAATTATAAAACCCTTGACATTGTAACTCAGAGTTTGTCCCCAGCATTGAAGAAAGTCTAAGCATTACTTCAGTGTGGTTTAAACAGCATCAATAGCATCAAACACCTATGGAAACTCTGGCCGCTCACTGCTTTAATCTATGTACTGTATATGAGCAATGGCAAGTGTGTGTCTGGTTCTGTGCTCATTGGAAGCAGAGAGCTCATGACACTGAAATTTGTCCTCATCGGACCCTGACATGGTACTGCTATGCACTTTCAGAAGCCTAAGGCCAAAAGCAGCAACCCCTTTCAAGGACAGGTGGTCACATTGACTTCAAAGCACATGACCTTGACCCTTAGGGCCTCGGCTAACTGCAGTCAGCCCCAACTAGCTGTATTTCTAGCACCACTCCCAGGCATAGACCCAGGTCTCTACCAAAGCAGGGGCCTTTTCTGCCCTTCCTCCAGAATGGTCTTTCTCCACGGAGCCTCTCACAGAACCAGTGTCGCCTGCTTGGGTACACTGTCTTATGCAAGCAGGGGGAGTGGACATCACGCCCACAAACAAGACAATGAAAAAGGAGCACTGACAATTTTTTTTTAAAGCCACTGAAAAGACATTGAAAAGAACCAGAAGAGCAAAAAGGCTTTTTCTCAGAGAGAAGACAACTGCTGTGGGGCTGGGATAGCTGCTGGATTGCAATCAGGTGATTGGGGGCGGGGAACAGAACCGGTGCTGCCAGCAGAGCTGATATAAGATAGACCCTACCACACACTGGTGATAGGGTGTGGCGGGGCCATTCTCTCAAGAGGTGGACCCGCTGCAGCAAGGGTGAGATGTGTGAAAGCCACGCTGCATCTGCTGATGAGGCGAGACACAGGTGCCACAGCTGCTGTCAGGTGTGCTGGCTGGACTCTGCTGCCACATCTGGCTCCAACACAGCAGAGCTGACACAGAAGCTTCGGGTGATTTCTCTGCTCTCAGACTCCGGTGCACAAGATAGTTCTGGCCCCAGAGTGGCTGGTTTCACTGCTTCTTAACACATGTCAAGCTCTGGATCTGTGGAAGTGCGGCTCCACCCATCTAAGGATGGAAACAGACATGCTGTTGATGCAGCTTGAGAAAGGGAAGTGGGACTTGGGGTGCAGGAGAAGACCAGATCCCCAGTAGGAGACCTCCTCCCAGCCTTTCCAAAGACAAAAGTGACCCCTGTCTGCCATGCAAACAGACACTGTCCTACAAAAGGACATGTGGCCAGACGAAGGCCCGGGTGACAGCTCCCAAAAAAATGGAGCCTCCCAAACCTTCCCCCCCCCCCCCGCCAGCACACCAGTTACTGAACCCTCCTCACACTCAGGGTCTCAAGCACTTACCTGAGTCTTCCTCATCCTTGCTCTCTGCTTCGCCGGCCCCTTGTTCCTCCAAATAGGTCAGGAGCATGTGGACACGAACAATAAGGTCTGAGTAAGGCATGTTCTTGATCAAGTAGGCTTTCATCTTTCTCAGAATGGACAGGCATGAGGACTGGCAAAATTCATCAGGTTTCTTGTCCATCCACATATCCAGGAAAGTACAAATGGTCCTGGGGAAAGCAGATGGCCTCAAGCTTAGCGGCCAGGCTTGCTTTTTTTCTGACACACCCGTGTCTCCTTGCAGGGATGTCTACAGGGTAGAAGATGTCCAGCCCTTGTGCATATAGGTATGGTGAGCAGGACTGTGCTGTCCGTGTGAGCAGGGAGCTCCACAGTCCCTGTTCTCAGCCTCTAATGCAGAACATCCAAGCAAGTCTGCCTGGTATGGGCTGTGATCTGGGTGCAGTTTAAGAAGGGTGCCCAAGCCCCTGTATTTCCCACCTGCTCTCCACTTGCAACAACCCTTCCCGTGCAATTCTTCTCACTCTGAGGCATCACTATGCTTGGATATCAATATGCTAGTAGAAACCAGAAGTAATGTGAGATGCAAGCACCGGCCATCCCTTGGCACTCAAGTGTCCCCACATTGGGGACCCAAGCCCTTCCTCTTGTTCCAAAGCAAACTTACTTCTTTACTTGCTCGTCTTCTTCAAAATAAAGGCGGAAGTTATCATACCTAAAGGAGAATAGAAAGGATGTCACCTGTGTGTAGTCCCCGGCCCACCACCTAAAGAAATCTAGAGTACAGGCTGATTCCTAGAGAGGTATCAAAGTATAGAACTTGGAAGTTCTCTCTCACGATTACTCTCACAATTACTAGTTCACCTGCATAAAGTAGGTGTTTCAAATATGTTCACGCAATAAGTGAACACAAACACCTCTATCCAGACATCTCGGTGGGCACTAGGTCCCTCGGATTGCCGTCCATGAATCTCTACATGTCGCTCTTGGGAACGCCAATATCAGTTCTAGAATATCACTTACAAATGGAAGGTCTTTCACCAAGGCCTAGAAAATTTAAGGCAGGGAGAGAGAGCTTTTCAAGGGTCTAGGGGACAGCCACATTCATTAGGGTCTCAGCTCTGGACAGCCCCTTCGCTTGGGCCAAGTCTGGGAGATGCATTTTCTGACTTCGTGCTGCTGGGTCCTGACAGTACTGTAGGCTGACAGTAGACAGAGTCCTTCCCGGAACCGACGAGAGGACCTGAGACCTCTGGGCTTGGAGGTGGACACTCACCGCTTGAACAGCAGGTCCAGCACCTGCTCGGTGGTGGCAAACCTTCGGTATGTGTACAAGAAGGCAGGAACAAAGAAGGGGTCCCCAGCCTGCAGGGAAGGCACCAGATGCTTCACTAGTTTTTCCACCATGTCTGCACTGATGGAGGACTGCCCACAGGGCTCCTTCCGGTCCTCTGGGGCAGGACCCTGCGCACCCTGAGGAGAGATCAAGGCCTAAGCTTGAAACGGGCTCAGGTCTGCAACATTCTCATGGGTTATTATCATTGCAAGTTCCCCTGGAATATTACACTGCCAAGCAGACAGAGTAAAACTAGAGGAGACTGGGACTTTGGAGAGGTTACCTTGACAGTGTGTCCCTGGCCCTGGCTTCCCTGGGCCATGTCTCTTTTCTTCCGGACAAATGGCCAGAGGTGTCGGAGGCAAGAGTGAATCCTGCGCCTCCAGGCACCACCACAGCCTCCTCTCTTGCCTTTCTTGAGGCCTGAGTCTCGAGTAGTCTGAAGGTAGCAAGAGAACATTATGGTCTCTCTAGGGTCTCAGACAAGTGAGCCTGTTGGCTTGGCTCTAAGCAGTTGACTGCCTAACTACCAGAGTTCTATATACTGTTGGGTTATTGTCAAGGAAGTGAGGTCACTTCCTGCTCGTCCCTTTACTGTACCCTCTCTACACAGAGCTTTCCCTAAATGTGTCCAGGTCCCTTCCTCCCAGGTGGACAACTAGTCACAGTCACACACATGTGTCCCATTCCACTGCTCCTAGGGATGTCTGGGAGCATCTCAGCTTTGCAGTCTGAGTCCCTGCTGTTGAATGACATTCATAGCCCTAACCCTAAACTCACCCCTAATTAGCCTAATTGACGACCTGTCATGGTGTCATGGTGAAGAGACACCATGACCCAGGCAACTCTTATAAAGGACATTTCACTGGGGCTGGCTCACAGTTTCAGAGCTTTGGTCTATTACTGTCTTGGCAGGAAGCATGGCAGCTTGCAGGCAGTCATGGTGCTGGAGAAGCCAAGAGACTGGCATCCTGATCTAAGGGCAGCCAGGAGAAGACTGGCTTGCCCAGGAAGACAAGAAGGGGCACTCATTCCACAATGAGTGGAGCATGGTCTTAGAAAACCTCAAAGCCCATCTTCACAGCGACACAATTCCTCCAACAAGGCCATACCTACTCCATGGTGTTTGATTACAGAAGTATAAAACAACTCAAACTCCCAACTGTAATACTTTTTAGTGTAAGTGCATGAAATTGCACAAGTTTTTAATGTGTTGAACCATAGTGTTGGGATCTTGTAAATGTGGCTTCCATGCTATGAGTAGAAGACGCTGTCTCCCAGAACACTGCCTGGTCATCTGGCTCTTCTTATGTTTTTATATTTCCTCTTTCATGGTGTTCCCGGAGCCTTAGGGGTAGGGGTTGTGTTGTAGATAGTTGGGATTACATGCCTCACAGTCACTTGTTCTATGCATTTTGCTGAATTGTAAGCTATAATAGTCTCCATCTGTTGCAAAAAGACACTTGGTTGATGAGGAGTGAGAGCTACATTCCTTCACCTGTGAATTTAAGGATGAAGAGAGAGAATATGGCTAGCCACCATACTGATTTAGGAAAACAGCAGAAATAGGCTCTCCTAGTCTATTTCTCTCTATTCTAGTCTATTACTCTCCACCCAGTAGAAATTGGCTAGGTTTGCAGAAGTCTGTATTAATTTCTTTCTGTCGTGAGCCCTAAGCACAAGAAGACAACTATTGCTCTTGAATCAAGATAAAAATACCACCATTGCATTACTGTGTTATCTTGCCAGGTTAGTTAGTTTTGAGGTTCATAGGATTTACAGCTGGGTAGGACTGTTGGTGGCTTTTCTCCTTTGGCAGCTTTCTTAGCTTCTTTGAATAGCAGAAGAGCCGTTCATCAAAACCTTCCCAAACAGTTCCCGTTTGACTCCTCCAATCCTGTGTCTGAGGTGTGGGCTACAGTATGATTTTCCTTCATGCTTTGGGAAGCAACCAAGGGCAATTGAGACAGCATAAGTTGTTTGGGAAGTCTTCTGTATCCTCTCTGTGACAAACAATACAAAAATGGTGTCTCTTATGGCACTGTGACTCTTGGTGGAAGCATTATCACCACATGTAACATGACTCAATTTAAACAATATATGCACACAGATAGAGTAAATCTATTTTGAATAATCTTATAATGCTCCCTGGGGCTTTGCAAGCATCCTTAATGCTGTTTATCTCTCCTTCCTCCCATTTCCCTCAGTTGATGAGGCCAAGCGTTCTGTGGGCACTGCTTGACAAAGTTGCAGTGCCCAGGCAACCAAGTGTCCTCTCCAAGCCTCCTGGGGACACTGCTTGACAAAGTGACAGTGCCCAGACAACCAAGCATCCTCTCCTATCCTCCTGGAGACACTGCTTGACTAGGTTCCAGTGACCCATCAACCAAGCATCATGAAGGCCTGTTTGACAAACTTCCAGGGTCTGGACGTCTTGGATTGACCCTTCACCACCCTTGGGGCATAATTCTTGCTGTTAAAAGCCCTCTCTCCAAAGCCTGGAATTAGAAGAATGTAAGAAAGTCTGATGTTAATAAAAAATAATAAAACTAATAGAAGTTCCCTGGGAAAACAGCTATGCAGAAAATTGAGTCTTCCATAGAACCTATTTAGATTTACTTTTAGATTATTAATAAATGATAAATTAATAAATAAGCATAAGATAGAGGATCTGAGAAGAAATGTTAAAGAAGAAAAACCTAGGTAAAATTTAAAAGCTGACAAACTGTCATTGAATCTAGGCTTTCAGGCTCAGCTTCAGAAATAAAAAACTAGCATGGACAGGAATAGATTTTGATCAGGCTATTGTTGACAGACTTGGTACCTTCCTGAAGGCAAAGTAAACAGCTTTAGGAACCATGATGTTAGGATTACACACCTCACATCCCCACCAATCTTAAAGAAGAAAACTCTGAGTTAAAAGAAAACTTATTTTATAATAATGTTAATTTTTAATTCCTATGAAATTTGCTGTTTGCTCACTTTATTTCTCTTGTTCCTATACACTTATATAACCAAGGAAGAATTAAACCTATATAATCAATACTTAAAGTTTCCGGGGAAATGATTTTGTGTATAAATAAAGCTTGCCTTCTCTTTCTTCAATGCCTATTATGGTCTGTGCTGGTGCTTTAGTCTCCACAAGCTCCTCTGGGCCGTGGTTCGTTGGCTCTGATGGTCTTCTTGTGGCCTCCAGGGTTTTCTACCCTTCCCCCCACTGATTTCCCTTTTTATTCTGATCTAAAAATAATCAAGAACATAACAAATGAGACAGTTGTGGGGACAACAACACAAAATAAAAGAAAAATTAAAAATAAATAAATAAATAAATAAATAAAGCTTGCAAGAGACATGGGTTGTCAGAGGAGCCATCTTTAGACATGCTTCCTCTCTGTCCCTTTCTCATGAAGTGAAACTAAATGGTGTCAGCATCTGATTCTTTCCTTCTCTTGCTTCAGCCCTTCTTCCAGCCCTCACCGCATCTGTGCTGGACCCTGGCAATTTGAATGATACTTCCTCCTCCTTCCACAGTCAGTTTTCACTACCATTTCCCCCATTCCCCTCTCTGTAGCATCTACGTCCTACTATCTCCTTCTAGGCTCCTATCTTCCCATGGTGCCCTTCTATTTTCCTGGCTTCCGCAGTTGCTCCAGGTTATACACTCATACCTGTAGATGAGCTGGGATCCACAAATGTGGGAGGACATGGAGCACTTTTCTCTCTGGGTCTGGGTTACCTCACTCAATATAATATGCTAAACAACTTTGACCATAAAAATTTCAAGTAATGGTTTTACCTTTTATAGAATTGTAGTGCATTTTCAAGATTCTCATTGACCGGGCAGGAGAAACAAATATATCTTGTGTATAGCATGCAGCCACCCATGAATTTGATTGCAACACAAAAGAAAAATGTTAAAGGCCAGTTATCAGAGTTAAATCCATATGTAAAAAAATTAACTGGTGATTTAACTATTCATTATTATATAACCTAAAAATTTCAAAGGAAAACAAATAAGAAACCAGTAGAACTATATGGTTCTGATATATAAAGCTATGCATATCCCCAAATCAAACTATAATGTAAAAAACTCAGAAATTTAAAATTAGCAAAACATGAGTTGGAGAGAAACCTCAGCCGCTAAGAGCAATGGTTCTTCTTCCAGTGGACCTGGCTTAATTGCCAGACCTCTAGTGGCTGACCATGGCCGTGTGTAGTCTCAGTCCCAGAAGATCCACTGCCCTTTTTTAGCCTCCACAGACATCAGGCATTCATATTGTGCATAGAAAACATGCAGATTAAAAAAATCATATGAAAGAAATAAGAAAATAATATTTTAAAAATAATAATTAGGTCAGGCGCAGAGGCATGTGCCAGTAATCCTAGTACTCAAGGACTCAGAGGTAGACTGATCTCTGTGAGTTCCAGGCCAGCCTAGCATACAAAGGAAGTCCAGGACTGCCAAGGCTACACAGAGAAACCTGAAACCTGTCTCAAAAAAGAAAACAAAACAAAATCAAAGATAGTGAAACATGTGTTCTAACACTCATTTTAAGGTGTTCAATGGCAAGAATTCATTTCATTTTAGGAAAAACATATGACAGGCGCTAACTGTTATGGAAATTTTTAATCAAATAAGAAATATAGTTTCATAGACACTTTCCTTATACTTAGAAAAATTGCTAGAAAAAAAAATTGAAAACCGAATCAAAATGTTAATGCAGTGCCACTAATGGACAGGATTAAATCAATGTTAATGCAAGGCCTGTACTTTTGTCACAACTCATCCAAAATTCCCCCCTTTAAAATGATTTCAGACAGTATGCTAAGGAAACATTGCTTTGATTGTATTTTGTGCAGATATGACCATGTTTCTAGGACTCCAGGAACTATCTTCTTACTTATTTCTAAGAATTTTGTATTAAAAGAACTATATGAGAGAACCCATGCAAGCCATTTACCAGAGATGAGAGTGTGAAAATCTGCCTTGTACAGTGATCAGTAGTCTTCTCTTTAATCCTTAGTAAAAAAATTTAAGCATGATCTAACAGAGTAATGCCCTCTAAGGAAAATAAGTTTCCTTATTATATGTACCTCTGAACTACTTGATAGTTTAAGATAAAATATAATTCAACTTCTCAAGAAGGGGAAAGAATTTCTCTTTTGGCTCTCTTCTGCATTTACACCTTAAATTGTCATGCTTATGTGAGATGGTATATGACCTGATTTCTTTCATACTGACTAAAGAGAATTTTATTTATCTTGTTTTTAATTTAACTATAACTGAAAGTGTTTTGTATTCATCATTTTGGTGTGCACAAGGACCCAATCCATGTCTAGTAAGCATTGAAAATCTTATCCCATCATGCTTTTCAAAACATTGAAACTGTTAACATGAAAATTACAGCCAGCAGGGGTCTGGAATTTATGCATCAAAGTAGTCAATTAACATATTGCCCTTGAATAAAGGTATTTAACTTCAGTGTTGACCAGGAGCCCTGAAACATATCCCTGTGCAACATTACTAATACAAGAAGAACCTAGGAAAGAATGAGGCTGCAAACACCTTCTACAAAGTGTTAGCACTCCTCTGTACATTAACATCATGACAAAGCCTTCAAAGCCAACTGCCAAGGTGCACTGATTGAAAGGGACAAGCCAATAACCAATAATCACGTTAGACAACAAAAACTAGATGGATGGCATTTCTATCATATTTAAACTGTTTCTTGTTTTTATATTAAATTTTCCCCAGTTTAAAAACAAGCTCTACATTCTCATGTGCTTTCTTTGCAGTTTCATCATTTAAATTTCACTCTTCGATGTTTTACACTTTCAATGTTGTCCTCACATCGGAGAGAGAATGAAAAATATCATTAAATTATTAGTACATAATCTGGCAAATACCATAGAAAATTTAATTGGCTAAGATTCCAAATTGGAAAGAGAAGTAAGATATTCTTTCAAATCAACCTTATAAATTCACTAGAAATCAAAGTTCATCCTCACAAAATTCTATCAATTTACAAATACATTTACTATGTAAAGTTTCATCTTTAGATTTTGTTCATCTGAGATATAGTCACACACTAAAATAAAATGAAAAGAGAACTAAAAATAATAGTAATTCATTAGATTGCTTGCATAGCATGTGTGAAAACATGAGATTGAGCCCAATAATTATTTAAATGTGTATGGTTAATTGGTGTCATTTCACACTTTATAAAACTTCAAAACTCTCTTTCCTACAAAACACTGAACATAACTGTTCAGCCTTCCCTGACATATGTAGCATGATGTAAACACACAAAACATTTCCTCAAAGCCAAGCTTTCCCTCCTCCAGCTGTAGAGCTCTCCCAACTGTGCTTCAGAAAGCATTAGGAGAGGATTCCTTTCTTTTCACTCTGACTCTTCCCCTTGTAGACCTTACCTTTGTTTTATATGGAGGTGGTTTGAGGTGATCTTTTGTTTAGGTTTTCAGGTCTGTTACAGAATGATAGACAACCAGTTGGCTACCTGAACCTGTTGTGAAATAACAAGAGATGAAATACTTTATTTCAGTATATATTCAAGCAGTGTACAATTTGAGATGCACTCATATGCTTCACAATTGTATATCGAGTAAGCACAAAATCAAATGCATTACGATAAGCTTTCAGTTTAAAAATGAAACTATTTCTGCGTTTGGTCAGCTTAAAATCCAAGGGGGCTGAGAGATATGATAAATATAGACGTTGTAACTTTTAATAAGTGGTAAGATGCTATGCAGTTCCATTATCAAATCTCCTGGGCTCAGAAATATGTCCCAGATTAAGAGATGATGCACTTAAGCATGAAACATGATGAGGAAGTGATTGGACGGGTGACAAGAAGTGGTCACTCCACCGTGTGTGGTGAGGCTGTGTTGCCATCTGTCCCCAGCCAAGGAGAAAGAACATACGAAGTGCAGCCAAGGCCCATGCAGAGGACAGAGCATCAGTGAGGCACTAGTGCAGCAGCAATCCCTAGAAATCGCCAGAAGCACCTTGAATATGTGCATGTACTATAGCAATGCTAGGAACCGAGTAGACATTGATGGAGAGACTCCTGATGACCGGTGCTCACAGACTGACTGGGATTGTATGTTCCCCCAATAGCCAGGCTGAACATAAACCGAGGCCAATTGAGAGAATCAAAAGAAAGTTGTTGCAGCAACATAAGGTAAGGAACACTAGGTAGACCTGTTCTGATAATCTGAACAACAGGAATCCAGCTACCTCTGAGGCCTTTAAATACATAAAAAAAAAAAAAAAACAAAAAACAAAAAAAACAAAAAAACTGAGATGCAAAACTCAAGAAAGAAGCTGCACAGTAAAGATGCTTTAAATTTGAAATTTGTTCTGAGAGCTGTATATGTGAATATATACATATTTTTTCAACCCTTCTCTCTCTCTCTCTCTCCAATTCTTCCCATTCTCTCCCCATCCTCCAATTCGTGACCTCCTTTTCTTTAATTACAGTAGTGATATGTGACTGCTGAATGCGTTTAATGCTGCCCGTATGTTCAAGGTTGACTACTTTGTTTTTTTATTTATTTAATTTATTTTCTTTACATCCTGACTGTAGACCCCTCTCTTCTCTCCTCCCAGTCTCACCCTCAGTCCCTCTTTTCCCTATTCTCCCTTCTCTATTCCTTAGAAAAGGGAGCACCCCTGCCCGTCTCACCCCAGCTCAAGTTTCATTATAACAGAGGGCATCCTCTTCCCATGTGTCTGCCAAGGCAGCTCGGCCAGGGGTGATTAATCAGAAGGCAGGCAATAGAGTACATGTCAAAGATGGCCCTCACTGCCTTTCCTAGGGGACCCACATGAAGCTCAACCTGCTCATCAGCTAGGTCTGTGTAGGCAACCTCAGTCCAGTCCATTCTAGGTCCACAGTTGGGTGCCTCAGTCTCCTCAAACACCGGTGAGCCCTGGTTAGTTGGCTCTATTGGTCCTCTTGTGGAGGTCCTGTCACCTCCAGTTCCTTCTGCCCCCCCCCCCACTTTTACACATGACTCCCTACACTGACTTTGGGCCTCAGCATCATTTACAATATCAGAGATGGAGGGAGTGTCCAATCAATGCCTGGCCCAACCTGAGACCCACCCAACGGGAGAGAGGCAACCTCTGGCAACGTTAATGAGATTCTGCTATGCTTGCAGACGGAAGCCTAGCATATCTGGCCTCTGAGAGGCTCCATCCCGCATCTCTATCTTTTATCCCTGCATATCTTGCAGGCAGGGTAAATTTTGTCTCAAAGTTTTGTGGGGGGATTGGTGATCCCATCCCTCCACTAGAAGTGCTGTCCATTTAGAGGGAGTCCTTTTCACTCTCTATGACCCCTGCTACCAGGAATCTCAGCCAGAGACTCCTCTGTATCCTCCCTGAAGCCAATGCTTTCATTGAGGTCTAGCTTGTCACAGATGCCTGCCCATGGTAAATAAGGAGGACCCAATGAGGATTCTTAAATCTTCCTGTCACAACTTCTGAGGCTCTCCCGACTGTTACGTATAGGGGTTGTGTTGTAGACATAACAATTACCTTGTGTATTTCATTATTCGCCCCTTCAGGCATTTCCCTTATTTTGACGAATGTGGTTTTCTGTAATGGTCTTTATGTATTGCAGAAAGATTTTGTGATGAGGGCTGAAAGTTATACTTATCCGAGGGGATCATATTTGTAACTGTTTGGCAATTACACTGGTTTAGAATAGTGGCACTAGAAGGTTCTCCTTTGGGTCTGTCACCTCACTAACATTGGGTAGTTGCCTGTATTTTGAACACTAGGTATTGATTCTCTTGTAATGGGTGGGTTTTATGTTCACATAAACAGCTATTCTTTACCCCTAAAGATGTAAGTGACACCGGTGCACCATTTGCTGTTGCCTCAGGGGTCTTATCATTGTTGTGTTTGGAGGTTTTGTAACTGGGGCAGACTATTGCTTGCTTCTCATTGGCAGCTTGCATACTACCTTATTGATATGAGAACTAGTCTTCGGGGATGGGACACTCAGATATATTCTAGCATGCTGTCCTATGTACTAAGTGTGTAGTGTCTTCAAGAATAGGGTCTTACTTTCTAATTATGAAGGGAAGAAACTGTAGACTACATTATTTAATAGGCCTCTTTGATTCTCCTAGCCAACATACAAGTAGTCAATAGCTTTCGGGGGGTGGTGGTTATTCCTCTTGACATAACCTTATTCAAACTATCTATATACCAGTATATGTTGTATGTGTTTGTGTGTATGTGTGTGTATGTGTGACCACAGACATAGTACACTGGTGCAATCAATGAAAAATAGTAGAAATGGAAGGGCAGATTTAACCATGAAGAGGGGAAGGAAAGCAACACAGAGGAAGAGCGAGGGAGGAAGGATAAGAAACACTAAGGTTTTTTAAGTCATAAGGAAACATTATTTTCTGTTTGCTTTCAAATGTATTTAATAGAGGCTGGTGAGAAGACTTAGTGGTGAAGAAGTGTTTCTGATCTTACAGAGAACTTAGGATTTATTCCCAGAACTCACGTGGTTATACATATCTGGACCTCTATTTCCAGGGGTCCTGAGGCCCTCTTCTGTCTTCCTTGGGCATCAGGCATGCACATGGTGCACATAAATACGTTTAGGCAAAGTGCTCATACACAGAAGATTAAAAAAAATCTTTTGAGGTTGTAAAATGCAATATGTGTGTGTGTGTGTGTGTGTGTGTATACATACACATACATATGTGTTTGTGTTTATGTGTATATATAAATATAACTTATTCTGTCAGTCTGCAGAAAATCAAGATCCAAATATAGAACATGCAATAAAAGCTCATCCACAACTTAAGCCACAGGATAGTTTAAAATGAATATGTGTGAACCATCACCACAAAGTAATTCAAAGAAGAAATTTCTAAAATGACAAAAATATCTCTCAAAATCATTCAACTATTTTTAAACTAAGTAAGAGAAATCAAAATAACTCTGGTCAGAGATAATGACAACAGCTAGGGGAGGTAAAATACCATAAGGAAAATTAAAATATAGGTCACATTCTTATTTAAGAAAATAGAAAAAATTACCAATCTTAATAGAAGTTAATATTACCCTGGTTACAAGTTTATATGTGTCATAAATAAGTATTTACCTCAGCCCTTTAAATAAAACTTTATGTACAGTTAAGCATTTGGAAGTCAATCTGTCACTTGCTGTTGAGTTCTAAACTTATGGGATGGCTCATAAGTGCAGTGAATATTTGAGAAACCAAACCAAATTAAAAGTAATTTAAAAATAAATAAATGCAAAATTCTAAGAGGAGGACATGAAGTTGTAATGAATACATGACATGGGTTGCTGAGGGAGGGGAAATGAGGTGTGGGCATGACTATGTTACTGTGTGTACATGTATGTTTCAAAGACTAGATATTTAAAACCTATCTCATATTGCATAATTTTTGTTAAAAGTAGCCATATATTTTTCTAGAATTTAATTTGGATATCTGTTATATGGAAACTAAAACATATCAAAATAGTTACATTTGTTGAAACTGTTTAAAAGGTATGTAGAGAATAAGAACTCATGGGAGTGTAGCCAGACAGTGGAGGTGTGCACTTCTAGTCCCAGCACTTGGGAAGCAGAGGTAGGTGGATGTCTGAGTTCAAGACTGGCCCAGTCCCCAGGGGTCCTGCTTAAACTAAGGCACCAGCCAAGGACAATACAGGAGGTAAACTTTAAACCCCTTCCCAGATCTAGCCAATGGTCAGAATATTCTCCACAGTTGAGTGGAGAGTGTGATACGACTTTCTCACGTACTCTGGTGCCTCACATTTGACCATGTCCCCTGGAGGGGGAGACCTGGAGGCACTCAGAGGAAGGACAGCAAGTAGCCAAGAAGAGACTTGATACCCTATGAGAATATACAGGGGGACGTAATCCCCCTCAGGAACAGTCATAGGGGAGGGGAATAATGGGAAAATGGGGGGGGGGGAGGAATGGGAGGATACAAGGGATGGGATAAACATTGAGATGTAACAAGAATAAATTAATAAAAAAAATAATGTAAAAAAAAAAAAAAAGACTGGCCCAGTCTATGGAGTGAGTCCCAAGACAACCATCACTATACAGAGAAACCTTGTCATGAAAAACCAACCAACCAACCAAAGTAAAAAAAAAAAAAAAGTCTTCAGAAGTGTGAAGATGATGCTCCAATGTTATAATTTTGCATGACTGTTCAGGAGGCAAACGGTCTCTGTCAACTTCTCCTTTGCTAAGCTGCCAACCTACACTCCCTGTTCACTCAGGTAATTTTATTCCTTCTCAAGTCTCTGATGAGGTTGAAGACCACATAGCATATCTTACAATTAAGCTAAGTTGTTTAGGTGTTAGGAGGTTTATAGGTCTAGACAGATGTTCTAAGTTGATAAAGATGAGATATGATAGACATTTACATTCAGAGTTTTAGACTCACCAAGATAGGAAAGATGTTTTCAAGCTGCCAAATACAAATAGCCAAAACATTATGAATGTAAAATTTATATAATTCCTGATTGTTTCATGTTTCTTCTTACTGTAGTTTATTATATATATGTTTAATAATATAAATATATATCTAAAAATATTTAATAAAAAAATAAAAAATAGGAGACCCAAGATAGCAGTGCCTAACACACACCTTGTTTGACCAGCAAGACAGCAGTGAACATTTGAGCAACCCAAGGTCTATCTGAGACCCATAAAACAACAGCACTGGTAATCCACAGGTGAGAGGGCTCCAAATTGTGTGCACATGGTAAAGACCTGGCTGTCTATGGATCTAAAAGCTAGCACCACACAAGCAAGCAGCCACCAAGCTTACGGGTGTGCAGGCAGTGTCTGAATTCCCAGGGCACAGAAACATCCTTTTCTCCTGAAAATGCCAGTGTCTGTGGGTCCAAGCCCCAAGCAGACACCACAGATGAGAACACAAGTGGATCTGACCACAGGCCACCTAGAAAACCCACTGAAAACTCCGGCAGGCCAAACAACCACCTGGGTTCCTAGGTGAGCACTTGCCGGGCTGGCGGGCAACTACTGAATTCCCAGGGTACAGTAACAGCCTTTGTTCTCGAAAACGCCAGTGTCTATGGGCCCTACCCATGAGCAGACACCACAGACTAGAACACAAGTGGATCTGACCACAGGCCACCCAGAAAACTCCAGGTGTCCAAGCAGCCACCAACCACAGGCTCCAACACCACAATGGGAAGAGGTCAGTGTAAGAACACGAGTAACAATCCCCAGATACTGCCAGAAATCAGCAGTCCCACCACCACCACAAGCCCTGGAGATGCTATCACAGATGAGGTACAAGAGCAAGATTTACAATCTGAGATTATGAAAATAATAGAGGCCTTAAAGGAGGAAAAAAAATCCCTCAGACTAGAATAGGAATATGCAAAGAAAGAGAGGGAAGAACTGAACAAATTGCTTAAAGAAATTAGTGAAAGACAGGAAACAACAATCAAACAGGGGAAATAAATAAATAAAAGGTTTCAAGACCAAAAAAAGGAAATAAAAGCCATACAGAAAATGCAATCTGAGATAATCCTGGAATTGGAAAACCCAGGGAAGAGTACAGGTTCTACAGACACAAGCATTAACAGCAGAATTGAAGAGACCAAAGAAAGAATACCGGGGATAGAAGATATGACTAAAGAAATAGATATAGTAGTCAAAGAAAATTTTAAATATAAAAACCTCCTGACACAGAATATCCAAGAAATCTGGGACACTATGAAAAGACCAAACCTAAGAATCATAGGGATAGAAGAAAAAGAAGACTCCCAACTGCAAGGCCCAGAAAATATTTTCAACAAAATCATGGGAGAAAAATTCCCCAATCTAAAGAAAGAAATGCGGATAAATATACAAGAGGCCTATAGAGCTCCAAATAGACTGGACCAGAAAAGAAAATCCTCCTATCACATAATAATCAAATCACTAAGCGTACAGAACAAAGAAAGAATGTTAAAAGCTGCAAGAGAAAAAGGCAAGTCATATATAAAGGCAAACCTATCAGAATTACACCTGACTTCTCAATGGAGACTATGAAAGCGAGAAGGGCCTGGACAAATGTCATACAGACTCTAAGAGACCACAGATGCCAACCCAGACTATTATACCCAGCAAAACTTTCAATCACCACAGATGGAAAAGACAAGATATTCCATGGCAAATCCAACTTCAAACAGTACCTAGCCACAAATCCAGCTTTACGGAAGATAAGATACTAGAAGGAAAACTCTAACTCAAAGAGGGTAACTTTATACAAGAAAATAAATAACCCCATATTCGCAAAAACAAAAGAAAGGAAGTTCTCTCTCTCTCTCTCTCTCTCTCTCTCTCTCTCTCTCTCTCTCACACACACACACACACATACAACCACTATCAACATCAAAATAATGGGGACTAATAATCACTGATGACTAATATCTCTCAACATCAATGGCTTCAACTCCTCAATGAAGAGACACAGGCTAACAGAATGGATTCATAATCAGGACCCATCATTCTATTGCATACAAGAAACACAACTCAGAAATAAAGATAAACATTACCTTAGAATAAAGGACTGGAAAAAGGTATTCAAAGCAAATGGACGCAAGAAACAAGCTGGAGTACCCATCCTAGTATTCAATAAAATAGACTTTCAACCAAAACTAACCAAAAGAGGTGGGGAATGACATTTCATACTCATCAAAGAAAAAATACACCAAGGACATCTCAAATCTGAACATCTATTCCCCAAATACAGAAGCACTCACATTCATAAAAGAAACACTACCAAAACTTAAATCACACAGTGGATCAAACAAATTAACAATGGGAGACTTTGATACCCCCTCTCCCCAACAGACATATCATCAAGACAGAAACTAAATGGAGAAACAAGGAAACTAATAGACATCATAAAACAAATGGACCTAACTGATATCTACAGAACATTTCACTCAAACACAAAAGAATACACCTTCTTCTCAGCACCTCACAGAACCTTCTCCAAAACTGACCATATACTTGGTCACAAAGCAAACCTAAAAAGATACAAGAAAATTGAAATAGTCCCTTGCCTCTTATCAGACCAGCATGGATTTAATCTGGAACTCAAAAACAAAAGAAACAACCTAAAGGCTACAAACTCATGGAAACTGAACAACTCCCTATTCTGACATCTAGGCAAGGGATTAAATAAAAAGAGAAATTAAAAACACCCTAGAATTCAATGAAAGTGAAGGCACAACATACCCAAACTTATGGGACACAATGAAAGCAGTGCTAAGAGGAAACTTTATACCACTAAGTGCCTTTATAAAGAAACTGGAGAGATGTCATATTAGCAACTTAACAGCATACCTGAAAACTCTAGAACAAAAGAAGCACACACACCCAAGAGGAGTAGACAGCTGAAATAATCAGACTCAGGGCTAAAATCAATAAATTGGAAACAAAGAAAACAATTCAAAGATTCAATGAAACCAAGGGCTGGTTCTTTGAGAAAATCAACAAGACTGACAAACATTTAGCCAAAATAACTAAAAAGCAGAGGAGGAGTATTCAAATCAACAAAATCAGAAATGAAAAGGGAGACATAACTACAGACATGAGGAAATCAAAAAAATCATCAAGTCTTACTTCAAAAGCCTATATGGCACAAAACTTGAAAACCTAAGTGAAACGGACAATTTTCTTGATAGCTACCAACTACTAAAATTTAATCAAAATCAGGTAAACAAATCGAATAGTCCTGTAATATCTAAGGAAATAGAGGCAGTCATCAAAGGTCTCCCAACAACAAAAAAAGACCAGGGCCAGAGGAATTCAGCACAGAATTCTACCAGATCTTCAGAAAAGAACTAATATCAATGCTCTCCAAACTATTCTGCAAAATAGAATCAGAAGGAACATTACCAAACTCATAGTCACCTTGATACTTAAACCATAACAAAATATTTCAGACTAATTTCTCTTATGAACATTGATGCAAAAATACACAATAAAATACTAGCAAACAGAATTCAAGGACACATTAAAAATATCATTCAAC
This sequence comes from Acomys russatus, assembly GCF_903995435.1. Taxonomy (NCBI): domain Eukaryota; kingdom Metazoa; phylum Chordata; class Mammalia; order Rodentia; family Muridae; genus Acomys; species Acomys russatus. The sequence goes on from NC_067145.1 coordinate 38,068,714, forward strand.
ATGACCCAAGTAGTATCCTAGGCATGCAGGAGTGGTTCAATATACAGAAATCCATCATGTAATTCATCCTATAAACAAACTGAAAGAAAACAAAACACATGACCATCTCATTAGATGCCAAAAAAGCATTTGACAAAATCCAACACCCATTTATGTCAAAAGTCCTGGAGACAGCAGGGATACAAGGCACATACCTAAACATAATAAAAGCAATATACAGCAAGCCTGTAGCCAACATCAAACTAAATGGAGAGAAACTTTAAATCAATTCCACTGAAATCAGGGATAAGACAAGCCTGTTCACTCTCTCTGTATCTCTTCAATATAGTACTTGAAGTCCTAGCTAGAGCAATAAGACAACTAAAGGAGATCAAGAGGATGCAATTTGGAAAGGAAGAAGTCAAACTATCACTATTCGTGGATGATATGATAGTATACATAAGTGATCGAAAAAATTCTATCAAGGAACTCCTGCGGCTGATAAACACCTTCAGCAAAGTGGCTGGATACAAAATCAACTAAAAAAATCAGTAGCCCTCCTGTAACAAGTGACAAACAGGCTGAGAAAGAAGTTAGGGAAACTGTACCCTTCACAATAGTCACAAATAATATAAAGTATCTTGGTGTAACTCTAATCAAGAAATTGAAAGATTTGTATGAAAAAAACTTTAAATCTCTGAAGAAATCTACAGATTCAATGCAATTCCCATCAAAATACCCACATAATTCCTTACCTATCTTGAAAGATCAATTCTCAACTTCATATGGAGAAACAAAAAACCCAGAAAAGCTAAAACAATCCTGTACAACAAAAGATCTTCTGGAGGAATCTCCATCCCAGATCTCAAGCTGTACGATAGAGCAACAGTAACAAAACCAGCATGGTACTGGTTTAGAAATAGGCTTGTTGATCAATGGAATTGAATCACAGGCCCAGAAATAAACCCACACACCTATGGACACTTGGTTTTTGACAAAGAAGCCAAATCCATCCAGTGGAAATAAAGATAGCATCTTCAACAAATGGTGCTGGACTAATTGGATGGATACATGTAGAAAAATGAAGATAGGTCCATATCTATAACCCTGCACAAAACTGAAATCCAAATGGATTAAAGACTCAACATAAAACCAGACACAATAAGTTTGTTAGAAAAAAATGTGGGGAAGAGCCTTGAGCTCATTGGCACAGGAGACAACTTCCTGAATAGAACACCAACAGCTCAGGAACTAGGATCAACCATTAATAAATGGGACCTTATGAAACTGAAAAGCTTCTGTAAGGCAAAGGACACTGCCAACAGAACAAAGCCTATCTTCACTAACCCTACATTTGACAGAGGGATAATATCCAAAATAAAAGAACTCAAGAAATTAATCACCACCAAACCAAGTAATCCAATTTAAAAATGAGGTACAGAACTAAAGAGAGAATTCTCAGCAGGGGAATATCGAGTGGCTGAGAAACAAAGAAATGCTCAACGTCCTTAGTCTTCTGGCAAATGCAAATCAAAATGACTCTGAGATTCCATCTTACACCTGTCCAAATGGCTAAGATCAAGAACTCAGATGACAGCACATGCTGACAAGGATGTGGAGAAAGGGGAACACTCTCCCACTGCTGGTAGGACTGCAATCTTGTACAACCACTTTGGAAATCAATCTGGTGCTTTCTCAGGAAATTGGGAATAACTCTATCTCAGGACCCAGCTATACCACTCCTGGGACTATACCCGAAAGATGCTCCATCATACAACAGGGACACTTGCTCAACTATGTTCATAGCAGCTTTATTTACAATAGCCAGAATCTGGAAACAACCTAGATGTCCCTCAACTGAAGAATGGATAGAGAAACTGGTACATTCACATCATGGAATACTATTCAGCTATTAAAAACAAGGAAATCTTGAAATTTACAGGTAAATGGATGGAAGTAGAAAAGATCATCCTGAGATAGTCCAGACCCAGAAAGACACACATGGTACATTCTCACTCACAAAAAGATATTAGCTATAATCTCCATACCTGATCTCAAACTGTACTATAAAGCAATAGTACTTAAAACAGCATGGTACTGGCACAACAACAGACTGGTTGATCAGTGGAATCGAATCGAAGACCCAGATATGAATCCACACACATATGGTCACTTGATTTTTGACAAAGAAGCCAAATCCATTCAATGGAAAAAGGATAGCATCTTCAACAAATGGTGCTGGTCTAACTGGAGGTCTATGTGTAAAAAAATGAAACTGGACCCATATTTGTCACCTTGCACAAAACTCAAATCCAAGTGGATTAAAGACCTCAACATAAAACCAGAGACACTAAGCCACTTAGAAGAAAAAGTGGGAAAGAGCCTGGAACATATTGGCACAGGAGACAACTTCCTGAACAGAACACCAACGGCCCAGGCCTTAAGGTCAACCATTAATAAATGGGACCTCATGAGGCTGAGAAGCTTCTGTAAGGCAGGAGACACTGTCAAGAGAACAAAGCGACAGCCTACAGACTGGGAAAAGATCTTCACCAACCCTACATCTGACAAAGGTCTAATATCCAAAATATATAAAGAACTCAAGAAATTAAACACCACCAAACCGAATAACCCAATTGAGAAATGGGGCTTGGAACTAAACAGAGAATTCTCAACAGAGGAGTATCAAATGGCTGAGAAACACTTAAAGAAATGCTCAACCTCCTTAGTCATCAGGGAAATGCAAATCAAAACAACTCTGAGATTCCATCTTACACCCATCAGAATGGCTAAGATAAAAAATTCAAGTGACACCACATGCTGGCGAGGATGTGGGGAGAGAGGAACACTCCTTCATTGCTGGTGGGAATGCAAACTAGTACAGCCACTTTGGAAATCTATCTGGTGCTATCTCAGAAAAGTGGGAATAGGGCTTCCTCAAGACCCAGCTATTCCACTCCTTGGAATATACCCAGAAGATGCTCCAGCACACAACAAGAAAATTTGCTCAACCATGTTCATAGCAGCCTTATTCATAATAGCCAGAACATGGAAACAGCCTAAGTGTCCCTCAGTAGAAGAGTGGATAAAGAAACTGTGGTACATATACACTATGGAATACTACTCAGCTATTAAAAACAAGGAATTCCCGAAATTTGTGGATAAATGGAGTGAGCTAGAAATGATCATAATGAGTGAGTTAACCCAGAAGCAGAAAGAATCAAATGGTATATACTCACTTATATCTGCATACTAGCCCAAGGGGCATGTCCCACGAAAGCCTTCACTTACCAGGAAACTGGGACAGAGGGGAAGGCATCCTATTGGGACTCTAAATGAGAGACGCATGGGAGAACAGCAAAATAAAAGGATCCAGAGGGTCCTAGAAATCTACAAGTAGAACAATATGATAGGCAGATTTGGGCCCAGGGGTCCCGCTCAAACTAAGGCACCAGCCAAGGACAATACAGGAGGTAAACTTTAAACCCCTTCCCAGATCTAGCCAATGGTCAGAATATTCTCCACAGTTGAGTGGAGAGTGTGATACGACTTTCTCACGTACTCTGGTGCCTCACATTTGACCATGACCCCTGGAGGGGGAGACCTGGTGGCACTCAGAGGAAGGACAGCAAGTAGCCAAGAAGAGACTTGATACCCTATGAGAATATATAGGGGGACATAATCCCCCTCAGGAACAGTCATAGGGGAGGGGAATAATGGGAAAATGGGGGGGGGGGAGGAATGGGAGGATACAAGGGATGGGATAAACATTGAGATGTAACAAGAATAAATTAATTAAAAAAAAAAAAGATATTAGCTATATAATACAGGATAACTACACTACAATACAGAGACTGGTGCAACAACCAAGGACCATGTATAACGTGGACCTAGATCCTCTGTGCAGCTGTAGTAGCACAGTCTCTTTTTGGATCCCACAATGTGGAGAGTAGGGACTACTTTGGACATGCACTCTGGCCATCGAAGTTTGATCACTTCGCCCTGGCAGTGCAGCCTTACCACACTACAGAGGAAGAGGACACAGGTAGTACAGATGAGACTTGATAGACTATAGTCAGATGTTAGGGGAGGAGGGCTTTCCTTTCTGAGGACTAGGTGAGGGAGGGAGAGGGGATGAGGGAGGGAGGGGGATTGGGAGAGGATGAGGGAGGGGGATACAATCAGGATGTGAAGAATTTAAACTGCAGAACAAGCAGGTAGCTTACATTGCTAATCCCACTATGTGGGAATAGCTCTTAGGCTGGCTGAGACATGAATGTCTAGGCATAGACAATGCTTCTTGTTGGCTACAGAACCCCTATGAATTCTTAGATGCCATTCCTCATATGTCATGAATGAAGATTTACAGATATCTTTTTTTCTTCTGCTCACACAAGGAACAGAAAACCAGCCTTAATTGTTCTGTGAATCATTCACATTTTATACACTTATAATTTTAAGACTGTATAATGCTTGTGAGAAATTATACATTTTCAGAACAAAAGAACTGGACACTGACAGTGGCTCAGACCTGACAGGATTCATTCCTCTCAGCACATTGGACACTGACACCCAGCGCCCTTCATGTTCCAGCACCAAGTGCTTCAGTTGCTGTTCCTCATCAGAATAAGATGGCTCCCAGGACACCTTCAAAGAAAACTTCCAATCTCTATTGGTTCAGCACTTCAGTCTTGTCTCACACAGGACTCTCATTAAGCCTGGAATTTCTCAACATTTAGAAACTGAACCCCAAATGGTATTCCTATCTTGCTTAAACATTTCCTCAACTTTATTTGGGCCCCTACAAAGGTATTAGCCATCCCAGATAAGCTGGAAGAAACCGTAAGAGAATGATGCCCCATTTCCTTTAAAGGGAGTCAGGTAGTTTTAAGTTGCTTTCTTGAGTTATAGAAGGTTATTTTCTTTCTTTCTTTCTTTCTTTCTTTCTTTTTTTTTTTTTTTGTCTTTTTTGAGACAGGGTTTCTCTGTGTAGCTTTGGCAGTCCTGGACTCACTTTGTAGACCAGGCTGGCCTCGAACTCACAGTGACCCACCTGCCTCTGCCTCCCAAGTGCTGGGATAAAGGTATGGGCCACTATGCCCGCATAGAGGGTTATTTACAATGGGAGTTGGTTATAAGTTATTGTTGGCCTTATTTAGAGAGAAAGCAAGTTTAGACTCATGGATGTCTTTCTTTTCCTTTATTTTCCATTCTTAGGTTTGGATATAGGGGTTGAAAAGAAAGAAGGGAGAATATATACATATATAGGGAGGATAGAACAAAAAGTGGATTAGTGAATCTACTCCTTAACTTAAGGCCTCAATTGTCACTCACAAGGTTATTTTTAGTTCACTGGTATAGAATTTTGTATATAGATGCAAACTAAGTATAATTTTAAATACAGTGGTATAGAATTCAAATGTAAGATTATTCTTTACACATATATAGATTTCTACTTAAACATGAGGTATTGTACCTATATAACTCAATTAAAATATAAGGTTTACTTAGAATACTTTGAAAGTGCTATTGCAGGCTGTTTAGGATAAATAACTTATACAAGTTCATTGTTAGTTGATCAAATCATGGTCATGCCAATCACTAGCCTATTTTTATCACAAGATTTTACATCTTAGGTACAATATATAGATACGATTCTATAGAAAGATAAGGTAAAATAGATAAGGTCTTCAAAATCCTTAGAGACACACAGAATATGGTGTTTAAAAGTGTTTTGTTTGGTTTTTTTATTTTAAAGATTCATTGACAATGAGACAGGTTAACTCCTGGCAACACCCAGCCTACCTCAAAGAGGATGGTGAGCATTAAAGAATCTCCTTATGTAGATGGCTTCAAATGTGGGAAACAAGCCACTGGGCAAAATGTCCTCATTTCTACCACAAACAGAATTTTGCCTCAAAAAGGGTAAGCTTAGATGCAGGTAGAATCAATGGCCAAACTTCACCAAGACAGGGTAAGCAAGTCTTCAATAGTTCCTGCCTCACAAATATGTCTGTCAGATATATTGGGCCAGAAGGCTGAAGAAGATGTCTCTGTCGTCTTCTCATTTGAAAAATTAACTTGCTCTCTTGGTATACTAAGGTAATCAAATTATACCTTCTCAAGTCTCTGATGGAGTTGAAGACCAGATAGTTTAGTTTTACAAGTAAGCTTAGTTGTTTAGGGGTTAAGATGTTTTTAGGTCTAGATACATTTTGCCTGTTAGGGTAAATTAAGTAATTGGCACTGTCAAATCTGCCAGAGCCACAGCCATTAGGGGTAACTGCAAAAAAAAAAAAAAATGAGCTGGGGTTCAAAATAACCATGGCAACTTCTCCTCCAAGAGACTATGGGAGACTTGGGGGCATCACTGTGGATCACACTTCCACAGTGACTCAGGAATCAGACTTCACCAATTCATGAACTGTACTTGCTTCATTCTCAGTCCTTTTCTTTATCACTCATTAGCAGGATTTAGGTGAAGCATAAAACTGTCAAAGTACAGTTTAACCCCAGAGGACTTCAAGGGAACCCCAGAGGCCACAGTCCGAGTTAAGTGACCCAGTGCCAGAGGAATGGTGCTACATCTGCTTGTACTTATTTGTACTTGCCCTTGGTGGCCTTGGAACTGTCATTCTGTCTACTTGTGGATATCCACAACAAAAATGATAAAGAGGGCTGCTCTAATTAGAAAGCAGCTGAAGTCTTAACATGTAAGCTTTATTTTAAGGAAAAATTAAGAGAAGAAAGCAACACAGCAGCACAACAGGAAATGTAATCTGTGCTCAAGTTTTGTTTTTAAGGGACATTCATATATTGCAGCTATTTCTGCAGAATTATAGTGAGTTGACATTTCATTCCTATAGATTTCATGAAAAATTTTCACTGAAGTTTTGAGTTAACACCAAGTTAATCAATCTACCTTATTTTCTGGTGCTCAGTTTGGCTTCCTTGTTTATTTCTTGAGACAGCAACATGTTAAGATGTCTCCGTTCTTCAGAGCATCTCTTGTATGACTGCAAGTCCAGTCTATCAGACTCGTTTTGTGATTTCTGTATGGAGATTATAGCTTCAGTTTCTTTAAGTCTGCATTCCATCTCAATTCTGACCGAAGCAAGACGTTTCACTTTGCTCTTCTCTAATTTACTACGTGCTTCAGATTGGATCTGCAAAGAAACCAAAAGCTACATATTAAAACCTATGATGGCATGATGAGTGAAGGCATCTGATGACAAGCCTAATGGCCCGAGTTCGATTCTAAGGCCCACGTGGTGAAAGGAGACAACCAACTTCATTGGGTTATCCTCTGACCTCCACATATCATGCAGTTTCAGGGGAAAAATAAAACAAGAGTATATGCAGGTTTGGAGCAGTGGCTCAGCAGTTAACAGTTTTGTTGCCCTTCTAGAAGGCACAGATTTAATTCCTAGCACTGGAGGTGTAGACCTCCGATTCCAAAGGATCTGATTTTTTCTTCTTCTGGCCTCTGAGGGCACGAAGCACCCATGTGGCACACAGCTGTACATGTACCATACACAAAATAAAAAATCAGTATTATCGATAATAACATATAATTATATCCTTAATTGAATCAGTGACACAGATAGCAGTATTAAATATCCAAAAAAGGTGCTGGACTTGAAATATTTATCTCCAATGCCAAATGCAATAAATTAGGGGACTTTTTTTGTTTCTTTGTGGCAGGGTTTCTCTTTGTGTAGTTTGGCTGTCCTCATAGCTCTGTAGACTAGGCTGACTTTGAACTCAGAATCCCACAGCCTCTACTTCCAGAATTGGGAGTTCAAAGGTATGTGCCATCACTGCCCTGATAAGAATTATTTTTAAAATGAAAATTGTATTCTACAGATGAAGTATAGGGCCTCGTACATGCTAAGAAATGACTTGAACACTTAAGTAATATCAATACATGGGATCCTATTAAATAATAAACTTTATGAACAACATTATGAGTTCTACATAACTATTTCTTCTCTCTAAGCAGCTATATTTTGGTTATGTATTTCTAAAAATCAGGTATTTTCTTTAAAAACAATATCCTAAATAATGTGTTTAGCTAATAATAATAGTGTAAACAGTGATATTTAACTGAAGAAATAGATGTCTTGTTTTGACCAGTCTACAAAACAAATTGCTATAAATGAAGAAAAAACCCATGTAAAATATCCATTGAATATATAGCTTGTAATGAGAAATCATGGTGACAGATAACGATATTAACCTTTAAAAATAGAGAGATTCCATTAAAATTTTCCTCTAGTTGCTGTTTAGATCTTTTTTTGGTCTCTTGCTTATATATTTCGGCCTCTGTGTTGTCTATCAGATTTTTTTCCATGTGATTTTTGAGGGTGAAGACTTCCTGTTTGAGCTTCTTGTTGCTTTCTTCAAGTATTCGACATTTCACCCGGGCAGCTGTCCAACTTACGTGCTTCTGACAGTTAGACTGCTCTTTCTTTTTCAGCTGTTCACAGGAAAATAATTCTTGGTGCAGATTTGCTGTGACATGGTCAATCTGGATCAAAAAATTAATATTGTTTATAGGTAGTAGAAAGTTGGCAGGAAGACAATTTAACATACAGACCACAATCGGGACAGAAAGTGAGCTGTGCAGATGAAGGTGCTTGCCACCATTCCTGGCAGCATAAGTTTGATCGCCAGAACCCACACGGTGGAAGGAGAAAACTGGTCCCCACAAGTGGTCCTACCATTTCCACCTGATCATCATGATACATGCATACCAAAACATATGTATAAATAGATGCATACACAGAAAGAGATGGATTTACTATCCTTTTAAAAATAAGCTTTGATATAAACTCAGCTGCAAAAAGATATATCCTATGTGGTTGGACACTACTACAATAAGCTATACCTAGTTTCATTTTCAGTCTTCTCCAGGGTAAAGTAAATGTGTCTTTTGAATATAAAGTATTTGAAAGCATGTTCTCTATTTACTGATATGCTTACTACAGCTTATTGCTTATTGCTTCTAGCTCCTTGATGTTGAAATGCAATAATATGTTATGTTGGAACATTAATTTTCCATATCATACAAAATGACATAGAAAGTTGGACATTCTGTCTACAGCCTTGGGCATTGTCTTTGACATATCCTCTCAGCTTTCTGATTTCCAAAGCTTCTACTCTTGACAACACCTTCTTCAGGTAAGTTAAACCACTTATTCTGTGGTTCTTGTGTAGAGATATAAAGTGTGTATACATCTATATCTGTTGGCTAAGAGAAGTTGAGTACAGAAAACTCATCTAAGAGAAAGGGGGAGTCTATTGCTTGGCAACTGTGAAGTAGACTTAGGTCATTGTATACAACCTGGTTTTATTTTGAATTTGCTGCTGTTGAGACAGGACCTCCCGATGTAGACTTGGTAGCTGGAACTTGACATAGAGACTAAGCTGGCCTCAACTTCACAAACATCCACCTGCCTCTACCTCCCTAGTGTAGTTCCGGGAACAAAGGTATGCACCAAAATGCCCAGCCTACCCTACTCTAAATCACATGCCAAGGGGAAAGACATAAGTAAACGTAGAGCATATATTTGAATAGAAAAAAATAACAATTTAAATGGCCTCTGGTTATAAAAATTTTATGATTCTCTGCTATATAGGTAAAACCATTGAAAGACTTATAGTAACAGATTTTTCATTCTTAAATCAATTTAAACATACCTTTGGCCTTAGTATATATTAATCTTATTACCTCTTTGAAATTGACTAGTATTTAAATCTCCAAGAGAACTAACCTCTCTGTTTCCTTGTTCCAGTAACTTCTTTTCTCTCATTTGAAAAATGTTCTTCACCCTGAGGGGGCAGAAATGTTTAGAAAGAGTAAGTGCTGTTTTTTCCTTGATTTTGAAGATGGGGCCTCATGTCACACAAGCTGTCTCAGTCTCGCCATGTGGCTGCAAATGATGGTGAAATCCAAGTCCTTCTGGCTCAACCTCCCAAGAGCTGGGATCACAGGCTTATATCAGCACACTCAGCTTTAAAGAGCACATGCTTGATCATTTTAAAACTGATGTTAGATTTATTACATAAAATACATGTGTGGAATTTTCAAAAAAGATTTACTATTAATAAAAACCTTCAAATGAAAAATTAAAGATGCCACATGACACTCACACACACATATCCATATATTTAATGTATATATTATTGTGCACACATTTTTTTGTGTTTGATATGGTTCTCAATATATACTACCACAGTTCCATAAAAAAAAAATCAGAAGCCTTCTTCATATACAAATGGTAAACAATCTGAGAAAAACATTAAGGAAGCAATATACCTTCAAAGTGTGCATACTGGTATAAAAGAGGTGTAAATGTTCTGTGAGGTGCTGAGAAGAAGGTATACTCTTTTGTGCTTGGGTGAAATGATCTGTAGATATCTGTTAGGTCCATTTGATTCATGATGTCTATTAGTTTCATTATTTCTCCATTTAGTTTCTGTCTCAATCTTTCTATTTGTGAGAGTGGGTATATACATAAGTGACCCCAAGAATTATATCAAAGAACTCCTACAACTGATAAACACCTTTAGCAAGTAGCTAGATACAAAATCAATTAAAAAAAAAACCTTCCTTTATACAAAAGACTAACAGACTGGGAAAGAAAGTAGGGAAACAACACCCTTCACAATGACCACAAAAAACATAAAGTTGCCCTTGGGAGGCAGAGGCAGGTGGATCACTGTGAGTTCGAGGCCAGCCTGGTCTACAAAGTCAGTCTAGGACAGCCAAGGTTGTACAGAGAAACCCTGCCTCCAAAAACCAAAAATAAAACAAAAAACAAAAAACAAAAAACAAAACAACAACAAAACATAAATTATCGTGGTGTAACTCTAACCAACAAGTTAAAGGCCCATTTGAAAAAAACTTCAAATTTCTGAAGAGAAAAATTGAAGAATATTCCAGAAGTTGGAAATGATGCTCATTGATCAGTGGGATTAACCTAGTAAAAATGGCCATCTTACCAAAATCAATCTACAGACTCAATGCAATTCCCATCAAAATGCCAACACAGTTCTTTACAGATCTTAAAGAATAATTCTCAACTTAATTTGGAAAAAAAAAACAAAACAAATAGCTAAGGCAATCCTGTACAACAAAAGATCTTCTGGAGGATTCTCCCTTCCAAGGACCATGTATGATGTGGACCTAGAGCCTCTGTTCAGATATAGTAGATAGGCAGTACCGTCTCCTTCTGGGTCTCACAGTATGGCTGGTAGGGCCTACTTCTGACATGGACTTGGCCCCCACCACGTTTATCAGTTCCCCTTGGCAGGGTGGCCTTGCCAGGCCACATAGGAAGAGGAAACAGGTAGTACAGATGAGACTTGATAGGCTGAGGTCAGAGGTTAGGGGAGGAGGGCTCCCCTTTCTGAGGACTACAAGAGGGAGGGAGAGGATATTAGGGAATGAAGGTGGGGTCAGGAGGAGATGTGAGAGGGGGATACAACTGAGATGTAAAGTAAAATAAAAATTTTTAGAAGAGGTGCAAATGTAATGGGAGTTACCAAACACTTTTGAAAATTGAGTTTAAGGCCTAGCCAATGAGATGGAACTGAGGCTAAGATTCAAAGACTAGTTAAATCATGGTCCCTAAGACAAACCCATTATAATTATCCTGGTAAATTAGTACAGCAACAAGATGAGTCTTAAAGACATGTAGTTATACCCACAGATGGGTATATTGTAGTTATACCCACAGATGGGTATATTGCTGAACCCTCATCAGAGGAATTTCTTCTTGAAGTAGATGGTGATGAACACAGAGATCTACTACTGGACATTCTGCAGAGAGTGAGAGCCATTGGAGCACTCAACTCTAAATGAGATGTCTTCAATAACTCTAACCATTGGGGCTCAGGAACTTACACAGAAGAAAAGGATGTTAAGATTATAAGAGCCAGAGGTGTTCTATGACTCCAAGAAAACAGTATTTTCCAGACACAGCAGGGTTAGTGCACACATGAACTCAAGAGAATTTTATAGCATATACAACCTACACAAGCTCAGGTGAGACAAACTGCCAGCACAGGGAGGAAAAGGTGGACAAAATGTTTCACCCTCCAGCCAAGCTATCTATAACTGATATGTGCTGAAAGAGTGAAAATCTGTTTTCATCAGTGTAGTGCTACTGGACACATCAACTACATCACAGGCAGGGCTTGTGATCAGAAGTAGTTGAGCAACACAACTCCAACTCCAGTGTGTGTGTGTGTGTGTGTGTTTATGTGTATGCCCTATTCTGTTTTGCTTTTGTATTTAAGAAAGCAAAAGTACATGAAGTTTGTGGGCCAGGAGATTAGGATCTGGGAGGAGTTGGTGGATCAAAAAGAATATGAACAAAATATAATGTCTGAAATTCTCATATTAGTGGTTGTTTTGATCTTTATTTTTATTGCATGGGCTTTTACTGCAGAAGAGACAGGAGAAATCCATCTATTTGTTGCCTACAAGAAGTACATCTGGGCTGGAGTTATAGCTCAGAGGTTGAAAGCATTGACTGACTCTCCAGAGGTCCTGAGTTCAATTCCCAGCAACCACATGGTGGCTCACAACTATCTATAATTTGATCTGATGCCCTCTTCTGGCCTGTAGGTGTATGTGCACCAGAGCACTGTATATATAATAATAAATAAATCTTTTAAAAATACATCTTATTTGGAAAGATAGATACTACTATCTATACTAAAAGGCTGCATGAAATACTCTATTCAAATGGTACTATGATAGAAGCAGGAGTTGCTACCCTAATATCAGATAATATAAGCTTCAAACTAAAATTAACCAGAAGAGATAAAGAGAGAACACTTTCTGTGCTTAAAGCACTATCTGGATCAATAAGACAAGAGCAGTAAGTTCAGTGATTCAATTAGAGAAAGAAGTCAAAACATTTCGATTGGCTAATGACATGATATTATGCATAAGAGATTCCAAAATTTCTACTAAAAAGCTTGTAGAGATGATGAACAAAGTCTGTAATATAGCAGAATACAGAATAAACTTGTACAGTTCACCAGGTTTTCTATACACCAACAACAAATGTATAGAGAAAGAGAACACGGAAAAACCCCATTCGCAGTAGCCTCAAAGAAAATGAAATGTGTAGGAAGAAGCGTAACCAGGCAGGTGAAAGACCTTTCTAAGAAAACTTTAAACTTCTGAAGAAAGGGATAGAGAAACACATTTCTATTTTTAAAAATAATTTATTCATTATGTGTATATGTATGCAATGTTCTGCCTGCATGTATACCTGCAAACCACAAGAGCACACAGATCTCCTATTAGATGGTCATGAGTCGCCGTGTGGTTGCTGGGAATTGAACTCAGAATCTCTGGAAGAGAGCAGCCAGTGATCTTAACATCTGAGCCATATCTCCAGCCCCGAAACACACTTCTAAATGGAAAGACATGTCACTCTCGTGATTTGGCAGTATTAATATTGTGAAAATTATCATTCTACCTGAAGCTATTACATATTCAATGCAATCTCAATCAAAAAATCCAACTCATTCTTTATAGAAATAGAAAATAGACTTCATATGGATCCCAAAAGACCCCAGACAGAAAAAACAACCCTGAGCAAAAAGAACAGTGCTGAAGGGAGTGCCATCCCAGATCTCAGGATAAGTTGACAAGTCATAGTAATAAGACTAATATGGTACTGGCACCAAAATAGACTTGTAGAACACTAGAACAAAAATATGAGAGTTGAGCATATTTGCTTGTAATTGTAGCCTCTTATTATTTGACAAAGATGCCCAAACCATAAGCTGGAAAAAGAAAGCATCTTCAACAACCGATGCTGGGGAAACTGCATGTCCAAACGAAGAAGAACAAAGTTACACCTATGCGGACTACCTTGCTCACAACAGACTCCATACGGATCAAAGATGTAAACAACTTAAGCTTGAAATTCCTAGAAGAAAGCATATAGTTTCTCACAGGATACAGGTGTAAGAGAAGGCTTTCTGCATAGGACTTCATTGAGGAAGATGGCTAGGAAAAATCAGGAGAGCCAGGGGAATAGGGAGTTTGTTTTAAGATTATGTCTCAACCTTAAAAATATTGTTTAGCACTCTCAGATGCAAGAGACCTTCACAGGAGAGCTAGATAGATGATAGATAGATAGATAGATAGATAGATAGATAGATAGATAATAATAATGATGATGATGATGATGATGATAGATAGGTAGATAGATAGATAGATAATAATGATGATGATGATGGTAGATAGATAGATAGGTAGATAGATAGATAGATAATAATGATGATGATGATGATGATGATGATAGATAGGTAGATAGATAGATAGATAATGATGATGATGATGATGATGATAGATAGGTAGATAGATAGATAGATAATGATGATGATAGATAATAATAATGATGATAGATAGATAATAATGATGATGATGATGATAGATAGATAATAATAATGATGATAGATAGATAGATAGATAGATAGATAATAATGATGATGATGATGATGACAGATAGGTAGATAGATAGATAGATAGAATGTAGAAGGAGGAAGATAGGAAGAAAGGCTATGTAATGACATCTTCTTGTCACTTTAGTCATTACAATTAATTGGCACAAGACTGGCCCATTCAGTGATTGGTCATGGGGAAGGCGCTTATGGAGTCTGACTCTTGCCTGGTGAACCGCTGACCATGAATGCATCCTGGGAGAGAAGAAGTCATTGTCCTTAGTGGTATGTCCTCTGCTGAGCCCACCAGCTACCAACTTATGGTCCTGATTAATCTTAGTGGATCCCAAAACAACACAAGAAGATGTGAAGGTGAGGAAGGATTTTGTAGGAAGGAGTGGAGATTAACAAGAAGGAGACAACAGAAGATAGGGTTTAGAAGTAATCAGAATCAATTGTATAAATTTATAAAATTGTAAAAAAAAACATCCTGAAACCTTTTCAGCATAACCTGCAGAGCCAGCATGGAGATCAGATCTGAAATGAGAACAGGGCTGCGCTCAGCCTTATGCAGAGACAGAAACCAATGCATAGATTATTCAAAGTGCTGGGACAGTTAAAGAAACAACACACATACACATATCACAGAAGAGGAGGCTCAGATAACATTACAGAAGAGGAGGAAGAAGGGATGTATGAGCAGACGGTGGGGAAGAGCACTGCAAAATGCTGTCTTCTGGACATGCTGACACTCATGAGCTCACAGTGGAGTTGTAAGACCTGCACACAGTCACTCCAGCCAAAATGTCAGCAAGATAAACTTTTCTTTTCTTTCTCAGCTTTCTTGCTTTCTTTTTTCTTTCTCTCCTCTTTCTCTCTCTCTCTTTCTCTCCTTTTCTTTCTTTCCCTTCCACTCTCCCCCTTCCTCTTCCCCTCCCTTCCATTCCCTCCCCCCCTTTCCCTCCCTTCCTCTCCCTTCTGTCTATGCTTTTCTTTCTGAATATGATTTCTACTAGAATTACTATGCTTTAGTGGAGAGCCTGAAATCTTTGCATGTAATTACAAACAGGCAGCACTACCTGCAATAAATGGATTATTTCTTCTAAAATCTTGAGGTGGGGAAGAGGACACGTTGGAGGTGAACAGAGGAGATGGAGGGGGAAGTGGTGGGTAGGGCATGACCATGTTTCTTTGTAAACCTGATTCTAAAGAAAAAAAATTTTTAAATAATCACAGAAACAGGCATTAAGATATTAGTGGACTGGAATGCAGAAAGAAATGACACTACCAAGAGAAAGAAACTGTGTGAAATGTGCTCAGAAATAGAAGTTCAAAAATATATGACGTAGTATGCTTATACATAGAAGAATTTATCTATGTAAATGTAAAAATGAAAAAAAAAAAGGTTGTGTAGGTTTGGGGAAAGTTACAGCGTATTCACTTAATAAATAGATAAATGTCTTGAAATCTTAAACGTTACCTGGTTAGCTTATTTTCATGTTTGTTAATTTTCTTCATTCCTTCCTCCAATCTATATTTCAGTGTATGATTTACCTCAGTATACTTCTTTAATTTGTCTTCAGCATTTTCAGACTGACAAAATGAAGAAAAGTATTTTCAGAAATATATAGACACTCTTTTATTTCTTAAGCCTGATACAACTAAGTACAGACTTCAAAATAATCACTGTCCTCGAGACATATCAAATTCATTCATTTTCTTTACCATTAACTTTTCTGCAATTTTATTTTTGTTTTTAAAAATATGGTAACCATGTCTTGCTTCCTTTGGTGTGCTCCCTTTTTGGGGGGACCCTAATTATTCTTCAGCACATGGCCTCATCTATCTTATCTTATCTTCATGTGGATTAAATGTACTTTTTCAACCCTATGTTTGATATTAAAATATCCAGATTATCTTGGCTCTCGCCTTTAATCCAAGCACTCAGGAGGCATTTTGGGTTTCTTAAAGACCCAAGCCAGGTATGGGGGCACAGGGCTTTATTCCAAGCACTCTGGGTGAAATATAGGCATGGCACTGTTACTACTCACTTTTAATCTCAAATAATGAAGATAAAGTTATTTTGTAGAGGGAAGAACCCATGTTTGCAAGTGATGTTTAATTGAGTGGCTGACAAAGTGATGAATCAGAGATGATCTGACAAAATAGGCTGTGCCCAACTCTCATAAGAAAAGAAAAGAAAAAAAAGAAAGAAAGGTAATCTACTTAACGGAGTAGCATGGAGCCTGAGAGTTAGAGGAGGCAGTTTGACCAGGAGAATTTTACAAAGTCAGGCAGAAGAGAGAACAAGCTAGACACAGGTGAAGACAGAATGATCCAGAGAATGAGAAGGAGCCAGAAGATTAGAGCAGGTTGCTAGAGTTTGTTTGAGGCCAAGAGAGAAGCCAGATTGAGTTACACATCTTTAAGAGGAGTTCTAGCCAGAAAAGCTGAGTTGAACCAGCGAGCAAGCAGTCACAAAGGAAATGAAAGGGTGAGTTTTTTTTTCAAAGTCTCAGAGGCTGAAAACATCGCAGGCCTAGATTGGATTGTATGGAGGCTAGAAGCATCCAGGACTAGGCCTAGGTTTGCAGAACAGGCAATAAACTTCCAAGATGACAATTACAGAGACGAATAAAAGCTACTTTACAAAGGTGTTCAAAATCTCTTCATCCATTACAAAGATCAGCAAGTTGAAAATGTCTGCTTCCCCTGATAGGTGTATCTGTCTAACTTAACTGAAGAAGCTGAATTTTGGTGGCTTATGGAAACCTTGTCTAAACAATGGCTTTATCACTGTTACAATTCCATGTTTACAATGCAGTCTGTAATCTCAACTTCTATGAAAGAATCTGTGAATAGCAGGGGAACTCTGTAAAGTCAGGTGAACACTTATTTAGCTTTTGTTGCTCTGAGTCATTATCTAATGTCAAATCCTACTACTAAATTATCAAGTCTGTGGATTGAGAAGAAACCTCTATGATTTTTATGGGATCTGCCCTGCCACAAATGAGCAGAAACAACAGAGTGCAGCAAATATATTTTTATATTTACCATCAGCCAGATAAGTCATATTGCCTAAAATATTGTCATTACTACTTCTAGAGAAAGAGAAATTCCTTTTCAGTAACACTGAAATGAAAATTATTAACAAATGTATACTCACTGAGTTTCTCTGAAGCTGTTCAGTGTTCTCTGCTTTCTGTCTGACTGTATTTATTAAACTTGAATTCTCATGTATAGTCCTAAAAGGCACATGAAAAGTAACTATTAGTACTAAAACATTTAAATATCACATAGTTTCTGAATAAATATTTGAAGTATTAATTGCATAAATTCTGTGTATTTTGAAAACTAATTATGTGTAAGCTTTCTTTCATCTAGTGGCATTATGTAGAAATCACACAAAATGCATAGGCCATGGAACAAACACGCATTTCACCTTTTGTGTCATTGTGATGCTCTGTATCAAATGCAGGAATATATGATGCATGCATATTTCAACTCAATTCCATCCACTGCACTAAATATGTGGAGTTAGCTGTCAGAAGGGGTTTCACTAGTTTCACTGTATGTACTTATAATTCTACAAACTTCCCTACTTTTTGTTGTATACTCAAGTTGTTCAGGCTGGTGCTTTAGCTATATGTGATGACAGTTGATCACACATCCCATCACTTTACATCACAGCCTCTTTATGTCCATGCCATGATCCTTGCCTCTAAAAGCAATATTAGAAACCAACCGTCTCACGTTCTTTTTGACCCTGACAGAGATGCCTGTCAGACTTTGCTTGCAAGAATGGCCTAAAATCTCCTAGAACTGGAGTCAAAGTATATCATTTTCCCTCATGTTGTTCTGGGATATATTTTCTCAGCAAAGGGAAAAGTAACTACTAGAAAAAATGGTTCAAATCACCATTGCAGCAATAAAACTGACATTTTAGAGGAATGTAGAAGAGTTTTAGCATGGTAACTGGTCCAGTGTGCCTCTAATGTGGGGATACCATACCTTAAATTGGACATTTCTCCTGGCTGTTGAGGCTTCACAAACTTTGGCTGTAATTTTGTTTCTTTTGATTCTAAAAGCTTCTTTTGTAGTATACTGACATGATTTTCTATTGTTTTAGTTTTCTCATAAAGCAGTTCAAAGTTGTGATTTTGAAGTTCCACTGATCTTTTATATGAGTCAATGCTATTCCAGACTATTGGGAGGATATTAAGATCTGCATAAACAGTAAAAACCTTAGGTGATAAATCAACACATATTAAACACAGTTATTTACATGTCATACTGTGCTTCATAAAAATCATATAATTATTGTATGACAGTAAGAATGTAAACCATTTTATAAATGAAATAGAAAGATTATTTGAGAGTTCTGTAACATGTAGTAGCAATTAAACCACTGAATATGCAAAACAAAGAAAGGAAATTAAAAAGTTGCAATGGAACTACCAAGTCACAAATAAAGCAATGCCCTTAGAATAACACATGGCTCATCAATGAAAATGCTGAAAGCCAGAAGGGCCTGAATGGTTGTTCAACAAGCTCTGAAATGTGACAGATGTCAGCCCAGATTATTATATCCAGCAGAACTATCACACAATCAAAAGAGAAGAAAATATATTTCATGATAAAGAAAACTTTAAGCAATTTCTACCCTTTCATCCAACACCAGAAGATACTGAAGGAAAACTTTATTGTAAATGGCGGGTTAATGAAATATAAGAAGGAACAAGGAATTAATAATCCCAGAACAGCTAATCAAATGAGGAAAAATATTATAATCACAAAATAACAGGAATTACTAAACACTGCTCAATAATAACTCTTGACATTACTGGTATGAATGATGTCAATACATCAATCAAAAGACATAGACTAACAAATTGGACTAGAAAAATAATTCAAGAAAAGTGGTATTGGCACAAGCCTTTATTACCAGCTCTTGGGAACAGAGCCATGGGAATATCTGTGAGTTGAAGTCCAATCTGTTTTACAAAGTGAGTCCAGGAAAGCAAAGGCTACACAGAGAAACCTTGTAGAAGAAGAAGAAGAAGAAGAAGAAGAAGAAGAAGAAGAAGAAGAAGAAGAAGAAGAAGAAGAAAAGAAAAGAAAGAGAAAAAGAAAGAAAGAAAAGAGGATTCACCTTTCTGCTGCTTCTAGGAAACATACTTCACCTTTCAGGAACAGAAAACAGTTCAGAGTAAAAGGAAGGAAAAATGTATTCCAAGCAAACAGAATCAAGAGCAAGAAGGCAAAGATATTGCCATAGTTTACAAAAGAGACTTCAAATTAAAAGTAACCATGTAAGTGTATCTTTCACACCACATGAGAAAAGCATCTGTTTACAGCAAATGGATAGCAATACAGAAACCAGAACTGAACATAGTGCAGAGAGGAATGAGTTATGGGGAGCTCAACCCCGACTGATACATCTACATCACAGCTACTGGGTTTGTGGTTCAGGAAACATCAGAGAAGAGTAGGGGAAAGACTGTATAAGCCAGAATATTAGGGAATTTGGGGTGAAACAACAGAAATCCTCTTGTGGAAATGTGTTCATGAAAGAGATCTGAACAAGGTCATTATCAGTTGACATACTACTGTGGAAAGGGGATTTTCTCATGGGTGACATCTCTAGACAAAAAAACTATAGGCAACTGATGACTACTGAGGGAGGGAGAGTTAGTTTCTTGCAGCAATAACACCTCAACCATCCAGTACAAAGTGGTCAGTCCCAAATCCATATACACACAATATGAATGGACTCAGACTTTTTTTTATATATTAGTATATACAGTTGTATATATATATATATATATATATATATATATATATATAAATAACAATCAGGGAAAAGGAGGCTATTGGCTTAAGAGAAGACATGAAAGAAGGGTAAGAGAGAGGGAACTCAGGAGAGGTTGGAGGGAGAAAGGGAAAAAGGGAAATGATGTAATTACATTTTAATTAAAAGAATAAAAATTTAAATAACTAATCAGAGGATATCAGGAAGGAGACTACATGATCATTAAAGGAAAAAAAATCCACCAAGAGGATATTGTAATTCTAACGCATGTGTACCCAACTTCATAAAAGAAACACACTACATCTAAAACCACATACTAACCATAACACAGTGATAGTGGGTAACTTCAATACCATACCTTCATCAAGAAACAGATTCTACAGACAAAAACTAAACATAGCAACTCTGGAGTAGGATAGCATTAGAAATAAATGGACACAGCACACATCAACGGAATCTTCCACCATAACAGGAAAGAGTGTACTTTCTCTCAGCCGCCCATAGAACTTTCTCCAAAATTGATTACACATTATTACACAAAGCAATTTTCCTCCCGTCCTTACTGACCACCATGGATTAAAGCTGGATATCAACAACAATAAAAACTTAATACTGAATGAAAACTGGGACAAGACAAATATCAAGACTGAATGAATGGCTGGTTGGCATATGCGCAGAGTTTCGATATCCAACTCCACAGATGTATGCTCATCTGTGTTCAGTGATGTTCTATCCACCATAGTTAGGAAATGGAAACAACATAAATATCCTTCAACTGATGACTGGAGAGTGGAAACATGGTACAGATACACAGTGAGATTCTATTAAGCTGTTAGTAAGTTGAAGTCATGAAAGGAACCAGATAACATACCCACTAAGGTAACCTACACCAGAAAGGCCTACATAGCATGTACTCTCCTACTGGCATCTCCTGACCCAGGATTGTAAAATGTGTGCGTACAAGATGAGGTACCTGCCAGAGACAGAAGAGTAGAAGGACCATGAGGGTATGGAGCTGTAATAAGTTCTGTAGAAGGTGATGGTAATATGTGGGTGCTATGAAAAGAGATAGGTGGAAAACATAGGGTTACTTTAGCCATGGGCTGGGGAACAAAGGAACACAGGGAAGAAAGGAAGGAGAGATAAATAATGCTAATGATGTCTGAAAAAGACAGGAATAAGCATTTTTATGTATTTTAAAGTGCACAAATATACATATGTTACTCTACGTGTGTACAAACACATACATATATATTATATAGTAAAATATACACTATATTAAATACATGTACATATGTTTATATTTATTTATGTATATCTGTATATATATGGAGAGAGGGAGGGAGAGGGAGAGAGAGAGAGAGAGAGAGAGAGAGAGAGAGAGAGAGAGAGAGAGAGAGAGAGAGAGAGAGAATGGGATGAAAGGCTTCCCCAATAAACTGTAGTCTCTCTAAAACCTAACAAATAGCACCAGAAAAATAAAATATACACTTGAGTTGTTGGTCAGTATACAAGAGGATCTTAAAACAATATAGGCTATTACCCTTGACTTGTTGCCTTCCAGTGACTGAAGGTAAGAACCTACTGAAGACTCAGACACTATGAGGAGAAAGTGAGATGGAGCTAATTATAAGGTCTCCTTCCTAAAGAATAGCTCTGATAGTATCAGAGTATCCTGCACAAGCAACCTAATGAGCAAAGCAATCGATAGTCCCACCTAGCTGCAAAGCTTAGGGAATACAGCCTGCCAAGGCAGCCCCAATGATACAATACTAGACCTCTTTCTAGGGATAATCAAACAGGGGTGTGATTAAACTTCAGCCTGCTCAATAAGATAGAATTTATGAC
This sequence comes from Acomys russatus, assembly GCF_903995435.1. Taxonomy (NCBI): domain Eukaryota; kingdom Metazoa; phylum Chordata; class Mammalia; order Rodentia; family Muridae; genus Acomys; species Acomys russatus. Next base: position 38,090,828 of record NC_067145.1, read on the forward strand.
TGGAGATAGAAATACAGATAACTACCCATTGGGTAGACTGGTTGTCATCCTTTAGAAGAGAGCTACTATTGTTTTCTAGATATGTGCCTTTTTACCCACAGTTAAGTTTAGCTGTCACCCCTCATTAAAGAAGCTTATTTGCAGCACATAGTAACTGTTAACAAAGATCCTCAACTGGCAAAAATACAGAGAATAAGGGACTGTGGAGTATACATTCCAAACTGATATATCTACAATGCAACAGCTACACTTTAGGTTCATAGAAAATTGCCAAAAAGGGAGCATAAACGTAAGAACCAGAAGGCTAAGATGCCTGCTGTAAGATAGATAACGTCTTCCAGGCAACACAGAAATGCTGCCCCCCATGAAACCTCAGCATTACAGTTGCCTAAACAAGACCTGCAAAAGGACAGTACTAGTTGACATGCCAACATGGACAGGGAAGTCCCACAAGGCCTCACCCTTAAAGGAAGAGCTAAAGGAAATCAATGGCTTCTGAGAGAGGGGGAAATGAGTTTTCTCTAGAGACGAGCCCCTTTGTTAGTCATACAATATAAACTCATCAGTTTTACACGTGAGCATACAAGCTTCACCAAATGGACTCAGTTTAGAGTGTGTGTGCGTGCGTGCGTGCATGCATCTGTGTGTGTGTGTGTGTGTGTGTGTGTGTGTGTGTTGAACAGTAATAAAGAAGGGGAGGTCTGCATTTCAATGCATGTGGAGGACACCAGTGGCATGGGCAGGTGGTGGGAAATGGGACAGGGTTCAATGAAGGAACTGTAGTATTCGTGTATGGAATTCTCATAGGAAATTTTAATAATGGCCCCAAAGGATGCTATGCTTTCCAGAATTGAGTTGCAGTAGCAGGAAAAACGGGTCCAATGTCAGTCTATCCTCAGAGACAATGAAGAGATGACGTAGTAAGAGCACAAGACTGAAGCAAAGTGAATGAGCAGACTATCTGTACTGCACATGCTCACTGGAGCTCGGTGGCAACTCTTGCTGAGACTAGGTCTCTCTCTTCTTTGATGTCAAACACATCTGTGACATGAACAGCACTCTAATACTCCCTTCTCCTATCAGGCTGTGCAAAGCAGTGTGTGAACCCATCACTAGAGCACACGCAGAGGCTGCACGCAATACTCCTACCTTCCCTCTGCCTCTCGAGACATTCTGTAAGAGCCAAAAGACTGTCAAAGCTGAACACCTCACCGTCCTCTATGTTTCTTTCCAATGGTGGGCTTAGTTCAGTTGGGTCAAACATGTGATTGACTTGTTCTTTGACCTAGGAAGTGAGGAAAAGAAATTTCAGATATCCTCTCATTATTTATACCAGACACTGAATCTTTTAAGATGTGGTAAATATCCACGTTTAAGGTTAGCCCAAAGGTTGTCAGGTACGGTTGTGCACACCTTTAATCTGAGCACTCAAGAGAGAGAAGCTGCTGGATCTCTATGAGTTCAAGGCCAGCCTGGTCTACATATTGAGGCTTAGGACAGTCAGGCTTCATAGGAAGACCTTATACAAACAATGAAAACATATAAACATGTTTCATAGAAAATAGCTTTACGGGGGCTACTCTTTCTTCATGAATTTTTAGAAGTGTCTTAACATAACTAAAATAACCCTAACTTTTTAATGTGATAAGTTTATCAAATCAAATATAATTTGATAATATAAGTTTAGTTTAATGATGCATTGGTTTGATTTTATATTTTAATAATTATATTTTAAATTTACTTTCCATACCTTGTTCTTTACATTGGAACTTTTCTCTAAGGACCTACAAAAACATAAAATCCTTTCAGTAAAATATTAAATATATTAAACATAAATTATGTTTGTTTTCTGCTATCCCTAAAATGTATTGGCTATTTCAATGACAATTACTTAATATGAAGGAATTGAACTGTATACAGGAAAAGAAACATCTTCACATTACTTTAAATTACATAATAGAAGATAAATCCATACCATCATTTTATTTTATTAGAATTATAGCTAATAACATAGGATCACAGATAATTTGGGGGTGTGCCCTGTCCAGCTATTAACCCACTGTGACCCTGCTTTGTTTTTGAGATCAGATAAAATGCTCTGTTAGTGCAGGATGACCATAAACCAAGTTTTTTCTTATTTTGTTTTGTTTTCCTGAGAAAGTGTCTGTGTAGCCAAATTTTCCAGTTCTCCTGCCTCAGCTTATGAACCAACCAGCACTCAGGAGGCACAAGAAGGCTTATCTCTGAGTTCAATGCAAGCCTGATCTACAGAGTGAGTTCCAGGATGGCCAAGGCTGCACAGAGAAACACTGGCTCAGAAAACCAAAATGAAAACACCCACCATGCTTATCTTGAACTTTTTGTTTCCAAAACTAAAGGCTGGAGACAATGGTTGTTCAGCTGATAATGTTTTCCCTTTTGCAAGCCTGAGCCCCTAGATTCAACCCTCCAATGGAAATTAAAATGCCAAGTGTGGCCGGGTGAGATGGCTCAGTTCTATAGGCTCCCATGGCCAAGCCTGAAGACCCGAGTTCAATACTCAGCATGTACACAGAAAACAGAGAAAAGCGACTTCCACAAGTTGTGCTCTGATGTACACATGCACCGTGGCATGATCATGTACACACATGTGCACACAAGCTTTAAAGGGTAATATTTTTAGAAACTTGGGTATGGCCATGAGCCCTTGTAATCACAGCTCTGTTGGGACAAAAGTAGGAAAAGCCCTGGAGCTTCCTGGCCAAATACAGCAAATGAGAGACCCCGACTCAACAGGATGCATGAGCCTGAGGTTTGACAGTTGATTGTCATTTGGCCTCAACATTCATGAGCATATACACACATGGATAACCACAAGAACACTTCCTATCTAGGCAATTTTGGACACCCACTCAGTAAATTAAACATATTTTGTAAATGTAATTCAATAGATCTCATTTTCTGTTTAATTTCATTGACACTGTCAACAAATAATGAAACAAGATACATGTCAATGACAAATTTAATGCAAGGAGGCAAAGACATTATACTTAAGAAGTTTATAACACCCCCACCAATAACTCTGTGCTATATTGTCAACACACTGTAAAACATCAGCTGCTTTTCTATCATTTACAATCAAAGCTTCCCCATTTCTGTAGCATCTAGACCATTAGTTTTCACTTCTGATTGAATTATAGGTTCTCATGATGATACTATGGAATCCTTTAATGAGTAATTAAATTCTACTTTTATTACATAATTTTGCAATGAATGTTAATATGATTTTTATTTTTACATAAAACAAATTTTTGTCAAATTTGGATAATAAGCAATCTGAAAACATAGAGTTTTCTTATTTTTAAATGTTATGAGTGACAGTTCATCTTTTACATTATAATTCTCTTATTGAATTAGATGAAAATATTCCACCTGAAAAATAACCTCTTACCACAGAGATACAGATATGAATAGGTTCCTTGTCCACTGTAAATCTCCTAATATAAGATTTCTAATATTTAGACATTAACACACAATAAATTGAATAAATATGGTCTTCTCTGTTGTGTCAATCTGACAACTTGTTACCATAGTCTAAAGACTTTTGTGTAAAAACTTTAAAATACATTATTTTGTGAATGTGACAAGTTCAACACTTTGATGACTATTTAGAGATCCAACAATATTTATGATTTCACCATGGATAGTAATATACTCAGCATATATGCATATGGAGCATAATGCAATTAATATATTTAATGTATATATTAGACATCCTTGAAATGCACATGATATATCCATGTGATAGGTACATTCATCTGTAGTATGTTAGATGTAAAGCACATGAATGTCTCTAACATCATGTGCACATGTCTTCACAAGTAATTTTTTCTAAGAATGATCTTCTTCAAGAGTAAAGAATTAGGTAAAAGAGTTAAATATTTGAAGTTTTGACACATACTTCACTGAATTACCCTTCAAATTCTGTTCATTGATTTCAGTTACTAAGATTGATTTCAGTGCATTATCCTCACGTTTGCAACCACGGATTTCTTTGTAATAAAAGCTGTCAGCAGAACTGGAAGTTATAATATCTGATTGTTTATTAGCATCTTATGATTGTGAAAGACTGGGTGTCCCAGGTTTAAGAAGTAATGACATGAGACGTCATTCAAATGAGCTTCACTGGAGAATAACATGGGCTGGTAAATATCACCAGGGCCTTACCCGTCATGAACCTGGCTCTCCTCAACAGGAGTCTGTGGCTCTTCAGCTTTTCCATCCTGTCTTTGTTGAACAGGAGATGCAGTACTGTGATTTTGTGTTTTTGATGCATGCACCATGTTGGCTTGGTGCTTTGTAGCATTTTCTGTGACCTTTGATGAAAGTTTGATATTATTTTTAACTTTTTTCATATATTTTAAGTGTATTGACATCTTGCTAGCATGTGTATATCTGTATGGCTGACTTACCAAACTTGTGTCAAGCAAGGTCAGCTGAAGCTGTTCTGTTTCTTCTGTGTGATGTTCTGTTTTATTTTTTACCTTGGGACTTTCAATTTCGAGTCTACAAGTTATATGTTAAAACAATTATTCTCACAGATCAATTTTTAAAATAACACAGAGTCTCTGATATAATCTCTTGTTTCTAAAAATTGTCACACTGAGTGGTTTGGTAAGCGTCATTGTTTGAGCTGGGGTCTGTTACCCACACAGCAAGGTATGAGCTAAAGTTAATGGTATGCATGTCTATTCTTGTATATGTGGTCCTTGAACATGCAAAGCATGCACTATGCTGCTGAGCTCCACCTCAGCAGAAAGCTACATGATTCAAAAAACTCAGGCAGAAATTTCTCAGTGGCATCACACAAGTGAACTTATCAGAACTGACATCATTTCAGACCACACTGCTTATTTCTTTTATGGGTGCTCAAATTCCTTGTCATATTCCTTTAAATTGTACCTCTGTAACTGATCTTGCATCTCTTCTGTTCTTGCATCTTCTATAAGTAGCTGAATTACCCTCTGGTACTAAAAGAGAGATGAAGATGTTAGTCATAGACCAGAACAAAGCTTTGCAGTCCTGTTTTGTGCTAAAGTGTTCTCAGGAAATATACACGTTTCTTCCCCTGCGTGGATTTACTGTGACTCTTCAGTATCTGTACTTAACGGCCGTTACAACTGAGCTCTTTTTGCTCTGAGCCCTAAAATGAGATTATCTGGCAATTTTACTCTCAAAATATGTTATTCCTATTTTAAATCTTTTGCTTTGTCTGTTACTGAAAATTTCATAATGGACAAAATGGGGAGAGATAGTAAATTACATAAAGTAGTCATCTATACTTTTATATGTCACTCACAACTTCACTGACTATAATTAAAAATATAACCATTATTATATATGTCTCAAAGAATGACTTATTAATGTGTTTTTAGTAAATAATTTCCCCTAACAACTGTTCAGTAAAATCTGTTTGAGGATAAGTACTATCTGCATAAGATATTCGTCTCATCGTGCCATCATGTACAAATTCACATGTGGACAATGTTTTCTCTCATGTACAAATAACCAGGGCAATGTAAATTTAAGGGCTAAAATGTTTGGAGTATTGGGTGGGTGGTTTGTTTGAGACAATAGTTTTTTGAGTGTCGCATTGGCTCTGCTGCCACTTCCTCTGTAAACCAGTTTGGCCTCAAAATTCAGAGATCTGCCAACCTCTTCTTCCTGAGTGCTGAGATTAAAGAGATGCATGAACACACCTGGCTGAGAACCAAATTGTTTTAGGCAGATAAGTATTGAAAAAACAAAATACAGTGAATCAGAAGAATCAAAGAAAGATTCAGATATAGAAGCAACTATTCATAATTTCTGGACAAAAAAAGGCAGAATTAATAAATGCTAAATAAAAAGAAACAGAAGAGCACAGGGGAAGTAGTTAAAGCCACAGAAGTCTCTCAGAGCACAAGAATCTTATGCCAGGAAAGTAAAATCAACCAAGGTTTCATGAAATACTTTTTCTATACAAAGTATCCAAATAAAATGGTGACAGGTAAGTAAATACCACACAAACATCTTTCAGAGGTAAGAAAATTAACTCATAAAAAAGAACTTTACCTTGTCTTCATATTCTTTAGATGAATGACTGAAACCACAAGAGTTGGATCCAATGGACTTCCTTCAGAGGAAAAATATGCAACAGACAGGACTGAGCTTTTTTCTTTAAAATACTGTTGTGCGCTGTGCTACTATGTGTTAAACGAGGTTTCTACACTGATGTCATTTCATTTCATTACTCCTATAAATGAGCTTTAGTTTATTGTGTTCTGCTTGAACTTCTCTCCACACATGAAATATTCAGTAAAATCTCACTCGCAATTCTAATTAAGAGAATGACATCAATGTACTGGCAGAGCTTAAGAGAAAAATCTGTAAATCATGGTCATGAAGGCTACACTAATGCCACATTAATGACTCACAGAATTTTGCTACCTGAGCTGAAACAAGCCTGTGAATAAGACACAAGGCAGAGAGGGGTAGCGCCTAGTTCCCCCGCTGCAAATCTAAGCTATGCAATTCAGAATTAGCCACCTTCATTCTTCAGAGTATACTTGTAAAAATAACTCACAAGTTCATTTTGTCCAAGATGTACAGTTAGTCTCATGAAACAGTTGAAAGTTTTTCAAGATAAAATGTAGAAAAAGAACAAATGGATATGATATTTTCTGAGAGAAGTCTCAAGGGTTATGAAAACCTTAAATTTATGAACAGCATTTAGCTTTTTTATATAGGTCTTACAGGCCGAGGTCCACATAAATTAGCAAACACTAAACTATCCATAGGTGTGCAATAAAGGGGAGAGAGTGTAGGAGAAGCAGACTCCTGCTTGTTTTTAACCAATGTTTCTCTAGAGGTTTTCACATATAACTTCTCAACCTGTATGATCTATAAAGGCACAGATTCTTGAAATAAAGATAAGTTAAATGACCAAGAGGATTTCTTCTTCTTCTTCTCCTTCTTCTTGTTCTTGTTCTTGTTGTTGTTGTTGTTGTTGTTGTTGTTGTTTGTTGTTCTTCTTCTTCTTCTTCTTCTTCTTCTTCTTCTTCTTCTTCGGTTGTCTTCTATCGTGCTCGTTTTTGCTTTTTCTGGCTATCTTCTTCTTCTTCTTCTTTCTTCGTCTTCTTCTTCTTCGCTATCGTCTTCTGCTTTCTTTTCTTCTTCTTCTTCCTAACACACCTTGTTTGAGCAGGACAACAGTGACTATTCAACAACCTAAGGACTGATCTGAGAACCACAAAACACTAACACTGGTGACCCACAGGTGAGAGGGATCCAAATTTTGTAGAGCACAGGTGTGTCTGGCCTCTGGCCCCCTGGAAAATCCACAAAGTCCCTGGTCACCACAGAAATGGATGCACAGCCTCCAAAGGCTAGCACCACACACCTGCCTGGTGGGCAGCTCTTGAATTCCCTAGGGCACAGAACTAGCTGGGGACTGCCAAATCACCAGCATCTGTGGGATCTAGCACTGAGACAACCCCACAGTCAGGATCAAAAGCAGATATAATCATAGGTCTCCCAGAAAAACCACAGAAAGAGCTCCTGGGTTCCTAAGTAGCCACATTGCAACCACAGGACCCCAAATGCCTGCCTAGCAGGCAGCTCTTAAACTGCCTAGATATCCCTCCACTGAAGAGTGGATAAATGGTTCATTTACACAATGGAATACTACTGAGCTATCAAAAACCAAGAGCTGGATTTTTGAGAAAATCAACAAGATAGACAATCCCTTAGCCAAACTAACTAAAAGAGCAAGATAGATGTTTTAAGTCAATAGAGATGAAATATGATAAATAATGAATTTTCATTCAGAAATTTAGAACCAATAAGATAGGAAAGATGTTTACTCCAAATTTGCCAAATACAAATAGTCAAATCACTATGAATGTAGCATTTATATAATCCTCAATTGTCTTGTGGTTCTTCCTGCTGAGTGTAGTTTATTTTATTCATGTCTAATACTATAAATGTATATGTTAAAAAAGAAACATATTAAAATACAAGCAAAAAGGGCGACACATTAAAAAACGTTTAAACTGTTCATTTTCAATATAATATTAAAATGTATACTTCAAAGCCTGTACTTTAAAAACTCCACTATTAAACATCTTCATGTAATATTAAGACAATAATGTAAAAACATAAGATTATGAGTAATACTCTTTGGACTTTATTAAAAAGTAACATGAATTCTATTATTTTCTTTGTTGTGTAGCCCAGTCTGGATAATTGGTTCTCAATCTAATTTGAACTATGTGTTGATATTCTAATAAGTACATGTATTTGTCCTTGATACCAATTTAATGACTCAGGCTTGAGTGATTGTACTCAATAGAGAACACCAAAAGACATAAAAACAAAAGAGTTAACAACTGTACCTGTCCAGTTCATCAACTTCCTTTAGCTTTGATCTCTGATTAACTAGAATTTTTGCCAGGTCCTTATTGTTTTCTGTTAAAGCCAGTATAAGTGGTGAGATGCCATCCTGCAGAAAAAAAAAATAACTTGTAACTCTCAGAATTTGAGTCTTTCAGATAACAGGAAGTTGCCTGGATGATCCAGTGGAGCTCATGTCTTCTGAGGTGAAGTGAGCCCTAGCCTTGCACTTCTCACCACCACCACCCCTGTTGCTTTTATGTACACTGTTCCCTTCGCACAGTCTCGACCTGCCAGGATCTGCCGGAGAAAGCCATTTCTTGACACTCATTCAAGCATAAGTATCAACATTGCTCCTACCCTGGCATTCACGTGGTGTTTGAGTCATGTGATTGCTGCGAGCTTCTTGAGGATAGGAGCTATGTCTTTTTGCCTCTACAGCTACAAAGAATAAATTATAGTAGTAAATGGTTTCGGTATTTCCCTTGAGTGATGAGATGAATTGCATTTCTAGATCAGGTTTTAATTCTCCATATTCTAAGGAATATTTACTTCTCAGGATACCAAGCCTCACATAAGTGTCATACTCAGCTGCTAGAGAAATATTACAAACCTGAGCACAATAAGTCAAGTGTGGAAGAAATATCATGGCTTGTCTAATCATTCCTACAAGGTGCTTTCATGGAAAACGTTCACAGTTTCAGTGACTCAGCATTGACAGAGCTGTGTTCTCTGTGATCTCTCAAGGGTAAGGAAGAAACTCATTAGACTCTACTTATGGTATTAGAAGCCTGTGGTAGACACTCTGTTTTAAAATTTTTTACTAAGACAGAGGTAGTGGATTAAATGACACAGGAATGGATTGTACTCTGATAGCTTATGAACAAAGGATGTGTGATTTTTCCACTTACAAGAAGATAAATCTCTTTATTAAAAATTCTCAGTGACTCTAGTAGACATCTATTTAAAATTTATTTTTAGGCAATGTCCTTTTTAGTTACTACTTAAAGATATTTTTAGGCAAACTATAAAACAGAAATTATAGTAAAATTGTTTATTAATACAAAGTCTTATAATCATCCATGTGGGTCATTTTAGGACAATGAAAATATTAACCTACTGTGTGTGGGAGTGCATGCCTTTAGTCCCAGCATTTGGTAGGCAGAGACAAAGTTCCCTTAACAACAAAGGCTACAGAGAGGGGGGCGGAGGGAGGGGAGAGACAGCAGAGTGAGAGAGACAAAGACAAAGAGACAGACAGACAGAGAGACAGAGAGTTACTAAGCTACCTGTGTGTTCAAGAAATAATGCTGGATATAAATATAATTATCTTTGCAATAATCATAAGCTTTCCAAATATTCCCACAATTAAATTTATTAGTCTTATAGATATTCAAATGGGGTGTGACTTCTTAGAATTAAAAGTCTTGGCCAGGTGTCGTGGCGCACGCCTTTAATCCCAGCACTCAGGAGGCAGAAACAGGCACATCGCTGTGAGTTCAAGGCCAGCCTGGTCTACAAAGTGAGTCCAGAACAGCCAAGGCCACACAGAGAGACTCTGTCTCAAAAAAACAAATAAACAAAAAAAAAAAAATTAAAAGTCTTTAAAATACATTTTCTAACTATTAAAATAAAATGGAATTTATCATATTGGTATAAATTACCAATTCTGAGTTTAAAAACTCCCAGAAGTAAACCCGATGGCATGAAGGAATACTGGGGTCAGCACCTAGCAAACTGAAGCACACATCGGTCTCAAGTACAGGGGCTCAGACAACAGGTGAGTGGGTTCTTTTTTATAGCAGTTCGGAGTCGTTTTCTTGCCAGGTCTCCTGAAATTTGAATGTACATCCAATTCACGGAGAACTCTTAAATGTCTCTATGGGTCACACTGAGTGCAGAACACACGAGCTCTGCTATTCAGTGCGGTCTCTGAATGGTTGGCTACAAGGCATTCACATATGAAATCTTTAACTAATTATAAACAAAACTACACAGAACAAAAAAAATCTATGACAGGGTTATTTTCATCTTTTAGTGGTAGATAAGTGCATAAAATATGCTTTATAGTAAAAGTTTAAATCCAATGTGAAGCTCCATAATTCAGAATAACAATTTTCACCACACAGGAGTTCATTGACCTGCTCAGACTTGGGGTCTGGCTACTTTCAGTGTCTGACTTTTTTCTGTCATATTCTTTACAATAATACCATGATAAAAAAAAAAAACAGCATGGAATGTGGTAAATTTCAAATATGCCCTTGAACAACTTATCCAGCACTTCTTTTTACTCCACTGCTATTGAATTATCTTGGGATGTCAATGCAGTAAGTATTTAGATGGAAAAGAGTGTCAAAGGAAACTAAACGATGAGGTTTCACAGGCAGGCGTGGTGCCGAACATCCGTAGGCTCATCATTTCAGAGGTGAAGGAAGGAACATTCAAGTTCAGTGCCATGCACGTGAACGTAAAAGGTTCAAGGCCACCCTGAATTCTAAGGGATTCTGCCTCATGCCCTAAGGGAAAAAATAAACTCTATTTCATCTGTTTACAAATGCTAGCTGGTGTTGCCAAGGCTCTATGAACTGAACAGACAAGCTGAGATGGATACCACGTGGCTTAAACTGACAGATTGGTGGTTTGCACACTTCTAATGTAGAAACCCTGTGTCTTTGTGATGCTGGTTCATCTAATGCACTGAAGGTATGAGACAACATGGAATCCTGAAAGGCTACAGTTCTGAGAGTACCCACGAGGAAATTGGAAAGATCTTCTGAACTGAGCGAGGCATTAATTCTGTGTATAACATTCATCAGGGAAGTAAAGAAAGAAAAGACAGTGCAGTGACTTTAGGAAGCAGAGTTTGGGGGAAGAAGCTCCCATCAATCCAAATTCTGCTAGAGATGTCTTAAGTTTGTGAGATCTGAGTATTCACATACTAAATTTAACTTTTCAGAGATTGATCTGTAAGAGGTATATCACAATCCCAATGAAAATTTCAAATATCCATAAGCAAACCTTAGTAGGTTCTGTGAATCAAACCTTACACATATGCAGAGAAGTCAAAATAAGGCAACTCCAGTGCAAGTAATCTGGAAATCAAAGCTGTGTGGTCACTACCTTGTTCCTTATACTGACGTTAGCACCGTGTGCCAGCAGTATTTTTGCCATCGAGGTGTTGTTACTCCAAACGGCATAGTGCAGAGCCGTGTTCCCACGGCTGTCCGCTGCGTTTGGGTCGGCACCACATCTTAACAAAATGGCCATGCATTCTTCCTGCTCATGCTGTGAAGCCTGTGGGTATTATAGCAAGAAAGAGATTGGAAAGACGAGAAAGCAAGACAAACGGTCCATGGAGTTCACTAATAATGTGCATTTAACTGAGATCATCTCTATCCTCAGCATCAACATCAAATCCATGTCCTACTGAAACTCTTGGCTACAATCTACCTTAATGAGTGCCGTGCTGTTGTCACTGTCACGGAGGTCAATGTCACACTTCCATTCCATTAGGAGGATCACTACATCAGGATGGCCGTATGCGCAAGCATAATGCAAAATAGTTCTGTGAAAATGAGGACATTTTAAGAATTTTAACAAGACTAAGTAAAAATGCACAAGTATTCATCTAATTGTAAATATTATTAACATGTAAGTAATTTTCTTCTGATGTATGGACAATATTTATCAGCCCTTATCACACATCTCAATTAGTTAGGGCAGCCACATCAGAGAATTTTTTTTCTTGCAGTTCTAGACACATGATACATACATTTATGCCTGGGAAGTAAGAATGCCCATGTTGAGTGGCACGCCTGATGTCCATTTAGGTTTCAAATGCTGTGAAGAAATGCCATGATCAAAGGAACACGGGGAGGAAATGACAAATGACCCTAATAGTCTTTCCATTTCTCTCTGAAATTTCCCAGGCCAGGCCTCCATTCTCATCCTCCCAGCTCCTATGGAGCAGCTCACAAAGCATTGAACACTCAGTGCCTTTTGCGGACAGTGTTCCAAATTCCTTCCTCAGTCCTCCCACAAACAGCAATATGCCACTATACTGTTACCAACTTGCCTTAGAATTTCCATCGCTGTGACGAAACACAATGTCTACAGTAACTTGTGGAGGGAAGGGTTAGTTTTACTCACAGTTCTACATATCCGTTTATTTCCAAAGGCAGCGAGAGCAGGAACTCAAGCGGGGCAGGAAACCTGGAGAAAGGAACTGATGCCTTCTCCATGCAGAGGCCCTGCTGACTGGCATTCTCATATCACTCTCAAGCTATTCTCTTATAGAACTCAGGACAACAAATGTAGGGATTGTATCAACTTCAACGGACTGGGTCCTCTGTCTGTAGTCAGTAACTAAGAAGATTCCCTGTAGGCTTGCGTGCAGCAGGACTTTATGGAGACATATTCTTGAGTTTCCTTATAGGCATATGGGCATTGTGTAATCCAAATGCTGAATTCTCTGCCCCGCCCCCTCATATATGGTTGAAATCCTCTTTCTGAAAATCTCCTGTCCCAGTGTTGTATAGACACTGCTCTCCGAATGTTTGCTATGCCAACTAAACAGCTTACAGCCAATAACGAAGAGCAGGACTTAGTGAAGGAAGTGGGGGATTCAACAACTCTCAGATTTCCAGCATGTACCAGGAGAGAGAGCGCAGCAAGCAAAGCTACAAAGCTTAAGCATCTCTGGGATGTATGCTTGCAAGAAATCTGGTTAGTTTAGAGGGTTTAGACTAAAGTAATAACTGCAATCTTACTGTGTTGTGAATCTTATTATCAAACAAAAATAAAAGACTCTCAACTACTTATGTGATAGCTGGGCTAAGAGAGGAACTGGAAAACAAAAACAGTTTGTTTTTTTATTTTTATATCTATTTATATTTTAATTGCCACATCAAAATGAAATTGAACACAGCACTTTCATTCTGTTAAAATGTTAGAAGCATACCGTTAATAATTTCATATAGTCACATATCTATATGTTATACATATACGCACAACCAATATACTTATATACGTATGTCTAATTGACTAATCAATGCTTGCTTACTTGGTCTTTTATGGAGTACTTGACAAAGATTTTAAGTATAAAGAACATAGGTCAATACTTAAACTAGTATCTGTCACTAAGTTTCTCATACTATTTAAAAAGTAAAATTTCTAAGATAAAATAAGCTTATTGTCTCTACTCCTTCCCCAAATACTGTGTTCTTTAGTATGTCTAAAACTAGTATCTATTTATATGTAACTCATAGTTTTAATAACAAGAGTTTTTCTGCAGGCAGGAATTTAATATGTTAGTATTATTCATGTGGCTTATTGAATTGATTTCTTATGATTGATTTTTCATGAATATCCTATTGTAACATAGTGATAAGATATTAAATATTCCTAGAATATGTATCTCTTTGAACAGGTGAAAATATATTTCGTTTATATGTGCACATGTATAGTGTATATGCTTTCAAAGTTTAAAATTTGAGCCTACAGGTATAGATGATTTCAATTTTATCAACTTAAAACAATTGGATTTTTACGTTTTACTTAAAACAAAGTAATATATTTCACAACAACAGGAGAAATCAAAGAAAATCTTCCTTTCTTTTTCTTTATAAAATCAATAGTACATCTTACAAAATTGGGTTTATAGAGAGTATAAAATGAAGCAAGATTTAGAAGTTGCCACTGTCATTGTGAAACTCATGTGCGTTGAGAAAGCTCAGAAAAAAAATGAGCAGCTGTGTCCCAGATTAAAGAGAGCCAAAAGCAAAACAAATTAAAGGATTTACTCTGTATTATGCACTCCAGCAACAAAAACAGTTTTATAAAAATAACTTTTATCTATTCCCTCCTATCAGATGACTTTAGCTCATGTCAAGTTGATCTAAACTATCCAACACTCTTGGCCAAAGCAACCTTTCTGAATTAGAACTTAACTCAACTTTGATGCCAATCCTACCTTATATACTCTGTTGCCACCATTATTTAGTCTCTCCATCCCTAAACCCCCTCACACATAAAATGTAGTTCAAAATATCAGATGATACGACATAGCAGGAGGATCCAACACGCGGACATGCAAAGCATTTACAACAGCTTCTACCACAAAATTGCTCAGTATTTAGATGTTTTGGTTTTTCATTTTGAGACATGGTCTTGCTACAGAGCTCAGTCCGACTTTGAATTCACCACACATCTCAGAGCCTTTAACCTAACATTCTTCCACCTTTAGGCAACTGGTACCTGGCACTGGAAGTGTGCACAGGTGCTATGCTTGTGACCTCTTTGCACACTCTGACAACTCTGCATTAGAGTGCCACTAATAATTCATGATGTATTCAGTCTTACTTAACAGTGTTTTTTAGATTTCATAACGCATAGTGTAGGTGGACATCACAAGCCATGGCACCTATATTAAATCATATATGATATATTCTAAATGATTCTGGGAATTCTACTCCTAATATTTAAATAAATTTAAGATGTGAGTAGTGTGGTAGGTAAAGAGGAAATAATAATAACAAAATGATATAAAGAGAAATAACTCTTTCATGTCTATGATCTTCAGCTAAAGAATTATCAGGACTCAAGTGAGAAACTATGCACCCTTTCATTCAATATTTACATTTATACAATGTGAAGAAATAAGTTGTTGTTTCAATGTTTAATTAATATGAACATGGTGCTGCTAGAGTTTTTCAAAATGGCTACTCCTTACAATTTAATTTCAGAAATATTGTTATTTGAAAGGCAAGAGGCAGAGGTTCAGTTGGACCTGAGTTCTATTATTTAAACTTTCTACACAGGGTAGGGAAATCTGGACACTTTAAGGGCGAGAGACATTTATAGGCAGTAGAAAAATTGTATCTGATAAAAAGAATAGATAAATTTTTACATTTAATGATTGTGAAATTTTACTTTTAATTTTATTAATTTTATCTCAAAAATCATAAGTCAAGTAACATTTGAGGTTAAAATTAGAATTATATTATCAGCATGGCATATGGGGTAAAAAATGACATACTGTCTGTAATCCTTCTCTTCACTTAAGGTGAAGAAATGATATCAAACAAAGAGTCAATGAATTTAACTTTAAAACTTCAACATTAGCATTTGTTTTTACTCTAGAATCATTTTTTGGACAGAAGTCATTTCCGTCTGCTTCTGTCTGTGTGTCCATATGTATATGAGTGTGCTCTCTCTCTCTGTGTGTGTCTGTCTCTCTCTGTGTCTGTCTCTCTCTGTGTCTCTGTGTGTCTGTCTCTCTCTGTCTCTGTCTCTCTCTCTCTCTGTGTCTGTCTCTCTCTGTGTGTCTCTGTGTCTCTGTGTCTCTCTGTCTCTGTCTCTGTCTCATCTCTCTCCTCTCCTCTGTGTCTGTCTCGCTCTGTGTCCCTGTCTCGCTCTGTGTCTGTCTCTCTCTGTGTCTCTGTGTCTCTGTCTCTCTCTGTCTCTGTCTCTGTCTCTCTCTCTCTCTCTGTCTCTCTCTCTCTCTGTAGGGGTGTTGTTGTTTGTGTGTGACCTTTATAAAGTTTCATAATGAGTAATTGATCTTCTGGACAAACTTCAAAATTTACCAGAAATATAAATAAATATGTCAATGACTAATGAGAAACAAATACAGTAATATGCAGACTCTGCAAGAGAGAATAAAGTTGTAATAGAGTATGCAAATTGTATTTTCAAATTGTGGTTTTTCTTATATGGACTTACATTAATCATTCAGTGTTTCTCAGGCACACTCAGAGGTGATATATATGTGTGTATATATATATGTATATATATGGCTACCATGTCCAAAATTTTCCAATGTGCAAATACAAACTTTTTAAAAAACATCATAGTTAGTCTCCTCTTATTTCTATGTTTCACTTTTCTTGACAAGCTCTTTTTTTTTTTTCAGTTAATAATTCCGATTCTCTCATTGCCTTGTCTCAAACCTAAGCTTTTGTCTTCCTCTTGTTCTGGGACCAGTCACTACAAATGTTTAGTAGTTTTAGCATTAAATATCTTCTTTCTTTTATTGTTTAAAAAAAGTGATGGGCATATTTAAGACAGATTTTCATGTTGAAGCCATGGTTTCCTTATCTCTCTTTGAATGCACTCATTATTAATCATAATTAAGGAAAAGTTACAGAAGGTGAAGGAAAATATGCATCTGTGAAAAACATCTTGGCCATCTAATTTTAGGAAAATGCAATTACAATGATGACATTTAATATTTTGATGTAATAAATCTTAGATGTATATAATGTAATGATTATACAATAAATCTACAGCTTTATACTAAAAGCTGTTCTTTACTTGTAAGGGATTAAGTGGCCACAGAATATATCAATATATAGGAACAAATAGGATATAAGAAATTATTTTGTCCAAAAGATGCTTCATCATACACTAAAGACATTTGTTCAGCTATGTTCATAGCAACTTTATTTGTAATAACCAGAATCCTCAACCAAAGAATGGATATGGATAAAGAAACTGTAGTACATTTGCACAATGGAATACTACTCAGCTATTAAAAAGGGAAATCTTAACATTTGCAGACAAAAGGATGGAACCAGAAAAGATGATCCTGGATAAGGTAACCCAGACCTAGACAAACATACATAGTATATACTCACTTATAAGAGGATATTAGCTATGAGGTACAGGATAAACATACCACAATCCACAGACCTAACAAAGCTAAGTAACAAGGACCACCCTAGGAAGAATGCTCATTCAGAAGGGTAACTAGAACAGACACTGGAAGTGCTTGAAGAGAGGGAACAGGACTGAGCCTAGAATAGAGGTCCTTTGAAAGAGCACACCCAGCAGGGGATGGAAGGAGATGCTGAGACTCACAGCCAAACTTTGAGGCAGAGCTCAGGGAGTCTTATGGAAGAGTTGGGGGATAGAAAGACCTATAAGGGACAGGAACTCCACAAGGAGACCAACAGAGCCAACAAATATCAGCCCAGGATGGCCTGCAGAGACTGATGCACCAACCAAGGACCGTGCATAGAAAGGACCTAGACCCCATGCTCAGATGTATCCAATTGGCAGCACAGTCTCCATGTGGGTCCCATAATATGGGGAGTAGAGGCTACCTCTAATATGGACCCTGTTGCCCACTCACTGATTACTTCCTCCTGGTAGGGCAGCCTTTCCAGGCTGCAGAGGAAGAGGGAACAGGCAGTCCAGATGAGACTTGATAGGGTGGGGTTAGGTGGTAGGGGAGGAGGGCTCCCTCTTTCGGAGGACTAGGGGATGGGGGAGATGAAGAGGGAGGAGGGAGGGCAGGACCCAGAGGAGATGAGGGATGGGGGTACAATTGGGATGTAAAGTGAATAAATTTTTTAAAAATTTAAAAAGAAATTACTTTGTGTAAAATATTCACAAATTGGCTGTTCCAAAGAAACATTTTTTTTCCGTTAAATGTGTAACAATACTTCTTCATGCGTTCATGGCAGAAATCACAGATAAGAAAAAAAGGAAGGAAAAAAAAAAAAGAAAAAAAGGAAGGTGCCATCTTACAAGAGTGGCAACTAGAAGTGATTTCTTTCTAATAGCCAGATTGAGAAAATGAAGGGAATAAATGATTGTTTGCAAAAGGTAGGGGAATACGCTGAAGCCACAGTATAGTTTTCAGATGATGGTAAACACGGACAAATAGAAAGGGTGGCTAACAGTGACAAGGAAGCAGCCACCAAGCCACCATGAGCCAAAACTTCTCAAAGACAAGCCATGCATACCAGGTCCCCCCTGGGACACATATTAAGACCTTAGTTCCCACAATCCTGAAATCCAGCTGGAGAGTCCCACTGAAAATGACTCCAGAGAGTCAAGTTATCACTGGAACAGTCCACATTGGTTCTCAGTGTTTTCCAAATGGCTGTACTCAGACGCTAACTGAAAGGGTGGCTGTTATTCTAAACTGAGTTTCTATGGAGGGTTGAAAGAAGACAATAACAGGACAAGTGGGTGAGCATGAGGTCAACCTACTATAGTGCCTGAGTGAGAAACATGTGCCTCAAGCAGTCACAGAAAATAGGAGGGCTGGATATCAAAACATGAAGAAACTCAAGTTGTCAAGGAAGTTGGGTGGTGAACCTCTCTACTGTCAGAGGCCCTGATGGCTTGCCTTCAGGGAACAGTAGAATAACTGCCAAGCACAGAGATTACCACCTTTGATGACCAAGACATCTTAGTAACAATGGTCAATGTTGACATACTGGACAGCACCACTGAAAGCCTTGGCAGTTCCCTCCTCCCACAGTCCTCCTCTTGGTTAGTTAGCGAGGCTGACACTTTTCTTTCTCCACCTGCCTCCCAGCCTGCCCCTTGCTCCTGACTCCCAGCCCCAGTCACCTGTTCTTCTTGTCTGGTTCATTGATGCCATTTTTCCCAAATTTGAGTCTGCTCATAACCGTGGCATCATCACCCCGGCAGGCAGCCTTGTAGATCTTTCCGCAGGCTGTGTAGCTTTTGAGCTGTCTCGGGGAGCGGAAGCTGTTAGCACTCCCACACTGCCTCCCAGCGCCTGGGAAGGACTCTCTCTGGCTGGTGGATGAGCTCGAGGAAGACTGCCCTTGATTACAGAAGCCCAAGAACTTCCTCCCCATGGTGGAGCTCCCCACCAAGCTCTGTCACCCCGCCCCTATCCCTTGCTTTCTCTGTAGGCTCTTTGCCACCCTCAGAACCAACACAGTAATGCAGTTCTGAAAGGAAGCCACCTGAGTCTCACCACCACCACCAGGACCACAAGAAAGCACCCACAGTGGAGCTTGTAAGACAGAGTCCAAGCAGCACAGGTACTTCTATCAACTGTTGCCAAGCAACACATCTAAATACAGACACGCGCACTCCCACCAATGGGGCAGCCTAGGTCCAACAGCTTTGATCCGCCACGGCTTCTTATCGTGCTTAATGCGCACGCGCAAGACGTTATCTGGGCACTCCACTTACTAGCTCAACCCATCCGGGCCTTCAAACAGCAGAGGCTCTGGGAGGCAAACAAAACTTTTGCTGAACTGGTTCAGTCTCCAGGAGTAGTTTTCTAATACGTGTCAGTCAAGCTAGCCTTTGTTTGACTTCCATTCAAAGGCATATGCCACCGAGTCCCTACTATTGTCTATGGGAGCTTAGTGGATGCCAACAAGGCAAAGACAATGACTTTGGTGACTCCAGAAGCAGAAGCAAGAGTGATATCTCTGGGGTTTTTGGTATTTGCTTGTTTTTGTTTGTTTGGCTGGTGGTCTCTCGAGACAGATTTTAGTGTTGTTGTTTTTGTATAACTGAGCACTGGCTGTCCTGGATTCATATCTTAGACCAGGCTGGCCTCAAACTCACAGACATCTGCCTGTGTCTGCCTCTCAAGAACAGGGATTAAATGCATGCGCCATGATACCTTAGCCATCTTTGCCATTTTTTCAGCAAGAATGTATGCACCTCCTTTCTTGATGAAATACAAAGCCACTGTGCCCAGTAGTGCCTGTCTCTCTCCTCTACTCCCCTTGGAGCAATCTTGCCTTTGCTGGTTCCATGATGTCACATGTGTCTTCTTTACTGAGGAACATTTTCAATATTTTAATTTTCACTACTTTATTCCACATGGGGCCTAAAACTCATTATTTTATCTAGGAAATTCTGTCAGATTGAAATGTGAGTAAACATTAGCCTGGAAAGGAGTCAGTAAACAGTGGTAGTCTCTGCCTCCACTTTCCTGCTTTCACCTAATACCTTCCTTTGTAAACTCAAAGAAACCATCTCCTCCTTTGTCTTGTTTATCCTCAGTATTGTAGAACAGCAACAGAGCCAGGAACTAGGACAGGGAGCTACTATCAGCACTCTCACTCGGATACCCATGGTAAAGAAGAACTTTATGACAGGCAGATCTGGGTCCTGGGGTCCTCCTCAAACTAAGGCACCAGCCAAGGAGAATATGGGCAGTAGGCTTCGAACCCCTACCAAGACCTAGCCAACAAACATGATATTCTCTACCGTTGAGTGGAGAGTGAGATCTGACTCTCACATGAACTCTGGTACCCCTTTTCTGACCACGTCCCCTGGATGGGGAGGCCTGGCGGCACTCAGAGGAAGGATAGCAAGTTACCAAGAAGAGACTCGATATTCTAAGAGCATATATAGGGGGAGGAGGTCTCCCTCAAACACAGACATAGGGGAGGGGAGAAGGGGGGAAGATGGAGGGAGGGAAGAATGGGAGGAAAGAGGGGAAGGGCTAACAATCAAGATGTAATATGAATAAATTAATAAAAACAAACAAACAAACAAACAAACAACAACAAAAAAAAGAATTAGCCTTGGAAAGGAGGAATACCACCTGGTATGACTGCATGTCTCTCTGGATGACAGACCCCGGGAGGACCATCTGCCACTCAGACAAAGGCAGGTTCCTGCCTTCTTATAAATATCTAGGCCGAGCAGGACTTGGGTTTTGTCTAGTTGAACCTTGATAATTGTCTGGGAATAGACATTAAAGCATAGAATACTTTGTATGGATTTTGCTCCTCACCAGTAAGTAACAGAAACAAACGAGGCAGTCAGCAAGGCTGAGTGGGGCCAGGATGAAGGCAGTGGCAGGAGGCCACAGTAAGGCTGTCCCACTCTCATGAACTCTGCAACTCAGACAGCCCCATGGAACAGAAACACATGTTTCTGTTAGCTCTGAAGCACGTGCCCTTCTCACTGTAGCATGGAACATCTGCGCCCTGGTTGGAATCCACTGCCTCCTCCTTGGTGAATGCTTCCCACACCAACTTTCATCAAGCTGCAGTAAATAGCAAATAGCTAAAAGGCATTTTCAGCACATATGAAAAGGGAAATAAGCAGGTAGGGAACATATCACCAACCGTTCTGTCCTGTTTTGCTTTCTTCTACCACACTCACTATTCTGTATTTTTCATGTTCAGTGTTTACCGTAGACTTGAGGGCACTTAGGAAACTCCATGAGTGGGACTGGAGAGATGTCTCAGTTGTTAAGAGCACTGTCTGTTCTTCCAGGGTCCAGAGTTCATTTCCCAACAAACACGGTGGTTCACAACCATCTATATATCCTGGGGTCTGATGCCCTCTTCTGGTGTACATGCAGATAGAGCAGTCATAAACATTAAATAAAATAGATAAATAAAAAAATATTTAAAAAAAGAAAACCGCAGGAGGCTGGGGAGGAGCATGTGAGTGTGTGTCCTGCAGTGGTGCTTCTGAGGAGGATTCACTGATGAGGAACACACACATGCATGTGCACTGTCCCCTTTCATCTGGCATCTGGTCACATTCACAGAAGACAGACAAGCGGCCTGATTCTCTTCTGCTTCCTGACTCAGTGGAGTGTGAACTGATCAACTGCACCTTGCCCTCCTCGCTCTAATGGACTGTAGCCTCTGAAATTGACAACCAAGATACAGTGTTCCTTGCTTTGCTGCTGGCAAGTACCAACAATGATGATGCCAACTAAAGATGAACTGCCCATTTGGAGAGACTGTTGAGCCTCTCAATCCATGAACAGAGAAATACAGTAGCTCCTTACTGTAATTTAGATACTCCTAAATTTATTTTGGAAATGTTTCCATTTTTTTCTGTCTTCATTTTAAGTATAAACCTTTGTATATTTGATATCAATCTTGGTTAATTTCACTTTCAGCTCATTTATTTATAAAATCTAAGATGCCATTTTTATCTATAATTAACTTCTGATGTCTCAGTCCCTCATTACCTCTAAAGAGACTATGTGAAGACTCACTGTCTTCATACCTAATTAATCTGTGACTTGTGGGAGCAGCTTCCATTGCTGTTCATGTGTGGACACAGATATCTTATCCATCATGTATTTCCTTTAATATCTTGTCACAGTCAGTCCACAGATCCTCCTGGCTCTGGCCCCTGCTGTGATGGACTGGCACACTCTGACTCGCTGTTTCACCAGGAAGCCTGATTCCACCCAAGTCAGGATGGGAGTCTCTCAGCTGACTTCCTGCACAACCTGGCACCACCCCATCTGACCCTGCACATCCCTTACTGAAGTTAAACTCCCACGCTGTGAGGTGGACTCTCTGACTACTTATAGGAACGGAGACTTATATGACCTTTTCCCATGCACAATGTCATGGTAACTCATGGGTAGGGACCTTCATTCCTAGGAAGCTATGAGGAGCAGATTTGTGACCACTAGAGGTCCTGCACAATTTCCCTGGCTTCAGGGGACACAAGCACCTTAGCTGACCAAGGTCACATATGCTGGACACCAGTGGGTGGTGTCGTCCGTGCACTTGTCTTGAGGAGAGCCACAACAGCATGCAGAGTGCATCTGGGTAGTTTCCAGTCATATCCACCAACAAAGGAGCAAACACAAAAGAAACCATGACATTGCCACTCACACACTGTCCCCCAGCACAGAAGCAAGATTCCTTCAAGAAAGTCAGAATGGTTTAAACATGAAACTCTGAAACTCTGGCCCCTCCTCCCTTCAAATTGTGCACTGAACACAGGCAATGGTGTGTGTGCTTGGGCCTTGTGCTCATGGGAAGCAGGGATCCAGTGACATTCCAATTTGTCCTCATCAGACCTTGAAAAGTACTGCTACTGAGATTCAGGAGCCTGAATCTGAAGCTGAAACCCCTTTTAGGGACACCTGGTCAGCACTAAGGTCAAAGCACATGACCTTAGCCATCAGGACCTCAGGTAAAGGCAGACACTATATTTACTCTCGGGCATTGCCCCAGTCTCTGTTAAAGCAGGGGCTTTCCTCTCCATTCCTCTAGGATGGTCTGTCTCCTTGTAACCTCTCACAGCACCAGTGTGATCTGTTGGGTACACTGCTAGTCCTTCTAAAAGCATGCTGAGTGGACACAGTAACCACAATTAAGGAGATGAAAAACAAAAGCTAGGGAGCCAAGATGGCGGCCACGAAGACACATGCTGCCTGATCTACAGGAAAGAGGCCACAGACGCTAACTGGACCCATGGACCGCGGGTGCTGTGGATAACTGGTCATGAGAGATCCACACAGAATGGACCATGGGTTAGTCAGAACTCTGGTCATCCAGCACCCAAGGAAGAAGGACAGACTTGTACCCCAGTGCCTGGACAGGACCCAGACTGAAAGTGACAAGCTCTGAGAGGCGGCCTTGCTTGGCAGGCAAACTCAAAATTTAGGACTAAATCTGCGGCAGGGGTGCCTCAATCCTCCTGGACTAGTGTAGATTCAATTTTCTTAATCAAAATATTTTATTAACAACTTATTGACCAAGCCTACATCAATTATAACCTGATTAACCAAAACAGTAGGAAATGAGGATTAATTGACACAAAAACAAAACCTTAAGGATGTCGGTTCCGAGGAACAATTCTCTGGTCAGGAGCCGCAGGATTTCTTCCACTGGAACTTGGGGTAACTAGACCCCTAAGCCTCAGCAGGAGCCAGAGTTCTGAAGCCTTCCCTTGAGCGGTTTTCTCTAGGAGTGTCATGAAGGGCAGAGATGAACAGTCAAATCTACCCGAAGTCTCCTATCGGCCCCGTAGCCAGTTCTGGGCTAATTTGTATATCTCCTCCCAAAGTCTGTTCATGGAATCTTTCCAGATGGCAGCAATTAAGCTCCTGCATGAGGTGGCTGCTCTTCTAGTGAATTAACATCACCTGTTCTCTCAATAGACCGTTTCGATCCCACACTTGGGATCCTAAAGAACAGGTTTCTCTCCTTCAGACTAGGGAAAGCTATAAGAGTGGATTGGGACCTCTGACTGTGCCCCCTGACCCACACAAGCAGAAAGGCTAGGCACCAGTAGGGCACCCAGTCTGCAGTGGGTACCGTCCCAGCTGCTGTGTGCCCCCAAGAAGGAAACAAGGCAGCCTTGCTTGGCAGATGAACTAAGAATTTGGGACTGAATCTGGGCGAGGGTGCCTATATCCTTCTGGACTAGGGAAGTTACAAGGGTGGTTTGGGGCCTCCGACCACCCCCTGACCCATGCAATCCCACAGAAAGCCTAGGTGCCAGTCGGGCACCCAGTCTGTGGTGGGTACAGTCCCAGCCACTGTGCTCCCTGAGAAGGAAACATGGCAACCTTGCTTGGCGGGCAAACTCAGTTTTGGGACTGAATCTATGACGGTGATGCCTCAAACCTCCTGGACTAGGGAAAGCTATGAGAGTGGATTGGGGCCTTAGAACGGGCCCCCTGACACACACAAGCCCACAGAAAGCCTAGGCACCAGTCGGGCACCCAGTCAGCGGTGGGTACAATCCCCAGCTGCTGCAAGCTTTGAGAACGAAACTCAATGAAGAGCAATCCAGGCCCCAGAGCCTGGTCTGGACCCTGCCTGCAAGCTGCAAGCTGCTGAAATCAGGGATACATAGCCACAGCAGAGTGATCTGAGACCAGAGACACTGCCAGGAGTCAAGAACCACAACAGCCCTCTGACCAGAGCTGGGCAGAAACCAAACAGCTAGTCCCAGAAGACTACCCTGGCACAACTGGTCACAACTGTCCCAGCCTAGCCACGTTCCACAGCCTACCTGGGATTCTCACACTCTTGTTAGTGGCTGGGCAGGTCAGAGGAGATAGGGCAAATATCTAGCTAACAAACAACAATCAAAAGGCAGTGGTTGCTTTCTCCTTGGCAGGTAGAACATAGTCCCCACTACCTGGTTGGAGCAGGCAGAAACATAAATAATTTCTAGAAGCCAACAGGGGTTCAGGCAGTCTAGAGTGGCCTGAGCCTAGAACCCAAAGCCCCAGGGCCTGAGGGCAGGATATTCAAAGATCAGGCAAACATAGGAAAACTGGTTCTACATACTCTACCTCAAACTGATACTGGAGCTGCAGAGCACCAGCACCTACCTTGGCTGACCCAGTGGGGAACCCAGGGTGTGAAGTAAAGCCTTCAGGAGCCAAAACCAAGATGCCTGCCTCTGTCAGGGAATAGTTACCTGACCACCATGGGCAAAGGATCTCGACCTGAAATTACCAACAAACTGCTCTCAATGACCAGTGAAGGACTCCAGAAGACACCTCCCAAAATCAGACACATCAAGATGACTAAAGGCCAGCATAGAAACATGCACAACAAAACCCAAAACAATATGGCATCTCCAGATCCCAACTATTGTAAATAAAACAACCTGAAGAACTCAAGCGCAATTGAAATACAAGAAAAAGACCTCAAATCCCTAGTAATAAATATGATAATGGAGGAAACAAATAAAATCCAAAAACAAATGCAGGAAGAGGCAGCCAAACAGGTAGAATATATAAAAGAGGCCTATAGTCAGTCACTGGAAGGAATCTAGGAAAATTCAACCAGTTGAAGGAAATCAATAAAAAAATTCAAGATCTGAAGATGAAAATGGAAACAATGGTAAAGGCCTGGACAGAAGAAAAACGGGAAAGAGAATTCTTAGAGAGGAAAGCAAACAACACAGAGACGAGTTTCTCTAACAGAATCCAAGAGATGGAGGAACGAATCTCGAGTCTAGAAGATAACAATTGTAAGTCTTGAAGCAACCATCAAAGATGATGCTAAATCTGAAAAATTCCTGACACATAACATCCAAGAAATCAAGGATACCATGAAAAGACAAAACCTGAGGATAATAGGCATTGAGGAAAGAGAAGACACCAGACTCCAAAGCCCAGAAAATATTTTCAACAAAATCGCAAAAGAAAAATTCCCAAATTTAAAGATGTCTATAAACATTCAAGAGGCCTACAGAACACCAAATAGATCAGAAAAGAAAAACCTCCCATCACACAATAATCAAAACACAAAATATACAGAACAAAGAAAAAAATTAAAATCGGTAAGAGAAAAGGGCCAAGTGACATTTAATGGCAAACCTATCAGAATCAGATCTGACTTCTCAAGAGGGACCATAAAAGCCAGAAGGGCCTGGACAGAGATGCTGCAAACCCTAAGAGACCACAGATGCCAGGCCAGACTAATATACCCAGCAAAACTTTCAATAACCATTGATGGAGAAAACAAGATATTCCATGACATAACCAAATTCAAACAATACATATCCACAAATGTGGCTTTACAGAAAGCAATAGAAGGAAAATTCCAGCCCAAAGGGACAAGCTACAGCAAAAACTACACAGGAAATAGATAACTACACCATTGCAAAAATACAACCACACAAACTCCCTACTGTAACTAACATCAAAATTAAAGATCTTAACAATCATTGGTCATTAATATCGATCAACATCAATTGACTAAATTCTCCAATAAAAAGACACAGATTAACTGAATGGATGCATAAGCAAGATCCAACATTATTCTGCATTCAAGAAACACATCTCAGCCACAAGGATAGACATTACCTCAGGGTAAAGGCTGGAAAAAAATATTCCAAGCAAATGGTCACAAGAAGCAAGCTGGTGTAGCCATTCTAATATCCAATAGAATAGACTTTCAACCAAAATTAATCAAAAGGGATAAGGACACTTCATACTCATCAAAGGTAAAGTCAACCAAGATGACATCACAATTCTGAACATCTATGCTCCCAATACAAGTGCACCCACATTTGTAAAAGAACTATTAACAACATTTAAACCATACAATGATCCCCACACATTAATAGTGGGAGACTTCAACACCCCACTTTCACGGAAGGATAAGTCATTGAGACAGGAATTAAGCTGAGAAATAATGACATTAACCAACGTCGTGAATCGACTGGATCTAACAGATATCTACAGAACTTTTCCCCCAAACACAAAGGAATATGCCTTCTTCTCAGCACCCCATGGAACCTTCTCCATAATTGATCACATAGTAGGTCACAAAGCAAACCTCAACAGATACAAGAAGATTGAAATAATACATTGTATTCTATCAGATCACCATGGCTTAAGGCTGGACTTCAACAACAACAGAAATAACAAGCAGCCTACACACACATGGAAACTAAATTACTCTCTACTTAATGACACAGGGGTCAAGGAAGAGATAAAGAAAGAAATAAAGGACTTCCTGAAATTCAGTGAAAATGAAGAAAGAACATACATTTGTGAAACACACTGAAAGTGGTGCTAAGAGGAAAATTCATAGCCCTAAGTGCCTTTATAAAGAAAATGGAAAAAAAATAAATTAAAAAAAAAGAAAAACAATTTCCCACATAAGCAACTTAACGACACATCTGAAAACTCTGGGGGAAAAAAGAAGCAGAAACACCCAAGAGGAGTAGACATCTAGAAATAATCAAACTCAGGGCTGAAATCAATAAATTAGAAACAAAGAAAACAATTCAAAGAATCAACAAAATCAGGAGCTAGTTCTTTGAGAAAATCGAGATAGACAAACCGTTAGTCAAACTAACTAAAAGGCAAAGCAACACTATCCAAATCAACAAAATCAGAAAGGAAAAGGGAGACATAACAACAGATACTGAAGAAATAGAAAAAATTATAAGATCCTACTTTAAAAGCATATATGCTACAAAATTTGAAAATCTAAGGGAAATGGACAATTTTCTTGATCGATTCCACTTGCCAAAATTGAATCAAGATTAGATAAACAAATTAAATAGTCCTATTTGTCCTATAGAAATAGAAGCAATCATTGAAAGTCTCCCAACCAAAAAAAGAGCCCAGGGCCACATGGTTTCAGCACAGAATTCTACCAGACCTTTAAAGAAGAGCTAATACAAATACTCTTCAAGCAACTCCAAAAGATAGAAACAGATGAAACATTACCAAATTCATTCTATGAGGTCACATTGATACCTAAACCCCACAAAGACTCAACAAAAAAGGAGAATTTCAGACCAATTTCTCTTATGAAAATTGATGCAAAAAATGCTCAATAAAGTACTCACAAAACAAATACAAGAACGTATTAGAGATATCATTCACCATGACCAGGTAGGCTTCATTCCAGGCATGCAGGGATGGTTTAATATATGGAAAACCATCAATTTAATCCACCATATAAACAAACTGAAAGAAAAAAAACCACATGATCATTTCCTTAGATGCAGAAAAAGCATTTGACAAAATCCAACACCCATTCATACTTAAAGTTCTGGAGAGATTGGGAATACAAGGCACATAATAAAGGCTATATACAGCAAGCCAATAGCCAATACCAAATTAAATGGAGAGATACTCAAGGAAATTCCTCTAAAATCAGGGACCAGACAAGGCTGCCCTCTGTCCCTATATCTCTTCAATATAGTTCTTGAAGTTCTAGCCAGAGCAATAAGACATCAAAAAGAGATCAAGGGGATTCCAAATGAGAAAGGAAGAAGTCAAATTATCCCTTTTTGCAGATGATATAATAGTGTATATAAGTGACCCCCAAAATTCCACCAGAGAACTCCTATAGCTGATAAACACCTTCAGCAAATTGGCTGGATACAAAATTAACTTTAAAAAGTCAGTAGCTTTCCTATATACAAATGACAGACATGCAGAGGAAGAAATTAGGAAAACTATACCCCTCACAATAGCCACAAGCAATATAAAATATCTAGGAGTAACTCTAACCAAACAAGTGAAGGACTTGTTTGAAAAAACTTTAAATCTCTGAAGAGATTGAAGATGACATCAGAAGATGGTGGGATCTACCTTGTTTGTGGATCAGGAGAATTAACATAGTGAAAATCGCCATATCACCAAAAGCAATTTACAGATTAAATTCAATACTTATCAAAATACCTACAAGATATTTTGAAGACATTGAAAGATCAATTCTCAACTTCATATGGAGAAACAAAAACCCAGAATAGCAAAAACAATCCTATACAATAAAAGATCCTCCAGAGGAATCTCCATACCCGATCTCAAGCTGTACTATAGAGCAACAGTAATTAAAACAGCATGGTACTGGCACGGCAATAGGCAGGTGGATCAATGGAATCAAATTGAAGACCCAGAAATGAATCCACACATTTATGGTCACTTGATTTTTGACAAAGAAGCCAAATCTATTCAATGGAAAAAGGATAGCTTATTCAAGAAATGGTGCTGGTCTAATTGGATGTCTACATGTAGAAAAATGCAATTGTACCCATATTTGTCACCATGCACAAAACTCAAGTCTTGATTAAAGACTTGAGCATAAAACCAGAAACACTAAACCAGTTAGGAGAAAAAGTGGGGAAGAGCCTGGAACACATTGGTACAGGAGACAATTTCCTGAACAAAGCACCAACAGCCCAGGCCTTAAGGTTAACACTTAATAAGTGGGACCTCATGAGGCTGAGAAGCTTCTGTAAGGCTGGAGACACTGTCAACAGAACAAAGTGACAGCCTACTGACTGGAAAATGATCTTCACCAACCCTACATCTGACAAAGGTCTAATATCCAAAATATATAAAGAACCCAAGAAATTAGACACCATCAAACCAAATAACCCAATTGAGAAATGGGGCTCAGAACTAAACAGAAAACTCTCAACAGAGAAATAGTTAATGGCTGAGAAACACTTAAAGAAATGCTCAACATCTTTAGTCATCAGAGAAATGCAAATCAAAACAACACTGAGATTCCATCTTCCATTCATCAGAATGGCTAAGATCAAAAATTCAAGTGACACCACATGCTGGTAAAGATGTGGAAAAAGAGGAACACTCCTTCATTGCTGGTGGGAATGCAAACTTGTATAACCATTTTGGAAATCTATCTGGCACTATCTCAGAAAACTGGGAATAGAGCTTCCTCAAGACCCAGCTATTCCACTCCTTGGAATATACTATAAGATGCACCAGCACACAACAAGGACATATGCTCAACCATGTTCATAGTGGCCTTATTCATAATAGCCAGAACATGGAAACAGCCTAAGTGTCCCTCAGTAGAAGAATTATTAAAGAAACTGTGGTACATTTATACTATGGAACACTACTTAGCTATTAAAAACAAGCAATTTCCAAAATTTGTGGATAAATGGATTGAACTAGAAATGATCATAATGAGTGAATTCACCCAGAAGCAGAAAGACTCAAATGGTATATACTCACTTATATCTGGACACTAGCCCAAGGGGCATGTCCCATGAAAGTCTTCACCTACCAGGAAAGTGGGATAGATGTGAGGACATCCTATTGGGACTCTAAGTGAAAGAGGTATGGGAGAATGGGGAAATAGAAGGATCCAGAGGGTCCTAGAAACCTACAAGAAGAACATTATTACAGGCAGATCTGGGCCCAGGGGTTCTGCTCACACTATGGCACCAACCAAGGACAATACATGCAGTAAACATTGAACCCCTACCCAGATCTAGCCAATGGACAAGACTGTGGGAAAGATTAAGCTTTGTCACAGGTGGAAGCAGTCTCGGCAGGCTTTACCCTTGGGGCACCCCATGAATACCCTGTGACAGACTGAGTGGAGCCGTCCTGGGCCTGGAATTCAGGAAGCAGACCTGGGAAGCCCAACTGGGCTATTGTTTTTCTAATTGACCCTCAACAGGAGAAGGAGACCACCCTTTCCATGTGACTCAGGCAGGTGGGGAAGAGAGAACAACAAGTTCAGCCCGGGCTTGAGCGTGTGGAGAGCAGCAAACAGGCCGGACCAGCAGGTGGGTCAGAGAGACACCTAAGGACCCGTCCCATTGAACGGATACCAGAAGGTTCACTCTTTTGTCCCTTTAACCTTTTTCCCTTCTTGTGTAAGCTAGTTGGGTTGTATAATAAAGTTTAATTGTTAAAAAACAGAGCCAACACAAGACATTCTCCACAGTTGAGTGAAGAGTGGGGACTGACTTTCACAGGAACTCTGGTGCCCCATATTTGACCACGTCCCCTTGATGGGGAGGCCCGGTGGCACTCAGAGGAAGGATAGCAGGCTACCAAGAAGAGTCTTGATACCCTATGATCATATACAGGGGGAGGAGGTCTCCCTCAGTCACAGTCATAGGGGAGGGGAATAGGGTAAAAGTGGAAGGAAGGGAGGAATGGAAGGATACAAGGGATGGGATAACAATTGAAATGTAATATGAATGAATTAATAAAAAACATTTAAAAAAAGAAAAAGAAAAACAAAAGCTACCAATTTATTAAAACCAATACTAAAAAAAAAACAAACATTGAAAAGGGCTTTAAGAGTAAAAATGTCTATTTGTCAAGGGAGGGAAGGGAGAAAGGGTGTGGCAGGGCCATTCTCTAAAGAGGTGGACCCACTGCAGCAAGGGTGAGATGTGTGCAAGGCACACTGTATCTGCTGATGTGGTGAGACACAGGTCCCACAGCTGCTGTCAGGTGTGCTGGCTGGACTCTGCTGCCACATCTGGCTGCAAGAGCAGAGGTGTCAAAAAACCTTCTGGTGGGCTTTCTTGTTCTCCTACTCTGGTGCACAAGCTGGTTCTGTCCCCAGAGTGTTTGGTTTCACTGTCAGTTAACACACTTCAAGCTCTGGGTCTTCAGAGGCGTGGCTCCACTGATCTAAGGAGGGAGACAGATGTGCTGCTGAAATAGGCATCTCAAGAAGCAGAAGTGGCATTGGGGCAGCAGGAGGAGTCAGTATTCCAGGTTCCTTGCAACCTTTCCAAAGCCATAGCAGACCCATGTCTGCAATGAATCCAGACCCTGTCCTACAAGAGGACATGTACCCACCCAGGGTCCAGTGACAGCTCCTGCAAACAGGAGACTCACAAGCCTCTGCCCAGCACACCAGCTACTGAACTGTCCTCACGCACAGGAGCTCAAGCACCTACTTGAGTCTTCCTCATCCTCTCTCTGTGACTCACTGGCCTCTTCTTTCTGCAACTTGGTTAGAAGCTTGTGGACACGAACGATGAGATCTGAATAAGGCATGTTCACAATCAGGTAGGTCTTCAGCTTCCTCAGAATGGACAGGTCTGAGGTCTGACAAAACTCCTCAGGGTTCTTATCTATCCATGTGTCCAGGAAGGTGCAGAGGGTGCTGGGGAAAGGAGATGGACATCATAGTCACTGGCCAGGCCCTTTCCTTTTCCAACCTTCCCTTGGTTCCCTGCAGGGAGGATGCAAGGAAGAAGCTGTCCAGCCCTTGTGCATATGAGGGTGAGCATGGCTGTGAGGTCTGTGTGAACAGGGAGCTCCACACACCTATTTACGGCCTCTGATGGAGACCAGCTGAGCAAGCCTGCCTGCCATTGGCTGGGATGAGGGTAGAGTCTCACAGGGGCACTTGAGGCCCCAGGATTACCCCATATCACTGCTTGCAAGAACCCTGCTCATGCATTTCTTTTCACTCTGCAGTCAACGCTTAGACAGCAGTATGGTTCTAGAAACCAGAAAAGAATGAGATCACAGCATTGGCCAAGCTTTACCCTTTGAACCCAAATGACCCCACACTGGAGACCCAAGACTGTCCTTCTTGTTGTAAAGCCCACTTACTTCTTTACTTGTTCATCCTCTTCACAGGAAGGGTGGAAGTGTGCATACCTAGAGGACACCAGATAGGATGTCTCCTGTAAAATCCTACATACCCCACCTAAAAGATATCTAGGGGGCAGGCATATTCCTAGAGGGGAATTGAAATTGACCTTGTATTTTTGTATGCTCTCAGGGTCATTAGTTCACCTGCGTACAGTAGGTGTTTCAAATATGCTCATGCAATAAGTGAACACAGACATCTCAGTGGGCACAGGGTCCATTGGATGGCCTTCCATGTGTCTCCGCTCTGGGCCCATCTTATTGGATATTCCAACAGTTGTTATAAAACATCCTTTATAAATAGGAAGATTTTACCCAAGGCTTCAGAAATTCTAAGATGGGGATAGAAAGCTTTTCAAGGGTGCAGGGGACAGCCACATTCATTAGGGTCTCAGCTCTGGACAGTCTACTCCCTTGGGCCAAGCCTGAGAGACACATTTTCTGACTTCATGCTGCTGGGTCCTGACAGTACTGTAGGCTGTCAGTAGACAGAGTCCTTCCCGGAACCAACAAGAGGACCTGAGACCTCTGGGTTTGGAGGCGGACACTCACCGCTTGAACAGCAGGTCCAGCACCTGCTGGGTGGTGGCAAACCTTCGGTATGTGCACAGGAAGGCGGGGACAAAGAAGGGGTCCCCAGCCTGCAGGGAAGGCACCAGGTGGTTCACCAGCTTTTCCAAGGTGTCTGCACTGATGGGGGACTCTCCACAACGCTGTTTCTGGTCCCTTGGGGCAGGACCCTGCGCACCCTGAGGAGAGATCAAGGTCTAAGCTTGAAACAGGCTCAGGTCTGCAACATTCTCATGGATTATTATTATTATCATCATCATCATCATCATCATCATCATTATAAGTTTCCCTGAATCATTACACTGCCAAACAGACAGAGAAAACCAGTGGAAACTGAGATTTCAGACAGGTTACCTTGTCAATGTAGCCCTGGTCCTCGCTGTCCTGGGGCAGATCTGTTTTTGTCCGGCAAAATGGCCAGAGACGTTGGAGGCAAGTGTGAAGCCTGCGTCTCCAGGCACCACCACAGCCTTCACGCTTGTCTTTTCTGAGGCCTGAGCCTCGAGTACTCCTAAGACAGCAAAAAAACATCGTGATCTCTCTAGGGTCTCAGACAAGTGAGCCTGTGGGGCTGGCTCTAAGCAGCTGACGCCTGGTTGCCAAGGCTCTGCATTGTTGGGTCATCCTCAAGAAAGTGAGGTCACTTCCCTGGGTCCCTTTACTATCACACCTTCACACAGAGCTTTCCCTAAATGTTCCTAGGTCCCTTCCCTCTTCCCAGATGCACAACTGGGCACAGTTATACTAGTATTTACCATTTCACTGTTTCCAGGGATGCCTGGATATGCACAGCACCCCAGCTTTGCCATCAGAATCCTTACTGCTGCATAGGATTTGTAACCCTAACAATCCCAAGTTCAGCTCTGCTTTCCCTAGCCCACCTTAAACCCCAGCTGTGTTGGTTTGTATCTATGGCACCTTGTGTGTGTTCTGCTTGGAATGCAAACACATGCACACCGTGCCAGCCACCGGCCTCACAATGTCGGTGTCCTGCATAGGAATTGTTGTTCCCTGGACCAGTTCCCACGCCATGATCATCCTAGGGCTCAAGGCCAGAGAGAGTTGCAGCTTTCTGTAAACAGATGGCTCAGCCATATCCCCAGCTGACAAAATGGATGCAGGTCCCCAACGCTGTTTCAGAACTGATTCATCCTCCATTTTTTTGCAGCTTCAAATTCCTGCCTGAGTTCTTGTCCTGACTTTCTTCAGGGATGGACTGCGGCCTGTAACCTGCAGTAAGCCTTCTTCCCTAAGTTGCTTTCGGTCACAGTGCTTGGCACAGCATAAGAATGAAACTGCCACCATCCTATGCTATTTGGCAGCCAATCTCTTCTCCACTTCCTCATCTTTCTCACTCTGCTTTACTCACCGTTTTCTTCTGTGGTCCCACTGGTCCCCACTGCACACTCATTCATCCCCTGCACAGGCCACTCATTCACACAGAGGATCTGGACCAGTGTTTAACAAGCCAGTGATGTGGTGGGTCAGCACCATGTGAATGTTTTGGGACTTCACTTGGAACTAGGGAGTGGGGCAGGTGGGAGAGCGCCTTAAAATCTTGTCTCCTTTGTCGATG
Source organism: Acomys russatus (assembly GCF_903995435.1). Lineage (NCBI taxonomy): Eukaryota > Metazoa > Chordata > Mammalia > Rodentia > Muridae > Acomys > Acomys russatus. Next base: position 38,125,762 of record NC_067145.1, read on the forward strand.
TGAAGTGCGGTTGTGCTGTTTTGTCACCCAGACTCCTTCCGGTCTGTGTACCTAGGGTTCTCTGGAGTCTACTCCTTTATTCTGGCAGCTTTCCAGCAAAAGCAGTGCAGGGAAAGACACTGCAAAGAGATCCAGAGAGGAGGCCTGGAGCCTGCTTCAGCTCCTCACCACTGCCCAACCTTACCCAAGGCTGCTATGACTCACCACTGCCCTCGTGTGGAAGAAAAGGATAAGAGAATGAGAATATTAAAAATAGTCACCTGCAACGCAGTGCAATTCTTTTATGTGTAAGAATGTCTGAAATCTAAATTTCACTGGCATAAGAGCTAGGCATGAAGAAAATGACAGACTAGGTAATGAATGTCAGTTTTCTCTGTACATCCCATAATAACCTTTCCCAGTGCTTGAGTCTGAAGTGAGTCAGAGGCAGCTCTTCAGGGACTGCTGCCTCATTCTCCATCCTTGTGGGTAGATCTCTGCCACTTTGAGGCCAAGGCTCTACATTGTTGGGTCAGTCTCAAGAAAGTGAGAAAAGAATGAATGAAAGAAATAAAAAAAAAAAACCTTAACTTAGCTACATAGAAGCCTTTGTTCTTACAACCTGCTTAAATTAATAAGGTGACTTTATGAAAGTCCCTACAGTTCATATTAGTTGAATCTTGTAGCAGGTGAAGTGTACCTCAGTATATCTCACAGGAATTTTAAGTAAAATTAGAGCAAACCGATGTGCTTTTTTACCTAATCTCTGTGTGTTTGTGTGCCTCCATAGGTACCAGTGTGCCTAAGTGCTTGCACGCATGCCTGTGTGTGTGCACGTGCTTGTGTGTCTGTGTGTGTGCACACATAATTGGGTGTGTTAGTGCATTTATAGTAAGAACACAGTCCTGAGTCTGCTGGCAAGAGAAGTGAGACAGTAGACACATTTGATGAATCAGCATCAGTTATGTAGACGTTACACATGCACACATGCAGATGTGCAGGGAGGAAACTGTGAGTAGTGACTGTGTAGAAAGTTCACAATGATTTTACATCTATACTAGAGGTGATACAAAAAGCATAAACTCAAATGACACAGCAAACCCCATGCATGGGTACAATTGCTATGTGCCAATTAGACATAAAAACAGACTTCAAATGAATATTAAAACCTTTTTCAAAATATCTTAAACATCTAATAAAATATCTAAAATGTACAAAGCATTCTTGGGACAAATGAAACGGCCTGAAGATATGGAGAGTTTTGGTTCAAGAGCTGAAAGATTTGTTTAAAAGACATCAATTCTCCCCATAATCGTTCCTAGTAGGACACATAGCTTTTTTTTCCCACAATGATTCTAGAATTCCAAAAGAAATCTGTCAGTTGAGCTCAGTGGCAGAGTACTTGATTGACAGGGGTCAGGACTAGGAAATGATCCTCAGAAAGATTAAATAAAAACATACCTAACTGAACATGCTCAAGAACTGTTAATGTAGGGTTGAACAGATGGCTTAGCAATTAAAAGCACTGGCTGCTCTTCCAGAGGACCTGGGTTCAATTCCCAGCATGCACATGGCAAATTATAACTGCCTGTAATTCCAATTCCATTGGATCTGGAACCGTCAAGGAGACATACACTCTTTCTGCCTCCTCTTCTGCAGGGTTCTCTGAGCCTGGATGCGAACCTACCAGAATTGTATACACAGCATGATGGAGACATCTGATTTAGAGCTGTGTGCTCCAAGGTCTTCTCACTGAGTAATATCTGCCTGTGGGTCCCTTTGCTGTTTCTCATCTGCTGCAGAAGGAAGTCTCTCTGCTGATGGCTGGGAAGGCACTGATCTATGAATGTAGCAGAATATAGTGGTCAGTTTATAGTTACCTTTTTTTTTTTTTGGACCAGCAGTATTTGGTGTTCCCCTAGGTCTCTGGAACATCTAATCTCTGGTTCTTGGTTACTCAAACAGTGTCATACGGTTTCTGTCTAGCAGAGTGGGACTGAAGTCAAAACAGACATTGGTTGGTTACTCCCACGGCATTGTGCCACCATTGCACTAGCATATTTTTCCGGCAGAACAGAGCATAGGTCAAATGTTTTGTGGCTGGGAAAACATCATAATTTTTAAAGAACAAATAAGCTGAAGAGATGTTTCAGCAAAGATACAAAGCATGGAAAATAATCAGCAGGAAAGACACCGTCTCTATCCTGCAATAGTGAAATCTGCATAAGCCTCGATTTACAGGCAACACACACATACTAGAGTAAGAAAAAAGATCAAAGCTGATAACAGCAGCTGTTTGTGACAGCAAGAAGAAACCACGCCTCTCGTATATGTTAGTGGGCATAAAGTGGACAATGCATGGAAAATCACTTAAGCCATTTACTAACAAGGAAATCTAAGGAAACATAGGGACCTTAGGGAGCAATGAATATATGAGCCTTCATTTTTTAGGGAAAAAAAATAGGTTCTTTCATCTTATATGACATGAGTTTTCTCTGAATGTGTGTTGTAACTTGTACTCACCTAGTGCCCGTGCATGCCAAAAGAAGCTGATGGTGTTGTGAGGTATCCACTGGAGAAGACTTCTACATGGCTTTAAGTCAATAGTCACCAATAGCTGCTGGCTTCTACACCAGATGTTTGGCATTCCAGTGTAGCATTGAGCCTTTCTTGGGGTGATCTTTTAAGCACAGAATCCATGTTCTATGTTACATACTCCAATTAATAAGAAAAGTTAGCCAAAAGCAGACTTACAAGAGCCAAAAGGCAAGGTTAATATGTTTAAACACTTTCTCAAATTTATGGACATTAGTGGATTAGTTCCTTGGCTTTGTTTTGGTAGGTAGTGCTGTCTATGCGCAAGTTTTATGGCTTGAATTATATTTCCATCATGCAGTGAGTTGTGCCAAGGTCTGGTGGGCTACTAACATCTGGGGCGCTGTTACAATGGTTCTCCTCTCCCCAAGTCACCCATCTTAAAGAAATCTCATGCCAACTCTTAAACACCTCACTTTAAGCCACCTGCACTTCTTACCTATGTTCACACGGCAATTTCCTCTGCTCATGGGTCCCTGGATATTGAATTCTAGTACATTCTCTATACCAAGCTGCTTATGGAAGCACCCCACCTTGTGCCATGGGCTTTTCCCTCCCATTGGTAAACAATTCCTTAAACTTAAAATGTTATCTGTTCTATGCCAGCCTCAGCTGTTGGCTCAGCCTCACAGACTGTACTTCCCTATGGTGCAACAAGTGAAATAACCTGCTCTTCCAGGGCTTGACCAACAATCCCACTTCCTTGGGTCCCCTAACAATGACACCCCAATGTTGTTAGCAGGAAGTAGCCAGAGAGAATGACACCCAACTACCCTATACCCAGTGACCCAAAATGCAAACAAAAAGGTGGGGATGAAAACACTCTATTCAGCTTGAGCATGGCAAACATGGCTCTGGCAGGCCTCGTCCTGCTCCTCCATTCTTCTTATCCTGCTGGAAACCCATTGGACTACATTCCTGAAGCTAACCCCAAAGGTCTCTTCCCTTATTGGCCACTTCTCCCTCCTGAGGCTGACCACCAAGGTCCAGCTACCAGAGCATTGAAGTCTAGCAATCACAAGCCTCTTTGCCTCACCTCACTAATATGCCCAATAAAATTAAACACCTCAGCTTAATAAGGGGTTCCAATTCTTACCTTTATGGACCACCATTTGCCTATGGGCCATGTCTGTCTCCTTTGTAATCAGAGGCACATGCACACACATACACACACATGCACACATATACACGCACACATGCACACATGTGTGCACACACATGTACACACAGGCACACATATACATACACATGCACACATGTGTGCACACACATGTACACAGAGGCACACAGGCACACATGCA